>NC_134209.1:92282500-93532500 GCF_965140235.1 Caretta caretta | reverse complement strand
CTCATAACTTGTCAAGACTCATAATTTAGATGATGATTTTATCACAGAGATTGCAAAAGTCATGGAATTCCAAAGACCTCCATGCCTTCAGCCCACCAGTAGCTGGAAGCTGCAGGGTCCCGCTGCCACCTGGGAGCTGCAGGGGCCCCCTGCCACCTGGCAGCTCCCTGCAGCTCCCACCTGCCATGGATGCAGGTTACCCCACAGCTCCTGGCCCGCCTACGCAGCTCCTGGCGTCTGGTAGCAGGGGACCCCACAGCTCAGAGCCCCATGGGAGAGGGACCCCATTTTGTGATGGATATTTTTAGTAAAAGACAGGGACAGGTCACAGGCTTCCATGATTTTTTCTTTATTGCCCATGACTTGTCCATGACTTTTACTAAAAAAATCCATGACAAAATCTTAGCCTTACTCATAATCACTGTGAAATGTGTATATGAGTAATATTTAAGGAACAATGAACTTATATTGAAAGTATGATTTATGGGCTTGGAGTAGAAAGTAATCAGGAAGAAGTAATGGACCTCGGGAATGGCCCATCCCAGCAATAGGGAGTTGTCACTCCTCCCTAATCAGCTAGCGGGGTAATGCAAGGCTCAGCTGACCAGGATTGCTCCCTCCCAAAACTGTCAATGGAAAACCATCAGAGGCACCACCAATTAATCATAATCTCTTAGAAGTGAAAAAGGAACATTACAACAGACAGACCTTCACCATGGCTTTGAATAGAAACCAAAGCCTGTCTGTTTTCAGTAGAAAAGAGTGCAGGGAAGGACATCTGGGATCAATTCACTGAGGAAAAGCCCTTGTGGAGGGAGGTTCTTTCATGAACATTTTGGATCCTGATTATGAGGAAACGAGCCAGCTCTGTAGATTTTCTCCCAAAAGTTCAGTCAGTTACTTTA
The DNA here is from genome assembly GCF_965140235.1 of Caretta caretta. NCBI lineage: Eukaryota > Metazoa > Chordata > Testudines > Cheloniidae > Caretta > Caretta caretta. Next base: position 93,531,595 of record NC_134209.1, on the reverse strand, counting down.
TTGGATAGGAAAGGTAACTATTAATGAATGTAGGCCCAAGTTTGAGTTCGATATTTGTTTTTTATTGTAACCACTTGTTTCCAAGACTCTCTTGTTTCTAGTTAAATCTTTATTTTGTCTTAAATAGACTTACTTTTGTTTTATCATAAATGCTCACAAGTGCTGTGTGGCTTACAGGAACAATGGCTGAAGGTAAAACTAGTAAACTGGGTCACACTGCATCTTTGGGTGCAGAGGATCTGGAATTTCTGTGAGTAGCCAGTGTCAGGGGTGGATGTCACAGGAGAAGGATTCAAAGGGATCTGAGGACTGGGTTGAAACTATTGTTAACCTGCAAGGAGAAGTCAGGGCTGGCATAGCCCAGAGGAGGGTGCTTTATAGTTGAAAGGCTGGTGATGCCAGAGAGCTGACACCCAGCTATCACAAAACAGACTCCATCTTGCTGTATACAGGGGATAACAAGGTGACTCAGTCCTGGCTACCCTGAGAACCATCACAGAGTTTCCTATGTTATGTACATTCAAGAATAGCCATTGGACAGAGTCATTTTCAAGTTACCGGACGTCAAAGTGGTTCCTAACAAAAATCTGCTCTTGGTTAGACTAGTGCAAGATGACTGAACTAACAAAAGCATTTGGCCCCAAATATTTACTCTCCTGTAATATTTAAGAAAAAAAAATGTTTGAGCATTTTTTTTTCCAATAGATTTTTACAAATCCTGGGCTAACTTCCATCATGAAAAAACCCATAGTCTTCTTACCATAGTTTTAGTACATTGCAAGTTCGCTTGTAGTATATCCATATAAGTATATTACAAATATACTACTTTGTCATAAAGGTTTCTATGCCAAGTTCCAGTCTGGAGTGAATTTTACTGCCAAGTTATAAACCCCAGAAAATATGAGTTTATAATGGAAATGCTGACAGACTAACTCTACCTACTAAAGTACTTCTGGAATGATTTGCTGTGCTGTACAAAGACCACTTTAAAGTTTTCTTCTTATGTTTTTTCTTCTGTAATAAATAGAGGGTTCATTTGGGAGGGTGGGGTTTGTGAGTAATAACAAACTTGTTGCACTAACAGGGCACCTGTTCAAATCCGTATCAAGCAAAAACCACTTTTTACATTAAATTCAGTTTAATCCACTATTTCTCTCTTCCTTGGGGATGATGTTTTACTGTTATATCCTCAGAATAAATGTTACCCTGTTGTAACTGGCTATGAGATGAAGCAATGCCTATAGAAGAGAATACTGTGGAAATACAGGGCTGCCACTGCCTTTCCTAATAGCCCAGCCAACTTTGTGAACTTGTAAATCATGAGTGTTCTTATTCCAGTCCAACCATTGGAAGCCAGAAAGTTTAGCTGCACTTCTAATGTTTTTTCATTTGGGTATTGGGGAGAGGAGAGGCTGTTGTGGAGCAGAGGATTGTAGCTGGTACAGGCTTGATGCCAAATTTTATTCTTTTACTTAGGGACATAATATATAAGAGTTTAGGGTTTATGACAATAAAACCACTGACACTGCTCTAATACAAAGTTTAACTTATTTCAGGATTGTTCAACAATTTCTCAGGCTTTTCCCCCTACCCCCTGTGTTTTCAGTGCTTAAAGGATTTATAAAGGGCATACAGAAGTTTAATGAATAAGCCACATAAATTTTCAGTTTCACACCATTTACATTAATCTAAAAATCTATTTAAGACTTGAACTCCATAGCTGGTCCCTAACTACAGTTGTTATCAATTTTAATTTTTCTGGAGCTTTGTATGCTCTACATAAACCAGCATTAGGAGATAATAAATCAAAATAGAATACCTGGGAATGTAATTTCCCAAACCACTTATTAAAATCTGTTTTACAAAATATAGAAAAGAAAATGTCTATAGCTTCTGGATGATGTCATAATTAGTTATCCTTGTCTTTCCTGTTTACCTGCAGAGTAATTCATTTATTTTTCCCATATGATGGTTGCTAATATTACAGGTATTACAAAAGTTTGTATTGAATATGTCCATTACAACAGTCCAATTGGACACATTAAGGGATGAGGGTATTGCCAAAGTGTTCATAGCCTGTCATGTTTTGCATCTATAGTCATTTTACATATTGCACTCTAGGTAAAGAAGTAGCACAGTTATAAGTATATAAACACTCTAGCAAATGAAAACACCATTGCTAATGATGTCAGAAGACAAAGTTTAGGGTACACAAAAACTGATGATTATCCAGTTTATTTAGCAGCTTCCAACTGAAGGGATTTCTTTCAGTAACAAATATGGTGTTATACTTTTGACAGTTGTCGGAACTGGAATTATCACTGACAATGCTGCATCTGGCTGCTGATAATCCCTCAACCTAGAGCTGCAGTATTCTCAGGCTAGCCTGATGGCTTGAATATTGGAAAGCTGAATTGCATTAGGGATGTTGGCTGGCAAGTGACCGAGCTTCAGCCCTAGAAAGGACTTTGAATATGATCCACTGATTAGATCATCAGTTTCCCCACGTGAAACTGGATACTCACAGGGTGTGTAGCAAGACCACCGATCCATTGCCACCATCAAATCTGGTCAGAGGGCAGTCGTCAGTGATGTGTGATGGCCACAGCTGCATGTGGGATGCTTTTGCTGGTCCCAAGTGTGTGCCCGGATTCAATGTGCAAGCAGCCTTCTCACTTAGGGCCAGCAAAAGCATCCCACATGCAGCTGTGGCCATCACACATCACTGACGACTACCCTGTGACCAGATTTGATGGTGGCCTGAGAGCTCTGCACTTCACTGATGAGGCTGTCACAAATTGGCTTGTCAAGCTCCACATCCAATAAGAACAACTCTGGAATTACAAATATGGGTGAGATTCTGAAAAGCACACACCAGTGGCCTAACTCTGCTCCTGAGACTTGGAGGAAAGGAAGGATCAGGAACAGTCAACATGGATTCACCAAAGGCAAGTCACGCCTGACCAACCTGATTACCTTCTATGATGAGATAACTGGCTCTGTGGATATCCGGAAAGTGGTAGATGTGATATATAGCTTGACTTTAGCAAAGCTTTTGATATGGTCTCCCACAGTATTCTTGCCAGCAAGTTAAAAAAGTATGGATTGGATGAATGGACTATAAGGTGGATAGAAAGCTGGCTAGATTGTCAGGCTCAATGGGTAGTGATCAATAGCTCAATGTCTAGTTGGCAGGCAGTATCAAGGGGAGTGCCCCAGAGATCGATCCTGGGGCTGGTTTTGTTCAACATCTTCATTAATGATCTGGATGAGCAGATGGATTGCACCTCAGCAAGTTCGCAGATGACACTAAGCTGTGGGGAGAGGTAGATATGCTGGAGGGTAGGGATAGGGTCCAGAGTGACCTCGGCAAATTGGAGGATTAGGCCAAAGAAATCTGATGAGGTTCAACAATGACAAGTGCAGAGTCCTGCGCTTAGGATGGAAGAATCCCATGCACCACTACAGGCTGGAGACCGACTGGCTAAGCAGCAGTTCTGCAGAAAAGGACCTGAGGATTACAGTGGATGAGAAGCTGGATATGAGTCAACAGTGTGCCCTTTTTGCCAAGAAGGCTCCAGCATATTGGGCTGCATTAGTAGGAGCATTGTCAGCAGATCGAGGGAAGTGATTATTCCCCTCTATTCGGCACTGGTAAGGCCACATTGCATCCAGTTTTGCGCTCCTCACTACAGAAAGGATGTGGAGAGAGTCCAGGAGAGGGCAACGAAAAGTATTAGGGGGCTGGGGCACATGACTTATGATGAGAGGCTGTCGGAACTAGACTTATTTAGTCTGCAGAAGAGAAGAGTGAGGGGGGATTTGATAGCAGCCTTCAACTACCTGGAGGGATGTTCCAAAGAGGATGGAGATAGGCTGTTCTCAGTGGTGGAAAATACTGAACAAGGAACAATGGTCTTAAGTTGCAGTGGGGGAGGTCTACGCTGGATATTAAGAAAAACTATTTAACTAGGAGGGTGGTGAAGCACTGGAATGAGTTACCTAGGGAGGTTTTTAAGGCCTGGCTTGACAAAGCCCTGGCTGGGATGATTTAGTTTGGGTTGGTCCCGTTTTAAGTAGGGGGTTGCACTAGATGACCTCCTGAGGTCTCTTCCAACCCTAATCTTCTATGATTCTTCTATGACAAGCAGCTGCAGAGAAGAGAGCATGAAGAAACTGACAAATGTACAGATGAGAGTGAGAATACCAGAGGGGACCACAGGTGTCACAAATCTCGACAAGAGAGGATTAGTATGAGGGACAGAATTATGTACAGTTTGGAAGGTGGAAAGAGGCTTGAATTTGATGTGATACCAAATGAGAAGCCAGCAAAAGTTAAGGAGGAGAGGAACAAAATTGCATTGATAGACAAGGAAGATGTCTGCATTTTGTATGTACTGGTGGGGTGGGAGGCTTAGTGGGTTTTTTACATATGTACTCCCATTTGTTCGTAATCTGGCAATTTGTGGAAGAGATGTTTTTGTTTCTTTGTTTTTTATTTGGCTTATGAAGAGTTCAGTAGGAGACATTTCTCTTTTCATTATGTTCCAGATTTTGTATTGTGCAATTATCTAATTTGTAAATATTGTGTTATATTTAATGACATTTCTACTTGTTCCTTCGTTGTATTTCAAACACACTTTCCCTCGCCCGCTCATATTTCAGTACAACTGGCTTGTATATTATTTCAAGTTTCTCAATCGTTCTTAAAGCTAGGAACAGTAGGAATTGTGGTTGTTTTAAAGATGTGTAATTCCATTTTTCATACAGCGGAATCCATATTCAAAAGGTTTGTGTCATCGAGTGGCTTTTGTGGTGATGCTTATAAAAGGAAGGGTATGCACAAAAAATGGAGTCTGTTCACTTGCTAACAATTTAATATTTGGTCTTCTTCCAATTTGCTCGGTTAAATATTTTAGTTGGCTGATAGCCAAATATTGGGCAAGGCTTAGTTTGGGAATTAGTAGGATTTTGTATTGTATCCTTGGCCTGGAGCCAAGGGTGGAAAACAAGATATGTAGTTATTAACTCTATGAAAAAGGTAATACATTAAAAAGTCAAAGGTAATAACATTATATTGGAGTAAAAATAAAGACCACTGTTTCCAAAGTATGATCCCAGGTGACCCACGATGTTTCAGTTAGACATGCAAGGACAGAGCTGTGTGGGCAAAAAGAGTTTTTGCCCATGCAATTCCTTATTGATTTCTGAATATTACTATCTTACATGCAAAATTTTAGATCTCTAAAAGTATGTCCCCCTCCTGAAATTTGAGTAGTACTTTTATCTTGCCAACCTGCAAGTGTCATAGCTTAGGGCAACTGCATCTGTATTTCCCCTCAGTGGTCCAGCAAGGGCACCCACTCTCAAAATGTTGGCTCTCCAGGCTCTCATCTCTCTTGGGTGGAGACACATCAGACAAGCTGCCCAAGGACACCTGCTTACTTTCTCTTCAGAGACAGTTAACAGATCTAATGGCTACAGTTATAAGGTACCACACAGCACTTCCTATGCAAGCCCATTTTATTCTTAAGGTAAAAAGCACTACAGAAAAAACATATTAAAACAATTAAAAACCTACACAGTGCTAATAAATTTTACCAGTATTAACACGAATCCTAAAATGGATTCAGGCAGAAACAATCTTTCAAACCACCACCCAAAGGGATTCCTTGTGGTTACATGTTCATCACAGCTTCAGCTCAGAACAATCACACTGATAACATGTTTAGTTCATCTTCACGCAGGTGCCAACTTTCCAAAGTGCTGGGGGTGCTCGACCACCGGCTCCGTACCAGGCCCGGCCCCCACTCCACCCCTTCTCCCAAAGCTGCACCCCCGCCCTGCCTCTTCCTGCCCCCACTCCACCCCCCTCCCACGATCATGCTGCATCCTCACTCCTTATCCCTCCCCTCCAGAGCCTCTGTCCTGCATGCCACGAAACAGCTGATTGTGGCAGTTGAGAGGTGCAGGGAGGGAGGGGGAGGTGCTGATCTGTGGGGCCCACTGGTAGGTGGGAGGCACTGGGGGTGGTGGAGGGGAGCTGATGGGGGGCTGCTGGTGGGTGCTCAGCGCTCACCATTATTTCGCACCCACTGAGTCAGCACCTATGTCTTCACACACTTCAAGGTCTCCGCTCTGGAATATCAAATAACAATTAATAAGCAGAAAAAGGGTTTTCCTTCCCAGGAAAAGCTTGAAAAGGGAAGGTTCAAAGTGTGTCATCTGCATTTCCCAAACACTTCCTAAGAAATCCACTTCATATATATTGTTCCAAAAAGTCCTTTGAAGTTCCTAACACTTTCCAGAGATTGCATCAGTCAATCTCCTAGAGAAGGTTTCTATATACAGGCAATTCCATATTAACGCATAGACAATTGTATTTTTATCTAATGAATGTCAAAGATGTTAAACTTAATTGAATAAAGTTTAACTCAGTTCAATAAAGTTCATCCAGGCTACTGCAGGATGTCAATCTGTCACAGGAAGTTTCTTCCATTAGCCTGAGCATTTTAATTTATAATGACAAGTTTATCACTGCTGACTTCATATGAGTTTTTGATTTCTTGTTACCTGAGGTCTTAAATTCTAGAAGCCTTCTTTTTTTCCCATAAAATCAGCAAGTTTCTGGGCACATATCATCATGGCCACTTTTTTTATGCGATAGATTTTATAACCAAATGGTGCTCCTAAATTCTCTAGTGTAAAGGATAATTTGGAGATGGACTCTCTGTACTAAGAAATATATAATGGTTTGATATCTGCACAGAAAGTTTGTTTAGCTTTGTTCCCCCCACCTTTGCCTGATTATTTTTGTTCTCCCTAATTATGACTGTCAAGTTTTTAATTGCCAGGATAAATAGGAGAGGACACAGGACAACCTTACTGCATGCCTCTCTGTAGTTTAAACACATCTGAATTAAGAGTTTTCACTCTGAACTATACCTTTGAGAGTGATTAGAGTGTTTTAATCTGAGTGATATATTTAAGCAGACATCACACATTATTCAATACTTTAATTTACTCAGTGAAGTGCATATCTGGCATCTAGGGAAAGTAACATTTTCTTTTGTCCATTTTTGAATTTTTCATTATGTTAAACAATTGCTCCTCAGACTCTAGACTCTGAGTCTGTTAGCTATGAGGCCTGTTTGATCTGTGTTAATGAGCATTTCCAACAGTTCTAATTATTTCACTATTATTTCTGTTAATAGTCTAAGGTCAATATTTAAAAGAGAAATTGGTCTGTACTAACTACACAGTGTGGGATCTTTTCTTTTAGAATGACTGAGATAATGGCAATTTGCCAGGAACTGGAGAGCTTGTGCATTAGTATTTCTTCAAGAAATTCCTTCACAATTGTGGATAGATTTTTTTCTCCTCCAAACCCTTTGTAGGATTTCCCCTTACAAACAAGGTTCAAAACCCAGTTGGTTGTGATGTTTTCATTAAATTGTCTTAGTCTTGCAGGGGAATGGAGCAGTGGGGTTTGTTGATTGGTAGTGTATTTAAATTGAGGTAGGCTCTGTAGATTATTTAGGAAAGATTTGATAATGTAACGTTCATCGTCTTGAATTACTTTTAAGTAAAGATATAACTTGACTAAAGCAAAAAGCTTTTGCTTTTCTCTAAACTGTATTTGTATTCAGATAGGACCTGCAATTAGGTTTATTTTTAAATGTTCTGGAGGGATGTGGCATTGGGAATGTATTTGCTAATCATCTGTAATTTTCTTCCTTAGAATGAAGTAGAAATAATGAATCTCTGCAATAGCACTTACTAGGTAGCACTTTCACTTCGTCCTCCACTCTGTTTTTGTTGGTTCACCAGAGACTTTCAAAAGTTGTTGAGAAGGAAGTGAGTTGGGTGAATTCACTCAGTCCCTCATGGATGTTGGTTTGGTCACATTATAAAATAACCACACAAATTAACACAATTAGCATTCTCTCTATGCCAAGACTTGGATAGTTCAGTAATGGATTAAGTATGCTGGCAAAACCGTGTTAGTTTCCTCCTACATTAGTTAGTTTGGCTGTAGAAAGGGATATAAATTTCTCACTTTCATGAGCTTTGAATTCAAACAAGGTTTTAAAACAGGAAAGAGGTTATGAACAAATTAGCTCAACAATAAAAATCTGAAAAGCCTGCCTATTGGGCTAATAGTTTTTGACTTGTTACTATTCATACCTTCAGTGACAAAAGAATCCCTCTGAGTTTTCTTCATTATTTTTTCCTCCTCTTCCTCCCCTGCCCTAGAGGGCATTATTCAAGAAATATTAATAGTCTATCACTCAAAATATGTTTATTTTTATGACTATAAGTTTTCTTTTCATATGTCAAATAAATAAATCTTTAGACTAGTGACAACAGTTCCAACAACACTTCAAACATACCCAGAGCAAGGGTTTGTGGGTAGACCTGTAAGATACCCCACATCAAGCATGTACATAGTGACAGCTTAAAATTACTATCTTTAATAGAGGAGAAGCTCATCACTGAGGTGTGAGGATGACAGCTTCCTCTAGCCCTCTATCTCACTTTGCCACCTTTATCTGACAAAAAAAGGTATGCAAATTTTATCATTAACTTCAATAGGAACAGAATTAAGCTATTTTGGGGCACCTTTGAAAATCCCACCCAAAGGGCCCAACCCCCCTCAACAGATATTTTCAACGTACCCTGAGCACCACAAAGCTGGCATGTCTGATGCTTTTCGAGGGTACCCATGGTTGGGACACACTTCTCTAGCACCTACCCTGAGCATGAGGGAGCCTTGTCTGTGCCTGGCAGGGGGTCAGCTCCCTGACTTAGAATCATAGAATATCAGGCTTGGAAGGGACCTCAGGAGGTCATCTAGTCCAACCCCCTGCTCAAAGCAGGACCAATCCCCAATTTTTGCTCCAGATCCCTAAATGGCCCCCTCAAGGACTGAACTCACAACCCTGGGTTTAGCAGGCCAATGCTCAAACCACTAGACGTGGGCAACACAAGTACTCTCTTTAGGCTTCACTGTCCCTCACTCAGGCTAGCGATAGGCACATACCAACCCGAGTCTTCCGAGCATCCCCCTGCAGTGTCCAGCCCCTTATATGCGGGACACTCACAGAATTACAAGGCCCGCTGGTCCCAAAGGAACAGTACACTGCATCTGACTAGTCATACCATAGGATACAATACTGCTTAAAACACAGCACTTAGATTTGTTTATAGAGAAAGCCAGTATAAAAGTTTATTTAACAGAGAACAGAGTTTTAAATGCTAGCGAACAGAAATATTGGAAACAAGGAGTTACAGATAAAATAAAGTCATAATACACTGTGTGGAGCCTAAACACCACTCACAAGATGCCCTGCTGTCTAATAAGGTACTGCTTACCCCAGCATCCTTCTTACTGCATTTCTCAACCATGATGGCTGCGACCTTCATTTCATGGAGTCCATGACAGCTAGCCTCCCCCTGAAGAAGAGTGTCTGGGCATCTTTCTGCACCCCCTGTTATAGCTCCTCAGACCTTTGATCTGCACCTGAAAACAACCCCACTGTTTACATCTTCCTGTTAATTTTCTTCCTGAAGTGTCTTAAGCTCTTCATTAGCATTTGACTCAGAATGTGAATACACTTCTCTTATAAGACAAACAATGGTCAGCTAGGGCGGTAAGTGTCTCCCACCTCCTGTCTGGAGAAGTCTGACTCAAGCCATACTATCTTTGAGGATATGTCTACACTGCAATTAGATACCCATGGTTGGCCCACGCCAGCTGACTTGGGCTCACAGGGCTCAGGCTAAGACACTGTTTAATTGTGATGTAGCCATTCAGGCTTGGGCGGCAACCCAAGCTCTGGGACCCTCCCACCTCACAGGGTCCTAAAGCCAAAGCTCCAGCCCGAGCCCGACTGTCTATGAAGCCACTGAATAGCCTCTTAGCCATGGGTGGTGCATATCATAGGCTGGGGGAGGCTATGCCTCCCCAAACAGCCAAGCATGGCCCTGCGCATGCTCTGCCCAGAAGGCCCCCTCCTGCTTGCCCTTGGACCCTTGTCCCATCCCAGGTAGGCTGGATGCTCCTCTTCAGGGAAGCATGCTCCGGTGGCTGGGGCCGCCTAGAGCTGGGAGGCTCCAGGGTGCTAGGGCCACACTGCCCAGTGCTCGGGGAGGGGGGAGGCTGCTGGTGCTGGGGCTGCCCACCCTGTGTTTGGGGGGAGCTGGGGGCGCTGAGGTTGCGGGGGGAAAGCCTGAGTCAGCTGGCACAGGCCAGATGCTGTTTTTTTAATTACAGTGTAGACATACCTTGAATGGCCTGCCTTTAACTAAAAGACCTTAAGAACACAAATATATATATTGTAAATTATCTCCTTACATATTGTCCATATATACATTTTGCAAAGATTACTATAACCAGTGTGACACAGGCTTCCAGCAGAAACCTCTTTGGTGAATTAGAATGTAGATATCAGACCCTGGGGATCACTGTAATCTGTATGCCTCTTGTGAGCTCTATCAGTTGGCATCTAGATGTCTTTGAGTCACATGAGGCCATCATCTTGATGCTGGTCTGTTCACTGCTTCTACCATGTACTGTGTTATAAGAGCCTGGGACTGTTCAAAGTGACACTGGCTTGTGGCAATAACAAAGTTCTGAAAACCTAACTTAGGATAGCTAGAGTGAAAGGGCTTCCTGAGCTTTCCCTTTTAGAACATACACCCCTTATGTTGAATGATCCCTCACTTGGGTTTTGCTACCACAAGATTTAAGTGCTATATTGCATAGAGGCTGCAATACGAGGATCATCTGGCTTACAAGCATTCAGAATTCTTATTGAAGTTAATAGGACTTTTGCATGTGTAAAACCTGCAGGGTTGGACCCTCTGTTCTTTAAAATCTTCACTGTGCTCCATGTGAAATTCTTCTGTCATTGTGACTCACTTGTCCATGGAAATCACTGCAGTAATATCAGCAAACTCATTCAAATGCCAATATCCCTTTTCATCTCAAAAGGTCTCAGAGTGGTGTCATACAATTGATGATATTCATTCAGAAAACCCTACTGAGTGGTTGTCAAATGTAAAGTGCCTGGCCTATCATCCCTCATCAGTTTTGTAGAGTCATTAAGGCTTTGTATCATTCAAGGATTACTTGCTGAGGCTTTCAGAAAGATGGGTTTGCATCAGACATTTTTGTTCAGTGTTAGGGTCTGTAAAAGAATAGCTGAAAAGGGATCAAAGATTTCTGCACTCAATAACCACCATTTCCCATCTCCCATTCTCATTTAAATTATGGGTGTATACGAAACTTATAATGCTATGTGAGCAAATCCACCGCCAGTATATATTGATCATACTTTCAGAGTCTACCAAGTTAGGAGAGATAAAAGAGGTAAACAAACTACATTCTTGTCATGAAGTTTCCCTGGTGCTTCCACAGCATGTGTGGAACTATTAAAAAGTGAAAAGGGTGTGGATACTAGTTGGTGAGATGGCAGTCTGCCTCTTGCTGAGAATCCCAAGGGAAATGAGCCCTAATGAGCTATGCAATTTTTTCTGTTTATTTCAAAAATGAAATTGCTAGATTTGGAGCATATTGTCTGTCTTCCCTTCCCAATAACCCTCACAATGATGCAGTCATTGGTAGCTTCTATCATAAATTCCCTTGGTGAAGCACGGAGTTGGGCTATTCAAACAGGATCTTGAGATAGATGGACCCTCTGGTTTTGCCTCTCCACTTTTCTTGGATGTGGCCCTGAAGTGCAAAAATTGGAGTGTGGGGCCAGGGCTTCCAGCCACACAGCATCCCCATGCCTGCATTCCTTTGCAGCTCCCACCTTTGAGGATATTTTTAATCCACCCACCACCACTATTGTTGTATACTTTGCTTTTTACATAAACATAATATAAAAGACCCACATAGGCACAATGGAGGTCTAATAATGTTGTTTATTGAACATACAGAACATGCAAGGCCTAGAAACATATATATACTACTTCTCTGGTTGGGTTCTGGCAGCTTCTAACCCACATAAGAGAAAAAGCTACTACCTTATTCCTACACAGTACAATCACCACCATTCCCTTGTTGTTGCTATTTTGAGTGTTGTTAGTCTTCCAGGACTGCTAAAGGTCTTGACCAATCACTCTTCATGGTTAGGAAATCAATTCTTAGGTGGAGAAAATGCCAAATGTTGTGTAGGCTTTTTGACTTCCTTGGAGGAACCAGGAATTCTGGTTCTTATAGGGTTTATGTTTTTGTCAAAGTTTGCTGGCCAAACACCACCAAATTTATCAGTTTTCTGAACAGCTGTTCAGTTTGATGTTCAAACTCCATATCATATACTATTCATGAATATTTGCATGAAAACATTTTTAGTAGCACAAATGTTTGGGGAATTTCTGCTCTGTGCATGAATATCCTTATTTTCATGAACACAAACAAACATGATTACTATTAATTGTTTTTTTTCTTTTTCCTCATTTGTTAATTTTTACTGCTCTGTATACTAAATTTCAGCTTAGGAAAGAGAAGCAATATCATGTAATTTAGTTGATCATTCACAAATAATGAAAAATTAATTATCAACATGAACCATCACTTTGAACCATTCAGATAGTGAAAACTGTTCATACTATGCAGCAAATACACTGACATTAGTCAATAGAAAAAGCAACACGTGTTCCTTAACTAGCAAAAATGTAAAGTTCTTAATTTAAAAGGTTGTGACCATCACAAAAAATAGGGCTAAAGGTATGGAGCATGAGAAATTCTAAAATCCCTAATGCAGCATTGGAAAGAGCAGCTTATTTTGTGATTCCTAACCTAGCCCATTACTTTTAAATGTTCAATCCATGAAATAAGCAGCTGGACAACTTTTTTGTTTTAAAATTACTGAGCTGAAGACTGTGCTCCATAATTCTCAATTTTGTAATCGCCAAGAGAAAAATATTATAGTGGTTTAACATGACAGGTAGATGAATGGTATAAAGAATTTCATTAAATCTTCCTTAATTCATTGACAAAAAAAAAAGCGCACATTAGGAATCATTGTTCCTGCTCTCAAATTTTCTTGTGCATAAATGAATGAGCATTAGACTCTACTAAGAGAAGCAGGGACAGAGTATTTGATTTTGAGCCTAACTTCTTATCCCAGTAGACAAGCATGGTTAAGAGAACAAAGAATGTGTGAAATTCACAGTTAATGTAGTACTTAATACTCTACTGAGATTTGATCCACATATTAGGAACTGATTCAAAAATTGTTTTATATCTTGCCTACATTGATATATTAGTTATTTATATTATACACTTCATTTTAATTATGATTCGCAAGACGAGGTAGCTAATATACCATTTTCTAAGCTTTTAATCAAACACTGAAATAACAGTCAACACAATAAAAGTACAGCGTAAGAAATTTACATTTACTAATTGCCTGCTGTTTGAATTTCAACCATACTGAAATTAATCAAATGTGAGAAGAAAGTAAATGGAGAAAGCAAGTATAAAAGAGCTTCATAAAACCACTTATTGGGGACTAGAATATTCAACATATTAGTAACGGCAAGTAGCCCTTTTCACCATTAGATCAGAGTCAAATTCTGCTTACATGATAAAGACAAAATGTTGTTATCATTTCATGGCTGTGTGGTAGTATATTCAAATCAGTCAGTGGTCTTGGCCTATTTTCAGGTAGTCAGATGTCCAACATTGTAAAAAGCACCATCAGAACTGGCAAATCTTTCTGAATTTTCAGCAGAGGACCAAAGAGTGATCAGATCACAATTGAGGCACAATGATCCTGATCCAGCAAATCACTTAACTTTAAGCATGGGTAGTCTCTCCCAGAATAGTCAACCCTACTCTCATGCTTAAAGTTATGCACATGCTTGAATGTTTTGCAGGAATGGGGACAATGTGAGAAAGCTTGAATTGTTGCACTACTTTTTCTGTAGATAAAATAGAGAACTTTGATTTCCAGGTATCTCAGTTTGGTACTTTACACACACACACACACACACGATTTTTTGTCATAAACATGCATAACTCTAAGAGGTACATTTTCAGTGTACTATCTAGGGTGTAGGTGGATGGAGATCCTTCAGAGCTGGTTGAATACTGAAAAACACAAGTAGCAAATTAATTTCTGATTCTGAGCCCCCCAGTAAGCTTCAGAAATTAATTTTCAACAATTATTTTGTTAGTATTCATGTAGTCAATTTATTCACTGCTCACAGGTATTTGGGTATTCATGAAAGGTACACAATCCCAGAATGGTCACTAAATTTGGATATGAAATGATTGTTTAGCCAAAACATTTATTATTTGATATTTGTTTTTCATTACTCTCCTGTTTTAAAAGTTTCAGTCATAGAAAACAAACAATGCTATATGACTTAGGTGACCAAACACAAATAGGAAATATTGGATGTGAACCATTAGTAAATATCCATAGTCTGAATATTATATGTCCAAGTGTTCAGTAAACGCTTAAAAATAATTAATGAATTCAAAGAAATCAGGATTTGTTTGTGAACAATTCATGAACAAAGACAGGCTTGCTATTCCATTCATGCTGACTGGAATGATGTTACTAAATGCAAATAAATCAGAGCAAACATAATATCCTTCTATGGTCTTTTCTTTCCTACCCATCTATCTTCTAGCAACTATTGATAAATTTATGATTTTGCATGAGAAATTCACTACTTTGCAGAGAATAGCTTTAATATAAAAGTGGGTAAAAATTGGTCATTTTGGCAGAGAAAACAGGGACAGGGAAAGCAAACTCAAGCAGATCAAAAACAAAAAAAAAATGTTTTCATGTATCTTTGAAGAGCAGAACAGCTGAAAAATGAGTTTCCTATGAGCATGAATTCATAATGTTGTTTTCTGGCTGCTTCTGAGCACTAGACAAGACATTGTTGCAAAGAAACCTTAAAGTTACTTTTTTTTTAAACTCTGAAAATCATAATAATTTCACAGCCTCCCATGTCTTTCTTTTCTTTATATTGTGCCCAAAGCCACAGTAATAAATGCAGAGTACTTGTAAGAAATGTGGGTACAACATAAGACAACATTAACATTCTCATAAGTATTTCTGAGCTCCCATAAGAACAATACATTCATCCCAGGACGGACACACACACACATTTTAATGTTTTGTTTTGACATAAAGAATATTGCAATCTGTTTACCGTGAACCAAAAATCTGTACTATTTGAGGCATGTATGCCAAGTTATTGGACACAGTAATTGGATCTATGCTTATCTTTTGACGTGTGCTGAAATTTAATACTCTCAATTGTAAGGTAATCAATACAGAACAAAACAACTATATAATCCTAATATCTTGTGTGATATACAGCACATACAAGCTACTTCTGCTGCTCATACAATCACCATTCTCACTGCTCTCAGACAGCCTTTCCTCAAGACTGCCTAGGGCCTATTAAAGCTCTGGAATGCAGGGTTGCTTTCTTATAGATTTTTTCCCCAGCATGCTTTTCTTGGGGGTAAGAGAAGATGGGCAGGGGTGTCCTTGGCAGAGTCAAGCAGCTGCTGCCTTAAAATATTTATTTTGCAATTTCCTGCTTTTGCTGGGTGTCTCAGCTATTAAATACTCTTAATTCCTATTAAGACTTTCCCCTGTTTTCCCTTTCTCACTTCTAAGGTAATGGCATGGTCTCACACCTTATATTTATACAGACTTTTCATCCCAAGGACTCTCTGAGCTTTATGGACCAGATTGTGTGAACATCCTTGGGATAAGGTATAAGAAAAGGCACACGGCGGGATCCACAAAAGGACTTAGGTGTTGCAGCGCTGAACGTCATGGCACCCAACTTTTAGGTGCCTAGAAAATCAAAGGAAAAATACTGAGACCCATCAAGCTAAGTTAGACACCTAGGCTCCTTACACAATGGATGAGGAGAGATAAGTGCCTCAGCATGTGATCCACTACAGCCAGCACCCTAGGCAGAGAGCCACCTAAGCTAGCCAATAGGAGATGCTGATAAGAGACGTGTGCTAAGCCCCTCCCCTCTCTCCAAGAGAGGCTCCTAAGTCCAGGCTGCATGGAGGCATCAAACTCTGCTTAATGATCCATGAATGGGAACCCAGTGTCTAGAGTTAGGCAGCTTAGACACCTAAATCATTTCTTGAGGGAATGAGTTAGGTGCTGCCTTGCTACATACGAAATGACAGGATGAGGAGATACTCACCTTTTATGCCAGTGATTAGAGCAATCCTCAGGGATGTCAGAGACCCAGATTTGGGATTAGAGACCCTGCCAGAGGGGGAGAAGGGAGATTTTTGTTCAAATCCTTTCTCCCTCTCCAGCAGGGAAATTGAATCTAGGTCTTCCGATGGAGAGTGCTCTAACCACTGAACTATGGGATAGTCTGAGGTACTGTGCCCTCTGTCCCTTCTGTTGAAGCTGTTGCACTCAGGATAAATATTAAAATAGTCACTGGGCCAGACAGAGAGAGAGAGAATATGACTCTTGTAGCCCAGTGACTAGAGCACCCACCTAGGAGACGGGAGACCGTAGGTCCAGTTCCGCTCTTCCAACCACTCTTTCATTATTTACCCAAAGTGGAACAGCTTCAACAGGAGAGACTGAGAGAGTATACCCTCCCACAACAAGCTATCCCACAGCTTAGTGGTTAGAGAACTCTCCTGAGGGGTGGGAGACCCCTATTTAATTCTTTTCTCTGTCTAAGAGGGGGAAATTGAACTTAGGTCACCCACATCCCACATGAGTACCCTAACCACTGGGCTAACAGTTATAAGGTGGACATGACCACCTCCCCATTCTCCTCTCATGGGATTTGTAACTAGGACCCCATATGGTAAGCTGTCTCTGAGCACACCTACTGGATCAGGCCCCACACATGATTTAAACAGCCAAATGATTTTCTTTCCTGGTTCATGAATCCCTGAGGCTTAGGTTCTGCACCATTAGGCAGCAGTGCACATTCCCAGAGGTAGAAACATAGGCACCTAGGGAAGCGTTACCCCGAAAAACTCAAGCCCTGAGTCAGTTTAGGCACCTACAGGGTTTGGCTGGAGTTTTGTGGATCGCAGTGGAGTCAAAATTGGGACTTAGATCCCTAACACAGGCACTTAAGCACCTAATCCTGGGGTTTGGGCACATAAATGCTTTTATGGATCCCACCTATAGCACCTTCCCAAGATCTTTTGTGTACAGGGAAAGTGCTCTTAATAAAATCAGCTATTAGGATGGTGCAGCCTGCTCCTTTCTCCTTCACCCCCACAGGATGCCCATCTGGATGGATCAATGCTGAGTGGAAATGATGACTTAGCCACATATCACTCCTATGCATTTTGCAGTGGTTTGCACTTATAAGGACTGTGATGGGGCTGTCCACCCCATACAGAGCCTGAAAGGTAAATTAGGCTAATTAATCTTCAGCTGCACCTGGAGGAAATCCAGGGCATTTTAGGGCCTAATTGCTGATGAAGTCCAACTAGGGGAGCAGCTGGGCAGGATCTATAAAGAGAGAAAGTTGGTAGACTGACAGGAAGAGATCTGACTTCATACTCCTAGATACAAGGTGAGGAAGACAGGAAGCAGTCCAGGGAAGGAGCAGAAAGGGTGGCAGAGTAAGAGTTGCTGGGCTGAGGGCTGAACTGGAACCCAATGTAAAGGGTGGATGTGCATGTGGTCACGGGCTCCTTTGCAAGTCACTGCTGGAGTGACACACTTGGGATAGCTAGAAGCAGACTTTGATGATATCCCAGAAGGAATGGTTCTGGGTCCTGCTGTGAAGGCAGGGGACTGGACTCGATGACCTTTCAAGGTCCCTTCCAGTTCTGTTAGATAGGTATATCCCCATATTTAAAAAAAGGGGGGGGGACTTTTATGTGACTTAGCTGGAGGGCTAAGCCATGAAGAGGAAAGCACTGCAGCTCCTGGCACATACGAAACCATGGAGTAAGTGAGGGGAATGGCGGGCTGAGTAACTGCAGGAAGGGGTGTCAGACCAGGTGAGCCACAAAGAGTTGCTGCTCAGTGGTTTGTAGAGCAGATGCTGTCACAAGGATACACAGGGAACAGTCCCTAAATTCCCCCCAAAGCACAGGTCTTGTGTGTTCTCTTCCTCTGGGTGAAGAGTAAGGTGGAGTGAAGGCTCCTTGAGCTCTCTCATACCTATACCTTGAGCTCTCTCATACCTCTCATATAACTGTGTGCTGGCAGGGCAACATGAAGACCTATGTATTCGGATACAAGTTACTTCAAGTGCTCCTGAACTATATGGAGGTGATGGGCAAACAGCTGCTGTGTTCCTGCCCA
Organism: Caretta caretta; assembly: GCF_965140235.1. Taxonomy (NCBI): domain Eukaryota; kingdom Metazoa; phylum Chordata; order Testudines; family Cheloniidae; genus Caretta; species Caretta caretta. Next base: position 93,513,290 of record NC_134209.1, on the reverse strand, counting down.
CAACAAAATTGCACAACAGCTTAAGACAGAATAGCGTACCCTTACTCTTTACAGTTGGCAGGGGAACAGTTAATAACCACTAATGATTGGCATCTCAATCTTGCACCTCTAGATATATAGCTGTACATCATATACTAATTCTGTTTACTTAGTCTTTAAATCATGATTTGAGGACTTCAATAGCTCAGACATAGATTAGGGGTTTGATACAGGAGTGGGTGGGTAAGATTCTGTGGCCTGCATTGTGCAGGAGGTCAGACTAGATGATCATAATGGTTTCTTCTGACCTTAAAGTCTATGATTCTAAGTTATATAGACATACATATAAGCTTGTATAATTGGTGAGTATGATTTCCCATCTATTAGATTTCTTTGAGGGGGGTCAACAAAGAAGTGGACAAGAGTGATCCAGTGGATATAGTTTACTTGGATACAGAAAGGTTTTTGACAAGGTCCCTCACCAAACACTCTTAAGCAAAGTAAGCGGTCATGGAATAGGAGGGAAGATCCTCTCATGGATCGGTAACTGGTTAAAAGATAAGAAACAAAGGGTAGGAATAAAAGGTCAGCTCTCACAGAGGAGAGAGGTAAATAGCAGGGGTCCCCCCAGGATCTGTACTGGGATGAGTGCTTTTCAATATAACCAAATTATCTGAATAAGCTGTGAGGTGGCACTATTTGGAGACAATACAAAATTACTCAAAATAGTTAAGCCAAACGTAACGGCGAAGAGTTAGAGTGATGTCCCGAGACTGGGCAACAAAATGGCAGATGAAATTCAATGTTGTTAAATGCAAAGTAATACACATTAGGGGAAGTGATGGGGTCTAAATTAACTATTGCCACTCAAGAAAGAGACCTTGAAGTCATTGTGACTAGTTCTGTGAAAACATGTGCTCAATGTGCTGCAGCTGTCAAAAAAGCTAGCAGAATGTTAGGAACCATTAGGAAAGGGGTAGATATTAAAACAGAAAATAACATAATGCTGCTATCTAAATACATAGCATCCCCACTCTGAGAATACTGAATGCAATTCTAGTCACCCCCATCTCAAAAAAGATATTTGAATTGGAAAATAGCACAGAGAAGAGCAATAAAAATTATTAGGGGCATGGAACAGCTTCCACATGAGGAGAGATTAAAAAGACGGGGATTGTTCAATTTAGAAAAGAGATGCCTAAGGGGTGGGGGATATAACAAAGATCTATAAAATCATGATTGATGTGGAGAAAGTGAATAAGGAAGTGTTATTTACCCCTTCACATAATACAAGAACCCGAAGTCACCCAATGAAATTAACAGGCAGTATGTATAAAACATACATATGGAAGTACTTCACGCTATGCACAGTCAACCTGTGGAACTCAGTCCTGGGGGATGTTGTGAAGGCCAAAAGTATAACTGGATTGAAAAAAGAATTAGATAAGTTCATGGAGGATAGGTCCATCAACAACAACAACTTGCCAAGATACTCAGGAACGCAACTCATGTTCTGGGTGTCCCTAAACCTCTGACTGCCAGAAGCTAGGACAGGACACCAAAGGATGGATCATTTGATTAATTGTCCTCTTCTGTTTATTCCTTCTGAAGCATCTGGCACCGGCACTCAGAAGACAGGATCCTGTGCTATTTAGACCATTGGTTTGACCCAGTATGGCCATTCTTAAAATACAAGGGCAATTTGCAATTTATATTTAGTCTCATAGCCCTACATTCAGCTCAGAGGTCAGACTGAGGAAATGTGTAACACACTTATAATGAACATTTCACAGGTTGATCGTTTACAGAAAATATGTATAAGGTAAAGATTTTTTTTAGACGGAATGGGGAGGAAGGAGAAGGGGTGAAATGTACTAACCATAAGAACTCTATCTCAGAAAACCTTCTCAACAATGTAGGAGAAACCATTTGGTATGTTTAATGGTTCAAAACAGGAAATAGAGAATAATGTCTTGACTTTTTCTGTTTGTTTTATTTTTTAACCATATACACATTTGTAGTTGATTGAAATAAAAATCAGTCTTACAAAAATGTCTTAAACTGTTCTCGAAACTCTGACACCAACAATTATAAAATTGTCATGCTTGAAAGCACGATATCTATAAATGAATTTTTTTTTACATCTAGTATATGCAATTGATATTCAATCTAAAAACAGAAGCTGAGATTTTCAACAATAAAATAATTGGAAATCCTAGTCTGCAGGTGATATTGAAAAAGGGAAACATAGTACAGACAGGTAAGTCTAACCATTTTGGTGAGTTATTTTGACACATTTGAATGCCAGGGGTTCATTAATTTATTCTAGGTTTACTATTTGAGAGATAAAGCCCAAGAAAAGGAGAGAACCTTGTTTAGATTCAGGAACATCAGATTTCAATAAACATTAGATACACTCAGACAAAATGCATTCATTTTTGAGTGGAATTTTTCAGCTGTTCTTCTGCAGTAACACTATGTACAGTAATTCTATTTAGAACGGGACATGAAGAATAATTTTTACAAGTGAAACTACTAGGGAATTATTTGTAAGCAGAATGCAATTACTTCAATGGGAATTTGAACAAGGCATCAATATCAATGCCACTATTCTTTATAAAAAGTGCAATTGTACCTATATCATGTATAAAATATGCCTATTCTGGGCTGTAGATGCATGAACAGTATAAAAATAATTATAACTCCTCACCCATACCACTGCCAGTAGCTTCTAATCTCCTGAACTCATAATACTCCTCTCCTCCCCTTCTTGAAAGCCCGAGAGACCTTCCAAAATACTCTGAGTGTCAATAGCTTCAAACTTTGTTGGAGAAAATTCTAGAGTCCATGTGATCACTCTCTTCAAGCTGATCTCATCAGTGGTATCATCACACACAGTGATGATTCCCCATTGCCCTGCATCCTGTGTAATCATTCACAGCTGGGCAAAGTGGCTGCCAAATCAGAAAGGTAATGTGTTGCACAAACTCACTCCATTTGCACAGGTGTAAAACAGTAGGCAGAATCCAAACTACTTATGGCTTCCTAAGTCAAAAGCAGCCTCTTGATATGCACCTGTAAATTATTTAGACGATGGATTGTCAGGGCTTAGTTTTGTTTCACTCAAATTTATAGCCCCTTCCACAGCAGACTGCCCTTAATGCTGTGCTGAGGTACTGGTTCAGTAGCAACTTGGAAGGGAGCGTGTTACCTATCAAGTTACTAGCCTCACATCAGTCATTACTACAGATGTGTTGCTTCTTTTGTAATAAGATTTTATATTTGTTATACAATATGAAATCAATCCTCCTTTAATGGACACCAGTTGAGCTTCTGGTCGCTGCTTAGCTTAGCCAAGGTGGTACAGAAAAGCTCTCAGACAGAACTTTAACAATTCTTATTAATAAAACTCATTCATAGCATATAGCGGGGCGGAAAGCCTTAACCAGTGATCCAAGAGCAGAGCAGTGACTAGGGTGAAACAATATAGCCCAACTTGTCTTTATCCTTGTCCCCGTAGAATATATGTTCGTACATTGAGTACTGACCCCAAACAAATGGGGATAGTACTATTTCTCTATCTGACAGGGGTTCTGTGAGGATAAAGATTATGATGTGCTCAGATACAACTTATATGGGGGCCATATAAGTACATTAAATAGCTAGAAACAGAAGTGCTTATCAAGATGGTAGGAAGGATTTTCTAGCAGCTTGGGCACTGGAGTGGGACTTGCACAAGGTCATAGTGTCTCAAGTTGCTCAATTTACCTTGTGCCTTAGTTTCCCATCTGTAAAATGGGGATAGTATTTCCCTCCCTCAGAGGGGTCTTCTGGGGAAAAAATGCATTAATGATTCTGAGGCACTCAGATACTATGAAGAAGAGGGACAGATAAGGACCTAGACAGAGAGAGGAATCCTTAGAACGTGCAGTACAGTGCAGCATAGAAAACAAGAATGTATAGTTTTATTCTTATTATATCCCCCAATCCTTTGGTTCCACACTTGCTTCTCCTCCAGATGGATACGACAGCCTGGATGGAGCCCCCATGGTTCCATCCACAGAAGGGGTACACACTCTCTAAATCACATGTGTTGTGGAGCTATGCCAGTTCCACTGCAAGAGGGTCCTGTGGACCTGTGGAGAAAGGGGGCAGTATTTGCCCCCTAGAGAATACTGAGAAGTCAGAGGCTGGGAAAGGTGGCCTGAGTTCCAAAGAAGAAGGTGGACGAAAAAAAACCCAACTGTGTTCATGCTAATTCTTCTGGTTTTTGCGTTAAAAGGTTAAACTCAGTGTCCCTCCCTGGAGGGCCAGTTTTTAGTATAACATTTAATAACATAATTTAAAATGTTCATGTGCTGAACATTATTTGAAAACAAAAATAACATTACCAAAGACAGTGCAATGAACTATAAAGAATAAATATGGGTACAGCTCAGTAGGGGTTTGTGTCTGCCTTGTGAGCAGCAGATAAAATATCCTTTTCTTGCAAGTGTTCACATCCCTCCCATTCTTCAAGCCCTTCAGCTATAAAAAGCCACAGTCTGATTTAATAGCTTTTCTTGCAACCAAAAATAAGTGTTCAAGTCTTTAATATGTGGCTTGGAACTGCTATTTTGTTTCTGTCATTTAGTCATGTCAATTTCTTCACATCCCAGCAACAAAGCACAACCAGGCCATCACATGCCAAGTTTTCTTTCACAAAAAGAAAATAATATAATTCTATTCTCTGCTGCAAAAGAAAGGGGGGGAAGTACAACCCTTAAAGGCATCAAGTCAGAGAAATACAGGGCAGGCCTTCCTGGAAATGTGTGTTTGCAGTCACTGCAAATAATGTGTATGTTTGCTAGTGCTCCAAGTCTGGCCCATTTCCTTGATTTAAAAGAAAGTATCTAAAACTGTTATAGCATTCATGGTAAAGAATCTTTGCTTTTGCAGAGCCAACGTTCTATTTGGTTATGTTTTTGTTTTTGATTTGTTTTACTATCATTATTTCCTTACCAGCTTCCTGCTCAAGGTAATGACTGCAGTATTTGCCCCTTCTGCTAGAAAAGTGGGACAGTGCTTCTCATAGGAGTGGGTGCCAATACTATTTGATGAACCTGTTGGCAGGGACTGAGTGTTCTACAGAATATCTGCTTGATGTTCGGAGACTCTGTCCATTTATAAAATGCATGGACCAGAATTCACTCCTAATCTCAGTTGACCTAATAGTTACACATGCAAAAGGCTGACTTGTAACATTTTCCCTGATATTATTTTTCTAATCTATATTTCACAAGTTACACATTCCACATGAAACATTCATATTATGGAGTATCAACACATGCAGTGCACAAACCGTGCTTACTGTCTGCTCTTTTTAATTTGAAAGTTAGTATTTATTTGAACCTTTTGAACTTGGACTTTTCTTCCTTCTCTACATAAATCATTGCATAGACAAGAAGGGCTGTGAAACTGAGATTAAGGCATAAAGAACACTGAACAATTGGTATTTCTGTAGGAGATATCGTCCGCAACCTTGTGACAATCGAGACCCTGAATCTCCAGAAATTAGTTGGTATTATAGTGTTTTATGCAAACTTCCCCCTTTCTCCACAGGTCTAAAGAGTCCTCTTGCAGTGCTCAAAAGCATGCTCAGTGCATTACAAAAAAACCCCATAGTAAATAGAAAGTTGTAATTAAAGGGGGGGAGGGGTGTGCATGTATGTATGTATGTGGAGAGAGAGAGTGCTAACCCTTTCCTCTTCCAAGAGTTGTTAGACAAATTTGAATCTGGGAACTTCAGCACACAGCTCAAACTTTCCAGATTTTAAACCTACAAGGGAGTAAATTGATCTGACCTACCATATATCACTTGTACTAAGGAGGTAACTTCCATAGGCAGTAGCAGCAGTAGACTGATATCCTCCAGTGCAGCAGCCACCAGCAGGGGATGTGACACACACTTTACCAGTGTAACTGATGACAGTATGGTGCCAGTACTTGTAAATATTTAAACAATCTGTATCTGTAACAAGTAATTAGCAAATTAGAAATAAGTAGGAAGAGTGGTTAAAACTCCGAGGGCTGTAGTTTCTTAGCATAATATTAACAGACTGGGTGAACAGGCTGAATGGTGGAATATGAAATTTAATGTGTCTAAGTTTGAAGTATCTCACTGGGGTAGAAATAGTCCCCAAACTCAGTATTCTGTAATGCAAATGGCATTGAATTATTAATAAGATGAACGTTATGTAGGTGTACTGATAGTTTGGGCATTAAAACTGTTGGTCCAAGGTACAGCAGCAGTAAAGGTTAATATGCTGTTGGCTTTTATCTCAAGAATATAAGTCAAGTAATATTTCTTTTTTCCCCACTCTTTGTCTGGTCTTGTCTATGTAAATTGTAAGTTCTTCTGGGAAGGGGCCTTCTTTGTAAGTTGACAAAGGTACTTAATTTTGGTTGGGGCTGCTAAGCACTCCGGTAACACTATAGTGTTATAGCTCTCATGATTATATTGTGAGACTTGTCATATTTGGTGTTTCTCTTACAGCCCCAACTCCTGAGTAATGCAAATACGTTAGACTCTCAGCTTTCATTTTTTTTAAAAAAGTAAGTTTCTAGCCCTCATGCTTGTGGAGGACAGCTTGAAAATATAAACCCTAAAGGATCAAAAATCACAAGCGAAATAAGAAGAATCCCACACTTTAAAAAATATTAATATATGTATTACTGTTAGGATATTCTCATGATGAGGGTGGGGGCTGATTCATGATATTTGAGTGCTTGGGTTTGGAAATACTGCATTATAAGATTAATAATATTTAAGCATATTGATGAAGTGGAAGAATAAAGTATCAATGCATAAAGAAAAACTGGATGGCTATATGGAATGTAATAAATTAATGGTGCATTAGTTTTGTTCTTAGGGTCACCAACCACTTTTTCTGGAGATCAGGGACTTTCTCTTACCATGTGTTTGCACGGGTACCTAGACTAATAGGCTCCCAATCTATGTTGGGGCCTTTAAGTTCTTCTGAAATAAATAAATAATAGCTTATTTTAGCGATCCAAGGTTGATTTATATGGATATTCAAACTGAAGAAGGACTGTAAGCCTTTGATGTAAATGCTTTGATTGACTTATTCCAATATTTATTCTTCTGTATGTGACTAGACTGAAGGGGGGAAATGTTTAAAATAAATTCCATTTAGATTACAATGACAATGACTATCCTGGTGTCACAGATAGAGCAGGGCATTCCAACAGTAGCTGCTTACTGGACTGTGTGAGGGGAATCCAAGACAGTAGGTCTCTGGATCCCCAAGTAGTTTAAGCATCCCCAGGTCTCAGCAGGCTGCAGCACTGTTTTCTTCCTGGTTCTCAGTCTACTATCCCTTCGCAGAAATGTAGTTCCTCAATCCATGTTGCGAGGACCAGCACCGGCCCCCCAAATACCTCAGTTACTTAAACACACCCTCTCCCAGAATGGTGTGAAGCTTCAGATTTATAGTTTAAATCTCTCAGGAGGCATCATAGTAGCTATAAAGTATTCTACACAGAGAAATACTTTACAAAAGTCTAACACATTATTGTTCTTTTATACATAATCATATAAAGCACAAGCAAGTATTTCATATAGAATAGAGCAAACATCCTAAACACAATGTCCCTTTTGAGCTCACCCTTCTGTTGGGGACCATCAGTATGCAGGCAGGCAGGATTTCCCCTGCCTTACGCAAACTGTTACTGATCCCTCATGGAGTCTCACTGATCAGTGTTTGTGTGCTCACCAGTCAGGTGCCCCACAGCTGGAATACACAGGAACAAAGGAGATCAGACAGGAAGAGGAAGCACTAAGAAGGAGAGAGAAAGGTTTGAAAAACTCATGCAGCCCAATGTGTCAGGCAGTTAGGTCAGTCGTATTCATAGATTATAAAGCCAGAAAAGGACCATTGTGATCATCTCGTCTGATCTCCTGCATAACACAAGCCAAAGAACTTCCCTGAATTAATTCCTGTTTGAACTAAGGCATATCCTTTAGAAAACATACAATCTTGATTTAAAGATTTCATGGGAGGAAGACTCCAGAACAACACTTTGTATTTTTTCCCCAAGGGCTAATTACCCTCACTGTTTCTAAGATCCTGCAGGACTAGAACCTGGGACTTAGAGGGTTGTGGGGGGCTGACATTTCTGCAGCATCATGGGAAGCTTAGGGGACATTTCTGCTGGAGGACCCCATGAAGCTAGGCCTTGCAGGAAGTACCACCCAGCACAACCTGAGTGGTGGTCCTGCACAGTCCACTGATTTGCTCATGCTGGTAAATAAACCAGGCTACATGACAGGGAGTTGTCTGAGCAATGCTGTGGATCCTAAGCTCTGGTTTCTGGCGCTAGTTTGTTCCTGACTTTGCAATTTGTATGCTGTCTGCAACCTGGTATTCTGACCCTGAGTTCCTGGTATCCTGACATGGCTCAACCCTGACTCTGCTACTTACCTGATACCTGCATCCTGGTAACTGGCTGGTGCACAGAGGCTGTCCGTAGCCTAGTCTGACCCTGACACTGTTAAAAAATGTGCCTTATTTCAATTCTGAATTAGTCTCTGGATCTTGTTATATCTTTGTCTGCTAGGTAGAACAGCCCTCTCTTATCAAATTTCTGTTCCCCATGTGTGTACTTACAGATTGTGATCTAGTCACTTAAATTTCTCTTTGAGAAAATAAACAGATTGTGCTTCTTGAATCTATAAATATAAGCAAGTTTTTTCCAATACTTTAATCATTCTCATGGCTCTTTTTGGAATCCTCTCCAATTTATCAACATCCTTATTGAATTGTGGGCACCAGAACTGAACACAGTATCCCAATAGTGCTTTCATCAGTGTCAAACACAGAGATGATAACTTTTTTTCTACTTCTACTTGATATTCCCTTGTTTATACATCCAATTATCACATTAGCTCTTTTGGCCAGTATCACACTGGGAACTCCTGGTCAGCTGATCATCCACCATGAGGCCCATGTCTTTTTCAGAGTTACTGCTTCCCAGGATAGTCATCCATCCGATAAGTATGGCCTACGTTGTTTGTTCCTATGACTTATGTTTGGCCATATAAAAACACACATTGTTTTCTTGAGCCCAGCTCGTGAAGCGATCTGGGTTCCTCTATATCAGTGACCCGTCCTCTTTAATTACCACTCTACAATCTCTATGTCACCTGCAAACTTTATCAGTAATGCTCTTATATTTTCTTCCATTTCATTCATAAAAGTACAGCATGGAGCCAAGAAACAGTGTCCGCAGAACCCCACTAAAACACACATGGTCAGTGATGATTATTCATTTACAATTGCATTTTGAGACCTGTCAGTTGGCCAGTTTTTAATCCATTTAATGGGTGACATGTTGGCTTTGTATCATTCTGGATTCTTAAACAAAATGTTGTGTGGTACCATGTCATGTGCCCTACAGAAGTCTAGTATATTACATGAAGATTATTAACTTTGTCAATTAAATTTGTAATATCATCCAAAAGATATCAAGTTAGTCTGACAAAATCTATCTTGTATAAATGTTGATCAGCATTAATTATATTACCTTCAAGTCCTGAATCAGCCATTCTATTTTGCCTGAGATCGGTGTCAGCCTGACAGGCCTATAATTATCTAGATCATCCTACTATCCTTTTTTTTAAAATGTTGGCACAACATTAGCCTTTCATCCTCTGGATCATCCCTAGTGCTCAAAGACTTTTTGAAAATCAATATGAAAGGTTCAGAGAGCTCTTTGGCCAGCTCCCTTAAAATTTTTGTATGCAAAAGGAGCTAATTTTAAAATGTCTATCTTTACTAGCTTTACTGCTTTTAACATCCTACTAAGTTAGTATTGGAGTGGAAAGTATTTCATTGATCTAATATAATATGAATACATTATCTGGCTTTTTCCCAAATACAGAGCAGAAATATTTATCAAAGACCATTGCTTTTTCTGCATTATTGCTGATAATCACATCATTTCCATCTAATAATGGACCAACATGATTGTTAGGATTCCTTTTGTTCCTAAAATACTTAAAACAAAAAAACAAATGAAAAACTTAACTCCGCTGACCATAGATTTCTCTTTGTATCCTTTTGCTTCATTGATCAATTTTCTACAATTCCTAGCATATTATTTATCTTCATTACTATTGACTTCCCCTTTCTTCTTCTTATGTACACAAAACATTGTACAGCTGCTTTCACTTCCTCTCTAAGAGGAATTTTAACCTTTTTTTTTAATCAAAAATGTGGCTCCTCTTTCTTAATTATAGGGCTATGCCTTTTTGGATGGCTAGTAAAATGCTCTTCACATTTTTCTGTTTAAATGATTTCTCCCATCTGATTTGGCTCATAATTGTTTTCAGCTTTGTAAAATGATAGGACTTTGCATCTGTTGTGTGCAAACAGAATAATTAAATCATGATCACTTTCACCTGATAAATCACTAATTTTTCTTTCTGTGATTAATTCCTCTTTATCTAAGAACATCAGAATTGCCAAAGTCAGGGCAATGGTCCATCTAACCCAGATCCTGTCTTTTGGCAATGGTCAGTGCCAGATGCTTCAGAGAGAATGAACAGAACAGGGCAATTAGTAAGTGACCTACCCTATATTGTCCAGTCCCAGCTTCTGGCAGTCAGAGATTTAGGGACACAGAGCATGGGGTTGCACCCTGACCATCTTAGCTAATAACCATTGATAGACCTATCCTCCATGAACTTATCTAATTCTTTTTTGGCCTTCACAACATACCCAGCAACAAGTACTGCACGTTGGCTGTGTATTGTGTGAAGAATTACTTCCCCATGTTTGTTTAAAACATGTCAATATGCGGTCTAATATTGAATTTCCCCATGCCGGATGCAACACGCTTTGAGTTTGAAAATTATCCATAACTTTTAGGAATTCAGAATATGTTTTAATACTGACACCATGAGACCTCCAGCACTTGGCACTCAGATTGAAGTTTCCCATGATAATGCAGCTTTTTTTCCTCTGCATATTAGAAATAGGATGACTGGCTCCTTAAGAAACAGTTCTATAATATGATTTGGTGGTCTATAGCAGACACCAACTGGTACCCCATCTTGTGTCTTATCTGTTAGTATCTTGATCTGTAAACATTCAAGACCATTTGTGTCTGACTTGTGACTCAGAAACAAGTAATGCCATTTTTATAAAGAGTGCCACTCTATTCAGTTCTGCTCCATGTAGATTTTATACCATGCTTATCATCACACTACCTGAGCACCCTCCAGTAGTGCATTAATCAAGGTGATTACATATCCCTCACATGTTTATTGTCTCATCCTCTCCCCAGAGGGAGAAGTATGTGCAGAGGAGTATCTCGCTTTGGTAGGTTTTATTTTATTATTTTTAAATATACTTTTGCTATGTGTTTATATTACAGAAGGCAAGATAAAAAAAAAAGCCTACTTTATCCTTCCTATTTTAACATCATGTTATTCTTTTCACCAGTTTTGTCAGTAATACCAACTGTGGTCTAATTTATGTTCATAAATGAGCAATTTTAATACCTCTTGTCTAATATCCAGGCTCTTGGCATTGGTGTGTAGGCAATTAACTAATTTCTTCTCTTCATGTGCCTTGACATTGTCCTCCCACACCTTGATTTGGTTCTAAATAAGTGCTCATTTGTTCCTCCTTTTCACTCTTCCTTTTTGTTTTTAGTTTAACACGGGCTGGCTAGTCTAGCCAGCCTGTCCCCTGAAAAATTGGTTCCCCTTCCACTTCAGTTATACAGCTTCTTCTCTTCATAGGTGAACAAATGTTCCACAAAACAAAAGCCTACACCACTTACCTAGTCATTTGCTCACTTCCAGAATCTTCTGCCTTTCTCTGATTGCAGGATAGAAAAGTTCTCCAAGAAGATCACTTGGCCATTCTTCTCTTTGGCGTCCTTCTGAGTTGCTTAAAGTCATCTACAAACCGTGAGGTATCATGTGAAAGTGTCATTACTTACTAAATCACCATCCTCAGTGGATCCTTACCCACAGACTTCAGATCCCTATCCAATCTTGCATATGGTGTCTTGGCTCCAGGAACAAGCACACCATCCTCTTGTCTGCCTGTCCCTTGCAAAACGTTCTTTCCATTCTTCTTAATATAGCATCTCCAGCAAGAGAGTCTGTCTTCCTTGGATGGTTGTAGATCTTTGTGGACATGTTGATTTTCTGCTGGGCTGAGCAGCTATCCATAGGTAAGTTCTATATAGATCTCAATTCTATTCAATCAGACTGCATCTTCACAGAGACTTTCCATACTGACAACATAACCCATGGATACTTCTTGTTGTGTGGGATCCTGGTTCTTTCCTCTCAGGCCCCAGCCTGACCAGCTATACGTCTGTAGGCAGAGAAGAAATGTCATCTGGTTCTCTTGTGTCTGGTGGTTATCAATTACCAAACCTTTCCTCTGGTTTCCATTTTCTGATTCCTTGATGGCCAGTTCCTTTCTTGAATCTTGGATTGGTGATGCTTTCCAAATCTGGTCTTCCAATAACTCCTCAGCCTCTATGATCCATAGTGTCTGTATTTGTCCTTCCAGATCACAAATCTCTTATTGCAGTACAGCCACCATTTTACACTTCACGAAAGGTAAATCTATACTGCACACTCTTTATGGTAGCATGGAAAGTATGTACACTATACAGCCCCCCTAGCATTCGTATAAATACCAATGTAGATATTGAGGCATTGCTTAGGCAAGTAAAAGCACACCTGAACCCTGTGTGTTTGTCCCCCTACATAGCTTTCTACATATCCAAGCAGTGTTTCCCCTGTTTTACACTGCTACTTTTAGCAGTGTAATGTTATGCTTCTGAAGCCCCCCAAAAAGGCTCCAGCAGTGGGGAAATGCTCTCGGGAGGGGAGGGGGAGGCAGCGAGGAAAGGCTCCAGCAACTCCTCACTGCTAGAGTCTTTCCCTGCTGCCTCCCCACTGCCAGAACCTTTCACTGACATATGTAGCTACACACAGCAGCGTGCAATGAAAAGCAGGCTGTGTTCGGTGTGTAACTACACATACCTTATTATCCCCCCATGAGTTGTGTGCAGTGTAGCTGTAGCCACAGAGGAAATCCTTTCTAGCTTCTGTCAGGAAAGACAACATGACAATCTATTGCAGGTAGCAACCATTATTCTATTGCTGACCATCAGTTTTGAGGATAGAATTCTACCTAGAAAGAGAGCCTCTAACACTCCATCTGAAATTCCACTCTTTGCCTCTCCTATTCCTCCAGTGATTTTGCAATTTGGCTATAGATTATTGACTTTTTAAGAGGGTAAAGGAGCAAGTATACACAATACTGATGCATTTTGCCAGTTAACTGGTTGTTTCCATTGTGATGTAACTTCTCAATTATAAGTGTGAAATGTTTGGGTTGGGAGGCATGTTTTGGGGTCTGGTGGGTGTGGAAATGGCATTACCGATAATGCATAGTTATAAAATTATTATTGTTTAATATTTAAATAACGTGCCATGAAGTGTATATTGCACTGTACAGAGAAATGGAAGACAAGGTTCCTACCCTGAGGAGCTGGCATTCCAACTGAGATGACCTGACATACAAGTAGATGGCATTGTGCAAAGTGGAGGAGAGGTTTACAAATAGATTATGGGGTTGCTTGGGTTGCATGGCACCCATGATATTTTCCTTAAAAGCAACGATAGCATCTTCATTTCCCTATACATGTTTCCTCACTATGAAGAAATTCAATTTGACTAAAAGTCAGAGCTATAGCTTAATAGTGACAATGGTGTCCACGATGATGTGGATGGATAAATATTTTAGACAAATTCATCCCCTCATCTGGTTTCAAGCTGATGTAAATTGCTTCTGCTACTGCACCCACATTCCACAGATTCTACCAGCAATCCTATTCTTTTGTCCTCATCCTGGGTGGACATGTGGTAGAACCATTGCCCTTCTAGACTAGCATCCAATCACAGTTATAAGCTATATCTTGCAGACAAGTCTACTTAAGATCTACATTTGTGAAGGGTGCTCAGAAGGTACACAGTATTGTTACTTCTCCTAAGGCCAGTCTGTGACCTGAACCAGCTGGCTTTAAGTCCACCAGCAGAATAAAAGTTGTTAGTGGACTAGGCTGGTGGAAGTCAAGGGGTAAATCTGGCTCTATTGCTTTCTAGTAAAATGATTATCACATGGTTCTTTGATAACAATTCTCTTCATCTTTTCTCCTATTTTGATTACATAATTATGTGTGATTATCTTATGGTATAGAGCATATGAATTTCCTTTGGAGTAATGTAATCACTTGTTTCACCATGCTGAACTAGCATGTACACAAATCAGTGTAATGATTAATTACAAATATGGCACCTATACAAGATAGTTAATAGGGGGAAAATGTAATATTCCTGACCCTACTTTCAGTTGTCTCCCATAACGATTAGAATCTCATTTACTCTTACATTGCTATTTCACCAGGGAGCAATGCTGTACTATCTGACACATGCAAGTGTTGCTATTAGAATGCTATAAAATAAATTGAGCAGGCAGAGCATAGATGGGACTGGCTGTACATACAGTGCTAACTAACATAATTAAAACCCTCTCTCTTATTTGATGGCAGCATGTGAAGGAACTAAATCCATTTGACCCTTTCATGCACTTCATGCTCACACATTTGTTATTTAAAAAAAATACCCCCCAAAATTACAGATGTAACCTCAGCAGTTCATTGTGAAGGAGGAGGAGCTAATGTCCTCACACACAGTTCATGACAGTTAAAACAATGGTTTGTTTACTTTTGATCTAATTAATAGAAATTGTGTCAAAATGAAGCTAATTCCAAGTATCACTACACCATTCCTTTGAATCAGGAAACTAGAATGGGCCAACTAACAAATTCATACCCAGTATTTCGATATCGTTAGAGCACAGAAGTAAAGCCGTGGAAGCATTTGGATTTGCAATTCCATTTTAGTTCAAGTTTGACTCTGCAAAGTTCAGTAGAGTAGGAACTCTTTGATCCAGCTCAAGTGCAACAAAACTTATTCAAAATGAATGAACTTTAGCAAAGAAAATAGACTTGGAATAAAGTTAAACAGCAGTTACTATCAGAAAAGTGGCTATCCAAACATTACACCTTCTTGCTAAACAGATCTGGTCCTTGTTATGTTCACACCATACACAGAGAAATTAGACAAAAACATAAATACTCTCTCTTGCTGGAAAGTTACAGCATAAAACTACTTTCTTTCTTAGAATTCAGAATGACAACACCAGAAGTCAAAAACAGAGACAAAGCAGGCTGCTTTAAATCGTTCAATTTGTTTTTCATAATCGTTATTACGTCTCCTAATGTACATGCCAGAAAACATGCATGTTGCCCTAGAACTCAAATACCAGATTAGGTATGAAGTTCTGTTACCTTTTTAATTGTAGTTAGCAAATTTAAGTTGGAAGGTCATTGAGGCAACAAATATGTAAATGAACAATGTAAATTTACAGCCAATTTTCAAATCTACTGGAAAAATAAATTTTGTTTATTTCATCATTTTCCAAAGGTTTTTTTTAAGTGTTCCACCAGCTCTGTATTTGTGGGTGAATAATTTATTTGCCACATAAGAATAACAATTATGGAACAATTTATTTAATTTTGTGCCTCAGAGTATAACCACACTTTTAGTTTGGGTGTATGAGCCATACCAACCAGCTAAGAAACAAATCTTATAATTGTCACTGAATCTTGAATATTCATTGTCTTGAGAGAAGATAAACATGCATTAAAGATGCTGTGATAATCTTGACTTTATTTCCTGGCCTATGTCAGTTTGTGTCACAACCTTATCATTATACATGTGCATTTTTATGTGACTTCCTTGAGTTTTTAATGTTTATACATGGAGGTGAATAAAACAACTCTCTTAAAACTGTGAGGGTCTCCTGGGCAAGTCAGTGATGGCAGCTGTATGTTTGTGTGACAGAGAAACAGAGATGAGGGATAATGATGAGGGACTGTGTATGCCAGTTGCAAGAAGGGAGTGAAATTATGAGGATGATTTATAAACCCCTGAAAAATAGGCTGATAATAGAAGTGCTGACACAATAGTAACTATAGTGACCCAAGTAATACTGCCGTAAGAAGTAATGCTCATATTCTTTCTGCTTACAACTGTCAGCTCAAGTTTTAGAATGGCATCAATAATACTTCAATGTAATGTACCTAAATCTCTGTACTTGCGAATCTCCCCCTATATGCATGGTGGGAAAGAGCTTTTAGACTATCCTAATTATACGGCATATGTCAGGATAATTGCTTGAGAAGTTTGCTGAGTTAATCCCAGACTTGTTAAAACATCCATCAATATTGAATGTGGTTTTCTACCACTATTTTTATGTAGCAATGTCCAGCCATGCAATACCCACAGATCACTATCCACATGCATAATATGTGCCTTAAGTGTCTCACCATCAATCATAGAATATCAGGGTTGGAAGGGACCTCAGGAGGTCATCTAGTCCAACCCTCTGCTCAAAGCAGGACCAATCCCCAATATCTAGACAAAACCTATTAGATCACACCAATTTGGACACTTCCACTCTCTGCAGAACCATTTTATTTAATTTTTAAAGGTCAGCACCCCACAATATTTCATTTGGGGCACAATAATACACAATGAAAATATGTTTGTTTCAGAGAGCATGGTCCATTGTATAATTAATGCTGAAATACAAGATTAGATTGACTTGAACATAATCACATCATTGCTACCTTGTCTTCCCCATTTGTCTGTTGTATTTATTTGATGTCTCTCACCTTATAATTGGATTGTAAACTCTGTCTTTTTTATTATGTCTGTACTGTGCCTAACAATAGGGTTTTGATAGCTTAAGTGCTACTACAATACAAATAACTCCTGACTGGAGATAGGACATTAAACACTAGAAAGAGATGTCCCCTGAAAGATGGATGGCTGATGGTTCATTTGTATGTGGTCATCAACTCTCATGACTGGGCCATTAAACTATAACTTCAGGTGATGTGTCCATGTATTTATTTGCATATATCAGGCTGAGATGCTGACAGTATGCAGTAAATAATAATGCATACAACCAATGGCTATTTCCTCATCTTGATCAACCAGGCACGCTTGGTAAATCTTGCATAACATTAAATTGATATTAGTAAGAGTTTCATGGATCAAGCAATATGTAGCCCAAAATGTTACCTTTTCTTTCTTTTTTAAAAATAAAAAAACAAAAAACTGTCACAGGATGCCTAGCCCTTAAGGGGAATTGAGCATAGCCTCACCTGTGACAGATCGTCTACCTTCCTGCTGAGACTGGTTGCCCTGGTGGGGAGGTAACAGGAAGTAGATTGGTCTTGGGGCAGGATGACTCTCAGGCAAGTGGTCAGTAGAGTGGAAATGTGGGAAATTAATAGGCTCCAACCAAAAGCCCTGGGTTGAGGGGAGAGGGACAACTGATGACTTTGTGTTACCTAGAAGAAATGAAACTTAAGTCCTGATGTAGAAAAAAGCCATAAAAGACCCTGGGTGTGGTGTCAATCTTTTCTAGGCTGAGGAGATAGGCCAGCAGTGTACAGCAATATTTGAAAACCTATTTCCATAATTTTTATTATTAATCTGGGTCTGACTGCAAGACATGGTTGCAGAGAGCTTAGCGATAGTTTATTATTTTTCATCACTAATGGATATTCTTTGGTGCCAATGGCAGCAATCTTGTAAAGGGTTAAGATCATATTCAGAAAGCTGGAGGGCTTAATGGATAAAGGAGTTAGGTCTTAAGTGAATTTGATGAGCACAAGCTGTTCTCTATAAGGCTGAGAAGTATACAACAGAACAAGAAATATAATTCAAACTATCACAATTGTTACTCAACTCTGGAGAAGCCAAGACCTGAGACAATAAGGAAAGTAAATAGAATGATTGTCAGAACAGTGCTGAATTGGATCACTTCAAACCAGCAACTAAGGTCTCCATGTTGGCTTTATGAAATTAGATAAGAATATATCTCTTTTGTGCAAATAATTTGTAAAGCAGGAATGGGAACTGCATTTAAATAGTGTTAACTGCATGGTACATTGGTAATAAGTAAAAAGAATGTTAATTGTACAGCAGTATAAATGTTGATCAGGCAATCAGATAATGGAGCATTGATTTCATATATGGATGTGGGGAATCTGCATTAAACATATAAGGGAATTTGACAATTTTAAAAACCACTTTTCAGCAAAAGAGAAAATTATTTCCTTCTATGTACTTGGAAACCAATCCAATCTTAAAGCAGCCTTGTTACATAGATGTCTCTGTGACTCTCCCCGGGGGTACCCACGGTTGTGAGGCACCTCACCACCACCTGCCCTTAGAGTGAGGAAGTCTTGTCTGTGCCTGCTGTGATCAGCTCTTTGAAATCATCAGGCTCTGGGAGCACAAGCAGTGCCTTCCATGCCTCTACAAGCCTTGTTTGCTCTGTATGCTTACACCAACCTCCAAGCCTTCAGAGCATTCCTTGAGGTGTCCAGCCCCTTATCTGCTGAACACCCACAGAGTTACCAGGCCTGCTGCTTTGAATGTAAAAGTACACACCAGGTTGTAAAAATCATCTCAGGATCACCCCCTTTAGATGTATCTATAGTAAAAACAAGAATCAGTTTATTATCAAAGAACAGAGATTCATATAATAGTGAGTAAGAATAGTGGAAACAAATGATTACATATCAAACAAAATCATAACATGCTTTATAGAGACTAAAACTTAAGATTCTTTCGACAAGAGGATAAATTATTAGTTATCTCACTCACTGTTCCTTCTAGCATTTTCCATCAAGCCTGGTTGAGATCTCACTTTTATGAAGCAAATTCTCTGTCCATTCACTTCCTAGGTGAGGAATGATATGGTGTCTACTTTGTTCCTCAAATATAGCAGAGAAAACCTTTGATGTAAACCTCAGTATATGGTCCTCCCTGCCCCACCACCTCCTGCTGCTTGTGTTCCAGTTGCTTTTCTCCCTTGGAATTTTTTACAGTCCTTCATTAACATTCATTTGGGACTGGTGATAGGAGACCCACAGGGAAACAATACTTAATTTATATGTAAACATCCTGCGAGATCAACCTTTCTTGTCTGACAGCAAGTCAGTCCAGTCCCTAGACACAGACTTTGAGAACATATATTCAGTATCTGTACATAACTCCTTGCATAGTATTTGTACATATATTCCACAACAGTGATGACTAGAGTAGAAGGCTTTTATTAGAGACCTCACACAACACTTGGTGAACGAGAATGTAAATACTAGACTTCGGAGATTCTTCTAACTCCGTGCATCCCCTCAGTATACCTTGTGCACTTCAGTTGGTACTAAGAAGCTTCTGGGCAACCCCCCTCCAGATATATATGCAGTAGAATCACTCACTGGTTGATCCATAGATATTGGTTCAAAACTCTCTCTTGCCTTGGCAATGTGTCCCCCCCAGATGTTCTGGTTTAACTTGGATTTAAACTTGGAGAGTGGTCAGTTTGGATGAGCTATTACCAGCAGGAGAGTGAGTTTGTGTGTGTATGGGGGTGGGGGGGATGTGAGAAAACCTGGATTTGTGCTGGAAATGGCCCACCTTAATTATCATGCACATTGTAGGGAGAATGGTCACTTTGGATGAGCTATTACCAGCAGGATAGTGAGTTTGTGTGTGTGGTTTTTGGGAGAGGAGTGAGAGAACCTGGATTTGTGCAGAAAATGGCCCAACTTGATTATCATGCACATTGTGTAAAGAGTTGTCACTTTGGATGGGCTATCACCAGCAGGAGAGTGAATTTGTGTGCGGGGGTGGAGGGTGAGAAAACCTGGATTTGTGCTGGAAATGGCCCAACCTGATGATCACTTTAGATAAGCTATTACCAGCAGGACAGTGGGGTGGGAGGAGGTATTGTTTCATATTCTCTGTGTATATATAAAGTCTGCTGCAGTTTCCACGGTATGCATCCGATGAAGTGAGCTGTAGCTCACGAAAGCTCATGCTCAAATAAATTGGTTAGTCTCTAAGGTGCCACAAGTACTCCTTTTCTTTTTGCGAATACAGACTAACACGGCTGTTACTCTGAAACCTGTCTGCTCTATATTTGCTCTACCTTTTTTAAATGTACAATTTCCATGTCATATTCTTGGAGAGAGGCTCCTGAGTAGCAGTTTGGAGTTGGTACCTTTTTGCTCTGTGTTGCCATACCAATGGAGAATGATCTGTCAGGACTCTAAATTGTCTCAGAATAGACAAGGCCTTAACTATTTGATGGCCCATACAATCTCATGACATTCTCTTTTATGACAGACTAATTCTGTTCATTAGGTGTCAGTTTTTTACTTGTTACTTTCCCTGGGTTGCATCAATCCTGCTCCTAGACCTGTGTTGGATGCATGGGTGAACAGCTCAAACATTTAGTCAATCTGGACGGGCCAGAATAGACTTCTCTGATAGGTTGTGATGAGGTAATGAAAATTCTTTGACAGGCTTCTGTCCATGCTATTTTGTTCAGTCTTCTTTCATAAATCTGTGATATTAGACAAAATGTCACTGAAACCATTTACAAACCAGCAAATGCTTTTTAGTCTGGTGGTCTGCTAATATGCTGTTATACCTGATACCATATACACTGTGGGCCTTGAATCCTTCTTTTTTATCATTGTCCTCTCTTTGGTGATGAGCCAAAATCTAAGCTGGACGTTTATAGGCCAAGATATATATGTAATTATTCACAAATGGAGCAGAAGGACCACTCAAACCCTGAAGAAAAATCTACCCCTCTGTGCATACTTAATAAATATATATATATTGGAGAAACCCTGCATATCATTGCCTTTGGGAATTCAGAGAGTAGAGCAATTCAGACATATTTAGGCCTAAATCCAGCTTCATTTTGTTTCCTCATAGCAAATATAATCCAAAGGGCAGGGGAAGGAGTGTAGCTCTACTACATGGAGACAACAAAATGTAGCGACCCTGTAAAAGGCATCCACACCCTCCTGTGATGTACTCTGTGTGGGCTATCTATAGTACCCTGGTAAACATACTGGGAACATGAGTGTAACCATGGTATCTGACAATTCCTGGCCAAACCTCTTTGCAGAGGGCAGACACACTACAGAGGCTGCTACGTAGAAGAGCAGTGATACTACTTTACTCTGGGAGAGAGGATTCTATTCTTCTGATTGACCCTCATAGAACTCCCTTGTGCAAAGTTTATTGACAGCATCCACCGTAAACAGATGTTTGTACAAAAATATAAAAAAAGGCAGAACAACAATGGAATATGTGTAATGTAAATAGAAAGCATATTTTTGCCTCTGTGACTCTGTCAGGTTTTCAACACCAGATGTGCTGTTGTAAAGATTGGCTTGCAGTGGTACTAAGAACATAAAAATGGCCATACTGGGTCAGAACAAAGGTCCATCTAGCCCAATATCTTGTCTTCGAACAGTGGCCAAAGCGAGGGGCCCCAGAGGAAACGAACAGAGCAGATAGTAGATTAAGTAGACAACAGGTCATAACACGTCTTGAAAACTTTGTTTTAAGTTTCATAAATTCTTTGGAGTTCAATCCTCCCCTTTTTTGATATCCTCCATCCACTAGTGATTTCTCCTTCCTTTCTTGCAAACCAAACCTGCCATCTGCCTCCAGACATAGCTAAAATTCCAGCCTACTGAATAAAACTTTCACTTGAATTTGATAAGCACACTTTGTAGCGAGTAAGTATTGTTCAGTGGTTAAGGCACTAGCCTAGGACTTGAGAAAGCTAGGTTCAAGACTACCGTGCCACAGACTTGTTGTGTGATCACAGGCAGTTTACTTAGCCTCTTTTTCTCAGGTCCCCATCTGTTAGGGAAAAAAGTGCAATTAGCACCTCAGAGGGGTAAATACTTCAGAGAATGTGAGGCACTCAGATACTACAATAAAGGGAGACATAATAAATACCATAGATAAAAGCATTCTCATCTAAATTACATGAAAATCAGATTTTCTCAGCATGTATGTGTATGTGTATATATATATAGTTTATTCCTGGTAAGAGCAGGACCCAGAAAATTAAACTATCAAAAGTACAAAGCATAAACTAGAGTCATAAAATGTAACCAAAAGAATTCCCTTTTTCTAATGAGAGACTGTAATGCAGATCACATGAAAAACATATTTGTACTGAGAGGTCAAAAGGTAGAATGCAGCGTGAAAGAACAATGGAACTCATGCTTGAGATTTTGTTGTTTCAGTTAGAGAGGCCCAAAACCAGCCATCTGAACACCACCAGTTTTGGGGTGTTCAAAATCGAAATCTGAATCCAAGTTTTACAAACAATCCCTGTCTTTTATAGTGAGCTGAACTATAACTTCAGAGCTAAATGCTTATAAACTTCAAAGTTTTTAAAATCTAGACATGGATTCTAACTTTTTGCTTTGAGCCCATCTCTAATCTCACTGATTTCTATTACTTTGTCTAGACAATTTATAACTAAGAAAATAACACCCAGAAATTATAATAATAAAGCAGTATTGAGAGTAATAAACAAATGATGGATATGTAGATGTATCTTCTATTTCCTTTTTAAAGAAACCAGTAAATATATTATACACAGCAGTCTGACTGCAGATGAATTACATTTCAAAACAACTTTATTAAGCATTTAAGGTCAAACTTTCAGAAAGTCATCTCAATGTGTAAATGCATCCATTTGTGTACACAAAGCCCTGCTTTAGAACATGAAAACTAGTGCATAATCACCCAATTTGCCATTGCAACTGTGAGATTTTGCACAAGGAAATGAATGTGCTCACAAATATTTTTAAGCACAATTGAGGAAGTTCTGTGAAAATATGGCTAGAAACTATGTACTTCCTTTAAAAATGAAAAGGATGCAAAATGGTGTAGATTCAAAATGTTTGCTTTCTGAAGACAGTATTTACACTATAGTTCCAAATACAGCTATATGTATATAAATTAATATGGTGCAGACTCTTTTTACAAACCATTCAGTATGTGTATATAATTTAATAATTTTATTTAAGTAAGAAAAAGCATCCAGTGATTAATATGCATGATGCTTCCAAGCATATTAAAATGTATTTTTAAATTTCTCTTAGTTTCCCCATACATACTCACAAGCTATATTTGCCTAGTTTTGTTCTGCAAGAACTATCTTCTGCAACAATGAAACCTTGATACTTGACTCAATATTAGTTTATCAGCCAACATCTAAATGCCCAATAACAAGAGTGTGATGTATGCTTTTAATTACTTATCTTCCATTTTTTCTCCCTTTGTTCACTCAGCTTCCATGCCATGCCACCCTTGTCTACACCCTTTATATCCAAAGCCTAGGGCAGAAGTGTTGAGAGAGACTGAGTGATATAAGTTTCCAATAAGCAGCACCTTGAAATTTAATAGGAAGACTTTTGTTTAAACATCTTTCCTGATGTAATAATACCATGTGGCTCCTTGCACTGGGCTACTTTGGCTTCAGAGGGGCAATTTAAGTTAGTTTAACTCAGTGACGTTTTCTACATGATGCTTCATGTGTCAGCAGTTATTTAGATTGGGGGAAAAAAACAATATATGAGAGAGAAACCAAACTGTTTCAATGGAACCACTGAGAAAGAGAGACGGTCAGATTTTCAAAGGTATTTAGGCATCTTAAGATGAAGATAGGTGGAAAATCCCCCTAAGCACCTATCTCTCATTGAAGTCGTTCTATCATACAAATATCAGTAGGAATGAAATTTATTATCTGTCCGTCCTATGTTTAGTGAGTTGGTGGTCTCAGTCCAGTTCATGGTGAACAAATGTCCACTTTGGTAATTTCAGCACTGAAACCAAAGACAGACTGAACATGATAAAAGGAACCACTTTCCCACATATGCTGGTGGTTCCTCTAAAAGAGGACTGAGGTAGATTAGCAAGACACTGTGAGGAAGCTTGCACTGTTATTACCAATGAATTACCAGTTATGACCTAAAATGTATATATCTCTAACATTTTTCAGTATAGTGAACGTCCACAGAACACATTAGCTCTTCCTTTAATAAAAAAACCTGCAATAATCACAATTGTATGAGAGGTAATAAACTGGTTATGAGTCAGGGCTTTCCCAAGAAATGAAATAGGAGTATAGATTTTTGCTGTTGATTTCCCTTAACATTCTCAATAGAACAACAACTTTTAAACCATCATGGCAATGATTTTTGTTTGTTTTTATTTCATAGAAATATATAACATTTGTATAGTGCCTCTGGTGCTGGACTGGAAAATGAAGTAGGAAGGGAGATTCAGGCAAAGCCAGGGACAATGCTCATTCAGTGCAACAAGGCTGCTGACAGATTGGTCCCTTATACTTTTCAGGGAGAGAAACATAATCTTACCAAGGTTTACTCTCTCAAAATGATTCCTTAACAAGGTTTTCTCTGAATTTTTGGGATGGTGTTTAATCCTTGGCTGTGGGAGGGTCTACAAGAGACTGACACATAGTAGACATTTCGGAGAGATTCTGACCCGGTCCAGAGAAGGCAGTGTATCCAGCTGGACAGTGTTGAGTACATGTAACTGAATATATGATTTTCTTTATATTTATTTTTAGTATGACATACAGTCAGATACATTTAAATGAAAGTTTTATACATACACACATATACAAGTAACTTGGCCTGACCAACTGATGTTATGTGTTGGCGAGTTAATTGATATAAGGCAGGGATCGGCAACCTTTGGCACGTGGCCCACCAGGGTAAGCCCCCTGGAGGGCCAGGCTGGTTTGTTTACCTGCCTTGTCCACAGGTTCGGCCGATTACAGCTCCCACTGGCCCGGTTCCACACTCCAGGCCAATGGGGGCTGCAGGAAGTGGCGTGGGCCAAGGGATGTGCTGGCCCCTGCTTCCCGCAGCCCCCATTGGCCTGGAGCGGTGAATCATGGCCAGTGGGAGCTGCGAACGGCCCAACCTCTGGATGCGGCAGGTAAACAAATTGGCCTGGCCCGCCACTGGGCTTACCCTGGTGGGCCGCGGGCCAAAGGTTGCCGATCCCTGATATAAGATGATCGGAGGCAGAAGACTTTCTGTCCATGAAGGGTAACTTTTCCTCTGTTCCTAGTTGAGCAGGACAGGACTGTTACCCATGTCAAGGAAAACAGGATTACAAATAAAATGGAACAACCAAGGTAAAACATGTCTCAAAGCCATCTTTTACAAGGAGGAATTTGATACAAGCTCAAAGAAGCACATCTATTCAGACTATATTATGCAAATCTGCTCCTGTAGGATGCTGACACTTTTGGCAAGATCCTGAGTGTCCTATATGTATCTAGCAAGGGAACTTGTAAAGAATCTATCTCCATGGTATCTTGAAGACAATGGACTTTGAGGCTAATCATCATTTTGAGGGATCAGAGAGAGTCTTTGTTCCTAATTCTAAAGTACTAATTTGATAGAGACATATCAAAATATTGTTTTATTGTAACTTAAAAAATGACTAACTAATGAACACATCCTATTTCTCTTCAGATATGAATACTGAAAATAATAGCTGTTTTT
The DNA here is from genome assembly GCF_965140235.1 of Caretta caretta. NCBI lineage: Eukaryota > Metazoa > Chordata > Testudines > Cheloniidae > Caretta > Caretta caretta. Next base: position 93,487,703 of record NC_134209.1, on the reverse strand, counting down.
GCAAATGCTGGTCATTGTGTTATTGGTATTGTGAATTAACATATGCAAGCCATATGTTGAATAAGGGGAATAATTTGAACCATTTGCAGGGAGAATGCACTGAAATAGAACAGTGTTGGGGGGGGGGGTTATAGATTAAAAGAATTTAGATTCACTAGCACAAAGCACACCATCTGCTATAAATAATATATAAAATAACTAAAGCCTTAAAATCTTGTTAAAGCTACAATGTGACAGAAGTGGAAAGAAATACACTGTTGGAGTTAAATACTGATGGGAAAGAACACTCCTGTAAGAGAAACAGAGTGGCTTATTACTGACTGATTATACCAACTGATTATACCAACAATGGCCACCAACTGTCACCTGGAGCCCCCATCTAAAACCTCTCCAGCACATCTTCAAGGATCTACAACCTATCCTGAAGGACGATCCCTCACTGTCACAGACCTTGGAAAACAGGCCAGTCCTCCCTGACAGACAGTCCCCCAACCTAAAGCAAATACTCACTAGCAACTACGCACCACACAACAAAAACACCAACCCAGGAACCAAACCCTGAAACAAACCCCAGTGCCAACTCTGTCCACATATCTATTCAAGGGACACCATCATAGGACCTAACTACATCAGCCACACCATCAGGGGCTTGTTCACCTGCACATCTACCAATGTAATATATGCTGTCCATGCCCCTCTGCCATGTACATCGGCCAAACCGGACAGTCTCTATGCAAAAGAATAAATGGACACAAATCTGACATCAGGAATTATAACATTCAAAAACCAGTAGGAGAACACTTCAATCTCCATGGTCACTCAGTAACAGACCTAAAAGTGGCAATTTTTCAACAAAAAAACTTCAAAAACAGGCTCCAATGTGAAACTGCAGAACTTGAATTATTTTGCAAACTGGACACCATCACATTAGGCCCTGAATAAAGACTGGGAGTGGCTGGGTCATTACAAAACCTAAACCTAATTTCCCCCATTTTAATTTCCACTTACTGTTACTCACACCTTGTCAACTGTTTGAAATGGGCCACTCTCATTACCAATTCAAAAGTTATTTTTCCTACCTTGGTATCCTACTGTTAATTGAATTGTCTCATTAGACTGATCTCACACTTGGTAAGGCAACTCTCTTTTCATGTATTTATACCTGCTCCTGTATTTTCCACTCCATGCATCTGATGAGGTGGGTTCTAGCCCACGAAAGCTTATGCCCAAATAAATGTGTTATTCTCTAAGGTGCCACAAGGACTCCTCATTGTTTTTATTCTACTGTTGGTGCCCACTCTTTCTCCATGATGCCCCATGCTCCTGAAACCACCTCCCTAACCCCATCTGGTATATTTCCACCTTTTTCAAGTTCCTCCTAGCCCTACATGGCCTTTCCATTTAACTTACTGAAAAAGAAGTTCTTTCTAAACCTATAAATGAAACAAATAATTCCCTCACATTGCTTTTGGCTTTTTCTCACTGCCTCTGTTGTGTTTGTGTGCTGTAAATGTATATTCCAATCCTGAAAGTGCTGAGCTTCTCCTGTGTGGGCTGAACACCTTCCTATATCATTGAAATTAGAGGGAGTTGGTGGGGGTTCAGCAATATATAAGTAGGCACTTGGCTCCTTCCATGATCTGCCCCTTACTTTGTAAGTTCTTTGGGGCAAGAAACTTGTTTTCATGTCATTCTGTAAGTGTCAGGCCCACTTTGAGTGGTATAGATATAATGAATAATAATAGGGTCTTGTCATAAATATAAAGGGAAGGGTAAACCCCTTTAAAATCCCTCCTGGCCAGAGAAAAAAATCTTCTCACCTGTAAAGGGTTAAGAAGCTAAAGGTAACCTCACTGGCACCTGACCAAAATGACCAATGAGGAGACAAGATACTTTCAAAAGCTTGGAGGAGGGAGAGAAAAAAAGGGTCTGTGTGTCTGTCTATATGCTGCTTTGCCGGGGATAGACCAGGAATGGAGTCTTAGAACTTTCAGTAAGTAATCTAGCTAGGTATGCGTTAGATTATGATTTCTTTAAATGGCTGAGAAAAGAATTGTGCTGAATAGAACAACTATTTCTGTCTGTGTATCTTTTTATAACTTAAGGTTTTGCCTAGAGGGGTTCTCTATGTTTTGAATCTAATTACCCTGTAAGGTATCTACCACCCTGATGTTACAGGGGGGATTTCTTTACTTCTGTTTACTTCTATCTCTATTAAAAGTCTTCTTGTAAGAAACTGAATGCTTTTTCATTGTTCTCAGATCCAAGGGTTTGGGTCTGTGGTCACCTATGCAAATTGGTGAGGCTTTTTATCCAACATTCCCCAGGAAAGGGGGGGGTGCAAGTGTTGGGAGGATTGTTCATTGTTCTTAAGATCCAAGGGTCTGGGTCTGTAGTCACCTAGGCAAATTGGTGAGGCTTTTTACCAAACCTTGTCCAGGAAGTGGGGTGCAAGGTTTTGGGAAGTATTTTGGGGGGAAAGACGTTTCCAAACAGCTCTTCCCCAGTAACCAGTATTTGTTTGGTGGTGGTAGCAGCCAATCCAAGGACAAAGGGTGGAATATTTTGTACCTTGGGGAAGTTTTGACCTAAGCTGGTAAAGATAAACTTAGGAGGTTTTTCATGCAGGTCCCCACATCTGTACCCTAGTGTTCAGAGTCGGGAAGGAACCTTGACAGGTCTTTTGACAGCATGACATATAGGATTCTGCTGACTCACCCAGCAGTCAGATTAGCTGGGTCTGTTTAGCTCTATCCCACTGTGTGTCTAAGGCAGAGAAAATTGGGTGAATAGATATAAGGCTTAGAACTGAAAAAACACTAGGAACAGCTATGTGTGGAAGGAAACCTAGGTAGAAGTTTGTGTTTGGAGGTTTATTTTAATTGTTAATTTAAATAACAAACACGGCTAAGTCTGGACTACTTCATGGTGTGTGTATGAATGCCACCTGCTTCCATGGGTGTCACACCTTCTAAACAAAGGGCAAAATGCAAGAAGTGATTAATTGAATAATAGGACTCAGACAACAGCAGCAAGTCAGACTGCAGCCCAACGACAACATTGCAGGCCTTGCTGCAGTTTGTGAAGGAACAACAGCAGCAATAGTGGCTCTGGGGCTCCACTCTGGCCACTAGTAAACCCTAGCTGTTTCCTGTTCCAGTTGGGATCATTAGATGACCAAAAGGCTTACCGGGCCACTTCTGCATGGGTAGCTACCGTAAATCAGTATGGAAAAGTATCCTGAGGTTTTCTAATGGGATAGGAACAACCTGTGTATTGACTTCTGGATAAGGACACTGCTACACACAGATCATGACCTAAGTTATTTTGGATGGGTTGGGGATCACAGAAGATAAATATTGGCAGAGATTTTGAAATAAACCATTGTCTTAACTCCTTCATCAGATACCTGACAGAATGGCTAACCTGTGGAATTAGGCTTGAGACGCTTAAAGCAGGGAAACAGTGGACATACAGATATTGGAACAATATGTGGAAAATCTCCCTGAGAGAGTACAGGCCTAGATGCTTTGGCAACAACTATCTATGCTGGCAGAGATGGTGTTATGAACTGAGAGATACTAGGTAATTCAACTGTGAGAATAATCGCCATGGCCACATCCAAGCACTGAAGGATAGTCAGCTGGAAAGATGGAAGAAGTTCAACAGAAAGAAAAAAGGGACTTTGGGACTCTAAAGGTCAAAGCAAAAAAGACATGGACACAAAGCCTTGGATGTTGCCAACAAAGACAATATGCACTTATTGATCTAAAGAAGTGCCGTGTGCACAAAGAGCATGGAAAGCATTCACAGACATACAGCTGGTCATTTATATCATGGTCCATACAGATAACTGAAGTTTCTATCAATGTTTTTGAAGAAAAATGCCTTTTTGAATTACACAATGTACCTTTTCACAATTTCCAGTTTTCTGAAGAAATGAAATTAAGTGATGTGTGTGTGTGTGTGTGTATGTGTTCAAATCAATTTGAATCTAAACATAAAATGTTGAGGTTTTTGTTTAGTTTGGTTTTCCTCCTCTTCTTTTCCATTAAGAAAATGAGAGAAAATACAAAGAAAAAAAAACTTTAAAAAAATGTTTTGTCAAAAAATTAAATTAAATTTTAAAAAGTTGGGAAAATTTTTAAACACAGTAAATGTTTCATTTCATTTGAAATTTTTCATCGCATTTTTAAACCAGTCATAAGGGTCACACTTACTTATCCCAAGTGCTGCAAAATTATGATTACAGCCTGTCCCGGGCGACAACCAGTTATGTCACAGGACATCCCTGGCTACAGACCTTATAAAATTATATCTGTCACAGTTGTGACAGGGTCTGGCTAGATGGCTATAGGAGAGTAAATTTTTTTTTTTAAGGAGAGTAATTTTTTTATTTGCATAACACACTTACAAAGTAAAAACAGCAGCATATGCAATGTGTAACACAGCAACCAATCACAATTGTTTTCTCATTAGCTTCAGGGGAGGGAAGTGTTCAAGTTTATGGAGGAGATGGTATGATGGGATAATATGGTTTTGGTAATTAAATATTCACAGTAAATAGGCCCAATGGCCTGTGATGGGATATTAGATGGGGTGGGATCTGAGTTACCCAGGAAAGAATTTTCTGTAGTATCTGGCTGATGAATCTTGCCCATATACTCAGGGTTTAGCTGATCACCATATCTGGGGTCAGGAAGGAATTTTCCTCCAGGGCAGATTGGAAGAGACTCTGGAGGTTTTTCGCCTTCCTCTGTAGCATGGGGCACGGGACACTTGCTGGAGGATTCTCTGCTCCTTGAAGTCTTTAAACTACGATTTGAGGACTTCAATAGCACAGATATAGATGTGAGGTTTTTTGCAGGAGTGGTGGGTGAAATTCTGTGGCCTGCATTGTGCAGGAGGTCGGACTGGATGATCATAGTGGTCCCTTCTGACCAAATATCTATGAAAAAAAGCTTGCCTGGGCCCAGAGCGGGGGGCTTCCTCAACTCTCATGGTCTTCCACCCTTCTGAGTTACCTGGTGGCCCAGAGCAAGGAGGCTTCATTGACTCTTGTGGTCTTCCACTCCCTCGAGTTACCTGGCGCCACGCCCGAGTGTCACCAACAATTCCCTCCTCTGAAAACACGCAACAAGAGGGGCAGGCTGTGGGGTGAACAATCCGGGGGGGGGGGTGGCACGTGCACCCACATGTGAAAGGACTCCTCTAAGGTGGTGGTGTCTGCAGCAGCTGGGGCTGGGGTCCCTTACACTCTCCCCCAATCAAAGGGTCAGACAAAGGGACCTGGACAGGGACACCGAGCAGAGAACCTCGGACAGCACCCACCGCTCCTCAAAAGCATCAAGGGAGTCAGTGGATGCTGCCCAGAGGAACTCCACCCGGATACGTGAACGGACTGAGGATCAGAAAACGGCCCCACAGTCACAGGAAACTCCATTGGCCAACCTCCTCTCTCTGGTTTTATAGATGGCCGTTTTAGCCAGGGCCAGGAGGAGGTTAACCAGGAGATCCCGCGACTTTGTGAGGTCACGGATGGGGCGTGCATAAATAAAAAGGTGAGGGGAAAAATGCAACCAAAAATGTAATAGAAGATTTGTGAGGAGCTGGAACAGGGGCTGCAGCCTGGCGTGCTCCAAATATACGTGAGGGTTTCTCTCACACCACAAAAGGGACAAGTATCTGGGACGGGGGTGAACCGCGCCAAGTACGTGCCCGTACTCACAGCTCCATGAAGGAGACGCCAACTGATGTCCCCGACGGGCCTCGGAACCAAGGTGGAATATAGGCTGGCCCACCGGGGCTGCTCACCCTCCAAAGGTGGCAGAAGGTCTCGCCACTTTGTGTTGGGGCGGGACACTAGGGTGACGGCGTGAAGCGCGAGCGTGTATATCAGAGCCCCCGGATGCGGCGCAGGATGGCGTGCACCAGTGTGCTCTACACCAAACTGCCTGCACCATAGAGGAGCCTCTGTAGGGCCTGGAGGTGGAAGACATGGACCTGAGTGTGTAGACACTTCAGGCCCTGTCCTCCTTCCTTCAGGGGTAGATGAAGAACCCCTACAGGGGCCCAGTGCATTCCTGACCAAAAGAACCGCAGAATCGATGTCCGGAGGTTGGTCAGGAAACTCGGGGCTGGGACCAGGGTGTTGAGCCGGTACCAGAGAATGGACAGGACTAGTTGATTAAGCACCAGAGCTCTCCCTCGGAGGGAGAGACATCGGAGTAGTCCCATCTATTTCCGGAGCTGCTCTATTACCCCGCCCTCTAAATTTTCCCAGTTTTCCGGCGGAGAGGGATGCATGGCAGAAAGGTAAATGCCGAGGTAGAGCAGCGGACTCGCGCTCCACCGGCTGGTCTGAAGCATAGGTGGGAGGGAGCTCGCCTGCCGCCAGTCTCCTACCGCCAAGCCAGAGCTCTTGACCCAGTTGACCCAGACGGAGGAGGCTGCCGAATAGATGGCCTGGCAAGCCTCCACCCACGCCAAGTGTCAAGGTTCCTCCCCCACTCTGAACTCTAGGGTTCAGATGTGGGGACCTGCATGAAAAAAACCCCTAAGCTTATCTTTACCAGCTTAGGTCAAAACTTCCCCAAGGTACAAAATATTACACCCGTTATCCTTGGAATGGCCGCTACCACCACCAAACTAATACTGGTTACTGGGGAAGAGCTGTTTGGACGCGTCTTTCCCCCCAAAATACTTCCCAAAACCTTGCACCCCACTTCCTGGACAAGGTTTGGTAAAAAGCCTCACCAATTTGCCTAGGTGACTACAGACCCAGACCCTTGGATCTTAAGAACAATGAACAATCCTCCCAACACTTGCACCCCCCCTTTCCTGGGAAATGTTGGATAAAAAGCCTCACCAATTTGCATAGGTGACCACAGACCCAAACCCTTGGATCTGAGAACAATGAAAAAGCATTCAGTTTTTACAAGAAGACTTTTAATAAAAAATAGAAGTAAATAGAAATAAAGAAATCCCCCCTGGAAAATCAGGATGGTAGATATCTTACAGGGTAATTAGATTCAAAAACATAGAGAACCCCTCTAGGCAAAACCTTAAGTTACAAAAAAGATGCACAGACAGAAATAGTTATTCTATTCAGCACAATGCTTTTCTCAGCCATTTAAAGGAATCATAATCTAACACATACCTAGCTAGATTACTTACTAAAAGTTCTAAGACTCCATTCCTGTTCTGTCTCTGGCAAGAGCAGCATACAGACAGACACAGACCCTTTGTTCCTCTCCCTCCTCCCAGCTTTTGAAAGTATCTTGTCTCCTCATTGGTCATTTTGGTCAGGTGCCAGCGAGGTTACCTTTAGCTTCTTAACCCTTTACAGGTGAGAGGAGCTTTCCCCTGGCCAGGAGGGATTTCAAAGGGGTTTACCCTTCCCTTTATATTTATGACACGCCCCCCAAATCTCAGCTAGGGTGAAACACTGGCTGGGATTTCTTCCTGGAGCTCTAGGAAAACAGAGTTAATAAGACACATGCATCTCTAAATATACTACCAAGTACATAAAGACTAACAACATTTTCCACATCTCAAGGACGATTTTAACCAGTTGATTCTGGGAAACTTTCACGGGAGAGTGCATCAGCCACTTTGTTAGAAGCTCCTGAGATGTGTTGGATGTCGAAATCAAAATCTTGGAGAGCTAAACTCCACCGAAGAAGTTTTTTGTTAGTTTCTTTGACGGTGTGAAGCCACTTTAGTGCAGCATGGTCGGTTTGCAGGTGGAAACGCCGTCCCCAAACATATGGGCGTAGCTTTTCCAGAGCGTAGACAATGGCATAACATTCTTTTTCAGTGACTGACCAGTTGCTTTCCCTCTCAGACAGTTTTTTGCTGAGAAACACTATAGGGTGGAATTCTTGATCAGGTCCTTTCTGCATTAAAACTGCTCCCACACCACGCTCGGATGCATCTGTGGTTACTAGGAACGGTTTGTCAAAGTCTGGGGCCCTTAGTACAGGGTCAGACATGAGTGTCGCTTTAAGCTTGTTAAAGGCCTTCTGACACTTTCCGGTCCACTGAACAGCATTTGGCTGTTTCTTTTTGGTTAGGTCTGTCAGTGGGGCAGCGATTTGGCTGTAGTGCGGTACAAATCGTCTGTAATAACCAGCCAAGCCTAAGAAGGATTGAACCTGTTTCTTTGACTTTGGGACAGGCCACTTTTGGATAGCATCCACTTTGGCCTGTAGGGGGCTGATAGTTCCTTGACCCACCTGGTGTCCAAGGTAAGTCACTCTGTTTAGGCCTATTTGACACTTCTTAGCCTTAACAGTTAGTCCTGCCTCCCTTATGCGCTCAAGGACTTTTTGTAGATGTTCCAGGTGGTCTGCCCAGGAATCCGAAAATATGGCCACATCATCAAGGTAGGCGACTGCATATTCTCCTAATCCCGCTAGGAGACCATCTACAAGTCTTTGGAAAGTGGCGGGTGCATTTTGCAGCCCGAAAGGGAGTACATTAAATTCATACAGCCCGAGATGTGTGATGAAGGCTGACCTTTCCTTGGCAGATTCATCTAGCGGTACCTGCCAGTACCCCTTGGTTAAGTCCAAGGTAGAGATGAACTGGGCCCGTCCCAGTTTCTCTAATACTTCATCTGTGCGTGGCATTGGATAGTTGTCTGGGCGAGTTACAGCATTTAGCTTACGGTAGTCCACGCAAAAACGTATTTCCCCATCTGGTTTGGGAACTAGAACCACTGGAGATGCCCATGCACTTTCAGAGGGGCGGATTACCCCCATCTGTAACATATCCTGGATCTCCCGTTCTATAGCAGTTTTAGCTTGAGGAGACACCCGGTAAGGTTGGACCCTAATTGGGTGAGCATTACCTGTGTCAATGGAGTGGTATGCCCGTTCAGTCAGTCCTGGGGTGGCTGAGAACGTTGGCGCGTAGCTAGTGCACAGCTCCTGGATCTGCTGTCGCTGCATACGCCCAAGGGTCATGGAGAGGTTCACCTCTTCCACACCACCAGCACATTTCCCTTCGTAGTAAACACCTTCAGGCCACTCAGCGTCGTCTCCTCCCTGGGCTGTAAACTGACAAACCTTTAATTCTCTGGAATAAAAGGGCTTTAGAGAATTAATATGGTACACCTTAGGCTTTCGGTTGGAGGTGGGGAATGCTATGAGATAATTAACAGCTCCCAGGCGCTCCTGGACCGTGAATGGCCCTTCCCACGATGCTTCCATTTTATGGGCCTGGAGCGCCTTTAAGACCATGACCTGGTCTCCTACTTTGAAGGAACGCTCTTTTTGAGCATCCTGTAAGTTTTCTCTAGCAAGGGCTAAAGAGGTTCGGAGGGTGTTCTGTAGGTTGGTTACAAAGTCCAGAATGTTAGTTCCTGGAGAAGGTGTAAATCCCTCCCATTGCTGCTTCACCAACTGCAATGGCCCCTTAACCTCACGGCCATATACAAGTTCAAATGGGGAAAACCCTAAACTGGGGTGTGGTACAGCTCTGTAGGCAAAGAGCAACTGCTGCAACACTAGGTCCCAATCATTGGAGTGCTCATTTACGAATTTACGTATCATGGCCCCCAAAGTTCCATTAAACTTCTCCACCATGCCATTTGTTTGATGATGGTAAGGAGTGGCAACCAAGTGATTTACCCCATGAGCTTCCCAAAGGTTTTTCATAGTTCCTGCCAGGAAATTAGTCCCTGCATCGGTGAGGATGTCGGAGGGCCAACCTACCCTGGCAAAAATGTCTGCTAGTGCCTGGCACACACTTTTAGCCCTGGTGTTGCTTAGAGCTACTGCTTCCGGCCATCGGGTGGCAAAATCCATGAAAGTCAGTATGTACTGCTTTCCTCTGGGTGTCTTTTTTGGAAAAGGACCCAGAATATCCACAGCTACTCGCTGAAATGGAACTTCAATGATGGGGAGTGGCTGGAGAGGGGCTTTGACCTGGTCTTGGGGTTTTCCCACTCTTTGGCACACCTCACAAGACTGGACATAGGTAGAAACATCCTTGCCCATTCCCTCCCAGTGGAATGACCCCCACAAACGGTCTTTGGTCCTGTTCACCCCAGCATGGCCACTAGGGTGATCATGGGCTAAGCTCAAGAGCTTGGCCCGGTATTTAGTTGGAACTACCAACTGTCTCTGAGGATGCCAGTCTTCCTGGTGTCCACCAGAAAGAGTTTCCTTGTATAAAAGTCCTCTTTCTACAACAAACCTGGATCGATTAGAAGAGCTGAGAGGCGGTGGGTTGCTCCGTGCCGCCGTCCAAGCTCTCTGGAGGCTTTCATCTGCTTCCTGTTCGGTCTGGAACTGTTCCCTTGATGCTGGAGACATCAGTTCCTCATGGGATTGTGGACCTAGGCTTGGTCCCTCTGGAAGCGATATAGGGGATGGAGCTGTTTCTGTTGACTGTGAACCGCTCTCCGCTGGTGCACTATGTTGGGATTCAGGCTCCGGCTGAGCCTCTTGGGTCGGGTTATCGGCTGCTGCCAGTTCAGGTTCGGTGGGGCCTTCTGGTGTTGAGGTTGCAAGTACTGGATTCAGTGCTGACATGGGGTCTGGTGTTGGTTGTTCGGCTGGTTCCGGTTCTGGGACTGGTTCCGTCTGGGTCTCTGGGACTGGATCCACTACTGCTGTTGCAGACATTGGCCTGGGGTCCAGGTCCATCACCTCTGACTGGGTCCTGATAGAAGTTTCCGGAACAGAGCTAGGCCTCACGGCTTGTTTAGCCTGGCTGCGGGTGACCATTCCCACCCTCTTGGCCTGCTTCACATGATTGGCCAAGTCTTCCCCCAACAGCATGGGGATGGGATAATCATCATAGACTGCAAAAGTCCACATTCCTGACCAGCCCTTGTACTGGACAGGCAACTTGGCTGTAGGCAAATTGAAAGAGTTGGACTTGAAGGGTTGAATCGTCACTTGGATCTCTGGGTTGATTAAATTGGGGTCCACTAAGGAAGCATGGATAGCTGACACTTGTGCTCCGGTGTCCCTCCACGCGGTGACCTTCTTCCCGCCCACACTCACAGTTTCCCTCCGCTCCAAGGGTATCTGGGAGGTATCTGGGCCTGTGGACCTCTGGTGTGATTCCGGTGCAATGAACTGTAATCTGTTGGGGTTCTTGGGGCAGTTGGCCTTTACATGCCCCAGCTCGTTACACTTAAAACATCGTCCAGCTGACGGGTCACTGGGGCGAGGAGGGTTGCTGGAGAACAGGGTGGTGGGACGATAAGGGGTCTGGAGGGTTCTTTGGGAGGTAGGTGGGGCTTTGGGCGGCCCCCGGTAATAGGGTGTGGTCTGGGGTGGTCCCTTCTGGTCTCCGCTCCAACTGCGACCAGTTTTCTTCTTCTCTGCCACCTCCACCCATCTGGCTCCAATCTCTCCTGCCTCAATTACAGTTTTGGGTTTCCCATCTAGGATGTATCTTTCTATTTCCTCAGGAACACCCTCTAAGAATTGTTCCATTTGCATTAGGAAGGGCAAATTTACTGGAGATTCAACACTTGCTCCTGATATCCAGGCATCCCAATGTTTCACAATGTGGTAGGCATGTCGGGTAAATGACACGTCTGGTTTCCACCTTAGGGCTCTGAACCTCCGACGAGACTGCTCGGGTGTTATCCCCATTCTGACTCTCACCTTGGATTTAAACAGTTCATACTTGTTCATGTGTTCTTTAGGCATTTCAGCTGCCACCTCAGCTAAGGGTCCACTGAGCTGCGGCCTCAGCTCTACCATGTATTGGTCAGTAGAGATGTTGTACCCAAGGCAGGCCCTTTCGAAGTTCTCTAAGAAGGCCTCAGTATCATCACCTGCCTTGTAGGTGGGGAACTTTCTGGGATGGGAAGTGGTACCTGGAGAAGGATTGCTAGGGTTTGTTGGTATATTCTGCTGGGCCTTTATCTTCTCCACCTCCTCCACATGCTTCCTCTCTTTTTCCTTCTCCTCCAGTTCTTTGGCCCTTGCTTCCATTTCTTTGTCCCTTGCTTCCATTTCCCTCTTGTGGGCAGCCTCTTGGTGTTGTTCTGCCTCCCTTTCTTGTTCCTTCTTCAGCTGCATGAGTTCTATCTGTCTTTCATGTTCCCTTTGTCTTTCCTCAGCCTGAAATTTGGCTAATTCGAGCTGTAGTCGAGCCGCGGATTTTGCCATTCTAACCTCTCTGTTTTTACTAACTTTACACCCGAGGTTTAGAAATAAACAAACAAAACTTGGCTGTAAAATTTTGCTGTGCTGGAATAGAATACCTATTCTCTGATAGTGATTGTCAGCCTACAGAAAAAGACAATTCCCTTGTCTCTGCTCTGGGCCCAAATTAAAGCAAAAAAACCTCCACCTACTTGGAAACCTGCTTACCCAGCCCAAAGAAAAAGCAAATGGGTAGAACACACACCCCCTATTTACTTTTAGGAAGAAAAGAGAAAAAAAAACCCTCTGGGTTGGAAGACTGTGAATTTCCCTGCAGGAGTTAAGTACCCTGCCTCCAGGCAAAGAAAACCTGCAATTCACAAGATAATCCCCTTTTGTCTCTGCTTGGCCACAACGCAGAGAGAAACCAAGCTGCTTTCAGTTTCAAAGCTGCTTTCTGGACTTTCTTTCCAAAGAAAAAAAAATTTCCTTTTTAAAATCTGTATTTCTAGTTCAAAAAATCTCAACTGGATCTCAGATGATTTCAGGTTAATCCCACCACTGTGCCACCATGTCAAGGTTCCTCCCCCACTCTGAACTCTAGGGTACAGATGTGGGGACCTGCATGAAAAAACCCCTAAGCTTATCTTTACCAGCTTAGGTCAAAACTTCCCCAAGGTACAAAATATTACACCCGTTATCCTTGGAATGGCCGCTACCACCACCAAACTAATACTGGTTACTGGGGAAGAGCTGTTTGGACGCGTCTTTCCCCCCAAAATACTTCCCAAAACCTTGCACCCCACTTCCTGGACAAGGTTTGGTAAAAAGCCTCACCAATTTGCCTAGGTGACTACAGACCCAGACCCTTGGATCTTAAGAACAATGAACAATCCTCCCAACACTTGCACCCCCCCTTTCCTGGGAAATGTTGGATAAAAAGCCTCACCAATTTGCATAGGTGACCACAGACCCAAACCCTTGGATCTGAGAACAATGAAAAAGCATTCAGTTTTTACAAGAAGACTTTTAATAAAAAATAGAAGTAAATAGAAATAAAGAAATCCCCCCTGGAAAATCAGGATGGTAGATATCTTACAGGGTAATTAGATTCAAAAACATAGAGAACCCCTCTAGGCAAAACCTTAAGTTACAAAAAAGATGCACAGACAGAAATAGTTATTCTATTCAGCACAATGCTTTTCTCAGCCATTTAAAGGAATCATAATCTAACACATACCTAGCTAGATTACTTACTAAAAGTTCTAAGACTCCATTCCTGTTCTGTCTCTGGCAAGAGCAGCATACAGACAGACACAGACCCTTTGTTCCTCTCCCTCCTCCCAGCTTTTGAAAGTATCTTGTCTCCTCATTGGTCATTTTGGTCAGGTGCCAGCGAGGTTACCTTTAGCTTCTTAACCCTTTACAGGTGAGAGGAGCTTTCCCCTGGCCAGGAGGGATTTCAAAGGGGTTTACCCTTCCCTTTATATTTATGACACCAAGTCACCGGGGTCCTGGATCACGAGGAGCACGTCATCAGCGTATGCCGACAGGCAGCTCCGGCTCCCGCAGCACCAACCCTGTCAACCTCCTGCGGAGGAGACAGAGGAAGGGCTCGATTGCCAGAGCATACAGCTGACGTGAGAGGGGGCACCCGTGCCGTACTCCTCGCCCGAAGCTGACCGGTTCGGTCAGGGTCCAGTTGAGCTTAACCAGACACTCTGCGGAAGTGTACAGCAACCAGCAACCTCGAGGGCCCAGAGCTCCTCCCGCTTCTCCCGGCACACTCCGCAGAGGAGCAGGTCTTCGGGGCTGGCGGCCAGACGCCTCTCCAGCTCTAAGACCTCCCGTTCCAACTGCTCAATCGCCGCATTTCTCCATTGGCTGGTGCCCCCGGTGTACTCGCGGCAGAAAAGCCGGGCGCGCACCTTCCCCAGGTCCCACCATTGCCGCGCCAAGGGAAAGGCACACCGCTGCCCTCACCAGGCCAGCCAGAATTCCCGAAGGACATCACAAAGCCCTCATCCTCCAACAAGCTGTTGTTAAAATGCCAATAGGCCAGCCCCGGCCTCTCCGCACAGAGGGAGGCTGTCACGGTGGCTAGGTGATGGTCAGAAAATGGGGCCAGCCGAATGCTGGAGGAGTGGGCTCGTGAGAGCTGGAAACGTGATAAATAAATGCAGTCCAACTGGGAGTGGCTCGACCGATGGGCTTCCACCTGGACAAAGGTGAACGTGGAAGTGTCATCTGGGTGGTGGTCACGCCAGATGTCCACTAGGGAGTTATGTTCAGCTATCTCCCGGAGGGTGTCCACGGCAGCTGGGCACTGCTCGGTCCCCGAGCAGTCTCGCTCCTCGAGGGTGGTATTAAAATCCCCTCCCAGGACCAGGCACTCGTGAGAATCTAAGGTGCCGAGGAAGGCAGACGCCTGCTGATAGAATTGCAGCCGCTCCGGGCCCGATGTTGGGGCATAGACGTTAATGAGGTTAACGACGAGCCCCTCTATACGGACCCAGAGATGCAGCAGGCGACCCTGCACGGCCTCGGCAACCCCTAGCACCTCGGGCCATAGGTCGGGGGAGAACAGGGTGGCCACTCCAGCCTGCCGAATCGTGGAATGGCTAAAGTAGACCCTGTCCCCCCACTCCAGCCGCCAACTATCTTCGGCGGTCGGATCCGTATGGGTCTCCTGCAGGAAAATCACAGAGTACCCTCCCTCCCTAATGAAGGAGAGCACCTAGGACCTGTGGAGAGCCATCCTACAGCCCCTGGTGTTCAACTTTGTGATGGTGAGAGGTGTCATGGGGAGGGCCGGGGGGGATCCTCACTGGCAGGGACGCTCGCATCCCCCAGCGGGCCGCGCAACAGTCTTTGACCCATCCCGTAAGTGAGTAATTGGTCACAGAAGACGCGGACCCGCCAGTAGGCCGCGGCATCCTGTTTCCCCGTCCCTTTACCTTCCCCCATGAGGGCCCTTGTGGCCCGGAGGATTTCAAAAAAATCCCCCCATCGCTAGAGAACAAGCTGTACCTTATTGCAGGAGCCACGGACATCCTCTAAAAACTTCCGCAGCTCTCCTCGCAGCTCATGGGGGGGTGGGGTTACGGTTTCCCAGTTGTTCCCCGGTGGGGCCCTTGGTGCAGCCCCGTGGCCCACTAAAATGGGCAAGCAGGGTGCGGACCCCCGACAGGGTGCCTGATGGGCTGGAGCTTCTAGGCCCGCCTCAAGCCCTGGGACGATGGGAGCGGTGGAGGGAAAATAACAGCCCCTAATGGGTCGGGGCAGGAGAACGCAAAGGCCGCTCCCTGGGTGTCATCGGTTGGAAAAGGAAGGAGACAGCCCCGGGGACGGCGATAACATCGCAGGAGGTAGACTGGATGGGGTAGGGGCAGGGGCAGGGGCAGAGGCGAGGTTCTGGGTTTCAGGAGGCAAGCAGCTGGATGGTGGCGCCTCCCAATCAGGCTCGAGGGTTAAGGGGGTGAGGAGGGAGCTCTCAGTGATACTGGGCACGGGCTCTATGGTGGATTTAGTGGCCACAGCATCAGGAGGTGGATTATCTTCTGTTGGGCCACCGCCCAGGAAGAAAATCGATTGCTCTGCACCAACGGGGGGTGCCTCTGGCAGCTCGTGTCCCGGCCGCGTGGCGCCGGCTATCACCTGAGCAGGCTCGGTGGTTGTCAGCGGGGTGCCATCAGCGGCCGGGTCGATGGAGGAGTGCAAGGGCTCCTCGGAGGTGGGAGCAGAAGCAGCAGTTAGGGGGAGGGAGCATGGGGAAAAGAGGGGTGGAGTGAGGTTGCCCAAATCAAGGTTTGCTGGCAAAAGGTCGTCCTCCCCCTGGGCAACCGGGGTCAGATCTAGGGCCTCGATCTCCTCGAACATGGAGGAGAGGACACTTTCCGTTGCCTCGGGGTTCTCCCCCCTGGCACCCACCATGACGGTTGCCTCAGAGTTCACGGGGGCTTCAGGTAGTGTCAGGACAGAAGGGGCTTCTTCGAGGGTCTCGGAGGGGAGGGTCTTCCATGGAGGGGAGACACTACCTTCCGGTGCTACCACGTCTTTCCCGGCTGACATCGGTGGATGGGACGCACTCGTAGGCAAAGCAGAAGGTTCAGCATCGGTGCCCCCCTTCCTATTCTTCCGGGGGGCCTCTGCCTCGGGTAGATGAGGCGGAGCTTGAGCCTTCTGCTTGCCTCACTTCCCCTGGACTAGGCCCAGCCCTCCATGGCATCATCTGGGGGCTGGTTTGCAGGGGTCGTATCAGGGGGTAGAGGCGATGGCTCAGGGACTTGGGACGGTGAGGTGGCATAAGGGAGGGAGGATTCTCCCTGGGGCAGGCTCTCTCCCATGCTTGGTGGTATCTCTGCCACACCCTCCTCCATAGACCCCCACCAGAGTGTCAGCAGCGAGGCTGGGGCTCTCCCGCCTGTCTGGATGTTGTAGGGGAGGTGCCCCTTGGGCCTGAGCGGGAGAAGTGGTGGCCCGAAGGGGGGGGGGGTTGGGTATTGGGTGGCCAGGGGCATCAGCAATGACAGGGCCGATGTCCTGCCGGGCCTCGGGGATCCCAGGTGCCCCTCCTTGCCGGGCTAAGGGGCAGTCCCTCCAGACATGCCCTGATGCCTGGCAAAGGTAGCACCAGGCTTCCCCCTTGGAGAAATACACCCGGTAACGGGCCCCCTGGTGGGGGACTAGGAAGGACCCGTCGAGCGCCTCTCCATCACGTGCCGCCGATGGCAGTAGAAGCTGCACTTACAGGAGGAAGGAAAAGATGTGACGGAGGGTGGGGTCCTTGCAGCCCAACGGGAGAGGGCTGATGACAGAAACAGGTTTCCCCAGGGTGGAAAGGGCGGGTAATAGGGCAGCATTGGGGAGAAAGGAGGGACAGAGGTCAGGACCAGGCGGATGCCCAGGTCTTCCAGCGGCTCTAGGGGGACAAACACCCACCCCCCCCACCGCCAGGCCCCTCTCCACCGCCTCCTGGGCGGCAGCCTCTGATGCTAAGAAGAAGACGACCTTCCCATACATTTTGGAGGCCGCCACAATGGCCAAGGGCCCCACCACCCTCACCAACGCCCGCACTTAGGTCTCCACATGGGGAGAGGCAGGCACCAGGAGGCATCGGACACCGTGCTTCCTTGTCATGGTGAGGAAGGGGCCCCGGCCGCTGTTGATGGTGGCGGAGGTGGTGGGCGGGAGAGATGATGAGGCGGCAGGCGGGGGGCAGGGGGGTGAGGGAGGGACACCCGCAGAGCCGGTGGAGGGGGCAGCAGGGAGGGACGCTGTGGTCGGTGGCGGGGCCGCAGCAGTGGGGGGGAGCCCCTGCCATGGAGGGCCCGGTGGTTTTAGCGGGGCCCTTCCCCTTGCCCCGGTGCCCTCCATTGCTGATGCCCCAGCGGGGGTGGTGGCAGGTGATTAACAGGAGTTGGGGTCAGGTAAAAAGGGACAGGCTGTGGGATGGGCAGTTCGGGGGGGCACATAAACCACCGTACACTTGTCCAGAGAGTCCTGTTTGGTTGGCTGGTGCTTCTGGCCCACGCGGTGGAATCAGGGCAAGCAGCTAAGTCCAGAGGCAGATGTTAAACAGCCAGCAATGACGATGGAGGGGGCAGTGATGAGGATAGTGGTGTGGGGGTTGGGAGGACACAGATGGATTGGGGGGCAGCTCCGTGCCACACCCCCTGTGTCCCTACAAACACAGTCACGACACAGTCAAGGCCTCCCCCCACACGAGTGCACAGTTCGAAAGGTACTCAGTCTTGGGCCCCCTCCACGGCGATTTGTAGATTCCCCGCGCGGTGTTCCTCCAGTAGACGGCTGTTTTTCTGTTTGTTCCGGGCTTTCTTTTTCACATTCCAGGGATGCAGGAGTGGATGATAAGAAATTCTCTCAGCCGGAGACGGGTCCGCAGACAAACAGCAAGCGGCTGGGTCTGGGGGCTGGGTCCTTCCACTCCCCCCCCTCCGGGGAAGCGGGCCGGCACTAGGAGCTGAGAGTGAGAACGCAGACTGTTGGAGGACTGAGGAGTACAAGCATTATCAGACACCAGGAGGAAGGTCCTATGGTGAGGATAAAGAAGGTGTTGGGAGGAGGTCATGGGGAAGTAGCCCAGGGAGTTGTAGCTGTCACACAGCTGTTCCAGGAGGCACTCTAGACAGCTGCATTCCACAGGGCCCTGGGCTGGAACCCGGAGTAGAGGGCAGGCCTGGGTTCCCCCCAAATCCTTCCAACTCCTGGTCAGACACAGGAGGAGTCAACCTGGACTGTGAATTCAGAAAAACGGCCAAGTTGAGGGCTGCCGTGAAGCTCCAAGGCGAGCAAATCTGCCAATAAGCACAAGACCCACCAAGGTAGAGCAGGAACTTTGTCACACAGTCCATATCCCAATAGTGGGAGGCATTGTACAACTCATTCACCAGTATCTGGGTGCACAAGCTTCCACCAGTCTGTGGTGGTCAGACAGCAGATGACATGTCACACTTTGAGGGGGCTTTGCCAGAGATTCATGGCACAGGCCATGTCTGATAGATGTGGCAATAATATATTTCATTTGTAACATGGTTTTCATGGCAGATCAGAGATTTAGTAGAGGTGGGTGGGTGAGATAGAGAGAGAGAGTGCACACCAAACACGCCCTGCTTTCTAAGATCAGTCCTGTTCTTTTTGTCCTCATTTTCTTTCCTTGTCATCATTATTAGCATTAGTTGGTGTTTGCTCACCTCCTATGTTACTATACTTGCTGTAGCCACAGGGACCCACCCAGAAAAAGCATGTATTAAAGCAATCAGAGCTGCCTTACTTTATGCATTCCTTATGCCTGGATCACACATGCACAACTGAGGAACACAACAGTAGAGTTCAGGGGTTTGTCGGATGGCCTTACCCCTTTAAAGTAAGTCCCTGACTGTTTTTGATATGCTCAAAGCCATGGACTGCAACATGGATAGACTCACTGCCTTTCACTGATGCAACTAAGGAAGAGCACACTATTTTTGAGCTAGTACATTTTGCATCACACTCTCTTGTGAGCCACCCTGGGATGGGATGATTTATCCCCAACAGTTCTTTTGTGAAAAAAATATCAGGGTTCATGTCACAGATGTTTTTAATTTTACTATTAAATGCTATCTTGGCTCATTGCTCCATTCTCTTGCTCTGAAACAGTAAAAATCAGCTTAATTTTTAAAGCTATCAGTTCAGCAAGCAGAGCCCCAGTTTTTAATTATTCCAAACACAAGGCAATGTCTTTGAAGACTCTACCACAATACCTCTATATGGGTTAGGAATTTGAGAGTATTCCTTCTAGGGAGAATTCAAGAGGATTTCACCCTTTAATATCGTATTCAAGAAGAATAAATTACCCCTTTCAAGTGTGCAAAGCATCCTGTCTTCCCTATTGTAATATGGTGATGGCCTTCTCTTTGAATTCTAATACATGACAACAATTTTCTAAAGGATGAAGCATGTTAGGCGGAGTGTCAGCTTAATTCAAGCTAGGCAAAAATGTATTGGTTTTCAAATATGGTATAACAAGCCTCAGATAGATATGAGCTAATTGAGATGAACTCGGTTGCATATATCTTTAAAGATGTACGAGGCAGACATGACCTTTCATGACATCTTTAACCCGGTAACTTATAAAGCCCATAGCACACAAAGTTTTGCAAAAAAAGAAAAAAAAACAGATTGATACATGAGAAAGGGAACATAAATTAATGATGTTTTGCCACTTGACTCACAGCCTGCGTCCACAGCCTGCTACATTTTGGATGATTTCCTGGGATTCGGAATAAACTACGTTTAAATCTAAATTCTTATCTTTTTCAAGCTATTGTTCCACAATTCATTTTAAAACTGAATTTCAAGGAGATCCTTAGGGGTAAAAATTATTTCATCGGTATATGTTATTCCTTTCATATTTGACATTATGTCCTTTTTTAATCCCAAAGTTCTCTAAATTTCCAGCAGAACTGGATCAATAAAGATAAACGTCTTCATATGCAAACAGTGGAACCACTGAACTGCAGAGGAAAGCAGCTTCAGTACATTTCTATTTCTCTTTTATAAGGCCATTACTAGGATAAATATTAAGCTTGTGGTTTTCCTAACTTGAGCATTGTATATCTCAAGCTTATGCCATTGTGAACATCATTGACCATGTATCAACTGATCAAAACAGAGACAGGAGAAACCTGGGTTCTAGGTCTATATGAAGCTTTCATTTAGGAATATGTTGTATCAATTAGCCACATTCTGTCGTAGGAGGTGCTTTGGATTTGTGCCACCAAGAAAAGTGGGAGGAAAGGCTGTGAGGGGGAAGATGTGAAAGTTGTGACATCCAGTGGTATAGTGCAGCTTGCTCCCTGTCTTCCCACGCCTCTTCAGGTCAGTTAAGAGTCTGGACCATGGCCTAAAACTTTCTCCCTTCTGCTTGGGAGCAGTTTAGGCTCCTCCTCTGCCCAGGCTTTCATAGAGGAGTAGTCCTTGTGCTCCTCCAAGTACAAAGCTGTCCCCAGCCCTAGTGAAGGGAACATGGGTAAGACTGACATTTCCTTGTCTCTTCTACTCCTGAACATTCAAACTAGTGCAAGTGACAATCTGCTCTTTACTGTGGAAGCAGAATTCCTCCCATTGAACTCACTGAGGGTTTGGCCACTGAACAGAATTTGGTTTATATGTAATGCTTATAATACTCAGTACTTCAAAGCACTTCATGAAGTAAAGTTTTACTAAATATAGATGATGTGGTGACTATACAGGAAAGGTGTGCCAACCAGTATGCCTTTAGCAATAGCTTAATCAGAGTTTATGAGTCCTAGAACCTGTTTTAATGAGATGGGATATTAGTCACTATGTTGGGATTTTCACCTTTGTAAGATGAAAAGATGACTTCTCATCCCTATCCTACTCTTAAACCTATTATGCTGCCCACATAATACACTTTGGTGGATCTTTTTCAAAATGGGAAAATAAATTCATTTTAAGCTCCACTAATTAAAATTAATTTTAAATGTTTAAATTTATGAGGGTCCAAGATATCTCTCTTTGAATCTCTCTATAATATTAAGGCACATGCTTTGAAGGTGATCATATTGGATTATGTTCCTCCACTTTTGTATGCTACTCCTAGCACTTCAAATAAAGACATGCCCACAAGGTAGGGAAACTAGATAAAAATCTAAGATTTATTTGCACTTCGAAAAGGCTATGTGCAAGTACACTAAAATAAGGAAAGAGAATCAGAAATAAAATTAAGAATAAAATAAACATGTATTCAGGAAATAGTGAATAAACTAAAATTTGGTTGATGTCTATCTAAAATCAGTTGTTATCCCCAGTCTCAGGCCTGGTCTACACTAGAAAAATTGAGTTGTCTTAACTATGTCTCTCGGGGGGTTGAAAAATACACACCTGTGAGTGACATAGTTAATACAACTAACCCCCAGTGTAGACAGCACTAGGCCAATGGAAGAATTCTTCTGTTGACCTAACTTCCACCTCTTGGGGAGAGGGATTACCTGTTCTGATGACAAGAGTCCCTCCCATTGGCATAAGTAATGTCTACAATGAAGTGTTACAGCAGTGCAGCTGAGCTGCTGTAGCCCTTTAAGTATAGAACGTACCCCCAGTTACTGAGGCCAGGCTACATATACAGCACTGCAGCGGCGAGGCTGTACCGATGCAGCTGTGCCTCTGCTATGCTGGTGGGAGAGACCTCTCCCATTGGCATAAAAAAACTACTACCATGAACAGCAGAAACTATGTTGGCCGGAGAAGCTTTCTGACTGACATAGCGCTGTACACATAAATGCTGATTTTGGTGTAACTTACGTCACTCACGGGGGTGGTTTATTCCCATCCCTGAGCAACATAAATTACGCCAACATAGGCTGTAGTGTAGATATAGCCTGAGAACTGGAGAAACTACAGCAGTGAAATCTACAGCTTGAACTGCTAGTTAGTCCTTGAGAGGAACAATAGAATCATTGAATTTAATCATTTCAGCCTTTTAGTCTACTCGTCTGAGAAAGCTGAGAAACTGCTTCCACTCCAAGCAAAGATTCTATTCAGATTGTCTTAATTGACATATCTTCCCTTTGTGGACTCTTGTACTAATGCAGATGGAATATATGGGCCATATATAACCCAGTTACTGTCCAACATTAAACAGTTTTAAAGAAGGTTTGGGGTTTGGTATACAGAGACCTTAGATTGCTTAGTACCAAGGCAAACACACTATTAAATATTCTTATAACATTTACAGATATACAAAAGGGGAAACTATTAAAGAATCTTAAATGTAAAGTATTAAATACAGCTTTTATTTTTTTTTTCCCTTTTTTGTTCCCTTTTGCTGGACACAGTTTTTAGAAGGAAAAATCCCCGTGGTTGACCATCTTTTAGATGGTATCAAAGATGGTAATAACTGTTCTTTTTTGGGGAAAAGAGAAGTTGGATAAGATGGACCGGAGCTGTCACTGTTGCTTTGGTTATTAAAGTTCGATCATGTTTCCTAAAAGACAAAACGAGACAAACACACACAATGGACAAGAAAAGAATAGCAAAGATGGAAAGTGCAGCTTCTGCCACTAGTGTTGAATTTCACTTTCAACCTCACAGCTGGAAAAACATAGGCACAGCACAGTCTTATTACCCACTTCCAGACTTGGCAAACTTGTACCCGCATTGAGCTGTTTAGTGGAGTGCTTGAGCTGCCTTTTTTTGGTTACAGTTTACAGCAATCTTGCAAAATGTACAGTCTTGGCTGGCTAAATCAGATTCCTATTAGACAGAAAGAAAAAAGAGGGATAGGAAAGAGAAGAAATAAGGTGGAGAAGGGAAAAAATGTGGAGGACGGGGAGGAAGACAAAGTCTCACATCCCACATGGTAGTTGGGATTTAACTGGAGTTGGTGAAGATGATGGTGTCATCTGGGTCCTGCTCCCTTGGTCCAGTCTGGTCAAAAGACTTTTTAGGATTAGAATTAAGAAGGTCCAGAGTCCCAGGAGATTATGGGGTAGGCAGCCATGATGGTGAACCTCACTTCTTCCCCTTGTCTTGTCTTTGTCAGATAGCGTTGCACAGCCTCCATCTATTCATCCACATTTCCCAACCAAAGACTCTTAAAAAAAAAAACCATACGCACACAAAAGGGAGTAGTGGGTAGAGTTAACCATCCTTTTATTTTATTAATAGACCTAACTTTTGGAACACCAATTTGATTAATTATTTTTTTGGTTTTACACTGTATTGTTTACCAGGTATCACTATAACGCAGTCCTTGAATTTTATTAACTCTTCCTTTGTTTTATTTCAATTTTTTGTCTCCCTTTTGCAACTTTCCCCATCAGTATTTATTATTATAGGTTATTGGGACACTTTATTAACTTTCACTTGCTTTTTAGAGTTGAGTTTACAATTAAGGTAAATTTGTAGGCCCAATTATTACAACATAATCCCTTACTTTTATGAAACAATCTAGGATCTGACTTTGGTCATAGAATTATAATTACAAACAAATATTATTTAACCATAAAGCAAAAAGGAAAAGGAAAATGGAACTTAGATATATTTTAAGGTTTACAAGTTTTTTAATCCAAAATTGGGATTTACAATTTTACTTGATTAAATATTAAATAAATTACAGTTAAACTTTACATATAACATCTGCAGTTTTAAATTTTGGTTTTATTTTCTTGGTTTTGTTATGTGTTTGAAAGATGTTTAGGAACAAGCTAGCTTTTGTTACCTTTTTGGCTGTAATGCCCAGGATGGGTAAAGATGGGGAAAACTTTCCCCTTTTTTGCTGTTTACACAGTCAAAACTCTACATTTGCACAAATCATAAGAATTTTTATGCACTAGTTGTTAAGCTTGCTTACTTGGAGAAAAATCTTTTTTGGTGGCATTTTTATCAAAGAATGTTCCTTCCATTACAAAGAAAAAACAAAATAATGGTTTTTTTTGGAACCACTTTTGCATTTGACCTATTTGCAACACTCAAAGTTGGTAAAACTTAGCAGGCCTTTTTAGTCTATGACAGATCTTGCCCACCTTTTTTTACCACCAACAGGTGTAAGGACTAAATGGCCATTGTGGCAAAATAGTCATTATGGAGATATAACCTGCAATAATAGCACAGTGCTCTCTTACATGCAAAGAATTGCAAAAACCATTGACATAAAAACCACTGCAAAAACACAAAACAGCACCCAAAAAATGCAAAAATATCAAGGAAAAAAATGTTAGAATGAAACAATGACTCAGTCTGGTGTTGCAACAGCCCTTAGTTTTGGATGTTAGAGATGTAATTTACAGTCAATGCAGTAGAGGCCCTGAATTAAGAGAGCATTTTGTTAATGGGGGGCTGGCCGTTGCCCACTGTGTTATTTTACTAAAAATTTATTTTGGCAGCTTAGCCTTCTTCAACGTAAAACACCATTTTAAAAAAAATTGTAAGCCTTTTGCATTAAACCACTAATACAAATTACAAACCTCCACCACTCACCCCACCCCAGCAATCATCTCTTCTTTAAGCTGAACAGTCTGAGTCTCCTCATACAGAAGCTGTTCCATACCCTACTCATTTTTATTGCCCTTCTCTGTACTTTTTCTAATTCCAGTATCTTTTTTGAGGTGTGGTAACCAGAACTGCATGCAGTAATAAAGAATTTATAGGATGACATTATGATATTTTCTGTCTTATTATCTATGCCTTTTCTAATGGTTCTTAACATTCTTTCAGCTTTTTTGACTCTGTACATTGACCGAATGTTTTCAGAGAACTATCCAACATGACTCCAAGATCTCTTTCTCGAGCGGTAACAGCTAATTTAGACACCCTTATTTTGTACGTGTAGTTGGGATTATGTTTTCCAATGTGCATTACTTTTCATTTATCAGCATTGAATTTCATCTGTCATTTTGTTGCCCAGTCATCCAGTTTTGTGAGATCCCTTTGTTACTCTTTGCTGTCAGCTTTGGCTTAACTATTTTGAGTAACTTTGAATTGAATGAAAGCTTTGCCACTTCTCTGCTTACTCCTTTTTCCAGATCACTTATGAATATGTTGAAACAACTCATGTTCCAAAGCAGTTCCTTGGTAGACTCACTATTTACCTCTCTCCCCTGTGAAAACTGTTGATTCATAATCTTTGTTTCCTATCTTTTAACAAGCTATTGATCCATGAGAGGACCTTCCCTCTTATGCCATGATTGCCTTATTTGCTTAAGAGCCTTTGGAGAGGGACTTTGTCCTTTATCAACTTCTATCCTCTCCTCTTTACTAGGATATAGAGTACCCTCTTCAATAAATCCTCCTGTAAAGAATGTCTTCATCTGAACCATGTGCTCCTCTGCCCCTGTCAGCTTCCCACAGCCCTTAGTTTAAAAATCCTTTACAACCCTTTTAATTTTACATGCCAGCAATCTGGTTTCCTTTTGGTTTAGATGGAGCCCGTCCTTTCTGTATAGTCTCTACCTTTGCCAAATGTTTCCCCAGTGCCTAATAAGCCTAAATCCCTCCTCCAAACACTATCCTCTCATCTACGCACTGAGACCCTCCACTTCTGCATTTCTATCTGGCCCTGTGCATGGAACTGAAAGCATTTCAGAGAATTTTATCAAGGCGGTCCTGGACTTTAATCTCTTACCTATCAGCCTAAATTTGGCCTCCATGACCTCTCTTCTACCTTGCCTTATGTCATAGGTACCTACATGCTTTGCTTTGCATGCTTGTGTGATGTTACACCCCATATTCTTTATGGAAATATGCTTATGATATGGATATGGCATAACTGAGATATATTTTATGCAAGAGGGGTCAAGTAAGGCATCATTGGAAAGGTTATAATTTACTGAATGTGATTATACAGTTTGTATGCATGTATCATTTCTGTATCTAAAGTTAGGAATATTGACTATGTAACAATTACAACTGGGTGTGTACTTGGGAAACACCCACCAGACAACAAGCCATCAGCCTTTATGGGCCATTAGAAATAAACAATAAGACTTTGAAGATACTAATCTCTCTCCTTCCTGAGAGGGGTCCTGGGATGTTGCTGTGACACTGTTACATCAGTTAGTCCTGTCACCTGGTGTGACTAAACACCATCTTGGACTTATAGTAATTTTCCACTAAAAGGAGGGGGAGGTCAAGACTGGGAAACAAAAGATTCCTGCCTTATGTAAATCTTATTTAAGGCTGGGGAGTAAGTTGATCTTGGTTCACTCTTCACTGAATCCCCACTCAGGATGACTGCTCAAAACACATAAAGAACAAGGACAAAGGGAAAGGGGGAGGAAAACTGAACTCTGGCTGGAAAAGGGATCTGGTCTGTGAATAAGATACCTGAAGATTTAAGCTTCAAGCAGAGTAGCTAACCTTCAAGAAGTTCCAAACCTGCCCAAAATCAACATTTAGGGTGAGAAATTACTTCTTGAAACCAGTCTCTTTGAGATCTTACGCTTAGTGTGCATGTTTTGTTTTATTTGTTTAGTAATTGGCTTTGTTCAGTTTGCTATCCCTTATCACTTAAGATTTACCTTTTATAGTGAATAAACTTATTTCTTGTTTGTAACATAATCCAGTTTATGCAGTTCATATCTGGGGGAGAGGGGGACAAGAAGCTGTGCATCTCTGTCTCCACATTGAGGGAGA
The DNA here is from genome assembly GCF_965140235.1 of Caretta caretta. NCBI lineage: Eukaryota > Metazoa > Chordata > Testudines > Cheloniidae > Caretta > Caretta caretta. Next base: position 93,460,932 of record NC_134209.1, on the reverse strand, counting down.
GGGCGAATTTTTATGAGCTTGCACTGTGCAGACTTTTCTATACTTTTGGGGTTCACTCCCCAAAGGGGGTGAGAGTTCTGGGCAACTAGTTGAATCTTCCCATAGAGAGCTGCTTGCAGACTCTGTGTGATTCTACAGCTGGTGTGTCCCTACTTGTGTATGTATGCTGCCAGAGGCTGGAGAGCCTGATTCAGCAAAACAGGGAGAGGGAGCCCAGGCTAGTGGAGCAGGCGGGCTCAGTGAAATCCCAGTACATCAGGTGGCATCCCGGATAGGGGTGGGGGTCCAACCCATCTCAGCTTGTTCCAAACAAATACATTTATGGATTTTAAAACAAGCCCTCCCATTGACACAGCACTGTCTACACTGGGGTTAGGTCCATATAACAGTGTACATACCCCTCGTTGATGTAAGTATACCAATGTAAGTTTGTAATGTAGACCTGACCACAGAGACCTTAGCCTGCTTAGTACTATGGCAAACACACCATTAAAAATCCTTTTAACCTTTTATTAAAGATACAGGAAAGAGGGAAAAACAGTTAACAATTTGAAATATAAAGTATTAAATACGGCTTTAATTTTAACAACCTCCATTGTTCCCTTTCCCTTTAGCTGGAGGGAGCTTTTAGAAGGAAAAATCCTCTTGGCTGACAGTCTTTTAGATGGTGTTAAAGATGGTAATCATTATTCTTTTTGGGGAAAAGAGAAGAAAATAGTTAAGATAGGCTGGAGCTGTTGTTCTTAAAGTCTGATCCTCTTTCCTAAAATGGAAAACAAGACAAACACCCACAAAAAGGAAGAGAGAAAAAACAGGAAAGAGAGAAACTGTACTTTTTACTCGCAGTCTCATTGCTAGAGAAACGCAGGCACAGCACACTGTCTTACTAGCTGGTCTGAGACCTGGTAAATATGTACCAGCATCAGGCTGTTTAGGGCTTTGCTTTTATCTGCCTCTTTCTGGTTACAGGCTTACAGCAGTGTTGCAAAATACACAATCTTGGCTGGCAAAGCCAGATTCTTACTAGACAGAAGGAAAAATGAGAGGGATAGTACAGAGAAGAAATAAATTGTGGAAGAAAAAGGACATGGTGAGGCGAGGGGGGGAGAGAAACCCTTAGTTGGTATACACGTCTTAGATGGTATACAAGATTTAGCTGGAGTTGATAGAGGTGATGGTGTCTCTCTGGCCTGTTCTGGTCAAAACTTTTCTTAGCATTAGGACAGAGAAGGTCCGGGATCCCAGGATACCGTGGGATGGTGAACCATACTGCTTCCTCTTCTCTTGTTTTTCAGTCAGCCAACATTGTGGCAGCCTCCACCTGTTCATTCATATCCCTCCCACCCACCCCCGCCAAAGTCTTTTCCTTTAAATAATCCCCTAAAGAAAATATGGGTGGAATAGTCTATCCTTTTACAGTTTTATTTATCAATAGGCCTAAATTTTGACACACCAATTTTGGTTCATTATTTTTTGGTTTTAAACTGTCTTGTTTACCAATCATGATTTTAACAGTCCTTGAACTCGTTCAGGGGTTTTTCTTTCTTTTGCAACATTTCCCATCAATGTTTATTATTATAGGTTATTGTGACACTTTAGAAACTTCTGCTCTTTTACTGTTAAACTTACAATGAAGGTAAATTTGTAGGCCCAATCATTACATCTGGGCTGCTTCTAGAATCTATGCCCTACTGAATTCCTTGGCATCTGTAATGTTGCCACCATAACATTCCATGGCATCTCCCTTTTAAATTTTCATCAACTTAGCTACAGCCTCTCAAGGAGGTGGACTCACTACAGTGATGGGGAAAACCCCTTCTGTTGCAACTGCGTCTACACGACAGTGGCGTAGATGTAGCACTGCCAGCTGTTCTGTTTGGCTCTTGTAGTATATACAACCCTTAATGAAATGCTGTTTGTTTTTTGTTTCCTCCCCCCCCCCCCCTTGGGGGCTGTATCTGAGGAGCCTGTTGCTCAAATGACCCCATCTTTGGATCATTAACCCTTCCCTGAACTCGCATGATGGCTAATTTCAAGACAATCTGTGTAAGCATGCAAGTATTAGAGTACTTAGGGTATGTCGACACTACGAAATTAGGTCGAATTTATAGAAGTCGTTTTTTTAGAAATCATTTTTATATATTCAAGTGTGTGTGTCCCCATAGAAAATGCTCTAAGTTCATTAAGTGCATTAACTCGGCGGAGTGCTTCCACAGTACCAAGGCTAGAGTCGACTTCCGGAGTGTTGCACTGTGGATAGTTATCCCACAGTTCCCGCAGTCTCCGCTGCCCATTGGAATTCTGGGTTGAGATCCCAATGCCTGATGGGGTAACACATTATAGCAGGTGGTTCTGGGTACATATTGTCATGCCCCCGTTCCCTCCTTCCCTCCCTCCGTGCAAGCAGCAGCAGACAATTGTTTCGTGCCTTTTTTCTGTGCGGACGCCATACCAAGGCTAGCATGGAGCCCAGTCAGATCACTTTGGCAATTAGGAGCACATTAAACACCACACCCATTATCCAGCAGTATATGCAGCACCAGAACCTGGCAGAGCGATACGGGCGAGGAGGCGACGTCAGCGCGGTCACGTGAGTGATCAGGACATGGACACAGATTTCTCTGAAAGCATGGGCCCTGCCAATGCATGCATCATGGTGCTAATAGGGCAGGTTCATATGGTGGAATGCCGATTCTGGGCTCGGGAAACAAGCACAGACTGGTGGGACCGCATAGTGTTGCAGGTATGGGACGATTCCCAGTGGCTGCGAAACTTTCGTATGCGTAAGGGCACTTTCATGGAACTTAGTGACTTGCTTTCCCCTGCCCTGAAGCACCAGAATACCAAGATGAGAGCAGCCCTCACAGTTCACAAGCGAGTGGCAATAGCCCTCTGGAAGCTTGCAATGCCAGACAGCTACCGGTCAGTTGGGAATCAATTTGGAGTGGGCAAATCTACTGTGGGGGCTGCTGTGATGCAAGTAGCCCACACAGTCAAAGATCTGCTGATATCAAGGGTAGTAACCCTGGGAAATGTGCAGGTCATAGTGGATGGCTTTGCTGCAATGGGATTCCCTAATTGTGGTGGGGCCATACACGGAACCCATATCCCTATCTTGGCACCGGAGCACCAAGCCGGTGAGTACATAAACTGCAAGGGGTACTTTTCAATAGTGCTGCAAGCTCTGGTGGATCACAAGGGACGTTTCAGCAACATCAACGTGGGATGGCCGGGAAAGGTACATGACGCTTGCATCTTCAGGAACTCTGGTCTGTTTCAAAAGCTGCAGGAAGGGACTTTATTCCCAGACCAGAAAATAACTGTTGGGGATGTTGAAATGCCTATAGTTATCCTTGGGGACCCAGCCTACCCCTTAATGCCATGGCTCATGAAGTCGTACACAGGCAGCCTGGACAGTAGTCAGGAGCTGTTCAACTACAGGCTGAGCAAGTGCAGAATGGTGGTAGAATGTGCATTTGGACGTTTAAAGGCGCGCTGGCGCAGTTTACTGACTTGCTTAGACCTCAGCGAAACCAACATTCCCACTGTTATTACTGCTTGCTGTGCACTCCACAATATCTGTGAGAGTAAGGGGGAGACGTTTATGGCGGGGTGGGAGATTGAGGCAAATCGCCTGGCTGCTGGTTACGCGCAGCCAGACACCAGGGCGGTTAGAAGAGCACAGGAGGGCGCGGCACGCATCAGAGAAGCTTTGAAAACTAGTTTCATGACTGGCCAGGCTACGGTGTGAAAGTTCTGTTTGTTTCTCCTTGATGAAACCCCCCGCCCCTTGGTTCACTCTACTTCCCTGTAAGCTAATCACCCTCCCCTCCTCCCTTCAATCACCGCTTGCAGAGGCAATAAAGTCATTGTTGCTTCACATTCATGCATTCTTTATTCATTCATCACACAAATAGGGGGATGACTACCAAGGTAGCCCAGGAGGAGTGGAGGAGGAGGGAAGAAAAATGCCACACAGCACTTTAAAAGTTTATAACTTTAAAATTTATTGAATGCCAGCCTTCTGTTTTTTGGACAATCCTCTGTGGTGCAGTGGCTGGTTGGCCGGAGGCCCCCCCACGCGTTCTTGGGCATCTGGGTGTGGAGGCTATGGAACTTGGGGAGGAGGGCGGTTGGTTACACAGGGGCTGTAGTGGCAGTCTGTGCTCCAGCTGCCTTTGCTGCAGCTCAACCATACACTGGAGCATATTGGTTTGATCCTCCAGCAGCCTCAGTATTGAATCCTGCCTCCTCTCATCACGCTGCCGCCACATTTGAGCTTCAGCCCTGTCTTCAGCCCGCCACTTACTCTCTTCAGCCCGCCACCTCTCCTCCCGGTCATTTTGTGCTTTCCTGCACTCTGACATTATTTGCCTCCACGCATTCGTCTGTGCTCTGTCAGAGTGGGAGGACAGCATGAGCTCAGAGAACATTTCATCAGAGTGCGTTTTTTTTTCTTTCTAATCTTCACTAGCCTCTGGGAAGGAGAAGATCCTGTGATCATTGAAACACATGCAGCTGGTGGAGAAAAAAAGGGACAGCGGTATTTAAAAAGACACATTTTTAAAACAATGGCTACACTCTTTCTAACACCTTGCTGTTAACATTACATACATAGCACATGTGCTTTCGTTACAAGGTAGCATTTTGCCTCGCCCCACTGCGTGGCTACCTCCTCAACCCTCCTCCCACCCCGCTGCTAACAGTGGCTAACAGCGGGAAACATTTCTGTTCAGCCACAGGCAAACAGCCCAGCAGGAACGGGCACCTCTGAGTGTCCCCTGAAGAAAAGCACCCTATTTCAACCAGGTGACCATGAATGATATCTCACTCTCCTGAGGATAACACAGAGAGATAAAGAATGGATGTTGTTTGATCGCCAGCAAACATACACTGCAATGCTTTGTTGTACAATGATTCCCGAGTACGTGCTTCTAGCCTGGAGTGGTAAAGTGTCATACCATGGAGGACGCAATAAGGCTGCCCTCCCCAGAAACCTTTTGCAAAGGTTTTGGGAGTACATCCAGGAGAGCCACGAATGCCAGGGCAAATTAATCCTTTCACATGCTTCCTTTTAAACCATGTGTAGTATTTTAAAAGGTACACTCACTGGAGGTCCCTTCTCTGCCTGCCAGGTCCAGGAGGCAGCCTTGGGTGGGTTCAGGGGGAACTGGCTCCAGGTCCAGGGTGAGAAACAGTTCCTGGCTGTCGGGGAAACCGGTTTCTCCGCTTGCTTGCTGTGAGCTAGCTACAACCTCATCATCATCATCATCTTCTTTGTCCCCAAAACCTGCTTCTGTGTTGCCTCTATCTCCATTGAAAGAGTCAAACAACATGGCGGGGTAGTGGTGCCTGAACCCCCTAAAATGGCATGCAGCTCATCATAGAAGCGGCATGTTTGGGGCTCTGACCCGGAGCAGCCGTTCACCTCTCTGGTTTTCTGGTAGGCTTGCCTCAGCTCCTTCAGTTTCACGCGGCACTGCTTCGGGTCCCTGTTATGGCCTCTGTCCTTCATGCCCTGGGAGATTTTGACAAAGGTTTTGGCATTTCAAAAACTGGAATGGAGTTCTGATAGCACGGATTCCTCTCCCCAATACAGCGATCAGATCCCGTACCTCCCGTTCAGTCAATGCTGGAGCTCTTTTGCGATTCTGGGACTCCATCATGGTCACCTCTGCTGATGAGCTCTGCATGGTCACCTGCAGCTTGCCAAACAGGAAATGAGATTCAAAAGTTTGCAGTTCTTTTCCTGTCTACCTGGCCAGTGCATCTGAGTTGAGAGTGCTGTCCAGAGCGGTCACAATGGAGCACTCTGGGATAGCTCCCGGAGGCCAATACCGTCGAATTGTGTCCACAGAACCCCAAATTCAAGCCGGCAAGGCCAATTTAAGCGCTAATCCACTTGTCAGGGGTGGAGTAAGGAAATCGATTTTAAGAGCCCTTTAAGTCAAACGAAAGGGCTTCATCGTGTGGACGGGTGCAGGTTTACATCGATTTAATGCTGCTGAATTTTACCTAAAGTCCTAGTATAGACCAGGGCTTAGAGTCATCCTTTGAACAAGAAGGGCTTCACAACTTTAGGCTTGGTCTACACTAGCAACTTGTGTCCACACCCCTGAGCAAAACATGGAATCGACCTAATTCCCCGTGTAGACAACTTGTGTTGATTGGAGAGCTTCTCCCATTGACGTAGGGCTAGTCTATGCTAGAAATGTGACAGCGGCATAGCTGCACCCCTGTAGCGCATCTGCTGAAGAAGCTTTTTGCTGAGAGAAGAGAGCTCTCCAGTCAGCGTAATAAAACCACCTCCCGGAGAGACACCAACATAGCGCAGTCGACACCAGCGCTTAGGGCAGTGTAACTTATGTTGCTCAGAGGGGTGGCTTATTCACGCCTCTGAGGAACATGAGTTATACCAACGTAACCTGTAATGTAGATAAGCCCATAGCTACTGCCTCTCAGGGAGGTAGATTACCTACATTGATGGGAGAAGCATTACAGCAGTGCATCTGCAGCTGTTTAAGTGTAGACAAGCCCTCAGCTAGAACACAGTTGGGTGCACCATTTTAATATTGCAGTGGACAGGGTCTACATATGAGTCAACTGCATAGCTGCCTCAGAGAGGTGTTAAGTGGCTCGTTCCTCTCAATGAGATGTTCCCAGCTGAAAGACAATACCCAAGAGAGATGAATACAACCCGAAACAATAGCTGTGAGACCTAAGACCTGATCCATTCATGTCAGTACATGGGTGTTCCTTTCCCCTCTATCCAGGTCAGGAAAAAAAAAGGAGTACTTGTGGCACCTTAGAGACTAACCAATTTATTTGAGCATAAGCTTTCGTGAGCTACAGCTCCCTTCATCGGATGCATGAGAGTCATCAATAATATTATCTGTTAAGTCAGCACAGCTCTAAGTATTGGTTTATTATTAGCTTATGTTCAATGTTTTAGTTCCAGACAGCTACACTGGTAGATAAAGTAACATGGGGCTGAGCATAAATAATTACATTTAGGTAAATTTAAAATAAGCGGAATATGTATTAACTAGATCTCCCTTCCTATCTGATTAAAGCAAATTTAAGGTAGGAGAGAGTATAAATTACTAGACACTGTTTCTTTAAATCTGGTTCAAACATCTGATTCCACCTAATCTCAGCAGGTATTGTAACAAATAAATCAAGTAATAGAGAAGTGAGTAATGATTTGGTATTTGGCAGTGTTAAAAAGGTACTTTCCTTCCTACACATCTATTTACAGATTTTGCTAATGACAGAAAAGGCTTTTTTCCAAAGTAGAGGTGAATTTAGCACTTATTTTTCTGTCTAGATGTCTGAGATAAGTATAGTAGGGCATACTTTGAAAAGATTACCTTGCCAGCTTCTACAAAAAATTGAAAATGATTTATTCTCTGGATCAAGAAGACTTATTCCTAAATATATTATAGGTTGTTCTGCCCCAAAGTTAGTGTAATTTCTAATGTGATGAATAGGCATTCAGTATTCAAAACTGATTACTCAAGTTAGTGGAAAACTGTAAGTTTAATGAGACACTGAATAACAATGCCCAGCAGAAAGCTCCTGGTTTTTGTCCACTTTCTGACTAATATCCATCTGATTAAAAAATATAGGTCAAAATTCTCTCTGATCTACAAAGCCGACCTGTTAGTCACAGCATGAATCTAGTTTACATCCTCTGTACTTGCTTCACATATAGAACGTCATGACCAGTGAGATTTTAGCACATGGCATGAGTGCAGCATAGTGAGATGAAATCCCCAGTGTAGATCACAGAAGATTGATGCACTTACTTTTTAATTTGCACTCCTTTATTTGCCAGGATTTTAAAGGGGGAAAAATTCTTTTTTATTGATGTACAAAGAAACCCCAATGGCCACATTTTGCTCTCAGGGCCAAATCCCGTTCACTTATTCAGGCAAAACTCCTGGCTTTCAGACATAAAAATGTGCAACCCCATTACATTTCAGTTGACTTGCATGTTTATAAAGAATAGAAGAGCTTGTTCCAACACATTAAGTTTCCCTCTCCTCCCCCACTACTTGTCATTTAGTATTTTTGGAAGGGCAAATCTAGCAGTCTTCACTGAGACAAATCTCCTATTTATGTCTACTGGGAGTTTTGCCTAATGAGGACTGAAAAAAAATTGGCCTAGTGAGGACAAGATTTTGCTCTCAGCTACACAAGTTTATATCTGGAGTCATTTCCCTTGTCGTTGGTGGAATGACTCTTTTTCACACTGTTGTAATGGAATAGAACATGTCCCTGTATACAATAGCCATATGTCCTAAATGGCAGACTCTCTCCATAACAAGGTTGCTTGGATGGATATCTTTAGCTGTCATGATCCATTCCTTAAGGTTTGAAGGATCATAATTCAAACTCAGAAAGATCCAAGATTTCCCTGTTTGATATGTTTCAGAGTAGCAGCTGTGTAAGTCTGTATTCGCAAAAAGAAAAGGAGTACTTGTGGCACCTTAGAGACTAACCAATTTATTGGGGCATAAGCTTTCATGAGCTACAGCTCACTTCATCAACCAATTCGATCTTTAATTGCTGGAATTAGAACTTTAAAAAATAGTTATACACTGTCAGGAGTCTCCTAGTTTCATCTCTTCCTGAGGTAAGGTTCTGATAAAAAGGACATGAAAAAAACTACATTAATTAACTTGTGGAGCTGTGTGTGTGTGTATGTGTGTCTGTGTGTGTGTGTAACAAAAAACAATGATAAAATTGGAGGAGCCACAAATTATATGGTTGATTTGAAGAATGGCTTTGAATTTAAAGGAATGTTTGTAAATGCTGCTAGTAAAGAAAAGATGTCATTTTTATTGTGTATGGTAGTACAAGATGTTGTAGTGATTAATGTTTGTTCTTGATTTATGTGAATCTTGCTTTTAATAACCTGTGGCCTTTTCTCACAAAAGCTTTGGTGTAATCATGCATCATGACTGGTCTTTTCTTATATGGCCCCATCATACAGTTTGTGGTTTGGTTTGATTCCTGCCCTCCACACAATGATTTCACAGCTTTAGTCTAAATAATTAATACACATCCTGACAACCAGATGTTGGTGTCTGAGGAATTCTGTTTGGGAATCTGACTGTGGCAAGGCACTGTGGTAAGCTCCAAGTATAGTTTTTCCTGTATTCTGGCTCTAAGCTTCATCAACTCTCTCTCTAGTATATATATTAGCAAGAAAGAAAAAAGAAAAGATGAATTTATCATTCAATTTGCCTTTACAATTCTGTGAAATTATTTTTACTTGACTCCCTTTCTAAACAATGAATTATATGTCATTATTTGTTCCATTGTATTTTTGACAACTTCTTATGCAATTTTAAATCATTGTAGGGTATTATTTGCTGTGGAACCTGATAGTTCAGTGGTTAAAGTGTGACTTGCACAAATGTAGATATTAATATTCTTTGCACATTGCCTTTTCATAACCAGACTTTCAAAGTCACATTTATCTACATTAGAGATGGGTAAATAATGAAAGATATTTTCATGAATATTTGTTTGAATATAAATAATAATTTCATTTGACTGTTTTTTTTTTCCTTTTATAGTCACTTCCCATGAACATTCATATAATAAATCTTTTTAGTATGAATTTTTACCGAAAGCAAGTTGTAAACTCACAGGCTTGAAAACTTATGGAAAGCAAATTTAAACTAGACGTCTTCAAGCACTTACAGCAGAAACTTTATGAAGGGCATTCAGCCTATCACAAAACAAAACAATGGCATGTGACTTGTACGTCCTGTCACAGATAGAATAGGTGAACAAGAAAAAAATACTATCTGCTTGTTCTATGCACAGAAAGTCAAAATCAATCAAATAAATGGTTAAAAAATATTTGCTCAGAGCAAACTGTATACAGCTTATGCACTACAACAGGAAAAAGTGACTGAGTTTACACACACAACAGAAGTCCATACACTACAGAGAGACTGATGGGCACTAATGGATATGATGAAATGAGGGACAAACATAACACCAATAAGGTCTGCAAAGAGACTTAGGTGCATTGAACATTGGGTCTGTACAATATAATTGTTTGGGTGGGTTTTTTTTACCCCTGACAACCTTTTCACAACCCAACCACCATTTCTGCACGTACAACTGTACAAATACTTAAAGCTGCCTGTGCACTTGTGCTATATTAACATTTGCACAGTCAGGCAATTTTCCTAGAGGAAAAGTTTACTAGTAAAAAATAATGCTGTGCATGCAAATCCTAATAGCAGTGCATGTGCATGTAAGGTTGTTTGTCCACACTGAAAATCAGCCTGTAATGTATTACTCTTTCAACCTTTAATTGCTTGTCACTGAACTTTTTGATTTCTTGTTCAAGATCAAGATTTAGCTGCAGAATAAAAACTATGGTCATGTTCTTAGTTGTCCTTGAAACCTACAGGTTTGAAAGCTTGTAAATGTTTTGTTTCATACTATTGTAATTTTCATGTCTACACAAGCACTTACAGCTGTTTTCCGATTTGGCCACTTTTGGCCCTAAATTGTTTTGTCCATCTCCACCTTTAAAAAAAATCTTTTTCTGTTTTAGTTTGTTAAACTTTTCTATGCTGTTTTTTTATTCTGATATGTTAATGCATTTTGTTGTATTATGATGAGATGGTGCACAGGAGGCCATTTCAAATTCAAGAATTGCATTATAATTTATTGACCTTCACAGACAGGCTCTGCACATAACATAAAGGAAGTTGCAGTACAAAAGAACTTAGTCTTAGAGCCTGATCTTGCAAGACCAACTCCAGTTACAGTGGAGAACTTTGAAGTTTCAATATCCAAAGAACATTCTTTTAAAGGTCCAAGGTGTTATGTGTTTTATCTACTGTATGTACCAACCTTGGGAAAATAGATTTTACAGCACAAAAATGCTCACCAATCAACAGCAAAAAGAGGCCAAAGGCTTATATTGATGGTTGTGTTGCTAGCAAAATGTGTTTCACTTTAAAAAAATCACAACTGATTTTTCAAAGGAAGTTCTACATTTGCTTTGCATCATCCTTCGGCTCATACTGGAAACAGCAAAGTGCAGCCAAAGCCTTTGGCTTCTTCTCAGCTGTTTCCAAAGTGAGCCATGGTTGATATCAAAACATTCATTTGGCCACCACATGATGTCTGTCTTCAATTCTCCTTGGGAAACTGCCGAACAGCTTCTCAGCTATTTCTGAGCAGTGATTAACACCTGTCCCAGTGATTTTTTTTAAGGTTCCAATTGTCTATTTGAAATTTTAAAAACAACAGAATGTATCCATAAATAGCAAAAAAAACAACAACAAAAAACACCACACACTTAACATAGCCTCTGTTGTCAGGAGAAAAAGAAAAAAATACTTAAACTAGAGATGGAAAATAACTGGTGGTTCAGATGATATTTGAGTTCAGAGGCTCTCAATGACAAATTCATTTAAATATTCATGATACCTCACTATAAATATCTACCACATTGAACATCCATTCCTCTTCCCTTCTCACTGGGCCTATTCTTCTCCTAATCAGCCCCACAATTACTTCTTACCTTAAACCGCCTTCTGGAAAAAGGGCTAGGTCCAAAGGTCTTATATCACTCTTACCAAGTCAGCTGCCAGAAGGCAACTAAAGCCAAGCTGGATGATTGTTACTTGTCAGGGAAACAGAAGAAGAGGGATCTTTAGGGAGGGAAGTTCCAAGTATAGCACTCCTAAGGGAATGTCTGAGCTAGATTAACCTGTGCCCTGTTCCTTTAAGGATTGAAGGTCTGTTGAGGGGCCAAAGAGGACAGATCTGGTTGTGTGTCCTTTGAAAGGACTAAGCAGCAATTGGGCTTGTGCAAGCTGTATGTGTTTGTATTTTTGGCACTAAATTAGTTTAAAACTGTCCTGGGGTCTAGGAGTATAACAGTTGGGATGCACAGGCAGGAGAGGCTGAATTGCAATTATCTGATCTCTCCAAGAGACAAACCTACCTACCTACAGCTGCTGCAGTCTGCTCCAGGAAAAGTTGCCAAGGAAGATTTAATTATTTGCAAGTAAAATGGCCAGGAGAGAGCTAGAAGACCTTCATTCGGGTAGGATGATTTTTATACCATCTAAATGATTAGCACTGAAGAGATTTTGAATCTCTGGGCACTTCTAGGATGACTTGCAGTGAAACTGCAGCAAAAAGCTGTTTTGTTTTAATCAGGAATGTCACAGGAAGAGATGGGACTCTCAGGAGCAAAGCAAGTAATCAGTCGGGCATGAGATCAGTTTTATTGGCCAAAGATAAAGTGGGACATTGGACATTGTTGTTAGTCTGTACATGCATCAAGCAAAAGAACCCTCACCAACTTTGCTAACTAACATAGTTACAATAGAACCATTTGCACTTGTATCAATAGACTTCTTTCATCTCCTTTTTCCAAACCTCCCTTATCATCAACAAGTCAAGAAAGACTGTGGAAGACAAGATCTTCAATGACTTTGTTTTAAAATTTGATTCCCCAAAAGGATTAATCATGACCAATGGGCAGAATTTGCAAATAATGTATTTAGAAGGTTACACTGCTACTGTAAAACTGAAACATTTTACACACCCTATTTTATCCCCAGGGCAAGGGGGACATAGAAAGGCTGAACCAAGCTCAGCGAGCTACATTGAGAACTTTGCTAAGGGAACAAAAGTAAAACTGGAAGGGTTCCCTTAATAAGGTCATCTATGCCTATAAGTGTACACAAAATTAAGCTACTGGGTTCTCACCCTTCTATTTATTATTTGGAAATCACCCCTTTTGCCCATTGACATTGCCTGTGGTTTACCTATGAACTCTGTATGTACACCATAAAGATTACTGTGAGAAATGGAAACAGCAAATGAAAGTGGTTATGAGCTTGTGGAATTTGTGGACTACTGCTAATAAGTCAAAAGGATGGACTATCTGTTATATTTTATTAATAGACTTGTCAGGAGAACATTTCATTTACAGCACTCATAAGGGAATATAGACAGGAATGAGGGCCTGCAGCTGGACCTGGGATCAGCTAGCTAATCACACCCGAAATACCTAATCAGCCAGATTGGCTGACTGGCATTGCCAAGGCTGCTCTTAAGATCAGCAGTAGCATTTGGCTAGTGGCTGCTCAATATTTATGCCCAGAGCTGCAATTGCTCCTGTGCCTACCTTGTTCCCAGCTTTGCTTCTGCCAGGCTCGATTTCTGACTCCTGTTTTACTGACTCTGGCTTCTGGATCTTGACTTCAGTTCCAATCACTAGGATTGACTGCCACTGATCTGATCATTAGGTCTGACCACCCAAGCCCCAGTTCATGACTATTTGAGCAGCCCAAACAAACAAGGAGGTAAAGAAGGGGACAGGAACAGGTTGGTTACTGGAATGGATCCCACTAAGGCTAAAATAATCCTGATAGAGTTAGTGGGTGCCCTACAGAACCTACAGATGCAGGTAAATGCCCTGCAGGTGCAGAATGCCATGCTGCAGGCCCAGGCTTCTTCACCTGTGACTCCTCCCTCTCTGGAACCTACAGTTTCTCCTACCAAATAAGCCAGCTCTGCAGTTTTATGAATCAGTGAGTGCCTATTCCTGCTGCGCAGCAGTTTTCCCTCACTGACCAGTCCCAGGTGGGACTTACCATTAGCCTGCTGACCAAGGAGTTGCTGGCTTGGTCCTCCCTACTCCTAGAAAAGTCTAGCCCCCTCCTGAATCAGTTTGAGGACTTTGTTCAAGGCACTATTTTTTGATGACCCAAGCCATGTTCACAGACAAGGCTGCACTTCAGACCTTGCCACAGAAACACAGGCCAGTTCTAATTATACTGCAGAGTTTCAGCATTTGGTAGCTGATACCACATGGAGTGAGGCTGTGCAGTGCTACCTCTTCCGATCTGGCCATGAAGATGAGACCAAAGATGAACTGGCATGCATAGAGCCACCAGCTGGCCTGGATGCCTTGATTGAGCTCAGTATTAAGATTGACTTTCTTTCTAGGCAGTATTCCATCAGGCAGTCCCAACCCTCACTGGTCTTGCCAGGTCCCATCTGTCAGCACCTGGTGTCCTCATCCAGCTGGAACCCATGCAGCTCTGCCAAGCTTGGCCGTGTCTCTCCAACACAGATTAAAACTGGCTTACAGTATCAAGCCTATGCCTGTATTGCATTGAACTGGGACACTTCACATTAAGCTGCCCTGGAAAAGTCCAGTCTGTATTTCTGCTCACAAAATGGCAAACTCCAGCCCCAACAGAGGTGTCTGAGCTGGGTTGGCTTCTTTCTCCTCTCTCCAGTACTTTATGTGAACTACCAGGCATTAAATATGGTTACTACTCAAGACCATTACCCTTTATTAATTAGCTTTTTCAAAGACTGCACTCTGCCAGGGTCATCAGCAATCTGGACTTTTACAGAGCCTATAATCTAGTTCAGATGGAAGAAGGAGACAAGTGGAAGACCATTTTCTGTACCAGGTATGGGCATTTAAAATACCTGGTTATGCCTTTCAGCAATTCATTAACGATATCTTCCGAGGCATGTTGAACAAATTTGTCATTTACCTTAATAGTCTTTTTTTTTTCTGAGGCTCAGGATCCGCATGAACAACATGTGCCCCTAGTTAGACTCTGGCAAAAACCAACTAATATGCAAAGCTTGAGAAAAGTAAGTTTGACCAGAACACAGTTGAATTCCTATGGTACTAAGGGACTTCCCTAAGAGACTAACCATGGACCCATGCAAGATGGCAGGGAGCCCACAAGGCCATAGGAGGGTACAGCGGTTCTTGTGTTTCACCAGTTTTTACCAATGTTTCACCAAAGGATTTCCTAGCCTGGTTGCCTCTATGACAGCATTCCTGTGAAAAGGAGAATAGTTCCTTTGGCCTTTAGAAGCTCAGTCTGCCTTTGATCAGCTGAAAAGGGCATTCACCACAGTGCCCATTCTTATCCCTCAAAGTATTTATTATGGAAGTTTACACAACAAACTTTGCCATAGGCAAGGTATTGTCCTGGTCAGTGGGCTCCCACAGTGAATTTCACCCTTTTACTCCTGCAGACTGACCTCAGTGGAAAATAATTACAATATCTGGGACAAGGAGTTATTGGCAACCAAGGAAGTATTTAAGGAATAGCATCACCTGCTGGAGGCATCTTGGGTCCCAGTCCAGGTTCTCACTGACTATAAGAACCTAGAGTACCTCTGGATGACCAGACACCTCAATCAATGTCAGATCTGCTAGTCTCTATCTTTTACACAAAACCCACTCTCCTGTTTGTGGTCTTTTACATCCTGTTTGTGGGGGGGGAGTGGTCTCTATCTTTTACTTGATTTGATTTTTATTGTAACCTGTCACCTGGGGGCTAGAAATGGGAAAACAGATTCTCTACCACACAAAGAAGACTACTTTGAGCCTAGAGAAGAACTTCTCTCCACAGTGCTAAAGGCATCCACCTCTGTCAATGTGTCAGTCAACAGCAATCTAATGTCTGGCCATCCATTCTCAGCTGCCCCACAACCCCTTCATAACCCAGCTCCTCCAGACCCTGGATAATGAAGTTGCCCAATCCAGCTCTGAATTCAGGCTAGAGGATGGCCTCCTCTATTACAAGGATCATATTTATATTGTAGAGGTCAACCTAGACTCCATGTCCTGAAATTATGCCATGACATGCCACTCACTGGTCACTTTGCCCAGTCTAAGACATGGGGCCTGATGTCATGGAGTTTCTGGTATCCTGGCTTACATGAATGCATTCAGGAATACATAAAATCCTGCAACATTTGCTTCTGAAACAAGACCCCTTGCTTGAAACTGCTTGGCCTTCTCAAGCCTTTACCCATTTCCTCCTCTACCCTTGTCTACTGTATCAATGGATTTTATTGTGGGTCTGCCTCACTTTCATGAGCACAGGGTGATACTAGTCATAGTTGATCTCCTAATTAATATGGCACATTTTGTTCCATTCTGCACCATCCCTACCACCCCAGTAATAGCACACCTCTTTCTGTAGAATATCTTCTGCTACTGTGGACTACCAACTGGCATTGTGTCAACTTCATCTCCCATTTTTGGTGGGAGTTTCTGTGGCTTCTTTGCTTACAGTCCATCATATCATCTGCCTACACCCAGAGACTAATGGGTAAACACAATAAGTCAGCCAGGTTCTAGACCAGAACCTACACTGTTTCTTGAATGACCACCAATACACCTGGTTTTCTCTGCTCCAGAATTTGCCTATCACAATGCAACACACACCTCAAACAACAAAGCTCATTGTTGGTGAACTATGGTTCTCATCTTCAGTTCCATCCTGATATACCCACCCACTCCCTGGTACCTGCAACCATAGACTGGGCAACCCAGCTGTACCAAGTACAGTTAAGATCCACATAGGAAACTTACACATACAATGAACACTAGGCCCATTAGACTTCTCCCAGCCCAGCTAGAGGGAGTCTTGTTCTTCACCTGGAACTCAATTTGACCTGCCCATCAGCCAAACTTGATTACCAGTATCTTGGAACATCTCTATCCCGTAGCCTTCAAGTGGCAACTACCTGCTTTGCTCAAGATCCATTGGGTGTTTCACATTTCCCTCCTTAAACCCCATACTGAGAATATATTGCTGAATTACTGCTGCCCCACTACCAGCACCCATAACCCTGGGGGCAAGAAAAATGCTTTCTCAGACAAATCCTTGACTCCCAATTTGTTAGGAGAAAATACCAGTACCTAGTGGACTGGGAGGGTTATGGTCCAGATGAGCAATCTTGGAAACAAATTGAAAACATCCACCCCGTGGATCTACTATAGGATTTCCACTGGGCTTATCCTGAGAAACCAGGTCCTAGGGCATGCCCTCAAAGGGTGTGGGGTGGGATACTGTCTGGAATGGGGGCCAGCAGCTGGGTCTGGGATCAGCTAGCTAACTACAGCTGAGATCCCTAATTGGCCAGATTACCTGATTGACTGAGCAGTGTTGCCAGGACTTAAACCCAGCAATAGTAATAGACCAGTGGCTGCTCAGGGTTTACACCTGCAACTGCAATTGCTCTTGTGCCTTTCTTGTTCCAGGTTTGCTTCTGTTCTGCTTGGTTCCTGACTCTTAGCTCTTGACTCCTACTTTGACCTGCAAGCCTATCCACCCCTACTCTGACCACCCATGCCCCAGTCTGTGACAATGGAAGGGTTAGATTTACCTGTGCCCTATCCCTTTAAGGGTAAAACTCCAGTTTTAAACTTGTCCTTGGTCTGGGAGTGAACCCAAGCTAGTTCTGGGCAGGCTTGGAATCCTGGTAGCATGCCATGCGAGGGTTACTAAGGACAAGGATGGAAATCTCCCAGCTGTGTTCTCAAAGTTTTTGAGACATGCCAGGAGCCCAACTGGCCTTTCAGAATTGCCTCTCCCTCCATCTCTCTTAGCATTGCTAGTACAACCAACCAATCCCCCAGTCAACTGGTGGATTCCCTCAGTTAGCTATTGGGACTCTGATATCCAGTTGCTACTCTTCGCCATCTCTT
Source organism: Caretta caretta (assembly GCF_965140235.1). Lineage (NCBI taxonomy): Eukaryota > Metazoa > Chordata > Testudines > Cheloniidae > Caretta > Caretta caretta. The sequence goes on along the minus strand of NC_134209.1, from coordinate 93,443,399 downwards.
CCCACCACCAAGCTTATCCTTAAAGAAGGAAGATGCACAAATAAGGGCTTTATTTACTGGCTGCAGTTCTGTCTAGTAGCTAGGAGACTATCAGCTCTCTCAACACTGTTCTGGCCTGTGCATCAGCACAGTGACACCCATCTCTGTCTTCATCCAGGAAAATGAGGCATTGTACGCAAAACACACAAGATGAACACAATTTCAAGTAAGAAAAGTTTGGGTTTTTTTGTTGGTTTTACTCTTCCTGAATTTACCAAAGCTGTTTAGAGTAAAGCATCTAACACCAACCCTTTTCCAGCATGAGGTGTGGTGGACCTGCCATCTAAACTCAGTAGGCATTTACATGGGTCTACATAAACTTTGGCAATAAGATTTACAAGCCAAGCCTAGGATATCTGGAAAGAGGTATTTGTAATGCTCAACTAACAGCGATCTGATTAGCTAACCATTCTTGTCAGTTAGCCACTCCATCAAGCTGAAGTGTTTCCTAGTTATGCCACACTTACCAAACCATTTGCTTAATTGCTGCATTCCAGTGCAGTTGCAGGGTCTAGAAAAAGCAAAAGCACTGAGTGAAAACTAAATTGCACTTATTCATAAAATAAGAACCATTTTAAGCTGAAGGCTCTTTTACACCTTCATTGTACTGCTATTAATTATGTTAAAAAATAGGGCAACTGTCATGTTAACATTAAAGTGTCTACCACTCAGAGAATTAAAATCAAGACATTAAAGTTGCTACCACAATGTTAAATCACCCTTACTGAAAATCCTGCTATATATATATATTTGGTATGTCATGTACAACAGTGAAAAAAGCTTCAGGTAATTTTACCTTTTAGAAAATTTCTGCATTACAAAATTAACAATTTTGAGCAACTTCTTTTTGGAAATTAATTATTTTTAAGTGTTAGGAATCTTAGTTTTGTATTAATGGCTTTGTGGTTTTTGGCTTGTTTGTTTTATTTTCTTATGTTTTGTTTTTTGTCATTCAATTTTCCCCTTTGGATTTGTTAAGCAATTAAAACCTAGAAAAATAAAAAGAAAAGGAGTACTTGTGGCACCTTAGAGACTAACCAATTTATTTGAGCATAAGCTTTCGTGAGCTACAGCTCACTTCATCGGATGCATACTGTGGAAACTGCAGAAGACATTATATACACAAAGACCATGAAACAATACCTCCTCCCACCCCACTCTCCTGCTGGTAATAGCTTATCTAAAGTGATCACGCTCCTTACAATGTGTATGATAATCAAGTTGGGCCATTTCCAGCACAAATCCAGGTTTTTTCCCACTCCCCCCCCCCCCCCCCCCCACAAACAGGAGAGTGGGTTTGTGTGGGGAAGGGGGGAAGGGGGAGGAGAAAACCTGGATTTGTGCTGGAAATGGCCCAACTTGATTATCATACAAATTGTAAGGAGAGTGATCACTTTAGATAAGCTGTTACCAGCAGGAGAGTGGGGTGGGGGGAGAGAAACCTTTTGTAGTGGTAAACACCCATTTTTTCATGCTTTGTGTGTATAAAAGATCTTCTATACTTTCCACAGTATGCATCCGATGAAGTGAGCTGTAGCTCACGAAAGCTCATGCTCAAATAAATTGGTTAGTCTCTAAGGTGCCACAAGTACTCCTTTTCTTTTTGCGAATACAGACTAACACGGCTGTTACTCTGAAACCTAGAAAAATAAAAGGCTCCAGGACTATATGATTTGGAAAGCTTACATTTTTCATGAATGAAACTTGGAAGCTCCTTGATCCAAGACCTATTCTAAATGTATCAGCTGGCGCTCTCCTCTGTAGAATTTATGAGCTCTTTTGTCCCCAGCAAATATTATAGAACTTCCTTAACTGAGTTTTCATGATGTAGCCATGTCTGCCCAACGTGTGGGAACACCAGCAGATCCTTCATTGATTTGCATTCATACAAGAAGACACACTGAAACAAACTGACTCTCACACACCAACCATGAGGGAAGATTCCAACATGAAACTGTTGACTTGGAATGTTTATAAGCCCCAGGTCCACAAAGCATTAAGGAACAGAACTCTTTGCTTCCCTATATCAGAGAAATGGGAAAGTCTACATGCTCTGGCAGGCTTTATTTACATAAATTATATAGCTTGTTGTGTTACATTGGAATTGATTTATGTTCTGATATTGTGACTGATGATAGTACGTATTTCTGAAAGGGATATTAATTGTGTAAGATATAGCCTCTTAAAAAGTTGGTCACCTAAAGCTGGCAGGGTATTGAGATTTAGGGTTATGTGCAAGGGTCCTGATTCTTTCTGATTCATTCATCCCTTCTAGAGAACCCGAACATGCAGAGTTGACTTTGTTGGAGAGGACTGGACCAGACTGCCAGCAGAAGTGGAGCTGATTTGGTAGGCCAAAACTAGAAGCAGTAGAACTAAATGTTCAGGACCAGATTAGCAATAGCGGAGCTGACTCTGCAAACTACACCAGAATGGACAGCAACTGAAGCTGATTTTCAGGAGCCAGACCACGTAGCGATGAGTTGGAGCAGGATCTGGTGGTGTGGACATAGTTGGACATTAGAAGAGAGCCATCCTGCGGTCCACTTCTCCACCACTGAGTCTACTTGGGTTCCTGAGTGAGATTTTAGATGGCGGGGATTGTCCTGTTGAGACCTAGAACTCTTATTTACAAGCCAGGCAATTAATAATTGACCCTGTAAATTGATCATACCCCTGATACACTGTCTAGGTTTTGCTCTTTTTTATTTTTATGCAAATATATGGTTACTGTGCTTTCCCCTAATAAAAGGTATTTTAGGTTTCATAATCTCAAGGAGTCTTGTTGTTTGCAAGTGGGAAAGAAACAGTTGTAAAGGTGTCTGGGGTATTTAAATTACTAAAATCTGGGAGAAGATAAGGTTGTAGGTAGGGGCTTGATCCATGTGTTTTATTTATTTTGGAAAGAGTCTCCTAGGCATATTATTGAATTCTGCCTTGGTTATTGCCCGTGGCTCCTGGCAGAAGGATTGCATGTTTATAACTTTAAATAATACTGAACTGAACCACATCTCTAAAAATCTGTTTTTTAAACTGAAGTTAAACTGAAGTCAAAGCTGACTGTAAAAATAATGAAGTTTCATGCATATTGTTTCTCAATTCCTTCCATATTAAATATGTTGAGATCTGAGAGTCAAGTTGTATTGTCTTTTTCACTTATTATTATAATAAAGGCTCTGCAAGTCAAATTAGGCTCTGTGACCCTGCTGCAAACCTATTACTTTCAGCAATGTTTCACAAATGTAATCTGAAATTTTACAAACAATTTCTGTTGATGGTGATTAAGAAAAATAACTTAGCTCACTGAGTCTTACCACTGTTGGCTCTGCAGTGCGAACAGGAGCAAAAATCAGTAAACAATTATTTTGTTAAAATAAGCGAGTGTATCCCTGAACATGCGTGGTGGATAGATCTATTTGGTAAGAATGTGCCATTTTACATGGACACTGTTGAGACTAGAACATAATTTTAGGACAGAACCTCAACTAGTGTCAATTGACATAGCTCCACTGAAGTCAGCTAGAAGTCAACAAGACTACAATGAAAAGCAACACTGATTTACACCAGCTGAAGATCTGGCCCAAGTCTCAACAAGATCTACAAAACAAGATAAGTTTGAAGTTTCATTTATAAAGTGTTTTGGAAACAACCAAATGGGGAAAAAGAAGTTAAGCTCATTTATTTAGACTTCCATGGTTCAAAAATGCTTCAACCAATTACAGTTACAGTTTCAAGATATCTTCATCTGTTGACTGAGAACTTCTGTCTCAAAGAAGCTTATGTTAGAAAGAGAGCTAAAAAGGAAGTAGGAACTCATCCATTGTTATAATGGCCACTTCTGATTTTCACTGTAATATAGAAGCTGAGAGAAATTAATCTGTTTAGATTCAAAATCACCCAGTCACAAAGTTCGAACTGTATACAAACTTATAACAATTTTTAAACAAGTTTTGAAATAAAATATTTGTATAATTCCATCAGGACTGATCTGCCAAGACCCAGGTTCTGTGCTACTCCTGATATGGCTTGTCATAAATATAAAGGGAAGGGTAAACCTCTTTAAAATCCCTCCTGGCCAGAGGAAAAATCCTCTCACCTGTAAAGGGTTAAGACGCTAAAGGTAACCTCGCTGGCACCTGACCAAAATGACCAATGAGGAGACAAGATACTTTCAAAAGCTGGGAGGAGGGAGAAAAACAAAGGGGCTGTGTCTGTATGTGTGATGCTTTTGCCAGAGACAGAACAGGAATGGAGTCTTAGAATTTAGTAAATAATCTAGCTAGGTATGTGTTAGATTATGATTTCTTTAAATGGCTGAAAAAATAGCTGTGCTGAATACAATGAATATTCCTGTCTGTGTGTCTTTTTTGTAACTTAAGGTTTTGCCTAGAGGGATTCTCTATGTTTTGAATCTAATTACCCTGTAAGGTATTCACCATCCTGATTTTACAAAGGTGATTCTTTTCTTTTTACTTCCATTAAAAGTCTTCTTGTAAGGAAACTGAATGTTTTTTCATTGTTCATCCAAGGGTTTGGGTCTGTGGTCACCTATGCAAATCGGTGAGGATTTTTACCAAACCTTCTCCAGGAAGTGGAGTGCAAGTGGTGGGAGGATTTTGGGGGGAAAGACATGTCCAAACTCCATTTTTTCAGGAACCCAGATAAAGTTTGGTGGTGGCAGTGGAAATCCAAGGGCAAAGGATAAAATAATTTGTACCTTGGGGAAGTTTTAATCTAAACTGGTAAAAGTAAGCTTAGGAGGTTTTCATGCAGGTCCCCACATCTGTACCCTAGAGTTCAGAGTGGGGAAGGAACCTTGACGTGGCTGATGTCAACTTTAGTACCTAAAGTGGTATACAGAATGCAGGGTACTACACAGTATCACCCTGTACTGCTTATATTTTATCCAGCAATACTTGTATGGTAAAAACATATCACTAAACTCAGGTCTGTGCAACTTAAGTTTTTTTGTTCACTTTTAATTTCAATTATTTGTAATTTTGTAAAGTTCTTTTACTTCATGTCAATCAAACAATTGTTTTGATTAAGAGGAAAACAACATTTGTAATTCAGAGTTTTAAAAACAGATTGCCCATCCAATGGTAATAAGTTAACTCTAGATCATTTCATTGCAATGGAGGAGGTACTTTAATTATATTTTTTAATTTAGGATTTTTAAAAATATGACAGGGTTTTTAGCAATGCGTCAACACATGCAACTGACAATTCATTCTTTCTTCTGAGTGTCAATACATTCCAATTCAGATAAGACAGGTTCTTGTCATGTTTGCCTTGCAGCCATTTGGTGTCACCTAAGCTTTTCTTAGATGGTGATGACATCCTAATATGAAAAATGACACCAAGGGTGCATGAAAGCAGGACTGCCACAAAACATTTGTTCAGCTCTTTTTTCTCTGTTGTCTCAAGGCCCCCTTCAGAAATCTGATACCATATGCAAATTAGACCATCACAACATTGTGTGGAAGGAAATTGCACCCTAAATGTAAATGTACAGGATATGATTGTACTTTTGACTATGAGCTCAGAATTCCAAATTGTCACTAGTGGGAATTACAGGGCAACAATCTGAAGGGATTCTCTTTCGGTCCTACATCTCTTCTTCAACTGGATTCATCACATATGCCTGCCTCTGGAATTGGGAGTTTATATCTGAGAACCTAGAAATATAGAAGCAAAAATACAAGTAAATGGGCTAGAGCTGTCAGCCCTCATATGGGCTCTACTTGATTTTTTTCTGTTACTCAAAGGTCTCATTGTACAAGCGCTCAGACACAATAATGCAATGTTGCACCTCAAGCTGGACACAGCAAAAGATTTGCCCTGTTATCTTACAGCTTTGATGTCAGTGCCTGAAGGCATTATTTCAACGAGGATAATCTCTCCATAATCTTTCCATCCAAGAAATCTGCAGGGTTGCTACTGGGAGATGTATTCACATTTTAACACAGCACTTCTCTCTTGGCTGGGCATCTCTATCTGATGTTCTCTGTCACAAAGCAATTCTGCAAGCCTTGTTTCATTAGAATTCTTCAGCTCATCTACCTGCAGGTTGTACTGCTTGCAAGACTCCCACAAATAAGAATGAGCAGAGGCCACCTTGAAGTAGAAATAAAGGTTATTTATCTGTAATTCTTTGGGTGTTGCCTCATCATATTCATATTACCCACTCTCTCCTTCTGAATTCTAATCTCTTAAGGACTCTGGGCTTCAGCACTAGGAGCTAAAGCAGAGGGGAAGGCATGGATGATTTTGTTAACCTTGCATCCAACCATTCAGCACTGTGAGGGGTGACTTTTCATCCTGACCCACACTGTTTCTCTAGACAGTTCCCAAAACCTCAGCTGCATAGCCTACAAACACGAAAACAACCAAAATCACCAAAAAGCATGAACTTCATAAAGACACTGTATTTATGGCTCATTACAATTACCTGTAATCCACTAACCATCCTTTGTCCTACAACTGCACAGGGCATTAACTGCCCCTTCATCTTGAATCACATGATAACTCCTTATCTGTTCCATCTTATATTTAACTGGGACACTGAGGACTTTTCCCAGACTTGAAGAACAGCTCTAAGCCTGTCCCTCTCACCAGCAGAAGTTGGTCCAATAAAAGATATTACTTCACCCACCTTGTTGCTCTACCGTGAATAATACATAGAGGCACTGGTCTCAACTAATCATAGTTACTGTAAAGAAACCTCTTCTTTTTGTTTGAAATTTCTTGGAAATGTTGAGCAGGAAGACCCACTCCCACTGCCAACCTTTGTATTTTTATTGTGGTGCACTGCCAGCAATGCAAGAATACATTTTATTTAAAATTCAGTATTGTCTTAGTACATTAGATACTTGGTGGGTTATGTCAGAGCTCACAATTTGACTCAGTTTTGTACCATGTGTGGAAATATTAGACACTGTGACTACACAAGCCTGGATATGCTCAAAGACACTCCATTGTACTACATTCCAAGTGGCTGCCCTTCCAGGGAAAGGTATTTGAAACTTTGTTGAAGGACTAACACTAAGAGACATCAGGACCCCAATCTGGGGATATTGGTCCCTGGGGGTGGGCCAAAGTCAATGGGTTTTCTGCTTAGGAGCCAACTGGGGGGGGGGATGGTACAAATATTATTAGTGGTGCCAGAGCGTCTTAGTCTGAGAACATAGCTCAGAGACCCTGGCCCTATTTAAAAGGGCTCTGTGCTGTGGGGGCTGATCATAGTACCAGGAAAGAAGAACTTACAAGAAGAGACAGCAGCATTCACTCTGCGCAGTCTGAAACACTGCCAAGACTTGGACTCACAATAGCTGCCTCTCAAGATGATCTGGACTTGATGCCCCCACAACCCCTGCAGGGATTTGGGGCCGGGGGAGGCTCAGAGCTAAGATTTCAGACATTCCAGCCAGATGTGAACAGCTGGGGAATGCCCCCACTGGTAATCAAGGGAAGGGGTGGTGAACAGAGACACCCCCTAAAAACACACAGGCCCATGGGGGGCAGAGGGTAAGGGGAGTGATTTAGAGGACTGGAGGTGAAGTGGGAAGATCAGAGGGCCTGCAGATATAATGGGGGTTCTGTGTGGGCTGGAGGAGAGTTGTGGGGGTACAGAAGGGTTGTGGGGAAAGGGTATGGGACTAAGGAGTCTGGGGGAGGAACAACCCCCACACATAGCCTTTTGTGGGGAGAGGGTGAAGGAGTGGAGGGGTTTGATGTCCTAAGGATAAGTGTGGCGGACAAGGGAAAGTGGGGACAGAAGGGAGGTGGGGACAGAAGAGGTTGGGGATGCAGTGGGGGAAGAGATGAGAGGCTGTAGGGCCAATATGGGTAGCATGACAGAAGGGGAGTCACCCAGCTCTGGGAGAGGGGTACATCAGGGTGCCTGTACTACGGGGCTGGAGAGGGGGTATGGAAGATGGGGTGTCACCCAGCTGCAAGGCGGGGAGTGATTCATCAGGGATCAGAACTTACCATGACACCAACCACTCTCTCCTGGCTCCTGTCCCGGGGGGCTTGCTCAGCTCCCTGCTCCAGGCATTGGGGTCACAGCGCTGTTCAGGTTTAGCCCAACCCCAATTTTGGGTGTCAATCCATGGATTGAGAAACCCTGGTCTAGGGTGTCTGGGCAGTGGCGCCCCAAGTCCCACAGAAGGGTGTCAGATAAGAGGTCTCATCCTGGTAGTATGCCCTCAAATCCCAGAGCTAGAAACAGTGACTAAACTCTACCCAGAACCGGATGACTTGGAAGAACATGGGACCTAGTGATTGGGACCTCTCACAACAGACTATGTCTATAAAGTTGTAACACTTGGTCAAATTGATTCTGACTGATTTTCTTTTCTGTGTCTTCTGCAACCAATTAAGTGAAATATGGCTTTCTAATTAGTGGAATGTCTTTAATCAATCTGAACAATAATAATAATCAAGTTTCAGAGTAGCAGCCATGTTAGTCTGTATTCACAAAAAGAAAAGGAGTACTTGTGGCACCTTAGAGACTAACCAATTTATTTGAGCATAAGCTTTCGTGAGGTAAATAAATTGGTTAGTCTCTACGGTGCCACAAGTAATAATCAAGTTAACATTGTGAAAAGGTCTGTGTTTCAAGCGGTGTCCAGCCCCAACTCATGTCTGGGTTCAGTCTCCAACTCCACCCAACTGCAGTTGCTTCCATCTGACAAGTCTTGTGTACCCTGCCACTGAGAATGGGCCAAAACAGTGCAGAAACAATCCACAAGCATCACAGTTCTCGAAACTCCATGCAGTGCAATTTAATCTGATAACAAACTACCATAGCAAAATCCATTATCTTTAAATTATAAAAATAAAAGTGAAATCATTGCATTTGTATTGTCCTTGATATTTCTTTAGTTTGGGCACTGATTTAATTTTTGTTTCACTAGGTGGACAGGAATACCACATAGATTTAACTGAGAAGAAAAGGATGAAAATTATTATATTCTTGGTATGAAGGTTCTGTCCTGGCCAGGCACTTTTCATATTGCCATTTTCAATAAATTGCTCTGACAGAAAAGGTCACATAGCTTTATGTTGGAAAATAAAGGATAAAATAGGAAAGAAGAAATATAATTGTTTTGGCTGAAAAGTTCAGCAGGCTCTAGACACATTGGGCAGTCGGACACCATCATAAGCTGCAATGACAGCAAAGTCAATTGGGCACTGCAACTGATTTAATTTCCTTTGCATTGCACTGACAGCAAAGTCAGATCATTTTAAAAGGACCTTATCAGTGTATTTTCAATAATCTTTAAAATAATTTGTTTATCATAACCACTTGGAAGGTTGACAATGGAGCCCCATTGGCTTATCAAAATATGTTCTCCTCCATAGCATGCATACTCACGGTGATTATTGTAGGCTTGCTATTGATTTTGCAAACAGTTACAGTGCAGGGTGATGTGAAAGAAAGGTCAAGTTTTGAAGCAGAATGAATGGATGGTTTAATAAATAAAATAAATGACGGATACATTTTTGTAGAGTCTGAAAGATTTCTAGTGTCCATATGTGACCCCTTGATGTAACTGGCTGAGGGCACAGGAGGTGCATAGAGTTTTACAGGGATCCTGTGGGTTGGATATATGCATAATAGTTCACTCTAGGGTGGCATATGAGGTCTCTACTGAAGCTAGTAACACACTGATGGTCATGATCATTGCAAAATGTATGTAGAGATAATGTTTAAGGAGTTGTGTATCTATACAAAATATATATATTCTTAAGGTCTTGGAGTTAAGACAGGTCACCACGAGGTGACATACCACAGAAATGTTCCTTTCAGGCAGGCGGTAGTAAATAACAGTCACTCTGACTAGTTATTTGCATAGAGTGCCTCACAATGTATGCCTATTTACATACAGAGCAGGGGCAGAATGAAAGATAGCAAAATCTATCAGAAATGAAATGTACAGGATGAAATAAACAGGTGTTCCGTTTATGAATAAAAAACAAAGATTGTTCTGGTCTATCCTGGGCTGCAAAGAAACACATAGAATCCTTTACCTAGCAGGCAAACTGACAGTGTGCTTGTCTTATAAAAGGAGGGTCACAGCTAAGCTTGGCTGTAAAATGCAGAAAAGTTTTTTGGTGAGCAATACTCTGCAAGACATGAGAGTATCTTGTTTATTAAGTCTAGGCTCTAGAATGTGTATTATGACTTTATGTGTAACCATTTGTTTCCAATACTTTTACTTGCTACTATTTGAATTTCTGTGCTTTGTTAAATAAATTTACATTTTATTTCACTATAAACATATATAAGTTCTGGGAGTTAAGCACAGCAGTGATCTGAGGTGGAATTGGTAAGCTGTGGGGTACCCTTTTTTTGGAAGCAGTGAATCTCGAAATACTGCAAGTGTCCAGTGGACCAGAGGCTGTTTCTGATGGCTCAAGGGTTGGAGTGTGTCAACCACTAACATGTAAAGTAATAGCAGGGATTTCAAGGTCTAGAGGGGAGTGCTTGTGCAGCCCGTGGTTGGGGCACTGACCATGGCAGGCACAGAAATGGTTTCTTCATGCTAAGGGAAGGTGGTAGTGAGGTACCTCACAACCTGGGGTACCCCTTGGAAGCATCACACCAGACACATTCAAAACTTTGTCAAATGATTTCGTTTTACTTCACTGTCACAATCTTCAATGATACCAAAGAAATCACATGTTTTTAATACATAGTAAAGAGAAAATATCACTGTTGGAAAGTTGCATATTAATTTCCACAACTACAGCACAAGGAGATAAAACTTTAGTTAATCTCAATCTAACATTATAACCTCTTTTATTTTCTTTAAACTTTCCTTTTGTTGCATTTTTCCCAAAAAACATCCCTATTAACAAAAAAAGTTAAATTAACACAAAATCAGCTACAAATTTTCTTAAGCAAACCCAGAACCAAATGCTCAAGGTAGATTATTTTCCCCCCAGTGTACTTGTATTTTAAGTCCAAAATAGATAAAAATAGTGCAATGGCATTTCTTTAAGACAATGGCTTCCAGGATGCCAGTACAATATTAAACACAGACAGCTAAATTCAGTCTTCAGTTCTTTTCCTTCAGCTCCCATGGAAGTCAATGAGAGATGAAGGAACTGAACAATTTACAGAAGGGACTTATTACTTATCTGGCACCCAATACTGGATTGTCGGAGCAGCTCACATATTTTAATCCATTTATTTTCACAACATCCCTATGAGGTAGGGAAGTGCTAGTATCCTCCATTTTACAGGTGGGGAATTGAGACACACAGAGGCTAGATGTGTTTTGTCCAAGGTCAACCAGGAAATCTGTGGTAGCACAGGGAATGGAAGCCTACTTTGCTAAATCTCAGGTTAGCACCCTAACCACTGGGACCAATCTTACTCTCATCAGAGACAGCTGTTGCTGGTTTTTTTACAGTTAAATAAAAGAAGTAATTTACGTTAAATGCTCTAGCAGTTGATATATTCTTACTATGAATGCCAATTATATTTAACTTTTAAAGAATGATCAATATATCAAATGTGAATCATGCACCCTAACCCAAGATTCCTGTTCAAGTCCTGTTTTCAATCTGAGCATCTGATTTGTACTCTCAATTCTCAGAGCTATTGCCACATACTGCTAGTCTAGTAAAAGAGTATCCCACTCCTTCTAAAGAAAAATGCTCATCTAAGAAATATTAACTATAATAATGGAAATGGCAAATTCTCAGAAAGAATTTGCTACAGCCATTACTATAGGTCCCTGTTACAGGGTGGTGTGGTCCTTTAAGAGCCAGGGGGTTAGGGCCAGCCAGCCCTGTTTATGAATCAGATTAATCTGAGAAGCAGCAGGGGTTTTTTAATAACAAGCTGCAGGAAAAACTATAGGAAGGGTTAGTGTCCTGTAGAAATCCCTAGAGCAGAGAAAAGACTCCAGGAAGGAAGACTCCAGTGGCTACTGTATTGTATAAGGGGCACAGAAATGGGAGCTACCTGAGACCGAAGAAAGCCAGACTGCAGAGTGGATGTTTTCTGTCAATCTCTGTGAGTACTGGTGTGATGGAGGGCCCAGGGGAGGAAACCTGTGGTCACTGCCCTGTAGAAGGGATAGGGACCAAGGAAAGGACCTAGTGTGAGACTTTTAGTAAGGCCAAGGTGGGTGGGAATTGTCTATGCTATTGCCTTTTTTGAAGGCAGCCTGGGGACATTAGGGGAATCCCTAATGTCAAAGAAGGTGGTGGAGCCAAAACCTTTTGACTTATAGTATTTAACCTTATTTTGAGATTTGTGGTGACCATATTAGTAACACTCATGTTACAGGGTAATTGTGATGGGGTGGACTCCCCACACTAGCCCTGCAAGAGCTGAATTAGGCCAGGTGGACCCAATCAGCTAATTAGACTGCAAGCAGGGGTGATTTAGGCAGGAGACAGCTAATTAAGGACAGCCTCCCCTTCGCAGGAACAGGCGGGGCCTATGTAAAGCCAGGTAGTAGGTTGCGGGGGGGTGGCTGTGAATGTGAAAAGCTATAGAGAAGTAGAGGCTGGCAAATCCAGAGAGGGCAGAAGCCAGATAAGTATGAAGAAGCCCAGAGAAACAGCAGCAAGAGATAGGACTGTACAGGGACTGTGGCTGCTTTTTATAGGGTCCCTGGGCTGAAACCCAGTGTAGAGGGTGAACCTGGGTTCCCCTACCAGCCACTGGGGAGTGGCAAGGGTATTGGAGGCGCCAGCCAGCCTGCAGGTCCGGAAAGACTATGAATTCTCTCCATATGAAAGGGGAGGACTTTAGTGGCCTGGCCAAAGACAGTCTTACTTACACATGATACATCTGTTTTAATTTTTTATTCTTTCTTTATTCACATGAAGTCCCAATGACTTCAATGGTGGTTCCATGTTTGGAGTGCTTGCAGGGTCATATGTATGTGGTTCTTGCAAAAGAATATCTTCCCACAGCAAAGTAAAATTCTAGCTCAGGTCAATTATGACAATATGAAGTATAGGTAAATGAACTCAATATATATCATAATTGAAAATAATCATCTGGGACACTTTCAGGATGGAAGCTGGGATCATTTAACCTCATTTGAATACATTCTACATTCTATGTCACTTTCCTTTTGAAGAATGAAATCTAGACCAAAGCCAAATAGTGTTGAAAATCAATGGAAAGATCCTTTGAGGGAAAGAAAAGGGAGGAGTGATTCTTTCTGTTTTTTGTTTTAACTAAAGAACCCAATATCAGATAATGGGCAAAAATGAATAACTTTGCCTAGGAAATTTCAGTGGCCTAGAAAACTAGTGCCTAGGAGACTAGTCATGTGCATTGTCAGTTTGTGGTCAATTTACAAACAGATAAGAGATAAAATTTAACCAAATAAACTACTTTTTTTTAATGGGATATGCTGTGCTTTCCAGCATGGATAGGCAGATGACAGAATCTTCCTTGTGAATATGCTGCTTCCTTCGTACTTCAGGAACCCAGAGAGATCAGAGCTAAGAAGGTGAAATTAGAGCTTTCTCTGTTCTTTACATAACAAGAAGGCTCCTACAAACTCTTAACATGCAGAATGTTTGCATTGTCCAAGAAACGCCTCACAATGGTAGACCCTCTAGTGATTACACATGATCAATTTTAAAGAGACTCTGATGCTGGCAGACCAGGCAGCTCTGACCAAGGTCTAGGCATCAGCTGAGAATCGAAAAGCTTGCAGCTAGAAGTCGGGCCAATTCATTTGGGTATTAGTATAAATTATCAAATATATAAGAATATATTTGGTGTTTAAATTTAATGAAAACTGATGAGATGCTGCATGCATTGTTTTCACTTGTCTGTATCCCATTAGAATTTACAGGGGATATACCCCGGTAACTAAATAACTCTTCAAATGAGAAGCCTTGTGTAATGCAAATCAAGAACTTTATGAGGAAAGTGAGGATTTGTGTGCATTTGAAGGCAAGTAGCCATTGTGTGGGATTTATCAGAGATGAAAACACTCAAAATGCACTCCTTTCTCTCCTCCATCAGAGAAAGAGCCCATGGGGGTGGTGACTCTGTCAGCTTGTTTTCCATGAGGAAAAAGCTATTAGTATGAACACAAATTAAAATTCTTCATCTCTGGACTCTTAAGATATTCTGTCCTGTTAGATTCCAAACAAAAAGATGAATGTCCCCAAAGTTACTCTGGACAGCCCTAAAAGACTTTTGGGAAACTGGCAGATTACTACATCTCTGCTACCTTTTGAATGTATAGACTGTGACTCACCTGTACATACGTTTTGACCTGTGTTAACCTCTCAGTAACTCTCATTCCTTTTTCTTAGCTAATAAACCTTAAGTTGTTTTACTGTAGAATTGGCTACCCGTTTTGTCTTTGGTGTGAGCAGTAGGATGCATATCGATCTGGGTGAGTGACTGGTCTCTTGGGACTGGATGCAACCTGAATATTTTGTGATTTATACAACAATAAATTGACCATTTATCATAGAATCACAGAAGATTAGGGTTGGAAGAGACCTCAGGAGGTCATCTAGTCCAACCCCCTGCTCAAAGCAGGTCCAACCCCAAATAAATAATAGAAAATATATTTATCACATAGTCCAGCTTCCTGGGTGGAAAGATAGACTAGAGTGTCTAAGGGGACTGCATGTGACTCCATTATAAACTACTGTAGTACTTTGCAAAAAGACAAGTATTTTCCACTGAATGCATCTGATGAAGTGAGCTGTAGCTCATGAAAGCTTATGCTCAAATAAATTGGTTAGTCTCTAAGGTGCCACAAGTACTCCTTTTCTTTTTGTGAATACAGACTAACACGGCTGCTACTCTGAAACCTGTAGTACTTTGGGAGTTCACATTTGGTACGGGGTTGGTGAAATCTAATTATAGAACATGGCACCAATTTTGGGTGTCTCCCCTGCTTTTGGCAATCTGTCTTGTGGTAGGCTCTCATGGTGGTGAGCCATTCCAGACAGCATGACAGAGACAGTACCACAGTATATTACATTATAGTGTGACTTTACCTACACCCCTATGTCAGGTGATAAGGGGTGGTAAGAATCTCCCTTTTTAACCTTGCAGGATTTCCCGAACTTTGAGTCTGCACAAGCAGAAACTGAGGGCACTGCTTGCGGGGCAAAATATTAATCAACATGAATAAGGGTGGCAGAATCTGGCCCCTACAAATGTCCAAGAATGAGCTGGGGGGAGATACCTTTTTGTTAATATTATTTATTTGTATTACCATTGCACCTAAGAGCTCCAGTAACTGAAAAGGACCGCATTGTACTAGATGCTGTACAAACACTGAACAAAAAGATGATCACTCCCCTGAAAAGCTTATAATAAGATGGGATTGAAAGTCCAGGAGGGGTAGGAAGTGAAATTCTTGCTCCTCCCTTTATAGGCTGCCTAATGCATCAGTGGTGAATTTGTCAAACACAAAACCTTTCAGATATACAACAGAACGCACTGGATGTATTTTCTAATTGACTAAAGAGCCATCCAAAGGACTAGAAGAAAACACAACTTGTGAAAATGTATTAGCAAGTCTGTTCCCTTAACCTTTAGGTGCTAGATGGTGTCACAAATCGTGGGTGGCCGATTCATCAGTTAAATACATCACTGTCAGTAAGAACCCAGTCTGTCTCACCAGTATGCAGTGTCCCCCTGCTTCCAGGTAGTACTAACCTAAATGTGACATCAGCAATGGCTACATTCTTGTGTGTAAAGCTAGAAAGGATTATTCTGAAGCTGTCTTCATCTGAAGTTGCTCGCTGCTAGCCCATATTCTTGCACTGTTTCTGGAGGGGATCATTCAGTCCAAGGGATTTGTCCTTGATCATGTCCTCTTTTCAGCAGCCTATACCCACTTTTCACACAGAGCACAACAGAAAAACATGAATAACTGCTGTGCATCGCTGTTCAAGATTGAGTAATTTCTGCTTTTGTACCAGTTTGGGAGCAACATGGTCACTTTCTAATATGTGCCACTCAAATGATAGGACACTTTTGTCAATACAACATTGTGGTAGAATCTTTTTTTGAGAATCTTTCATTATTCCATTTGCTCTGTAGCTGCAGAGTGAACTAATTGGTGGTGAAGAACCAGAAAAGATGGGGGGGAGTGTTTGAAGCTTGTTGAAAATAACTCCTGGTTTGATCATGAAACAAAGTACCATGTAAGTTGAAACTTCAATAAAACTGACTATATCTCCTTCTCCAGAAGCAACAACAGATCTGCTGTCTCTAAGTAGGCTGTATAAGTCATAAATTGGACCCTACGGCAGTGTACTTATTCACAAACCCTAAAACCAACATTCTTTGATTATGAAATGACAGCCATCATCATATGAGAGAATTGGAACCTATTAAAAAGATGTTCCCCCTTCCTTTAATTGTATTTTGTTAGTGATGTTGCCAGTTTAATTAGTCTAGGAAATGCGAAGAATTTTTTACTTCAAAAGAAAACCAAGTACTAAACCTATGCATTAAAGTAAATGTTCATGGTCTGATTGAAATACAGGGAAAAAAAATAGGAAATTCAGAGTCAAACTTCCATAAACGGTTCTATATCACTTTGCCCTGTTTAGATACTACAACTGCCGAGGTTTCATTACTCTTTGTGATGTGATAGATTCAATATATTGCCATACTTTTAACAGCCAGACTGTTTCATTGCTACTTCTGTGTGTGAGTCATGCACAGAAAAATATAAATTTTCCTTGCCATAGTTGGTTTATATTAAATCTTTAATGTTGATTTAGGGGAGTTATTCCTATCTTTCCATTCGATCTTTCTATTTCAAGATAAGAATACTCTATATGGAAATAGAAAGGTAAAATAGATAAAAATAACTCTAATAAATCACGTTAAGGGACAGACTTACATTGACAATAGCAAGGAAATTACACTCTTTTCCTATTTCTATATACATTAATCTTGAAGACATAAGTGTATTATTGGATTAATACACTACTTTTATTTTTATTCTGGAACCTCTGGAGACTAAGTTCTTGCTTAGATTTCTAATGAAAATGAGTTTGGTGCTTCATCTAAGTCCCTGATGGGCATTTGACCATGTCCCAAAACATCTATTCAGATTACAGAGACACTAAGCCACTACAGTGATGGAGGCCACATACATATCTAACATGTATAGCTGGATAATTGAACTAAAATTGCCAGTATCTACTCCAACTTACAAGTCTGTAACACTGATGGAGAGTTGCTGGGATTCAGACTTATTTTACAACAGTAAATCTATTTGAAGGAAACCTGGATTGCAGGTGTCCATACCACATCTGAACCTAGCTTGTGCTACGTCTGTCTTTATTGCTACTAAGTCGCTCACTCTCATGACCTGAATAGCCTGAATTGTGTAGTGCTTATGGAAGCATTTTGCTGCAGTGGGATTTCAGCTTCCATCAGATCCCCTGGATGGGGATAATTTTATTTTTACATAATTTACTAATTTTAATCAACAAACTTAAAAAAAAAATTACTTGATCACAAAATAGACCATGTATAAAGGACCTGAGAAGTAGGTGTATCAATCTTTTAACATAAATTAAGGAGGGGGGAAAAATATCATTTACCATCACAACACTTTGGTCCTCAAACTAGAGTGCATCTAGAGTGAAGGTAGTCCATTGACCCTACTCCTCAAAGCCAGTTGGACCAATGGGAGACTTTATAATGACTTGATGGACTTTGGATCAGACACAGGGTGTTTGATTCTATTCCTTTTTTCCAGGGGCTAACTGCAGTGGCAAGAATCTAAAAATACTTTTCCGTGTAAACAACTATTGCTGCTATTACAAGAATGCTATGCAATCCCAAACAGAAGGGCAGATGATCAATGCAATCAGGAATGGGAGAGGCAGTGTCCTGTGCAAACTGGACAGGGAGATTTGCAAAGCAATATCTCTTAAGATGTGGTCCATATTATGAAAATGTTTGAGAACCCCTCAGTACAATGAAAGACCATATTATAAGTGATATGGGTGAGTAGGTTACAGTTAAAGTTGCAATGAGCCATTTCTTGGCTCTTGTGCCAATTGCTATCAAGTGGGGTTGAATTCTAAGGGCTGTTAATTTTAGCAGGTTTCACTGTTCTTTTTATTTTATATATCGTCTCTCAAATTAGCTTATCTACACAAGGAAGCTATTGTGAAATAAGTGAATTCAAAGCACCATAGCTATTCCACACTAGGTCCTTGTGTGCACACTCATTTAATGCTGAGTGCCTTTGTGTGTGTTAGCTTAATGGATTAAATTAGGATCATAAATAATTATTTGAGGGGCTTGTCTCCAACTTTGGAGTTGGCAATAATGCACACTAAAATATTAAGGATAAACTTAATTGTATTGGTAACATTAGTCTAAAGTTTTTTCAGACTGTTGGAACACCTTGATTTTTGTGACCATTTGTGAGGAAAGGAGAATAGGGGGTCCACAACATTTTCCGTTCCCACCTGTCCTAGCAGGATATTTGAAAGTCTTTGTAGACAGCAATGTGGGGCACCAGGTGGTCAGGAGCACATAACGCAGCTGGCCACATAACTCAGCATGAATTACAATGGAGGGGATAGAAACTGAGAATTTTAATATGTAAGACAGAAACTGCATTGAGCAGGTGGTCATAAGTACCGGTTTTATCCTATATGATATCATAATTGCCATATGATAATGGTATAAAATCAGATTTGAGTTCGTCCAACATCAAGCCGTTTTATCCCTAAAGCTGCAGGACTCTCTCACTCTGCTTCAGTTTGGAGCTTCTCTCAAAGCCTTTTCACCTGATTAGTTTCCTGTTACAGATTTAAAGGAAATCTGCACACATCTTCTCAGTAAGGAAGCGTTTTTGTGCCAAATTCTGCTGCTCTGCTGACATCAATGAAGATGCACAGGTGTGACTGAGAATAATTTGGCTCAAAATGATATAGTGCAAACAATTCCACATGTATTCCAAATTAGAAAGCAACTGAAATAAAGGAGTTTGAGAAATAAATGATGTCTATATTATATGTATTTTCATAAATGTTTGGATACTGCTAATTCAAAAGGATCACTTAATTTGAGAAGACAGTACTTTAGCTATTTGTGTCACAGACCTTTAACCTCATCTCAGAATGACGCAACCTCTGTGTAGGTTTCTTTTTTGGACAAACTAATTTAGCCAGCTGGGCTCTATTCATTTTGGGGAACACACCCTTAAAAATATGAAAAATCAAATATGTTCTTAAAATCCATGTAATCTAACCTGGGACCACAAACACAAATATGCAGTAAGCATAACCGTGTGCCTGTTACTGCATGCCATCACTCCAGGGCAGAGTCAAGGTTGTCCAAGTGCCCTGACTGTAAATTTCCACACCTTAACATGTTTGGATTTCTTCAAAGTTTAACACCAACTCTGAGTTTCCTGGTTTATAATGCTGCTTTTTTGGGCTAGTAGCTAAGCCCCGTCATTATATGTTTACCCTAAATTATAAATGTATATACTCACCCCTAACTCAGTTTTATGATTTTTGTTTGGGGAAACATAGGTGGGCTATAAATAGACACATTCCTATGCTTCAGTAGCTTTTTTTCAGTAGCTTTTTAGTTCATTTTGTTACCCAGAAGCACATAGGACCTGATCTTAAGCCTAGTGAAGTCAGTAGAGTATTGTCTCCAATTTCAGTAGATGTAAGATCAAGCACATGGACTATAGCCTTTACTTAACGTATTTTCATGCATATTAATTCTCTCACACTTACTCCATTCCTTGATTCAAGTAAGCCCAGAAGATCTTCCCCCTCCACCACCACCCTGTTTCAAAGAATCTGGTGAGTTCAATAGAAAGCCTATTAATCTTATTCAGTAAAGAATTTCTATTAAAAGAAAATCTCTATTACTCCAAAGGAGAACTTATGAATATATGGTAATTGCTCATCTTTATTGAGCTGAATTTTATAACTTGGCAGCTGCCTGCATGGAATTCCTGCTGATATTCTGCTCTTGGAAGGATTCCGTTTTCTTTCTTCTTAAATTTATTTTATTGCTTTTGGAAAGAATGTAGATGTTAAAAGGATTCTTTGCTTCCAAAGAAGGTAAAGAGAGAAGAGAAGACTGGAAACGAGATGCTAAGAGCAAACTATGGCAAAAGAAATTAACTATGAGAAAACTCCTTTAGTGATTGACTAGACAGCAGGGAATGAGAGAAGTCCAAATGCATGCATGGCAGAGAAGGGAGCTTTGATTCTCTGCTTAGCTATTGGCTATGTACATGGGGCTGGAGCCAGCTGATTGACTGCTAAGTGCCCCACCTTGCCCATTTGAGCTTAGCCCAGGCTTGTCAAAAGCCTTTGCCTGGTTAGCTGCCCTGCCCTGTCTTCCCTTAGTTGAAGATTAGGAACTGTGCCATTTACGGTTCTGTAGATCAGGCTGTTTTCCCTATTTTAGGGGTCAGGAAGGAATTTTTCCCATCGGGATAAATTGTCATGTACCCTGGTGGGTTTTTGCTTTCCTTGTCACCTCCTGGTAGCACAGTTGGATTAGGTCTTATAGTAGGAAGAGGGCCTGAAATGTAAGCCCTTGTGTCAGAGGCCTGTTATGAGTCCTGAGGCCTGGGCTAAAGTAGTGGTCAAAACTTTGTTGATATAAAGAAAAGTTAGGCTGTGGACTAGGCAGGACCTGCTCACAGAATGGGGCAAGAATAGGGCTGATATTGCAGAAACACATATTCCTAAGAGGTACTAGGCACAGAATGCTCACGCAAACACATTCTAGAAGGGTAGTACCAGAACACCCCAATACCAGCACATTCCCCAAAGATAAACAGGAACACACTTGACCCATCCCAAAGATAAGGTCAGGATCACAGCATGATGGACTGAGAAGTTTTGATTGACCCAACAGCTACAAGGCAATGGGTGGCACCCAAATACGTCAGAGGGGCAATACGTAACTTGTTTATTGGTGTATAAAGATGTATCTCAGAAGGAGTATCTTTGTCTGGCTTTGGGTGGGAATGGAAAGTCCTGCCATTCACTGAGCTGGTCCATTGTAACGGGCATACATGTGTTAGAGAATGTATAGAGTCTGCGGGATACTAGGACCGTGCCTCGTTGACAATAAACCTGGCTGGATGCCTTCACTAAAAACTGAGTCGGTGGATTCATTGGGCAGTTTAATTGAGGTCTGCTATCTGCACAGAGCTGGGATAGCACACTGAATGAACACACACACAGAGTCAACATCTGACCACAGATGTAATAGGATTCAAAGTTCATATAATGCTGTTATGATTGTTGATTGGCTGCAATTTGTGGCTAGCATCTAGTGCTGGTAAAGGCTAAATAGACTGTATCCCAGAGGTAAGTACGACTTGAAATTGTGCAGTTGACCTTATGCTTCTGAAGTCTTTGCGGAGAAAGATTCTCTCAATCTAGACTTGTAGCCTCTATCAATCCACTCCCCTTCTACTGGGAGGCAGGGAAAGGTTTCACAACTGAACTTAGTTTGTGGAGTAGAAAGGAGAGGGTCTACCCTGAGGAGTTGTTTGGGTTGTGGTAAAAGCCCTGTAACTATGCTGGAACCAATTAAATGTCTGGTACATGAGAGCTGGGGCAGTCAATATACTGCCCCTCCCCAGGGCATAATTAATAAAGATTGGGGCCTGCTGTTTAAACCCATCCCACCTGTCTGTCTATCATTCACCTTCTTGTCTTGGTCAACCTATAAAGGATTTAATTACCAGGAATGTACCTAAATTCCAGCTTGCTAAAGCAAATAGACCAGATTTCCTTAATTCTATTGAACTGAAATACGTGTAACTGGAGATTTTTGGAGTGAAAGAATGGCCTGTGGCTAAAGCACTGGTGGCTTAGTCCTGCAAGAGACTAAACAAAGTGCTTATTTTAGCACTATGTAAGTAATCCTATTCCATACTTATTGTGAACATACTTGGTTTTACTGAAAGTAAAACTATAGTTAATTCATATCAGCTATAATGTCTCCATTTACATATTCTTATTCCCATTTAATGGGACTATTTACAGTAGAGTAGAATCATAATGCATAGCACTATGTAGACTCGAACTCTCGATGGGGACTCATGTGATAGGGATTCAATTCTTGTCTATGCTATACACTTCCTATGTGACCCTGAGTGAGTCATTTAACCTTTGTGCCTCACTTCCCCATCTGCAAAATGGGAAAACAAGTAACACCTTTCTCCCACCTCAGTCTGTTTTGTCTTTGGAATCATGAGCTCTTCAAGGCATGGATTCTCCTTTTATTATATTTATTTACAGTGCCCAGCACCATGCAGCCCTGACCTTGGTTAGTGTCTCTGGGTGCTACAGTAACACAAGTAAGTCACATTAAAACAGATTTTTTTAAAACATGTAAATTAGTAAATTCTATTTGCGATGAATTCAAATACTATGATTTTCTGTCAATCTTTAACATACTTATTGTAGAATATCAAACTCATTTGATTCTTGGTTTTATGGATTCAAATATAGCTTTATAGGTATTAAGATGCATATGTGTGTGCTTTCTTCCCCCTTTAGCGAACTAAAATTAATTTTGTTTACAAAGCACATCACCCATCACCATCTGCCTTGGTGCTGTACAAAAGTTATCAAAAATAATTGAAGTTTGGCATTAAATCCTGCAGGAAACACTCAGCCAAAAGAGGACAAAGGAAAAAAATAAAATATCCAACCAGAAAGAGGTGGTAAAAAGACTTAGTTATCTATGGTCAATTTGTCCGATTGAAGCAAAAGACTTTAAATCTAGGGCTGAACATTATGCTGGTTTTCAGGGACCAGCCCAGCAAAGCACTCAAGCATGTACTTAAAATTAAGCATGTGAATAGTCCCATTTAACACAATACTGTTGATGATTTTACTGTGGGACTGCCTAAATGTAAGAATATGCTTACAGGCTTTGCTGCATCAAGGCCTTGAGGCATTTGTAGTAAGAAATGAATTTGGGATTACTGGCTGGCTGGAGCCAGGCTACAATATACTTGTCAGTGATGAATGAGTGTCCATGTGTGGTCAAAAAGATACAGAACACTGGAGAGCCTCCGAGTAGGTTTGAGAGAGCTTCAAAAACCTCAAATGGTAAAATGGGGAGAAATGCTTCCCTGTTTCCTATAATACCTCAACCATGAAAGAACATGATTTGTATGTAGTTACATTGTCAAGAGAGTGGTAGTTTTAACAGGGGCTTTTATACAAGCATGATACTATTGAAACAGAAGGTTTAGGTTTATTCCACCTATGTGGTGCCCAGTGCACTCTAATCAATATTAGCATGTCTAGTGAACTAAAGATAACTGTCTGATAGTGAGATATATTAGACTGTTACTCTCATGAGGAAAGTAGCGAAACCCTCCTCACTTGGGACTTTAAAAATCCGGACAAACCACTAAAGTGTGCCATAAAGTAACATTCACCAAACAACAATGCCTGACTGATTCCTAGGTGGTTGGTCAGCACATCCAGAGACCAATTAATCCATCATTGGTCCTTGGCCTAAGCAAACATACTTTTCCTGGCTCAATGCAGAAGAAAGGCATGGGGTAAGGGAGGGGAGGAGTGTAGAGAGCAAACTCACCCCATAGCACCGGTCCTCTTCCATGAAGCTCGGCCCAGCTCCCCACTCTGGACGTTTAAACATGGGGAGGGGCAGAAAATGTAGTGCCACTTGCCTTAAGATGGAGGGCTGGCCAGGTTAAACCTGTGGGGTGCTGCAATCCTTTGCTCCAGGTTGCAATGCCTAGAGCCGGGAACTAGACCCAGCTCCTTCGGATGGAAGCATCTGATGTAAGTGTGGGGA
The DNA here is from genome assembly GCF_965140235.1 of Caretta caretta. Classification (NCBI taxonomy): domain Eukaryota; kingdom Metazoa; phylum Chordata; order Testudines; family Cheloniidae; genus Caretta; species Caretta caretta. The sequence continues at coordinate 93,419,533 of NC_134209.1, read as the reverse complement.
GTCTCATTCTCCAACACCATCCCACACCATCACCTTTCACCGCCCCCCCCCAACCAGGCTGGGATTAGGGTTTCAATGCCAGAGCAGAGAGTGTGTATTTATAATGGTGGATTGCAAAAAAACCACACATACAGTTGATGGGTCGCCTTAGAAAAAAGCTTAGGAACAACTATTATAAAAAAAAAATCCTGCAATGGGAGTAAGATGAATTGAGGGAATAGAATTTTTTCCATGTCTTACTGTAGTTCGATGCTTGTGTGAACTTGGATTTGTGGAATATGTTGGAGATTCTAATTGAATGGCCTGGTTAATGAGTAGAGCTGGGAAAAAAATTTCAGACATATGCAGTTTTGGTTGGTCAAAAATATTTGAATTGACAATTTTGCTGAAGGTTTTTTTTTTTAAAATTGCACTAGAGTCACAAGGGGACTTTGGCGCTGATCACAAAATAGCTGGAACTTCAAGCCTTGTGGTTAAAGCACTCACCCAAGATTTGGGAGACCCAGCGTCAAGCCTACCCTTTGCCTGATATGGAGCAGGTATTTTAATTTGGGTCTCACCTCCAAGAGTGCCCTAACCATTGTGCTCTGGGGTATTCCAGAGCATGTCTCCCCCAAGGTGTCTTGTTGTTCCACTAAGTTTAAAACAGTCAAATGAAAAAAAGTCTCATTCAATTACATCATGTAATGGGAGACAGCTAAAAAGTGACAAGTTTTTAAAGTGCTTATATACCAATGCTAGAAGTCTAAATAATCAGCTGGGTGAACTAGAGTGCCTCATATTAAATTACTGTGTCCCATTGATTATCCTCATTCCACCAAGTTTCTGCAATACCTATTATAATAGTATTATAATAGGCATTGCAGAAACTTGGTGGAATGAGGATAATCAATGGGACACAGTAATACCAGGGTACAAAATATATCAGAAGAACAGAACAGGTAGTGATGGTGGGGAAGTGGCACTATATGTGAAAAGAAAACATAGAATCAAATGAAGTAAAAATCTTAAATGAACCAAACTGTGCCATAGAATCTTTATGGATAGTAATTCGATGCTCAAATAAAGAATATAGCAGTAGGGATATATTACTGACCACCTGACCAGGATGGTGATAGTGACTCTGAAAGGCTCAAAGAGATTAGAGAGGCTATTAAAATAAAAAAAACTCAGTGATAATGGGAGGTTTCAGCTATCCTCCAGTCATTTGGTACAGAAGCTGATTTAAATGGTAGGTTACAGACTACAGTTAGTAGTCCTGACGTCAATTTTTTAAAAAGGCTCCAGAGGTGATCCTGGCAATTACAGGCTGGTAAGCCTGACTTCAGTACCAGGCAAACTGGTTGAAACTATAGTAAAGAACAAAATTGTCAGACACATAGATAAACATAATTTGTTGGGGAAGGGTCAACATGTTTTTTATAGAGGGAAATCATGACTCACCAATCTACTAGAATTCTTTGAGGGGGTCAACAAGCATGTGGACATGGGGGATTCAGTGGATATAGCATATTTGGATTTTCAGAAGCCTTTGCAAAGATCCCTCACCAAAGACTCTAAAGCAAAGTAAGCAGTCATGGGAAAAGAGGGAAGATCCTTTCGTGGATTGGTAACTGGTTAACTGATAGGAAACAGGTAGGAAACAAAGGGTAGGAATAAATAATCAGTTTTCAGAATGGAGAGGTAAATAGTGGTATCCCCCAGGGTCTGTACTGGATCCAGTCCCATTCAACATATTCATAAATGATCTGGAAAAAGGGGTAAACACTGAGGTGGCAAAATTTGCAGATGATGCAAAACTACTTAAGATAGCTATGTCCCAAGAAGACTGCAAAGAGCTACAAAGGATCTCTCAAAACTGGGTGACTGGGCAACAAAATGGCAGATGAAATTAAATGTTTTTAAATGCAAAGTAATGCACACTATATGTTTTCCAATCCCAATTATACATATATAATGATGGGGTCTAAATTAGCTGTTACCACTCAAGAAAGAGATCTTGGAGTCATTGTGGATAGTTCTCTGAAAATATCCACTCAATTTGCAGCAGAAGTCAAAAAAGCAAACAGGCCGCTGGAGTTTCCCAATTGCGAGCTAGGCCGCAGGCTTCTGGTCTCCCCGGCGGCTGCTCTCCCAGTAAGCCCTGAGGTCGGGCCTTTATACTTCTGGGGCAATGCCTGCCCCTCTAGAGTGCGGGCTCAGAGCTCCCTGGCTCTATCCACTCTGGTGTCCGGAGGGACTCGTCTCTCTCCAGGACAGCGGGGAACCACACTACCTCACTACAGGAGGATACGTCTATCAATGGCTATTAGCCAGGATGGGCAGGGATGGTGTCCCTAGTCTCTGTTTGCAAGAAGCTGGGAATGGGTGACAAGGAATGGATCACTTGATGATTACCTGTTCTGTTCATTCTCTCTGGGGCACCTGGCATTGGCCACTGTCGGAAGAGAGGATACTGGGCTTGATGGACCTTTGATCTGACCCTTAATGTTGTAGTTATGTTCCTGAAAAATGTGACTTTAAGCGAATCCAATTTCCCTGTAAGAATTAATGTAAATAGGGGAGGGGTTAGGTTCCAGGGATTTATTTTTTTTTGCCAGACAAAAGACTATATATATACACACACACACTGTATAAGTTTTAAACAAACAGTCTAATACTGTGCACAGCGATGATAACTGTGAAGCTTGGTTGAGGTGGTGGAGTCAGAGGGTGGGATATTGCCCAGGGAATGCCTTACTGCTAAATGATGAACTAGCACTTGGCTGAGCCCTCAAGTATTAACTCGTTGTTAATGTAGCCGCACACTCTACAAGGCAGCATGAATGGAAGGAGGGGAGACAGCATGGCAGACCGAGATACACACCCTGTGTGTGTGAGAGAGAGATGTGCATTTCCCCTTTAAGTATGCTGACACCACTCTTAAGTACACTACCTTGTTAAGTTAATCAGCAAGCTGAGACCGCAGCAGCTGCTGCCAGGAAGCTCCCTCTGTCCTGAGCCCTGTCCTGTGTCCCCCACTGCTCTATGGAATTGCGATAAGCAGCATGCAGGAGCTGGGGGGAGGGGGACACACTGACATAAGACCCTCTCTCCTTCCCCCCTGCCCCAGAAAGCAGGAGGCTTCCAGAAGCAGCTCCAAGGCAGAGGGCAGGAGCAGCACATGGCAGTGGGGGGGAGGGACAGCTGAACTGCTGGAAACTGGTAGCCTGCTGGGTGGCTGCTGCACAGGGAACTTAGGGGAGTGGGGAGCTGATGGCGGGCTTCCGGTCCACCCTGGTTCCAAGCCACCACCAGCTAGCTGCAAGGGACTGCTCTTCCTGCAAGCAGTGGACAAAGCAGGCGGCTGCCAAACGACGTTCTAAGGGAGCATTGCACAACTTTAAACGAGCGTGTTCTCTAATTGATCAGCAACATAACAACGAAACAACGCTAACTGGGACAACTTTAAGTGAGGAGTTACTGTATAGCCGTTCTTATGTTCTTAAAATACTTGACTAGTCATTGGAGGAGAGGTTTGAACTTGGGTCTCTCCCAAAATGGAGTCAATTCAATACCCAAAAGCTTTGGAGTTTTTCAGCTTAACATGTAACTGAAAGATTTCTTCAAAATGCCTGTGAGATAAAAAAAAAGTGAGTTATTCACCCAGTTGTAATGAGTCACTGAATTACTTGGACCTTTCTAGAAGCAGCGTTCTCTCAATTATATCTCCTTATGTTTGAAAGCTTAGGGAGATCTGCTGGCTACAGGGGAACTTTCATTTATTGAGTGTACAAGGCTATTCATTTCCATATATCAAGAGATAGAAAAGATTGACTTCAATGGGCTTTAGATCAGGCCCCTATATCAGCTGGTTAATATTTTTATGCAACAGGATGGTGGAGTTTTCTCCATTTAGAGTGCAATAATTAATCCCAAATGGAGAAGTTTGTGTCTATTACATAGGTGGGAGAAGCTGGTACTCTTGAATGGTCTTATTCCCAAATGAAGAGAGGTCTTCCTTCTAGCCCTATGAATGGGTATGGTTTTCTACACTCATGAAGTTCTGGAGAATTCCTTAGTTGTGTATGTGGTGATGTAAATTAAGGGTATGTCTACATTACGAAATTAGGTCAAATTTATAGAAGTCGATTTTTTAGAAAGCGATTTTATACAGTCGATTGTGTGTATCCCCACTTAAGACCATTAAGTCAGCAGAGTGCATCCACAGTACCAAGGCTAGTGTCGACTTCCAGACCGTTGCACTGTGGGTAGCTATCCCACAGTTCCTGCAGTTTCCGCCACCCACTGGAATTCTGGGTTGAGATCCCAGTGCCTGATGGGGCAAAAAACTTTGTAGCGGATGGTTCTGGGTACATGTCATCAGGCCCCCCCATCCCTCCCTCCTTCTGTGAAAGCAACAGCAGACAATCATTTCGAGCCTTTTTTCCTGGGTTACCCGTGCAGACACCATACCACGGCAAGCATGGAGCCCGCTCAGCTCACCGTCACCATATATCTCCTGGGTGCTGGCAGACGTGGGACTGCATTGCTACACAGCAGCAGGTCATTGCCTTGTGGCAGAAGACGGTGCAGTACGACTGGTATCTGTCCTCGTCGTCTCCTGGGTGCTCTTGGCCGGCCTCGGTGAGGTCGGTCATGGCACCTGGACAGACATGGGTGCTCCTGGCAGATCTTGGTGAGGTCTGTCAGGGGCGCCTGGACATAAATGGGAGTGACTCAGGTCATTCTCTTCTTTAAGTTTTGTCTAATGGAGATTCAGTCCTGCCTGGACTATTGGCAGAGGGATAGTTCAATAGTTTGAGCATTGGCCTGCTAAACCCAGGGTTGTGAGTTCAATCCTTGAGGGGACCATTCTGCCTCACGCTGCTCTCCCAGCCAGCAGCACCGCGAGCGCCCAGGAGACGATGACAGCTAGCAGTCATACTGCACTGTCTGCTAGCAAGCACCCAGGCAACGACGACGGCTAGCAGTCATACTGCACCATCTGCAGCCAGCCTACCCCTTGATCCCTCCTTCCGTGAAAGCAACGACTGACAATCATTTTGCGCCTTTTTCCATGAGGGCGCCATATTGCTGTCAGCATCGTCATCTACCCGCCGCTTCCACTGCCACTCTGCTCTCCTGCTCACGCCATACCACAGCAAGCATGGAGCCCACTCAGATCACCGCAGCAGTTGTGACCACTCGAAACACCACATGCATTATCCAGCAGTATATGCAGAACCAGAACCAGAACCTGCAAAAGCAGGCAAGCAGGCAACAGCAGAGTGGTGAGGAGAGTGATGAGGACATGGATACAGACTTCTCCCAAAGTATGGGCCCCAGCAATTTGGCCATCCTGGTGGCAATGGGGCACGCTCGTGCCGTGGAACATCGATTCTGGGCCCGGGAAACAAGCACCAATTCTGGTGGGACCGCATAGTGTTGCACATCTGGGACAATTCCCAATGGCTGCGAAACTTTCGCATGCGTAAGGGCACTTTCATGGAACTTTGACTTGCTTTCCCCTGCCCTGAAGCACCAGAATACCAAGATGAGAGCAGCCCTCACAGTTAACAAGCAAGTGGCGATAGCCCTCTAGAAGCTTGCAATGCCAGACAGCTACTGGTCAGTCAGGAGGCAATTTGGAGTGGGAAAATCTACTGTGGGGGCTGCTGTGATCCAAGTAGCCAGCGTGATCACTGACCTGCTGCTATCAAGGGTAGTGACTCTGGGAGATGTGCAGGTCATAGTGGATGGCTTTGCTGCAATGGGATTCCCTAACTGTGGTGGGACGATAGACGGAATGCATATCCCTATCTTGAGACCGGACCACCTTGGCAGCCAGTACATAAACCGAAAGGGGTACTTTTCAATGGTGCTGCAAGCACTGGTGGATCACAAGGGATGTTTCACCAACATCAACGTGGGATGGCCGGGAAAGGTACATGATGCTCGCATCTTCAGGAACTCTGGTCTGTGGGAATGGCTGCAGCAAGGGACTTACTTTCCAGACCAGAAAATAACCATTGGGGATGTTGAAATGCCTATAGTTATCCTTGGGGACCCAGTCTACCCCTTAATGCGATGGCTCATGAAGTCATACACAGGCACCCTGGACAGTAGTCAGGAGCTGTTCAACTATAGGCTGAGCAAGTGCAGAATGGTGGTAGAATGTGCATTTGGACATTTAAAAGTGCACTGGCGCAGTTTACTGACTCGGTTAGACCTCAGCAAAACCAATATTCCCATCGTTATTACTGCTTGCTGTGTGCTCCACAATATCTGTGAGAGTAAGGGGCAGACGTTTATGGCGGGGTGGGAGGTTGAGGCAAATCGCCTGGCCACTGGTTACGTGCAGCCAGACACCAGGGCGGTTAGAAGAGCACAGCAGAGCATGCTGCACATCAGAGAAACTTTGAAAACCAGTTTCATGACTGACCAGGCTATGGTGTGACAGTTCTGTTTGTATCTTGATGAAACCCCCCGCCCCTTGGTTCACTCTACTTCTCTGTAAGCCAACCGCCCTCCCCTTTCCCCTTTGATCACCACTTGCAGAGGCAATCGAGTCATTGTTGTTTCAAATTCATGCATTCTTTATTAATTCGTCACACAAATGGGGGAATAACTGCCAAGGTATATCCATTACAATATGGCATTTAATTATTTGATCATATTAGATCTCCAGTTATATAATATAAATGTACTAATTTCCACATCATTGGACATGTATAGCTGACAGCTTTTTATTGACTTGGGCATAAAGTAATTTCGTTGTCCATAGTAAGTTAGTGTATCAGTCCAACTCTACCAGGTGCTCACTTGTCTGGGTCCAGCATATCTAAAAGATCACCTAGAGCTCTATGATGAGGACTATGGATCATAACTTCCCTCCTCATGCAGAACAGAACTTTCTACCACAAGCCTAAAGCTTGTTGGTACAAGAGACAGTGGTCAAACTAAGACTAGAGAATGAACTCCAATAGGGGCTAAGGACCATCACAAATCTTACCACCTTCCACACCACATGCAAGACACACTTGCCTTCTCTAACAAACAGAGCAAATTGATCCTTTTTACAATATATATTTTCTATGTTCAACCCTACCAAAACCTAATTCTACCGCTCGGGAGAGGATGAGAGAGAATGAAACACACGACAAGTGTTAGTCATGTCACTTACTGCACTATTGGAAGATGCCCAAATACTGTGGTGATGTAGGCAGTCTAAGACATCACTATAAAAGTATTGGACTTCTTTACGACAAGTTCTCTTTTCTCTAAAGGTGTAAACTGGTATAATTTAAAACCAGAATCTGCCTCCCCACATGGTTTGCAGTGGGACTGCTCCTGGAGCAAGGTATTACGTGTGAGTAAGGGCTTGTCTATACTGGCACGCTTAATCGGCGCAGCTGCAATTGATGCCGTGGTGTTGATGAAAGGTCTGATGAAAATGCGAAGAGTCAATAGGAGAATGCTCTCCCAGTCACTTCACTACTCCACATCCCCAAGAGGCAGAAGGTAAGTTGGTTGGAGAGTGCTCTTCCACCATCATAGCATGGTTTAGACACCACTTTAGGTCGATGAAAGCTACGTCGCTCAGGGGGGTGATTTTTTTCACACCCCTGAGCGATATAACTTACATCGACATAAGTAGCAGTGTAGACCAGACCTAAGAGAAGCTGAATCTGACCCTCAATAGCAGACATGTGTCATGCACTTCCTTCAGCGAGAAAAGTCTTTTTTCTGTACTCTTCAGGGAACGGGGAATTTAATTATGAGATCGCTTTCTTCAGCTTTGCTTCATTGAATGTCTTCGGCCGCTGTTTCCTGTTTGCCATCTGTAACACCTTCTTTTCCACTGCTTCGTCAAAAATCAACTTCAACAAGCTGAAGAAAGTGATTTCTGGGTTTGACTGGAGCCAGACGGAAAAGTGTGATGAGGACTATAGTATCTTCGCTGACAAGCCTAGACGTTGCATAAAAGCAGCTGAAATTGAAAAGCTGAAAAAGGCGAAAGGAAGAATCTTGAATGAAATGAAAAGCTTGTTGGAGAATCGGAGAAACATGAAAAGGAGCTTGGATAACAATCTCGAGTACTCCATTCTGTGCAAGCTTATATGGCGAAAACTGAAGGATGACTTTGAGAACTTCCGGAAAGAAAAGCTCCTCAAAACAGCTCAATCACGCAAGAGCCTCAGGATATACAAGCGGGAATTGATGCAGTATAGATTGAGCATAACAGCATTGAAGAACAAGGACTGAGAGACAATCAACAGAGCAGGGATGGAGGAGGTCTGTAAGGACTTCTATACAGAACTGTTCAAATCAAGAATCAATGCTCCAAGAGTCAGAAGAACATGTCCCCCCAGTAATTGCCAGCAAAGTCCGAAGCACACTACACCAGATGAAGGGAAAAGCTCCAGGCAAAGATAGAATAATGTCAGAAATGATTTCTGCAGGAGGCAAAAAACTTTGGAAGGCCCTCGCTTTAAGATTCAGTTGATATCTTGAAGAAGGAAAAATACCATCAAGCTGGAAGGAGTCAAATACCATCTTGCTGCACAAGAAGGACAATCGAGAAAATCTTAAGAACTACCACCCTATATGCCTGCTCTCTCACATCTACAAGCTCTTTACAAAGGTGATAACGAACTGACTCTCGCAGAGTCTGGATGAACAACAGCTGAGAGAGAAGGCAGGGTTTTCGAAGAAATTTCAGCATGACCAACCATATATTTACTCTTAGCCAGATCCGAGAAAGAGCGAGGGAATACAAACTCCCGCTGTGCATTGCTTTCATCGACTATGAAAAGGCCTTCAATAGCGTCAAGTTTAGCGCAATATTAAAGGTGCTTGCAGAGCAGGGCATTAACACACAGTACATCAGTTTGTTGAAGGAAGTGAATACTGGATGTACAACAGACATTACTCTCCTCAAAACTCCCCTCCGCATCCCAATCGAGAAAGACATGAAGCAAGGAGACACGATTTCACCGAAACTATTCATCACCTGCCTCAAAATGGTTATGAACAAGATCAATTGGTGGAGTAGTGTCAACATAAATGGATAACGATTATCTCATCTCAGATTCACGGATGGCATTGTACCAATTGCCGAAAGTACCAACCAACTGCCCAGCATGCTACGAAGACTCGACAAGAAAAGCAGACAGGTTGGCCTGAAAATGAACTGCTGCAAAATGAAATACATGCAATCAGATGTCTTACAAAAAGCCCGAATAATGGTAACAGGAGAAGAAATCGAAGAAGTGGAACAGTACATATATTTGAGCCAAGAAGTTAATATGCGCCAAGACCTGAATGGAGAACTCTCGTGAAGAATTCAGGCAGGATGGTGTGCGTTTAATTCCATCAAGGACGTCCTCAAAGGAAAAATCGACAAGACCACACGTACAAATATCTTCAATTCAACAGTGCTGCCAGCCATGCTGTATAGCAGTGAAATGTGGGCACTAACAAAGAGAGAAGAGCAGTGGCTGTCAGTAGCTGAAAGGGCAACGGAATGAGCTATGTTGGGAATTTCCCTTCTGGATGAAATGATCAGAGAACGCAATGGTGTGAAAGATATTGTCGTGGAAAGCAGACATAACAAGATGCGATGGGTGGGCCACACAGCACAGCTCACGGACAATAGGTGGACCGCAATCATTGCTGAGTGGTACCTGTGAGAACAGAAAAGACCACCCGGTCAGCCTCCAAGAAGATGGGAAGATGACATTGTTAAACGTTTCAGACGAATGTGGAGAGGAAAGGCAAGAGTGCGAGAATGGCGGACATGTTGTGATCGGTGAAGTCTTAACGACAGCTGAAGACCGATTGATCCAGTGAATTATGAGATAAGTGTGTATTATTTAACAGGATGATGTGATGTGATGTGATAATAGGATATCAGCATGCATACCCAAAAGAGGATAGATATTCCAGACTTGAGTCATTAACCATGCAATAATATCCTCATTGTAGTTCTGTATGGAATTTCCTAATTTTAAATGTCTTTTTTAATTGTGATATTTGTCAACCCTCAATCTTGATAATAAAAACTAACAATTTACATTTTAAAACTATTTTCCCTAGAGTAACTGAGACTGGGGTTCCGTATCCATCCCTTGGACTAGCATCAGGATCTCTCTGGAAGCTAGTTGGTTAAAAACAATCTCCCTCAATACCATTTGATACAACTTATATCATACATGGATTTTCATTCTGAAATTCTAAACTTTACGACTGATTTCACAGAAAGATGAAGACAAATTTTAGAGAATTTTGTGCATAAATATTTAAGTTTCAGAAAACCTAAAACAGATTTAAAAAAATACAATTGCAGTGTTAAACATTCTGTTGCAGCATTGGAAATCCATAGATACTAATAATATACCACTGGTTTAAGAAACAGTGAAATGGACAAATCTAATGTCATTTACTAAACTGAATTAAATGCAAAAAGTATATATACCAAGCATAAATTGTGAAAAGTAAATTATATTTAATTTTTTGTGAGTGTTCTTTCTGCCCCAAAGACTAGTGTACACAAAAACATATTTTTACTAGGCACATCTTTTGACACTTTATTTTTGCTTTTCATAGAATCTGGGAAAAGGACTAGAAATAGTTTGACCTTAATATATGCATGTGTTAGTTTATAACAGTGGTTATCAACCTTTCAAGACAACTGTACCCTTTGCAAGAGTCTGATTTGTCTTGCATACCCCCAGATTTCACCTCACTTAAAAGCTATTTGCTTACAAAATCAGACATAAAAATACAGAAGTGTCACAGCACACTCTTACTGAAAAACTGCATACTGTCTCATTTTTACCATATAATTATAAAATGAATCAATTGGAATATAAATATTGTACTTAGATTTCAGTGTATAGTATATAGAGCAGTATAAACAAGTCGTATGAAATTTTAGTTTTTACTGACTTCACTAGAGTTTTATATGTAGCCTGTTGTAAAACTAGGCAAATACCTAGGTGAGTTGATGTACCCCCCTGGAAGACCTGTAAGTACCCCAGGTACACCTCAGACAGTTAACCCTGTAATGTGATATGGAGGGAAAATAAGATGTTTTCATATATTTTGTAAGAAAGATACATCAACCACTATCTATAGTGGGGCAAAAATTGGCATGTTTGTTAAAATTCGCAAAGTAGTTAAAATTCACAAAATACTTTAAGGGACATAGGCACTAGTATGTCTAGCAAGACACCTAAATGCTTTTATTTATGATATGTGACAGCTGGGCCTGCTAGATAAGAAACGCATTGTGAAACAGGAGAAGTAATTTTCCTGCCACTTATTCATAGTCACCACTGCTATTAAAACAAAAAACAAAACAAAAACCCAGAGGAAACAAAATCCCAGCATTTGGGAGAAAAACTCAATACTTATTTTGTAAACATTATGAATTGGTACAGGGATAGTCATTACACTTCATTTCCCACACTTGTTAGATATTAATCGACATGGTGAAGAATTCTCAGTAGTTCCCACTTGCATTTCTTTGCTAGATGTCAAATATTGTAGGACAGCTGCTAATAGCTATTCAACTTTAACAGTTTCTAATGATGTATATAGACCAAACCATATTCACGGCACGTAACTTGAGTGTACCTTGGAGAGAGATAATAGCTCCCTGCTCTGGCAAGGAGGGACTATTAGATCTCTCTAAAGAAGTGAAATAGACTTATCTGAAGGAATACATTGAGATGCACTATCCCCTCCATTTCTGAAGTTTCCTCTGGGCTCCATGCCACAAGATCAGTTCTGGTAAAGTACTACAACACTTCAGATAAGAAAATATCAAACTATTGATCTGCTGACTGTTAGTTTCTCAAAAATCCTTTCCGTTCCTCAACACCATTAGAGTATAATTACAAAAGAAGGATTGAAGGCACATTGTTGTCTTTTCTATGGTAGTGCAGTTCTGAAATCAGGAAGAAAATGTTCTCCTCTAACAGGATAATGGACATATGCTTTTAGAAATGTCTTGTAAACCTATGTACAAAGAGTGCCTCAACTGTGAGCATAATACGACTTAAAAAGGACTTCTGTAGAAATTATAACTTTTTAAAGTAAATTAGGACTTCTGTAGAAATTATAACTTTTTAAAGTAAATTAGGACTGCTGTAGAAATTATAACTTTTTAAAGTAAATTTTTAAATTAAACATTTCATACAGTGATGTTTTGTATTAAACACTGGTTCTAGGTTAAAAAGGAAGAGCTAGACTAAAACACATTGTTAAAAAGAGATTGTACAAGGACAAATTCATTGCTGAAGTAAGAGGATGCAACTCCAGTAAAGCTGAGCTTTTTTTTTAAGCCATCGATAATATGGCCCAAAGTCCTCTTGTTGCCCGCTGTGAAACTAAAGTTAAAGAAAAAGTTGAGAGCTCCAGGCCTGATCCAGAGAAGAATCTAAGCATGTGGCAAACTGCACTGTACTCTCCTGAAGGAACTTAACATCTTCTATTTTCCTGAAATGCCAACAAATCAGAGCATTGGTTATAGACTACCAATGATGCAGCTTACTGCTTATTTGACTGAAAGTAGATAAGGGGCTATTTCAGACTGACAATGTGGGAGAAGGAATTGAAGACAAGGAAAACTAGGAGAAACAGGAAAAAAGAATTGGCATAAGACTAAGACTGTAGAAGGATGCCACTTTGCCCTGAAAGCATGAGCTTCCCTATGGAGATAATTTAGCTACATCGAACACTAAATTGCTTGGAGTGAGTTTTCTTCAGGGTGAGTTGATCAATTGACCTGGTGTAAAGATAAAGCAATGGACACTTACATGTAAGAAATCTACAATATGATCAGGGCAGGGACTGTTCAGAAAGGATCAAATTCATCACTTTGTAGAGGACCAGTGCTGGGTTTATGAAACACTTATTGTGATCTCTGCAATATTGAAGCAGAATAACTTTCCAAGTTTATGGGATGTGTGACAGTGAAATGTGATCATGTTGATATGAGAGCATCTGAGATCTCTGTTAAGATTTTGTGCTAGAGTGGGAGTCTGGGGGTACATAATGCTTTTTGGAATCCCTTGGAGGTGGTAATGAGAACTTGCTACTGTGTTGCCTACATTATTTTTGATGTGAAAGTTACAAGGAATTCAGGAGACTTTCCCCTTATTTCCCTGCATCTCGGACTGAGTTGGTGGGGTGTGTACTGATACCTTAGCCGTCACTAAAGGAAGCCTTTTTTGGTGTGTTTACATGTTACAATAAAGTTTATCCTGTGTAACTCATTAAAATCATGCTGAGGGATCTCTTGCCCAAAGTAGTATCATACAGAAACGTCATCAAGTTAATGCCTCACTTTACTCAGTCTGTGGCACTCTGAAAGCCTGTGTAACTATTACAGATCTTACTAACAGATGGAATGGGGAAAGGAATGATGTCAGGGTAAGTTAGGGACTTCTGAAATGAAAAACATGAAGAGGGGGAAAAAGAGAAGAGACATAGAAATAAGTCCCTCTTAGGGAGAGACTTCAATATCCATCCAAAAAATAATGTATTACAACTTCATATTTAAGTCATTATAGGTTTGTTTGCCCCTTTACTAAATACTAAAATATAGCTTCAAGAATGTTATAGTTGGGATACTTGGAAATATAATGCCTATGTTTAGCTAGTTATATTACAGAATGATAAAGCTATTTAAAGAAGCTCCAAAAGGTGTCTGCTTCTATATCCAAAGGACAAGCAAATGTCAAGAAGATAGACCATGTGCAACATTCATGTTTTAAGTAGAGGTCTAATTGTAAAAAGGAATGCAGTGTGCTATCAGAGCAATAAATCTGGCTAAAGTGGGCTCTACCAACCCTTACTATCTTGCAAGAAAACTTGTGTGTTCTTAACTTGAGGAAAAACATATGCAACTGAATATGAAACACTTATGAAAGAAGTTTAAAACAAACACCTCTGAAATGCGTACTTGCAAATGTTTGCTAAATGCAGAGCTCCTAATGTCACTTCTTTGTGAATAGTAAAATGCTTTATGTACCAGCATGAATTCTAATGACTTTGCTAAACTAATAAACTAATAAAAGGCCATTTAGGTATAGAATAGAATACCTATATTAATGGAGAATCGATTATGGCAGTGCACAAACAAAGCCTTAACCAACCCTGGAGACAGAATTCTTGTCTTCTGAAGTGAACAATTTTGAACTATTTAAAAATGAAGAATTTGTAAGTGTCTTCTTAAATTTAAAAAAAAGGACATTTTGAGAACTAAACTTTCTGGATAAAGAACAGGAGCACTGGAACGTTTTTGAAAGCAGAATTTCTCTTCTGATCGAATAATACAGTTGAAAGAAATCTCAAACTGGTTTGAATTAAAGTTAAAACTTTAAAAGTTACCTGGATCTTTCCTACCACAAGAACAAAGGCAATTAAAGAACATTCAACTGTCTGCCTATTCAGGAGATGAAAGCATCACCTAAGCCAACCAGCCAATGAAAGGGTAGAAAGAAATCAACTTTGAATCTAACAAGCCTAAAAGAGATGTGTGTTCCTATAATTCCATGTACATAGTAAGGAGAAGGGTTTAAACTCTGATGTGAGCACTCCTCATGCACATTTAGCTATCCTGCTGAAACACAGTACTCTATAAGCACCCTGCCATAGACACTGATAACAAATACAGAAAAAAGAAAAGGAGTGCTTGTGGCACCTTAGAGACTAACCAATTTATTTGAGCATAAGCTTTCGTGAGCTACAGCTCACTTCATCGGATGCATACTGTGGAAACTGCAGAAGACATTATATACACAGAGACCATGAAACAATACCTCCTCCCACCCCACTCTCCTGCTGGTAATAGTTTATCTAAAGTGATCACTCTCCTTACAATGTGTATGATAATCAAGTTGGGCCATTTCCAGCACAAATCCAGGTTTTCTCACCTCCCCCCCCCCCTTTTTTTTTTCCAAAAACCACACACACAAACTCACTCTCCTGCTGGTAATAGTTCATCCAAAGTGACCACTCTCCCTACAATGTACATGATAATCAAGGTGGGCCATTTCCAGCACAAATCCAGGTTTTCTCACCCCCACCCCACACACACAAACTCACTCTCCTGCTGGTAATAGCTCATCCAAACTGACCACTCTCCTTACAATGTGTATGATAATCAAGGTGGGGCATTTCCAGCATAAATCCAAGTTTAACCAGAACGTCTGGGGGGGGGGGGGTAGGAAAAAACAAGGGGAAACAGGCTACCTTGCATAATGACTTAGCCACTTCCAGTCTCTATTTAAGCCTAAATTAATAGTATCCAATTTGCAAATGAATTCCAATTCAGCAGTTTCTCGCTGGAGTCTGGATTTGAAGTTTTTTTGTTTTAAGATAGCGACCTTCATGTCTGTAATTGCGTGACCAGAGAGATTGAAGTGTTCTCCAACTGGTTTATGAATGTTATAATTCTTGACATCTGATTTGTGTCCATTTATTCTTTTACGTAGAGACTGTCCAGTTTGACCAATGTACATGGCAGAGGGGCATTGCTGGCACATGATGGCATATATCACACTGGTGGATGTGCAGGTGAACGAGCCTCTGATAGTGTGGCTGATGTTATTAGGCCCTGTGATGGTGTCCCCTGAATAGATATGTGGGCACAGTTGGCAACGGGCTTTGTTGCAAGGATAGGTTCCTGGGTTAGTGGTTCTGTTGTGTGGTATGTGGTTGTTGGTGAGTATTTGCTTCAGGTTGGGGGGCTGTCTGTAGGCAAGGACTGGCCTGTCTCCCAAGACAAAAAAAAACAGTGGGGGGGGAGGTGAGAAAACCTGGATTTGTGCTGGAAATGGTCCACCTTGATTATCATACACATTGTAAGGAGAGTGATCACTTTAGATAAGCTATTACGAGCAGGAGAGTGGGGTGGGAGGAGGTATTGTTTCATGGTCTCTGTGTATATAATGTCTTCTGCAGTTTCCACAGTATGCATCCGATGAAGTGAGCTGTAGCTCACGAAAGCTTATGCTCAAATAAATTGGTTAGTCTCTAAGGTGCCACAAGTACTCCTTTTCTTTTTGCGAATACAGACTAACACGGCTGTTACTCTAAAAACAGAAAAGACTGAAGAAGAAACCCACCCAGGAAAAAATCTTCCCATGGATTGGTGAGAAGAAGTTAATTTAAGATACTCCCAAACTATTAGATTTAAAACTCCTGTAATGATTTTCTTGGGCTATTGAAATGTTGTAACTCGAAACACTAATAGTTTCTGCTGTTAGTCACCAGAAGTTTAGACCATGTATTCCTTGGGAAGAGACATTTTAAACAGTTTAAATACTGGTAAACAGAATGTTGTGGGAACTGGCTTTAAGATTCATAATTGGCCTGTCTTAAAACAGATCCTTAAATGGTTTCTTCGATACGTAAGATTTAGTTTAAATTGCTTACTTTATAGTAAGTAACCTGCTTAGGTTATTACTAACTAGACAAGTTTCAACTGCCCTTAAAGAAATTTTGCCCATATGTAAGCAGGGGAATAATCCCGCTCTTGTGGGGAACTTTCCTGGCTTCTGCACTACCCCGGTGAAGTGGGCTAGCGAAAGGATCTGAGTCCTCGCTCCCACTTCCTTTTCCCAGTGGCCTCCCTGCCCTTGAGGACTTCCCCTCCTGTCTGGCAGAGTCCTCGTAACCCCAACAGGGCTGGCCCCAGGATTCCTGGGGGGCTCGACCCCCAACCCTGTTGTGGTCACCTAGGACAGGGGCTAGGGTGTCCCCACTCCGGGTACTCTCTCTGCAGAGGGCACTTCTCTGACCCACTGACCATTACATACAAGTTAAAGCAAATGCAAGTTATTTAATCAACAATAAGGAAAAATGGGAAGTTTAAAGGAAACCCATCAACCCGCTCTGTGGCAGGGAACATCACAAACAGTGTCTCTGGAATGTCCGGGCAGTTCAGAGTCTGTTCCTTGTAAGTCCCAGGCCTTCTTCTCAGGCCCTGGCTGTGCTGTAGGGATGCTGTGGGTTGGACACTTGCTCTGGTGCTGGCCACATGCTCTCAGACTCTAAGTGGTAGGACCCTTCTTCCCTGTATCGCCCCCGCCCTGTCGGGGTTATGATCCAAGCCTGGCCTGCAGAGCCCCTTGGCTGAGGCATCTCCCTGTGCTGGGCCCGCTGCGCAGGGTCCCCCTCGCTCTTCCCAGCTACTCACCACACCCAGCTCTGGACTGCTCCAGCCCCAGTTCCACCACTCTGTCTCTGCACTGCTGCTGCTGCTCTGCCTTCAGCTCCCTGGGCTGCTTCTTTGGCCCCTCTGGCTCTGGTTGCTGCAGCTCTGCTCCCAGGACAGGTCTGCTCCCTGGGCTGCATCTGTGACTCTGCTCCCAGCACTGACCTGCTTCCTGGGCTGTTTTTCTGGCTCCTCTGGCTCTGGTTGCTGCAGCTCTGCTCCCAGGGCAAGTGTGCTCTCTCTGGGCTGTGACTCTAGCTTTGGAGCTGCAGCTCTGCTCCCAGGACAGGGTCTGCTCTCTCTGGATCTGGCACAGCTCTGCTCCCCAGCTTAGCTTGGGCCCCTGCTTTCTCCTTAGCTCGGCCCCATTCTGTCTGACCCAGGCAAATCCAGCTCACACGGAGGACAGGACCTCCCTGGCCTCCTGACTCCCTGATTAGCCTGCTCGCCCTGTCATTCAGGCTGACCTGGAGCATTGGCCTCTCCCCATTGTTCCTGGGGGCTGTCAGTCTCAGGGTCCTGATTCCCCATCGACCCTTCCCCCTTTTTAGTACTCGGAGCTAGCCAACCAAAACACCCCCACTGAATGTTAGTAAGGGGGCAACAGTCCCCTTACACATACATAAACAGTTAAGTGTCTAATAAGATTCTAAAACTGAATTCACAGTTTTGGAAAATATACTTTGGGTTTGGCTTACCAAGAGAAGCACCCCTAGTTGTGATTCACTCTCAAATGTATAATCCTTGTTAAAAGCTCTCCACAGAGATACATGCAAGGGATCGTTACAGAAGTAACCAGTTTATTTTGTATTCGGTCATTTGTTTCCTTTAATATAGCCAGGGTTAACTTCCTTGGTCTCGATCAATGTCTAACCCTAACCCTAACTCCTGTGCCTAAAGAGTGGGAACCACACCCCTGAGTTGGCAGAAAGAGAAACAATTGGAGCTTGCCTACAACTTCTTGTGACTTTAAACACTCAGTAATTTTTAAAATAAAATTACTCAGCATCCAACAATTTAAGACTACCCCGTTCCACCTCACATCTCTCTAATGCAAAGCCTGCAGGAAAAAGCCTTCATATGGATTCCTCCACATTTTTCTAATGGAATAATCAGAAGGTTTAGCCCCCAGCACATGTACAAGGGACACAGGCACTTAAGTAAAGAGACCATGTGCTGCAAAGGATTCTGCTACTGGAAGTTGCCCCTGCAAATCTCTGGGAGTATTTGCCTTATGTTAAAGTCAGTGCAGCCTCAGACTGTATTAACTTTGGAGTATATTGATCACTGGCACCAAGGGGGAGAATGTATGTGATAGAGTGTACCTGGTCTTTGTGATTCCCTAGAGGAGGCCCCGTGGTCCTACTACACCCTGCCCCTGAAAGGAAGCAAGATGTGAGGAGGGGTGCAGTGAAGGTAGATCCTCCAGGCCTGCCTAGAGAAGTCTCTTTGGAACAGCCGTCTTGGAATGTAGAGACCTGATACTCAGAGGGTTAGGGACAGCCAATCAGATCCCAGCAGGCTCAGATAAAAGGAGGTGCAAGGCCCAGGAGTTCTGGGAGTGCAAACAGGACTACAGCATGGTATGCAGCTGCAAGGAAACAGTCCAGGTGACTGTTCCCCTCTACAATGGGACACAATACTCCCAACCTGACTTTGCCCTCTCCCACCTCTTTCCCATGCAGCAGCCCCCTGCAGGGGATTCAGGACACTGGGGAGTATAGTGTTGCAGTCCTCTTCCTGCTCATAGAGCTCCCTGTGCCAGACGATCCACATAGAGGGTTTCATCTGGGGGGATATCACCCACCCAGATACCAAAGTATCTCTATGAAAAGGTTTTGGAAAAGGAACAAGGCTTGTGTGTATAAGTTGCAATTAATGGCAATCATTGAAGGGTGGCACCAATCAACATGTGCATAAAGAACAAAACAAGATGTATCCAATTTTCAGTCTACCGAAGTTCACAAGACATGAGAAACACTATTGAGACTAATGCCAGAAAGCATATGTTTAAGGGTGTTTTTACTTAGAAAGTCTGAGATGCCACAGAAATCTGTTTCAGTTCTATTGTGCATGGTTTTCTGCCTCTAGCAAAATTGCTCTCCCAATGCATCCCCATCCAAGCTCAGTGGGGCACTGTCTTCATGGAGAGAAAAGCCTGTTCTCCTAGCTGGGCTTTATTTCTAATTAGTCCTGGCCTACCTGCTAGGTGGACCCAGGCTGGGTAATGGGCCTCATGCCCATATTACCCTTTTGCAGGCTGAGTGAGATACCCATCTCATCACGCTGTCATATAGTGGTGGTGGATGGCTGCAGCCTCAATAAATTACCAACTGTCACCAAAATTTGAGAAAGATAATGAAAAGAGTTAAGATTCCTGTAATTATCCAGATTTTAGTGAGCATTTTTTAAAGAACTTTAACACTTTTTAAAATGTTATTTTTCCTTACTCTGAAAATACATTTTACTCTGAAAATAAAATATAAATCCATCCTTTGAAAAACATATCTGCAAGCAAGCAGCCTGCAGCAAGAGAATCAAATGAATAAATATAGTCTCAGATGTCTTCAGTCTATAGAGCTCCAAGTAAAATAATCTTCAAGGACATTGTTTAGATGAGTTTTAATGTTCCACATTTCCAAGAACCTGAAGCTGTCTTGTAGGCCAGTCCTGCATGGTGTGTATGTTAAGCATAATAAAAATAGACAGCAAATTGATAAGCCAATAGATTGATTCTGAAACTGCTTTATTGCTAAATCTGGTTGCTGTTAGTGAATTTCTCCAGAAGGTGATGTTTTTAGACATAACATACGAGCCCCAACATATTAATGTTTCCACATGCTGCAGCATAATTTTAAGGGAGAAACTAATATGGGACCAGAAAATAATTGGAAATGTATCTATGCAGTGGGAGGAAGAAATCTGGAAATCGGTAACGATGGAGATCTAGTGATAGTAATAGGTATCTCATCAGATATGAGCTTGTCAGGTGATATGGCAACAAAAATGAGTTACCCATTATGATATAGAATAGGGCGGTGGTAGTCCCTTGGCCTCTTTAGGAGGCACCTGGAATGCTTTGTTCATTTCTGTGCACCTCAGGAGCAGAGAATTTTTGCACGGATTTCAAAAAAGAACTAAAGTGAAATAAAAAAACTAAGTATTCTAGAGGCAATTGTGATGCTTTCCAGGGTTGTGAGGCATTCCACCACCACCTGACCTTGATCTAAAGAAGCCTTATCTGTACCTACTAGGGATCAGATCCATGGCCCTCCCAGTCACAGGCAACACAAGCACTCCCCTCTCATTTCACACGGGTTTTGCTGGCCCTCATGCAGGTTAGTGGGAGGCATGCTCCAACCCCCAAGTCCTCTGAGCATTTCCTGTGGCATGCAGGCCCCTAACCACTGGATACTCACAGAATTACCAGGTCTGCTGTTCCCAAAGGAATAGTACACCACAGCTTACTAGTCACACCTTCAGAACATAGCTCTGCTTAACACATATATTTTTTTATAGAGAAAGCCAGTGTAAGTTTATTTAACAAAGAACAGATCAGTGCTAGTGAACATAAATATTGGAAACAAAGGGGTTTTGTATAAAATGATAACAAACAGACTAAATTTATCTAACAAGATGCCCTGATATCTAATAAGGTACTACATACTCAAAGTCCTTCTCACAGCATTTCTCCACTGGGTGAGACCCTCCTTTGATGAGAACAAGACTGCTGGCAGCCTGTCTCCACAGATGAAGGATGCCATGGTGTCTTTCTGCACCCCTAGATATACTAACCAGTCTTTTGTTCTTTACCTATAAACAGGGTTCTCTCTGTTGCTATTCACCTCTTCCTGTTAATTTCTTCTCTTGAGGGCCCCACAATCTCTTCATTACCGTTTGACTCCGTATGCAAATCAACTTCCACTAAACTTCACAATACCCAAGTCAGTTAGGGAGATAAGTGTCTCACACCCCCTGTGTGGTGGAACCTGCCTTAAGGCAAGCTACTCCTGGGTGACCTAAGAACGTAATTTCCAATATACATACATATCTCTTTGCAAAATGTGTGTGTAGATAATACGCAAAGTAATTATGACCAGTGTGACACAGGCTTTCAGTAGAAACCTTATATGATACTCTTTAGTGAACTAGAATGCAAATATCAGACCCTGGCAATCCCTGTAATTTTATGCACCCCTCTGCCAGTTGGCATCAAGAGTCACAGCACTAAGAGGGGGAACGGGAAACACATCTACTACTATTCCCTAAGCTCTGACACTAAAGTTTCACGGTACTTGTCACAAGAATATGGATATTAACGTATAAGATGTACAAATTCCTAATTCTGCCTTCCTACCACTCTCCTTGTTAGATCTGGTATGAACTTATTATTCTAAATTGTTGTGTAATACTGCTCATCAGGGTAATGCTACATTTCAAGTCAGATGTGGCGTCATTTCAGTGGAGGACAGAGTAATTCCTGCATAAATCTTTTAGAGTGGTTTGAGATATTTCACAATGAAAGGTATGCTAATTATAATACTATAATTGCACTTTTCCTAGAAGTCATGCTTCCAGGAAGTACATCTGGAAACACCTTATCAGCCCTGTGGAAAAGTAAAGGCATGGATAAACCTTCCACTCTCTTAATTTAATGATGTCAGAGTTTGGGACAAATGCACTTGTATTTCCCCGATCAGTGGTCCCTCAGAAACCACTCTAGGCTCTGAGCTCCTCAGCCATCACTTCTCTTGGGCCTGTCATCACCTATGTCACACTCACTCCTGACCAGGGCTTTTCCAGGTTGTGCAGTTCTCTGCCAACCTCCCCAGCAAGCCAGACTGCCTAAACAGGCCAGCGTCTTGCATTTTCCTTTCTCCCTGAAGGCTCTAAATAGTGTAGTTGCCAAAAGACAATAGTTACCTCACAGCTCTTTCTAAGCAAGTGCACTTATTTTTAAAGTGAAAGCATTACAAAGAAAACATATTAAAAATGGTGAAAGAACCTGCACATATGCTAAAAAGTTTATCAGAAGTCACCCCAACTCCAGCTGAGGGCTGTGGTAGGTGTCAGTCATTCAGAACTCACACTGAGTATTCCTCTGGTTACAAATTCACAACAGTCTCAGAATCGGAATCAGAACAGTAGGGCAGTTGTTCTGTTTCTTTATATGGCTCTGGCCTTTGCTGATGACCAGTTCTCAGGCATTTGACATCAAACAAAGACCCTCACCTCAGGGCATAGAGTCACAAGGCAGGTTTTTTGCATAACCAGAGGTGGGGAATTTGCATTAACCTCCCTCAGGATTTCCCACAAAATCCACTTCACACACACTGTCTCTAACGTTGGCGCTGATCTGTATTTTTTCCGGTGGGTGTTCTGCCACCTCTCGGCCCCAAAACCCTGCCCCCACTCCACCCCTTCCTGCCCCCACTCTGCTTCCTCCCCAAAGGCCCCACCTTTGCTCTATGCCTGGCCACCCCACCAGCCCACCACTTCCTCCTCTCCGCCCCCCCTTCCCCAAGCGCCTATACAGCTCATCGGTGGCTAGCTCCAGGGCCCCACCAATCAGCTGATCAGCAGGCAGCCCCGGGGCCAAAACCAGGGTGGCTGGTGGGTGCTGAGCACCCCCTAGGTTTTTTTCCATGAGTGCTTTTGCCCTGGAGCACCCAAAGAGTAGGTGCCTATGGTCTCTAAAGTCTATTCTTGTCTGGCACATTGTTCAGTATACTCCTTTGATCATCTAGACTGTACTGAGAGGTCACATCCAGTCCCAGCCCATAATACTATATACATTTTAGTATTTAGTACAATGGACCCCAAATATACTTAAACTTAATTCAATATAAGTTTAACGATATTGCAGGAAATTGCCATATCTGTCACAGCAAAAATCAAGGTATGTTAAATACATCTGATCACCACAATCTGTTCAGAGCAACACTGTTTATATTGCATGTTTAACCATAGCATGCCTAGCCCTAAGGCAATCCATACAGTTTAGGGCATCAGTTCAATAAAAATGTTTCCTTTATGTTTTTTAAAACATCACAAATCTTGAACTGCTGTCAGGTAGTTATCTGGCTCTTTATTCTATCTTTTCCTATGGATTAAAAGGATTACACAAAACACTTCAAGTAAGCTTTGGACAGTTGCAAATACCAAGTAACAATTATCTTGTTTGAGCATCAATCAAGAAGGTATTAAGCAACCAGATAATGTCCCCAAGCTCTTCATAAATTAAATCCCTTTATGCTAGTCCACACTTGCTACTAACAAAATGCCAGCCACAGAAAACTATGTGAGATTGTAGTAGAAAATTTAAATATTATGAACCAGGATTGTTAATCTGACCTCTTGAATGAGCACTATATTTTCCAAATAGTTTTAATGATATTATGATTTTTAGATTCTTGTAATTTTGTATATTATTGCCTTGTTAGTTCTGTAGATTTGAATCAACTCATGAGAAATTGAAAGATGTACCCTATGAAGAGTAGAAGTCACTGTCAGAACTGATTGCCTGGTAGGCATTTAACTACTTGCTAGATGACTACTAACTCTATTTTCTGTGACTATAGTTTACTGAACACATTTTGATGTAAGTCCCAGAAGTTCTACCCGTAGGATGATGCCACAGTGGAGACCAATTGCCATTTACAACACACTGCTATCATATTGGAAGGCCATTTTTTTTCTGAGCAGTGCAGTGTTAGGTCCTGAAATAACACATGAAAAACAAGATGTTGTCCCTGTCGGCTAGTGGCATAGGTAAACTGTTGTTGTTGTTGTTATAATTTATACTAGGGTAACTTTTAGGGACCCCAGGCATGGATCAGGATCCCATTGTGCCATCGTTGTCCAAACACATGGAGAAAATAGTCACTGCCCCAAATAGTTTACAATCTAGGTATATGACAGGGGACAGAAGGTGGATGAAATAGACAAGCATGGGAAGGGGAGACTGGTAAAATGAGAGAACAATAAAATGAACAAAGCTGAATATAGTAAACTCATGTTTTTGCTACAGCAAGTTTATGTCTCAGTTCAGTTCCACTTGCTTAGCCATTGTCAGATGATAGCGGTTTTATTCACCAGTTTCTCACTATTTGTGTTAAGGTACTTCTTAGAGACTAACAAAGATCATGACCCTATTGTGCTAGTCATTGTATAGTGAGAGACAGTTCTTACCCTGAAAAGCTTACTGTTTAAATACACAAGTCAGACAAGGGGTGGGGGAAAACAACAGCATAGTGAACAATGTGATGATCAGCAAATGATGTGTTAGTTCCATTATTTTTTTTTCTTTTCGGTGAGGCTTTTCCATTTTACTTTTTTATGGAGGGAAGTCTGGGAAATTTGTTAGAGCATGATTAGATAATGAGAAAAGAAGGAGATGCTGAGGGTAAGCAGGAGGCGAGACAGGAGGGTTAAGCAGGCATGAAGGGTGTGAAGTGAGGCTGAAATGAGGTGACTGGCTGTTTACTCCTGCACAATCAGCACAGAGGGGAAAAAAAAGTCCAGAGTAAAAACTAGGAAAAGGGTCTGATGACATCATCAGTCACTGAAGATCCCTACTGTAGCTGCTTCTGGGTTTGCTGCCTGCTGAGTCCCTGTCTGGTTCCTCTAAGGGCTTTTTATCTTTCCCAAGTCCACATGACTGGTGGGACACATGCGTCCTGGTGCCCTGCTTCAGGACGCCCTCCGTAGAAATAGCGGCTGGAGGTAAAACAGAATTGCACTTGATCACAGTATAGGCACATCTTAAGGGATTTGAAGGAGAATAAGGTAGCAAAATACTCTGCTTTCCTCTAGCTTGTTCTCAGTCTTTGCTGTTGAGATTCCAAACTCAGAATTAAAATAGTGATTTCACACACAAATCAGTCCCATGTGCAAATGTCTCAGTCTCAGGAATGTTCACAGACCAAAGCTGTGGTTGCACCCAGACATTTTCCAAAACATTTACAGTTGTTTTTTATTTCTTATTGACATTTTAAAATAGAGCCTTCTCATAAAGGGAATAGGTGGATTGCTTGGGGGATTGGCACTTAAAGCTTTTCAGCTCTAGTTCACCAGTTCAAAATCTGCCACAGATTGTTAATCAAAGTTTACTGAGACAGACCATTGATCAAACATCGTTAAGACCAGATATTGCATCTTTTATGCCCCAAAGTAGCCCCATTTTAAGTCAAAGAGGTTACCTGCATGAGTGACAACTGCAATATCAGGTCCTTATGCTATAGGTAAAATTAAGTTTTTTCTTTTAGGAAAAGAAAATCACAGGGCAACCAAACTCTTTCTGAAACACACACATTCACTGTCAAATTTTAGCCAGTTTCATCACACTTTGCAAATTTGTTCTTATTTCATGAAATGTTGCTTTCCTTTGGTGTTTTTGTTGTTTTGGGGTTTTTTGCACTGAAATTTCACTTAATTTTGTAAAAACAAAATTTAAAAAATTCAACTTTGGGACATTGACAGTTAATGAAAATATAGCTGTATTTGAGAAGCATAAAGATATAGGACACCCAACAACCCCCATCTCCCAACCTTATAAATAAGTGATAAGTTGTTAACTTTTATTCAGTCATATTTAATGCTTCAAATTTTTATTAAACTCTGAATCAAGTAGAGCAGGGACTTGAAACTGGGTCTCCCACATGACTGCCTTAACTACTCGACTGTATTGGCTGTTCTCTGGTGGGTGTACACACTACCTTTTTTTCTATGCAAATTTAAAAAAAAAAAAACTTTGTATATCCAAGTAGAAGCAAATGTTGAAACCTCAGCATTTGTCATGAAATTGAATTCTTGTTTCCTGGCCAGCCCTAATTAGAACCAATGTGAGCTGTGTTGTTTAGCTGTGATTGGTCAGATAAGTCTCGTGATGCTGTTGGCGTTTATTCTTAAATATGCCGAGTATATTTTTTCCTTAGTTGAGGAAACGGTCATAGTTTAACGGTCATTCTAATCTTCCCTCATGCTTCTAATTCAAATGGTGCAGGAGCTATTTATAGGTAAGCATGGATGTGAGCTTTTGGGGCATTAGACTCTAAAACATCATTTTGTGCAGTTTGATGTTTATAGCTTGATAATGGGTCAAATTCTGCCCTCAGTTACATTCATGCAACTTCTTATAGTTAATGCATTTTTGAATCTGTATATCTGAAGGCAAAAAGAATGCTGCCCACTATGTCTTTATTCCTCAGAGATAAAAAGAATTGAAGGCTCTTAAAATCAAAGATAATCTATTTTTATTTTCCTTCCAAGCCTGCACAAAAAACAACTGAAAAACAGTCGTGGATTTTCTCCTAAGTTTTTTATCCATCCCTGCATAACGCACAAATCTTTCCATGTGGCAAATCTAAAAGCTGCTGGCCACCTTTGTAAAATTAAGCCATCGTAAGTAGAATATAGTATTTGACCTTGAGCTCACACCCTTCACTGTGATGTATAAGTTTAATTTTTATTAGGAGGGAAAAATAGCTTTGCTGCAAAAATTACTCTTCTTTTCTTACTGGCAAAAGCTTGCAAAGCTCTAGTGTCAGTGCATGAACTTGGAGAAAATCTTTTCAAAATCTACAAGTTTCGCTTCATATTCAAAGCTATTTATTTGCAGTTGCATTGTTTCATATTGTTGTATTGGTTTTATGTTGCTCATTATCACACCACCTTAAAAACCTATCCAACATTGAACTTTCTGATGTTTTTATTTTTGATGACCCTTTACTGGATAACCCAATACAATATCCCTGCAAAAATTAGAAAATTAAATGTAAAGAAGTTATTATTATAAAAATATTCTACATCCCTACCTCCACCACTGTGAACTGGGTAGGATCCATTGACTTCTGTGGACCTCATCCAGCTCCCAGTGTACCTTTGGCCTGAATCCTAATTGTCTATCAAATTTTGTCTTAATTTTTCATTTGGATTCTTAAACACAGTTTCCTGTCTTAGCCAAGATTCTTCCATCTCTCTGTCTACCACCCAAGATAGTTTTTGTTCTGTTTTGAATCACATTAAAACGTAGATTGTTTGAAAACGGATTGATATTAGCTAGTGCTGTAGCTATTGAACAAATGCTTGTTCAATGCCATAAAGTATAGTTTGTGTCAAGCTGTCAGCTAAGGAAACAGTAATTACCATGACTGATAGAAGAAGTTTTGAGGAGATTAATTTTTTTTAAAAGTATAAGCAAGATACTACTCTTGGGTAAGAGAAAAAGGAGAAGGCAAAGTCAAATTAATTTAGTGGCACTTAAGCACTAACAATTAGAGCTGGTATGAAAAATATTCATTGATTTATGCAACATATTTTGTGATTATTTTTCTAGTAAATTTTTGACAGATCTTCTTTTTGTATCATTTGCTGAGCTCTCATAGTATTCAAGGTTCCTCAAAGTTAAAAAGATCCCTCGGTGAATATAAATGTTTGACACATATACGTAAAGTTGTGTTTCAGGATAACATTGCGTCTTCACTACCCGCCGGCTTGGCGGGTAGTGATCGATCTATCGGGGATCGATTTATTGCATCTCATCTAGACGTGATAGATAGATGCCTGTACTCCATCTCAGCAGAAGGAGTAAGCGGAGTCGACGGGGGAACCGCCGTGGTCAACTCGCCACCGTGAGGACAGCCAGATAACTCGAACTAAGATACTTTGACTTCAGCTATGTGAATAGTGTAGTGGAAGTTGCGTATCTTAGTTCGATCCCTCCCCTAGTGTAGCCCAGGCCTAAGGCTGACTTCAGGGACATGAAAAGCAACATAAAAGATTAAAGTCTAGGTTAGGTAAGACTCAACACAGGGAGAGCTGTCAATAGGCAATGGGGTGAAAACAGCAGAGAGCGTTACACAATCTAAGATCATGAGGTCATTCATTTTCACACTGTGTGTATCATATTAGCACTTTTATGCACCGTGGGTCACATTCTCAGCTTATGTGAAATGGCAATAACTCCCACTGATTTCTGTGAAACTGACAATATATACCAGCTGACCATCTGGCTCCTAAAGTTTATTTTGATTATGTTAGCCTGGGAGTGGATGTTAGCCTTAAATAATTTGCAGGGTGGGGAGAGGAGTGGTGGGTTTTGAGATGGTATTTAAAGGACGTTGTATGGAATATTGGATCAAGAGACCTTTCCAGATAAGAGGAATTATGACAGAAACATGGAGGCATTTTTTAGAAGATTGATACAAAGGGAGCATGAAGGGAAGTAGAAATGGCAGAGTGGAGGACACAAGGCATGTTAATACGGTCAAAGCTGGACCAAAGGGAACAAACAAAGCTGAACTGTAGGGAACAATTTCGTTGACCGAGAAATGAACTAGGTAATTTTCTATGAGTCTGACTAATGTAATAACATTTTGGTAAAAAAACTCCATAAATTCCTTGTATTTAGTTTTAAACTGAAGATTCTAAATGAACAATAGCATGAATTTGTTTCCTTCCAGAAAAAAAAAGGGGGGGGGGCCTTGCTAATGATGATATGAATGACTCATTTCTAAATTGAATCATAGAATCATAGAATCATAGAATATAAGGGTTGGAAGGGACCCCAGAAGGTCATCTAGTCCAACCCCCTGCTCGAAGCAGGACCAATTCCCAGTTAAATCATCCCAGCCAGGGCTTTGTCAAGCCTGACCTTAAAAACCTCTAAGGAAGGAGATTCTACCACCTCCCTAGGTAACGCATTCCAGTGTTTCACCACCCTCTTAGTGAAAAAGTTTTTCCTAATATCCAATCTAAACCTCCCCCACTGCAGCACCATTACTCCTCGTTCTGTCATCTGATGCCATTGAGAACAGTCTAGAGCCATCCTCTTTGGAACCCCCTTTCAGGTAGTTGAAAGCAGCTATCAAATCCCCCCTCATTCTTCTCTTCTGCAGGCTAAACAATCCCAGCTCCCTCAGCCTCTCCTCATAACTCATGTGTTCCAGACCCCTAATCATTTTTGTTGCCCTTCGCTGGACTCTCTCCAATTTATCCACCATCCTTCTTGAAGTGTGGGGCCCAAAACTGGACACAGTACTCCAGATGAGGCCTCACTAATGTCGAATAGAGGGGAACGATCACGTCCCTCGATCTGCTCGCTATGCCCCTACTTATACATCCCAAAATGCCATTGGCCTTCTTGGCAACAAGGGCACACTGCTGACTCATATCCAGCTTCTCGTCCACTGTCACCCCTAGATCCTTTTCCGCAGAACTGCTGCCTAGCCATTCGGTCCCTAGTCTGTAGCTGTGCATTGGGTTCTTCCGTCCTAAGTGCAGGACCCTGCACTTATCCTTATTGAACCTCATCAGATTTCTTTTGGCCCAATCCTCCAATTTGTCTAGGTCCTTCTGTATCCTATCCCTCCCCTCCAGTGTATCTACCACTCCTCCCAGTTTAGTATCATCCGCAAATTTGCTGAGAGTGCAATCCACACCATCCTCCAGATCATTTATGAAGATATTGAACAAAACCGGCCCCAGGACCGACCCTTGGGGCACTCCACTTGATACCGGCTGCCAACTAGACATGGAGCCATTGATAACTACCCGTTGAGCCCGACAATCTAGCCAGCTTTCTACCCACCTTGTAGTGCATTCATCCAGCCCATACTTCCTTAACTTGCTGACAAGAATACTGTGGGAGACCGTGTCAAAAGCTTTGCTAAAGTCAAGAAACAATACATCCACTGCTTTCCTTTCATCCACAGAACCAGTAATCTCATCATAGAAGGCGATTAGATTAGTCAGGCATGACCTTCCCTTGGTGAATCCATGCTGGCTGTTCCTGATCACTTTCCTCTCATGCAAGTGCTTCAGGATTGATTCTTTGAGGACCTGCTCCATGATTTTTCCAGGGACTGAAGTGAGGCTGACTGGCCTGTAGTTCCCAGGATCCTCCTTCTTCCCTTTTTTAAAGATTGGCACTACATTAGCCTTTTTCCAGTCATCCGGGACTTCCCCGGTTCGCCACGAGTTTTCAAAGATAATGGCCAATGGCTCTGCAATCACAGCCGCCAGTTCCTTCAGCACTCTCGGATGCAACTCGTCCGGCCCCATGGACTTGTGCACGTCCAGCTTTTCTAAATAGTCCCTAACCACCTCTATCTCCACAGAGGGCTGGCCATCTCTTCCCCATTTTGTGATGCCCAGGGTAGCAGTCTGGGAGCTGACCTTGTTAGTGAAAACAGAGGCAAAAAAAGCATTGAGTACATTAGCTTTTTCCACATCCTCTGTCACTAGTTTGCCTCCCTCATTCAGTAAGGGGCCCACACATTCCTTGGCTTTCTTCTTGTTGCCAACATACCTGAAGAAACCCTTCTTGTTACTCTTGACATCTCTGGCTAGCTGCAGCTCCAGGTGCGATTTGGCCCTCCTGATAACATTCCTACATGCCCGAGCAATATTTTTATACTCTTCCCTGTTCATATGTCCAACCTTCCACTTCTTGTAAGCTTCTTTTTTATGTTTAAGATCCGCTAAGATTTCACCATTAAGCCAAGCTGGTCGCCTGCCATATTTACTATTCTTTCGACTCATCGGGATGGTTTGTCCCTGTAACCTCAACAGGGATTCCTTGAAATACAGCCAGCTCTCCTGGACTCCTTTCCCCTTCAAGTTAGTCCCCCAGGGGATCCTGGCCATCCGTTCCCTGAGGGAGTCGAAGTCTGCTTTCCTGAAGTCCAGGGTCCGTATCGTGCTGCTTACCTTTCTTCCCTGTGTCAGGATCCTGAACTCAACCAACTCATGGTCACTGCCTCCCAGATTCCCATCCACTTTTGCTTCCCCCACTAATTCTACCCAGTTTGTGAGCAGCAGGTCAAGAAAAGCACCCCCCCTAGTTGGCTCCTCTAGCACTTGCGCCAGGAAATTGTCCCCTACGCTTTCCAAAAACTTCCTGGATTGTCTATGCACCGCTGTATTGCTCTCCCAGCAGATATCAGGAAAATTAAAGTCACCCATGAGAATCAGGGCATGCGATCCAGTAGCTTTCGTGAGCTGCCGGAAGAAAGCCTCATCTACCTCATCCCCCTGGTCCGGTGGTCTATAGCAGACTCCCACCACTACATCACTCTTGTTGCACACACTTCTAAACTTAATCCAGAGACACTCAGGTTTTTCTGCAGTTTCGTACTGGAGCTCTGAGCAGTCATACTGCTCCCTTACTATTACAGTGCTACTCCCCTTACTATTGGAAAGACTGTGACTATAAAATAACATTCCAGAAATGTAGATCTCAGTTGTAGATGAGTATTTGATCTCTCATGGAAAGATGGTGGTGAGTATGTATTCTTAATCCAGTACTTTACTGTCTTGGGGACAACATTATATCTCTTGGTGCACTTTAATCTTCTCAAAGAATCCCCTGCAGGAGTTAAGGATTTTAAAAAAAGGCATCTCAGTGCCAGAACCCCATTTGCTAAAACACAAAGGTAATTACTGAAAGCATTGTATAACATACCACTGTACT
This sequence comes from Caretta caretta, assembly GCF_965140235.1. Lineage (NCBI taxonomy): Eukaryota > Metazoa > Chordata > Testudines > Cheloniidae > Caretta > Caretta caretta. The sequence continues at coordinate 93,387,848 of NC_134209.1, read as the reverse complement.
TCAGGAATTAGCATAGGGTCAGTGCAGCAGGCTAAAAGGAGGTATTTTTGGGGAAGCACAATGGATAGTTCATGCTCACATCACTAGCTGGAAGTAAAAACCTCCCAAGACAATAAGATATTAAAGAACCAAAACCCCCAACTGAGTAGTTTTACTAACTGCATCTCAATTCTGGTCACAAAGTTTCTTGCAATTGTGCATCTTTATCTTAATCTTTATTTGCTTACATCATTTTGTTCTCAAATTATTAATGTTCTCTGAGTCTGCTTATATTCCATAGTTACTGGATGACCTTTGTCATATTAGCATTGTTGAAATACAGACTTGGATTTCTGTTGAAGCATGGAGATACATTAACATAACAACTAAAAGGACCCCCTTAGTCAAAAGGCCCTCAAGAACTGTTAATTTAAATATGATTTACCATTTTCCTTGTGTGTGCTTTAGCATCTTATCTTTCATGATGAATTGCACTGCGGTTTTTCAGAATCCTTCCATACAGCTGTTAATCACAGTGTTTGGAACAGTCTGATGAAGGAAGCACTGTAAAAATAAAACTGCTTGAAGGAAAATGAGATGAAATCTGTAACAAAGCCTTATTATTATCAATAACCTCCCATATCTCCAGCGCACACATGTTAAAACCACACAGAACAAATTACTGTCAGGGCAGAAAATTAAGTTGGAAAAACAGTAAGACTGTGTCATGAACTGACAAAAACCAGGATGTTGAAAGTTAAGGCTGGTATTCTGTTCTCCATTCATGCATAAGGCAAATAGTAAGACATTAAATAGCACAGCTGCTCTTAAGGAGAAGATTGGCAGTTGTATCTTTCCATTTCCTGGCTTTTGTCAGTTTGTGGCACAAACTTTGGATGAGATTCTGGTTATTTCGGTGTCAGTGCATGGGGAGTGGAGGGGCAGGAAAAAAGGTTCAGAAAGCCCTCCCCCACACACTTGCCTATGCAAGTGGCACCTGGAATCCTCTTGTTCACACAATCTGCATACAAGGAGGGTTAGTGTCATCAGCTACTCTAGAGATCTCCAAAGGGAATGGGATAGTGTGGGGTTGAGGGAGGTGGAGGAATAGCTGCCAGGTGGGGGAAAAACTAGTAAGGAGTCTAGTATTTACTAATGAAATCAAAATGGCTGTTTTGTGGGCATTTCTTTCCCTTGGATATGGAAAGAAGGAGAATTGAAAAGAATACTCGACATACAACTAATTCAAAATAGTAGATGAAATAGACCTAATAGACACTTTGCGGCTTCTTATATAAACATGCATTCAAGGTGTTTAAAAATGCCCCTATGAAACTAGGAACCTGATCCTGCATTACTCATTCAAGCAAAACTCTCATCAGAGTAAGGAGCTCAGAAGTGGTCACAAATAGAATCATAGAAAGTTAGGGTTGGACGGGACCTCAGGAGGTCATCTAGTCCAACCCCCTGCTTGAAGCAGAACCAATCCCCAATTGTTGCCCCAGATCCCTAAATGGCTCCCTCAAGGATTGAACTCACAACCCTGGGTTTAGCAGGCCAATGCTCAAACCACTGAGCTATCCCTCCCCCCAAATATCTGTTTTTAAACAGGTCACTTACACCAGCTGAGAATTTGTTCTAGGGGTTCACTGCAGACAGAAAGGAATTAGAAAATTTTGGAAATATTATGGAAGGAAAAGTGACAAGACGTGATGAAAGATAGAATGCTAAGACTTTGGACGAGGTTCTTAATCTGTCTGTTTGGATACCCAAATAGAAGTTTTTAACCAGCATGTTAATGATTTGTTGGAGAAGGTGGGAGAAAAGAAAAACGTAGACATGAACTCCAGTTGTGAAATTCAGTTTGGCTTAACACTTATATCTGTATTTCAGGGACCCCAAAGTTTGGGATGGTAGACTTGGACCAAAACTCAAGATCTGATCTGTAGGAATAAGTTATGTCGGGTTGGGAAGTCAAGACTGGGTCTAGAGAACAAAGAAAATAGTCATAGAAACCACTTAAACATATGGCAGAAAAAATGAGCATGGCTTGGAGAATATGATAGTAGGCAGAAGACATATCTGAATGTACTGTAAAGACTAGCAATGATCAAACTACAGAATGAGTCAAGAATACCTTATCTGACAGATGATGCAAAAACTAATTGAATAAATATTTTGTGAATATTTTTCAACCATATTATAAAGCTGGTTGAATAATGTCAAAAACATTAATTAAACAATTTAACTAACCAAAACTCAATGATTTAAAATGTTAAATTAATATTATTCATCCAGATCTTGCAAAGATTTCATCCTATTTAAATAAAGATCATTTACAATTTGAGGGGTGGGGATCTAAAGATAAAACAATCCCATACCACCTACTGCACAGTGAGTCTCAAGGGAACATGTCTGTCTGACATCATTGTGTGGTTCCACTTACTGTACAGCTCAACAAGGTTTGTCATCAGCAAGAGAATGATAAGATCTCAAAGTTGTGAATTATTTTTTTTTTGAGACTAGTTGGTCAAAGTATAATGTAAACCTGAGAAATTAAATGACATCCAATAGCAACTACGCACCGGACAGTTCAACTTTCCCTACTGTAGCCAGCCTCTGCAAAACTTCAGACACTGTCAGGCCCAAATATTTTATTACCACCCAAGGATACTACAAGAATTTTTGAATATCTGCAGAGGCCAAATACTAAACATCAGAGGAGGCTAACACACCCCGGATTATCATAGAACATATCTAGCCAGACTCTGATGTCCGTTTCACTGGCATAAATCAAACTGAAGAAAAGGGACTTGTGTTGGATTTGCAGTGGTGTAACTGATATCAGAATCTGGCCCATAAAATTTAAGTAAAGTATCACACCATTCTAAAGGTCTGATCCTGCAGAAGCAAAGTACGGAACAGTGTTTAGTACTCTGCGTACTCCCAGCAATTTGAGTGCTTGAAAGTAAGTACTTGCAAGATTAGCCCCTAAGTGCATGTACTCTTGATTCACTGAGATCTTACATTTTCCATGACAATGGCTAACAGAATCATGGCTGCTGTATTTTTAATTAATTATGGACAACTCTAATCTGTCCTTAAGTATTTAAGATAAAAAGCCATCAAAAGTCTTAACAGATTTTTATTTCTGTTTTGGTTAAAGATATAATTGGATGGTTTCTATAAATAAAATAATAGGCACAATGCACTAGAATGGTTACCCTTACAAAACTAAATGATTAAGAATCATAGTCTGCATATGGAAATCCTATTGGGTGTGTGGTTTTGGTGGGGGGGGGGGTTGTCTGGGGGGGGTTGTACGGGTGATAAATATTAAACATTTTAAATTTAATTTCATAACCACTTTTTAAAATATCAAATGGAACTAATCCTATTTATGGATTTACGATTCTACAAAACATTCCTTTTTCAATCAAAGCCCACAAGTTATGTGGATGTAAAAAGCAGGGGGGGAACATAATCCATTTTTCACTTACATAGAACTGAAAAATGGCTATACTCTTAGTTGAAAAATGGCATGATACAGAGTTCTTGAAAATAATAGTTAACAGCTTGGATTTTATGTACTTCTTCATTTAAAGAGCAAGCTGTAAATTAAGTCAGTATGGTTTGACAACAATGTTATCGGTACGTTTGAAATTAATTAGATTGCTGTGAACATACTTTAGCAGCTTAAATCAGTGAAATATACAAAGAGTAAAACAGGCTTTTTGTCTAATTTTTTATGGTGAACCTGTTTTATTCTTGGACTCTGTGAAAATTGATGTTTCAATTAATAGTCATCATAGGTCTTTTTTTGCACTTCAGTACCACAATAATCCTCAGCAATCTGGGATCAAAGTAATACTTGGGCACTACAATAGTTACAATTGAGATCATGTAGTTCACCATATAAGAAGAGAAGGAAATTGTCTTTGGAGCACATTTGGCATCCTTTGCCTAGTACTTCTGAACACTAACAAAAGCTACATTAAAACTTAATTTGAACAGAACTTAGAGAAAGACAACATGAAAAGACACTAATGTGGAAAGCACTTTGATTTATGTTTGTGGGTTCTTTCAAATCTATCCCAGCCTCATGGGTATCCAAATTTAAGAAAAGTATATTGCAAATTTATTCTAAATGCAAAGACGCTAAGATCTCAAGAGTAAATGCATGTGGACTAGCAGTCACATATATGCATAGTATTTCTGTTTTTAATTTTGTTTTATGTTTCTAACTAAACTTGTATGATGATCCTCATTGTATAAATGTGTGCATGGAATCCCCTTTTGCTACAGTGGTTCGCGCAGGGCACTATGAATCAAAAGTCCTGTGTTACCTTTCTAGCTCAATGTGACCTTAGCTACGCTGACACCTTCAATTTCTTGGTTCCTCCTTTTGCAATGTGGGAATAAGTGCCTTTATGTACCTCATAAGGTTGTTGTAAAGCTTAAGTAGCCAATGTTTGCTAAGTATTTTAATATTAGTGCTGGGCAAAATTAGTGACTTTTTTTTTTCCCCACAAAATTTTGTGAGGCACTGTTTACCCATTGGTTTGGAGTGGATTTTGCCTCAAAAACTTGCTATATGTGAAATTTAAAGGGGTCAAATTTTCAAATGATCTGGTTGCAAAATCCATTTATAGTTGTATTTGCTCTTGTTCCACCATCAGAAGTGACACTATAATCTATAGAGAGACCAGATGGGTGAGGTAATATCTTTTATTCTGTGTAAGCTTGAAGCCTTGTCTCTCTCACACCAACGGAAGTTGGTCCAATAAAAGGTATTACCTCACCCATCTTGTCCCTCTAATACCTTGGAACCAACACAGCTATAACAACACGGCATACCATAATTTGTACTCAGAACTGTTCCACAGTGCTCTGGTTTGGTCATGCCAGAGGGCAAAATTAGGGCACAGACTGAGTATAGCAATGCCTAATATTTAGTCACCCTACCACCTTGTGGAATCCACAGCCCCAAGTTAGGCCTCCAAGCTCCCTATATGACGCATGGGGAAAGTTAGGCACCTAAAAATTGGATTAACAGAATTCAGCAAGATGAGCGGGAATCTGCCTATTCAAGCCAGTAGCAAATACTAAGGAAAGGACTGTGGCCTAATCCCTAACTCTGGGCCGTAGGGAGGCAACCTCCCTCCACTGTGGATTCACTGCTGTAAATTGTCTTCTGGAGTTAGGCATGTAAGTCTGGTCAGCCCTTTCTTCCAAACAGCCTCCTTCCACCTTATATCCTATAGTCCAGTGATTAGCACACTTACTGTTATGTGGTGACTCTGGGTTCAAATCCCCACTGTGCCTGATTTACAGCAGATGCTTGAACTCAGGTAGTCTCTCACCTCCCAGGTGAGTGCCCTAGCCAGTGGGTAATAGGGTAGTCTGAGATGAGTTTATCTCAGTCTCTACTGTTGAAGCTGTTCCACTTTGTATAAAATACTTAAATATTATTTGGAAGAGAGTCTTGAACCTGGTTCTCTGAAGTGAGTTCCCTAACCACTGGGCTGCAGATTCATTCTCTTTCTGGCCCAATGAATATAAGTAGTTATACAAATAGGGCCCCACAGGTGACATAGTTGTTCCCTGCTTACTTGGAGAACCTTGCAGGGGCTTAGAAGCTAAGCAACTTGGTGGTGTTAAAACTCAGATGGCTTTGCACATGCCAATTGCAGAAATGTAGGCTCCTAGGGGACTTCACCAACAGAAATTTAGGGTATGTCTACACTGCAATTAAATACCCACAGCTGGCCCATGTCAGCCAACTTGGGCTCACGGGGCTCAGGCTAAGGGGCTGTTGAACAACAACACTTCAATTAAACAATCCCTTAAGCCGAGCCCTGTGAGCCTGAGTCAGCTGACATGGGATGGACATGGGTATTTAATTGCAGCGTTTTCGAAGGATATATTTTTAAAGCACACAACTGTAAGAAAACTGGCAGACTTGCATGAATGCGTACATTCTTATGGAAGTCACTTAGGAAAATGGAATTTGTTTGGAAATCTAATATGAATCTAGGGAACATCTTGGTCTTCCTAAGCATTAATCAGGTGGCATATATGTGTTACCTTAATATAGTAAGCAGTAAGAGCACCATTTTCTAACATTCCATAAAAAGCACCATTAAAATAAAGGGACAAAAGCAATTGTTGTTTTGCTCAATTCCATCTTCCCCTTGCACCTGCTATGGCATTCAAAATGTCAACAGGCCAACTTATTCCCCTTTCTTCTTTAACAAATCTGCAGTAAGAAATTTACAACAGCAATCGTTTTATCATCCTCTGAATTTGGGATTTAATTTACGCTTACGCATTAATGATTAAAATATAACTTTGAGTACTCTCCATGTACAGTCTCTCCAACAACCATAGCCCAGAAAATGGGTCTAGTTTTGTGTGGTGTCTGTGATAATGAATTAGTTTAAGCTGGTCCAGATTCCTGACACTGCTTTTGCCTTCTCCAGATCTCTAACCCTTCTACGTTTTTTCCCCGAGAACTCCTAGATGGTCCATGGTCCTTCAAATCCTGCCTATTTTAAATGCCTTTTGATTGACAGAAATAACATTTTTGGTTTTGGACTGTGTCCACTTTTTATTCGGGGGCATGTGGTTTTTCTATCATAACATTTCCAAGTCATGTAACTTGTTACTGGTGTAGTGAAATTCTTTCCCAAACAGTTAAGATATGATTAGTATATTTTTGCTGGAAATGTATTTATAACTCATTGGACTCTTGCAATTCTGCCAAAGCTACTCAGTGCCACTTTGATTCCCATTTTAAACTGTCACTTCTGAAAAAAATTATTAAAAAATAAACTTGTTGCTATTTGACTCAGGCCTGAACATTCCAAGCACCCTTAATTTTACTATTTTAAAAATAATTAACTTTGGGTATCTCATTCCAGCTGAGCATTTGATTGTCCATGAGGGCCTGCTTTTTATTTGCTTGCTAGCAAAGCTAAGTGAAAAACAAAACTCACATGTTTTGACCAAAGTTAGACAATAAGTCAGTGACTCAGACAGATTAAAACCCAGAGTCTTCCTGGCTCCTCATTCGCTCATAGGCTGCTGCTACTTTCTGTAGGAGAGCAGAAAGAAATCTTGGAACACATGTGGAACAGAAGTGGACTCTGAGATGTTGTTTGCAGTCTGGACTTGCTGTAGAGAAGATGCCATTGGCCTGGAATGGTCAAGCATGTCTACACCTAATGGAGAAACTATATTGTCATACAATTAACTGTATTCATACTCTCACAATACAGAAAGGATGGGAGAATGGGTAGTCTCTTAAAAATACTTTATATATTGTTTCATAGATTGGCCACTATACATTCAGAAGCTGGGAATGAGTGACAGGGAGTGGCTCACTTGATAATTACCTGTTCTGTTCATTCCCTCTGGGGACCTTTGGTCTGACCCAGTATGGCCGTTCTTATGTTCTTACATTCTGTGTATTAATTTAGATGGAATACATGGGCCAGAGGTGTTAACACAATCCAGTCAATGTCCAATATTAAACGGTATTAAACAAGGTCTAGGTGCGGTATACAGGGTCCTCAGTGTTCTTACTACCATGGCAAGCACCCTTTTAACCCTTTATTAAAGATACAGAAAAGAAGGAAAAACAGTTAAAAATTTGAAATGTAAAGTATTAAATAAAGCTTTTATTTTAACAACATTTCTTGTTCCCTTTCCCTTTAGCTGGAGAGGGTTTTAGAAGGAACCCCCCGCCCTTGTTTGACTATCTTCTATAGTGTCAAAGATGGTGGCAATTGTCCTTTTGGGTAAGAGACAAGAAGTTAGTTGAGATGAATAGTTGCTGCTGCTGCTGTTAAAGTCCAATCCTGTTTCATTTTAGATGGTGTTTGGAATTCAGCTGGAGCTGGTAGGGGTGGCAGTGTCATCTGAATCCCTCTCTCTGGCCCAATCTGGTCAGGACATCTCTCAGGATCATGATGAAAAAGGCCCAGGGTCTTAGGAAACAGTGTGGGTGGCAGTCATGATGATGAATCTCACTCTAGTAGCCTTCATCTGTTCTTCTTCATTTTTTCCCCATAAAGACCCACAAAGGAAATGATGGGCGGAATAGTCCGTCCCCTCTTTCTTTTTTTTTCTTTTTTCTTTTTTTTGTCCACACCAATTTTGGTTCACTGATTTCTGCACTCACATTTTCTTGTTTATCAAGCATAATCCTAACACAGTCCTTGAGTTATATCAGTAGGCCTTTTTGCTTAGACTAATGCAGTCTTTCTGTCTCCTTTTCATACCTGTTCCCGTTAACATTTGTTGTTCTAGGTTACTGTGACATCTATGAACTTTCACATACTTTTTACAGCTGAGCTCACAATTAGAGTAAATTTGTAGGCCCAAGTATCACAATGTAAATGGTCTATAAAGTGACCACATCACTTTCCTTTCTTGCACCTGATGATGCTATGATACTATACTTTATTATATTACAGAGATTGTATAATTGTTTTGACTCAAACAAGGTACAAGAAGTGTTTGTTTAATTACATTTTTACCAAATTTGTATTTATATTGGTCCATGGATTGGCCAAAAGAAAGTGCTGAAGAACAATGGAATTATCTTTTTCTCTCAAGGAATCCAAATGATCCTAGCATGAGAAGTCCGAAAGTCAAACATACTGATTTATATGGCCGAGCCATCTGACTAGTAATATGTTATATTACATTTTCTTTTCCCCAACATTTTCTCAGTGTTTATGCGCAATTTAGCTGGTCTTTCATATCTCCTTAACCCCACTCTAATTACCATTGCAGTGTTTACAGTTAAAATAGGAGTGGGTTATTACAGTGAGCATGTCAAATGTATGTCCAAAATAAAATCCTACTCAGAGTCAGTATGTCTGCTCCAAATATTATTTTAATTTTATAACAACGATGGCTTCCATATGATACTGGAGATGATAAAAAGAAGGCTGGGGAAATAATTGGCTGGAGCAGACCTTACACCTTTCTTGTTGACAGAAAACACGTTAACAGATTTCTACTCATAAGGAAGTCTTCCAGCAACAAAATAATACTGGAAGTGAAGCACACACCTCTAAGTGCTCTGAGATCTACTGATGAAAAGTGCTATATCTGAGCTAGGCATAATTATTAATATTAAGGGGGAATTCTTCTAAATCACCACTGAAAATAAATACTCTTAGTATAATGAGTCATTATCTCAGCTAGTCACTGCCCAAAGTGAAATGTCTCTGTCAGTAAAAAGTTGTTTATTATGATTGTCTTGGACTATGTTACTTCTGGAGGGCGGGGGGGAACTCTGTGACTTGCCTCATTGGAATGGAAAACACAGTTGTTCTATGGAGCATAGGAATTTGTTTGCATATTCTTGGCCTGATGCCATAACCGTTATAGCTAAGCCATAATAAGATTGTAGCCAGTGGAAAAAGAAAATCTCTTTTTCCATTCTGTAATGGTACAGTAGGCTTGATGATTGTGATGGGGTCCCCAGGGTACAACCTGAAACTATGGGGCCGCTGTGCCCCCTTAACTCTCCAATCTGGGCTGTCTCTCAAATGCTTTGCTAGTAACAAGCAGCAAACCTTTTCTGGTGCTGTGATCACTCAGTCAACAACATGCAGGGATGCACCCAGCTAAGTAGCATGAATACTCTTTAAGCCATTCATGAACTATACATAGGGAAACACCAGCAAACCCCCCCCCAAACATTTTACCCCAGAAATGTACCATCTTACACTGCTCACGACCTTTTCTTGAACAATGCAAGCTCATTAATTAGTTCACCACTTCATCAAAGGATAGTGGACATGCACCAGCCTTTATAATCTGAGCAGATTCCCCAAGCATGTTAGACAAACTCACTGGTAAGGATAAATCGTTAAAATAAGTTTATCAACCACAGAAAGGTTTTAAGTGATTATAAATGATACGCATAAATGTCAGAGATAGTTACCTAAGAAAATAAAAAGTAACCACACATTCAAATCCTAAACTTTCAGACTAAGCAAGATTTGAATCAAACAGCTTTTCTGACCCCACTGGATGTTGCAGGCAGGAAACAGTTCTTAATACACAGGCTGAATTCCATTCTCAGCCTGGGACCAATCTCCCCAGTTCAAAGTCTTTGTCTTCCCAAAATTCTTGTTGCCTTCAGAGTAGGTGTGGGGAGGAGAGAGGTGATCTCATGATGCCACTGTCCCTTATTTTATACTCTCAATTCATGTTCTAGGAAAGATACTGGCCCAGGCATGCCTGGTGGGCCTTGCTGAGTCAGAGTTGAGCAATCCTCTTTGTGTGGTGCTTGCACAACTGTCTCTTACAGAATTGTAAATCTCTTGTTTTGCTGGTCAATAGCTCAGCTGGTGATGGCCACTTAACGCCTGTTTGGGTGTGGGTCACCTCCTTTGTTGCCACTGGAGAGCAAGCTGTGGGCATCTCCTGGACATACAATATATCATAATTCCATATACAATTATGATACACATATTTTGATAGAACAATGAGTTTGTTTGAAAGGCATGCTTTGTATGAAACATCACAAACATATACAAATGATGAAAATGAGGATTTCAGGGTGCTACGTTGAGGTACAATGCATCAAAATGATAGTGTACTTGACTCCAAGATATCTAGAAAAAAAGTGGTTGTATTTCCACTTATTAAATGTACTTGTCTGAGAAACAATGGCTTGTGCACAAATGAACAATGATTTGTAGGGATGTTGATGGTTTAGCTTCACTGAAGTGACTTAACTAACTGGGGCCTCAAAGATGTAAAAGCATTCTGTAAATAATTGAAGTTGTCTTCTCTGATACAGTTACTTCCTGCCATATCAGAGGAGAGACACCATTTTAATTATTGCCAGGCTACATCTTGCACGGGAAATTGAGAGAGAGAGTGAGACAGTGGTCAGGGTTTCCAGCTGGAAGATTGACTTTAATGATCAAGCATTTTGATTATAACGGGACTGGGAAAGATGGATGAACTGTAGTTGTGACCATCATCTGAGCGTGATCGTCCAAATGTACAGCCCTATTGAACATGTGTGGTGAAGCTGAAAAGAAGTCTATGTCAGCACAGTGAGAGGCTATTACTGTTGAAGGCCATTACTTGTGATTACCCAAGATGTACTGAAGGGAAGCTGAAACTCCAGTGCTTACTAGGAAGCAAATTGTGTCTTGCATCCACTCATCCTAGAGGGGAATGAAAATCTAATAAGCAGCAGAACTCTAATTGTTCTAGGTTCTTATACTACACCTATCACCATGTTATCTGATTACCATTTTGCAGTTCCACACTCCACAAATGGCAATAGGTAGGAGACCCTGCGCATTGTGTCTGCACCCTTGCCTTCTTTGTACCTGGGCCTTATGAAGTCCATTTCAGTGTCACAGCAGTAAGAATTTTTGAATGCAAGAAAGTGCATTCAAGACTATGTGACTCCATCAGGCAACCCACCTGCTTTCTCCATGCACCAGTAAAGTTGCTTAATGGAGCCTTGAAACTGCAGTCCTGTAGTGATCCTGGATTGGATGGGGATGGGGGGATTCCTTTTCCCTTGAACCTCAAAAAAGTAGTGCTCTGCTGGCTCATAGAGTCCTCTAATACCCCCGTGTGTGAATACAGGCTGATAGAAACAACTTGAGTTGGAACTTTAGCAGAAAGAAAAGTGAAGCCTCACCAGAAAATAGTATAATAAGAATGTCTGCTTTAATGGTCTGTGCTTGTTGATTGTTTTGAATGGCAATGGTCGAGATCCTCAACTGGCATAAACCAATTTCCAAGTGAATGAAGCTACAATGATTTACACCAGCTGAAAAATTGTCCTACATGCTTATAGCAAGTTTGATTTGGATTCTTCCGTCGACCTAGTGCTGTCCATACTGAGGGATAGCTTAACTGTGTCCCTCAGGAGTGTGGATTTTTCATGCCCTTGAGCAATTTAGGTGGGTCAACTTAACTTTTTAGTTTAGACCTGGCCTAAGTCTAGTGCAGACATTACTAGGAGTGTACTCTAAGGTCTCAACGTATAACAGAACTATTTCTTTTTGTTTCTCTCCCCCAACTCTCCTTCAAATAGTTGTTTCCATGATGCTTGAAGAAATAGACTCATCAGTAACGGAAGTGTTGATATTATGGTGATTGGGGTCATAGCAATATCTGTATAGATACTGCTAATTTTTATTTTTTTATTTTAGTTTAGTTGTTTAGTCCATAGGTTAGGGACAATGACAGCTTTAGTGTATGTTTTTTCCCAATAGCATTCCACAACTACAACCCTCTCCGAAAATGGACACCTTTTCTAGAGGAAATATATGGTTATATTTCCATACATGATCAACACTGATCCTTTTTGAAGAGGAGAACGTCAACACCAAATTATGGTGTTTGTGATGTCAATTTGTGAGAAATGAGCCAAGACTACCACATTCACTTTGTAGCCTACAGAGATGATGCTTGATTATGTTTATATAGAAATGTGTTGAAATGTATGTAGGCCCAACAATCTATTTCCTAAAATAGTGAAGCAAGGCCTGGTAAAATATGAATAAAATGAAGTGACACAATTTGGAGGTAAGTTGGAGATAAGAGGACATAACTCTAGGTTATGTTGTAAACATGTTTTAGTCCTAATTTTTTTTTTTACAAGTGTTGTAGTTAGTGTTTTCCAAAACATTAACATTGTATCTATATTTATAGTTATTGGTATGGCATTTACATGGAGTGTTAAATAAAAATAAGCTTAATTTTCAATGGCTAATGAGAAAGTAGAAAATATTTAATTTCTGGTAAAAAAGGTAGATTTAATGTTAGTTAATTAAGGGATAGTATTATAATTGATTATAAAAAGGGTAATATGTTGATTTTAGATATGTGCACCCATCCATCATCAAGGTACCATTAGACAAAGGATTATACCCAGTCTTCTCATTCAGGGATTGATCGTCCCTGAATGTATTATTTCATCTTAGAATATGAGTATAAATGTACGGTATGGTTATTTTGTAATGTCTGTTTGCTTAGCTAACTGTTGCATTCACAATCCCCCACTAAATTTAAATTATCTGTAACCACCCTGGAGGCTCAAACCTTAAAGAATTCAGTTTGGTTTTATTCCTTATTTTTACTAATTGGGAATACACAACCCAAAGGTTACAACTTTTTTCTTTTCTTTTTTTTTTTTTCAAAAAAGGGGGAGGGATAGCTCAGTGGTTTGATCATTGGCCTGCTAAACCCAGGTTTGTGAGTTCAATCCCTGAGGGGGCCATTTAGGGATGTGAGGCAAAAATAAGGGACGGTACTTGGTCCTGCTGTGAAGGCAGGGGCCTGGACTCAACCTTTCAAGGTCCCTTCCAGTTCTATGAGATAGGTATATCTCCATACTAAAACTTCATGTAAGATCTCAGAATTGATGTGGACCCTAGTCCTGGAGGTGAAATAATCTAATCCCTTATACTAGTTTTTTTTATAATAAAATTCCTAAAAGTGATTATCAGTAGTAGGACTGGGCACATATTATATTCAGAGCAGGTAAAATTGTTTATGTTTAAGGTTGCGTGACACTTTCCATTAAGACCCTATTTTCAGTTGCTCATAACTTCATCCAATTTTAACCATTTGGGCTGAAATTTCCCATCTCAGGTGTCGGTCTCAGGCTGAAATTTTTTAAAAGTTTCATCTGACATGATTCAGCTGTTTCCAAGAATGAGAGTAGTGGACATACATTGTTTTGCTCATGATAAATAAATAGTCTTATAACTGTTTCATTGAGAAGCTGTAGGGTCTTAATGCTTTGGAACAGGATCTTGAAATTTAGCAGGAGGGCCACCACTGTGTCAGGGATGAGTCTTTTGTTATTCTCATGAAGAATCACCCAACTTTGGTAAAGTATATGTCCTCTGAAAAAATCTCAGTGTATACATGCTAAGTAGAGACTTGTTTGACTTTGGTAGCTAAATTCGCTGAAGATTTTAGCTGCACTGAGCATGCTCTATTCCCACACAGCAACTGCATGTGACAGGACTACATGTGCATCATCCCACAGAGCAACTGCATGTACTCCAGCCTGAGGTTGCAGGCACTAAGCAAGACCTTCCCTGCAATTGTTCCTTCTGACTCCTGTGAAACAGTGGGACATTTTGGCACCAGAAACAGGAACTAAGAGCAGGGAGACTGCCTCTCATGTGCTCAGTGGTTTTTCTGCTCAGGCAAGTGCATAGGTAGGCTTAATTCTGGCATTTCCTAACTTTTGAATGCTTGACTTTGCAACCTTCTTTTAATGTACTGTTTTATGTGTAATATAGTTAAAAATCATTGGCAAAATATCTTGAATCTAGTGTGGGGGAGCATGAGAATCTGGATCTCTGTGTCTGTATCTGTGTGTAAAATTGTTGAATTTAAGACCAGAAGAAACCACCAGCTCATCTAGTCTGACCTCTTGTGTATCACAGCCCACCCGCATTCATATTAAACCCAACAACTGAAATTAGACCAAGGTATTACAGCCTAATATGTGCCACATGCAGAGAATAAAAGGGACTGAGGTGCACCAACATCCAAGGCCCTTGCCATGGCAGGATTAAGTGAGAAATACCCAGATGCTCCTGGCAAGTGACTTGCACCCCACACTGCAGAGGAAAGTGGAGAAAAAACTCAAGGTCGCTGCCAATCTGATCTGGGGGGGCAATTCTTTCCTGACCTCGCTTAGTCTTTATGCCATTAAGTTGGGAGAGGAACAGAAGACGTCTCATGCATGTGTGTCAGCTACTTAATTTGAATTCCACAGAGGATCAGTGAGCTGAAAAGAAAAGGACATCCTATTAAATTTGGGAAGAAAGCAGAAACTGTGAACTGAAAGAAGTCTTAACTATGTTGAGTTGATTATAAAGGGCCAGGGCTTCATACTCCTCTCAGTTCCACTTAGATATATCTCTACACACTCATATATATGCTAATATTTAGCATAAAAACCACACATACATATATATATTTACTTTTCCTTTTTCCATTGATTATGTATTTATATGTGTGTGTGTGTATATATATATATATGTGTGTGTGTGTGTGTGTGTATGTAATCAATGAGAAAAATAAAGAAGCTTTGTTTCTATTTAGTATTTATGACAAAATTCAGTGCTGATGAAAATGAAGAATTAATAGCATTAATCTAAGCCAGCAGTACAAGCCAATGCTGTGTAAGCTCTCCTATAGAACTCTGCCAATGCATCTCAATACTTACCTAACTCACCCTTATTATTGCACTCCTGGGCTACATTAAAGAACACACCACAGCTGATTTTTTTTTAAAGTAGTGGTTTTATGATGTACACAAATGGGAATTAGAATGAGAACACCAAACTCGTTCATAATCATCTAGACTATCATGGAATGTACATCCTTCGAAGCAAAAGCTAGTGCATTATTGATTACTGTTATGTTATTATTTATTATCTTTACAGCTTCTACAATGTACTGATGTTCTTTACAGTTAGGAAGACAGCCAGATTAGTTTGAGTTTACAGTCTCACTAGACCACGCACAGATACGGGAAGGTGAATAGAACACAATTAAAGCACATTAGTGTAGTAACCAACCGATCACCTTCATAGAATAATACAACTGAAACAAAAGTAATGTGCCCAAGAGAAAATGTAATCATCTTAAAATATCTGACAAGAAAAACTTATTTTAAAGTAAGATAAAAAGATAAATGCACTGATTATTCAAAATAGAGATGTTTGAAGTTTCTTAAATGCTTTCTTGATTAAGAAAAACATTTAAATGCACAAAATTACTACACTTAAATCACTAAACACCTAAAAAATAGAAGTTACCAAAAAGGTATGCAAAAGTACTCAATTATTATAGTTAAATCACTAGAACATTTAGGGTGGCACCATAGAAACCAAACACAAACTAAGTGAGTCAGTGCAGATGGCTCACGCAACATCTTTAAAATCAATGGAGTTGCCTCATTGTACCTGAGAGGAGAATGTGACCCTGACATTTCACTGCTGAACCCCATGCAAATCTTGTGCTTTAACTAACACTGAATTGAAATAATTGATATAATGATTTTGCAAAAGTGGGGTATGTCTGCCAGACACACAGTTCACCAACTGCACTTGGTTAATGTGTTGTTTTCTGTGAAGAAAACAAAACCCTTTTAAGCAATTTACCTAGTGTCCTCTACAGAGGAATCAAACATTTTATTGTCATTTTCCCATTTTTTAAATTCAAAATTCTTAATTTTCACAAATTTGATCAATTTCAACCAGGTCTACCACAAAGGGACCTAACTTCCAGCTGCAGGGACATGAAATGGAACTATGTTGGAGTTCATCAAGTCTACTTTCAGATTGGTTAGCAGGATTGGTGCAAAGCTAGACCAGTCTCTTTTGTTCCCAACATCATCTTCCTCACTTGTTGTTCTGATTATATCACTCCCCTCTTTGAATCTCTCCTATGTCTTACCTTTATCCTCACACCAAATTCTAGCTTCTTACCCCTCCCTGCTTGTCCTCTGGATGGTGGCTTAAGGTCTTTGGAGGCACAGGAGTACATAGCTAAGTCATAAAAAGACTGCCTGATGTTTCTCAAACCACTAGTCTTGGGTAAAAAGAAAAGGAGTACTTGTGGCACCTTAGAGACTAACCAATTTATTTGAGCATGAGCTTTCGTGAGCTACAGCTCACTTCATCAGATGTTTACCGTGGAAACTGCAGCAGACTTTATATACACACAGAAATCATGAAACAATACCTCCTCCCACCCCACTGTCCTGCTGGTAATAGCTTATCTAAAGTGATCAACAGGTGGGCCATTTCCAGCACAAATCCAGGTTTTCTCACCCTCCACCCCCCCACACAAATTCACTCTCCTGCTGGTGCTAGCCCATCCAAAGTGACAACTCTTTACATAATCAAGTCGGGCTATTTCCTGCATAGATCAAGGTTTTCTCACATCCCCCCCACCCCCATACACACACAAACTCACTCTCCTGCTGGTAATAGCTCATCTAAACTGACCACTCTCCAGGTTTAAATCCAAGTTAAACCAGAACATCTGGGGGGGGGGTAGGAAAAAACAAGAGGAAACAGGCTACCTTGCATAATGACTTAGCCACTCCCAGTCTCTATTTAAGCCTAAATTAATAGTATCCAATTTGCAAATGAATTCCAATTCAGCAGTTTCTCGCTGGAGTCTGGATTTGAAGTTTTTTTGTTTTAAGATAGCGACCTTCATGTCTGTGATTGCGTGACCAGAGAGATTGAAGTGTTCTCCGACTGGTTTATGAATGTTATAATTCTTGACATCTGATTTGTGTCCATTTATTCTTTTACGTAGAGACTGTCCAGTTTGACCAATGTACATGGCAGAGGGGCATTGCTGGCACATGATGGCATATATCACATTGGTGGATGTGCAGGTGAACGAGCCTCTGATAGTGTGGCTGATGTGATTAGGCCCTGTGATGGTGTCCCCTGAATAGATATGTGGGCACAATTGGCAACGGGCTTTGTTGCAAGGATAAGTTCCTGGGTTAGTGGTTCTGTTGTGTGGTATGTGGTTGTTGGTGAGTATTTGCTTCAGGTTGCGGGGCTGTCTGTAGGCAAGGACTGGCCTGTCTCCCAAGACTTGTGAGAGTGTTGGGTCATCCTTTAGGATAGGTTGTAGATCCTTAATAATGCGTTGGAGGGGTTTTAGTTGGGGGCTGAAGGTGACCGCTAGTGGCGTTCTGTTATTTTCTTTGTTAGGCCTGTCCTGTAGTAGGTAACTTCTGGGAACTCTTCTGGCTCTATCAATCTGTTTCTTCACTTCTGCAGGTGGGTATTGTAGTTGTAAGAAAGCTTGACAGAGATCTTGTAGGTGTTTGTCTCTGTCTGAGGGGTTGGAGCAAATGCGGTTGTATCGCAGAGCTTGGCTGTAGACGATGGATCGTGTGGTGTGGTCAGGGTGAAAGCTGGAGGCATGCAGGTAGGAATAGCAGTCAGTAGGTTTCCGGTATAGGGTGGTGTTTATGTGGCCATTGTTTATTAGCACTGTAGTGTCCAGGAAGTGGATCTCTTGTGTGGACTGGACCAGGCTGAGGTTGGTGGTGGGATGGAAATTGTTGAAATCATGGTGGAATTCCTCAAGGGCTTCTTTTCCATGGGTCCAGATGATGAAGATGTCATCAATATAGCGCAAGTAGAGTAGGGGCTTTAGGGGACGAGAGCTGAGGAAGCGTTGTTCTAAATCAGCCATAAAAATGTTGGCATACTGTGGGGCCATGCGGGTACCCATAGCAGTGCCGCTGATCTGAAGGTATACATTGTCCCCAAATGTGAAATAGTTATGGGTAAGGACAAAGTCACAAAGTTCAGCCACCAGGTTAGCCGTGACATTATCGGGGATAGTGTTCTTGACGGCTTGTAGTCCATCTTTGTGTGGAATGTTGGTGTAGAGGGCTTCTACATCCATAGTAGCCAGGATGGTGTTATCAGGAAGATCACCGATGGATTGAAGTTTCCTCAGGAAGTCAGTGGTGTCTCGAAGGTAGCTGGGAGTGCTGGTAGCGTAGGGCCTGAGGAGGGAGTCTACATAGCCAGACAATCCTGCTGTCAGGGTGCCAATGCCTGAGATGATGGGGCGCCCAGGATTTCCAGGTTATGGACTACAAGCCGTCAAGAACACTATCCCCGATAATGTCACGGCTAACCTGGTGGCTGAACTTTGTGACTTTGTCCTTACCCATAACTATTTCACATTTGGGGACAATGTATACCTTCAGATCAGCGGCACTGCTATGGGTACCCGCATGGCCCCACAGTATGCCAACATTTTTATGGCTGATTTAGAACAACGCTTCCTCAGCTCTCGTCCCCTAAAGCCCCTACTCTACTTGCGCTATATTGATGACATCTTCATCATCTGGACCCATGGAAAAGAAGCCCTTGAGGAATTCCACCATGATTTCAACAATTTCCATCCCACCACCAACCTCAGCCTGGTCCAGTCCACACAAGAGATCCACTTCCTGGACACTACAGTGCTAATAAACAATGGCCACATAAACACCACCCTATACCGGAAACCTACTGACTGCTATTCCTACCTGCATGCCTCCAGCTTTCACCCTGACCACACCACACGATCCATCGTCTACAGCCAAGCTCTGCGATACAACCGCATTTGCTCCAACCCCTCAGACAGAGACAAACACCTACAAGATCTCTGTCAAGCTTTCTTACAACTACAATACCCACCTGCAGAAGTGAAGAAACAGATTGATAGAGCCAGAAGAGTTCCCAGAAGTTACCTACTACAGGACAGGCCTAACAAAGAAAATAACAGAACGCCACTAGCGGTCACCTTCAGCCCCCAACTAAAACCCCTCCAACGCATTATTAAGGATCTACAACCTATCCTAAAGGATGACCCAACACTCTCACAAGTCTTGGGAGACAGGCCAGTCCTTGCCTACAGACAGCCCCGCAACCTGAAGCAAATACTCACCAACAACCACATACCACACAACAGAACCACTAACCCAGGAACTTATCCTTGCAACAAAGCCCGTTGCCAATTGTGCCCACATATCTATTCAGGGGACACCATCACAGGGCCTAATCACATCAGCCACACTATCAGAGGCTCGTTCACCTGCACATCCACCAATGTGATATATGCCATCATGTGCCAGCAATGCCCCTCTGCCATGTACATTGGTCAAACTGGACAGTCTCTACGTAAAAGAATAAATGGACACAAATCAGATGTCAAGAATTATAACATTCATAAACCAGTCGGAGAACACTTCAATCTCTCTGGTCACGCAATCACAGACATGAAGGTCGCTATCTTAAAACAAAAAAACTTCAAATCCAGACTCCAGCGAGAAACTGCTGAATTGGAATTCATTTGCAAATTGGATACTATTAATTTAGGCTTAAATAGAGACTGGGAGTGGCTAAGTCATTATGCAAGGTAGCCTGTTTCCTCTTGTTTTTTCCTACCCCCCCCCCAGATGTTCTGGTTTAACTTGGATTTAAACCTGGAGAGTGGTCAGTTTAGATGAGCTATTACCAGCAGGAGAGTGAGTTTGTGTGTGTATGGGGGTGGGGGGGATGTGAGAAAACCTTGATCTATGCAGGAAATAGCCCGACTTGATTATGTAAAGAGTTGTCACTTTGGATGGGCTAGCACCAGCAGGAGAGTGAATTTGTGTGGGGGGGTGGAGGGTGAGAAAACCTGGATTTGTGCTGGAAATGGCCCACCTGTTGATCACTTTAGATAAGCTATTACCAGCAGGACAGTGGGGTGGGAGGAGGTATTGTTTCATGATTTCTGTGTGTATATAAAGTCTGCTGCAGTTTCCACGGTAAACATCTGATGAAGTGAGCTGTAGCTCACGAAAGCTCATGCTCAAATAAATTGGTTAGTCTCTAAGGTGCCACAAGTACTCCTTTTCTTTTTGCGAATACAGACTAACACGGCTGTTCCTCTGAAACTAGTCTTGGGTAGCGAATTGCTATTATTAACAGTTGACAGGAATGGGTGCAGCTGAACTGGTGCTGAATATGATTTAACTGCAATATTTTAACCACAGTTTCTGAAACGGTGATAAACACAGTTTGGCCTCAGTTAAACCTGCAGTTAAACCATATTCCGCACTGGTTCAACAGCACCAGTTGCTGACGTTCTTTGTTAGCAATGGGTAATTTCAGTAGAGTTGATGAGTCATGTCTTCAGCGTCCTGGCTAGCATTTCCTCTCATCTCAGTAAATTGGCTCTAATAACGTAAGATTTTGTGTAACCTATTGCTGAACACATAATGGGTGTCTCTTTTGCCTGCTCAATAGATGCTGTAGCAGCTTCTAGCTCATTATTGTGAACAACCTGAGATAGCCTCTGTATGAAAAGCTCCATATGAAACAAACTCTATTATGTCCTACAAAAGAAAATTAAAGGTCTCTTGAGTTGGGTGTTATATTCTTGCCAAAACAATTCATGATTTTTTTCTTCATCTAATAAATTATTCTTATAGACTAAAGAGATTTTCTTTAGGACTTTGGCACTTGGAGATCATGAGTACTAAATTTGTGTAGCTTGTCAAATTACTATTTTTGTACTATAATAAGAGGAGAAAAAAAGAACATTTTTTGTGAACTGACTGGGGTGTAGAAAAAAGAAAAGGAAAACGGTCAGGACCAATTATTCTTCAAAAAGTTGTTAAAAGGACAGTATGACTAGGAAAGTGGATTTCTACCCAGAAGGAGAGTAACCAGGATTGATACAGAAACCAAAAAAATTAGTAAATTCCTGTCAATGCAAATTCAATATCAATACATTTTAAGTTTATTGGTACTGAATTTTCATTGACAGGAATCTACTAATTTTTTTGGTCTACTGTAATTACTGAGGCTAACAATTTATGCAAATGTAAGGGCACAGTTGACCCCTTACTAAAATTCTGTGAGTTTGGTTCGTTGGTCCCCTCCCCATGCCAGGAGGGAGAGGAGGGGCAGAGGAGGAGTCATGATTATGGGACTGGCAAGGCCTCAGGCCAGTGAGAGAGCTCCAGACCAGAGCCAATGGGAAGTAGCCAGCACCCCCCAGTGTGGTGAATCAGACTGATTTGGGGAAGGGACCTGAGCAGCTAGCCAGGGCAGAGCACCTTGAGGTGCTGGAGGGAGCTGCCTGAAGATGCAGCTACACATTGGAGGAGTTAGCGCAGGAACCATCTTTGTGTTTACATATTTGGACAGTGCCTTAATCCCAGATTGGGATTAATCCTTAGTGCAGAGGGGCCTTAATCCCAGATTGGGATCCTGATGCACAACCACAATAAATAATAAGCACCACGGCCAGCTATTGCCAGCAGAAGCTCCTGTCAATTCACTTGGAGTGCGCTAGGAACACTGATACATTTTTAGACTTTCAGTAATAGGTAACTTTTTCATCTACATATCTGTAAAAGTCCAGTAATGAACAACAGAAGTTAATTTATGAGCCCATACAGTACACACAATACTAATATTAGTTGCCTTCACTTTCATGTTGATTTTATATGCTCCTGTAGCAGACATTCAATAAAACACCTCACCAGGCCACCTTCCATTATGAAGATAAAACTCAGAATAAAGAGTGTGTTTTGTATGATGCTCATAATAGTCAATAAAATGAGAATAGATACTGTACAACATAAAAATTAACCTGTCATTGCCAAAATCATATATACTTGAATTAGAATAGAGCAAAAGCACCATACAGCTGAAGAATCTTCTTTATTCTTGGAATTTATGACCCACAGGGACAGTACTCCAAGCTGTCACAGATTGCACAGCCACATATAAATAGTCTCTGATTTCGTCAAACTGCATAACACCACACAGAGAAGGGTCAAAGAGCGCTGGAAGGAAGCCAGATGGTTGGAAGGAAAGTTAATAAATGCCTACTGAAGAGGAGGGTTAAGGTGTCACCTTATATTGGAAGCCTGTTGGGAATCAGAGTCTGGGTTGGTGTATCATCTCATGAGCCTTTCTTTTAAGTCCATCCTCATTGCTGTTGACAACCTTACATTTTGTCTGTCACTCAAGAAGCTCACAACCATGGATGAGGGGAAGAGGATAAAAGGAGGAGCTTGTTCCTGTAAGGGGACGAGCACATTTGTAGGTATAATTAAAATAATAAATGTTGAGAGGTCTGGGGGTTACTGGAAGTTTAAAAAAAAGAAGGAAGGTTCGGATACATTCTGATGCTTGTCCAAGCAAAACCACTGGGCCCCCTTAGTTCCTTATCTCACCACATAGCAAACTTTAAACTGGTTGGATACTATAAAAAAGCAATTGAATTTTTTTTTGTAAAAATAACAGTGGATTTTGACATACTGTTATTTTTGGGGTTATATTATTTATTGTTTATTAGTATTTATGTGGCTGACAGGTATTTATGGGAATATTTGTGAATCTTGAAAGTTTTTTGTGAATTTTAGCACTAATGATTATTAATCCAATAATTCATATTAAAAGTTCATTGTTTCATATTTGCAATTCAGTACTTATCCTTTTATTTTAAAAGTTCAAGTCATTCAGTCAGGGAGCTGAAACTAACTTTGGCGACACTTAACATACTATGAAGTGTGAATGACGAAGAGAACAATTTGAGCACGTTAGGCTGAAATTTATTTGTATAAACTATTGGGCAAATATTTACAAATATCAAATACATTTCTTGAAATCAGGATTGGCTCATAAATGGTTCACCGATAGAAACAAGAGATAACCTCACAAAGAATATCCACAGAGAATAATGTCATAAAATTATAGACCCATAGGACCAGAAGGGACCACAAGGGTCATCACCCCCAATTTGACCAATTTTACTTAAACACAACACTTCCAAGATCTTCTTTTGGTGATCCCTGTTTTTGCTAAACCAACCAAGAGTCAGATGAAAAATCCTGGATTTCAGATCTACTGGCAGGAACGAACCTCAAGCAGTCGGTGGTGCTGCAGAATTTTATTTATTCTTGCTAGCTGTGGAGCTGAGCTCTAGGAAGGATCACTCTGTGGGAATGATGTACAGAAAGAAGATTTCTTCCTTGAAAAGACATATAGACATAGAAAGTTAGGATTTTCTAATGATTTTTAAATTACCAATAATGAAAATCGCTTGATTATCACCCAAAAAGATCTGTTTCTTACTCTTGCTTAGTCTAAGTGATTTCTGAATAAAAATTATCAATACATATTTCTTTTGTAGTGGGAAATGATTCTGACAAGATATCCTTTATTATGGCTAAGGTGCTGGAGGGCTACTCTGTTCAGTCCCCATCACTACTCTGTTCAGTCCCCATGCCTAGTACATTGTTTCATGAAAGTCAAACATTATAAGGCTCATAAAGTCAGAGTTTCCACAAAAGATAAGACCGTGATTACCTGATATCTCCTGGCCAAGAAAACGACAAACCTCCTGCAAATAAGTGCTCTCAACTTGTTCAATAGCCCTTTATCTGAAAGATCTTATCATAATATAATTCTTTTCCCCAGTGACTTGCATGTCACAAGAAAAGTGGCACAATGCAGTCAGTCTATTTTTTTTTTCATGTCTTCTCAATGATAATGCCAAGCAGGTGCTTCAGGTTTATTAGGTTTTTTTCAGAATACGAACTTAACATCTTGTTTCTCTGTAAAAGTATCTATCCATCAACTGACCTGACAGAATCTCCGAAAGCATCTTGTCACCACCACTAGTGCACCTAACACAGTCAGAAGCTTCCATATGTGTAAAACATTTTTACAGTTGTTACTAGAAGTTTATAATCATATTCTGAGCTACCTTAGAGATTCAGTGTTGGCAAGCTGAAAGACAATGCCAGTAACATAACCTTGACCCAATTATTATTCTGCCTTTCCATTGGATATTGACACAAAACATATCATGATTACAGTTTTGTGCAGAATAACATAAAAACAAATAAAACCAATGTAATGCTGGCAACAGTAGATAAATGCCACAGATGCAAACCATTCATAAATGATTGCATATTCAACTCAAGGGATGCCTACTGAGCTGCAAGCACTGATGTCAGCAAAGCAAATGCTTTAACTCTGAAGAGATAAATGGAAAGGGAGGAAGCAATGATTGCAAAAACGTTAGTATAAAGGTACTGTATAAACTGGCCAGTTTTTTAAAGGTGAATTGAAAAGTATTTTTAAAATATTCAATTAACAGACTGTTCAAGATCTCTAAGCAGTAACATAATTTGTGTAAACATTCAAAATAAATACAGAACAGTTTATGTACTCATTGAGACAGGGATGACCTTCAGCAGAAGCAGCCTAAGGGATACTTTGGGTAGGGCTACACTGCAATTTGAAACTTGCGGCTGACCCAGCTGATTCAGACTCACGGGGCACAGGCTGTGGGGCTGTTTAATTGTGGTGCAGATGTTCGGACTCAGGCTGCAGCCCAAGCTCTGGGACACTCCCACATTGCAGAGTCCTAGAGCCCAGGCTTCAGTCCAAGCCCAAACATCCACTTCACAATTAAAGAGTCCCATGAGCCCGAGTCAGCTGGCATGGGCCAGCCATAGGTTTTTAGTTGCAGTAAGGGCAGATGTATCCTTTAAGAGGCTATGCATTTAAAGCCCTGTGATTCTGTTGTGACTTGGAAATTCATAGGCCTCTTTGATCTCCCTGTCTAGGTTTGGGATTGAAGGAAGAGAAAACTTGTCACCTGCTCACCTCCTAGGCAGGACCAGGCAGGCAAGAAACTCTGAGCCTGACCTCCCAGCTTATGGCCTAGCTATCACAGCCCACTATTCCTGAAACAACTGTGTATCCCCAGACAGGGGTGATACAAAACTGCATTAGAACCAGCAGGAGAGTGGGTTTGTGTGGGGGGGGGGGGTGAGAAAACCTGGATTTGTGCTGGAAATGGCCCAACTTGATTATCATACACATTGTAAGGAGAATGATCACTTTAGATAAGCTATTGCCAGCAGGAGAGTGGGGTGGGGGGAGGTATTTTTTCATGCTTTGTGTGTATAAAAGATCTTCTGCAGTTTCCACAGTATGCATCCGATGAAGTGAGCTGTAGCTCACGAAAGCTTATGCTCAGATAAATTGGTTAGTCTCTAAGGTGCCACAAGTACTCCTTTTCTTTTTGCATTAGAACTGACACCTTTTCTCCGCAGATTTTGAATGTAATTGATTTAAATTGAAATACTATATAGTTCAAACCCTGCAGCCCCTGGCATGACCATGGAAGAGCCAAAACACAATGGAAATACTGCAATTTTGTGATTGGATCTGGGAAATGGAGACGCCACATAGAGTGACTTGTGCTGCACAACCAAGCCCCATAGCCAAACATGGTTGTGGGTTAGCTGATCAAATGTCCAGGCACTGGCAAAAGACCTGTGCTGATCCTTTGGGCTAAAACCCTGCTTAAGGGTTATCAGCAGGCAAGAACCATTGCTACATCCCAGTCTGCATGTCTCCCCCAACACCTGTGTAATTCTTCTATGCAAAGACTTTTACTAGGCCTTTGCATAGGAAATTGGAATTTCACCTATTTTTAGTAAATGGTTCATTGAATGACTGTGCTCAAAAGAAACAATTAACACTGTTAAAAATAAAATTGCATTTGCATTTCTGATGTCTAGTGGTAGGTAATATTTTAGATAAAGGATTTGTTCTTTCTCCTATGGAGTTAATTGAAGTTTTGCAATAGAGTTCAAAGCGAACATGATCAGTGCCAGAGACATGTAACAAATGCATTCAAAAGTGTCATCAAGACAGCAAAAGAAAGGGCAGGAACATGCTGATGTTGTAGGACAGCCTGGATTATTTGCTTCTGTGGTTTTGGAGACGTAAATAGAAGCAGCTACAGCCGAGATCTTCTATAATTAGGTTTCATGCTGATTCTGGAAGTTGCTTGTTATAGATCTTTTAATAGTAGATAAAACCACAGTTAGAAACTGTTGGCTTGAATTTTCTGGTGTTTTAATGTAAAAATTAGTATTTTCACATTCTGTGGTTTCTGTAAGGTCATCATTTCTGTGCCAGACAAGTAGAACTCCTTCTCTGACTGCAGGGTTTGTCATGTTTTATTGATATTTTTGTACATTTTTCACCCAGAATAATCTCTTGGCATCATATTTTGGAGTTCATAATGGTTTACATTAGAAATTGAATGAATTTCAAATCCAAACTCTGGCCCTAATTATGGCCACTCCACCAGAGATGCACTGGCTGGGGAGAAGTCACAAAAAGCCCTTCCTCTGTCCCCCTATAGCTGGCCAAACATCCTGATCCTCTGAGCCGCTTATGACTAACTTCAGAAGTTCAAGAACCAGGGCTCGGGGCTTCAGCCCCATGGGGTGCACCTGCCATGGCTTGGGGCTTCAGCCAGAGGTGATGTGTGGGGGAGGGCACATGGGGACACTTGCCCCCCAGATTTTTGCCAGGGTTTGCTGGCCCTGCTTGGTCACATATTGCCACCAGGCCACTCCTTGCATGACAGTTGCTGAAGCCGGCAAGCTGGGAGCTGCAGCTATGGGGAGAGGGAGCAGCAAAGAGCTGGGAGCAGCAGGGAAAGACGCTGCTTTTGCTACTGCCTCTCCCCACGGAGCTAAAGCCGTGGCCCCTCCCTGCAGCTCCCAGCTCTTAGCTTTGCATGGAGAAGCAGTGACAAACACCTCAGAGCTGCAGGAAGGAAACACTGAGGGTAAGACAGAGGGAATCGCCTTGGGGATGTGACTCAAGCTGTTGTGGGGGAACGTTTAAATTGTGCCCCCTGCCACTTTCAGCAGGCACCAGTCATCTCTGGCAGAAGCCCCTAAACCTCACCACCCTACTGCAGGGCAGAAGCCCCATGTCCCCCCACCCCCAGTCGAGTAGGCAAATAATGGCGGGGAGGTGCCTCCGTGAACCACATTTTAACCATAAGAAAGCTCATGTGGCTCACGAGCCACAGTTTGGCCACCCCCTGCCCTATAGTGTACCTTCACAGATGGCAGTAGTCCTGGGATGTGCATGATGGTAGGCGTTATTCTGAAAGGTGCTGATGGCTACCATAAGGAGGTCTTGGATTCCAAGACAATCATGGACATTGCTAAAGCTAACAGTTGTGCCAAGCACTCTCTTTCAGCCTCAATGGAAAGAGCAATTAAGCTCCTTTATGTAAATCTTTTGCAGAAAATGCAGGCTATAGCCTAAGGCACTAAACTCCATGGCCAGGCCTGAGCAAAGCTAACCCAGCCCATGTCTACACTACAAAATGATGTCTTCCTAAGTTACGTCGGTGTACAGTCGCCACAGTTACTGCATCACTTGTGCGTGTCCACACTATGCTCTGTGTCAACCATGTGGTTCCTCACCCAGGAGCACTTATATCAATGTACGGGGCAGTGCACTCTCGGTAGCTATCCCATTGTACAGCTCACTACCATCCAGCGGAGGGTGTTTTGGGAAGTTTTTGCAATGCCTTATGGGGCTGAAATGAGTCATGCAAGGGTAACTGGGAGCATGGGTTCAGCTTCCCATAATGCAGCATTCTCCATCCCATAACATTTTGCATCTCTTTTCAAAATCCCCACAAACCAACACGTCCCTCCTCACTGTCTGCCATTTATGACAGAAGCATGGATTCTGCACAGCTTTGCATTATTGTGATGAGCATTGTGAGCACAGGATGCCTGATCCTGCAGTGTTTGCAGAGCTACAAGAGGAAACGTGGGGAACATGATGATTCCTTGGAGGATAGATTGTTGTGGGACAGAAAGCAACAATTCAAGGTCATGGAGCAGCAGCTGATGGTGCATATGTTGACAATTTTACAGATGGATCGGAGCTGGGCCTGCACAGCTTCTTCTCCCCACAGACCCAGGAGAGCCAACACTTCCCGTGTACTGCAGACAGAAGCCTCTCTCCTGTGTGTAACTGGCAGTTGCACACAACAACGGAGAGTTGCTAGGTGGTGTTCGCCAAGCCAGGCAACCAGGAAAAGGAATTTCAAAACTTCACAGGACTTTAAAGAGGAGGGGCAGCTTCCAATCCATCTGCTCTCTGGGCAGCAGAGATCACAACAGTGACCAGAGCAGTTAGGGGGGCATTTTGGGACACCTCCTGGAGGCCCAGAACAGTCTATATAAGTAACACACTGTCACCACTGGCAGTGCATTGACCTAACTACACTGATCTTGACTCTGTGCTGCTTGGGGTGGTGGTGTTATTAAGTCAGTGTTGTGGGACAGTTACGTCAGCAGGAACGAAATTGAAGTATAGACTCATCCACAGCTAAATCGACATAAGCTGCCTTGCTTCAACTTAACCGTGTAGTGTAGACAAAGCCAGATAGATTAACAGGGGTTCCCAGTTCGCAAACAGAAGTGTGAGGATATGTATATGTATCTGGGCAGAGAAAGCCAGAGGAGGACTTGTGAGCATGACTCTGAGAGAAAACAGAAAGACAGAACTTCTTGCACATAGAGGTTGCTGGGGCTCCAGACTTTGGGATTTCTGAGCAAGGGAACTGCCTGCTGTTTCTACTGTGTTCATGGAAGCAGGATTTTGTGCACATTTCTTGTGATTAAACAAGATTACAAATGGACGGCAGGTATAATAGGCCAGGGGAGGCTAAGCCTCCCCTAAGCCAAGCCTTGGCCTCACCCATGCCATGAAGTGTCTAGGTGCCTTGCTCCCATTGATTTCAATGGGAGCAATCAATGAGAAATCAATGATCTAGGTCCAAAATAATTAAGGCCTGGTCTACGTTTAAAACTTAGGTCGACCTAGCTATGTCACATGGTGGGGAAGGGGGGGAATTTATGTCGCTAAGAGACATCGTTAAGCCAACCTTTGCCCGGTGTAGACATTGTTACACCATTGGAAGATGTCTTCCATCAACCTTGTCACTGCCTCTGGGAGGGGAGGGATTACCTACAGCAATGGAAAATCCCCGTCTGTTGCTGTGAAAAGTGTTTGCACTGAAGTTGCTCTATTTGTGCTGCTGTAGTGTCTGTAGTGTAGACGAGCCTTAAGGCTCAATGGAGACTATGCATTGTGCTGAGGGAAAGAGAACAGCTGGGTGATTGAAGAGGCAGAAGGTGAAGCCAATGAAAGACTAAGTAACAATGAACCTCTAGTCACGACAGACAAATGTTCAACATAATGGCTCATGTCACGGTTATGGGGCTGCCCACATGTCTATCCCCTGTCTGGTGTCACTGAGCCACTTACGCAGGTAGCCCTTCCCTGTCTTGGGGAGGAATTGTGCAATTCTCCCACTCTTAGACTGGCATTTGGGTACAGCGCCCCAAATTGGAGAAAGTCCAGAGAAGAGCAACAAAAATGATGAAAGGTCTAGAAAACATGACCTAGGAGGGAAGATTGAAAATATTGGGTTTGTTTAGTTTGGAGAAGAGAAGACAGAGTTTTTCAAATACATAAAAGGTTGTTACAAGGAGGAGGGAGAAAAATTGTTCTTCTTAACCTCTGAGGATAGGACAAGAAGAAACGGGCTTAAATTGCAGCAAGGGCGGGTTAGGCTGTAGATTAGGAACAATTTCCTAACTGTTAGGGTGGTTAAGCACTGAACTAAATTGCCTAGGGAGGTTGTGGAATCTCCATCATTGGGGATTTTTAAGAGCAGGTTGGACAAATACCTGTCAGGGATGGTCTAGATAATACTTAGTCCTGCCTTGAGTGCAGGGGACTGGACTAGATGACCTCTCGAGGTCCCTTCCAGTTCTATAATTCTATGCTGCGCCCTCTCCTCCAAGCCGGCGGAAGCTCAGCTCCCATCGGAGGCCAGCAGGTGTCTGTGGCTGGCAGGTGGCCCGGTGTTGGCATGGGGCTGTTCAGCTGGGGCTCCTCCGGCTGTAGGGGGGGGGGGGGGGACTTAGGGCTCCAGTGGGCGCGGACGGCTCCGAGCTAGGAGTGCTTGGTGATGGCTTGGGGCTCCAGCGCGTGGAGGGGGCACAATGGAGCCTTTGGGCCCCTAGGGGTTACTGTAATACAGATCAATAATAATAGCACCTTTATATATTAGCAGTATGAATCTGAAAAACTATAAGGTAATGTAAATCTTGTACTGTCAGAAGCCAGAGATGCTGTAGGATAAGTCTCTATCCACATGATGGAGAGACAGTTGCAGTTGCTAATAGAATGCATGTAGAAATTTTTAAATGCCTTTAAAGAACCCATTTGCCTCCAAATAAAGGCATTTTTGCACTCCCTGGGAGATTGGATTCTGGGGGGAAAGATCATTGCACACCGAAGTACTCTACTGCAACTCCACCGTGTGGATGCTGTGAGCATGAACTAAAAGGTTCTTAGTTTGCATTCATGTCGTCCACTGTAAAGAGGGTTACATGAATGCAAACTAGGAACCCATTAATTCACACCTGCAGCATCCACATAAGAGAGTTATAGAGCAGCAATTTTGTATGTACTTCTATTCACACCCCCGTAATCCAAACTGTAGGGTAGGGCAAATAAGCCCTCAGATACAGCATAAGAGGCATAGATCTGGTCAACTCACAACCATCATTCTAGCTTGCATTTATGTTTTTCTTATTTTCAATTCCTATTATTCCTTTCCTGCTGAAATTCATTTTATAGTGAAATTTATTTGTTCAACTTAAATGTTGTTGAAGCTGTCATAGTTGTGAATGAGATGACAAACCTCTAGCTTCAAGTTATCAAGAGTCTGTTGTTGAGAATCAGCTCAGGTTACTGTTTTAAGTCAGCTTATTCTTGCTCATTTTTATTTGATAGAAGATAAAATGTTCTAGTCTGTTTATTGCATTTAGCCATAGTAATGTGTAAGTGTACTTTCCTACTGTCATATGCTCCTAGCTACATGTTGTCAAGGCTAATTCCCCACTCTGGTACTTCGAGTGCAGAAGGTGGGGCCCTCAAGGATTCTAAAAATTAATACTGGCCGCTCCAGGCTTGTATTAAACTTCCAAGGTTACAGTTTTTCTCTGACCTTGGATTCATAGATGCTACCACCACCCAGGTGCAGAACCCCTTTGAGAGACCAGGAAGGGGCACCTGGGAATTCCTTCCTGTGGGGTACCCTCAAGCCCTTTCACCCCCACTCCAGGGAAGAGCGGAGAAAGAAAAGAAAAGGAAATCAGCTGTTGCGACCAGCTAAACAAACATCATGTGCACAAACCTCTTAAGACACAAAAACCCAGTTATGTTCTTAAAAAAGGTAAAGTTTATTAATAAAAAAAGAATACACATCTAGGAACTCAGGCTATTGCCAGATTTTAAAAGAGCAACTACAAGGATTAAGCACCAAGAATAGCTTTCTTGAAGTCCCGCTCAAATGTTACCAGAAAAGCAAAAGCACCTGGGGTTAGCACAGAGGAATCCACAAGCCATAACGAAATAAAAGGGATAAACCTAATTGCGTCTTCCTAGACATTTCCTGATCTAATTACATAGCTGGCATTTTAAATAAGTAGTTTCTAGGTATGATACTGATGATTTTTCATACCTGGCTCAAGCTTCTTACAGCATAGCTGTTGCCCTGTCTGCCTCTCCCTGGGAGAACAACCACAGACAGACAAAAGGGGAATCTTTCTTCAATTTTAAAAAGTCTTAGCCTTCCCACTGGCTCTTTTAGTCAGGTTCCCACCTGAGGGATAGCTCAGTGGTTTGAGCATTGGCCTGCTAAATGCAGGGTTGTGAGTTCAATCCCTAAGGGGGCCATTTAGGGATCTGGGGCAAAAATTGGGGATTGGTCCTGCTTTGAGCAGGGGGTGGACTAGATGACCTCCTGAGGTCCCTTCTAATCCTGATATTCTATGATCCTTTACTTGTAGGTGCAGGACTCATCAAGTGTGACAATTCAAGTTAATAACTAACTTTGTGAAGAGAATGCTGCAGAAGGTTTTGTGACTCTTAACCTTTTTCAGCAGAAACAGCGGCTGTTCCATATTAATCATGCTTTATGGTTAAGGAGAATTACTCAATTTAAAATAAAATACTAGAGGAAAAAAACATCCCCAAATATTAGAAGGTTTCGGAGGGGGGAGGGAAATGGTGTTTAATATTTTCATTGCTTTTGGATGTTTTTCCCTTCCTGCACTTCCCCCCTCCCCCCGCCCCCCACAAATCTCTGTTCTGTGAAGAGCCACCACATAGATTCTCCAGAGAAATTGGCACAATATAGGTACATAAAAAGCAGGTGTCATGGCCTGCCTGCCAAATTCTATTGATTGATGGTCTGTAGGGAAATCAAGATATTGATCTGCAAACCCCAGATAATAAATGCTTAGTGACTATGGCTCCCAGACCCCCTATGCTAGCAGCATCGCTTTGCCTTTGTATTTCCACTGGCTGTCCAGCACTACTGTGGTCAGATGCATGATGGGTTTGTCCCTTAGGCCTAGATACTGTAAATTCTGAGAGACTTGAACAAAATGGGTAATTTTCTCAACTCCACTTTTTCAACTGAAGTTGAGGTCATTCTTGGCCTCACAAGAGGCACTCTGCTGTTCACAGCATCTGGTCCTTAATGTGGAAGAGGCATCAGGGCAGCTTACAAAGGATATCTATTTTCCAAGGGAAAATAGAGCACATTTATCCCAACCCTCTCCCTCCCTGGCATTTCCTATTCTCCTTTTTTCTCTGAATGAATGCACGGAGTGTTGTCAATGGCAAAGTACTGAGATCTTCTGACTCCCAGCCCTGTGCTTTAATCAGATGTAGGATTTCTCAAATCATTTTATAATGTGATTTATAAACATATTTCTTTATAGCCCTGAAAATGCCTAGCCTCCAGAACTATTTAACAAGGGTAAAGTGTATGTGATAGAGTAGACATATATAGTCCCTTGTTTAAAATTTACAAAATACATACATTAAAATGAGCCCTGGCAAGTACCCCTGGGCTCTGATATATTTGAATTGTTTCAGTGTGGTTCCTTTCATAAGAAACATTTATTTCCCCAGTGATTGGAGAAGACGTTGGGCGGGGGGGGGGGGGAGGGGGAAGTGAAGTATTTCACTTGGTAAATTTCAAATAGCCTGAGTCGATATATATGTTGTTCTGAATATTTTAGAGGAAAAGAACTACTGTTAAGATGTGTCATGACCACAACTGCTCTAATTTAAAATAAATTCCAGTGTGGAGGCGCCCCTGCCATTTTAAAATGATTTACAGTATTCAAGATGTCTGCAAGTAGACATTTTCTGTGTTCTTTGTCACTTTGCTAGAACAGTTAAGACCTCATTTTAATCAAGTTAGGTGTGTAGTTGCATGTGCAAAATGTGAAGGCGACTACATAACTAATATACATACATGGTGCGATACATACCAATTTGGTAGTTGTGTACACTAATGTAAATAATTATCTATTTCCAGATTTACACACCTTATACATGCAGTCTTTCAGAATGTAAGCTTTTGGGGGGCAAGGGATTTTGTGTAAATTTTCCTTAGAAGAAATAGTATGCCAAAATGAACAAGTAGTAAGGTGGAACATGTCTCTAAATAGAAGTATGTGTGTGTGTGTGAGAGAGAGAGATTGACCCATCCTATATTTATATACGTAGCTCAGTACATTCTTACAAATTAGAGTCTGAAACTCTACCCAGAGTTACTGAGGCTTCTGAACCTTGCAGTAAACCTTGGCTGAGTTTCATGCTGACTTTCAGGGAGGGAGTTCTGATTTCATGAGCAACTCAAACAAAATTCAACAGGTGTGGCTGAATTTTGCTTTGAGTTTTGGCAAGATTCAGACACAGGGGATCTCACACAATCCAAAACCTAAGAAAGGTTAACTGAACCATCTGTGAACTTAAGAGGTGTATGGAATACAGTGGTTTATTTAAAGTGCTGGCTTTGCAGCATAATTATCATACAAGGAATATGCATTTTGTACTTGAGTTCACCAAAGCCACAGAGACACGGAACATTGGAAGTAGGACTTCACTCCTCTCCTTCCTCTTCCTGACTGAAGGAATGGTGTGCTTGTGAGAGCTGTCTCTCCTTCCTCATCAGAAGGAAGTTTGCCCAATTACTTGTTGATTCAAAAATTGCCCAATAAACTGCTAATACCAAAGTAGGTTTTTCAAGATTTTTGGAGAAATTCCCAATAGCATCTGCATGTTTGGTAGTTTCTTTAAAACATTTAAGAGGATGAGACATGTTTTCACTTGATTTTTTTCTTGGGTTCCCCCACTAAGGCAATCATTCTGAAGTCATTGAACTTTGCCTCTATGTAATGCTGAGGAAATCCGGGCAAAACGGAATGAATCATAGGAATTTTGTGCAGGCATTTTAAAAATGCCTATCCTTTTTACACCTCCACAAGTTTCATGTTTAAACAAAACTCATCTGAAACTTCCAAGCCTGGCATAATTTTCATCTGATAAATTCTTTACTGATTTCTGAAACTTGTCCTGAGCTTGTTGAAGATTTGACCCAATTTCCGTGAAAAATACTTCAGGCCTAATAGTCAGTACCTCTCCACATTTGCCAGCTAACAGTCTACCCATCTAATAAGAGTTGCTCTGATGATGTAACGCTTCTTTCTTACATTTCTTTGGTTGAACGCTTTGTGTTATCAAGTTTTGGCCTTGTAGGATCATTGTGCACGCAGAGTTCTGGAATTTACCAGCATGTCCTCATTCAAGTAGTTAAAATTTAGATCATTTGAATTTATCTCTTGATTAACGCAATATGTTATTTTTCTAGTGTGCTTCCAGCCTCTTATGGCCAATTCAGTGTTAAGTGCAACTCCATTGAATTATATGGCCCTCTATGACTAGTACTCCAAGCAAAAGAGAAGACTGCAAATCTTCAGCTAAACAGAGGATTAGCGCATAGGGCATGTTAGGAGCAGTACAAACACCACAAGTATCTCTCTCATATATGCTATGCTCATCACAGATCATCAGTTATCACGTTTATACAACTGGGATTGCACCGGAAAGTTAAACAGTTTGAATAAAGATGAGGTTTGTTTGCTAGTTTACTTTTAATGTCTTACAACATTGGTTTTTTTGTTTGTTTGTTCATGTTGGAGTCAAAAACAAACATTCTACAAATAAAAAACAGATTAGGCATTTACAGTTAGGCTGTGGGAAAACAGGCACTACTTTGTTTTCCCTCAAGTGAGAAAGGCCCTATGCTGAAGGGCTGTCCAGTGCCTTTCAGTGCAGAGCAATCCCCCAGATTTCAGTTCGAATCCCCCATTCCACACCGTGGGGATTATGTGTTCTTTCTGCTGTAAGACCTTCCATTAGTCCATGGAGAAACACAAAACTGAAATATTAGAAATTAGGGCCGTGATCAGCAAGCATGTTAGATCATCACTCATAATCCTTGCATAGCACTCCTGCTGTTATCTGTGTAAGCTCCATGCGTAGCCTGAGGGCAATATTATTATTAGTAATTGCCAACAATACTCTATATGGCCAGAAATTGTGACCCTGCATATACTCTGTTTTTGTGTGTGTTAAAATAGCCTTCCTTTTTTTCCCCCCCACAGTAGAAGTACCCTAGCTATTCAGCTGGAAAAAAAAATTCCCTGAAAGATAATTATTGAAAGAGAAACGTATTTAGCAAAATGGCAAGCTCTTAGCTATATGCTTTTCAGAATGTTCCTAATCCACATAAAGATTAATCTAACCATTTCTTTGTCATGCCTTGTTATATTCAAGTGGAACTGAAAAAATGTTAAAATTGCCAGCAGGATGGCACAGCATGCTAAGGGCTGACTGATATAGAATTTGCTACATCCAACAGAATATTGTTCAGCTGACTTATTCCCATCACATCATCAAGCAAGCACAGTGCTGGTGGCAGTAGAGTAAATTTACATATCTAGATATACAGCACCATGCAACTGGTCTGTTTCTTAGAGTTTTGGCCTTGGGGAGAGGGAAAGAAAAATAAAAGGATTTCAAGTCAGTTTCTACTACTAGAATAGAATAATGTGTTATTGTACCAGTGATATGAGACAGCTAACTGCTGCAGCTTGATTTGGGATCTCTGGTTTCATTGTTCCCTTCCCTGCCAAACACAAACACATAACTTTTAGGATTCATGACATGCTGCGTGAGAAGGCTGGTAGCCAAAAATGGCTTAAATATTTAGCACTCCTTGAAAAATGCATTGTATGATGTCCATGTTTGAAGCTAGCAAGCATTTCTGGATGCATGGGGAATTTCATACTAACGAAGGAAAATGGTTTCTTCGGTGTATAGGGAATTTCCAGCTGACAGTCACTGCAAAGGGTTTTACTATGGGGATTATATTTGAAATTGCTTAAAAAATTTCAGGGGAAAAATCTAAGTTCAGTAGTTCAATACGTCTTCTAGAAAAATCACAGCAGCGTCCTGTAAGTTCTAGGAGGGATATGTTCTGTGTACATAGTAAGAAATTTTGTTTCAGTCCTTTTCACAGCTCTATGAAATTAAAAGAACTTTCATCTGCATTATTGATCAAGCAATTAGAGATTTTGCATCGTAGAAATTTGTTAACCATCATATTAATGCACCATGTGTCTTCTTTAGATAAGTTATTTCATTAAAATGGTACTTATTTATGTGGATTTTACTATCAAATATAGATATTTGGCAACTGTCAATCCACTGGATCATGGTGTACATCTAAGAGGTCTAGTCAGGTGCCAGTTGAAACTGCTTATGGTTGACAAGCCCAATTCAAGAGCAATGCAACTTGTTACAAGTATCTGAACATTCCAACATGTAAGTCTCTTTATTTCATTTTGGCCAGGATAAATTGAGCTGGGGCATGGCTTTTTTGGCCCACCTTTTCTAGGATGCCTCGGTAGCTGCTTGGATGCCTTGGCAGCTACCTCAGGTTCCTTATGCGACTTACACAGTCTGTGATCATCACACAAGACCTTAAATGCATATGCCTAGGCAAGAGTATGGAGGAGTGGAGGCTACACTAGACCTGCCATCCCCCTTTAGACCATTGAGACAGAGTCCAAAGGCTAGACCGAGTCCAGATGTTTGGTACCTCAATGGTTATAGTTTCTACCAGAAAGGAACAGTTTAGAACTGCTGCTGACTGCCTAAACGCCTCAGCAAGGATGCATTTCTGTCGGGGTGATGTCCCTAGCCTTGCTCCAACCAAGGAATGCCACAGTGCAGTGGGGACTAGGGTTTTAAGGATCCCAATACTCGCCTTGCTCTGAAAGTTGCAACATTGTAGTATTTTTTTTTAATAGAAGCTACTCTTCCATGAGTAGCCCACCACATTATCACAACCGCTCCCCCCGTCAGATGCAGTTTAGGGTCATACCCAGCACCAATAAAATAAATAAAAATAAAAAAATATATAAGTACACAGTAAATATTCTTATAATGGTTTCATTCCTTTTATAATTAAGATTCTTATTTATTTTATCTTTTGGAAGTTAATTTCTATACGTAGCTACTTCCAATAATGTGTATTTAGTAAGAGGGATTGAGAAGATTTTATATGGCATATATACACAATGTATTCTTACCCCTTAGGCTTATTCTTTATTCTTTAAAAGAATAAAAGCATATTGCTTTATCTCCAATGAAAGAAAATATGAGGAAAAAACATAAGACAATATGACTGAACTATGTCTCTTTCTATTTGTGTAGGGGGGAGGGAAGTGAAATGTTCAAGTAACTGCATTATTTCTCTAATACACATTTTAAAAGTACCTTCCTGATCTATCATACAGTAGTAGAGTGAGCCACATTTTGTGGTTTCAACCAACTTCAGTGCTCTCACCAACTCCCTGAACGGTCGAGCTGCTCGTAAGAGATAGGCCAAGCACCATGCCCTGAAGGTCACCAACTCAGAGATTTCTCTGACCAAGGGAAAAAAACGCAGTCCAGAGTTGAGGACATCACAGTAAAAATGCACTGACACCAGCCTCCTTTCTGTTCAATTAGGGATGTTACATTGAGTGCCTCTGCTAGCTGCAAATGATGTGGAATCACAATTAAGTGGGAGGGAGTTTCTAAGGTAGCCAGAAATCAAACTAGAACTAAGCCAAGACTAAAGCAAACCAACTTTATAAAACCCAATAGCAGGAAAGCACTTTTGGATTGTTTTAGATATTTACAGTTTTAGTATACAGTTGATTTACATTTGAATTCAGCAGCTAGGAGCCCCAGTCATGGATCAAGACCATTGTGGTAGGTGCTCTACAAACATAGATCAAAGAAAGTCCCTACCCCAAGGAGTTTACAGTCTAAGGCTATGCCTACACCATGAGCGAGCAATGTGATCCCCCTGCCTGCATACACATTCTCACACTAGCACTCATCATGCTAATGCAAGTATAAATAGTGAAGCAGCAGTAGAGGTATGGCTTAGCAGCACCAAGTACAAACTCACCTGAACCCATAGATAGGTATTTAACACAGCTAAGGCATGCCTCCACTCCCACGGCCTGTGCTTTTGCAGCTACACTTCCATTTATACTTCAGCTATCTCCGTGAGAGCTGTACATAAGCTCTCACCCCGTGCTCATAGTATAGACATAGCCTTAGTAAGAGTCTAGATAATTTTATTTCCCTGTTATACTCCTGAAAATTAGAAGATATGACAGAAAAACTTATTCTGAAGAACAGCTGCCCAGAAGACGTGTGGTATTTAAACTCTTTCATTTGTTAAGGGAACTTTTAATTGATGCCTGTGATAAGGAAGCATTTGTCTTAACAACAGAAGGATCTCATCTTTGCTTTATTGCTCAGCTTGTACTTCCTTTGTCAATGCAGTACTTTGTACAGCTTCATCATAAATTGCATTTTTAAATGTTTCTTCAATCATTTTTTAATCTTCACTTTCATTTTAAAAATGACCTACATAAATAGGGATTTTTAATATGTTCGTTTCAATAGTGTGTAAAGGCCCCAAACAAGATCAGGGTGCCATTGTGTGAGGCACTGGACAAACTTAGTCCCTTAACCTAAAGAGTTTACAATATATAAAGACGACAAAAGGAGTGAGGCAGAATCAGAGGTTCAGAGAAGTGACATCACCTGCCCAAAGCACAGAGCAGGTCAGTCAGTTCAACTGGGAAAAGAGCCCAGTTCCATGTACTATTCACTGAACTCTCATTGTTTAGGGGTAATGTCTGACTGATTCTGAAATTGTGCTCATTAGAAATACATTCCCCCATATTTCCTCATTTAGGGCCTGATCCATAGCCCATTGAAATCAATAGAGTGTGAGGCAGAAGACAGCTAGCTAGCTACTAGTATTATTTTTATAATAAAGAGTCCTTGCATACAATCCAGCTGTTAACCACTTCTCAGGTTTTGGTGGAGGACTACCCCCCAAATCCATCACAAAATGGAGTACATACCTAAACCTGTGTACATGTATTTTGTTCTGGAGTAAATAGGATAAGTCCCTGTATGAATTTAGTGCACACTACATTATGCACTATCCGTCATGGATTTAAAAGAACCACTGAAGGAAGAATGATGAGAATCAGCCACATGTATGTTCTCTTTTTATGCAGCCTGAGAAGAGAGATTTTTGAAAATTTCTCTATTCGGTTAAATTTCCTAAAGACTGTGAGCACATATTGTTATGTCTGTTAAGGCATTTGAAATCTTATTTAGCTTAGCCTAGACACATGTTAACTAGTTCAACTAAATGCCAGACCTTCCCAAGCATGTGGGGAATGGAACACCCTGCACACCCTGTTCAAGGGTTCAGACTGTTATACTGTAATATCTGCTTTCTGTACTTAGTCTCTTGATCAGCAATACACAACTAATCCCTATTTTCCTAAATCTCCATCTTGTTCTATAATTTATACATACATATATTTCTGTTTATAATATGCATCTCATGTTGCTTCTCAGAGAAATTCTCATTTTAGAGAAACCAGACTTATCAAAACCTCATTGACACAATATTAACATAAAAAGTGCCCTGTGACAGTGACAGGCAAGAAAAGCTGAGTCAGCACTCTGTTCATAGCAGCTCCAATCAAGCAAGGCAGAATGGAGCTGACTAAGCAGAGCTGTGCCTAATTTGTGGGGCAGGGCAGAAAGGCTAATTAAGCCATTAGCAAGAGCCCACAAATAGGCCGAGAAAAGAAGTGGAAAGGGGGGAAGCAGGCAGCAGGGAGGGAGTGCGAGACTGATTGATTGCTCTCCCCTACTTGTTACAGGATCTGTATATGTTATGAAGGTGATGGGAATCCATTTGTAAATAAACTGCCCAAGATGTTCGATCAGCACAAGGGTCTCTGAATAGTTTGTAGATTTGGAAAGAAACAGGAGCCAGAAGACCCTGTTACATACCCAAATAAATGTCCACAAGTCACAGGCCCTGGGCTTTAGACATTCTCGGTGAGAGGGTGGGAGCAGTTTATGGACACAAAAGGATCTGGACCTACAAGATTATGGCATTATAGACACTTCTTCAGATCTTCTCATTCCAAGGCACCTTTTTCAAGCCTTTCGTGAGTCTTCATTGCTAAAGACCCTGCAAGAGCCTGGATGGGAGCTAGCACCTCATGCTAGGCTCCAACAGGTCCCCTTCAAGTCAGTGAATCAGCTTACTTGGTATATCTGCATCGGAGAGGTCTACTTTGTCATCTTTGCTGTCATGAATTGTGAAGTATCTCTGGGTGACTGTCTCCTGTGCTTTCCTCCTAAGTAATACAGCCACAAGAAACCTACTGAACTATTTCTTGTGGGGAAAAACAGGCAAACACAAATATGGAGAAGAATGGGAAAAGCCCAGGGGCTGGACCATGGCAGGAAAAAATTACTGGTTTTTTGTACTGCTTCAGCATAAAGTTCCAGTATGTGGCCGTGGCTGCACAATCATGTGCACACTGCTGCCATTATTTTGCATCAGATTAAACCAGTTCTCACTGTACATAAGTTTCAGGTGTGGTCTGAGCAGATATGTATCGAATGCAGAACTGTAAAGTCCTGCATTAAATGCATCCTAGTTATTTATTAAGCAGAGAAATAGGAGTACTGCCCACAGTTTAAGAGCATTATCACACCTATTTTGAGATACTTGTGCTTCTTCCTCTATTGTATCTACTCTAGTATCTACAGCTGTCATTTGCTCCATTTATATTAACAAGAAATAGATTGCTTAACATTTAGCTTAATCCAACTAATATACTGAAATTGGTGGTGAATGCCACTTAGCTCTTCAAGGCATAACTAATAGTGCTTTGCATAAAATACCAACAGGAGACTACATTTAGAGAAATGGTCCCCAAGAATTTTTTCTCCATCACTGTTTAAAACACTGTTAGCCAGTTAATAGTTCAGAGCTATTAATGACTGGGTTTCATTATAGCAATTTACACATCTGCTGAACCGTACAGTGGGGAAAAAACGCCTTTTACCTTTTGTTTTTATCTTAAGAGTAATTTTCATGAGTAGACAAAGCCTTTATCAAAAAAGGCAAAATAAAAATTGCCTGAACAAAAAATTGATCATTCTGTCATTACAAGCAAATAGCCTAAATGCTGGCATTACAAAATGAGAAATAATCCAGGATGTGTGTTTTCAGGATTTAGACTTTGATGTGCACTTTTTTTTAAGCTACAGCAAAGCTGGAAAAATATGATAACCAGAAGACACAATTATTTCAATTTAAGAAGTGCAGGGATCTTCCTCCGATTAAAAAATAAAAATAAAATTAAACATAGGCCAGACCTGAAAGGCCAGCTACACTCTGACATGCACAGGTATCACCAAAATACTCTTTCACTTAGCAGTTCATTGTGACACATCATAGAATCATGGGACTGGAAGGGACCTTGAGAGGTCATCTAGTCCAGTTTCCTGCACCCATGGCAGGACTAAGTATTATCTAGAACATCCCCTGTTTGTCTAACCTGCTCTTAAAAATCTCCAATGATGGAGATTCTACAATGTTGTTAGGCAATTTATTCCAGCTCTTAACCACCCTGACAGGAAGTTTTTCCTAATGTCCAACCTAAACCTCCCTTGCTGCAATTTAAGCCCATTGCTTCTTGTCCTAATCTCAGAGGTTAAGAAGAACAATTCTTCTCCATCCTCCTTGCAACAATCTTTTACGTATTTGAAAACTGTTTTTTCCAGACTAAACAAACAC
This sequence comes from Caretta caretta, assembly GCF_965140235.1. Lineage (NCBI taxonomy): Eukaryota > Metazoa > Chordata > Testudines > Cheloniidae > Caretta > Caretta caretta. The sequence continues at coordinate 93,345,266 of NC_134209.1, read as the reverse complement.
AATTTTTTCAATCTTCCCTCACAGGTCATGTTTTCTAGACCTTTAATCATTTTTGTTGCTCGTCTCTAGACCTTCTCCAATTTGTCCACATCTTTCCTGAAATGTGGCACCCAGAACTGGACATAATACCCCAGTTGAGGCCTAATCAGTTTGGAATAGAGTGGAAGAATTACTTCTCATATCTTGCTTACAACACTTCTGCAAATACATACCAGAATGATGTTTGGTTTTTTTGCAACAGTGTAACACTGTTGGCTCATATTTAGCTTGTGGTCTACTAACACCCCCAGATCGCTTTCCATAGTACTCCTTCCCAGGCAGTCATTTCCCACTTTGCATGTGTGCAACTGATTATTCCTTCCTAAATTGAGTACTTTGCATTTGTCCATATTGAATTTCATCCTATTTACTTCAGACCATTTCTCCAGATCATTTTGAATTTTAATCCTATCTTCCAAAGAACTTGCAACCCCTCCCAACTTGGTGTCATCCGCAAACTTTATAAGCGTACTCTCTAAGCCATTATCTAAATCATTGGTGAAGATATTGAACAGAACCGGACCCAGAACTGATCCCTGCATGACCCCACTCATTATGCCCTTCCAGCATGACTGCGAATCACTGATAACTACTCTCTGGGAACGGTTTTCCAACCAGTTTTGCACCTGGCCAGCTATCCCATAGTGCTCCATTAGTAGCTGCCTGAGCCAAAAATATGGCTATTTAAGAGCCTGCCCAACCTTCCTCCTTAGACTATGGGACTGCTGATGCAAAAACTATAATCCTCTGCCTCAGGGGTCAAAGTGGCCAGTTTGTATCATGAAGTCCTATCTATCAATGCAGGTTTCTGTTTCTAGATTTTGATCTTGACAGCCTGGAAACAGAGCAGGCCAGAAATGGTAACCATACCCAGAGTGTACTGAGGTATTGGAAAATGAAGAGGTTATATGGCAAATTAATGCTAAGCAAATAGTCCATGTACTATTAAGTTCTTCATCATGCAAACAATAATATTCAGGCAATTCAGTGCAAATCTGAGATGAGCAATATTTGAAAAGTACATAAAAAGAAACAATTAGGCAAACGTCAAAGTTATGAAAGGGGAAGAAATGAGTGTCAGGTCCCACTCACGCTGGTTTGTCTACTTCATGGAGGGGGTAAAACACAAAATCTGCTTCTTTTCACAATTTTCATTTGAAGACCTGAAGACTTTTGACCTGAATCTTGCTTTTGGAATCACAGGCTCCTAAAATGCCATTTTCTAACAGCACTAGTTCAGTGGACTGAGTTATCAGCTTTCTTTGAAGCTGGCACCTCTCCAAATTCACGTTGTCAGCAAGGGGTGCTACAAAAAGAAGCAGATGATCCCTTCTCTCCAGGGATGTCAGGAATGAAAACTTTCAACTTTGCCTGCCCAATGTCTGGCAGCCTATGAGCACAGTTGAGACAGCAGTACTGCCTGATTGAGCACTTCACCTAATTGTCCAAGGAAGTCAGCAGTCCTGCTCTGAAACCCAACATCAACAACTGATTTCTTGGTGCTCAATGAACATGCCTGCAATTGTGATGTCTGCTGATCCTGCCTTGCTCCTAGGCTTGATCCTGTGCTGCCCTGCCCAGTTTGCTCTACCCTTGCTTCCTAACTCTGGCTTTGGTTCCTGACTTCACCTCTGACCCTGGTTGCTGGTTTGTGGACACTGGCTCTGACCACTGGCTTCAGTTCCTGACTGTGGTTCTGACCTTTTGGCTCTGCTTACTGGCTCCTGTTCCAACCACTAGGCCTGACCACCCACATCCTGGTTCTTGACAAGGGATGGAACAAAAATGTTACCTTCTTCTAAGAAAATCAGTTGTAGTGGTTCTATTTCTGGGCTGCTAATAACGTGGTAGGAAAACTGGTGTAAACAAAGTTAACAGTTAACCTTTTGTCCTAAACTGATTTCTTTGGCCAGAATGACAAAATCTTATTCCAAAGATGATCTGCTGCTGACCTTTACTTAAAACCACCTGCAGCGGAAGAATGTGCAGCATCTACGGAAGCAGGGAAGAAATATTCTGAGTAACATTAAAGGTTTGAAAGCTGTGTAGAATGTGTGTGTTGGGGGAGGCGGGGGGACAAACTCGATAGTAAATTTGGAGAGGCCAGACAGTAATATTTGAAGTATAACTTCCTTTTTTCTTTTCTTCCCCCCCACCCCCGGACTTACAAATGGTTGGTTATCATTGAGGAATGAGGTATTTTTGCATTCAGTTCTATGCTTCATGGGAGACGAGGAGGAAATACATATACTATTCATCACTGAGTGGTGCCAGTTCCTTATATGATCTGTGTGTTTGTCTACTGGTCTTCCACTATAGGAAATTAAAACACACTTTTTTTTTTTTTTACCATTTTTCCTACAAGTCACCTCTCAGTCAAAGGTGTATACATAGTTTTCTACACATGCTAGTGTTGAGCTGAAGAGAATTCATTTCATTCTTTAATTCAGTCTCCTAAGGAAGATGAAGATTTCATTGGGGAAGAGGTAATATAGTCATTTATCCACTGAAAAGATAAAAACATTAGTCAATACTTTGAGCACAGAAGACAGTTTGGCTTTTTTTGGTTGGTTTTTGTTTCGCGCTGAATTAGTGATAGAAAATTGTCCGTCAATGGCTATTCGCTCGGATGGACAGAGATGGTGACCCTAGCCTCTGTTTGCCAGAAGCTGGGAATGGGCAACAGGGAACTGATCACTTGGTGATTACTGGTTCTGTTCATTCTCTCTGGGGCACCTGGCATCGGCCACTGTCGGAAAACAGGATACCGAGCTAGATGGACTTTTGGTCTAACCCAGTATGGCCGTTCTTATGTTCTAAAGAAATCACGAATACCTATTTGACTAAAAACTACAAATTCACTTAAATTATCTTTACAACCCCTTTTATTCCCGGTTTAGGAACATTAGCATGAGTAAAATTTTGTTGAAGAGAATGCTAATGGTTAGGGGAATGTACAGTATTGCAAATTCTTGTGCAAACACGTAATTTCACAAATTTTCATACTTGAAGTGTGCACACTGCCATTTGGTAGGGCTCACAAGGAGAGCTGTGTGAACACCTTCCCCCCTCCCACACACTCGTTTGGAGGCTGAACCAGAAAAGACTGAAGAAAAATCAGTTCAGGTCAACCAGAAATAAAAAATAAACTCATGTTTCCAAAATGAAAAATCAAAATGTTTTGTCCTGGAAATGTTAAAAATGAACCACTTTGACACTTCCGATTTCTTTTATTTCGGAAAAAAATTGCTGACACCACTGGGAATTCGGGAACTGTTGTGGTGGACCCAATTTTTTTTTGTCAAATAAGTGATTACACACACAAAAATTCACCCATTTCAAATCACAAGGGATTTTGTGCTTGTTAGAATAGACAGGAAAAGCTTCATGAGAAGAGTTCAGTTGGACTGTTCAGTTAACCCACTATCACAATGCTGTCTGTCCCAATCAGACCATGCCTGTTGTTGTGCTCCTTTAGGCAGAGGAAGAGGAGGAAAACTGCCTGTGCTTCCAGAGTAATGAAGTGCAAAGGTCTCTCCATTTGTGAATATTTCTCCTGCGCCCCTTTGAGAAGCGAATGTCCCCTATTCCCTCAGCCATGCAGCTGGCATTTGCTGAGATGTGAAGCTATGTGGGTTCCTTCCAACTGTTTTCCCCAAACCAACTACCTGCAAAGAAACTTCTTCATGGCCCTAAGATCTGGATTAGTCCCAAGACCTACCTGACACTTGGAGGATCTCTATAAGGAAGTGTTGAAATGTTTGGTAGTGTGGATGTAGGACTAGACTGTGGCATGAAACCAGAAGTCTTAGGGACACACAAGACTCAGACAGAGATATTGTAGCTGCCTTAGGTTCAGCTCATAGTAGATCCAAGTTTTGTGATCTTTGCAAGGGATGGAATGATTTTCTCTTCTGCAGCGTCTGTCTGTACCCTGGTGTATGAGGGCTTGTCTATATTTGAAACGCTACTGTGGTGCAGCTGCAGATGTGCCGCTGTAGCTCTTCAGTGTAGACATTACATACACAGATGGGGAAGGGGGTTCTCCCATCAGTAATCCACCTCCCCAAGGGGCAGAGGTTAACAGAAGAATTCTTCCATTGACCTAGCACAATCTACATGGAGAATTAGGTTGGCTTAACTACATTGCTGGGAGGGGAGGGGAATTTTTCACACCCTTGAGCTATGTAGCTGGGTCGATCTAATTTTCTAGTATAGACCAGCCCTCCATCTCTGAAGGGATTAGGTAGTTTGGTCTGTTCATGAACAGACCAAAGTGCCAAAAAATTGCAGGGAAGCAATCATCGAAGCATTTTTCTCAAATAAGTCCTGGCCTCTGAAGGGTCATAGCAAATTACAAATAATTTCTTCCATGAATTTATCACAGATTTTTTATGAGCAGTCCATATGCATATCTCATCCATCAGATCCTTTTCAATGAACACATTTATAAGAATCAACACTGCCTTGTGTCGTTATTTACACTCTTTCCTCTGTAATGGGTTGGAGATGGACCCATTCACTATCTGTACTAGTGTTAAGCAGGGCTGTGTTATTGCCCCAATCCTTTTTTCCAATCTATCTTGCCATGATCTTGATTCTTATTCATGACCACCTTTCTTCTGGACTGGAGACTGTGTATTGCATGAATGGCCAGCTCTTCAACCTATGGGGTCTTCATTCTAAAACTAAGGTCTGTTTTTACAGACCTTCAGTATGTTGACCACTGTGCTATCCTTGTGCATACCAAAGCTAACTTGTAATCCACCCTAGATCTTTTCTCAGGGACTTATCATAGCCTGGGACTTTCCCTCAACATTGGGAAGACTAAGGGGTTCCACCAGCCTTCCCCCACACAAATTGTCCGTTTCCCATGAACCCCTTGGAAAACATTGAGCCATTTCCCTTACCTCCCCCAGTCTTGATTGAACATGGGATCCATTGTGCCAGTGCATCCTTCAGAATGTTGCTTTGTTGTGTCTTTATTGGCAGAGATCTGTGGATGGAAAATAAGATCCTGGTCTACAGTACAGTAGTCATTCCCACTCTTCTTTATGGGTGCGAGACACAGATGACATAGAATCATAGAAGATTAGGGTTGGAAGAGACCTCAGGAGGTCATCTAGTCCAACCCCCTGCTCAAAGCAGGGCCAACACCAACTAAGTCATCTCAGCCAGGGCTTTGTCAAGCCAGGCCTTAAAAACCTCTAAGGATGGAGATTCCACCACCTCCCTAGGTAACCCATTCCAGTGGTTCACCACCCTCCTAGTGAAAAGGTTTTTCCTAATTTCCAACCTAGACTCTCCCACTGCAACTTGAGACCATTGCTCCTTGTTCTGTCATCTGCCACCACTGAGAACAGCTGAGCGCCATCCTCTTTGGAACCCCCCTTCAGGTAGTTGAAGGCTGCTATCAAATTCCCCCCTCACTTGTCTCTTCTGCAGACTAAATAAGCCCAGTTCCCTCAGCCTCTCCTCATAAGTCATGTGCCCCAGCCCCCTAATCATTTTTGTTGCCCTCTGCTGGACTCTTTCCAATTTGTCCACATGGGGCACAAAGCTGGATGAAATGGGGGGCACAAAGCTGTAATGTAATGGGGGGCACAAAGCTGGATGAAATACTCCAGATATGGCCTAACCAATGCCAAATAGAGAGGAATAATCACTTCCCTCGATCTGCTGACAATGCTCCTACACATACCGAAGCTGTCTTAAGCATCTGGAGTGGTGCAATCAGTGCTTCCTTAGTAAGAGTCTCTATAGCAGATGGGAAGATAGTCATACCAGTGCCGGCATTCCCTCTACAGCTAACATCACCAGTGTTGAGGTGCAGATTATGAAACATCAACTTCACTGGGCTGGCCATTGTGTGCGGCTAGCCGATACTCATCTTTCAAAGCAAGGCCTCTTTTCTCAAATTAGTCCTGGTAAGAGAACTCTTCGGGGACAGAGGAAACACTACAAGGACACCCTGAAAAGTATATCTGAAGAAGGGAGGCATTGACCCCATAAATTGGGAAGAGCTGTCAGGCAACAGACTGCAATGGAGTCACATCGTGCATCAAGCCTCAGCCCGTTTTGAAGAGAATTGCCTTCTCAAGAGGCTGAGAAATGGCAGAGGAGAAAGGAAAGGATACAGCATCCTAGCCAGCAGTTGTGCTCTCTCCAAGCACTAACTGGTCACATATGTGGAAAAACCCATAAAACATGGATTGGGATCCTCAGTCATCTTTTCTCATCATTGACTTCTCCCCCAGAAGACATCATCCTTATATTGAGGGATAGCCATGTGAAAGCAAAGTAGGTGTAATATGTGACCATTATCATACTGTGCTGTGTTGCACTCACATGCACAGACATAAATGACAAAGCAAGGAACAAGGCAATAGATAATCAGACTTCAAGTCTCGTCACAGTGTGATAAAGCTCCAAGCCTGTATTGGTGGATCCCATGCTTCCAGGCAGATTCAGTGACCTCAGAAGCTCTCTAAGACCCTCAATATGACCTCCCTTTCCTAGTATAGCAGCAAAGGTCACAGCTTATTGAGCTACTTTCATCACAGGCCAGTATGGAAGGTGGAATACCCACAGTCTCTGTTGCTCCTTAGAGCTCAGTAGGCTCAGTTTGGCCTCCTGCCTGGACCAAAGGCTACTTCCCCTCTCAAGGGGATCTCTGTTGAACTTAGGCCACCCTCAACTCCAAGTTCCAGGGACCCTAATGATAGCAGCCATTGGCAGTTTTTCCCCTTCACCACTGACACTGCTTTGATTCCCTCAGCCACTTGCCCATGGTCCCCTTTCCCAAAGCTTCACCCTTACCTCAGGATTCAGTAATGCTTCCTCTCCTCCAGCTCTCTTCACCTGGGCTTCTCAAGAGAAGAAGAGCTGGAAAGGAGAGCTTTTAAGCAGTATGAACCTTAATTGGTTCCAGCTGTCTCCATTAGCCTAACAACCTTATCTTGTTCAATTGGCATCAGGTGTCTTGATTGGCCTGGCATAGCCTTTGTTTGGCTATCCAGGGAACAGGGACCTGCTCATTCTAAAGCTGATATACCTGCCTCCACCACTCTCCTGTAGCACTCTGGCCTGGAGGAAGAGGGTGGCTGCTGCTTCTTCTAGGCCCTAGGCTCTCGCTGTTCCCGCTGCTCCCCCCTGGCTGGGCTAGACACCACCACCCCTTCTCTGCTACCTGGTTGCTGGCCACCTGCTCCCTTGGATGCTGCTACTGCTCCAATTACAGCCCCTTGGTTGGGGGAGCTGCTGGCCCGCTCCCCAGAGGAGGGCAGCGTGGGGCCCCAGCCATTGCTGTTGTAGACACCTACACCACCACCACCCCCTGTAAGGGGTCCTTTCTGCCTGTCTGGACCACCAGATTGCCACCTGGAGTTGCTGCTGTGTGTACTGCTGAGGAGCTGCTGGAGCTCCAAGGAAGAGAAGAAGAGGGCCATCTGCCATTGAGGGAGCACCTACAGACTCTGCAGACCACTGTGGAGGTAGGCCTTTCACACTGAGTAACTGTGCTCTTGTGGTGAGGGTTTTGACTGTGTTTGTGGGGACACAGGGGGTATGGCGTGGAGCCTGCCCTTGGTCCATCTGTGTCCCCCCACCCCATCACCACCACCGCTGCTGCCCCCTCCACCACCCTCAGTGGACACTTACCATCTGCCTCAAGCTCCTGCCTCTGAGACTCAGCTGCTCCCCTGGCTTGCCACTCCCTTTCACCACCTTTTGGGCCTGAAGCAGCAGCTGGCCCAAACTGCCTTTTGTAAGTGCCTGTGGGCACACAGTCCCTCCCCCTCCCTGCTTGGAATGACCCCCACAGCTTTGCCCCTTGCTACCTGCCCCATTTGCCCCTTGCAGTCTTTTGCCCCCCCCTTAGCCCCAGCCCCCCCCCTTACTGGCTTCAGTTTGTTTGCCTGCCCCACCCTTTTCCCTCTGCAGCTTTTGTTTGTTTGCCCCGCCCCCAGCCTGTGAAGCTAGCCCCTTGGTTCCCTGTCCTACCTCCAGCAGTTCCCATACCCTGATTAGCCCCTTACTCAGTGCGTCTATGCCCCCTCCCATGTGCTTGTGCCCCTCCCCATTTTAGTTTAACCCTTTTTCACTGAAGCCCTCCATGCTGTTATAATCCCCCCTCCACTAGTGCAACTAAAGGATCTAGACTTCCACCCTGTGTCAGTGACTGACCCCAAGCCCTTGATTGCTCCCCCCATCTAGCCCACCCCTTTTGGTGCCCTCCTCCCCTGCCTGCAGCCTAGCAGAGAGGAGTGGTTGACCTGCTTCCCCTTTCCCCTCCTCTTTCTGGTGTTTTCCCCATCCCTTCTGGCTCATTATGGCAGGGAACAAGGCGGGTGGGGCCCCTCCAGCAGGCTCTGCAGCTCCTCCCCCACCTGCTACCCCATTGCCCCCCCCCCCCCCCCCCCGCGAGCCTCTATCTCTGCTGCTGCAGCCCAACCACCTGCTACTGCCCCCACTGGGGCAGCGGTAGACACCGGGGTGACCTCTGCTGCTGCCACGTCCCTCGCCCCTTCTGACTCTGGGGAAGCCCCCCCAGCTGGCAGGAAGGGAAAGGGTAAGAAGAAGGGGAAGGGCCCCGCTAAAAAGACCAAGCCCTCCATAGCAGGAGCTGCCCCCACTGCCACAGACCCACCACCTGCCGTGACGTCCCTACCCGCTGTTCCCTCCACCAGCTCTGCGGGTGCCCCTCCCCCAGCTCCCAGGGCGTACGCCCAGGTAGCGGCAGCTCCCCCCCACCTGCCGCAAGGTCACCTTTCCAGCCCACCACCTCCGCTACTATCTATAGTGGGCTAGGGCCCCTTCCCCACCGTGACCAGGAAGCACAGCGTACATTGCCTCCTGGTGCCCGCCTCACCCCACGTGGAGACCTACATGCGGGCATTGGCGAGGGTGGTGGGGCCCACAGCCATCGTGGCGGCCTCCAAAATCTCTGGAAAGGTCGTCGTCTTCTTAGCATCAGAGGCCGCCGCCCAGGAGGCGGTGGAGAAGGGCCTGGTGCTGGGGGGCGTGTTCATCCCCCTGGAACCACTGGAAGACCTGGGCGCCCGACTGGTGCCGACCTCTGTCCCTCCCTTCCTTCCCAATGCCACCCTATTACCTGCCCTCTCTACCCTGGGGAAACCCATTTCAGTTGTAAGCCCTCTCCCACTGGGCTTTAAAGACCCTGCCCTCCGTCAAGTTCTCTCGTTCCGCAGGCAAGTGCAGCTTCAACTGCCATTGGTGGCGCGTGATGGAGAGGCACTCGAGGGGTCCTTCCTCGTCCCCTACTGGGGGTCCACTACCGGGTGCATTATTCAATTGGAGAGGCCCGGTGCCACCTCTGCTGGGCGATGGGGCATGTCCGGAGGGACTGCCCCCGACCCGGCACGGAGGGGCATCCGGAACCCCCAAGCTCCGGCAGGGTGCCAGCCACATCATTGCTGGCGCCCCTGGTTGCCTGGCACCCGGAGCCGCCCCTCCTCCTTCCCAACCCACCACCGTTCCTGCTCAGGACCAAGGGGCACCTCCCTCAGTACACCCAGATGTGCAGGAGAGCCCCGCCTCCACTGCTTGCACTCTGGTGGAGCCTGTGGAGGAGGGCGCAGCAGGGATACTGCCAGGCATAGGAGAGGGCCTGCTCCAGGGAGAACCTTCCCTCCCTTGTGCTGCCCCACCGTTACCTCCCCGAGTCCCTGAGCCATGGCCCTTGCCCCCCGACCTGACCCCTGCTAGCCAGCTCCCAGATGATGCCATGGAGGGCTAGGCCCTAGTACAGGGGAAGTGGGACAAGTGGAAGGCTCGAGCTCCACTCTTTCCATCCAATGCGGAGGCCCCGCGGAAGACCAGGAATGGGGGCACTGATGCCGAGCCTTCCACCTTGCCCACGGGTGCATTCCATCCACCCGTGCCAGCTAGGGAAGACGTGGCAGCACCTGAGGGCAGTATCACCCCTCCAAGGGAGTCCCTTCCCTCCGAGGCCCCCGATGGAGCCCCTCCTGCCCTGTTACCATCTGAAGTCCCCGTGAGCCCCAAGGCGACCATCACTTCGGGTGCCAGAGGAGATAACCCTGGGGTGGTGGAAGGTGATCTCCCTTCCGTTTATGAGGAGATCGAAGCTCTGGGTCTGATGACCCTCGGCCAGCGGGCCTCGATTTGGGCGACCTCACTCTGGCCCCTCTTTCCCCATGCTCCCTCCCCCTAACCATTGCTTCCACTCTCACCTCCGAAGAGCCCCTGGACTCTTCCACCAACTCGTCCACAGATGGCACCCCGCTGCAGGCCGCCAAGGCTGTTGAGGCGACGGCAGGTGCCACGCGCCCAGGGCCTGAGCCACCAGAGGCACCCCTCATTGGTGTGGAGCAATCTACCTCCTTGCTGGGCAGGGGCCCTACAGAAGACAGTCACCTCCTGATGCCATGTCTGCCAATCCCACCATGGAGCCTGCGCCCGGCATCACTGACAGCCCCCCGAACCTCTGAGCCTGACCAGGAGGTGCCACTGCCCAGTTGCTTGGTTTCTGGAGCCCAGAAACTTGCCCCTGACCCTGTCCCTGACCCCAGCCCTGCCCCTGATGCTGACCCTGTCCCTATTCCTTCCACCTCCCATGATGTTATTGCCGCCCCTGGGGCTGTCTCCTTCCCTTTTCTGTCAGATGACCCCCAGTGAGTGACCTTTGTGTTTCCCTGTCCTGACCCACTGGGAGCTGCTATCTTCCCTCCTCCACCCTCTTCTGAGCCAGGGTTTGAGGCGGGCGACATGGCACCGGCCCGTCACGGTGGGCCACAGAGTTGTGCCGGGGCCCCACCAGAGGATGGTCAGGAGCCAGTAACCCACCCACCCCCCATGCAAGAGGAGCTGCGGGAATTTCTTGAAGACACCCACAACAAGGTACAGCTTGCTCTCCAGCGATGGGGGGACTGTCATCAAATCCTCTGGACCGCGAGGGCCCTTACGGGGGAAGGTTAAAGGACCAGGAAGCAGGCTGCTGCAGCAGACCAGCGGGTCCGCGGCTTCCATGACTCCTTGCTCACTTATGGGGTAGGTCACGGTTTGCTGCACAGCCCGATGGGACCCATACGGATCCAGCCGCCGAAGACATCTGGCGGCTGGAATGGGGGGACAGGATCTACTTTAGCCATCTCAGAGTTCATACAGCTGGAGTGGTGACCCTGTTCTCCCCCGATCTACAGCCCGAGGTGCTGGGGGTTGCTGAGGCTGTGCCAGGCCGCCTGCTGCACCTCCAGGTTTGTATGGAGGGGCTCGTGGTCAACCTAGTTAATCTCTATGCCCCAACATCGGGCCCAGAGCAGCTGCGTTTCTGTCAGCAAGCGTCCGCCTTCTTCGGACCTTGGATCCTCATGAGTGCCTGGTCCTGGGTGGGGACTTTAACACCACCCTCAAGGAACAGGACCGAGCAGTGCCCGGTCTCGACGTTCACCTTTGTCTGGGTGGAGGCCCATCAATTGCGCCACTCCAGGTTGGACTGCATCCATTTATCATGTTTCCACCTTTCACAGGCCCACTCCTCCAGCATCTGGCCAGCCCTGTTCTCTGATCATCATTTAGCCACCATGACGGCCTCTCTCTGCACAGAGAGGCCGGTGCCGGCCTATTGGCATTTCAACAACAGCTTGCTGGAGGATGTGGGCTTTGTGGCGTCCTTCTGGGAGTTCTGGCTGGCCTGGCGAGGGCAGCGGCATGCCTTTCACTCGGCGCGGCGGTGGTGGGACCTGGGGAAGGTGCGTGCCTGGCTCTTCTGCCGTGACTACACCTGGGGCACCAGCCGACGGAGGGATGTGGCAATAGAGCAGTTGGAACGGGAGGTCTTAGAGCTGGAGAGGTTTCTGGCTGTCAGCCCCAAGGATCCATCCCTCTGCGGAGCGTGCCGGGAGAAGCGGGAGGCGCTCCGGACCCTCGAAGACCGTTGGGCCAGGGGCGCCTTTGTTCGATCCTGCATCCATCTCCTTCGGGAGATGGATAGCGGTTCCTGCTTCTTCTATGCCCTGGGGAAAAGGAGGGGGGGCCAAGATGCATGTCACCTGCCTTCTGGCAGAGGACAGCACCCCCCTCACGGATCCAGTGGAGATGTGCGGGAGGGCCAGGCCCTTCTATGCAGACCTTTTCTCCCCGGATCTGACCGATCCTAACGCTTGCAGAGTGCTCTGGGACGAACTCCCTATGGTCAATGTGGGTGACCAAGACTGGCTGGAGCTGTCTCTTGCTCTGGCCAAGTTCTCGGAACTTCTGGCCAAGTTCTCCCTCCCCTGCATGCCCACCAATAACTCTCCGGGCATGGACGGGCTGACTGTGGAGTTCTACCATGTGTTCTGGGACGTCCTTGGCCTGGACCTAGTCACCGTCTGGGCTGAGTCTTTACAGAGCGGGGTCCTCCCTCTTTTGTGTAGGTGAGCCATGCTCGCCTTATTGACGAAGAAGGGGGACCTCCGCGATTTATGAAATTGGCATCCTGTCTCGCTCCTTAGCACGGACTACAAAGTCGTAGCAAAAGACACCTCGCTGCGGCTAGGGTCCGTGCTGGCGGACATGGTCCGACCAGACCAGACCTACACAATCCCGAGCTGTACTATCTTTGACAACCTGTATCTGGTCCAGGACCTCTTGGAACTCGGGTGTAGGGATGGTCTGTTGTTCGCCCTCCTGTCCTTGGATCAGGAGAAGGCATTCGACAGCGTGGACCACAGGTATCTCCTGAGCACTCTGCAAGTGTTTGGCTTCAGACCCCAGTTAGTGGGTTTTCTCCAAGTGCTGTACGCCTCTGCAGAGTGTCTGGTCAGGCTCAGCTGGACCCTGACCAAACCGGTCAGCTTTGGGCGAGGAGTACGGCAGGGGTGCCCCCCTCAGGCCAGCTGTACGCTCTGGCGATCAATCCCTTTTTCTGTCTCCTCCATAGGAGGTTGACAGGGTTGGTGCTGCAGGAGCCAGAGCTGCAGCTGGTCCTGTCGGCGTACACTGATGATGTACTCCTCGTAGTCCAAGACCCAGGTGACTTGTTGCAGGTGGAGGCTTGCCAGGCCATCTATTCGGCAGCCTCCTCCGCCCCAGTCAACTGGGTCAAGAGCTCTGGTCTGGTGGTCGGGGATGGATGGCAGGTGAGCTCCCTCCCACCCAGGAGGCTTCAGGCCATCCAGTGGAGCGCGGGTCCGCTGCTCTATCTCGGCATTTACCCTTCTGCCACGCATCCCTCTCCACCGCAGAACTGGCACGATTTAGAGGGCAGGGTGGTGGAGCAGCTCCAGAAATGGACAGGACTACTCCGGTGCCTATCCCTTCAAGAGAGAGCGCTGGTGCTAAATCAACTAGTCCTGTCCATGCTCTGGTACTGCCTCAACACCCTGGTCCTGGGTTTTCTGGCCAACCTCCGGACATCGATTCTGGAGTTCTTCTGGTCAGGACTGCACTGGGTCTCTGCGGGGATTCTCCATCTACCCCTAGAAGATGGAGGGCAAGGCCTGAAGTGTCTCCACACTCAGGTCCGTGTCTTCCACCTCCAGACCCTGCAGAGGCTCCTTTATGGTGCAGGTAGTCTGGCGTGGAGCATACTGGCACACGCCTTCCTGCGCTGTTTCCGAGGGCTCCGATATGACCAGCAGCTCCTTTATCTCCATCTGAGAGGTCTTCCGCGAGACCTCTCCGGGCTGCCGGTCTTCTACCAGGACCACCTCCGGACCTGGAAACTGTTCTCAGTGACCAGGTCCGTGGTGGCCACCGTGGGGGCAGATCTCCTCGCGGAGCCCCTGCTACTCAACCCCCAGCTCCATGTGCAGGTGGCGGAGTCCCCTTTGGTGTGCCACAGGTTGGTCCTGGCTGAAGTCACAAGAGTCAAAGACCTCCTGGACTACGACCGGGGAGACTGGCTGGATCCCCTGACGCTCACTCAGTGCATGGGGCTGTCCAGGCCTCATACTCCCCGGCACGTACTTCAGGAGGTGAGGGCCGCTTTGCCGCCCACTGCTCAGGTTTACCTCGACCGGGTCCTGCAGGAGGGCACGCCCTGCCTATCCTTCACCCCAGGCCCTCTGGACCTTTCCATCGGGCCTTTGCCCTGTGGACCCAACTGACCCTCCCACCCCTTCACCGTGAGCCGGCTGCACAATCTGCAGCTGGTTTGCTTCCAGACCGCACCAAGGAAACATCTATACATGCTCGTGCTCCACACCCTTCATGTCCTCACCCTCGCGTCCTGCCCCAACACAAAGTGGCGCGACCTCCTGCCACCTCTAGAGAGTGAGAAGCCCCGATGGGCCAGCCTATACTCAACCCTGGTTCCAAGGCTCGCTGGGGATATCAGTTGGCGGCTCCCTCACAAGGCTGAGAGCACAGGTGTGTACTTGGTGAGGTTCACTACAATCCCGAACACCTGCCCCTTTTGTGACATGATGGAAACCCTGACACACATATACGTGGAGTGTGCCAGGCCGCAGCCCCTATTCCGGCTCCTCTTAGATATCTTATTAAGATTTTGGTTACTTTTCCCCTCACCTTTTTATTTATGCACTCCCTATCCGTGGCCCCAGTAAGTCATGGGACCTCCTGGTCTACCTCCTCCTGGCCCTGGCTCAAGTGGCCATCTATAAAACCAGAGTTAGGAGATTGGCTGATGGAGTCTTCTGTGACTGTGGGGCCTATTTCCAATCCTCCATCCATTCACGTATCTGGGCAGAGTTCCTCTGAGCGGCGTCCACTGACTCCCTTGATGCCTTGGAGGAGCAGTGGGTGCTGTCTAGGGTTCTCTGCTCGGTGTCCCCATCTGGTTCCCTTCATTTGACCCTTTGACTGCCCTCCTTCCCTCCGTACTTATTTGGTTTCCTGGTCCAATGGACACCCCTCTTAGGCTGCGGGGGGATCCTTTAGCACTTCCTGGATCCCAGTAGGACAACTCCCTTATATCCTTCTGGTCTGAGTCTGTCACAACAGGTAATTCATATATAAAATACACAAGGGGCTAAATTCATTAGATCCATTGCATCCTGAAAATGATTTGTCTAGTTTTAGTTTTGATCCAGATTAAAACACAAAAGGGAGCAGCAGGAAAGCATCCTCAAGGCCTACTGGTACAAAACTCAACTTTGACCATGAAAAAGTTTTGCATGAGTAACATCTCATCTGCCCAGGAAGTTTAGCCACTAGCAAAGTTGTATTGGTGAAAACCTCTAGTGGGGACATAGATTCATAGATATTAAGGTCAGAAGGGACCATTATGATAATCTAGTCTGACCTCCTGCACAATGCAGACCACAGAATCTCACCCACCCACTCCTGCAAAAAACCTCTCACCTATGTCTGAGCTATTGAAGTCCTCAAATCATGGTTTAAAGACTTCAAGGTGCAGAGAATCCTCCAGCAAGTGACCCGTGCCCCATGCTACAGAAGAAGGCGAAAAAGCCGCAGGGCCTCTTCCAATCTGCCCTGGAGGAAAATTTTTTCCCCACCCCAAATATGATGATCAGCTAAACCCTGAGCATATCCTAGTTTCAAATCTGATGTATAGTACATTGTAAAAGGGTCTTCCTGAAAATCTCACCAATACATTATATTCACAAAGTGAATTATAAATCTGGTCTCCTCAGAGGAGAGAGGGCTGTTCAGTTGATAGTTAGGAGAGCAAGGCAACATTAAGAGCTGTTGGAACCTCAGCTATGTATAATTCAGAAAAGCTTTGTAGAGCCAAATGTCTGAAATGTTTCCTTGATTCAAACCAGTTCTCTAAACCTCTTCAGAGTAGTTCATTATTACTGCTTCATGGATGTTTTCATCTTATTTTCACTTTTATCCATTTATAGTGATGAGATGTTGACCATTTGTTCTGAGTTCTCTCTATTAAATCTATTCAGAGTGGAGAAAGTGATGGAAAAATACAAGACTATTCATAGTTCTGTTCTAAGTACACAAGTTCTGGGTTACAAAGTTATACATCGGATATCCACTGGGTGCAGAACCTGTGCTTGTCAAAATTCTTTTTTTTTTAATCGGCAGTAAGAGTAGCTGTCTGTAAGTCAGGGACAGCTCATCTTTTGTTTCTCCTTCTTACACTTTGTAACAGCTTGTACTCACTGCTGAGAAATGTGCCAGCTGCAATTCTCTAGTTACCATGTCTGAGCTTCTCATTGCCTCGACAGTAAGAAGGACAGCCTAGTGGATAGGGCTCTGGATTGGGACTCGAGAGGGTTTCATTTCTGGACTTAGCCAAGGTCACAGAGAGAGCTTGTGGCTATGTAACTTGATCAGCCACTTGCCTCAGATCCCCACCTGTGAAATGCAGATAGTCCTTCCCTCCTCACAGGGTTCTGTGAGGATAAAAATCTCTTAAATATGGTGAGATTCATAAATTCATAGATACTAAGGTCAGAAGGGACCATTATGATCATCTAGTCTGACCTCCTGCACAACGCTGGCCACAGAATCTCGCCCACCCACTCCTGCAAAAAACCTCTCACCTATGTCTGAGCTATTGAAGTCCTCAAATTGTGGTTTAAAGACTTCAAGGACCAGAGAATCCTCCAGCAAGTGACCCATACCCCATGCTACAGAGGAAGGCGAAAAACCTCCAGGGCCTCTTCCAATCTGCCCTGGAGGAAAATTCCTTCCCGACCCCAAATATGGCGATCAGCTGAACCCTGAGCATACAGGCAAGAGTCACCAGCCAGATACCCAGGAAAAAAATTTCTGTAGTAACTCAGATCCCACCCCATCTAGACTGAGGATCATACAAGGGTAGTGTGCTGCTAGCAGCTTCTGTGACACGGTCTGATTATGCTGGATTTTTTTATTATACCGGTATCTTTCATTGCAAAGTTATGGTGAATCAGTACCACAAGAAAAAAAATCAACATAATCTATACAAACATCTATCATAATCATATCCAAATAGTATCAAAACTAAAGATCTCATTTTTAAGGAAAAAGAAAGGAAAAAGTTGACCATCACAAGCAGATACGTTACATTCAAATAACTAGAATCAGACATTACAGCTAATAACCATATTTAACAGTTAAATAACAGTGCACTACATTTCAAATATTTCTTAAGGTATTACAGAGGGAAGAAGGAGAGGAAGAAAATTTCAGAGAAATAAGTCCATCTTTAAACAGCCACAGCATCTTTATTCTGTCTTTGGCATGCGTAGAAAAACATGGGCACTTGCAAAAATATATTCAGCAGGCTATTTCTTCCAAATATGTTTTTAAAAAAAAACCTCCTTTCCCACTGATGAGATGAAAGAACAAGGATAATGATTCTCTTTGATTGTAGCCCTGAGTACAGGGTGACATCGCTGCACTGACTCAGGAATGGTCGGGGAAAGAGGAGTAGTCTGTTTCTGGCTGGCAATGAAAGTAGATTACTTCACCTAAGGGCCAACTCAGGCCAGTGCAGTGGAGAAGCAGAGTCAAGGTTCCCCACTTTCTGGGGAAGGAGTAGCTAGAGCTGGATGAAATTTTTTGGCCAAAACATTTTTTCAGGAGAAAAAGAACACTTGGTGACACCCAAACATTTGACGAATTCCCATCAGTTTTGCTGAATTCTAAAGAAGTCAAAATATTTTGTTTCGACATTTTCAAACCAAAACTTTTTTCATTCAAAATGACTCTTACATTTCCTTCCATTTTATTTTTAAAAATGCTAAAATGAAATTTTTCATTCAACCTGAAATGACTATTTTTACTTTGACCCTAAACTGACTTTTTTCTATTTTTTAAAATTTCCAGCAAACCAAAAAACCTGTTTTCTCAGCTCTCGTAGCTGCCCTGTGGATTTTGCTAACGCCACTGCATACAAAAGAGTAATGCTGGAAGGCCACACAGCAGGGGGAGTAAGGGGTACCTTATATCCTTTAGTCTTCTGTGTAGTCATGGAGAGCAACTCAATCTTGGCCTTGACAACATAACCATAGAATATAAGGTCAGAAGGGACTACCACGTCATCTAGACTGACCTCCTATGTCTCATAGTCCATCAACACCACTCAGCATCCGCGCTGTAAACCCAACATTTTCCATGTCCCTTTTTCCCTGATTCTCATCCATAGAGAAATACTTTTAAAAAATGGAACTTCTTCATTTCACATTTAATCACATATAAAATCGCTAGCCTCACTTACTCTCTCACACTTGTGTTGATTGCTTTTTGGAACCTAACTGTGTGGCTTATTTTGTTTTCTTCATAATAAAATACAGCCCAGTTTTTTTGTTTTTTTTTATTTTGGATTGTATGGTATATATATATCCTTTCCAGAGAGCTTTATTTAACAATCCTAATGAATACTGCCATAGAAATAAAGTCAATACTATTGGATGATAAAAAAAAACCCTATAGAAATGATGATCTACTTACTTGTATGATATTTTAGAATACTTCCATAGAACTTTAATCCTTAAAATCTATAGGAATTTATTGAAAAGTTCGATATTAAAATAAATCCATTAAAGCTTCTTCTCTTGTTTATATTGTAACTAGAAACCTTTCAGGCTAAGTTATCCCTGTGCAATGGCCAGGGATAGTTGATAGGACCCCACCCACCAGACCAAATACTCAACACAGGTTTCAGGCTCAGGTTAAGTCCTTGCACTCACATGAAATTTTGTTTATTGTTTTAAAAATATTTCTGTAAATGTTCCGGAGTTTCCTGCTCAGAGAAGATTGCTTCTTTTAGGCATTGTGAATCAGGTAACAAAAGCATGATGATGGCTGTAAATGAAAAGAAAGGTTAAGGAAACGAACAGTAAACCATGCTGACTAATGTAATGGACAGTGATTCTCCAGACAGGCCAGGTAAAGTGAAAGCACACATGTTGCATACATGTAGTGGAGAATAAAACAGAAAAGGAAAGAATATATGCTGTTCTGTTACACTGGCAAAAAGTCTCATCCTAAATGGATTTCTTGGGGAATTAATGGTTTTAATAGCCCTCAGGTTCACCTTGGGCCATTAATTCTCCCCACTGGTTATTAATCCCTAGGAAATGCATTGAGTTGTGATAATTATTGCTTAATTGATGGAGCAGCTGACATTATTGAAATCTCTTGAATATACATTTGTTCAGGCACATATAGTGTCCCCCTACATCTATTCTTTTCTGCAATTTACTTATTATTCAGGGTTTGTTGACTAGCTAGTCAGTATGAAACAACTGCTCTGTTGAGCGCTTTGAATAACTTAGCTTTCACTTTTAATCTGAGTGTTGGACTTCAAGACTATTTCTAGTTTGCAAATTAACACATTTAATTAACATATAACTGTTGGGAATTATGTTTTATTCAGCTTTTTTTAATAGTGAAGTATGTGACTAAACAGGAATTTCATATAGGCTGAGCGCACTGAGTGTATTGTTGCAGTTGAAAAGTAAAACATCTCAGAAGATAGATTCAGAATAAAAAGAATGTAGAACATCGGATTTAGTAATGAAAATCTGTAAGGCCTTTTTAAGATACACAAAAATAGTTAGCTATGCATGTATCTAACTGAGTAATAGCACCAATTAAATAGTCAAATGAGGGGAAGGGTATCTATTTCATCAGAACTTAGAAAAAATAAGAATAAAATAATAAATAAAAACAAATAGAAAAATATAGAAATAACATGCTTGTCTGGTATTAACAGAAAAGCATATTAAGGGAAGGAGTTTAGGGGGAACAGCTTTCAAAACACTCTTATGGAAACACTTTAGAGGTGAATGAAACTAGCAGTCTAGAAATGTTGTAGAGTTGTATAAATCCCTCTAAAAACTTAGTGTGTATATTAACAGGAAATGATAACTTCTCTATTGTGTTTTTACCCTGTATTCTACAACGGGGATGTAATTTTCTGTTAAATTCTAGAGGATGGTTTAGAGAACCTACAGAAAGTTTATGGAAGAGTCCTATAGACTTTAAAGAAATATAATAAATTAGTTTTGTCCCTACCAAAAAGTGGTTATTCTTGCAGTGTTGTCCCTTAGGGCCTAAGGACAACGGAGAAAAATGGGAGCTTTGCCACTGATTTCAACAGCCATGGGATTAGGTCCTAAACCTACTAGCTACCTTCCTATAACATTATAACTAGTATAATCTCACTGTGTAGTACAGAGAGCCACTATGAAAAGAGGTAGCTACATGTTTTTACCACCTTCCACATAGACCTCTCTTCTCTCAGCAAAAAAAATCTAGAATGCTCCTTGTCCTTCTCCCTCAGACTGTGTAATAGCCACAGTAAAAATGTTAAAAATTAATGGTGCTTGAAGGAAGGAAATAATTGAGGGAAGTAATAGAAGCCCTAATGTTTGGGGTTTTTAAAATGAGTCTGGGCAAAGCACTAAAAGAACAATTCTGCGCTGGTTGGGGACTGAATAATTTAAATAGGTATATTCCATCTCTAACTATATGATTATTTAACTCAACAGCATAGTCTGTGATTCCCCACTGACACTTGTGTGAATTGATAGAAGCTACATCTGCTACATCTGCCAGAGCTGCTGGTGTAATGGTTGAAGATGGGGCAAAGGAAAGCATGAAGGACGTCATGGGCTAATGACTTGGTTTCCCACAATATGTTCTATTCTATATTTTCTGTCCCTACCCCCTCTTCCAATCTGCATCCCTGTCTGTCCTGATGACCAAGTGGTAAGAGTTGCAGAGGTGTTCTACTGGTTTATTCCCATCCCTGTGATTTGGGGCCAAAGAGGAACATATGGGCTTATTTCCTGCAGTAAAACTATGGCATTAGTTGGGATTCTAGGTCAAAGGTAATATCCCAGAAGAGAATGATGGTATAAAAGCATAGAAGACCATATGTACTAGGGATGCCTTCTCTGTATTGCACCTCAAGTCATTATCTCCTGTGTAAATTCTATTCATTTTGGAGGAAGTCTAATACAGTCAGTATAAAACTCTGTTTCATAGATTCATAGATACTAAGGTCAGAAGGGACCATTATGATCATCTAGGCTGACCTCCTGCACAACGCAGGCCACAGAATCTCACCCACCCACTCCTCAAAAACCTCACCTATGTTTGAGCTATTGAAGTCCTCAAATCGTGGTTTAAAGACTTCAAGGAGCAGAGAATCTTCCAGCAAGTGACCCATACCCCATGCTACAGAGGAAGGCGAAAAACCTCCAGGGCCTCTTCCAATCTGCCCTGGAGGAAAATTCCTTCCCAACCCCAAATATGGCGATCAGCTAAACCCTGATCATATGGGCAAGATTCACCAGCCAGATACTACAGAAAATTCTTTCCTGGGTAACTCAGATCCCACCCGATCTAACATCCCATCACAGGCCATTAGGCGTATTTACCATGAATATCTAAAGATCAATTAATTACCAAAAACATGTTATCCCATCATACCATCTCCTCCATAAACTTATCGAGTTTAATCTTAAAGCCAGATAGATCTTTTGCCCTCACTGCTTCCCTTGGAAGGCTATTTCAAAACTTCACTCCTCTGATGGTTAGAAACCTTCGTCTAATTTCAAGTCTAAACTTCCTGGTGGCCAGTTTATATCCATTTGTTCTTGTGTCCACACTGGTACTGAGCTTAAATAATTCCTCTCCCTCTCCAGTATTTATCCCTCTGATATATTTATAGAGAGCAATCATATCTCCCCTCAACCTTCTTTTAGTTAGGCTAAACAAGCCAAGCGCCTTGAGTCTCCTTTCATAAGACAGGTTTTCCGTTCCTTGGATCATCAGAGTAGCCCTTCTCTGTACCTGTTCCAGTTTGAATTCATCCTTCTTAAATATGGGAGACCAGAACTGCACACAGTATTCCAGGTGAGGTCTCACCAGTGCCTTGTATAATGATACTAAAACCTCCTTATCCCTACTGGAAATACCTCTCCTGATGCATCCCAAGACCACATTAGCTTTTTTCACAGCCATATCACATTGGCAGCTCATAGTCATCCTATGATCAACCAATACTCCAAGGTCCTTCTTCTCCTCCTCCATTACTTCTAATTGATGCATCCCCAGCTTATAACTAAAATTCTTGTTATTAATCCCTAAATGCATAACCTTACACTTCTCACTATTAAATTTCATCCTATTACTATTATTCCAGTTTACAAGGTCATCCAGATCCTCCTGTATGATATCCCAGTCCTTCTCTAAATTGGCAATACCTCCCAGCTTTGTATCATCCGCAGACTTTATTAGCACACTCCCACTTTTTGTGCCGATGTCAGTAATAAAAAGATTAAATAAGATTGGTCCCAAAACCGATCCTTGAGGAACTCCACTGGTAACCTCCCTCCAGCCTGACAGTTCACCTTTCAGTATGACCCGTTGTAGCCTCCCTGTTAACCATTTCCTTATCCACCTTTCAATGTTCATATTGATCCCCATCTTTTCCAATTTAACTAAAAATTCCCCACGTGGCACAATATCAAACGCCTTACTGAAATCTAGGTAAATTAGATCCACTGTGTTTCCTTTGTCTAAAAATTCTGTTACTTTCTCAAAGGAGATCAGGGTTGGTTTGGCACGATCTACCTTTTGTAAAACCATGGTGTATTTTGTCCCATTTACCATTGACTTCAATGTCCTTAACTACTTTCTCCTTCAAAATTTTTTCCAAGACCTTGCATACTACAGATGTCAAACTAACAGGCCTGTAGTTACCCGGATCACTTTTTTTCCCTTTCTTAAAAATGGGAACTATGTTAGCAATTCTCCAATCATACGGTACAACTCCTGAGTTTACAGATTCATTAAAAATTCTTGCTAATGGGCTTGCAATTTTGGGTGCCACTTCCCTTAATATTCTTGGATGAAGATTATCTGGACACCCCGATTTAGTCCCATTAAGCTGTTTGAGTTTCGCTTCTACCTCAGATATGGTAATATCTACCTCCATATCCTCATTCCCATTTGTCATGCTACCATTATCCCTAAGATCCTCTTTAGTCTTATTAAAGACTGAGGCAAAGTATTTGTTTAGATATTGGGCCATGCCTAGATTATCCTTAACCTTTACTCCATCCTCAGTGTTTAGCGGTCCCACTTCTTCTTTCCTTGTTTTCTTCTTATTTATGTGGCTATAGAACCTTTTACTATTGGTTTTAATTCCCTTTGCAAGATCCAACTCTACTTGACTTTTAGCCTATCTCACTTTATCCCTACATGTTCTGACCTCAATAAGGTAGCTTTCCTTGCTGATCCCTCCCATCTTCCACTCCCTGTATGCTTTCTGCTTTTTCTTAATAACCTCTCTGAGATGCTTGCTCATACAGCTTGGTCTACAACTCCTCCCTATGATTTTTTTCCCCTTTCTTGGGATGCAGGCTTCCAATAGCTTCTGCAGCTTAGATTTAAAGTAATCCCAGGCCTCCTCTACCTTTAGGTCCATAAGTTCTTCAGTCCAATCCACTTCCCTAACTAATTTCCTTAATTTTTGAAAGTCAGCCCTTTTGAAATCAAAAACCCTAGTTGCAGATTTATTTTTGTTAATCCTTCCATTCAGTTTGAACTGAATTAGCTCATGATCACTTGAACCAAGATTATCCTCTTCAACCATTTCTTCTATGAGGTCCTCACTACTCACCAAAACCAAATCTAAAATGGCATCCCCTCTAGTCGGTTCAGCAACTACTTGATGAAGGAATCCATCAGCTATCAGACCTAGGAAAATCAGAGCCCTATTATTATTACTAGCACTCATCCTCCAGTCTATATCTGGGAAGTTAGTCTCCCATGATCACGCAGTTTCCATTAGTATTTACTTTATTAAAAAACATTAAAAAGGGCTCTATCCATATCCAAATTAGATCCTGGCAGTCTATAGCACACCCCAAGCACTATGCCAGGGGAGGCTCTAATAGTTTTCTTCCCCAATGTAATTTTTGCCCAGACAGACTCAGTCTTATCCATTTCATCACTTCTTATTTCTTTACATTCTACCTCATCATTGATATACAATGCTACTTCACCACCTTTACCTTTATTTCGGTCTTTCCTAAACAGCACATACCCTTCAATAGCTGTAGTCCAGTCATGACTACTATTCCACCATGTTTCTGTTATCCCTATAATATCTGGTTTCACTTCCTGCACCAGTAGCTCTAGTTCCTCCATTTTGTTACCTAGGCTCCTCGCATTGGTGTACAAACATCTTAATTTTTGCAGTTTGGCCTCGCTCATATTCTGTACCCTATTAAGCACGGTCATTCTACAGCCAGTATAACTATTAAACTGGTATCCACACTGCCCTGCCTCCTTATATACATTCTTCTACCCACGGCTGTATCCTTACTTTGTTTTCTTCCCTCTCAATGCTAAAATCCGGCGTGGAGATTTCCTGGACATCTCCCAATCATCTCCCCCAAATTCCTAGTTTAAAGCTCTCTTAATCAGTTGTGCCAGCCTCCATCTGAGAAGTCTATTTCCTTCCCTACTCAGATGAAGTCCATCCCGAGAGAACTGTCTTCTGTCCATGAATGACTCCCAGTGGCCATACATCCCAAAGCCCTCCACATAGCACCACTGCCTAAGCCATCTGTTGATAGTCATAATCTTGTCACACCTTTGTTGCCCTTCTCTAGGAACAGGCAGAATCCCACTAAAGATTACCTGAGCCTCGATTTCCTTAAGTGTTTTCCCCAGCCTAGCATAGTCTCCCTTAATACTTTCCAGTGAGAATCTAGCCATATCATTTGTTCCCACATGAAGGATAATTAGGGGATTCTTTCCTGCTCCCTTTAGGATCCTTTTCAACCTCAGGTCTACATCCCGTAACTTAGCACCTGGAAGACAGCATACCCTTCTATTATCTGGATCAGCTCTGGTTACAGGCCTGTCTATTCTTCTCAGTAAAGAGTCCCCAATCACATAGACCTGCCTTTTCCTGGTGACGGTGCTATTCTCCAGTCTATCCCCTGTTCTCTCTGGCTGCAAGTTCTTTCCATTCCTATTCTCCCTTGTAATCCTCTTCAACCCATCCTGTATCCTCCTGGAGCTCATATTTGGTGTAGTCTCCATTGACTCTTCCCCTTTTCCTATAAGACTAGCCTCTCTTCTCTTCTTCCTTGTCCTTCCACCTTCAGCGACTACCTGCTGAGCCTCTTCTTCATTTTCCAACTCTGCAAACCTGTTCTTGAGCAGTATTTCTCCTTCACTAGCCCGTCTTTTCCTCTGTCTGGTTCTTTTAGTCACATACTTCCACTGACCACTTTCCTCACCCAGTCTCCCCTCAGAATTCCCCAGCCCTGCTTCCATCTGCAAGTCTGAGCTTTTCCCTTCAGATACCTCATGTCTTTGCTCCATAATCTGCTCAAACCCCTTCCTAAACTCAACCAGACTTTCCACCTGCATCTCCAAACCTCGGATCTTTTCCTCCATCTTTATCAGCTCTATCAGATGGCATTTCATGTAGACAAAACTCTTACCAGGTACCCCCTCCAGGATCATGTACATACTGCAGCTTCCATATCCAGTCATCCTCATTGTGTCTTCCACTACATGGGTCACTCCCACTGCTGCCTCTGTATCTGTCATTGCCTTCCCACCTAAACCCTGTTAATCTGGGAAACACAAACCACACCAAAACACCACCACCACCCGCAGCAAAAACAAACCCCAAACAAGCATCACAAGACAAACTCCCACTCAAACTCCCCTGTTTACAGCTCTGTTTGCTGGCTCCTGTGCTGCTGCAGCTGTCTGTTGTATTGTTCTAGTACATTAGTCAGTCATGCATAGATGTATATTTTAGTGATTGGTTCTCCATTTTAAATTAATGTAAACACATTAAAATTCTTCTTTTGGCTTCTCATTGGCAGAATTGGAAGGCAGACTGTGCCATTATCAGGCTGTTTTGAAGTTCACATTAAATTGCTTCTGCTCCTTCTTCCCCACCCCTAAGTCTCGATGGCTGCCAAGTTTTGACAAGCTCCTTCAGTGACTTATATTGCAGGAGTCAGTGAATTGAAATTAGTGAGCATTTGTAAGAGGGGTGGAGGATGGAAGAGATGGATGTCTCCCTTGGGGGAAATTGTGGGTTTTTTTCCTCCTTCCCCTTTTTGTCCTCCCCTTTATTCAGTTGTATTAACCTGCTCCTAATTCTTTTCTCCACAGTGTACTACTTCTCACTTTATTGTGCTCTCTCCCAGTTTCCCCTCTTCTTTGGGAAGGCTGTAGGGAACTGGTAACCACATTAACTGAGGGTAGCCTAGATTCATTCACATTGAGAATAATGGATTATGGTGGCCATTTTTAATAAGGGAAGACATTTGCACGGGGGCTCCAGCTTCTCCTGAGATAAAAAACAGCTTAAAGAAAGGTTTCAGAGTAGCAGCCATGTTAGTCTGTATCTGCAAAAAGAAAAGGAGTACTTGTGGCACCTTAGAGACCAACACATTTATTTGAGCATAAGCTTTCATAGAATCATAGAATATCAGGGTTGGAAGGGACCTCAGGAGGTCATCTAGTCCAACCCCCTGCTCAAAGCAGGACCAATCCCCAATTAAATCATCCCAACCAGAGCTTTGTCAAGCCTGACCTTAAAAACTTCTAAGGAAGGAGATTCTACCACCTCCCTAGGTAACGCATTCCAGTGTTTCACCACCCTCCTAGTGAAAAAGGTTTTCCTAATATCCAACCTAAACCTCCCCCACTGCAACTTGAGACCATTACTCCTTGTCCTGTCCTCTTCTACCACTGAGAATAGTCTAGAACCATCCTCTCTGGAATCACCTCTCAGGTAGTTGAAAGCAGCTATCAAATCCCGCCTCATTCTTCTCTTCTGCAGACTAAACAATCCCAGTTCCCTCAGCCTCTCCTCATAAGTCATGTGTTCCAGACCCCTAATAATTTTTGTTGCCCTTCGCTGGACTCTCTCCAATTTATCCACATCCTTCTTGTAGTGTGGGGCCCAAAACTGGACACAGTACTCCAGATGAGGCCTCACCAATGTCGAATAGAGGGGGACGATCACGTCCCTCGATCTGCTCGCTATGCCTCTACTTATACATCCCAAAATGCCATTGGCCTTCTTGGCAACAAGGGCACACTGCTGACTCGTATCCAGCTTCTCGTCCACTGTCACCCTTAGGTCCTTTTCCGCAGAACTGCTGCCTAGCCCTAGTCTGTAGCTGTGCATTGGGTTCTTCCATCCTAAGTGCAGGACCCTGCACTTATCCTTATTGAACCTCATCAGATTTCTTTTGGCCCAATCCTCCAATTTGTCTAGGTCCCTCTGTATCCTATCCCTGCCCTCCAGCGTATCTACCACTCCTCCCAGTTTAGTATCATCCGCAAATTTGCTGAGAGTGCAATCCACACCATCCTCCAGATCATTTATGAAAATATTGAACAAAACCGGCCCCAGGACCGACCCCTGGGGCATTCCACTTGACACCGGCTGCCAACTAGACATGGAGCCATTGATCACTACCCGTTGAGCCCGACAATCTAGCCAACTTTCTACCCACCTTATAGTGCATTCATCCAGCCCTTACTTCTTTAATTTGCTGACAAGAATACTGTGGGAGACCGTGTCAAAAGCTTTGCTAAAGTCAAGAAACAATACATCCACTGCTTTCCCTTCATCCACAGAACCAGTAATCTCATCATAGAAGGCGATTAGATTAGTCAGGCATGACGTTCCCTTGGTGAATCCATGCTGACTGTTCCTGATCACTTTCCTCTCATGTAAGTGCTTCAGGATTGATTCTTTGAGGACCTGATCCATGATTTTTCCGAGGACTGAGGTGAGGCTGACTGGCCTGTAGTTCCTAGGATCCTCCTCCTTCCCTTTTTTAAAGATTGGCACTACATTAGCCTTTTTCCAGTCATCCGGGACTTCCCCTGTTCGCCACGAGTTTTCAAAGATAATGGCCAATGGCTCTGCAATCACAGCCGCCAATTCCTTTAGCACTCTCGGCTGCAACTCGTCCAGCCCCATGGACTTGTGCACGTTCAGGTTTTCTAAATAGTCCCTAACCACCTCTTTCATGAGCTACATCTCACTTCATCGGATGCATGCAGTGGAAAATACAGTGCAGAGATTTATATATACAGAGAACATGAAACAATGAGTGTTACCATACACACTGTAACAAGAGCGATCAGGTAAGGTGAGCTATTACCAGCAGGAGAGCTGGGGCGGGGGGTGGGGGGAAGGCCTTTTGTAGTGATAATCAAAGTGGGCCATTTCCAGCAGTTGACAGGAACATGTAAGGAACAGTGGGGGGTGGGGAGGAATAAACATGGGGAAATAGTTTTACTTTGTGTAATGACACATCCACTCCCAGTCTTTATTCAAGCCTAAGTTAACTGTATCCAGTTTGCAAATTAATTCCAATTCAGCAGTCTCTCATTGGAGTCTTTTTTTACTGAAGAATTGCCACTTTTAGGTCTGTAATCAAGTGACCAAAGAGATTGAAGTGTTCTCCGACTGGTTTTTGAATGTTATAATTCTTGACGTCTGATGTGTCCATTTATTCTTTTATGTAGAGACTGTCCAGTTTGATCAATGTACATGGCAGAGGGGCATTGCTGGCACATGATGGCATATATCACATTGGTAGATGTGCAGGTGAACGAGGTGAAGTAAGCTGTAGCTCACAAAAGCTTACGCTCAGATAAATTTGTTAGTGTCTAAGGTGCCACAAGTAGTCCTTTGTTTAGCTTAAAGAAAGCTACTTAATATTGCAAAACTCAAGATAATATCACCAGCATCGGTGACTATGCTAAACATTTTCCTGCCAGCTTCCAGATAGGGTGACAACAAAAGCTGCATGAATGACAAATGTACACATCTTAGAGAAAACATTCAGAGACTGTAAATTCTGAGCCTTACTTATCTGACTATTGAACATATCTAATTGCAAAGACAAGACTTCTTTTTCGATCAAAGTTGATACTGAAAATTGTTTTCAGTAACAACAAAAACAGAACATAGTTTAACAGTGCTATGTATCTAAGTCTCTGTGTCTCATTCTCTGAAATTACTTAGTATATCCATAGCTATTTGATGAGCATTGGTGCCTGAATGTACTGAAATCCGTGAAGCATACTTAAAACTGTAAAAAGAATCAGACCTTATAGAAGAAGAGAGAAACCTGTAATTTAGATATAAAACAAGAAGTACTACCCACCAAATGAGGCCAAAAATTGCAGATCCTGAGAACTTTCAAATAGACCTGAGGAACAAGTACTTCTGGTACAGCTCTTTTTGTGATGCTCCAGAAGAGGAGGCTAAGTTACAATGCCCTTTATGAACTGGCATAAGGGTTGGTCATGACTGTAGTAGTGGTGTCAACTAACTAAGCAAAAGTTTTAAGATTTTGTTTCAAATTTGAAAAAAATAATCTTAAGTAAATATCTTAACAAGTAAGGGATTGAGGCCTTTCTGTGAATAATGGGCACAATAAACAGTTTTTCTGTAGGAAGTAGTATAAGTAGACTACATAGGGATTAGTCATTATCTTCTGGGAAACAAACTTACTTTGATCGCCCTTGTGACCAAACCTGCTTCCTTTACAGTAATTTTGAGTGATGACCTTTGGGGCCTGTACTTAGTCTAATGATAGACAAAATGGCTATGTGAATTTATTTTTCTAGATTGTATGGTTCTGTCCTATATCTCTCTGCTTCAGAAGCCACTTCTGGGTTTCTCCACATTATGCCTATACTAGTCACTTCTCCCACAAGTTAATTGATTGCTAGTTAATTTGAGGTACTTAAAGACATAACATGTGGGAAGTGTCCACATTAATCAGGCTATAAACATTTGTTCTTTGCTCATGGCTGACTTTTAGGATTAGGAACAAATGTGCAGCTCACAACAAAAATATAACAAGTGTCCACTTGTTAAGTACCTCGGGTTAACAGGCAATCAAATAACTAGAAGTGAAAAAGTTTAATGTTAACATACTGTTTTATTGGATAGTCCATACTAATGTTTGGATGACGGTTTCTGTCTTGAATTCTTCATACCAGGCTGTATGTAATACTCATTTGTCCAGAAACTCTGTAGATACAGTTTCTAAAATGTTCAATGTGTAGACTTTCCTTATATATTGAAGCTGATAATTTTCTTTAATATCTGTGCTAAAGTAGCATCTCCATGGCAGTTGGTTGTCACATTGCCTAATCTCCCTGACAAGTCTCTGGTTAACATCCAAGCCTTATTGTGCATCAGTGCAGTGTGACCAGACAAGATGATTACTTTTTTATTTTTGCAAGTCAGTTGGATTCTGGGTATCCACAGCAGCTCAGGGAGTGACAGCAGCAGCAGCAGGGTTTAGCCATGCCAAGTATGTACTCACTGGTTTCAGGTGGGTTTGTATTCAGCACTCCTAAGCCATGCTGCCACTGCTGCCATTTATACTCATGCTAGTTTGATAAGAGCTAGCATGAGTATGTGTATGCAAGCTGGGAATCACACTCTCATTTGGACAACATAGTCTCCTAAAGAGAATTGACAGCCCTTCCACCTGAAGAACATTGCTATGAAATATCCCCCTCCCCCAAAATCTGTCCTTCCTTTGCAAGCAACGCTTTTTAGGTTCATTATATGGAACTTCAATAGTCCAAATTTTTTCTTTTGAGGGGCCCACAATGCCAAACAATCTTGAAGACAGTATTTTGTGCTCAAGAGATTTTGCAAGTCCAGTTATATCACATCACTTGTTACATCCAAAAATCAGGTTGTGAATTTGTTTGACACCCTTTCTGAATTGAGCTTGATTTCTTTGAGACAGGAGACTCCTTGGAGTCTCCATTCAGTAACAGTCTGTTCCACCATTTGACAACAGTGAGCATTTGTCTGAGAAGTCTAGTGAATGTTCTTGAATAACTTGGCTAACCATTGGAAACTACTCCCTATTGCAGGCTCACCATTCCACTCCTGCCAAAGCACTGTTTGTGAATGCTGCCTCCTCTGGATCTGAATATTTGAAATGTGATTTAAAAGAGATTCAGGGAGGGAAAAATCTGGGGAGAGACAAAATTTAACCCAGAGGTGATTGAAGAAAGAAAGGGACAATCTGAAGCAAGACAGAGAATAGAGGTAACAGAATAGACACCGAGAGATACAGTAATAGGATGCAAAAGAAAGCAAGGACAGAGATGAGTCAGAAGGTACAAAACACAAAAGGAAAAACTTACCTGTGTATTTGTTATTCTTTCTGTAGAAAGAAAAGAAGAAACAAAGGGAAAATAAAAATATAAAATACTGAAAAGATCTTAAAGAAAAGTGGTGATAAAAGAAAAGAAGGGTAAATGGAGAAATGAAAGGTGAGTTTAGAAAAGGGTGATGAGCACTGTAGACAACCTGTAGGCAGATAGGTATATAGACATCAAAGTAAAGGCTAAATTGGAAAGACAAGCAAGGCAAGACATGGTTCTTAGGTTAGTAAATTTCATTGAATGTATCATCGGCCTATGTATAGTTGTATTTGGCTGGCATAAATCCAAGAACTGCGTATAGGGAGAAAGGGAAAACAGAACATGGCCATGTCAGGGGCCTATATTGGGGTTCTAGTTCATTGCAAGCTTTGAGTAATAGGCCCTTCTAGATTTTTTAAATCTTTACAGGAAGACTTATCAAAACATCTTTTAATAAATTCTTTTTTAGAATGGTGTGATTGTGAATATAATTCTGCACTTCAACAAAGAAGAGGGAAGAAACAAATAGACAGTAAGTACCTCATCCAGCTGTGAACAATTCTGGGTATGGTGACTGGGCTGCCAGAATGCAAATGGATCCTCAATTTGTCCAACTGAAGAAGGAAAAAGAGAAAGTTCCTGGCTGGAAATAGTGAAGGAGCCATAGCATCTACCATCACTTCAAATAGTCACATTCCTAAAGACAGGAAAGGGGGATGGGAGGGGTGGAGCCAGAATAACTTTAGAAAATGTAGCTATCTAGCAACCTAGACAAACCAATTATTTAAATACCCTTTCCAAAATAGTTTAGTCACATCAGTTGTAGACCGCATCTAGACCTATTGATATCAAATTACCGTAAGTACCCAGGGAAATTACCATGCAGAAACACACACATCCCAGTAAGAAAATACCTTTTTTTCCTACTTTTCCCTGTCTGTAAAGTGGCTAGGAGAGCTGCTGGCTTTCTTGGTGACTGGCAGAACAGCCTGTGTGCTTGTAAATGAGCACTAACAACTCGCTCCATTTCATTTATCTCATTGAATCCCCTATTTCAATATCTGCAATTAGGTACAGAATTAGATATGTTTCATTTGAAAAGTTCCCCTATATCATGTGTAATAAATCAGAACTTGAAATATGGAGGAAAAATCACCACAAAAAACTATCAAAATACTTTAACTCTCCTCCTTTTCAAAAAGCTCCACTAGAAAAACTTCAGTGTTGAGGATAAGATTCCCTTTTTCAGCTTTTTGTTTAAGGTGTTTTAATGTATAAGGCTGTTCATGATCCTTTGCTAAACATAGAAGGCCAACATTTCAAAAACAACGTCTAATCATGTTTCCAGAATTTTCTACCCACAGTTATTTGCATCTGCAATTTTCCAAGTACAGTTACTCTTAGGTGGGAACAAAGTTTAGTGGCCTAGCAATCAGACTGCAAATTCATAGTCAATGTTTCAAACAGGTCATACCATTCCCCTATAATGACTACTCCATTCTCAGTGACTGCTTCACTACCAGTATTTATACCATTACTCAGTGATAAGCTGCCAAAATCTTAACAACCAATTCCCTATAAAAAGTTCTAGTTTAAGGGATGTGCCACAGTATTTTTTGTACCAGTAGGGTTACCATACGTCTGTATTTTCCAGGGAGGAATTTTTAAAATTTAAAAATTCCTCCCGGACGGCGATTTAGGAACCAAAAAGTATGACCTGTCTGGGAAAATACGGATGTATGTTAACCCTACCTAAAGTTCTTTTTTAAAAAGATGGGCCTGAACTAGAAATGAGCTCCGTTTCACATGTGTGGGTCCCCGCCAATCTCTAGGGGTGTGCTAGGGTGACCAGATGTCCCGATTTTATAGGGACAGTCCCGATTTTGGGGTCTTTTTCTTATATAGGCTCCTATTACCCCTCCACCCCTGTCCTGATTTTTCACACTTGCTGTCTGGTCACCCTAGGGTGTGCACGTGTGTGGGCCCAGCTGCTCCCTGCCCCCCTCATTGAAGCAGGTGTGCAGGATTATTGCCCTGGGAACTGCAGGGCACCAGTGGACGTGGGACCAGCTACAGACAGGGGCGTGGGGCAGGGCTAGCTGGAGGCAAGAGGGTGCGGGGTTGGCTGGAGGCAAGGGGGTGTGGGGCTGGCTGGAGGTAGGGCAGGAGCTGACTGGAGGTAGGGGCTGGCTGGAGGCAGGGAGTGTGGAGCTGGCTGGCTTCGGGCAGGGCTGCAGGGAGGTGCAGCAGGGGTCGGCTGGAGACAGGGGCTGTGGGGCTGGCTAGCCTCGGACAGGGAGTGCGGCAGGGGCTGGCTGCGGGCAGGGCAGGGGGTGCGGCAGGGGTTGGCTGGAGACAGGGCAGGGGGTGCGGCAGGGCTGGCTGCAGGCAGGGGGTGCGGGGGTGGCTGGAGACAGGGGTGGCTGGAGGCAGGGCAGGGGGTGCGGCAGGGGTTGGCTGGAGACAGGGCAGGGGGTGCGGCAGGGGCTGGCTGCAGGCAGGGGGTGCGGGGGTGGCTGGAGACGGGTGGCTGGAGGCAGGGCAGGGGGTGCGGCAGGGGCTGGCTGCAGGCAGGGGGTGCGGGGGTGGCTGGAGACAGGGGTGGCTGGAGGCAGGGCAGGGGGTGCGGCAGGGGCTGGAGACAGGGGCTGGCTGCGGGCAGGATGGTCGGTGCTCACGGGGTGAGCGGATCGGAGCAGCCAGAGCGGCAGGACGCAGCCCAGGCCCAGAGGAGCAGCCGGGGACCCACCAGGCAGCAGTGGGAGCCCCAGGGCCAGGGGTCAGGGGAGCAGCAGCAGCACCAGGGCTTGTGTCCAGGGCCAGGTGGCAGCCCATATGGCTCCCGCAGCGCAGCACCCCCAGTGGCCAGAGGAGGAATTACATCATTTCTCGGCCAGACCCCATCAAAGCCTCAGCACCCCCTGCAGGGAAGCGGGTTAACAATTGGGTATAAAACTGCTTCAAAATTTAACAACCGGTTCGTGCGAACCGGCTCCAGCTCACCACTGCCATTACTCTGTAAAGTACTTCCCAATATCATAGGTATGAGCAGTTCTCTAAAATTGAATTCTAATATATTCTGTTTTATTCCTTTTTGATAAAACATCATTTCTAAAGGATTTGTTCTTCTCCCTAATCTGTAACTCTCCCATGGAAGTTATACAGTGTCATAGTTCAGCAATAAGTTATTGTGGAGATAACAGAGTGGATCTATTTTATTTTCAACTTTTCATCTTTAAATGATATTTTTCTTTATTTTTCTGAAAGGCTTTAAACCGCCAGTTACTTTAAAAGCACTTTTTGGGTGGGGGACATGCTAATTCTTTGTACTTGAAATGCCTGTACAGCTACAATTTGATACAAGGCGAGATGAGCTGAATACTTCTGCCAAAACAAATACTTGAATCATAGGGTTTTCCAGGTAATGCATTGTTGGATTGTCTTGAAATGAAGACGATGATCTTATCCAGTATAATAATTCCTCTGCTGTTCTGTTCTAAGAACCCTGTTTTCTCCCTTATAGATGTAGATCACTCCCAACATTGTAAATTGAAGTTATATGTGTTTATCAAGGGTAGAATTGCATGCTGATATGTAATGGAGAATAACATTTAATGTGTAAAGGACTGAGTTTAAATATTAGATACATGGGGATAGAATCACTTTGATTTGGAGGCAAACTGCTCCCCTGAACACTCTACCTCCCAGTTAGACCAATCATCCATGACTTGCAGGCATGAAATATATGCTCTAATTCATCTGCAAGTTGTTGAGCTATCTGCAGGAATGACTGGGTAAAATTCTATGGCCGGTGTTATGCGGGAGATCAGACAATCATAATGTTCCTTCTGGTTTGTTACATGTTTCCTTGGCAGGCCAATCACTTTATGAAGTTAGCCGCAGCCACTTTAAAAGCATGTAGAGTGGGCTCCCCTCAGCTTTCCCAGGGTGCTTCTATTTAATGTGCAGGGGCAGGTTAATGAAAGAAGCTTTAAGGAGAGTATGTAATAGAAATACTGGTTTCAGAGTAACAGCCGTGTTAGTCTGTATTCGCAAAAAAGAAAAGGAATACTTGTGGCACCTTAGAGACTAACCAATTTATTTGAGCATGAGCTTTCGTGAGCTACAGCTCACTTCAGAAGTGAGCTGTAGCTCACGAAAGCTCATGCTCAAATAAATTGGTTAGTCTCTAAGGTGCCACAAGTCCTCCTTTTCTTTTTAATAGAAATACTGTTCCTCGTTCCCATTGCTCCTAGAACCAGCTCTACCTCTTGCCCACCGCTCCCAGTACACAGCCCCAGTCACATGGACCGGCTGTGGAGAGGCTACTCAGTAGACCTGGGTAGGAAGGAAGCAGGTTTCCCATCCCCATTTTTGAGACTTTGAAAATTCCCATCCTGAATCAGGACAAAAACTCAACTTGAAAATTTGAATCCTATCAGTCAATGCTTAGTTTTGATGTTTTCAGAATGTCTTGTTTCAATTTTGACCTTTTTTATTCCTTTCCTACTATAAATTACATTATTTTAAGCCAAGTTGCTTTGACCCAAAATACCCAACCTTTTTCAGTTTGAAAATGAATTTCAAAACTTTTCACATTTTTTTTTAAAAAATGGTAAATTGATTTTTTTTAAATCACCATTTCCCTATAATGGGGGTGGGGTGGGGTGTTTGTTTCTTTGGGTTTTGGTTTTTGGGGGGGGTCATGGCTCTACTACACGGCCTGAAAGGGAGGGAGCCTGCAGCAGAGTCACTGCCACTTTTCTGTGCTCCTCCCCACCACTCATGACTGCACTGGGTTTGGATCCCATCCGTGCTTGTGTAAGGGCTGGGGCCCACTGGCTCCAAAACAAGTACCCATTTATAAATAACTGTCTAGGGAAGTTGGTTTTGACCCAGGAGCCACGAGTTCTTCTACGAGAAGAAAGTATCTTTCTAATCTCCTTCTCTTTTTGTCCTGACTGTTCCAATCAGCTGATTAAGGGTACATTTGCAAGTGAGTCCGGTCTCTTT
Source organism: Caretta caretta (assembly GCF_965140235.1). Lineage (NCBI taxonomy): Eukaryota > Metazoa > Chordata > Testudines > Cheloniidae > Caretta > Caretta caretta. The sequence goes on along the minus strand of NC_134209.1, from coordinate 93,309,119 downwards.
ATGCAGGCGCAATTTGCCCCTGTAGTGGTGCACTTGCAAAAATGCTTTCCTGGTGCGGATGGAAAGTCGTGTACTTGCACCTTTGACCATATGGTTTGTACTTACAATCAGATACCTAGTCATCTAAAAAGAAGCACAAATCTGGGAGAAAATTGCACATGGACAAAGATGCAGTCTTTGAAAACTTTGTCCATTAAGTTCATGGATGCTGGATGGTCACCTTGATTTGGTGACGAGGTGACACCAAGTCACTGTACTTCTGAAAAGGGAGGCGGGGGGAACCAATAGACAGACTCTGGGTCTTACAGCGTATTAATTGATAATAATTTGGCCATTAGTTATCTTCCGTTTCCTCTTTAAGATTAAATTAATAGTGGATTGAATGGTATCACTGAGTAATTGATATGTATCTATGAATATATTATTGCATATAATGTTCTTTGTACTGTTGGCACATTATTTCAATTAAAATAGGTCACTAAAATAGAGGAAATCAGGTTAATTACTTCCTTCCAGCTATTCACTTTTATTACCACTAGAAAACACACGTTCCTTCTTCCAAAGAGCCAACATGGTACTCTTAATCTTTTTACTCAGCTATTCTTATTTTGTTTTTAATGACTTATTTCTAGTCGTGTACAAATATTCAATATGTAAAACTTCAGAAGCAGAAAATTCCCCTGACATCTCATGAAGAGCTAGGGGAAACAGACCATGTTTGCATAGGCACACCTCATCTACCCAGGTGCACAGCATAATGGAGCCCCTTTGCCAAAATTATCACTTTTGGCTAGTGTTGGGTTATAAATCACTTTAGTACTGAGTGCAGGGGTAATGAAATGTTATCCTTATTACATGTGTAGCAGAACTGTACTTATCCTGCCCTAATTGAGGGTTTCACTCTAAACTGAAACTCACTTGTGAAACCAAAATTCATCAGGTTTCAGAGTAGCAGCCATGTTAGTCTGTGTCTGCAAAAAGAAAAGGAGGACTTGTGGCACCTTAGAGACTAACCAATTTATCTGAGCATAAGCTTTCGTGAGCTACAGCTCACTTCATCGGATGTTTTCCCGCTGAATGCATCTGCTGAAGTGAGCTGTAGCTCACAAAAGCTTATGCTCAGATATATTGGTTAGTCTCTGAGGTGCCACAAGTCCTCCTGTTCTTTTTGTGAAATTCATCAGAACGTGATGTGATGGCAGTGGCAGTAGAATGAACGGCAGCAATAACAGAACAAACAGTGGCCACAGAAGCTCAGGTGTTGCTCAATGCCTTCCCTTTCCCCCATCACAGGGGTGGAAGATGAACTCACACGAATGCACCTCTGAACTCTGGGTCCTCACTGACCAATGACAGCAATTGTGAGTGGGAGGAGAGGGAAGTGGCATGTTAAAGGAACACTTGTTTCTTGGAATTTCACACTGCAAGGTGAGAAACTGAGGCAAAGGACACTGCTCAATATGCTCTTGGGTGCGTGTTTACTCATGGTCATATGCTTTTGAATTGTTGTGGTGTTTTCCCAAATTAATATTGGGTTCCTTTTTCATTTTTGTTAAGTTTTCTTGTCTATACGTAGGCTCAGTGTTTGTGAGAGGGGAAAAGTTGCCTCTTAGAAGCACCCAGGGGTGGTGGTCAGTTTTCTCAGGTTACTGGCCAGGGGCTGGAGAGGGTTCTGTGTGTTATTGTTAAGAGAAAACCCTAGATATTGAACCTAGCTCTTGTTGCTGCTGACTTCACCTGGCAGAAGGGTTACAATGGATTATATACCATTATGCTAATGGTGTTAGGTCCTAGATTAGTCTCTGATCCTGTAAATATTTATTCACATGAATATCTTTTACAGATAAGACTGGCGCTATAGAAGTCTCCAAGGGGTCTCAGAGCCAAAGTATGTAATCTTAAAGCAAGGGGCTTAAGACTATAAGAAGTTTTCTTTTTGGTTTTGGGTTTTTGTTTTTTCCCCTCCATATGAACAATGACTAAAAAGAGATTTTGCTTTCCTTGGAGTATTTTTATTTCTTTGGGAGCCCAAGGGAAGGAGGAGGGATAGTGGGAACTGTGAAGATACAGCCACAATCAAGTACTGAATTGCACCATTTTAATAGAATTTTAAGAGTCACTTATATGCAACACCTAATTAAAAGTTAGGAGAAAAAATTATCTTATGTTGCCATTGTTCCTTAAGACTAAATCAAAATGAAGGCACCAATCCTGCAAATATGAGTAACATTGGGAAGCAAAGTAGTTTCACTGAGGTTGCCATCACTAGCCAGATTCTATTAGTGCACTTAATTTGCTGGTATGCCAGTTATGTCATTTTTCAGTCTCAGGTTTTCCCACTTAGAAAGGTACAAGTGGATCTGAAGCAACTTTAGTACACCAAGACAACGTTATTCATTGCAGTCGAAGCCACAAGATTTTTTCCCCTACCCTCTCATGGTAAATAGTGTGCTTTGTAAGTCAAACGTTTCACACAGAGAATGATATCACAATTAACTCCAGAACTGAAACCCTCCAATTCAGTGAACACATAACTAGGTGGGAAAGAACTGAGTATTCTTTCAATGGAGAGCACTGGAGTAGCATTTTGTGCTTTCCCTTATGTCATAAATATAAAGGGAAGGGTAAACCCCTTTAAAATCCCTCCTGGCCAGAGAAAAAAATCCTCTCACCTGTAAAGGGTTAAGAAGCTAAAGGTAACCTTGCTGGCACCTGACCAAAATGACCAATGAGGAGACAAGATACTTTCAAAAGCTGGGAGGAGGGAGAGAAAAAAAGGGTCTGGTCTGTCTGTTTATATGCTGATTTGCAGGGGATAGATAGGAATGGAGTCTTAGAACTTTTAGTAAGTAATCTAGCTAGGTATGTGTTAGATTATGATTTCTTTAAATGGCTGAGAAAAGAATTGTGCTGAATAGAATAACTATTTCTGTCTATCTTTTTATAACTTAAGGTTTTGCCTAGAGGGGTTCTCTATGTTTTGAATCTAATTACCCTGTAAGGTATCTACCATCCTGATGTTCCAGGGGGGATTTCTTTACTTCTATTTACTTCTATCTCTATTAAAAGTCTTCTTGTAAGAAAACTGAATGCTTTTTCATTGTTCTCAGATCCAAGGGTTTGGGTCTGTGGTCACCTATGCAAATTGGTGAGGCTTTTTATCCAACATTCCCCAGGAAAGGGGGGGTGCAAGTGTTGGGAGGATTGTTCATTGTTCTTAAGATCCAAGGGTCTGGGTCTGTAGTCACCTAGGCAAATTGGTGAGGCTTTTTACCAAATCTTGTCCAGGAAGTGGGGTGCAAGGTTTTGGGAAGTATTTTGGAGGGAAAGACATTTCCAAACAGCTCTTCCCCAGTAACCAGTATTTGTTTGGTGGTGGTAGCGGCCAATCCAAGGACGACGGGTGGAATATTTTGTACCTTGGGGAAGTTTTGACCTAAGCTGGTAAAGATAAGCTTAGGAGGTTTTTCATGCCGGTCCCCACATCTGTACCCTAGCGTTCAGAGTGGGGAAGGAACCTTGACACCTTATCTCTTACATATAACCTTATGCAGCAGGAATGAAAGAATGGTTATGCTCCAACTCACCTAAAAAAATCAACACCACTTTCCTTGCCTCCAAAAAACAGACTAAAAATAACTTGCCCCTATGAAGATTCCCCATGTTTCCTGCACTTCAAGTACCAATGAATGGCACTTACTGTAATAATGTATCCTAATACCTAATAAGAATCCAATTGTGATAAGAAATATATGTAAAGAAGGGACAGTTCCTGCAAGAAAGCGTTTATAATCTAAATAAAGATGAGATGTGATTGAGGCATAAAAGTTCATTGAAAGAGCAAGGAAGAGAAGTGGAAGTCAAGGATAATAGTAATAGAAACACAAAATTGCATAGTTTTATTCACTGTATAATTGGCAATGTAATGCAAATCAAAAGGCTGCCCTGGGTCATCAACACAGGTTGAATCTGAAACCTTCAGCACAAAAGCATAGGCTGCTACCAGGTGAGCTAAAGGAGTGACTCAATGCATTACTAGAAGTAGTAGGCTTTTATTCTGTGGATTAACAAGTAGAAAGGGATTTGACACACTTAGCCAGATTATATATATAATATACCTTTGTCCAGTGAGTAATAAAATATATTTAAAAACTTCAGAGCATTTTGCCATATTGAAAGAGTATTAGATTATGTTTCAGTTGTTCTATAGCAGTGTTCTTCCAGTTCAACCCTACCACATTTTGTACCCTGAAGGTGGGATCACTGTCTTCTTTATGAAGAGAAAGGTAGGCAGAGTTTCTTTTAGCCTTTGAAATCAAAGAGAAAATCCATTCTGCTCTTCAGGTAATTAGCCTGATGACTGTCTCTAGAGCCCTGTTAACTGTGTCTGAGGCATGTTCTTTCTAGGCTAAAATATACGGCTACCATGCAAATGGTTGGGTTATACTTCATTGCTCTGGATAAGAACTATATAGGCAAGGGGAGCGTGGGAAGGAAGCAGTCAATCAAAAGGACTAAAGTAGCTCTTGACCATCATGGTAGCTGAAGCAGAACACAAAAGTTAATTGCTATCTTTGCAAAGTAAAGACTTTTTTTGAAATATTTTTTAATTATGACACTCCACTGAGTTCCAGGAAGAACAACTAACTACTGTACCTATATACTGTGTTTGTTCAGTGGTTCTGAACTACAGGACATCAGACAGAATGGAATACTAACAAAGGTGGGGAACTAAATCTTTACATTCTGATTGTTTGAAGCCAAACTTCTCCTAAGGAAATCTCCCTTCCCTTCAATCTGCCTGAGGTTCCTTTGGAAAAACTTCACTTACAGAGGCTTATCCTCCTGGAGAATTGTACCACAGGTCTAGGTATCTTATTCATATATGAAGCATAACAAAACAACTACCTTTTAAAACTAGGTAATCTCCTTGCCTTGTCTGGTAATTTTGTTTCACAAGGTAGGATTTTTTTTTATGTCTGCTGAATTTTAAGGGGAAACCACTAACTTTGCGCCACGCATCCCACACCTACTTACTAGGAGTAAAGGAACTACTTATCAAATATTCTCAAACAAGAGGAAAAAAAATTCAATGACTTTAATTTGTGTTAAAGAGGATCAATTTTCTCATTTATAAAAACCTAATCCATGCAGTTTAATTTAGTTTTCTTTTAAAATTTTGCTTTATTATAAAATACCTTAATCAACAAACAATTTCTTATTTATATAAATGATAGCCAAAACATGCTCCTGAAGACAGAATCTTGCTAGCAAGTAATAAAAGTGCTCATATATAATCAGTCCACGTTTTTTTAAAAAAAGGTACATGAGCCTTGTCAGAACATTTTGTACGAAAATGGAAACAGCTCAGTTCAGCCTAGACTCCCTAGAGATCACATCAAAGATCTTCACATTGAGACCATACTTTGTCAGCAAAACATAAATCAGTTTCCACTAACGTGTAATTTATTGTGAACAAAAAGTAATCCCCCTAGTATACTTTAATGAGGACTGTGCATGGTGCTTTTTAATTGGCCACTGGGTTTTGATTGCCTACAGTCAATATGTAGAAGTCCATATCTTCAAGAATTTGACAGTTCTACTAAGAGTTCTTTGTCATTTGCCTCTTCCTAGGCTTTTTCTATAAAAGACAAAAAAAAAAATCCCCAGTAAGTAGATTCCTTTTCCGAAGACTGCTGAATCATATTAAAATAATTCAAAATAATAGGCAGTCTGCCATATTTTTGGTTTAAGTCTATGCCACTAAATTGACAATAAAATGTCCTTTTTTAAATGATTTAATATGAAATGGCCATAACACTCTATCATAACACAGTCACATTAAAACTAATTTCTTCCTGACTCTGCCTTGGCATTCACAAAACTGAAGGAAAATCTATTCTTGCTCTAACCCTTTACTGAGGGAATAAAAATTGAAAATAAAGTCGATGCCAAACATGATTGCAAGAAGTCTAGGTCAATATAAGCCTTACCACTTTTATCTAATTTATAATTGAGTAACCTCTAAAAGCTTTGTTCTGTCATGAATTATTTTTATAGTGAAGTTTTGGTTTTGGGTCTTCATAGTTTATGATCATCCAAATATCATGAAAGCATCATAAACAATGTACCATACATACACATTGAAAATAACTGAGAAAGATCATGTACTTTATCATTCAACTTTTGAGGCAGCTGGAAGTTGTACAGACCAGAGGAAAAAAGCTGGGGTTTGAAAACGGACTAATCTCCATCTGTCTACAGGACTGTCATTTTTCATAACCTGTGGTACTAATCATTTCTGTATGGCATTCAGAAGGAAGGGCTCAACACTGCCAAATATTTCTGTGGGGAAAACAAATGATTAATCTTAATAAAACACCTGATGAGTATTTGGATCTGAACCAAAAGAAAGGCCTCCGTCAATCTACAAAACCATGTCAAGACCTGTGTAATTTAGACAATAAAGTTGCCATTGTTTTCCCAGCTGAATGCCACTTTGGAAATTTGCCAGGGATTTCAGCACCATATTTAGTTGCACAAAATGGAACAGAATAAAGCCACCTTTATCTTTAATATGTATGGGGGCCTGATTCTGCACCACTGAAGAAGTCATGGAATATTTGCCTATTACTTCAGTGAGAGCAGAACTGGAATTTGGAGTGGCCTGCAAAAAGTACATGTCCCAGATAGAGCTGGACAAAACTTTCTTCACCAAAACATTTCCTAAATCTGTGTCAATTCTGGCAAATTGTATTAGTTGGAGTGGTGGGAAGAAGTTGAATGAGAATTGTTGAAATGGTTCATTTGACATTTCCAGAATGAAACAGTTTTCTGGGGATAGATGTGCAAGGGGATGTAGTGCTACTTTCAGAACTGAGGGGTAGGTAGTGGTCCCTTTATACCCCAACAGCTAGGTGGGAGACCAGGTTTAACTCACTGCTCCAGAGAAGGGAGTTGACCCCAGGTCTCCCATAACGATGGTGCGTGCCCTAACCAGCAGGCTGCTCGTAACCTATGGTAAAAATAACTTTGTATGGAATTCAGAAGGAAGGAATCAACTCTGCTAAGTATATGTGGTTGTATAGATCTCAATCTCTCCTGTTGGGAAGCTGTTCTAATTTTTATAAAATCTAAATATTCATTGGGCCAGAGAGTGAGTGATTCTAGAGCTTAGTGGTTTGGGGCACTATCACCTTGGAAGGGGAACACTAAGGTTCCCATCCCTCTGCAAGTAAATATTTATTTTATAACAAGCGCAACAGCTTCAAAAGGAGAGATGGACTGACCCACTGAGTTATACTCAGTTATACTGAGTTATACTCAGATTTCAAGTCCTTGATGATGAGGTAGGTATTTACACACAGGTCTCCCACATCCCAGCTCAGTATCCTAACCATTGGGCTGTAGTGTTTGAGCAGGGGATGGGGGCACCATCTCCTTAGCTTTATGAATCCAGCACTTCCTATGCTTTCATTTGAAAAATGGTTGGTTAAAGATGAAACATTTGACCAAAAATGAAACATTCCCTGTGGCCTGAACTTTTTTTCTGATTTGTCAGCTTTTGCCAGAAAATCCCTCCTGCCTCCCCAAACTTGGGGGGGGGGGCTTAACCCAAAACATTTTTCCGGAACTGCCAACAAACTGAAGAATCAGTTATTCACACAGCTGTAGTCCCAGAATGCAATCCTCCATCATGCAAGCAGCTTTCTGACTTGGTCAAAGTAGAGAATTTCTATGCTTCAACCAGGAATTATCACAGAGCACACTCCCATATTCAAAATAAACAGTCATGTGCTGCTTTACACAAGTCTTTTACATGTATTGGACCTGCAGACTACACTTTGTCAAATGCTTTGGGTTTATTCTTCTGATGAAAATATTTGTAGTAGGTCTAATCAGACAACTTGACTCTACTTTATATTTTGCTAAGTTTGCCTTGTTCTGCACTAATTACATCAATGGGCCTAATTTTCAGCCAAGGTACTACTCAAGGTGAGTAAAGGTGGTAGGCGCCAAATATTTTTAGTAACTAATTCTTCACTTGTAAATCATATGTGAGCAGCCACTTCATAGTATTCAATATCTGAAATATGAGCTGTGTTGGTTAGTTTCCCATTGGACATATTGGTCACCTGGTATGTCCTTATTTTCTAATTGGATGAACCCAGGTGAATATTCATTTACTCATTCTACATATGCACTCATTCCCAAATATATGCTTAAAATATAACTTTCTAGTTTTGTTGCCATTGGCAGAATTTTAGAAAGCCTTAGAGTTTTTTATTTGCTGATATAGGTCAATTATCTTTAGTTATCCTTTGGAGCCACTGAATCTAATATATTTTGGAAAGGGGATTTGATTGCAAATCCTAATATTCATCATAGTAGCCAAGTGACTTTTGGGATCATGTTATAGATAGCTTTCTGCTCTTAACTCATTAGCCTCCATTTATGGAAGGGCACCAATGTTAATTATTAATTCAATAAACACTCAAAAGTGTGCTAGACATCATAGAGACACTTAAGCTGACCCATCACATTATATTGTTGTAAAGACTTAAAATCTGGTTGGAACACTTTTGCGAAAATATGTTGTTTCTTCGAAACCAAAACACAACCATAATTTTCATTCCATGAAGTTTCTGTGAAATGGAACTGTAATTCTCTCGTCAGACCTACTTTCAATAGTCTTTACTCTGTCAGTAATTCATACTGGATAAAGAGTAGAATTAATGGTAGATTTCATAGAATTCTTTTATCTCTTTGTTTATTCAGCTCTGGTTATCCTACACTTTACAAAGTGAGTTGTTCTAAACTTCAGCGAACTTAAAGGGAAAAGCATATGCTGTATGATTGGGATTCTTTAATTATTGTTTATTTTGCTAAATCTGTTTTTGTTTCTTTAATTACAAAATTCCCTTCTTGGAAATTGAGATGAGCTACTCTTTAGAAATTCCTATTAGTATTAAAGCACATCGGTAGGTACTTTCAAGAATACTAAATACAATTAATGTACTTGGCATTAATGCATTCTGAACTGTATGAGATATTTGAGGGTTCACAGATTCATAATTCCAAGGCCAGAAGGAACTTCATTTGACCTCCTATGTTACACATGCCATAAAATTTCCCCAAAATAATCCCCAGTGATGGAGAATCCACTACAACCATTGGTAAACTGTTCCAGTCATTAATTACCATCACTGTTAAAAAATGTACACCTTGTATCCAGTCTGAATCTGTCTAGCTTCAACTTCCAGCCACTGGATTGTGTTATGCCTTCATCTGCTACAATGAAGAGACAATTATCAAAAGTTTGTTCCTCACGTAGGTACTTACACGCTGTAGTCTTGTCACTCCTTAACATTCTCTTTGTTAAGCTAAATAAAGTAAGCTCCTGGAGTCTATCACTATAAGGCATGTTTTCTAATCTTTTAGTCATTCTCATGATTCTTCTCTGAACCCCTTCCAAGATATCAAGATCATTCTTGAATTGTGGATACCAGAACAGAACACAGTGTTCCAGCAAGAGTTGCACCAGTGCCAAATGGAGGTAAAATAACCACTCTGCTCCTACTCTAAATGCCCATGATTGCATTAGCCCTGTAGCCACAGCGTTGAATTGGGAGCTCATGTTTCTTCACAATCCCCAAAGGAGGAGAGAGGGCAGAAAGAGACTTGTGTTGTCACATTCTTACTTCAAAGTATGTTTAAGTAAGTTTCCCTTAAAACCAATTATCATATGCTTCTATTGGTCTTTTATAGCACCTTCGTTATTTACATACTTTTCATTACTGTGGTAAATTGCTAAAACTCAAATTGTCATATAAATACTGAGGGAATATTGCAGTTTTTGATTTGTTAAAGTAGTGTTTGCAGCCCTGGATGTTGAGTAATCTATACAGAAGCAATGTTGCATAGTTAAAAATCTTAAAAAGTAACCTAGAGAACAAGCAACGTCATCTACCTTTTAACATATGTAATACTTTTCGTAATCTGGACGCATGTCTGATTCTGTTACTTCGGGGAGTGGTGAATATTTCAGATGGTTTGTCAAGAAGCATTTCCTAACCTTATTTTCTCAGCTCTCACTCCCATTCTGCCTGGTGTGAGAAATTCCTTTCCTTAGGTGATAAGTTGATGGAGATAACTTTGACATTATCACTCTGGAAAGTGTACACCCGTTCTTTCCAGGGGCTATATTTGCATTATTTCATCTATCATTACTTAGAAGTTTCTGAATACTCCTTTTGGGGGAAAGTGAGTGAAATGAGTGGGAAAATATTTATTTTTAGCTTGGTTAAGTTTTCACACATATCTTGAAACCAATAATTCTGAGGATTGATCATCTAAAAGTAGAATTTTCCCTAGGCATTCAAATTTGGAAATCCAACACATCAAGGAGAGAGTAAAACATAAATACATTTCTAAATAAGGGCAAAAGCCCTCTCTAGTATCCATTCTACAGATCAAGTTGGTAAGTGCTTGCATATTTATTTGAGGTAAAATCTACTCTTGAAGAAATGAACAGATTCCCTCTGATTTTAAAAACAGGCAATTCTGTATGTTTTAGAGAAATTGCTCATTATCTTTCACTTTAAGGGGATATCACGAGAGCTGACTGTCTGCAAAAAGACCACAATTTCCACAATGTATATTCAAATATCTTGTTGATTTCTCTACATATCTTTTTGACTGGATTGATTGCATACAGTTTACTGCAAGTTAGAGTTGCCGTCCCTCCAGGATTATCCTGGAGTCTCCAGGAATTAAAGATTAATCTTTAATTAAAGATTGTGTGATGTGATGAAACCTCCAGGAATATGTCCAACCAAAATTGGCAACCCTACTGCAAGTATCTGTGCTTGTGTGCTTTAGATGTTAATATAAGTTACATGGTATTGTTTCTGTTTCCCTGAGACCCTAAGCTTTGCACACCACATTGTCTTCCCAAGATTCAAATTCCCTTTCTTGTCCACTAGCTCTTTCCTGTACAAATGCAGGACTATCTTAGGAGATGGAGGGGCTCAAGATCTAAGTGCTGCTGAGGATGTAAAGGCTGATGCTCCCAGTGCTGGGTCTGTGCCTGATCCATTGCTGTGAAGTGCTCTGGGACTGAGACATGGTGGAGGAAGGAAAGTACTGATGTTATTTTGAGTCCTTGTGAATGCATGTGAGAAAATCTTCCCAGAAAGTAGGGGACTCATCAAGTGTACCTGATGAAATCTACTCAAAGAAGCAGTCTGAACTATGGATGAGGCCAATATAGATAGTGATTCCTACAGGTGACTTCATTTTGAATTGTGGGGGAAGGCTACATCTTAGTTTTAGGCAAAGGGGACCTTGAGCATTTGGGTTTAGCAGTTCTATGGTACTGATTTGATGTCAGTTTAACGATACTGGTGGTTACCTAGAAAGTGAAAAATATGGTTCCCCTAGATACAAATACAATCCACCTATATTATGAAACCTTATGAACCAAGAAATTAAAATAGCATGAAAAGCTTTTATTGTCAATCAGGTGCCAAAATTAGATTTTCATCACAGGTAAAGGAAGAATTTCATGTTTAGTAAATGGTTCTATAAAAGGGTGCTTAGGCAACCCCTTTAATTGTTAGGTGTTGGAGAGAGCCTCCAACTGCAACCCCAGAAATCATTTAATAGGGAAACTTAAGATCTGACCTTGATCTCAACTATGATCTCTTATGATTTGACTTTTATTCCTAATATGACGGAGAACCTCAATTTCTCTTTAAAAAGGGAATTGGAAGAGCCCCAACTCCCAGCTATACATTTAATATAGATAAGAGGAAGGAAGAGTAGCCTGTCAGCACAGTGAGTATTCTAACAAATTTAGATAATTTATGTACACTCTAAAATGATTCAGTAAAAAGTATTGAAAGAACTCTGCACCCTTCTGATTAAATAGAGACATAATTTTTGCTTGTCAATCCTTAGTGTTTTAATAACTGAAAAAGAATTGATAACTAGCTGCCAAGAAGTAACAGGAATGAAAAATGCTATTTAATGATTTAGTTAAATATTTGTTTTTCTCATTAGGATTTTTTAGTGTACTTTTGTGATCAAGACTTTTTGTGTACCAAGCTGTTCATCTCTCAAACACAGTATATATTACCTGATTGTTGGGTATGTCATTTTCATATTTGTTTTACATGTAAAATTATTGATTTGGCTTCTGTTTCAGCTCTGTAAATAACAGCTGGTTCCAGCTTTGTATCATTTATCTTTATTTTATTTTGATTTCTCTGGCATCTATCCAAAACTTTAGCTGTCATGGACAATACAAATCCCATCATAAAGAATCAATGCATTCTAAAGATTTAGGATCTTACTATAAACCTTCAGTGGAGTTTATTGTTTTCTCCAGAATCTAAGCTTTCCCTCAGGCTCCTAGGAGGTCAGGGTATAGGATATTGAACCTTAGTGATTTTTCTGATCACACCTCTGTTCTCAGAAGTTTCTCTTACAGTGGCCTGTTCAAATGCTAAGGTGGATCTGCCACCTGCTGCCCTGTCTTTGCTGCAACTGGGGGCACATGTTCTTTCTACTACCACAAGATTACTACTATTGTCATTCTGAGTCTTCATGAAACAAAGACCTGGTGTCCTTTGTTTTATTTGGATGTCTATTATTCCTCTTATAGGACTGAGTGGCAGAGGTGATTATGAAGTATCACCTTGATGAAGATGGTATAGTTGATATCTTAACGTTTTTCCATTGAAAAGTACCAATGGAAAGTGCAACACTTTATGAAAACATATTGATTTCTGATAGAAGTTCATTTCAAATGAAAAATTGATAGTGTTGAAACCGTTTCCTCATCTTCAAAACTGAACACTTTGATTTTTCCATTTTGAAATTGTTTTTGTTTAGATTATTTTATATGAAACTTTCAAGTCAAAACTGGTACAAAATATTTTGACTCAACTATTTTTTCCAGAATTTAGGGAGAATTTTTTTTTAACTTCCCTGCGAAACAACAAACAAACACCAAGATCTAGTTACTGGTCAAACTCTGATTGGAATTTTAATATGGTGTGTCACTTCAATGGATGTAAGTGGTTGGCATTCTTGTTTTCTTTCTTCTGTTTTAGATTCTCAACATACAGCCTTTTAAAAACCATTTTGAAACTAACAGTATACTCTAAATCCATGAATGTACTTTGATCCAGTATTTCTTTGCAGTTTGTGCACACTTCTGAAAATGTTTTTATTGTGTCTATGACACTTCACCCTTTGTGCTGGATATGTGCTTTGTGTTGTACTTGAATTGTTATAAATTTACAGGCTAGTGTCTGCCATTTGTTTACCATTGTATTCTGTCTTCATGCCTTGTGCTCTTTAGTTGCATGCACTTCTTTTCTTTAATTTCTTCTTAATACCTTTATTTGGGACGCATCATTTTCATGAGCAGTAGCCTTGTTTTACCTAGTTATCAGTTATACCTAATGAATTAGTTTCTAATTAGTCCTGATAACTGTTCAGATTTGCATGATTTATTGTGCAGGTATACAACAATTATGAGTGGTATCACCTGGCAGCTGGCTTCTTGTAAAGAAAATATGACTTTCCCAAGAGGCATTGTTGTTTGGATCAAAGTGTTTTTGAGCTTTTTTCAATGACTTTGTCTTCCAATTTGTGGTTTCCTTCATGCTCCCACTGGAATGCACTGTAGATCTCCAGTGCTTTTGGGCATGACACATGTAGCTGCAACCCCCACTTGTAATTCTCAACCAGATTTCCTTCCAGATTTAGGTGGCTTCATTTTTATGAAAGGTTAAGTTCTGTTTTGACACAATTTTAATAAGGGTATGACACACAGGGATACTGGTACGAGGCTGATCTTTATTTCCTAGACCCAGTCACATGACATGGGTCAGGTTTGCAAAAGGTTGTATTTCAGTTACATGGCAGGTCACTGTTCATTGAATCCAGTGGCTAATATGACAGAAATATAAAATGTGAATAGTTCCTTCCAACAACATGCAGATTTGGGGAAAAGCTCCACAGAAATTCTGTGGATTTGGTGGCTAGAATGAGAAATTCCTACAGTTTTTACTAAAATAGCCTGCTGCTTTCTATTTTCCCAGTGTAATTTCAGTGTACTGTATGCTTAAAATATCTCAAAGGGCAAAGCAAAATTAACTCTGTTCATTTAAATGTCTCTTACAATGCCAAGTGGATCAGTCCCACTGCAGTTGTAGCAGATTAGTCATGAATTATTCAATATCAAAATACATGTGGCAATTGGCTTTTGTTATGCAATATACATAATTCATAAGGCATCTGTTCTATGTTTTCATATTTAAGGGGTACAGAATGGAAAGACAGAATGTGAAATAGACATATAGGAATGTTTCACTGCATGACACTGTGTGTGTTGCTAACCTGCTCAATAAGGGTTAGGAACAGGGCTGTGCATCAAAAAAAACCAATCCAGATTTTTAAAAATCCTTTTTGAACAGGAAAACTACCAGTGACTAATTTCCCCTTGTCGTGCATCACTCTTTTCTTTTACTCTCACTTAGGTATAAAGTTAGGACAGTATCCCTTGGAGGTATGTTTACCAAGAACTTGTCTACACAGGGACACTCAGAAAAATTAACCCAAATTAACCAAGGGTGTGAATTTAAAGTGCATTACTTAAACTGCATTAAACCCCTGTGTGGACACTCTCATTCATCATTAAGGCACTTTAAATATGTAATAGCATAATCTGCCTAAGTATTTATTAAACAAATTAGTTAATAAAATACAAACACTAGAAACAGTGGAAGATTTGAATCAACCTTTTCCCTCCCCCGCCCCAAACAATAACATTACTGTGATGGAAATAAGCCACCTCCCACAGGTGGAAAGGAATCCAGGCAGTTGAGGTTGTACGGCTGTTTATAAATTCAGCTGTCAATGTTTGGAGCTGCAAGTGGACACTCATGTGACTCCAAACAGCACTGGCTTGTCTACACTACCGGCCAGATTGACAGGCAGCGATCGATCCAGCAGAGGTCAATCTATCATGTCTAGTATAGACACAATAAATCGACCGCCGATAGCTCTAGCGTCGACTCCAGTACTCCACCTCAACGAGAAGCGCAAAGGGAATCAAGGGGAGAGCATCTCCCATAGACACACCAAAATGAAGACATCACAGTAAGTAGATCTAAGTACATCGACTTCAGCTCTGTTATTCACATAGCTGAAGGTGCTTAACTTAGATCAATCACTCCACCCCCAGTAGTGTAGACCAGCCCTCAGCAGTACTGAGAACATATCCCACAAGTGGAAATACCTTTATTCTCTTAGGTGGCTTCTTAGCTAAGGATTTGCTCCCACAACTGAGACCCCTATGTCCACGCAGCATCCCATTCAAGTGAAGCATCCACCTTGGCAGACTGCATTGCGGGATTAAGGCCTTGGGTAGCATCACTCTGAAGAAATCTAAGATAGATTTGACTGTAGACAATGCCTTTCAAGAACAAAGTCCAAGTGGTTAATAGGAAAATAATTTCTAATTGAGCTGGGGTTTGTACAGGAGAGATAAGCTCCTTCAATCAACACAAGATCGAATGACCTTTCTGTGAAGTAATTCATTCGAAATAAATTGCTTCAGTGGGAATTTTGTTGATTACTCTATACTAGTTTCTTCAGACAGTTACAGCAATCAGGATTATTGAGCTTCAGTGAGAAGAAAGACTTACTCATGCAGTTGATAGGAAACTTGTTTCCTTAATGATATTCACTGCAGCGCTGCAAAACTAGTAAGGCCATCACATGGAAAAGCAATCCCAAATATACTTAATTTAGAGCCAATGGCAATAATTAAATGATTTTACAAATGTTTATGAAAACATTTGAAATGTAACCATTTGACATATTTATATTGTAAATTGTTACTCCTTCGTGTTACGATTTTTTTAAACCAGTCAAATGGTCATTGCCTCTTTCTTGGTTATACAAAGACAATGTGTATGATCCTTATGTGGTTCTGCAAAAGCTTCCTCAGCTCTCGTCCCCTAAAGCCCCTACTCTACTTGCGCTATATTGATGACATCTTCATCATCTGGACCCATGGAAAAGAAGCCCTTGAGGAATTCCACCATGATTTCAACAATTTCCATCCCACCACCAACCTCAGCCTGGTCCAGTCCACACAAGAGATCCACTTCCTGGACACTACAGTGCTAATAAACAATGGCCACATAAACACCACCCTATACCGGAAACCTACTGACCGCTATTCCTACCTGCATGCCTCCAGCTTTCACCCTGACCACACCACACGATCCATCGTCTACAGCCAAGCTCTGCGATACAACCGCATTTGCTCCAACCCCTCAGACAGAGACAAACACCTACAAGATCTCTGTCAAGCTTTCTTACAACTACAATACCCACCTGCAGAAGTAAAGAAACAGATTGATAGAGCCAGAAGAGTTCCCAGAAGTTACCTACTACAGGACAGGCCTAACAAAGAAAATAACAGAACGCCACTAGCGGTCACCTTCAGCCCCCAACTAAAACCCCTCCAACGCATTATTAAGGATCTACAACCTATCCTAAAGGATGACCCAACACTCTCACAAGTCTTGGGAGACAGGCCAGTCCTTGCCTACAGACAGCCCCGCAACCTGAAGCAAATACTCACCAACAACCACATACCACACAACAGAACCACTAACCCAGGAACTTATCCTTGCAACAAAGCCCGTTGCCAATTGTGCCCACATATCTATTCAGGGGACACCATCACAGGGCCTAATAACATCAGCCACACTATCAGAGGCTCATTCACCTGCACATCCACCAATGTGATATATGCCATCATGTGCCAGCAATGCCCCTCTGCCATGTACATTGGTCAAACTGGACAGTCTCTACGTAAAAGAATAAATGGACACAAATCAGATGTCAAGAATTATAACATTCATAAACCAGTCGGAGAACACTTCAATCTCTCTGGTCACGCAATCACAGACATGAAGGTCGCTATCTTAAAACAAAAAAACTTCAAATCCAGACTCCAGCGAGAAACTGCTGAATTGGAATTCATTTGCAAATTGGATACTATTAATTTAGGCTTAAATAGAGACTGGGAGTGGCTAAGTCATTATGCAAGGTAGCCTGTTTCCTCTTGTTTTTTCCTACCCCCCCTCCCCCAGATATTCTGGTTTAACTTGGATTTAAACTTGGAGAGTGGTCAGTTTAGATGAGCTATTACCAGCAGGAGAGTGAGTTTGTGTGTGTTTGGGGGTGGGGGGGAAGTGAGAAAACCTGGATCTATGCAGGAAATAGCCCGACTTGATTATGTAAAGAGTTGTCACTTTGGATGGGCTAGCACCAGCAGGAGAGTGAATTTGTGTGGGGGGGTGGAGGATGAGAAAACCTGGATTTGTGCTGGAAATGGCCCACCTGCTGATCACTTTAGATAAGCTATTACCAGCAGGACAGTGGGGTGGGAGGAGGTATTGTTTCATATTCTCTGTGTGTATATAAAGTCTGCTGCAGTTTCCACGGTACACATCTGATGAAGTGAGCTGTGGCTCACGAAAGCTCATGCTCAAATAAATTGGTTAGTCTCTAAGGTGCCACAAGTACTCCTTTTCTTTTTGCGAATACAGACTAACACGGCTGTTCCTCTGAAACCTGCAAAAGCTTTGTTAAAGTTATCAATTAGGTTGGCATACAAACAAGAATGTGCTGCTTCTTTAATGTTAAATTCATTTTCACTAGAAATTAGGGGGAGATGGGAGAAAGCAGCCTGCCAAATAGGAAGAAAAAATACATTAGTGTGCTTCTAAGCATCTCAGAAGGAACAATTAAAAAAACAGAAAATACTTACAAAGAAATTGACAAGCAGGGGATTTTTTAACCCTTTCACTGTTATGATCAATGTAACATTAGTATGTAGTATACCTACTCAGCACTTAAGCTTACCTGGAATGCTTAGTGTGAGGCAAGTTGTTAATTAAAAATCTCCAGTGTATTATTCAGATCACAGTAACCACAATACCCAGAGTTGCCTTCGTGCTATTGCAATTATTTAATATCTAGTTATAGAGTGAATTTATTGAATTGCTAGAAAATGAAGGTATTGTAAGGCTTGTGAAAAGTTCCGTATACCTAAATAACCAGTCTCTCTGCTGTTCTTTCTCCTCTACCACCACATATTTTCCAGAAAGAATACACATCTTTTCCACATGATTAGAGTAGATAGGTTTACAGTACCATTGCACATGGACACTTACTTTCATTAATATGATTTTTCAGTGTGGTGTTCTTCAAAATAAAAGGAACAAAAATTAATTAATATTCAGCATAGCTGAATCATAGAACTGGAAGGGACCTTGAGAGGTCATCTAGTCCAGTCCCCTGCACTCAAGGCAGGACTAAGTATTATCTAGACCATCCCTGACAGGTGTTTGTCCAATCTGCTCTTAAAAATCCCCAATGATGGTGACTCCACAACCTCCCTAGGCAATTTTTTCCAGTGCTTAACCACTTTGACAGTTAGGAAGTTTTTCTTAATGTCCAACTTAAACAACCCTTGCTGCAATTTAAGCCCATTGCTTCTTGTCCTATCCTCAGAGGTTAAGAAGAACAATTTTTCTCCCTCCTCCTTGTAACAACCTTTTATGTACTTGAAAACTGCTATCATGTCCCTCTGTCTTCTCTTCTCCAGACTAAACAAACCCCATTTTTTCAATCTTCCTTCATAGGTCATGTTTTCTAGACCTTTAATCATTTTTGTTGCTCTTCTCTGGACTTTCTCCAGTTTGTCCACATCTTGCCTGAAATGTGGTGTCCAGAACTGGACACAATATTCCAGTTGAGGCCTAATCAGCATGGAGTAGAGCGGAAAAATTACATCTCGTGGTTTCCTTACAATACTCCTAGATTGATGTTTGCTTTTTTGCAACAGCATTACACTGTTGACTCATATGTAGTCTGTGATACACTATGACCCCCAGATCCCTTTCCACAATACTCCTTTCTGGGCAGTCATTTCCCATTTTGTATATGTGCAACTGATTACTCCTAAGTGGAGTACTTCGTATTTGTCCTTGTTGAATTTCATCCTATTTACTTCAGATCATTTCTCCAGTCTGTCCAGATCATTTTGAATTTTAATCCTATCCTCCAAAGCACTTGCAACCCCTCCCAGCTTGGTATCATTCACAAATTTATAAGTATACTCTTTATGCCATTATCTAAATCATTGATGAAGATATTGTACAGAATCAGACCCAGAATCGATCCCTGCAGAACCCCACTCATTATGCCCTTTCAGCATGACTGTGAACCACTGATAACTACTCTCTGGGAACAATTTTCCAACCAGTTATGCACCCACCTTTCAGAAGCTCCATCTCGGTTGCATTTCCCTAGTTTGTTTATGAGAAGGTAATGTGAGACAGTATCGAAAGCCTTACTAAAGTCAAGATATACCACATCTACCACTTCCCCCCCGATCCACAAGGCTCGTTACTCTGTCAAAGAAAGCTATCAGGTTGGTTTGACATGATTTTTTCTTGACAAATCCATGCTGTTACTTATCACCCTATTATCTTCTCGGTGTTTGCAAATTGATTGCTTAATTATTTGCTCCATTATCTTTCCAGGTACAGAAGTTAAGTTGACTGCTCTATAACGCCCCCGGTTGTCCTTATTTCCCTTTTTATTTATGGGCACTATATTTGCCCTTTTCCAGTCTTCTGGAATGTCTCTTGTCTTCCATGACTTTTCAAAGATAATTGCTAATGGCTCAGATATCTCCTTAGTCAGCTCCTTCAGTATTCTAGGATGCATTTCATCAGGTCCTGGTGATTTGAAGACATTTGACTTGTCTATGTAATTTTTGACTTCTTCTTTCCCTATTTTAGGAATGGTAGAAGGTGGTTCAATGCCATCTTTTGTTACTTGCACACTCTAGGGCACTCCACCTTTACCCTTCCATGGGCTTGTCATAAATAGAAAGGGAAGGGTAAACACCTTTAAAATCGCTCCTGTCTAGAGGAAAAATCTTTTTCACCTGTAAAGGGTTAAGAAGCTAGGATAACCTCGCTGACACCTGACCAAAATGACCAATGAGAAGACAAGATACTTTCAAATCTGGAGGGGGG
This sequence comes from Caretta caretta, assembly GCF_965140235.1. Taxonomy (NCBI): domain Eukaryota; kingdom Metazoa; phylum Chordata; order Testudines; family Cheloniidae; genus Caretta; species Caretta caretta. The sequence goes on along the minus strand of NC_134209.1, from coordinate 93,288,975 downwards.
GAGAAACAAAGGGTCTCGCTGTCTGTGTGTTTTGCCAGGAACAGAAAAGGAATGGAATCTTAGAACTTAGTAAGTAATCTAGCTAGATATGCGTTATAATCTGTTTTGTTTAAGTGGCTGAGAAAATAAGTTGTGCTGAATGAAATGTATATTCCTGTTTTTGTGTCTTTTTGTAACTTAAGGTTTTGCCTAGAGGGATTCTCTATGTTTTGAATCTGATTACCCTTTAAGGTATTTACCATCCTGATTTTATAGAGGTGATTCTTTTATTTTTTCTTCAATTACAAGTCTTGTTTTAAGAACCTGATTGTTTTTTCATTGTTCTTAAGATCCAAGGGTTTGGGTCTGTGTTCACCTATGCAAATTGGTGAGGATTTTTATCAAGCCTTCCCCAGGAAAGGGGATGTAGGGTTTGGGGAGGATTTTGGGGGAAAAGACGTTTCCAAGAGGGCTCTTTCCCTGCTATATATTGTTAGACGCTTGGTGGTGGCAGCAATAAAGTCCAAGGTCAAAAGGTAAAATAGTTTGTACCTTGGGGAAGTTTTAACCTAAACTGGTAAAAATAAGCTTAGGGGGGTTTCATGCAGGTCCCCACATCTGTACCCTAGAGTTCAGAGTGGGGAAGGAACCTTGAAAGGGGTCAAGATATAACCCAATTAATTTAGGCACCCCAACCCTTATCCAGTTCCTAGAGCTCAGGGTGTAATCTTCTGTGGGTTTGCTGTGCCTTTTACCAGTGAAAAAGCCTTGCAAAGTAATACCCTTAATCTCTTTTTTTTACAAAGAGTTACCAAAACAGAATACACACACTAAGCATACAATACTTACCACTCCCAAGAAGGTAGTGGAACTTTTCCTGGTGGCCAGTCAGGATCAGGTCATCCAGGCTCCAGCTTCTGCACAGTGTGATTGGAGGGGTGTTGAGGTCTGGCAGCTCTGATCTTGGGCTGTGTCCTGAAGTTAGGTTCCAAAAAACTTTCTTTTGAACCCCAGTTTATATAGTTAAATCTCTGTCCTGCTTTGCTAGACCTTAACCAGCCATTTTGAACCAAAGTACTACAAAACCATATTTTTCACTAATCCTAGCCCATTATGAAACAATTCTTTACCCTGTCAGACCCCACCACCTTTGTTGATTTAAGTCTTGCAAAATTAGTTTTGCAACAGACAGAAACAATTAAAGAATCAGACAGAGACCATACAGATAAACAATAGAGAATTGGGAACCATAAAGGCAAAGCAATAGAAGTATAGATTTCACAATTTCAACTGTTGGTAAGTGATTTCTTGTCAGACTGAATGCTATCAAACAAAGTTTTCTTTAAAGATCTTAAAGAAAGAAACAGACCTTATCTGGGAATGGTGGGTACTATTAGGAGAGAAGAGCCTTCTTAACAGCACGATATTTCATTGTTTTGATGAAATTTAGATGAAATGTAAGGATGTAACTCTCTGCGTCTTAGTTCTTGGTGGCTGTTGCTGTCCTAATGTGGTGGCTGCTGCTTATTGTAGAAAAAGACATCAGACTTTACACTTTACACTCCACTAATCACTGACTGGCTGGAGGCTAAAACAGCCTTTGGCGTAATTTGGAGCACCTATAGGGCTCTCTAAATTATGCTGCACTGGCTAAAGATCTGACAGCACCATGCACTCCACCCAGAGCTCCTCCCTATTGTATCTCATCTCCTACAACAAGAGTAGAGAGAGTGAAGGAATAGAGTTGGCTACTCTGGCTCTGTGCTACCTGAGGATTCCCTGTGAGAGGGAGAAGCCTCAGCTGCCACTTTAACACAGCTTTACCACCATAAAGCATTTTGGGCCAGGGCTTAGGAATATGCAGAACACAGTGGGCTCACAGATAAACTATCTAACCTTACTCTGTGTAGTGAGAATAAAAACAGAGCCACCATAATTGATTTACACAATCCTCATTCTTAATATAATGAAATGGATGACCAAACTTTATACACCATTGGCTCTTTATCAACTAAGAAACATGTCCTACTGAGAGGCCTATAGACTTTTCTGACCCCATTTGCAAAGTCCTTTGGAAACTCTGTTGGCGTCCCATGTTTTTAAATGCATACCTCTCATTTCTACCCTCAAAAGGGCCTTTCAATTTATAATAGATGCCAAGTATTTCTTCAGCTGTCAGAAGAATTCTTTTTTGCAGATGAAGAGAGGAAATAGACACTACAGAGCTGCCATTTCTGCTGTTTCTCTTCAGCCCTGAAAAAGAGCTGTTCTTTTAGTTGTCATACCTCAAATTCAGTCACCCCTACTTCAAACCTGGAAAGGCCTTTTTCATTTTTATTTTTCAGACGTTTTAACATATCTGTACAGACGTAGTCAAATACAATGACAGAAAACACAGCCGGAATACAGACTTAACAAGAACATAGTATGAAATATTTATGGAGAAATACTCTTGAGCATTATAAGATAAATAGTTCCCTAACTACTCCCACCCCAAAAAATAGATGCATCAGAAGCCCAATCTACTTGGAGTCAGTTTATAATGTTCAAAGTGAAAGACCATCTGTCTTTATGATTGGATCTTGCACCTCTACAGATTGTCAGTATTTTTTCATGAGAGTTGTGTTGCTTATCTCAGTTAGCCAATCAAAGAATGTTGGGGATAATAGCAGATTTCCATTTTTGTAAAATGGCTCTTTTGGTCACTATAAATACAGCAGCAATCCCTTTCCTGGCATTACTCCAATAGGGTAGATCTTCTAGAAAGCCCAAAACACAAAGGCTTGGTGTAGGGGAAACTCCTACCCAGTCACATTAGAGCACCACACACTTCCTTCCAGAATGTGAATACTTTGACATTCAAAGGCTATCTGAGACAGGATTACATTGGAGCTGTCACATGTCCAACATTTACTATGTGCATCAAGTCCAGCTTTATGCAATCACTCAGGAGGCCAATGATAACTATTTAGAATTTCTTTCTGAAAGAAAGACAAAAACAGAAGTGGATGGTATGTGTATACTGTGCCAGATATTAGTCCAGCCTTTGGAGGAAACTAAGCTGTTTAGCACATTCTCCCATTTTTCTTTTATGGTACAGTCAACAGGATAAATCAAGGAGTTCAGCCATTTGCATGTGTTCACCAAAAACATTGTAGGTATCATTTTTTAAGGAGCACTTTAAGCGGAATATTATTTGTGGACTGCCAAACAGATTTCCCAAGCTCCTTCACAATTAGAGTCAAATCATATTGTAGAAAAGACCTTGCTTTATTGCTAGCTGGTATTTATCATGAAAATATGTGAAGGAGGATAAAGTTATCTGTTAAAGAATCTTTTATGGTTAATATGCTCTTGGTTAGCCAAGAGGATTTGAGTTTCAAGATATTAGGAAATTTAAATTGGGGATTATTCCACATTGGCATGGAAAATTGGTAAAATTAGAAGTACTAATGGACTTGATTTTCTGAAGAATGCTCCAAGAGCAGGTAAGTGTTGTGTTTTTTCTTTAAAAATGCAGGCAGATGTTTTAAAAATGGAAGTTCAAAGAGAAAGCCAAAAGTTGTTCACTAATTTTTTTTTCTTCAATGTCAAGCCATACTGCAGTTTGGGAACAGCTGATGATACAGAATCATTTTGTTAAAAATCTTAACTGAAAAGCTAGGTTATCTAAACACAAATTAGGTAATTGCACCCTCACCCTATTTGGCAATGATTCTTAAGTATTTTATGGGATAACTCTAGCGTTTTCATATTCCAGAAGAATTGTTGTACAACTCTTTATTCCTGTGAAAGTTGAAGCAGGAAATTTAAGTGAAATTAAGATAAACATACACATTAATCTTGGTCCTACACTCAGTTTAATAGCTTCTACCTTCCCCATAATTATATTGTCAGTGAATCTCATTTCTCCATTTCTTATGTCACTTCTCTGAATATGACATCCATGTTTGCAGATACTATCTTCGATAAATCAGAACTTACATATCAGGATATCTCTTTGCATGAATGAAAGGAGAATGACTGATTGTATTTGACATGGATTTGGTCTATGAGAAATATCCATCGCTTGTGACTTGTTCCTGTTTATCTGAAATCCAGATAGTAGCTCTGGAAGAAGTGAGGAAGAGGGATTTTTGAGAGAGTGAGCAGAATGTCCTCCACATCCGTCAACCATTTATCCTGGATGGTAAGGCCTTCAGTAGAGGGTCTCTATCTGCTAGCAGTTCCATGGCTATATCAAATAGTAGAAGCAATTGAGGGTATCCTTTACATGTTCCTTGAAAAATAAAGGTGATAACTCATTTGTCAGAACAGAAGGAAGGAATGGTTCTAAATAATATCAATCCAGGTCAAAAATGTAGGTCCAAATCCTAATTGTCTCAGGATTGTTTGTAGTTATGGCCCTTACATTCAAAGGTCTATTAAGTATCTAACAGTAGGATAATAGCTGGAGCATCAGTTGTTTCTGCCCAGCAGATTAAGCGGGATATCTTCTCAGTGTTATCTTCTGCTAATCTGCCAGAAATAAAATCCACAGAGTCCACATGAATGAATGTTGTTTAAGCATGAAGCAAGGCCCTTGTTTGGGATTTTATAATCTGTGTTCAACAGAGAGGTGGGGTGGTAATTGCCACAAATGTTCTTGTCCTATTTTAGACGAGGTTAATTATCACCATCCTCATGTCCCGTGACACTATTTCTTTTGTAAACATTTCATTATAGACTTCTAATAGTACTAACTGATTGATAAATGTCTTACACCATTCTGCTGGAAAGCCATCACGCCCAGGCACTTTGCCAGAGTTGAGTGAGCTAATTGCTTGCTTAACTTCTAGTAGAGAGAGATCTTCATCCATATAATTTATTTGAGGTACTGAGAATGTATTTAGGGTCAAGTAGATTGCAGTTGAACTCACCATGATCTGTGTAAAAGGATTCATACAAGTCTTTGAATGGTCTTAATTTTATCAGGTTCCAGAACAAAAAGACCATTGTCCTGTAGCAAAAAAAATATAGTGTTATTGGATTAAGTCATTTTCCTCCCTAGGTATATGTCCGCTTTACCTCTTTCCCCTATTCATAACGCCTCTCTTTAACTGTGTTAAGCATGCACTCAGTCTGAGTGGACACACATTCATTATATGTGTATTTTGAGGGATGAGAGAGTACAGTAGCTCATTATTCTGCCAAAGAATTTATTCCTATTCTTCATTTCAGATGTGAATTTCGTTCATTCACCCCTTAAGGTAGCCTTCAGTGGTTCCCATAAAGTAGTATAGGAGTCTATTTGTTTTTTCCTTCAAGAAGCGGGTAATGAACATTTCAATCATCTGACAAAATGTAGGGTCCCTAAGCAGAAGTGTGTTTAAACTTCCATCTTGAAGATCTTGTAGCACTATTACCAGTATCTGCATGAAAAGAAATTAGAGCATGATTACAGATGATGATATTATCATTTTCTGCCTCCAGACATACAGGAGCTAGCACTTCAGCTATCATAAAAATATCTAATCTGGAGTAGGAGGCATGAGCTATGGAGATATACAATCACACTTCAGAGGATGCTTTAGTCTCCTAATGTCCACTAATCCAATATCCTCCAGCAGGGGTAATGGATGGTTTTGCAAAGGCCTGATATTTTTGCCTAGAACTTTGAGATTTGTCTATGATATCATCCATGACAGCACTACAATCTCCTCCTAATACCACTGGAACATCAGCCCTATTGGAAATAATGGCAGTTATTTCTGCAATAAAGGGTGCATTCCCACCACTAAGATTACATACATTCCCCAAAATTAATCTTAGTGTAGAAAATGTCTTCAATTATTATGTATCTTCCCTCTGGATCTGAAGATGACTGAATACATTGAAAAATTAGACTCTTGTGCTTTGGTATCACTACTCCCTTGCTTCTAGAGTTGGAAGAGTGATATTCATGTCCCCTCCACAGTTTAATTCTTCCTGCATCTTCATTGCTTACATGGGTCTCCTGAAGAAAAGCTATATGACATCTATTTAATTTTCAGTGCCTCAAAGTTTTGAATCTCTTGGAGGGTTTGTTAAGACCCCGTACATTCCAGGAACAACAACAACAACAACAAAAAACTTACTACAGTTCATAAAAAATCACTGATTGGTCAGCTGCTAATTGATGCCCAATAGCTTTACAGCCTGTAAGTGCCTCTCCATGCAAAAAAAGAACAAAACAAAACATACACTACCTAAATTGCCCTTAATATCCCAGATTTCCAGTGTGGGTATGTCAAGGTTCCTCCCCCACTCTGAACTCTAGGGTACAGATGTGGGGACCTGCATGAAAAACCTCCTAAGCTTATCCTTACCAGCTTAGGTCAAAACTTCCCCAAGGTACAAAATATTCCACCCGTCGTCCTTGGATTGGCCGCTACCACCACCAAACTAATACTGGTTACTGGGGAAGAGCTGTTTGGACGCGTCTTTCCCCCCAAAATACTTCCCAAAACCTTGCACCCCACTTCCTGGACAAGGTTTGGTAAAAAGCCTCACCAATTTGCCTAGGTGACTACAGACCCAGACCCTTGGATCTTAAGAACAATGAACAATCCTCCCAACACTTGCACCCCCCCCCTTTCCTGGGAAATGTTGGATAAAAAGCCTCACCAATTTGCATAGGTGACCACAGACCCAAACCCTTGGATCTGAGAACAATGAAAAAGCATTCAGTTTCTTACAAGAAGACTTTTAATAAAAATAGAAGTAAATAGAAATAAAGAAATCTCCCCTGTAAAATCAGGATGGTAGATATCTTACAGGGTAATTAGATTCAAAAACATAGAGAACCCCTCTAGGCAAAACCTTAAGTTACAAAAAAGATACACAGACAGAAATAGTTATTCTATTCAGCACAATTCTTTTCTCAGCCATTTAAAGAAATCATAATCTAACACATGCCTAGCTAGATTACTTACTAAAAGTTCTAAGACTCCATTCCTGGTCTATCCCCGGCAGAAAACCAGTATATAGACAGACACACAGACCCTTTGTTTCTCTCCCTCCTCCCAGCTTTTGAAAGTATCTTGTCTCCTCATTGGTCATTTTGGTCAGGTGCCAGCGAGGTTACCTTTAGCTTCTTAACCCTTTACAGGTGAGAGGAGCTTTCCCCTGGCCAGGAGGGATTTCAAAGGGGTTTACCCTTCCCTTTATATTTATGACACGCCCCCCAAATCTCAGCTAGGGTGAAACACTGGCTGGGATTTCTTCCTGGAGCTCTAGGAAAAACAGAGTTAATAAGACACATGCATCTCTAAATGTCTATTTGACACTTCTTAGCCTTAACAGTTAGTCCTGCCTCCCTTATGCGCTCAAGGACTTTTTGTAGATGTTCCAGGTGGTCTGCCCAGGAATCTGAAAATATGGCCACATTGTCAAGGTAAGCGACTGCATATTCTCCTAATCCCGCTAGGAGACCATCTACAAGTCTTTGGGTGCATTTCGCAGCCCGAAAGGGAGTACATTAAATTCATACAGCCCGAGATGTGTGGTGAAGGCTGACCTTTCCTTGGCAGATTCATCTAGCGGTACCTGCCAGTACCCCTTGGTTAAGTCCAAGGTAGAGATGAACTGGGCCCGTCCCAGTTTCTCTAATACTTCATCTGTGCGTGGCATTGGATAGTTGTCTGGGCGAGTTACAGCATTTAGCTTACGGTAGTCCACGCAAAAACGTATTTCCCCATCTGGTTTGGGAACTAGAACCACTGGAGATGCCCATGCACTTTCAGAGGGGCGGATTACACCCATCTGTAACATATCCTGGATTTCCCTTTCTATAGCAGTTTTAGCTTGAGGAGACACCCGGTAAGGTTGGACCCTAATTGGGTGAGCATTACCTATGTCAATGGAGTGGTATGCCCGTTCAGTCAGTCCTGGGGTGGCTGAGAACGTTGGCGCGTAGCTAGTGCACAGCTCCTGGATCTGCTGTCGCTGCATACGCCCAAGGGTCATGGAGAGGTTCACCTCTTCCACACCACCACCACATTTCCCTTCGTGTAGACACCTTCGGGCCACTCAGCGTCGTCTCCTCCCTGGGCTGTAAACTGACAAACCTTTAATTCTCTGGAATAAAAGGGCTTTAGAGAATTAATATGGTACACCTTAGGCTTTCGGTTGGAGGTGGGGAATGCTATGAGATAATTAACAGCTCCCAGGCGCTCCTGGACCGTGAATGGCCCTTCCCATGATGCTTCCATTTTATGGGCTTGGAGCGCCTTTAAGACCATGACCTGGTCTCCTACTTTGAAGGAACGCTCTCTGGCATGTTTATCATACCAGGCTTTTTGCTCTTTTTGAGCATCCTGTAAGTTTTCTCTAGCAAGGGCTAAAGAGGTTCGGAGGGTGTTTTGTAGGTTGGTTACAAAGTCCAGAATGTTAGTTCCTGGAGAAGGTGTAAATCCCTCCCATTGCTGCTTCACCAACTGCAATGGCCCCTTAACCTCACGGCCATATACAAGTTCAAATGGGGAAAACCCTAAACTGGGGTGTGGTACAGCTCTGTAGGCAAAGACCAACTGCTGCAACACTAGGTCCCAATCATTGGAGTGCTCATTTACGAATTTACGTATCATGGCCCCCAAAGTTCTATTAAACTTCTCCACCATGCCATTTGTTTGATGGTGGTAAGGAGTGGCAACCAAGTGATTTACCCCATGAGCTTCCCAAAGGTTTTCCATAGTTCCTGCCAGGAAATTAGTCCCTGCATCTGTGAGGATGTCGGAGGGCCAACCTACCCTGGCAAAAATGTCTGCTAGTGCCTGGCACACACTTTTAGCCCTGGTGTTGCTTAGAGCTACTGCTTCCGGCCATTGGGTGGCAAAATCCATGAAAGTCAGTATGTACTGCTTTCCTCTGGCTGTCTTTTTCGGAAAAGGACCCAGAATATCCACAGCTACTCGCTGAAATGGAACTTCAATGATGGGGAGTGGCTGGAGAGGGGCTTTGACCTGGTCTTGGGGTTTTCCCACTCTTTGGCACACCTCACAAGACTGGACATAGGTAGAAACATCCTTGCTCATTCCCTCCCAGTGGAATGACCCCCCGAAACAGTCTTTGGTCCTGTTCACCCCAGCATGGCCACTAGGGTGATCGTGGGCTAAGCTCAAGAGCTTGGCCCGGTATTTAGTTGGAACTACCAACTGTCTCTGAGGATGCCAGTCTTCCTGGTGTCCACCAGAAAGAGTTCCTTGTATAAAAGTCCTCTTTTTACAACAAACCTGGATCGATTAGAAGAGCTGAGAGGCGGTGGGTTGCTCCGTGCCGCCGTCCAAGCTCTCTGGAGGCTTTCATCTGCTTCCTGTTCAGTCTGGAACTGTTCCCTTGATGCTGGAGACATCAGTCCCTCATTGGATTGTGGACTAGGCTTGGTCCCTCTGGAAGCGATATAGGGGATGGAGCTGTTTCTGTTGACTGTGAACCGCTCTCCGCTGGTGCACTATGTTGGGATTCAGGCTCCGGCTGAGCCTCTTGTGTAGGGTTATCGGCTGCTGCCAGTTCAGGTTCGGTGGGGCCCTCTGGTGTTGAGGTTGCAAGTACTGGATTCAGTGCTGACACTGGGTCTGGTGTTGGTTGTTCGGCTGGTTCCAGTTCTGGGACTGGTTCCGTCTGGGTCTCTGGGACTGGATCCACTACTGCTGTTGCAGACATTGGCCTGGGGTCCGGGTCCATCACCTCTGACCGGGTCCTGATAGAAGTTTCCGGAACAGAGCTAGGCCTCACGGCTTGTTTAGCCTGGCTGCGGGTGACCGTTCCCACCCTCTTGGCCTGCTTCACATGATTGGCCAAGTCTTCCTCCAACAGCATGGGGATGGGATAATCATCATAGACTGCAAAAGTCCACATTCCTGACCAGCCCTTGTACTGGACAGGCAACTTGGCTGTAGGCAAATTGAAAGAGTTGGACTTGAAGGGTTGAATCGTCACTTGGATCTCTGGGTTGATTAAATTGGGGTCCACTAAGGAAGCATGGATAGCTGACACTTGTGCTCCGGTGTCCCTCCACGCGGTGACCTTCTTCCCGCCCACACTCACAGTTTCCCTCCGCTCCAAGGGTATCTGGGAGGTATCTGGGCCTGTGGACCTCTGGTGTGATTCCGGTGCAATGAAATGCAATCTGTTGGGGTTCTTGGAGCAGTTGGCCTTTACATGCCCCAGCTCATTACATTTAAAACATAGTCCACCTGACAGGTCACTGGGGCGAGGAGGGTTGCTGGAGAACGGGGTGGTGGGACGATAAGGGGTCTGGAGGGTTCTTTGGGAGGTAGGTGGGGCTTTGGGCGGCCCCCAGTAATAGGGTGGGGTCTGGGGTTGTCCCTTCTGGTCTCCGCTCCAACTGCGACCAGTTTTCTTCTTCTCTGCCACCTCCACCCATCTGGCTCCAATCTCTCCTGCCTCGATTACAGTTTTGGGTTTCCCATCTAGGATGTATCTTTCTATTTCCTCAGGAACACCCTCTAAGAATTGTTCCATTTGCATTAGGAAGGGCAAATTTACTGGAGATTCAATACTTGCTCCTGATATTCAGGCATCCCAATGTTTCACAATGTGGTAGGCATGTCGGGTAAATGACACGTCTGGTTTCCACCTTAGGGCTCTGAACCTCCGACGAGACTGCTCGGGTGTTATCCCCATTCTGACTCTCGCCTTGGATTTAAACAGTTCATACTTGTTCATGTGTTCTTTAGACATTTCAGCTGCCACCTCAGCTAAGGGTCCACTGAGCTGCGGCCTCAGCTCTACCATGTATTGGTCAGTAGAGATGTTGTACCCAAGGCAGGCCCTTTCGAAGTTTTCTAAGAAGGCCTCAGTATCATCACCTGCCTTGTAGGTGGGGAACTTTCTGGGATGGGAAGTGGTACCTGGAGAAGGATTGCTAGGGTTTGTTGGTATATTCTGCTGGGCCTTTATCCTCTCCACCTCCTCCACATGCTTCCTCTCTTTTTCCTTCTCCTCCTCCACATGCTTCCTCTCTTTTTCCTTCTCCTCCTCCACATGCTTCCTTGCCTCCATTTCCCTCTTGTGGGCAGCCTCCTGTACCTCCTTCTCGCATGAGTTCTATCTGTCTTTCATGTTCCCTTTGTTTTTCCTCAGCCTGAAATTTGGCTAATTCCAGCTGTAGTCGAGCCGCGGATTTTGTCATTCTAACCTCTCTGTTTTTAACTAACTTTACACCCGAGGTTTAGAAATAAACAAACAAAACTTGGCTGTAAAATTTTGCTGTGCTGGAATAGAATACCTATTCTCTGATAGTGACTGTCAGCCTACAGAAAAAGACAATTCCCTTGTCTCTGCTCTGGGCCCAAATTAAAGCAAAAAACCTCCAACTACTTGGAAACCTGCTTACCCAGCCCAAAGAAAAAGCAAATGGGTAGAACACACACCCCCTATTTACTTTTAGGAAGAAAAGAAAAAAAATCTCTGGGTTGGAAGACTGTGAATTTCCCTGCAGGAGTTAAGTACCCTGCCTCCAGGCAAAGAAAACCTGCAATTCACAAAGATAATCCCCTTTTGTCTCTGCTTGGCCACAAAGCAGAGAAAAAACAAGCTGCTTTCAGTTTCAGCTGCTTTCTGGACTTCCTTTCCAAAGGAAAAAAAATTCCTTTTTAAAATCTGTATTTCTAGTTCAAAAAATCTCAACTGGATCTCAAAATGATTTCAGGTTAATTCCACCACTATGCCACCATGTCAAGGTTCCTCCCCCACTCTGAACTCTAGGGTACAGATGTGGGGACCTGCATGAAAAACCTCCTAAGCTTATCTTTACCAGCTTAGGTCAAAACTTCCCCAAGGTACAAAATATTCCACCCATCGTCCTTGGATTGGCCACTACCACCACCAAACTAATACTGGTTACTGGGGAAGAGCTGTTTGGACGTGTCTTTCCCCCCAAAATACTTCCCAAAACCTTGCACCCCACTTCCTGGACAAGATTTGGTAAAAAGCCTCACCAATTTGCCTAGGTGACTACAGACCCAGACCCTTGGATCTTAAGAACAATGAACAATCCTCCCAACACTTGCACCCCCCCCCTTTCCTGGGAAATGTTGGATAAAAAGCCTCACCAATTTGCATAGGTGACCACAGACCCAAACCCTTGGATCTGAGAACAATGAAAAAGCATTCAGTTTCTTACAAGAAGACTTTTAATAAAAATAGAAGTAAATAGAAATAAAGAAATCCCCCGTAAAATCAGGATGGTAGATATCTTACAGGGTAATTAGATTCAAAAACATAGAGAACCCCTCTAGGCAAAACCTTAAGTTACAAAAAAGATACACAGACAGAAATAGTTATTCTATTCAGCACAATTCTTTTCTCAGCCATTTAAAGAAATCATAATCTAACACATGCCTAGCTAGATTACTTACTAAAAGTTCTAAGACTCCATTCCTGGTCTATCCCCGGCAGAAAACCAGCATATAGACAGACACACAGACCCTTTGTTTCTCTCCCTCCTCCCAGCTTTTGAAAGTATCTTGTCTCCTCATTGGTCATTTTGGTCAGGTGCCAGCGAGGTTACCTTTAGCTTCTTAACCCTTTACAGGTGAGAGGAGCTTTCCCCTGGCCAGGAGGGATTTCAAAGGGGGTTACCCTTCCCTTTATATTTATGACAGGGTACATTCAGATCCCAGATGGTAAACACCAGCACCCACCCTCCCTCCCCACAAGCACAATATGAATTAATTAGGAATCTGCCAGAAATATATCTATATTTAACAAAATAGATGTGTCAAGGTATATAAATGAATGAAACCTGTTGCTTCATAGATATGAATGCATAAGAAATAGTATGTAGTATACAAATGCTAATATTCACATGATATATAAATATTTATACCCATAGACTAATGAAAAAGGTAAACATGAAGTGACATAAGTGATTATGTGTGTGGCAATAAATATGAATATATTACCATACATATTATAAATATAAGATTTACATATGTATAGAAGCATAAAACTACACAAGTACTCATATAAAGAGATATAGGTAATCACAAATAACATGCAAGTAAATAGTTATGAATATATTAACATCATGTATATCTAATAAACATCTAGACCAGGGATTGGCAACCTTTGGCACGCAGCCCATCAGGGAAATCCACTGGTGGGCCCGGATGGTTTGTTTACCTGCAGCACCCGCAGGTTCAGCCAACGGTAGCTCCCACTGGCCATGGTTCACCGTTCCAGGCCAATGGGGGCTCTGGGAAGCTGCGGCCAGCACATCCTTCAGCCCACGCCACTTCCCGCAACCTCCATTGGCCTGGAACAATGAACCACAGCCAGTGGGAGCTGCCATCGGCCGAACCTGCAGATGCTGCAGGTAAACAAATCGGCCCGGCCCGCCAGCGGATTTCACTGACAGCCCACATGCCAAAGGTTGCTGGTCCCTGATCTAGACATACATATAACTATATAAGTAGAAATAAACAGGTAAGTGTGTCATAAATATAAAGGGAAGGGTAAACCCCTTTAAAATCCCTCCTGGCCAGAGGAAAAATCCTCTGACCTGTAAAGGGTTAAGAAGTTAGGATAACCTCACTCTGGCACCTGACCAAAATGACCAATGAGGAGACAAGATACTTTCAAAAGCTGTGGGGAGGGAAAAACAAAGGGTCTGTCTGTGTGATGCTTTTGCCGGGGACAGAACAGGAATGGAATCTTAGAACATAGTAAGTAATCTAGCTAGATATGCATTAGATTATGATTTCTTTAAATGGCTGAGAAATTAAGCTGTGCTGAATAGAATGGATATTCCTGTCTGTGTGTCTTTTTGTAACTTAAGGTTTTGCCTAGAGGGATTCTCTATGTTTTGAATCTAATTACCCTGATTTTAGAGAGGTGATTCTTTTTTACTTCTTCTATTAAAATCCTTCTTTTCAGAAACTGAATGCTTTTTCATTGTTCTTAAGATCCAAGGGTTTGGGTCTGTGGTCACCTATGCAAATTGGTGAGGATTTTTACCAAACCTTCCCCAGGAAGTGGGGTGCAAGAGTTGGGAGGATTTTTGGGGGAAAGACGTTTCCAAACAACGCTTTCCTAATAAATAAACCCAGATAAACGTTTGGTGGTGGCAGTGGAAGTCCAAGGGCAAAGGGTAAAATAGTTTGTACCTTGGGGAAGTTTTAACCTAAGCTGGTTAAAGTAAGCTTAGGTTTTCATGCAGGTCCCCACATCTGTACCCCAGAGTTCAGAGTGGGGAAGGAACCTTGACAAAGTGTAATATAGTTATGAATATATAGCATGGCAGAGCTCCAACCTTGTCCCCATGGGTCCTGCACTTCCAGGCAGTTTATGCTAGCTTCAGAGGCTCACTGCAGCCCTCCACGTAGCCCTACTCTCTCTAGGGTCAGAGATACAGTCTACAGAGCCCTTTTCATCATAAGTCAGCAATGGAGGTTGGTGAGAGAATTCCCACAGTCTCTGTTACTCCTACAGGCTCATGCCAAAACAATTTAGTCTCCTGTCCTGACAGGAGCCTGTTTTTCCCTCCCAGGAGGTGTTTCTGTAGTGGTGGGTTGGGGGGAACCCAGGCCCACCCTCTACTCTGGGTTCTGGCCCAAGGACCCTAATGTTAGCAGCTGTTGGCAGCCAACCATTCACTGCCAGAGTTGCTACATTTCACTGGGCCACTTCCCCACAGCTCTCCTGTTTTTCCCTTCTTCACCATTACCTTAGGGCTCCCTTACCAATGACTCAAGGGTGTCTTCACTAACCAGCCCTTCAGCCATACTTCTGCTCCCCTCTGCCTGACTGGAGTGAGCCTTTTTATATTATCAGAGGGGTCAGGTGGTCACATTAGCTTAATGGCCTCACCTGACTCTTTGCAGGTTAATTGGAGTCAGGTGTTCTCGTTAGTCTGGAGCAGCCCCTGCTCTGGTCAGTCAGGACCAGTCAGTCATCCAGTACCTAGTAGATCTGCTCTCTGCTGAACCCAACTGGCCTGGAGGGAGACTACTGCTGGGCCTTGGGCTCTTGCTGCTGCTGCCGCCACTGCCTGCAATCCGGCAGTGCCCCTAGAGGAGGGTGCAGCAGGGATACTGCCAAGCATGAGAGAGGGCCCACCCCTGCCTCCCACAGTCCCTGAGCCATCGTCCCCACCCCCCGACCTGACCCCTGTTAGCCGGCCCCCCGATGATGCCATGGAGGGCTGGGCCCTAGTCCAGGGGAAGTGGGGCAAGTGGAAGGCTCAAGCTCCGCTTCTTTCCACCAATGCGGAAGCCCCCGGAAGACCAGAAAGGGGGGCACCAAGGCCGACCCCTCTGCCTTGCCTGCGGGTGCGTGCCATTCCCTGGTACCGGCTGGGGAAAATGTGGCAGCATGGGAGGGCAGTACCATCCCTCCATTGGAGTCCCTTCCCTCCAAGGTCCCCGATGGAGCCCCTCCTGCCCCGTTACCATCCGGAGCCCCTGTGAGCCCCAGGGCGAGCGTCGCTTCGGGCACTGGCGGGGAGACCTCCGGGGTGGTGGAAGGAGAGCTACCCTCCATCTACGAGGAGATCGAGGCCCTGGGTCTGACCCCGGTCACCCAGGGGGAGGATGACCCTCTGCCAGCGGGCCTTGATCTGAGAGACGTCACCTCGGCCCCGCCTTCTCCATGCTCCCTCCCCCTAACCGCTACTTCTGCTCCCGCCTCCGAGGGTTCTCTGGGCTCCTCCATCTGCCTGGCCGTGGGTGGCCCCCTGCTGTTGGCCGCCGAGCCCACCGAGGCGACCGCCGGTGCCGTGTGGCTGGGACCCGAGCCCCATGGGCTGTCCCTCATAGGCGTGGGGCGACTGACTTCCTTCCCGGGTGGGGACCCCACTGAAGATGCCGTGGCTACTACGCCGGCTGTGGTGCCAGAGCCCAGCATCATGGAGGGACCCCTTCCCCGCCCCCAGCTCCCTGAGCTCGATCGAGAGGGGCCATTTCCTGGCAGTCTGGCTACTGGGGCCCAGGGTCCTGCCTTTGCCCCTCTCCCTGACTCTGCACCCGACCCCTACCTTGCTCCTACTCTGGATCCCTGCCCTGCCCCGATGTCAACCCTGTCCCTGCTCCCTCCACCTCCTGTGATATCATTGCTGCCCCTGGGGCCGACATCTCCTCGCTCCTAGAGGATAGCCCCCGGGAGCAGCCTCTGTATTTCCCAGTCCCGACTCACCAGGGGCTGCTATCTTCCCTCCGCCACCCCCAATCGAGCCGGGGTTTGAGGGGGGCTGCATGGCGCCAGCCCATCGGGCACCATGTCGGGGGTCCGCCCCTTGCCTGCCCGTTTCGGTGGGCCACGGGGCCGTGTCAGTGGTCCCTCCGGAGGAAAGCCGAGGGCTAGTGACCCTGGCCCCCATATGCTGCGAGAGGAGCTGCAGGAGTTCCTTGAGAACGTCTGGGGCTCTCATAACAAGGTGCAGCTCACTCTCCAGCGATGGGGGGACTTCCATCAAATCCTCCGGGCTGCGAGGACCCTCATGGGGGAGGGTAAAAGGACCGGGAAGGAGGCCGCTGCGGCCTACCAGTGGGTCCGCCTCTTCCGTGACTCCCTACTCACCTACAGGGTAGGTTACGGATTGTTGCGCGGCCCGTTGGAAACCGCCAGTGTCCCTGCCAGCGAGGATACCCCCCAGCCCTCCTCATGGCACCTCTCACCATCGCAACATTGAACACCCGGGGCTGTAGGATGGGTCTCCGCAGGTGCCAGGTGCTCTCCTTCCTTTGGGAGGGGGGGTACTCTGTGGTTTTCCTGCAGGAGACCCATATGGATCCAGCCGCTGAAGGTAGCTGGCGGCTGGAATGGGGGGACAGGGTCTACTTTAGCCATCTCACAGTTCGTACGGCTGGAGTGGTGACCCTGTTCTCCCCCAACCTACGGTCCGAGGTTCTGGGCGTTGCTGAGGCTGTGCCGGGATGCCTGCTGCACCTCCGGGTCCGTATGGAGGGGCTCCTGGTCAATCTTGTCAACGTCTATGCCCCGACATCAGGCCCGGAGTGGCTTTGTTTCTTTCAGCAGGCGTCCGCCTTCCTCGGCACCTTGGATCCTGGCGAGTGCCTGGTCCTGGGCGGAGACTTTAATGCTACCCACGAGGAGCGGGACCGCTCAGGGACTGAGCAGTGCCCAGCCACCGCAGATGTCCTCCGGGAGATAGTCGACCATCACTCCCTGGTGGACATCTGGTGGGACCACCACCCAGACGACGTCTCGACATTCACTTTTGTCAGGTGAAGGTGTCGTTTCGTGGCTTTTTTCCTGGGTTAACCGCACAGACGCCATAGCACTGCAAGCGGGAGCCCACTCAGCTCACCGTCACCACTACTGTTGTGGGAAAGTCTACTGTGAGGGCTGCTGTGATCCAAGTAGCCAATGCAGTCATTGACATTCTGTTATCAAGGGTAGTGACTCTGGGAAATGTGCAGGCCTTTTTAGATTTTATGTGCATCATAGTCCTGTCCTTTGTCACTGGTGAAGAAGTCTTTCAGGCACACATTCCACATGAAACAGCTCCAGGGCTCCTGCTCTTTTGCCTTGGCCACACAGCAGCAGCTCCTGGGTGCCTTCGCATCAATGGTGAACGGCTCCACTGCTTCCGCTGCAACTCTGCAGCAGATGGTGCAGTAGGACTGCTAGCTGTCCTTATCAATGTTGTTTTGCTCCCTCCACCGCTTCCGCTGCCTCTGCTATCCTGATCTCCTGCAAGCTGGAGGCTTCTGCCTCAGGTTGCTCTCCCAGCCGGCAGCACCGTGCAGTTTCACCTACCCCAGCCTACCTCTTGCTCCCATGGCTCATGAAGCCTGGACAGTAGTAAGTCCATCAGTCGCACCACTCCCGGTTGGACCACATCTACTTATCATGTTTCCACCTTTCAAGGGCCCAATCCTCCAGCATCCAGCCGGCCCCATTCTCCGATCATCATTTAGCCACCGTGACGGTCTCTCTCTGCGCAGAGAGGCTGGGGCCGGTCTATTGGCATTTTTAACAACAGCTTGCTGGAGGATGTGGGCCTTGTGGCATCCTTCCAGGAGTTCTGGCTGGCCTGGCGAGGGCAGCGGCGTGCCTTTCCCTCGGCACTGCAGTGGTGGGATCTGGGGAAGGTGCGCGCCCGGCTCTTCTGCCTCGACTACACCCGGGGCGCCAGCTGATGGAGGGATGCGGCGATAGGGCAGTTGGAACGGGAGGTCTTAGAGCTGGAGAGGCATCTGGCCGCCAGCCCCAAGGATCCATCCCTCCGCAGGGCATGCTGGGAGAAGCGGGAGGAGCTCTGGGCCCTTGAGGACCATCGGGCCCAGGGTGCCTTTGTTCAATCCCGCATCCGCCTCCTTCGGGAGATGGATCGCGGCTTCTATGCCCTGGGGAAAAAGAGGGGGGCCAAGACACGTCACCTGCCTCCTCGCAGAGGATGGCACCTCCCTCACGGATCCGGCGAAGATGTGTGGAAGAGCCAGGGCCTTCTATGCAGGCCTTTTCTCCCAGGATCCGACAGCAGAGTGCTCTGGGAGGAACTCCCAATGGTCAGCGTGGGCGACCAAGATCAGCTAGAGCTGCCTCTCACTCTGGTCAAGTTCTCGGAAGCCCTCCGCCGCATACCCACCAATAAATCTCCAGGCATGGACGGGCTGACCATGGAGTTCTACTGCGTGTTCTGGGATGTCCTCGGCCCAGACCTAGTCACCGTCTCAGCCAAGTCTTTGCAGAGTGGGGTCCTCCCTCTTTCGTGCAGGTGAGCTTTGCTTGCCTTATTGCTGAAGAAGGGGGACCTCTGCGATTTATGAAATTGTCATCCCGTCTCGCTCCTCAGCACGGACTACAAGGTCATAGTGAAAGCCATCCGTGATCCACCCAGACCAGACCTACACTGTCCCGGGCCCCACCATCTTCAACAACCTGTATCTGGTCTGGGACTTCTTGGAACTCGGGTGTAGGGACGGTCTGTCGTTCGCCCTCCTGTCCCTGGATCAGGAGAAGGCGTTCGACAGGGTGGACCACAGGTATCTCCTGAGCACTCTGCGAGCGTTTGGCTTCAGACCCCAGTTAGTGGGTTTTCTCCAGGTGCTGTATGCCTCTGCAGAGTGCCTGGTCAGGCTCAACTGGACCCTGACTGAACCGGTCAGCTTCGGGCGAGGAGTACGACAGGGCTGCCCCCTCTCAGGCCAGCTGTACGCTCTGGTGATTGAGCCCTTCCCCTGTCTCCTCCGCAGGAGGTTGATGGGGTTGGCGCTGGGGGAGCTGGAGCTGCGGCTGGTCCTGTTGGCGTTAGCCAACGATGTGCTCCTCGTGGTCCATGACCCGGGCGACTTGGCATGGGTGGAGGCTTGCCAGGCCATCTTCTCAGCAGCTGCCTCCGCCCGGGTCAACTGGGTCAAGAGCTCTGGCTTGGTGGTAGGGGACTGGTGGCAGGCGAGCTTCCTCCCACCCGCACTTCAAGCCATCCAGTGGAGTGCGGGTCCGCTGCTCTATCTCAGCGTTTACCTTTCTGCCACGCATCCCTCTCTGTCGGAGAACTGGCACGATTTAGAGGGCAGGGTGATGGAGCAGCTGCGGAAATGGACAGGACTACTCCGGTGCCTCTCCCTTTGAGGGAGGGCACTGGTGCTTAATCATCTAGTCCTGTCCATGCTCTGTTACTGCCTCAACACTCTGGTCCTGGCCCCGGGTTTCCTGGCCAACCTCCAGACATCGATTCTGGAGTTCTTCTGTCAGGACTGCACTGGGTCTCTGCAGGGGTTCTCCATCTACCCCTGGAGGAGGGAGGGCAGGGCCTGAAGTGTCTCCACACACAGGTCCATGTCTTCCGCCTCCAGGCCCTGCAGAGGCTCCTTTATGGTGCAGGTAGTCTGGCGTGGAGTGTACTGGCGCACGCCTTCCTGCGCTGTTTCCGAGGGCAGCTCCTTTATCTCCATCCGAGAGGTCTTCCACGAGACTTCTCCGGGCTACCGGTCTTCTACCAGGACCTCCTCCGGACTTGGAAACTGTTCTCAGTGAGCAGGTCTGTGGTGGCCATCATGGGGGCAGATCTCCTCACAGAACCCCTGCTACACAACTCCCAGCTCCGTGTGCAGGTGGCGGAGTCCCCCTCGGTGCGCCAGAGGTTGGTCTTGGCTGAAGTCACCAGAGTCGAAGACCTCTTGGACTACAACAGGGGAGACTGGCTGGATCCCCTGACGCTCACTCAGTGCATGGGGCTGTCCAGGCCTTGTAGTCCCCGGCGTGTTCTTCAGGAGGTGAGGGCCACTTTGCCGGCCACTGCTTGGGTTTACCTCGACCAGGCCCTAAGAGAGGGTGCGCCCCACCCACCCTCCACCTCAGACCCTCCAGACCTCTTCATCAGGCCTCTTCCCCGTGGACCCGACCAACCCCCCCGTCCCTTTACCGTGAGCCGGCTGCACATTTCCAGACCGCGCCAAGGAAACATCTATACAAGCTCATGCTCCACACCCTTCATGTCCTCACCCTCGCGTCCAGCCCCAACACAAAGTGGTGGGACCTCTTGCCACCTGTAGAGGGTGAGAAGCCCCGGTGGGCCAGCCTATATTCCACCCTGGTCCCGCGGCCCGCCGGGGATATCAGTTGGCAGCTCCTTCACGGGGCCGTGAGCATGGGCGTGTACTTGGCGCGGTTCACCCCATCCCAGACACCTGCCCCTTTTGCGGCGTGAGGGAAACCCTGGCACAGATATACCTGGAGTGCGCCAGGCTGCAGTCCCTATTCCGGCTCCTCACAAACATTTTGTTAAGATTTTGGTTGCACTTTTCCCCTCACCTCCTTATTTTTGCACTCCCTATCCATGGCCCCACTAAGTCACGGGACCTCCTGGTCAGCCTCCTCCTGGCCCTGGCTAAAGTGGCCATCTATAAAACCAGGGTGAGGAGGCTGGCCGATGGAGTCTCCTGTGACTGTGGGGCCTATTTCCGATCCTCCACCCGTTCACATATCCGGGCAGAGTTCCTCTGGGCAGCGTCCACTCACTCCCTTGACGCCTTTGAGAAGCAGTGGGCGCTGTCCGGGGTTCTCTGCTCAGTGTCCCCTGTCTGGTTCCCTTTGTTTGACCCTTTGACCGCACTCCTGTCCCTGTTATTTCATTAGTTGTTCCCCGTAATTATTTGGTTTTCCAGGTCCTGTGGACCCCCCTCTTAGGCCACCCACTTCCTGGATCCCAATAAGGCTACTCTGCTGTACCAAACTGGCCTGGGTCTATCACAATAGATATACACATATCTATATACACATATTGGCTTATCAATTGAAAGTATTAATTATCAAGCTATACTAAATAGCTTGTCTAAAAGTACTAGTTATACTTATAAAACTATTAAATATCAAACATCAAATATGTCCATGAGTTACCTGGTTTTCCCAATCATGAGTCCTTTTCTTCAGGGCTTATACTCTCCATTTTCTTTTCCCTTATGAAAGGATGATGCCTTTACTCTTAGTGAGATTTGGTCTCAATTTCTGTAGTGCTTGCCGAGCATCTGATGGGGTATTGAAGTATTTCACAGAATCTGTCAGCTTCATTATGAAGATCACAGGATATTTGAGGCTGCATTTAATATCTGATCCTCTGAGAATTCATTTGTTGCTGCTCTCTTCTTGTTTAAATTGACAGAGAAATCTGGATACAAAGAAAATTTAAAATCCTTATACTTAAGAGTTCTTTTTGCTTAGCAGCAGATACCATCTTAACTTTGTCATTAAATCTTAGCATTCAAACATGATGGGTCTGGGTTATTATTGTTCTCTCTCCTTCTGGCCCCTGCCACTCGATGAGCCCTTTTAATCTCCAGGGGACGCAAACTGGGATCCAGTCCCAGTACCTCAGAGAGTGTGTTGTAAAGAAAGCTACAGTGGTTTTTTTTTCTTCCAGCCCTTCAGGGACCCCCAGTAACTGCAAATTATTCCTGCATGATCTGTTTTCAAGATCTCCTTGTTTCTTCTCAAGATTGGTTAGTCTTTGCCTGAAGGGAGCATTCTCCATTTTAACCTTCTTCAATTCTATGGCAATTTTTCATAGTTTGTTATCTAAATAGGTTAAACGAGCTTTGATTTTACCCACATCTTTAGAGAGCCCATGTACATCTTGAGCTAAAAGATCAAATTTGGTAGTTGAAGTCCTTCATAGCTGCAAAGTTATGTTAGAGAGACTGCTGGGTTTCCTCAGCCTTACCTTTCTTTGGAGACTCAGTCTTGGGTTGTCCGGTGTTCCTGTTTTTCCCATCAGGATCCATAATAACACAACAAGAAGGACTCCCCTCATTTAATTAGTAAATTTCTGACAGACACTTATTATTTAGATACTTGGGGGCCCCACATTGTTAAGAATTAGTTGGGGGGGGGGGAAGAGGGAGGAGACCAGGGGTCTGGCATCCATCTTCTCTATAAAATCACATTTTGCCCCTTCTCCTTTTTACTTTTTTTAATACATATAAAAGTATTCATTTATCATGACTGGTTTTCAGTCTAAAAACTGCAATTAGATGCCTGGCAATCGGAAATGCAGTAGAATTGCAGTGAAATATCACCTTCCCCATGCTTAAAACTGAGAGAAGGAGAACCTTCAAATTTTGCAAGTGTGTGTTATGCTTACTTGCATTTCTGACTATACAAAATATGCCTGTTTCTGCACTCCATTCTATGCCATTGATTTTAAACACACCTGTTTAAACAGAGTTACACAGGCATAAAACTGCTGAGAGAAAATCATAACCACCATTTCTAAAAGGCTTAACATAAAATGAAAACCTGACAAAAATTGACCTTGATAAGCATGAACAATTACCACTGCATCAGTGGAAATAGCATCCACCTTTCAGGTGCAGTAGAAGGTTCTTAGTTTCAGACTCTGGTCTAAGCTAGCCTACAGGGAAACTAATCCACAGGATCCAACAGAACATCAATCTCACTCTAATACGATGTTTTTTTTCTCTTGAGGGGGAGGTGAGACAGGCCCAAAGCTGCTAGTGACATCAATGAGAGTGGGAGCAATGCACCATAAACAGAACTTTTAAAGGTCAAATGCACAGGTATTTTTATAAAAATCACTAAAACTCTCCTATGAGATTCCAAAAGAGTAAACAAAGAAATAACCACTGTATTTTTTTTAAAAAAACAATATATTTTAAAAGAAATTGTAAACAGCTGCAGCCTACTTAACTTGATTGCCTTGAAACTATTTTTGTAAAGTGCTTAGATATCATGGTGAGGAGCATAATAGAAGTAATTAGACAGGGGAGACAATCTTCCGACAATGATTTCATGGGGATTTTGTTTACCATTAGGGTGGTAGCACAATCCTCCATCAGATTCTCTCCTTTTTAAACAGTTATACAGGTGGTTGTCTCAAGGAATATTAGACATTTTACCTGAGGGCTGAGAAGAGCAGGATCCGAAGGCAATAAGAACAACTGGGTTTGTAACATAGTTCTAGGAGCACCTCAAGAGGCTGGGAGGTTTGGTTTGTGAAAACCTGCTGGGCACTAGCAGGTGCAAAAACAAACTTACAGCAAGGATGCATACATACAGCTCTTCCAACCCCTGAGGACTGAGCACTATTATTGCTTCCCAGCATGGAATCCATAAAGCTAACCACATGGCAAGCACTTTTTGAAGTGGTTTGTTAAGTTGGCTCTGTGGACTACAAAATCTGCCTGCTGGGGAGGTGGAAAAAACCTAGGTTTTACCATGTGAACCTGCTTAATTCTTGGAAAACCAGAGCTGGGATGTTAACTCCAGAGCTGGAACTGGGAACTCAAGCGCCCATTCATCAAGAGCCAGCACAAGTGCAGCAAACTCCTACCTGAACAAAGAGGCCAGGTTTTAAATCTCATTGATGTCTTTCCAAATATATTCTTCTCTGCACCTGGCTGGGCCCAGCTGATTATACCATTACATCATGAGTCCTGGGACAGCAGGTTAGAGAGAAGCCTCACACTTTATCTCTGAAGATTTGGGAGATCATCCAGGATAGGTTGCAGGCTTCACAGGATCTAGGGCTAGCTGAGGAGTCCCAAAGTGTCTGGCAAAGTCCCATCATTCTTGTCCCAAAACCTGATAATTCAATGCACTTTGGTATAGACTTCAGAAAAGTTTGACACAATCTCAAAGTTTGACACATATCTGATGCCATGAATGGATGAGCTATTAGAACATCTAGGGTCTACCAAATATATCAGTACTATAGATCTTACAAAAAGATACCTGTGCCACCTGCATTACAAGACAAAGTGGCCTTCTTAAAGGCTCTAGAGCTCTTCCACTTCCGAACAATGCCTTTCAGCTTACTTGGAGCAGCCACAACTTTTCAACTGTTAATGGACATGGTGCTCAGGCCTCATCGGTGGGATGATGCTGCATATTTGAATATCGTTATGAACCTGCAATAAGTCCTTGACTAAAGCAGGTTGCAAGGCCAAGCCGGCCAAATGAAAATTGGTGAATAAAAAAATTACTTACCTGGGTTATAACATGTAAGATCAACTTAGGCCACTAGTTAGCATAGTGCAGGCATGTCCTATTCCTCCAACAAAAAAACAGATAAGATACTTCCTTGGGCTAGCTGGTTATTACAAGCAATTTGTTCCTGGTTTCAATACCATTGCAGCCCATCTGAAGGACCTAATAAAAGATGGAAGTCAGAAGATCTATTGGAGCAACTACTGTGAAAAAGGTCTTTAACACCTTGAAAAACCAATTGTATCAGGAGCCACTCCTCTTCAATCCAGATTTCTCAAAGGATTTTTTTTTTACAGATGGCTACCTCGGATGTGTATATATCTCATCTGGAAGAAAGGGGAAGTTGACAGTAATAAGCATAAATCAGAAGGTAGGAACTGTAGAAAATTGATAGAGTAAGCAAAGGGACACAAGGAAAAATCTATGGCCTGCAGAGCTAAAATGTATAAGGAAAAAAAGAATTCTAACAAAGATATTGGTCCATTACTAGGTGGAAATGGTAGAATTTATTCATAATAATGCAGAAAAGGCAGAACTGTTAAATAAATACTTCTGTTTTGTATTTGAGGGGGAAAACACCTGAGGTAGTCATATCATATGATGATACTCTTTCCATTGGTATGCTGAGCCTCTATTTGCCAGAAGCTGAAAATGGGCGACAGAGGATGGATCATTTGATTACGTGTTGTGTTCATTCCCTCTGAAGCATTGGCCACTTTTGGAAGACAGGATATTGGGCTAGATGGACCTTTCGTCTGACCCCGTATAGCCATTCTTATGTTCCGTTCCACTAGTATCTCTGGTGGATATTAAACAGAAGCTACTATAGTTAGATATCTTTAAATCAGCAGGTCCAGATAAACTTGTATCCAAGAAGTTTAAAAGATCTGACTGCGGTGCTCCCTGGATTGTTAATGATTATTTTCAATAAGTCTTGGAGCACCATGAAAGTTCCAGAAAACTGGAAGAAAACTAATGCTGCACCAATATTTTGAAGGGGTTAATGGGATGACCTGGGTAATTATAGGCCTGTCAGTCTGACTTAAATCTTGGGCAAGATAGTGAATCAGTGGATACAAAACTTTAAATTAATATAGAATTAGAGGGTAATATAATTAATGTTCATCAACATGGGTGTATGGAAAATAGAATTGTCAAACTAACTTGATGATTTTTTTAAATGAGCTTATAAATTTGGTTGATAAAAGTAATAGTGATTGACGTAATATCCTGAAACTTCTATAAATCATTTAGCGTGATACTGCATAATATTTTGGATGCATACACAGGGGAATCTCGAGTAGGAGTAATGAGGTTATTTTAACACTATGTTTGACGCTGGTATGATGGCTTCTGGAATACTGAGTGTAGTTCTGCTGTGCACAATTTAAGAAGGATGTTGATAAACTGTAGAGGGTTCAGAGAAGAGCCATGAGAATGATTAAAAGATTAGAAAACATGCCTCATAGTGATAGACTCTAGGAGCTCAATCAATTTAGCTTAACAAAGAGAACATTAAGGGGTGATTTGATTATAGTCTACAAGTACTTACATATGAAACAAATGTTTAACATTTTTCTCTTCAGTCTAGCCGACAAAGATATAACATGATCCAGTGGATGGAAGTTGAAGTTAGACAAATTCAGTCTGGAAATAGAGTGTAAAATTTTAACCATGGGAGTAATTAACCATTAAATCAACAAACCAAGGGTCATGGTGAATTCCCCATCATTGACAATTTTTAAATCAAGATTGGATGTTTTTCTAAAAGATCTCCTCTAGAAGTTATTTTGGAGAAGTTCTCTGGCCAGAGTTATACAAAAGGTCAAACTAGATGATCACAATGCTTCCTTCTGACCTTGGAATCTATGAAAAAGTTCTTAGAAGATAATGCTGGCTGAGGAGATAATGTTGGCTGAAGTTAATCTTTAACAAATCTTGAAATACCAGGGAATTTCTAGAAGACTGGAAGGGTGCTAATGTTGTGGAAATATTTAAAATGGGCTGCTCCTTTAGAATGACCTGGGTAAATATAGGCCATTTAACCTAACTTCTATACCAGGCAAAATAATAGAGAAGCTGATATGCGATTTATCTGATAAAGAATTAAAGGTTAGGAATATAATTAATGCTAGTCAATATGGTTTCATGGAAAATGGGCTTGTCAAACAAAGGTGATTTCATTCTTTGAGATTATTAATTTGATAAAGATAACTGTATAGATGTAATATACTTACAATTTGTAAGGCATTTGAGTGAATTCTACACAACCTTATGATTTAAAAAAATTAGCATTATACAATATCAATAAAGCATACATTAAATGGATTAAGAACTGGCTGACAGATTTCAAAAAAGTACAGTAACTCCTCACTTAAACTCATCCCAGTTAATGTTGTTTTGTTGTTACGTTGCTGATCAATTAGGGAACATGCTCGTTTAAAGTTGCGCAATGCTTCCTTTAAGCGTTGTTTGGCAGCTGCCCGCTTTGTCCACACTTGCAGGATGAGCAGCCAGTTGCAGCTAGCTGGAGGGGGCTTGGAACCCGGGTGGACCGGCAGCCCCCTATCAGTTCCCTGCTCCCCTAAGTTCCCAGTGTGGCAGCCACCCAGCAGGCTACCAATTGCCCGCAGTTCAGCTGTCCCTCCCCCCCACTACCATGTGCTGCTTCTGCCCTCTGCCTTTGAGCTACTCCCAGGAGCCTCCTGCTTGCTGTGCAGGGGAGGGGGAAGAGGGGGACTAATGTCAGAGTGTCCCCCTCCCCCCTACTCCTGCCCCCCACTTACCCCTTCTCCATATAGAGCAGGGGGGAGACACTACAGGGCTCAGGACAGAGAGAGTTGCTGCTGTTTCAACTTCCTGATCTTTTTAAAGGCAATGTACTTAGAATGTGGTGTCAGCATACTTAAAGGGGCAATACGCATGTCTCTCTCTCCCCCACACACAGGGTGTGTGTCTGTCTCTCTCTGCCATGCTGTCTCCCCTCCCTCCATTCATGCTGCCTTGTAGAGTGTGAGACTACATTAACAACGAGTTAACCCTTGAGGGCTCAGCCAAGTGCTAGTTCATCATTTAGCAGTAAGGCATTCCCTGGGAAATATCCCACCCTCTGACTGCACCACCTCAACCAAGCTTCACAATCATCATTGCTGTGTACAGTATTAAATTGTTTGTTTAAAACTTATACTGTGTGTGTGTATGTGTGTGTACATATATTTACACACATATATGTTTAGAGTAGCAGCCGTGTTAGTCTGTATCCACAAAAAGAACAGGAGTACTTGTGGCACCTTAGAGACTGACAAATTTATTAGAGCATAAGCTTTCGTGGGTGCTTTAATAAATTTGTTAGTCTCTAAGGTGCCACAAGTACTCCTGTTCTTTTTACACGTGTGTGTGTGTGTGTATAGGTGTGTGTAAATATACACACACATGCGCTCACACACACACACAGAGTATAAGTTTTAAACAAACAATTTAAAATATAGTTTTTTGTCTGGTGAAAAACATTTCCCTGGAACCTAACACCCTCCTCCCCTCCATTTACATTAATTCTTATGGGGAAATTAGATTCGCTTAACATCGTTTTGCTTAAAGTCACATTTTTCAGGAACATAACTACAACATTAAGCGAGGAGTTACTGTAATTATCAATGGGGAATCATCATCGAATGGGTGTGTTTCTAGTGGAGCTCTGCAGGGATCAGTACTATTCAGCATTTTCTATCATGATCTGGAAAATCACTGCTGATAAAATTTGTGGATGACATAAAGATTCGTGGAACGGTAAATTATTATGAGGACAAAGCACTGATACAGAGTGATTTGAGGTCACTTGGTAACCTGGGACCATTCCAACAAAATGCATTGTATTACAGCTAAGTGCAAAATTATATCTGGGAACAAGGAATGCAGGCTATATCTACAGAAGGGGGAACTGTATCCTGGAAAGCAGTGTCTCTGAAAAAGATTTAGGAGTCACAGCGGACAGCAACTCAACATGAGTTCTCAGTGATGCTGTGGCAGAAGGGAGTAATGTGATCCTAGGAGGTACAAACAGTAGAGTAGGGAGCTGATTTTACTTCTGTATACAACATTGGTGAGACTGATACTGGAATATTGCATCCAGTTCTCGTGTCTGCATTCAGAAGAGAATGTTGCAAAAATGGAGAGAGTGAAAAAGACCCACAAAAATTACTTGAGGGCTTGAGAAAATTCCTTACAGTGAGACTTGAAGAGTTCAATCTGTTATTTTATTAAAAGGGAGATTGAGAAGTGATTTGACTAGCAGGTTGAAGTACCTTCATGGGGAGAAAATACCAGTTACTAAAGGCCTCTTTAATCTATCAGGGAAAGATATAAAAGAAGCAAAGGGGTGTGTGTGTGTGTGTACATATGTACACTGTGGGGGTGGGGGAGTGGAGAGGGAGAATTGCAATAGTGTAGCTACATAAGGTAGCATACAAATTCCTGATGTATACATACTGCATCAGTGTTGGTCCTACTTTGCAATGACACAGCATGTCTACAGTTGGGATTTGCATCAGTGTAACTACATGTGTGGGGAGCGTGGGAGGGGAGGGAACGGGAATCACACACTTGGCCTAAGAGAGGAAAGAAGTGGAGTGTGGCTGTGGTCGCCACAAGTCTCTCGAAGTGCTATTTATGTGTCAAAAAATTTCTTATTGTGATTTTTAAATTTTAAAATACTTGGTTTTTGCATTGTTGAACCACATAAAGAAATTTCATTTTGTCAAGGTTAACTACAGATGAGTGTAAATGAAGACCCAAGAGCAAATGCCCTTAACATTTTATTTTATTTTACTTTTCTGGTGAGGGAGGAAATATCCTAATCCATACATGGATTTTGTAGCAGAAGTTCGGTCATGGTCATAAAGGTCTAATCCTGCACTTCTTGCTCTGTAAAAAAAAAAATAATAATAATCCCATTTATTTCAGATGAGGTTTTGTATGAGTAAAGAGTGTAAGATTAGATCCATACAGACAATACATTCAGCATAACAATAAAAATAATTAATATGCGCTCCCTACCTCTCCACCCACAGAAAGAATGTAGTTATTGAAAGGAAGACAGAAATTCAGCAGTATATAGTGCACTGGTTGCCCTATTGTACTGTTCATAATGTAAAGTTCATTACTTTGGAGCAGAATTTACATCCATTTCACTGAAATGAAAACATGGACTACATTTTTGTAGGCACCAAATGGTTTTCTCTTGCTTCTAAACAGTGATTGGGCACGGAGCTGTACTAACTAATAGCATTTCACATGAACTGATTAGGAAAGGGGTATTTCCTTTTTTTGTTATTTCTGAAAAGATACACTGTCTTTATTGTAAACTCAGAACAACAGAAGTGTGGAATGACCATGGCTAGTAAGAAGAAATTGTCTTCAGGCAAAGTCTGACATATCCAACATTAAATTGCAAGTCATCACAGCATGGCTCAAATTGGGCAGAAAACTAGTCAGGCTAAGTCAAGAACAAAACAATACTTTTCCAGACCTAAATGTGAGTATTAAACTTTCCCAGAGGCAAGGCAAGTACTATTACTGTCAGTAATTTATTTTTATAATCACAGCAGTGTGTTGCAAATGGACAGCTGTATCTGCCTTAGCCATGTCTCCTAATTCTTCATCTTTAAATGCTGATCAGGAGAAGATTTTCCTTGTAAGTGAGGTTTTGCTTTAAAACTTTGACATATTTAACTAAACTCTCAGGCTGTCAAATGCGAGAAAGACCACAGAATAAAAAGTGTCATAATAGTGGGATCATTACCAGCTGATCCACAGGCAGCTACTGTAGCTTAGTTATTAGTCCATCTATTTTGCTCTTATTGGGACATGTAGTATCAGAATAGGGACATATATTACAATGCATATCTCTTCAGTGGTAGTGGCTATCTCATTAAGCAAATATCCTACACACAAAAAAACCCTCCAGGTTAAATACCATAATAGCATTTCAAGAGGGTGAGGGGAATCTGTAGGATTTTCAATTGCTTTGTTCAGCAATCATAGGAAGATGAAACTAAACATGACAAACTACCACTGTAACCAATCAGACCATAAACATTTTTTTTAAATCCAAGTTGATGGATGAGATAGATGTGTGTGTGGGGATGGGGCGTGGGGGGAACTGCTTTTAGTGCATTCCAGCCTTTTAAAAAAAGATGTTTGCAATTTCTTTAAATAGATGAAATTTCCCTGTCGGCTCTGATGGTCTGCCTGGCTTCTTGCTTCATGAGAGTCCATCATCCCTATGTGTGTAAATTATTATTATAAATGGAGAGGAAAGACCTTCCATTTGGATTTCATTGGACTAAAAAACACATCCTATAGTGGTAGATTCAAGGAGTACTATTTATTTATCTTAACAAAGAGAAAGTTAAAAGGTGACTTGATTAGTCTAGGTAAGTACCTCCATGGGGAAGAAATATTGGATAACTGGCTCTTCAATATAGCAGAGAAAGGTATAACACGATCCAATGGCTGAAAGCTGAAGCTAGACAGATTCAGACTGGAAATAAGGTGTAAATTTTTAACAGTGAGAATAATTAACCACTGGAATAATTTACCAAGGGTCAGGGTGGATTCTCTGTCACTGGCAATATTTAAATCAACATTAGATGTTTTTGACTAAAAGATCTGCTCTGATGATTATTGTGGCAAAGTTCTATTGCCTGTGCTACACGGGAGGTCAGTCTAGATGATCGCAGTGGTCCCATCTGGCCTTTAAATCTGTGTATCCCCCAAATCATTATACCAGTTCTGTTGGCAGGCACACTAAAACTGGCAATAAATACCATCTCCAAAAGGCAACTGTCTTAAATAACCACTTTAGAGAATCCCCAAGGTTTTCAGTACAATTTTGTATGACCTTTAGCTAAAGGCCTCCTCTGTTAGGCAATTGATTTTTTTTTCAGGTCCCTTCCTTGGGCGGTTTCTTAACACAGGTTTCACTGCATTTTAGTACAGCTGTGCTCATATCAAGAAGTGAATGGGGGCTGAAGAACAAAGTATTGAATTTCTAGCATATACATGCAGGTAAATAATTATTAAATTAGTTAGCCTACAGGTTCATTTTACTTGCTTAGCACTGCATTTTATATTCTGAATAATAATATTTCAACCACCCATGTATTTTAGTTGGCTTATTTCTATCACATCATTACCGTTTGCATGACATATCATTTTGAGCACTTGGGTGCAGGTCCAGTTTGTCTTTTATTCCCAAGAAGAAGGTCCATTTGTTTCTGTTCCCTGATGAAGCCTCAGCTCAATCTGCTGGAACAGCAAGTGTCACCTCAGTGTTTATGAGAGGGCTGATGAGGAGATTACAGTCTTTAGGGTAGCTTTACAATTATCTCCTTCCAGAGCATCTGTGCTCTATGCTCCCAGTGTGACAAGAGTGACTTGTGAAAACAATATTGAGCTCTACAAAAGAAGCCAGCTTGGTAGCCACAAAGCGTTAGTTTCATAAAAGAGACTTAGGTGCACCTGACTCCTGTATGTCCTGCCATCCAGTGGAATTCATAGCCCTGAGTTAGACAGTCAGGCTCCCCATGCTTTGTAGGGGAAGAGTTTGGCACCTAAAAAAGGGATTCCCAGAATTCAGCGGTTAAGTAGGGAGTCACCTAAGCAAGACATGAACGAAATGCAGAAAACAGATGTGGGGCCTTACCCCCATTTCTCAACCATGAATCACCTTCTGGAGTTAGTCACCTGAGGTATCCTGGCCTGCTTCAGTAGCCTGAGCCCTAGCAGTTGAAAGGAGGTAGACCCACTCTATTATAGACAATAGGTCAGTGATTAAGGAACTCGTGTGGAACCTGGGAGACCGAAATTCAAATATTTAATTATTTGAATAACAATTCAAATAATAATCCAGCTCCAGAAGGAGAGTCTTAGAAGCCCACCCCAGAATAGCTACGGATATGGGAAATGTGGGCTCAAGTCCTTACTCCAAATTAGGCGTAGTGGTTTTTCAAACCTGGGCCTCTCAAGGGCCGAGTGCCCTATCTACTGGGTATAGATTAACAATGAACTCCCTAAAAATTCTTGCCCCTGGTTGTCATTTGTGCAAGTTAGGTGTACTCAGAGCATGCCCACCAGATCAGGCCCCAAAGATGAAATAGGTAGGGGAATGCCTAGTCTGAGAATCCTGCCAGAGCTCAGGTGTGAGAAAGGGCACCAAGAAGCTTGGTGGCATGAGGATGTAACTGGCTTTGTGAATGCCTACCAGCAGAAATGTAGGCTCCTAAGGAATTTTACCATCAGAAACTTAGAGATTAAGGAGTTTAGGTGATTACAAGAGACAGCTGGGTGGTTATTTTGTCAGTCTTAGGGATGCCTAAACGTAGGACTGAGGTGCCTGAAGAGATGGTTAAGTGCCTAAATCCATGGTACATGGCAGTCCACCAGACAGTCATTATAATGTTCAAGATTCTTGATACCATAAAATATACATGTACAGAACTCTCAAAACTGGGCTCTCCACCAGCTTCACTACAGGGCAGAGAAAAATATGAAAGAATTTCTAATATATAGATTAGTCAGGCTCAATTCAAATATTTAATTATTGGGAGGCAAATGAAGTGAAAACCTAATCTGTTCTTCCTTCTTCTACTCTGTCTGCCACCTAATCTAATTTTAACAGTTGAACAATGCAGGAAAGTATTATTGTCACTAAAAAAAGAATGTTTTCAAGATAAAACCCAGGCAAAATTCTCTATCAGCACACTCCGATTGTCAGCTTCTCTCCCACTTCGGCTGGAGTGGGAGAGAAGAGAAGCCTCTAGTGTTTATATGAAAACTTGCTCAGCTATTTTGGATGCAAGAGAATGGAGTTGTTTCTTCCAAGTTACCATAAAATTTTCACTTAGGGGAAAGGGAAGAAAAAAAATGCAGCATAACAATCTTGATTTAGCTACTCTTCTTTCAGGCAGCATGCCAGAAAAATGCTTCCTTTGGAGAAGATTTTTTTTTTTTCAGAATTCATTAAATATCATAGTCTGGATCCTCAGCTGAAGTCAATGGAGCTATGCCAGTTTACATCAGCTGAGAATCCTGCTTGTGTATTCACTGAAATAAACACTGTCTTTGTCCCTCTGCTGTCCCAACCTTTTATGACCCAAAACACAAAATAAAAATAGCATCAGGAAGTGTTTTGTCAATATAGATCACTTTTATAGGCCTCTCAGATGTGTCGACATTTTTCTCACAATTTTCTGGCTGTAAAGAATATAAGCGCAAACCATTGCTTGCTATTTTTAAGAGGTTAGGAAACCACTAATTTAAAAGAACTAATGCACCTTTGCTTAAGATACTTTAACAAGAGGTATGCCTCTAAAATTTATTTTCTCCATTCAATATATAAGCAAGACACATTCTCTGTTATATTGAAGGAGAGCTGCCACAAATGTGAACGCTGAAGAAAAGTGTCCCTCAAAGTGTCCATTCGGCTTTCACTGAATCGTATATGTGAAATTAACATTATCATACCATAGAACTTTCTGTTAGGGATGAGGAGAAGCCAATGGAATTGCAGAAACAACTGGAAATTCTCAGAACCAGATCACTCATTCTGACTGGATGTTTTCGGAATCAGATATTCATTTTATCTGGTATCTGAGGTGAACCAAGACTGGTGGGGGAGGATGTGTGTGAGAGAGAAAGAGGGAAAAAGAAAATGAGTAGAGGCTTATATTGAGAAGCAATGGCCAAATCTTAAAGTGTTCAGAGATTTGGACTGAATAAGCACTCAGAAGTTTAGATGCTTATCCAAAGTGCACTCCAACCCCCTTAAATCTGCAAAATTATTCTATAAATCTGATGAGAACAGGCTCTCACAAAAGGATTCTCTTATTTTTTACTTCTGTTCTGCCTGGAAATAAGACAAAACAGTCCCTCTCACAGCATTTTGGCACTTCTATTTCTGTTTTTGGGTAGACCCAGTAATTGTAGATGAGTATGAAAATGACAAATAATGGAAGAGAGTGTGGGGGGATAAGAGTTAGCAAAACATTTTCAACCCTTCAACTAGCACCCTCCCCAACGCTGCATGCCTTTTTGAACTCTGGTTCTTCTGCACCCACTTTTCATTACCTCATTCTGAATGCACATAACCGACCTGGATCCAATTATTCTAATTATTCTCTGTTCTTCCCATGCTTCAGTTTCTTCCACTGACATTACCCCACTCTCAGCACTTACGCATAGGGCTCCCTTTGTAGTCCACATTACCTTTAACTCCTAGTAAGTTTGGCATTCTTTGCTGGGCTTCAAATTGGCTGCTGTCTTAAAGTTTCACAGCTCCAGGGATGTCCTATGCCAGTACTTCTGAGCAAACTCTGAAACTTGTGAGACTGGAATGGAGCATCTGGTGCAGGCCCAGCAGAGGCTACTATACCTACTGGGAATCTGAGGCATCATGATGGCAATACTGGGTGGGCCTATTAGAGAAGGGCAAGACATAGAGGGAAGACAAGTAAATGACGAGAGGGCAGAGGCAGGGCAGAGGCAGGGCTGAGTGGGTTTATCAGCTGATATACTTGAAGGGAGGGAGAAAACCATGTCATGGAAATTTGGAGAAAGGAAAAGCATCTGATTGCATGAGATGCAAAAAAATGGGGTCATGAAAATCGAAAGACTCATGACTTACTGGGAACATAAAACTTCGAGGAGAACCAAATAAAATCTCTCATTGAGATTCACTAATCACAAGCTTTTATAAATGGATCATAGGATGTTTTTTAACATCATTACTGTCTTTTATACTAATACTATAAGGCCAATTGACTAGTGTTCTCTCTATGACTGGGAAACATATCTAGTTTGCACAGATGTTTACTTGCATCAAGACAGAGGCAGACATGTCCAGTGAATACAAACTTGGGCAAGAGTATCTCCTATTGTTTGTTTAACATAAAGCAGCCATGCCATCCTATAGCTCAGATGACGTACAAGGATAATGATGCCAAATGGCAGTAACAGAGCATACCCATTTATGAAAGGATCACATGACAGTAACAAACTGCCATGAGATGGAAACAAAAAAAGAAAGGTATTTTACACCATCACAGCCCTACCTGAAACCTGGCACTCAGCAAAAATAGCAAATGACCAGGAACAGCCTCAGCAATTACTGCGTCATCAGTCAAGCACAAAGTTGGCTAAAACAGGAGTATTTTAATATAAAAACTACGTATTTAAGAAAACGTTTATCCTTAAAACCATTCTGGCTGCTGCTATATTGCTGCATTTTACAACCTTATAAAGAAATAAGGAGTTGTTATACTTATAACATCAGCAGTTTGCTGTCTCTGAGCTAGGAATACCATTTAGCAGATTTATATCATACTGTGTTTAATGTCACAGAAATTTGCAATATACAACAGATGAATTTTTGAATCAAAACTAACAGAAAATAAATCACACCTTTAAAACTTTGTATTTCCTGCTGCTCTGAGTTATGAACTTTATTCAGGTTTGAAAATTATCCTAATCTTTTATAGACCTTTCTTTCTTCTGCGGATAGAAAAAAAATAAAAAATTCAAGAACTTGTACCTTACTTGACTTATCCCCACTGTTCCAGGGTCCATCACAAGGGATGGTCTAAACAGAATACAATGTTTAATTGATATACAGCAACAAATTAGGATGGTCCCCTTGCAATTACAATCATTCCCTTTGGATGACCATCCCCCGAGGTGAATAATAAAGTGTCAAGAGAAGGATGTCAAGAAATTCGGCTGCCAGGCTGCTCTGAATGGAGGATACCCACCAGTGGTGCAAGTGGAATCCACTTACCAATTCGGGAGGGAGCCCACGGGAGGCATGTGACCTCCTCACGTGACTCCTCCCCATCCTGCGCCCCAGCCCAGGGTCCCCACACTTTCCCTGTCCCCTCCCCATGATCCACCCCCCCCTTATCTGGGGAGGGGAGCCTGTGCAGCTGTACCACCCCAGCCCTTTCACGCAGCGTCGCCTCCGTCTGTACAGCAACCAGCCCCACCAGAGCAACCGCAGCGGGGAAAACAGCAGAATGCCAGCAGCTCCTCAGCAGCTGCACCGCCCCAGCGCCACCCCACAGGCCCTGTCCTCCAGCGGGATGCTGCTGCTGCGAGCCGGAGGAGCCTCAGCCCTGTGGAAGGGCCGGGGGCAGAGCCGGGGGTTCTGCTCCATTCCCCGCGGCGGTTCCTGGGAGAGGAGCAGAACATGGGGCCCATGCCCGCTGCTCCCCCGGCGTGGCTGGACTGCCCCTAACCCCGCCCCCAGCCCTCTCCTCCGGTGGGGCTGCTACGCAGACAGGGGAGAGCCTGTGTGGAAGGGGTGGGAGCGGTGCAGCCACCGACTGGCCCCACGTTCTGCTCCTCCTCTTTCCAGTATGCCTGACCAGCTATAAATCTCCTGTTGGCGTGGCGTACCGGACCCTACCGCCCTGCTTGACCGCTGATGCCCACTTATCTGTCAGAAAGGCTGTTTTTTGCCTCCTCTCACATGTAGTGACTCAGCCAGATTAACATAAATAACAGTTCTTTATTTACAAGAGACCCTTTTCTTAGCATAAGCCACTGAAACAAATGGCACAACTCTGCACAATTTCAATTTTGAACTCATCCCAAATCAGCCTGGAGGACCAGATCATTGACGTTTTGCTAACGTGTGGAGTAGTGGTGACCAGGAGAAAAGAGAAGAGATACGCAGAACCTGTGCCATTAGCAAGAGTTCAGCTACTCAGCCCCCACGCAGCAGTGATATGCTTTTTTTCTTCATCTTTTCTTTTATTAAAGAGAGTTTCTAAGGAATCCGATTAACCTAGAGGCAATAGCAGTTGGAAATTCCCAATTACCAATGGCCGCAGCATAATCTGTTTGTTCAATCCCTAAAGGAATGGGAAGGTTTAATTGTATTATCCAGAACCAGCTACCCACAAGAAATGCGCACTTCCCCTTGCTTCTCCTGTAATTCCAGCGCCTGCTGTTTGGAAGCCTTTTCTAGAAGTATCATTTTAGAGGAGTGACAAATGCAGGGATAGTATATGAATCAGGACTTCCTTCATGAGTGGGCAAAGGTGTGGCAGAGTATATGGCATACCCAGAGGGGAGTGCGTGTCCTCATGCTCAGAGATGTCCAGGGTGTATATTCAGCACCTCCAATTGTACACATTCAGGGTCAGATTCCTATGTCTGTTGTGACTACTTCGTACTCCACTGCCAGGGGAATCTGGTCCCAGAGCCAGTGTGTCTGGCCCCAGGAGGATCACTTCAAAACAGAGGGAGCCTTTGTTTGCATAGTGACAGTTTATCAGCTTGTGAAGAAATGTACTATCACCTTAAAGGACAGTTATGGGGTTATGGCCATAGCTGCTCTAACTTACAAAGCCCTGGTCTACACTAGGACTTTAGGTCGAATTTAGCAGCGTTAAATCGATGTAAACCTGCACCCGTCCACACAATGAAGCCCTTTATTTCGACTTAAAGGGCTCTTAAAATCGATTTCCTTACTCCACCCCTGACAAGTGGATTAGCGCTTAAATCAACGTTGCCGGGTCGAATTTGGGGTACTGTGGACACAATTCGATGGTATTGGCCTCCGGGAGCTATCCCAGAGTGCTCCATTATGACCGCTCTGGACAGCACTCTCAACTCAGATGCACTGGCCAGGTAGACAGGAAAAGAACCGCGAACTTTTGAATCTCATTTCCTGTTTGGCCAGCGTGGCAAGCTGCAGGTGACCATGCAGAGCTCATCAGCACAGGTGACCATGATGGAGTCCCAGAATCACAAAAGAGCTCCAGCATGGACCGAACAGGAGGTACGGGATCTGATCGCTGTTTGGGGAGAGGAATCCGTGCTATCAGAACTCCGTTCCAGTTTTCGAAATGCCAAAACCTTTGTGAAAATCTCCCTGGGCATGAAGGACAGAGGCCATAACAGGGACCCGAAGCAGTGCCGCGTGAAACTGAAGGAGCTGAGGCAAGCCTACCAGAAAACCAGAGAGGCGAACAGCCGCTCTGGGTCAGAGCCCCAAACATGCTGCTTCTATGATGAGCTGCATGCCATTTTAGGGGGTTCAGCCACCACTACCCCTGCCGTGTTGTTTGACTCCTTCAATGGAGATGGAGGCAATACGGAAGCAGGTTTTGGGGACGAAGAAGATGATGATGAGGAGGAGGTTGTAGATAGCTCACAGCAAGCAAGCGGAGAAACCGGTTTTCCTGACAGCCAGGAACTGTTTCTCACCCTAGACCTGGAGCCAGTACCCCCCGAACCCACCCAAGGCTGCCTCCTGGACCCAGCAGGCGAAGAAGGGACCTCTGGTGAGTGTACCTTTTAAAATACTATACATGGTTTAAAAGCAAGCATGTGAAAGGATTACTTTGCCCTGGCATTTGCGGTTCTCCTAGATGTAGTCCTAAAGCCTTTGCAAAAGGTTTCTGGGGAGGGCAGCCTTATTGCGTCCTTCATGGTAGGACACTTTACCACTCCAGGCCAGTAACACGTACTCGGGAAACATTGTAGAACACAGCATTGCAGTGTATGTTTGCTGGCATTCAAACAACATCCATTCTTTATCTCTCTGTGTTATCCTCAGGAGAGTGAGATATAATTCATGGTCACCTGGTTGAAATAGAGTGCTTTTCTTCAGGGGACACTCAGAGGAGCCCATTCCTGCTGGGCTGTTTGCCTGTGGCTAAACAGAAATGTTCCCCGCTGTTAGCCACAGGGAGGGGGGAAGGTTGAGGGGGTAGTCATGCAGTGGGAGGAGGCAAAATGTGACCTTGTAACGAAAGCACATGTGCTATGTATGTAATGTTAACAGCAAGGTTTACCCTGAAAGAGTGTAGCCACTGTTTTATAAAATGTGTCTTTTTTAATACCGCTGTCCCTTTTTTTTTCTCCACCAGCTGCATGTGTTTCAATGATCACAGGATCTTCTCCTTCCCAGAGGCTAGTGAAGCTTAGAAAGAAAGAAAAACGCACTCGCGATGAAATGTTCTCCGAGCTCATGCTGTCCTCCCACTCTGACAGAGCACAGACGAATGCGTGGAGGCAAATAATGTCAGAGTGCAGGAAAGCACAAAATGACCGGGAGGAGAGGTGGCGGGCTGAAGAGAGTAAGTGGCGGGCTGAAGACAGGGCTGAAGCTCAAATGTGGCGGCAGCGTGATGAGAGGAGGCAGGATTCAATGCTGAGGCTGCTGCAGGACCAAACCAGTATGCTCCAGTGTATGGTTGAGCTGCAGCAAAGGCAGCTGGAGCACAGACTGCCACTACATCCCCTGTGTAACCAACCGCCCTCCTCCCCAAGTTCCATAGCCTCCACACCCAGACGCCCAAGAACGCGGTGGGGGGGCCTCTGGCCAACCAGCCACTCCACCACAGAGGATTGCCCAAAAAAAAGAAGGCTGTCATTCAATAAATTTTAAAGTTGTAAACTTTTAAAGTGCTGTGCTTAAAGTGCTGTGTGGCATTTTCCTTCCCTCCTCCACCACCCCTCCTGGGCTACCTTGGTAGTCATCCCCCTATTTGTGTGATGAATGAATAAAGAATGCATGAATGTGAAGCAACAATGACTTTATTGCCTCTGCAAGCGGTGATTGAAGGGAGGAGGGGCGGGTGGTTAGCTTACAGGGAAGTAGAGTGAACCAAGGGGCGGGGGGTTTCATCAAGGAGAAACAAACAGAACTTTCACACCGTAGCCTGGCCAGTCATGAAACTGGTTTTCAAAGCTTCTCTGATGCGTACCGCGCCCTCCTGTGCTCTTCTAACCGCCCTGGTGTCTGGCTGTGCGTAACCAGCAGCCAGGCAATTTGCCTCAACCTCCCACCCCGCCATAAACGTCTCCCCCTTACTCTCACAGATATTGTGGAGCACACAGCAAGCAGTAATAACAGTGGGAATATTGGTTTCGCTGAGGTCTAAGCGAGTCAGTAAACTGCGCCAGCGCGCCTTTAAACGTCCAAATGCACATTCTACCACCATTCTGCACTTGCTCAGCCTGTAGTTGAACAGCTCCTGACTACTGTCCAGGCTGCCTGTGTACGGCTTCATGAGCCATGGCATTAAGGGGTAGGCTGGGTCCCCAAGGATACATATAGGCATTTCAACATCCCCAACAGTTATTTTCTGGTCTGGGAATAAAGTCCCTTCCTGCAGCTTTTGAAACAGACCAGAGTTCCTGAAGATGCGAGCATCATGCACCTTTCCCGGCCATCCCACGTTGATGTTGGTGAAACGTCCCTTGTGATCCACCAGAGCTTGCAGCACTATCGAAAAGTACCCCTTGCGGTTTATGTACTCGGCGGCTTGGTGCTCCGGTGCCAAGATAGGGATATGGGTTCCGTCTATGGCCCCCCCCCCCACAGTTAGGGAATTCCATTGCAGCAAAGCCATCCACTATGACCTGCACATTTCCCAGGGTCACTACCCTTGATATCAGCAGATCTTTGATTGCGTGGGCTACTTGCATCACAGCAGCCCCCACAGTAGATTTGCCCACTCCAAATTGATTCCCAACTGACCGGTAGCTGTCTGGCGTTGCAAGCTTCCACAGGGCTATCGCCACTCGCTTCTCAACTGTGAGGGCTGCTCTCATCTTGGTATTCATGCGCCTCAGGGCAGGGGAAAGCAAGTCACAAAGTTCCATGAAAGTGCCCTTACGCATGCGAAAGTTTCGCAGCCACTGGGAATCGTCCCAGACCTGCAACACTATGCGGTCCCACCAGTCTGTGCTTGTTTCCTGAGCCCAGAATCGGCGTTCCACAGCATGAACCTGCCCCATTAGCACCATGATGCATGCATTGGCAGGGCCCATGCTTTCAGAGAAATCTGTGTCCATGTCCTGATCACTCACGTGACCGTGCTTACGTCGCCTCCTCGCCCGGTATCGCTTTGCCAGGT
Organism: Caretta caretta; assembly: GCF_965140235.1. NCBI lineage: Eukaryota > Metazoa > Chordata > Testudines > Cheloniidae > Caretta > Caretta caretta. The sequence continues at coordinate 93,247,618 of NC_134209.1, read as the reverse complement.
TCTGGTGCTGCATATACTGCTGGATAATGCGTGTGGTGTTTAATGTGCTCCTAATTGCCAAAGTGAGCTGAGCGGCCTCCATGCTTGCCTTGGTATGGCGTCCGCACAGAAAAAAGGCGCGGAACGATTGTCTGCCGTTGCTCTGATGGAGGGAGGGGCGACTGACGACATGGCTTACAGGGTTGGCTTCAGGGAGCTAAAATCAACAAAGGGGGTGCCTGTACATCAAGGAGTATTTCAGGCAGGACTGCACAGAGGGTTCCAATAAGAAATGGTGCACCTAAGTTATCGTTCTTATTGGAACAAGGAGGTTAGCCTGGCCTCTGATTGATACATGGCTAGATTTACCTCGCTGCACCTTCTCTGTGAGTGACTGCAGTGTGATCTAGAGGAATGAGTCCCCTAGACAGGGGAGGAGGCAAATGAGTACAAAACAAATCTGGTCTATTTCTTGTTCTGAGCCACTCCATCTATCTTTTACATCTTTGGCTGGCAGCAGACGGTGCAGAAGGACTGCATGCCATCCACATCTCATGGCTGCTCGGCAGAAGATGGTACAGTACAACTGCTAGCAATCCTCATCTCTTGCCTGCCTGGCAGAAGATGGTACAGTACGACTGCTAGCAGTCCGTATCGCCTGCCCGCTCACCATAAGACGGTTCAATAGGACTGACTGCAGGACTAAAGAGAATGACCTGGTCAAGTCACTCCAAATTTAGTCCCTGCACCCATGTCTGCCCAGGTGCTCCCAGCCGAAGTGGCCAGGAGCACCTCGGACACGACGAGGACGATTACCAGTCGTATTGCACCGTCTGCTGCCAGAAGGCAATGGGTTGCTGCTACTGTGCAGCAAAGCTGTACCGCGTCTGCCAGCACCCAGGAGACATAGGGTGACGGTTACCTGAGCGGGCTCCATGCTTGCCGTGGTATGGCGTCTGGACAGGTAACTCAGGAAAAAAGGCGCGAAATGATTGTCTGCCCTTGCTTTCACGGAGGGAGGGAGGGAACGGGGGCCTGACGATACGTACCCAGAACCACCCGCGACAATGTTTTAGCCCCATCAGGCATTGGGATCTCAACCCAGAATTCCAATGGGCAGCGGAGACTGCGGGAACTGTGGGATAGCTACCCACAGTGCAACACTCCGGAAGTCGACTCTAGCCTCGGTACTGTGGAAGCGCTCCGCCGAGTTAATGCACTTAATGCACTTAGAGCATTTTCTGTGGGGACACACACACTCGAATATATAAAACCGATTTCTAAAAAACCGACTTCTATAAATTCAACCTTATTCCGTAGTGTAGACATACCCAAAGACTGACCAACCCAGCAGTCAGCTCACTGTTTAGGAAGTGTAGTGGTGACTCTTATATCTGTTTTGCAGCCCTCCTAACCAGCTATGTATGATCCTCAGGTGTAGCTGAAGATTTGGCCCCTGTTGTTACTCATCAGGGTTATTATTCACTCCCCATAAAAAGCACATGTCCCACTACAAAAGATCTATAACAGTTTAACTAGCAGACAGTAGTTTACAAAAAAATCTGAGTAAAGAACCAATTGTCCAGATTAGGGGGTATGTAACGGGACACAAAATCTCTTATCTAACAGATCTCTCTCGAGTGAAAAAAAATTGTTATAATCTCGATAGGTGTTTGATGCTCAGTGAGAATTGGATTGATAGTTCCACTCTAATTCTTAGTGGACAAAAATAGTCATTGCATTTGACACCCTTCTTTAACTGCAAGGCCTTTAACTGAAATGGGCATGGAACATGAACTTCTTAGCAGGGGTCCTTCCAGATGACAGTTGAGGAACATTCATTGATGAGCTGGAGGAAGTTCTCACAAGCTCCTTAATAGGAGAGCTGAGTTTTGCACTTCTTAAAACCAGGCCCTGAAGGGTCAAGAACAATTATAGTCTCTGGGAGTGCACACTGAAAATGCAAGGCATGACCCTTCCCTTACTCTGTACCAGCTACAGCACAGCCTGGCACACCAGGAGATCACTATATTAAGGAATAGTGCAATCTGTACACATGCACCCTTCTCTGTTACGCAGGGTTATGCCAAATAAATACAACCTAGCCCTTTGGCACCAGCTGCATTATGTGTGTACCCAGTGCTGTTGCAGCTTCTGCAAGGGCAACATCCATCCTGCCTCTGTCCCTACATATCCCCACATACTCCCAGCTGCCCCAACAGGAAGGGGAGAGGAGGTAAGTTCAACTAATGCTGCACTGAGTGGAGTCCTCCAGCCACTACCACCTACGTCTCTCTGCCCAGCCTCCGTTTAGAGTTCAAAGAAGCAGGCAAAATCTGCACTTCTGCCTGGCCTCAGACTCTAGCCACAGAGATCAGTCTTTCACTTGACACTCGTGCCTACACCCATTTAGGAGCAGAGAAGACCCCATTCATCCCAAGAAGCAAAGGGAACCCATTCCTCACCCAGTCTATCACTGAATGGGCCTTGTTTCATTCACTGTCTAACACTTATTAGCTAGTGGCCATAGGACATGTGCCTACCCCTATTGCAGACACTCTAAGGAACAGTTCCCAAGGGAGCCAACTAGAGGATCCACCAGGAGGTGCTGGAGTTGGAAATCTGGTGGACTGAGGCAGATGGAAGGACAGAGGGGTTTGCAGGAATGGGGAAGAATATGGAATTAATAGATGATTTTACTCAGGAAATGTGATATGTATTGGTGACTGAGGTGATTTATTATTAGTAAGACACTTGTAAAGATAAAAATTTATTGCATTACTGGGAACAAGTGGTGGGAAAATGTGTGCTGCCACTGTCCATTCTGTAATAAGATTTAGTCCCCAGGGCTGTCAATCCAGTACTTTACACTAAACAAAACAAAATGAAAAATGTTCCATGCTTGAGTTTTTCATGCAACTTTGAACTTATTGTACTAAACAATTACCATTCTAATTCCTGAATATGGCTTTGAAAGACATCAGTTTTGAAAGATGATTTGGTTAATCCTCATATGATTCTGATGTATTTGCCCATAGAGTTATTTCAGTACAAAAAAATGCATGAAAAGATTTGCCTGTTTCAACTAATCCTATTGGTGCATTGCCAAAGGGTCTTTTTAACACAAACCCTGCCTATTAATACCTTCCCCTATATATTTGGAATTCTCAAATGGTTATGATTTATCTGTTATAACTTGCAGCATATTCTTTTAGATGAGACACCCTGAGAATTTAGTCATTCCTCTTAACTACCATTCTGAGTCTGCCTCTAATTTCTGTGGCAGCTTGTGGGAAGTTGTTACACATAGACTGTGCACCATCTCATATGTAGGTGCTTGAAGAATGAAAAGTTCCTTTGGGGTAATTATGCACAGGGACACTAGTGATCTGAATTTGCTGAGAATCTCAGTGCTGTTGCCAGACTCAAATTTGGCCTGGCTACTCTCTTTCTCTTCCCCATCAGGGCGGCCTGGCCAAACCTGAGCAGTGCTGAGATCCAATGCGCCAGGGGTCAGGTCATGATTCCCAGAGCATGTAGCCATGCCCAGCCAGCCCCATGTGACAGAAGCCACAGGAGACACCACTACAGGGTGAGTGCAGAGCACAGTCTCTGAAACTTACTGTCCCCTGGGATAGCACCTGACCACCCTTCCCTCAGGCCAAAGGAAGTCGCAGTGTAAAAAGGCTGGGAATTATCCTATTCTTGACTGTTCCATTGCAAGGCAAGATTGCCACCCCACCGTGGAACAACCACCCACTTGTTCTGTGATGGGGCAGACAACCCTACCCCCAAGAGGAACATTGTGAAACACTCCATGATGGGAATCTCCCCAAAGGCCCTCTCCTGCGCATTTGCTATAGGAGGAGATCTGTGTTCTTTCACCATGAACAACAATCCCAATAGATGGCGCATGTCAGATGTATGAAGGGGTCTACGTGTCCCATACTCACATGCAGTTGTCTGTTGGCTGCATTATCCAGCTTGCAAGAGCAACAAGAGGCTGTCTGAAAAGGCAATGACCATCAGCTACTTTCTCATAAACCAATGGAAAATAAGGATTCTAGGACTTCTATTATTTTTAAAAGGGTGTCTTAGAATGCTCTATATATTCTTTGATATTCCTATAGATTTTTTAAAAAGTGGATATCTTATTTTTATTTTTTATGGAAAATTCACATGATACAGTTACTTGACATTTTCCCTAAATACAGTGAAGCTGTTTCACCTTTATACCAAGGCCCTTTACATCATTCTTGCACCTGGAATTCTGGTTCCATTTTAATCAATGACAAAACTCCCATTGATTTTAATGGGACCAGAATTTTACTGCTGCTTTTTACTGTGATGATAATGAGAAAACTAATTACATCTCACTTGCTTGTTAAAACCTCTTCCTGATAAAGTGGATGAGTATACTTTTGTGTGCCTGTGCTAAACTCTCTCCACTCCACTCAAAGAAATGTGCACTATTTTTGAAAGGGATTGCCAGGACTTTATCATTTTGTAGGCCTATAGAGTATAATCATCAATGGTGAATCACCAGATTACACTGGACTAGTAGGGGAAGGAACAGTGTCACCAGGATCTGTGCAGAGGGACCCTGCATACTACTTGCATGGTGATGGGAGCAAGAAAGACAGCCCTGCTGGTTCCCTACAAAGAACTATGATCTATGCATAGGGAAGTACCAGAGGTTATACATGGCTTACCAACTAGACACAAAGATAAATCTGTCCCCATTCACCAGGTAAATCTGCCCCCCATTAACCTGGTAAATCTGCCCCACTTCGAGAGAAGTTTGTGGTGGCATCTGCTGTCAGGAGAAATCCTTGGTCATGTAGATCTACTGGAATATCACAACCTGGGCAAAGTGGAGATCTTAGAACCAGTGTGGAGGCACTGGGCCTCCTCCAAGAAGACAGTGTTTCTCCAGCAGATCTTGGAGAAGCTGTAAGGATTGGAAGACAACCCTCTGTTCCTCCCAAGGAGCCAACATTGGTCCATCACCCCCCCAACATGGTTAAAAAACCAAAAACTTGATTCCTCCCCTGCCATCCTCTCATCCAGGCATTTTTCTGTGAAGGAGGCAATCATCCTTCTCTCTCTACCCTCCCTCCAAGCATCAGTCAAATATAGTAAAGGAATTAAACATCTTCTATTTCCACAGAGTTTTCTGACCATTGATCATGTCGCTTTGACATCTGCAGAGGCAGTACCTACATCAAATGGGAACACCTTCAAAAACCAGCTAATCCAAACCAACATATGGTTGAACAATATATTTTTTAAAACGACTAAAGAATTCAGAAAAATATTGTTGTGACTTAGAGTTTTACAGAAGATCAAATAGAAGGCAAGCAAATATTGTTAGGGCTAAGTCTTCATTAGTATCTTAGCAAACATGAAATATTCCATCACTGAGAAGAAGTTCATCTGGTGTCAGGACTGGAAAGTGAGTGATCTGACCTAATGGTTGAACCCAGAACAAGAAGGGATTGGAAATCAAAGATAGAGGGTTAGAGCTGGAGCAAGGAATGGTCAAGAGCTGGAGCCAAGGGTCACGAGCCAGGACACACTAGAGAGAGAAGCAGGGAATTAGGCAGGGGCAAGAGCTGGGCTTTGGTGGGAACAAGGCAAGAGTATAGCTGGAAACAATGCAGGAGCAAGGCTGGGAACAAGTCATGAGGAAGGCAAGAACAGGGGTGATTGTGACTGTGGGGGAAGCATTGAGGAGCCAATGACCTGCTGGTGCTGCTGGGCTTTAAGAGGATGCCTGATGGCTCCCTTCCACCAATCAGGTTTGTTGGCCAATCAAACTGCCCTGCTGCAGCCTATCTGGGCTCATTACTCTACTTGGAGACTGAACTAGCTATCTCAGGCTCAGCTGCAGGCCTTCATTCCTGACATATGGGTTCTACTTAATCATTGTACCAATTTCCTTCCACTTTTTTCACTTGCTATGAATCTGAGTGGCCTCCATATCTAGGAAATGTTTTTTTCAATACCTTGCAGCTGTAGGATACAGCAGTGTCTGTTTTTATATGAGAGAAATTGAGATTGATTATACTGTATGTATGACAGCAAGATGAAAGGTACAGTAACAATGACAAAATTGCGCTCATCAAAGATAAGAGTTGCACTTCAGGTATATCTTCTAATTAGTTCACAGTTCTGTAATTTAAAATGCCATTGTAAAACTAATAATAATACCTTCCAACATCTGTTATAGTGATTTTCATCCATAGCTATCAAAGCACTTTATAGAAGACGTAAGTCTCATTATCCCCATTTTTGATGGGGAAACTGATACATAGAAAGGCAAAGTGACTTGCTCAAGGTCAGTCAGCCAGCCAGTGGTAGAACCAAGAAAACTACCTAAATCTCTTGAGTTCATAGATTCCAAGGTCACAAAAGAATATTGTGATCCCCTAGTCTGGCTTACTGAAGTGCACAGGCTGTAGGTCATCCCCAAAATAATTCCTAGAGCATATCTTGTAGAAAAACATCCAATCTTGATTTAAAAATGGTCAGTGATGTAAATTAGTACCCTTAGTAAATTATGTCAAAAATATATGCCTTATTTCCCATCTGAATTTGTCTAGCTTCAACTTCCAGCCATTGGATCGTGCTATAACTTTCTCTGCTAGATTGAAGAGCACATTATTAAATATGTAGGTACTCATCGACAAATCAGGTTACCCCTTAACCTTTGTTAAGCTCAGTGTATTGAGCTTCTTGAGTCTATCACTGGAAGATGAGTTTTTTTAATCCTTTAATCATTCTTGTGGCTCTTCTCTGACTCCTCTCCAATTTGTCAACACTCTTCTTAAATTATGGCACCAGAACTGGACACAGTATTCCAGCAGTGGTCAAATCAATACCAAATACACAGTCAAAATAACCTCTCTATTCCTACTCAAGATTCCCCTGTTTATGCATTTTGGTCACAGAGTCACATTGTTCAGCTGATTTTAGATAGATAGATAGATAGATAGATAGATAGATAGATAGATAGATAGATAGATAGATAGATAGATAGATAGATATAAAAAATATTTTTCAGAGTCACTGCTTACCAGGACAGATTCCTCTATCCTATAAGATTTGTCTACATTTTTTGTTCCTAGATGTATACATTTACATTTAGCCATATTAAAATGCATGTGTTTATACCTAGTTACCAAGCTTTCCAGATTGCTCTGGATCAATAACCTACTTTCTTCATTATCTACCATTCCCATAATTTTGTGTCATCTGCAAACTTTGCCAGTGATGACTTTTTCTTCCAGGTCATGGGTATAAATATTAAATAGCATATGGCCAAGCATGAAGTGCGTAGAAACACACCCATTTGATTGCTATTCCTCATTTACAGTTACATTTTGAGAGCTCTCTGCTAGTCAGTTTTTAATCCATTTAATGAGTGCTGTGTTAACTTTATATCGTTCTAGTTTTTTAATCAAAATGTCTTTTGGTACCAAGTCAAATGCCTTACAGAAGTCCCACTGAATGCATCCAATGAGTGAGCTGTAGCTCACGAAAGCTCATGCTCAAATAAATTGGTTAGTCTCTAAGGTGCCACAAGTCCTCCTTTTCTTTTTGCGAATACAGACTAACACGGCTGCTACTCTGAAACCTATATGAACACTATTATCCTTATCAACCAAACTTGTCATCTCACCAGAAAAGGTGTCAGAGTCCACTCATCAGAAAAAGAGTTCCATATGTGCTGGACCATGCTGATAATGGAAGATTCAGAAAAAGTAGTCTGAAAACCATCTTTCTAAGATGAGGGTTTTTTTTTCTGGAAAATAAAACTCTTTGGAGGTCAAGAAGTAGATAAAGAAATTAAATTAGTACTAACCAGACCTCATATTCTCCAATAAAAACTCGATTGAAGAAACTTCATATATCCTTTCTGAAGACTCTAAGACAGTGGTTCTCAATCTATTTACCATTGTGGGCCAAATATGAAGCTCCCTATGTGTTATGTGGGCCACATCCACACACAATATATATATACTATCTGTGTGGCCCTGAGAATGTTACATAGGCCACAGCTGTGTGTTGATTGGGCCAGAGGTTGAGAACCACTGCTCTAAGACAACAAAAAATTATGCGTTGTAGTCACAATCCAGTCAGTGGAAAAAAAGAATCAGGAAAGTCTTGTTCCTTTGGGAGAAGGGATTAGATAACTATGTATATGTTCCTGCTCATTCTGCCAACTGTTTCAATCGTTTGTCAGAAGATCTGAAACTAATTGTTCTTACCTGCAAAGACAGGAAGGGTACTCAAAGAAACTAAGTGCTGAAGAAGATGCTTGAACCTGAGTCATGTGAAATAATGAAAACAGAAAACATAAACTATGGTGTCAAGAGGACTGTTGCCAGCTAATATTCATTGAAGTTTTTTGTCTTCATCTTAGGTTCAGATATAAAATAGTTGAACAGGAAGGCCAAATTTTTATCTATAAAAATAATCTTCTACCTGAAGTGGGTTTTTGAAGATCTTGTATAAGAAATTTCAGACTCCGGTTCATATGTTGAAATGACAAGAACAAAGTAGCGATATTGGATGCTAATTGGTTATAGCATCATTACAGCATCATTCAGTAGGAGGATCAACTGTCACATTCTAAAATCAGATTTTGATACCCTTGCTCTTCCTGAGTCACACCTTAATGCAAAAGCATTCCCAGTCACTTAAATAAGAGTTCATATGGTATATGGCACAATTCAGTGCACAGGTATTCGTATCAGGCCCTTAGTAATTGTCCGTGGGCCTGACCCTGTGATTCTCACTTGAGTTAATTTGTCTAGTATAAGGGAGTTTTGCTTCAATAAGGACTTCATCTCTATTTTTGCTCTCCATTATTGTACTTCCCTTTTCATGGTTAGCACAGGGCAGCTGCAGGAAGAGTTGAAATTGCAACTCAGTTCCAGTATTGCACCAACGTAGAGGAAATTAAAGTCAAAATGAGGAAATCAAACTTCTTTCTTCTTAATTTAGCCACAGTGGAAAGACATCATTTTCTATGTCCTGTGCTCTGCTTTTGAATGCCACGGGCATTGTCCTGAATCTTTCAAATCAGCCAGTGTTGTGGCCAGGCATGATCATCAGAAAAGGAAGCTTACAATGAGAAAGCATTGTTTTTGTGCCAGTTTTTGATTCTGCTGTATTTTTTCAGCTGTTGAAATTGAGAGAAAATCAGTTTGTGGGATGGGCATTTATTTGAAGTTTCTTCTCTTTGTCCTCATTTGAACTAATATGAACCAAACCAGATTTTAGAGGCTTATACATACTGTGAACCCAGCCTATGCCCATTTATTGAGGAAACTGCATATTAAAAAAGTCAGTTGTCTTATGCTATGTCTTTGTCTCAGACTGAGCCTTGGAAAGAAATTGATCCTGACTTCCCATTCTCATAGTTCTATTCAGGGATAGAATGTATAGAACACTTTTTCCATACATTAAAAAGACGTTAGTATAAAAAAGCTTTGTCATCTATTAAGAAATAAAATTCTTCAACTCAAATAAAAAAGTACATTATGAAAAGAAAGTTTCATACTTTAAAGAAAGTTTTGAATAAAAAGAAACAAACCCTTTACCTCAGTAATAAATCCCTTTAAGGATTATTGCTTGAATGACCATGAAAAATTACAGCTGTGAAATCTCACTTGTCATTAATGAGGTAGAACGAAGATGGGTAACATTGTTTATTGCCAGGCATCTCATTTGAAATGAAATGCAAAAGCTGTCAAAGGGATGCACATTTCACTGCTTTAAACTCCTTTGAATAAAAAGTAATTATTATAGTCACTTAAAGGGAGAAGAAGAGATTTCTGAAGAGAAAGTTTGATTGGTGCATACCTTATGCTAATCACTCATCCCTATTTCTATCATTATATTTTATCTTTCACAATTATAATTACAGGAACTTCTTGGAAGTAAATGGAAAGGTATATATATTATTATAGCAACCAATTCATAAAAAGAAGTTCATGAATAAAACATAAAATGAATATTTTCCTGGAGTGCTTTATCCTTTTTGTATTAGATTTGGTAAACAGTTGTAAGCAAGGTTGAATTTTTAACATGTTTTTGAGTTCCTATAGTGGATGCTAATCTATCTGTAGAGAAATTAGCAGTTATTTTTCATTGTTTATCTTCTTTCTATGGTCTATGGCTGAGTGTAGAATTGGGAGAATACCACAAAAATATTTCCACGAGTATTTCAATTTGTTTTGGCTATGCTCAGCCCACTATTGTGTTCACTTTCCATGAACATGCAATTGTTTTGAGTCAAATTCACATGAATGGTTGCAAATAAATGAATTTTGGGGCAAGATTCTCAGCTACGTTCCAGCTCCTTTATACCTCTCTAGCGGTGAAAAGGGGATAGAAAGCAGCTGTAATGGACTAGGCGAGGATTCCTTCCAGTGTCCCTATCCCACAACCCAGCACTGAGTGGAGAAGGGACATAGCCAGAGGCACTCCACTCTGACAGACCGGTTTATAGTCCATTGCAGATTATGTCTAGCTGGCATAAATTAGAGCAGGTTGCTCTAATTTACACCATCCCTGGAGCCATTGCAGGTGCTCCAGGAAAATTTACATTCTGACAGTCTTTTTCTTCAAAACCTTCCTCTAAAAAAAAAAAAAATGTTTTCCACTGTAAGAATGCCAGAACACTGAGAATCTTAGCTACCTGTAAACCCCTACTAAAGAAACAAAAATAAATTAATAAAATCTTTGTTTAAAAAAAACCCTACCCCATGCAGAATTTTGCCCCTCCCCCGTCCCCCAAAAAATGGAGACATGCCAGAGACTCCATAAATTCCACTATGGACATTATTGCTAATGATTTTTACATGGAAAGTACTTAAATATTGCAGTGATGGGTGTCAGAATAAAAAAGATAGAAAAATATAGGCAAAAATGCAGTGCACGTGACAATTTTGTATGGAATCAAACACATTTTAACACAGCAGGGGCCAGTGTTCTCAAAACCCCTTGCCAGAGTTGTGGCACACCATCCATTTCATGAGCCAGTCAAGGTTGCAACCAAGACAGCATGCTTGTAAAGTTACATCTATAAATGTGATGAGAGACAATTAAATCTAAAATCTACACCCAGCCATTAAATTTTGAAGTAACTTATTATATTCAGGAATGAGGCTTTGGGCAAAGCTTGTGTAGCCAAGAAATGAAAGCTTTAAAAATGTTATATAACTCCCCAATTGTGTTTTATAGTTTCCTTACCTAAACTTCTTCCTCTCCCTGAGAGATTCATTGCTGCAATGACCTCTTCACATGCTCCTCAAGAGTATAAATCTTACACTGACACCATAAGAGTGCAGAAACAGTAACATGTGACTTATGTGACCAACCACATCTAACTCCAACACAGTTTACATATTGTGAATCAAATATCCACAGCAAGTTGTTCCTGATCAATCCCAAGAGAGAAGACATTTTAAAAGGGTATGTTTTAATAATAAATAGGAGGGAATTGTGATCTGCTTGTGGACACTCTTCAATCAGAAAAAGGGTAAATTATGTGTACATATTTGCTGTGAATTAGATCACATAATTCAGATACAGATGAGTCCAATATTATGTGATTACATGACACATAGAGTGTAAAAGTGGACTTTCAGGGGAGTTATCTTCCAAAATGTCATCATGGGGAGACCATAACACACACATGTATGTGCGCACACACAGAGACACAAACACACATACACACCAGGAAAAGCTCCAATCTTCTCCTTCCTTTTCCTCCAATTCTTGACTTCCATCCTGAAATTTCTCAAATAATTAATAAGTATGTAGTCACTATACAGACACTTAAACTCAAAAATATGGTTTATCTACTTAATTACTATCCAATGTGCATATAACCATTGTTGCAACTAGGTTTACAGCATCAGTTCAGATTTACAGTACTACATATTTAATTTTAAAATAGTTGAAACTGGATAACTATGCATCCTAAGGAGATGTTGCTATTACATAATGCCAGTACTAAAACTCTTTTTTTTTTTTTTTTTTCATTTTTAATGATATTTCACATAAAATAAGGGGTCATTTTCTATTAAGGTGCCATTTTAAAATAGCTTAGAAAGGTTTCTATTAAAAATTAATAGATCTTATGAGCATGTGTGACCCTAACATTATCTCAGTGCGAGAGAGCAAGGGCTTACTGGTATCTGGTAAACAGAAAAGGAGGACTTGTGGCACCTTAGAGACTAACCAATTTATTTGAGCATGAGCTTTCGTGAGCTACAGCTCACTTCATCGGATGCATACTGTGGAAACTGCAGAAGACATTATATACACACAGAGAATATGAAACAATACCTCCTCCCACCCCACTCTCCTGCTGGTAATAGCTTATCTAAAGTGATCATCAAGTTGGGCCATTTCCAGCACAAATCCAGGTTTTCTCACCCTCCTCCCCCATGCTCAAATAAATTGATTAGTCTCTAAGGTGCCACAAGTACTCCTTTTCTTTTTGCGAATACAGACTAACACGGCTGTTACTCTGAAACCTGGTATCTGGTAGTGAGTTTCAGCTGGCCTGATCAATTGAGTGTACTCCAATGCATTAAAGTTATAAAGTGTATATGATATGTGTCATGTAAGGTAGCTTTGGAAAACAAATAACAAACTAATCATTAATATTATTGCATGGTGTCTGTATAGTAAATGCCCAAGAGGCCATACAAATATGAAAGAAATGTGAAAACAAACTATGTTTACCAGACAAGTCTGGGGAGTGCGTAAACAGGTTTCTCCCAGACAAAAGACATGTAATGCCTCCAGACAGGTGTCATCAGAATCTATTAGCAATTACATGTAAAGTGGCCATTCATTTGCATCCTTTACAGGGCAGGAACAGGTCAATTTGTCTTTTAGCAAACACCTGTGGGGGAAGAAACCAACATGGAACTTCCTTCAGTACCAGACTCCATGTCTCCTTCTTCATAGCTTTAATTAACTTTATGTTTGGGGGGGGGGGGGTAACCATCAGAAGAATCTATTTCAAAGGTTCACTGGACTATCAAAGAGAGGGACAAAGAACTCTACATTATCTTTCACATAAGAAGACAAAGGAACCAAGCACTTTGTTTTGGGGGAGAGATCCTGACAAAAGAGGGGAGAGAGGGAGAATCAGCCATCTTGATGGAAGGAAGTGTGGTAAGAATCTTACCTTAAACCAAAGCTATAGATTTGTTAAGTCTTAGTCTCTAGAAAGCATTTTTCACTTTCATTTGCTTGTAACCATTTATAACTCTATCCTTTATACTTGAATTCGATTAAAATCCTATCTCCTTTTGTTGATAAACTTGTTTTACTTTTATTCTAAACTAGCCCAATGCTGTTTGAATTTAAGTGATTGTTAACTTCAGTTAAAATGATAAACTGTGCAAGTTGTCTCTTTACAGGAGAAAACAAACCACCTTATTCCTCTGAAGGTCCAGGAATGGGCTGGACATTGCAGACTGGGAGGTGTGTTTGATTACACCTGGGAAGATGACCCCTAGTTGGTAGATGCCAGAATGTGGCTGGGGTGTAACAAGAGGGCTGCTGGATTGAGAGTGCTGAATCATAGAATCATAGAATATCAGGGTTGGAAGGGACCTCAGGAGGTCATCTAGTCCAACCCCCTGCTCAAAAGCAGGACCAATCCCCAATTAAATCATCCCAGCCAAGGCTTTGTCAAGCCTGACCTTAAAAACTTCTAAGGAAGGAGATTCCACCACCTCCCTAGGCAACGCATTCCAGTGTTTCACCACCCTCCTAGTGAAAAAGTTTTTCCTAATATCCAATCTAAACCTCCCCCACTGCAACTTGAGGCCATTACTCCTTGTCCTGTCCTCTTCCACCACTGAGAATAGTCTAGAACCATCCTCTCTGGAACCACCTCTCAGGTAGTTGAAAGCAGCTATCAAATCCCCCCTCATTCTTCTCTTCTGCAGACTAAACAATCCCAGTTTCCTCAGCCTCTCCTCATAAGTCATGTGTTCCAGACCCCTAATCATTTTTGTTGCCCTCCTCTGGACTCTCTCCAATTTATCCACATCCTTCTTGTAGTGTGGGGCCCAAAACTGGACACAGTACTCCAGATGAGGCCTCACCAATGTCGAATAGAGGGGGACGATCACGTCCCTCGATCTGCTCGCTATGCCCCTACTTATACATCCCAAAATGCCATTGGCCTTCTTGGCAACAAGGGCACACTGCTGACTCATATCCAGCTTCTCGTCCACTGTCACCCCTAGGTCCTTTTCCGCAGAACTGCTGCCTAGCCATTCGGTCCCTAGTCTGTAGCTGTGCATTGGGTTCTTCCGTCCTAAGTGCAGGACCCTGCACTTATCCTTATTGAACCTCATCAGATTTCTTTTGGCCCAATCCTCCAATTTGTCTCGGTCCCTTTGTATCCTATCCCTGCCCTCCAGCGTATCTACCACTCCTCCCAGTTTAGTATCATCCGCAAATTTGCTGAGAGTGCAATCCACACCATCCTCCAGATCATTTTTGAAGATATTGAACAAAACTGGCCCCAGGACCGACCCCTGGGGCACTCCACTTGACACCGGCTGCCAACTAGACATGGAGCCATTGATCACTACCCGTTGAGCCCGACAATCTAGCCAACTTTCTACCCACCTTATAGTGCATTCATCCAGCCTGTACTTCTTTAACTTGCTGACAAGAATACTGTGGGAGACCGTGTCAAAAGCTTTGCTAAAGTCAAGATACAATACATCCACTGCTCTCCCTTCATCCACAGAACCAGTAATCTCATCATAGAAGGCGATTAGATTAGTCAGGCATGACGTTCCCTTGGTGAATCCATGCTGACTGTTCCTGATCACTTTCCTCTCATGTAAGTGCTTCAGGATTGATTCTTTGAGGACCTGCTCCATGATTTTTCCGGGGACTGAAGTGAGGCTGACTGGCCTGTAGTTCCCAGGATCCTCCTTCTTCCCTTTTTTAAAGATTGGCACTACATTAGCCTTTTTCCAGTCATCCGGGACTTCCCCCGTTCGCCACGAGTTTTCAAAGATAATGGCCAGTGGCTCTGCAATCACAGCCGCCAGTTCCTTTAGCACTCTCGGATGCAACTCGTCCGGCCTCATGGACTTGTGCACGTCCAGCTTTTCTAAATAGTCCCTAACCACCTCTTTCTCCACAGAGGCCTGGCCATCTATTCCCCATATTGTGATGCCCAGCGCAGCAGTCTGGGAGCTGACCTTGTTAGTGAAGACAGAGGCAAAAAAAGCATTGAGTACATTAGCTTTTCCCACATCCTCTGTCACTAGGTTGCCTCCCTCATTCATTAAGGGGCCCACACTTTCCTTGGCTTTCTTCTTGTTGCCAACAAACCTGAAAAAACCCTTCTTGTTACTCTTAACATCTCTCGCTAGCTGCAGCTCCAGGTGCGATTTGGCCCTCCTGATTTCATTCCTACATGCCCGAGCAATATTTTTATACTCTTCCCTGGTCATATGTCCAACCTTCCACTTCTTGTAAGCTTCTTTTTTATTTTTATGATCCGCTAGGATTTCACCGTTAAGCCAAGCCGGTCGCCTGCCATATTTACTATTCTTTCGACACATCGGGATGGTTTGTCCCTATAACCTCAACAGGGATTCCTTGAAATACAGCCAGCTCTCCTGGACTCCTTTCCCCTTCATGTTAGTCCCCCAGGGGATCCTACCCATCCGTTCCCTGAGGGAGTCGAAGTCTGCTTTCCTGAAGTCCAGGGTCCGTATCCTGCTGCTTACCTTTCTTCCCTGTGTCAGGATCCTGAACTCGACCAACTCATGGTCACTGCGTCCCAGATTCCCATCCACTTTTGCTTCCCCTACTAATTCTTCCTGGTTTGTGAGCAGCAGGTCAAGAAAAGCTCCCCCCTAGTTGGCTCCTCTAGCACTTGCACCAGGAAATTGTCCCCTACGCTTTCCAAAAACTTCCTGGATTGTCTATGCACCGCTGTATTGCTCTCCCAGCAGATATCAGGAAAATTAAAGTCACCCATGAGAACCAGGGCGTGCGATCTAGTAGCTTCCGCGAGCTGCCGGAAGAAAGCCTCATCCACCTCATCCCCCTGGTCCGGTGGTCTATAGCAGACTCCCACCACTACATCACTCTTGTTGCTCACACTGAGCCAGAGCTGCTTAACACAGAGACACTCAGTGCATGCTTGTCTGCTGGCTGCCAGTGTCCAGGTTGTGGCCCACAGCCTGGAGCATTAAAGACACTCAGAATTACAGGGCAGGTGGTGACACAACCTGTCACTGGCCTGGGCTGCACTCCATAAGGTGACAGCATGTTGCAGATATTAACAGTATGTTAGAGAGACAAGGTGGGTGAGGTAATATCTTTTATAGGGCCAACTTTTGTTGGTGAAAGAGACAAGCTTTCAAGCTTACACAGAACTATTCTTCAGGTCTGGGAAAGACACTCAGAGTATCACAGTTAATAAAAGGTGGAACAGATTGTTTAGCATAAAGAGTTAACATGTTGTAAAAGACCATTCTAGGAGAAGTGGGCAGTCAACACCTCTGCAATCATAAGACAACAGAGGGTTGGTTAGTAGGTTACAAATTATTTTAATGAGCTATTAAACCAGTGTTGTTGAGTCTATGATTTTCAGTGTGTAACAAAGTTATGATTTTAAGCTCCCAGGCTCATCTTTTGGAAGTGTTATGGAGGTTTCCTTTGGGGATGAGGACTGAGAGGTCAGATATGGAGTGGTCATTTTGTGAAAAGTGTTTGCCTATGGGTAATATGGTGTTTTTGTATTTTATTGCTTTTCTGTATGAGTTCATTCACAAACATAGTGATTGTTTGGTTTCACCCACATAGATGTTACTGGGACATTTAATACACTGGGGGAGATAAAACACATGTTGTGACAGGCATGTGAGGGACCCAAGGATCTTGAAAAGTATGTTGCAGAGGGCATCCATCATCATAGAAGTGGAGATATGTCTGCAGGTTTTGCATCTGTTGTTATGGCAGGGTCTGGTGCAGATTTGAGTTGGTGGGTCCTGATCTGTGGGAGGTTTCTTCTAATGACAAGCTTGGCAAGGTTGGGAGGATTGTCTGACAGTCAGAAGAGGGAATTCAGAAAAGATATCTTTCAGTATTGGTCGTAATTGTTTAATGATAACCTGTATGAGTTCCAGCGTCAGGTGGTAGATGACAATTATGGGTGTTCAATTGGTGGCAGGGGAGTCTATTGAAGCAGGTTCTCTCGGGGTATTTGGGTGGCCCCTTCCATGATGCAATGTACTTCTCTGGTGTAGTGTCCTTGTTTGGCGGAGGCGGTTTTAAGTGTGTATCCCAGAATTTCCCAGGGAGCATATTCTGTATATCTGATTCCTGGCTGTATTTAACGGATTACTTGGTGTGTTTGGGGTGGTTAATGGATCTGTGAAGGTAAGTATGACAATCCATAGGTTTCTTGTATATAGTTGTCGGTAGTAGTATGTGTTTATAAATGATTGTGAACACAGAAGGTGTTGTCTCAGTAGTTAAAACTCATGACGATAAGCAACATATTGTCCTGTTATATTCTATAACAATTGACTAACTTTTTATTAACACAACTATTAATCAAGTATTAACCCTTTATAAAATATTTACAAATTGAATCTAAATAAAAATTGTGACCAAAATAAATGACACAGTTATTCTACATGATATGTAGTTAAGAATAAATATAGCAGGACAGAGTTGCAAAATAAGACTATACAGATGCGTAATATGCTTTTGCTTTATAGCCAGGCAAGTTCCATACCTTCCAGCTGGGATCTGCAGATGGATCCTGTTGAAACGGATCTTTTAACGGCCCACAGCTGGGCAGATGTTTACCAGTACCAGAGAGAATTCGGAAACCAATATGCTTAATGCACAGTCATTTATTTGAGACAGAATCACACCAAGCAGTTAAGGTGACATGGTATACATATTTTCTATAAACCTCAGTTCCCCAAGCCTAAACCCTCAGTAACTATGTTGGCCTTACACAGTATCCTGATTGGCAAACAAAGCAGATATATCTACCAGCTCTGAAGGAGGCTACTTATCTTTCTTCTTTCCCCTCTCTGGCACTTGGTCTGTTCCTCGAAGCAGGGCCTTGGTGACACTGATGACCTCTGGTTCTAAGTTCCCTCGAGACAGGGTCTCGGTTACCCCAACGACTTTGGTCTCACAGTCTCAAACCTCTTAGGATGTTAATTGGGGAATTGATCTGACTCATTTACTTTGCTTAGCATTTATATACCTTTTTTTTCTCAAAGGAATCACATGTTCCAGAAATATGCCTTGTAGGCATTTATTATTGGTTTTCTTCATAATTTTGGAAGGGATTGCAAAGCAGACCTACAGATCAAAGCTCATTCATGGTTTACCCTCTCATAAATCATTCACTGAAGCTCTTAGCGTGAGGTTATCCAAAAAGTGTCATTTTGACCTATGTCAGCACCAAGCCCACTGATCACATAATCTTACGTGTTCTTTAGTTTGTGAGCAGGTTCTCAACTGATATATTCCAAAGTTCAGGGTTAAAACACACACACCCATCAGGTCGTTGTTAACCATTCCAGTGCAGTTTCAGCACCTCCAATAGTTTTCCACATCATTCATCTAATGCTAAGAGAATTCTGCTCCCAGAATCCTCTAGCACATTCAGACATACCAAGCCATACCAAACTCATGCTTGCCCCATTTATACATATAAATCACAGCAATTCATAATAATTTGGCACTGTCTCAACAGATCCCTTCAGTTGGGCCATTAAGAATAACTATACACTGATTAACAACATAGTTAAGGCTGACATTGTATCCTCAGACTTGTTGCAATCTTGTGATGCAATGTGTCGCTTGTGTTCTGAGTCTCTGACAATGGCATATATGTTTTCTTTCTCAATTATTTCCAAAATATTTTATTTCTTTCTCAATTATTTCCAAAATGCACTATTTTGTATAAAGTGTTTCCAGTAGGACGCTTTCTCCCAAATCCTCCTTTTTAGCACATTTTAAAATTGCTGTGTGCAAAAATGACTACTTATAATGCCATTCTACCTACCTAATGTTGGAAATGTTCCCATAAGCTAACTGAAACTAAACTGCCATCAAACGGTCTTCCAATCCCAAATTTATTTTACTACATAAAAGCCTTTAGTCTAGATTCCTTGTTTCCTTTCTTCACCACTATACCACTTGTTGCCAACTTGCTTTAAACATAAATAATACAATAATGGAGAAACATCCCCTCTGGTAAGACACTTACATTGCTTTCCAGTATCAGCAGTTACAGATGACAAGTATAATACCAGATAGTTGCGTACAACATCATATGAATTCTGCAAAAAACTCTGAGTGGCATGTAGATCTAGATAAGAGGAAAAAGCAAATTAAAGTATATATTAGGAAGGGAAAGTCCACTCAGGTGCCTGAATCTTCCTTCCACTGTTTGTGTATACAGTTGTCCTCTCTTTTTATTCTCCAGAAACATCAGGGCATCTTATGAAAAACATAGATCTGACCTTCACAGCAAGCCCCAAGCCTAATAGCATAAAAAACATGCAGTCCCGATTCACACTTTTCTGCCTCACTCTAAAAGTCAGAATAATTTTCCAATAAAAAAGAGCAGGACAAGGTACCAAGATAGAATACAGTTTTAGAATCCTGAAAAATAAACTTGGATTTATGTCCTATTGTTCAAATTTTGTTTGTCAATCAATAGTTGCCCATTCTGGGCTACACTATATTTTATCCTAAGTCCAAAGTAAGGGACAATTTGTAATTCCCAGTTTAAAAAAAGACAATTACAAATGTAAAGAAAAATGTTGCAAAACATGAAAACTTTTAAGACATCAGCATCATCTCACAAAATTTTCCTTTTTCTAAAGAAAGCTTTTTTGAGACAGTGGGGCTGGGGGAACCTCCTTAATTTGAAAAACTTTGATCAGTCCTACTGAGACATATTTTCTTAGGGAAGCTATTTAATAATGTGTTTTAATCAGGGCTGCATACAGGATTTACAAAGTCTAAAGTGAGGGTGGATCCCCTCTGCATCCCAGTTCCAGGGCCAAATTCAGAGGCAATATAAATGGTGGTGAACATTACACAGTGATAAGGGTGCTTAATTTACAAGCTGAGGGGACAGAAATGAGAAAGGATCAGGAAAATCCACTAACAAGAGGGCATAGCCAGGTGTAAGATACCCCCATATTTAATCTTACACATCTCATTACACCCCCTGTTAATTTTGAATATTTTTACCAGCTCTTATGCCACTTGTAATTTACACTCACTTGCAGACATGTAGCTTACTCCACCATTTATCATTCTTTTGATTTTTAGCCTTAAATCTTGAAAGCTCACTGCTGTGTTCAGTCAGTCACATTACTGTGGTAAAAAGCTGGTTACCTGGGGCTAAATTCAGCAGAGATGTAAAAAGTGGTAGTAGTTTGTCAGAAAAAATGGGTATAAATTATAATTTAGAGTAACTGGCAGCAATTTATATTCAGTGGGTGGCAAAATAAATGTAAGTCGTGCAAGGAGGAGGTTCTGATTTTCATCTCATGCTATTTTATACCCTAGTGTGATCAAAAATCAGTTCTTGAGGTAGTGAAAGTGAGGTGTGTAGCTATAAAAGCAATTAACAGCAGGGTATACAATAAACTGGAGTTGTACTCGTACCTGAGAAATTGCACATTTTTAAAAAATAGGATATAAATAAGAATACAAACAAATAGAAAAAGGAGAAGAGGTGGAATGGGAGATGGAAAAGATGACAGTGGAAAAATTCTACGAGCTACATAGTAAAATAGATTAATAGATTTTTAAGGCCAGATGGAACCATTGATACCTAGTCAGACACCCTGTATATCACAGGCCATAGAACTTTTTCTAATAACTCCTTTACTGAGGCCAATAACAAATGTGTAACTAAAGCATATAAGGACTGGGATACCGTGAAGGGAACTGCCTACCTGGACAATTTTCCTCACAGAGAGCCCAGCTGAAGTCAATGGGATTTCACATGGGCAAAAGGGTATGTGCATGTGAATTCCTTTGCAGGACTGGGGCCTAATACGTTAAACTCTTGTGGGTTTTGCCATGCTTTTGTTTGTTTTTTTTGTTTGGTTGGTTGGTTGGTTGTTTTTAAGGAGACTTTCTAAACCACTTCTGTATTTCATCTATTAGCCACTGTTTGAACATACGAAAATGAACTATACAATACATGCATACAACAATTCCAGTGAATTTCAAAATTTTAGAATTAATGAGAATCTTATGTGGGGGGAGACTTTTTCAAAGCAACATAAAATAAAATTAGCCTTAACCTAAACAAAAAGATAAAATATATTCCACAACAGCTGCAATGTTGACAAGCAGTAAGTCAGACAAATCAGGACAGAAAGAAACTCTTTTTTCCATGGAAGTCAATGGAAAAAGCACTAACTAGACTCTTAATTCTGATTTTGAATCTTGGACACAAATTGGTAATAAAATAATAAATAAAAATTCTATTAAAACAAAACTATATTTACCTGCATATTCTTATAAAAATTATATATTTAAACTTGCCTTTAATCTGGGGACAAAATGTTGATGTCCTTGATTCATGAATTTATTACTGTCTTGATTTCTTTACCTCCTTTTTGTTAGCAACAAAAGCATGGAACACACACATCCATAGAAAAATTGAACATTCATAAATAATTTCTTAAACAGCGTATACGCACGCACACACACACACACACACACACACACACACAACACATGTCCCTATTCACAACTGTAAGATTATCTTGTTTCTATTCATGTGAGTTAACAAAATACAGGATCATAATACTTTGTCATAAGTTTAATTTTCCATTAATCAAACCTTCATGTATGACTGGAAGGCTTGAAAACTGCATACTCACTAAGCTTTTTGTTTGTCCCCAAAAATCAACAAGTTCAATGTTAAAAGCAGTTGCAGACTGGTGACTGGCCTGCACACTGGAAAACTGGTAAGTACTGGTGAAGAAAATCCCTCCCCCTCCCTCTTCTTCCCCCCCTGTCCCCTCCACCACCCAGTTTGATTTTCCTATTAGTTCCCTACAGCAAACTGTCTCCATTATCATGTTTCTTTTTCTTTTGGCTTATGTGGCTATGTTCCAGTATTTACTTGATCCCTTTCCAGTAATGTACAACATCTTCTGTTAGGTGCTAGAGACTTTGTTTTAAAGAGTAGAACTTGACTGCAAACAACAACAACAAAAATCCTGCACAATTAGTCTCCAAGGGTCTCCCAAGTCCTAGTGTGAAACTTAGTGGGGGAGCCCTGGTTTGTTAGAGCCAGTGTTGAAGTTAAGGGTCAAGGTCAGGATTTCACAATCTATTCAAGCTTTAATCAAACTTGAATCCCAAGGACATTCTTGGCTCAGCAATAATACACAGTGGAACTACTGCCCAAGCTCTTTTCCCATCACAAGGGAAAGATTCATTATTGTGCTTTATTTTGTGTCCAGTGAATGTTAGTTTATTTTTAATGTGAATCTAATTAGGGGCTCAAAACTGATATGTGCCTATATTAAATCATACACACAGCTGTTGATATTGCATAATTTAAAATGAATGCTGCAAGACCCTCAGAAGTCATGGGGGGGTGGGGGCGAAGCAGCATCAAGAAACAATGGAGGTGCTCTTACAATCCTGTGATTCTCTCTTCCCCTGTAGCTGTTTTCCCCACAGCAGACTCCTTCCTATCAGTAGTTGTCTTGTGGAGGGAAAAGGCCTAGGACTGTTCCTTTGTGGACAGGGAAGTCAGCAGGCCCCATCTCAGGATGTACTCCATCTGTTTCTTCCCCCAAAATTATTCCCTCTCCTTCATTTTTCCCCTCCTCCAGTGTCATGACCCTTGGGTCTTAAATCTGGGTCTGCAGGCTTCATATGGGATAGCCATGCTCCAAATCTTCATCTGGCAGCCTTCTATTCCAGGGACCCATGAAACCGAGCCCCAGTTTGAGGCTCTGCCTCTGCAATACTATTGGTGGAGTCCTGGAACAGTTGACTGGCCTGCTCACCATTTTTAAGCCAGCAGCAGGAACAAAAAGCTATCTGAACAACTGGGATCCATTCCGTTCTGGAGTGTGTATCTTCTCTCCCTGATTTCCTCGCATCTGATTTGTTGTTCTGATCTGCAGTTTGTCTCCTGATGCTAACTCCCTCCCACCCCCCCACTGGTATCCTGACCTGGCCTGACTCTGGTTCCTGACACGTGGTTCTGATCTCCAGTTTGTCTCTTGCTTCTGACTTCCTGCTATCCTGACTCCTGTCTTGACAGTGAATTCTGCTCTGACTACATGACCCGACTGTGACATCCAATTCCTGTAAGTGCAGAAGAAGGGGTTTTGTTTTGTTGGGGGAATTTGGAGACAAGAGAGATGTGCCTGTTAATTCAGCCTCCATTCATTTCACCACTACATGAAGGAGGAGCTTCTGCTTCCCTTCCTACTGTACTGAGTTGGAAGAAGGCCACTACTGAGTTTTCCTTGTTGCTCAGTAGGGTTGCCAGATATAAAACAGAAGTAGTAGGGACAGTTACAAAAACTCAGTTACACTCAGTTAGGAGTGGCTTAAAAATCACAAGATTTTTATTTAAAAAATTGGGCATTCTTTTTGCCTGCTGGTTTCTGAGCCTTTAGGGTTACACTCATGTTTTGTCCTAGGCCCGGGAGGCCTGGCAGGGGTGCTTTGAAAAAGCGAGGCTCACACGCTGCAAAATAGCAAATTATTGGCTTCACTGAAGGCAAGTGACACACCCACAACAGGGACTTCAAGCGCTGCGGTCATGGAGGCGGAGAGCCCAGTGCACAGGAGCAATGCCTGGGACGGAGTTCAATGAAGGGGCGGATAGCAGGCATTAATATACACTTAACATTATCAGCTCATGTATATTTACTAAGGGGTTGTGCTCCCTTACTGGCAAGGGGCCACACAAGGCAGTCAAGGCTGGTTGAGGACCAGTTTCGACCGGTTCCTCATGTCTGACACTGATTGATAGTAACCGTCTGCACGAGAAAGTGTTCTTCCCTAGCTAGGCCATCACAGAGTCTTCCGCAGTCCCTTACACTCCTCTCCTCGCTTTCTTGAGCGACGTCAGGGATCACAAGGATAGGTTACGGCGGGGGTGCCACGTGCAGCATTGGGAAACCAAGCCACAGCCGCAAAGGCAGCATAAATATAAGCCAAAGAGGCACACAAGGCCCGAAACGAGGCCTTGGATAAGGTGTGCGGCCCAACCTTATAAAGAGGAGAGCCAGGACCAGAGCTAGGCATCCCCCTGCTGTTGGCGATCCCTTCTGCCGACTGGCAGAGGTGGTATAAGTCGGCCTCAGTGGAGGGCCCGGCATCTGTTACATTAAAACAACACATGCCAATAAATTTTTGGCATTGTTGGCCATGTTGCAGTAGTAAATAATTAACAGCCAGTCTATTTTGCAACATTCCCTGACGTACCTTGCCCAACTCCTGTGAAAGGAGTGCGAGGACTGTAGAGGTCAGGTTAATGGCTTTTGCAACAGTACAGTCAAAGTGCTCCACTGCATGATAATTGTGTACCACCAACCCGGGAATGCCAATTAACGAAAAAGCAAGAGCCGCCGCCTCCGGTTCAGAAAATAAGGTTACATTAGATTTACAGGAGGAATTGAGAGGGATGGTATCTCTCCTGTGGCGGGCCGGGAACTGTGAGGGATGTGGAAAAATAAGGGGGGCCACTTGGCCAAGAGCACAGGGGCCCCCTGAACTATTGGCTAGGATGTAGGTGTAAGTGGCCTTGCCACATAAGAGGAACCATCCTATGGGCAATTTCATATGCCCATATGCAAACGGAACAGCAGTGCTTTTATTACAGACCAAGTCCCTGTTTGTGAGGTTTGTCACAATTGTCGTGGAGTTTACAAAGGAGAATTTTCTGTAGTATCTGGCTGATGAATCTTGCCCATATGCTCAGGGTTTAGCTGATCGCCATATTTGGGGTCGGGAAGGAATTTTCCTCCAGGGTAGATTGGAAGGCCCTGGAGGTTTTTCGCCTTCCTCTGTAGCATGGGGCACGGGTCACTTGCTGGAGGATTCTCTGGTCCTTGAGGTCTTCAAACTACAATTTGAGGACTTCAATAGCACAGATATAGGTGTGAGGTCTTTTTTAGGAGTGGTGGGTGAAATTCTGTGGCCTGCATTGTGCAGGAGGTCAGACTAGATGATCATAATGGTCCCTTCTGGCCTAAATATCTATGAATCTATGAATCTATGAGATACAGGAGGGGGCAACAGTTACAGCAGCAAGACGAAAAGAATACATAGACACATCCAGGTTATTTTGGGCTGGACCTAAGGCATACAAGTTTGCATAGGTAATATTTTTATTACTCATTTTTAGTAAGGAATAGTTCTGCATAAGGGCCGGTGCTGTACAGACGCCGATGAAACAGGTTTCCATTAAGGCACCCACGGCGTACGTACGTGGTAGGCAAAACGATGTCGCATTAACAACACTTTGGGCTAATACCAGCCAGGCGTTCACAAAGGAAGTTGCAGCTCCTCTTACAATACTCAGAGAGAGCGCTGCGATAAGCGGGAGAGCAAGACCATACGGGCAGTATGTATGCCCATCCTTTCCCGGTAGTGAGGACCACGGTGGCCTGTGGTTCTTGCTGTGGTAGCGTTCAGCACACGCTAGCTAGCATGTGCCACTTAGCCTCGCTCGGGGCACTGGTTTCCAGACCTATGGGAGGCAAAGGAAAGAGTTTACACAGGGCCTTCCCTCGCTTCCATTGCAACATCTCGGTTATAACGTTAGTACAAAAGAGGGAGCCCAACGAGCGGTCCAAACTCAACCAATATGGGGGATAAAATCTTAAGCCCGAAACCAATGGTGTGATGAAGAATAAGCGTGGGGCCTCACATTGTAGCTGCAACTGGGCGGGCCAAGGGCCCACCTCTTGCCTGGGCTGCAGAGCAGAGGGGTGTGGTGCATATAAGGTCACTAGACCCTGCGTGGGGTCGACCACACCCGGTGTGTGGAGGAGGTTTACCCGTAGGCAGGTCGGTGTGGTAGGGGACAAGGTCAAACACTGGAAGGGTGTTTGGCCACCCAGGGAATGATGATTTAGCAGCCAGACAGCTTGGTTCAGTACCCCTGACCAACCGCGGAGCATATGGGTGGGGGTAAGGTGGTGGATCTGATTCTTCAATAGCCCATTCAGGCGTTTAATGAGGCTGCTTGCTGTGGGCATGTATGGAAGGTGGTAATGCCAGTCTACTGCCATGTCTGCGGCCCAGGTCCGCACCGCCTGGGCCGTAAAGTGGGTTCCTTGGTCACTCTGCAGAGTGCGTGGAGTCCCATAATGGGAGCATAATTGCTGTAGCGCAGCTAACGTGGTGGCTGTGGCCGCGGTTGCATTAGGATACACGAATAAAAGGCTGGTATAAGTGTCGACAGCCGTAAAGGCATACTGCCAGCGTCATTCCTGAGGCAAGGGGCCAATATAGTCCACTTGCCAATCCTGACACGGGCCAGTAGCTCGGTGGACCTTACCGGCCAGTCCCGGGAGGGCAATGGGCGCCAACCGGGAGCAAACCGGACAGCTGGCACGAACCGTTCGACATGCTGCCAAGGGCAGGGAGGCGCCTTGGCAGAGGGCCGCAAATTGCATTGCTCGTGCTCCGCGGTGGCCTCCTTCCACATGGTACCGCTCTGCCAGGTGCAAGACCTTTCCTCGGGCCATGTCATCGGCCGCCGCATTCCAGTGGGCCTTGGAAGTGCTAGCCTTAGTGTGGGCATTCACATGTCGCACGGCCAGAGGGGCCTGCCGGGCGTAGCATAGCAGTTGTTGCCAAAGTGCGGCTCCCCACAAGGGCCAGCCTGCGAGTTCCCAGCCCTTCGCCTCCCGTGCAGTTATCCAGGTTCGGAGGCCCTTATACAGTACCTAGCTGTCTGTATACAGGTACGCCCGTGGCGGGGCACTCTCAATCGCTAGGGTGGCGGCCCACAGCTCGGCCCATTGGCTGGAGCTGGCCGTTCCCCAAGCCATGGCAACTATGTCTGCACAGGGGGCATATGCTATGGACCGCCACTGCCGGGCCCCCTGAGCTGTGTAGGATGCTGACCCGGCCATAAACCACGCATATTTCTGCTCCTCCGTGGACAGTTGGTCCACCGGAGGGGCCTCCTCTATAGGGGAGGAAGGCACAGGGTCCTCCCCTGGGGGCAGCTCATCGGTGAGGGAGGGCACGTGCTCCAGCTTGATGGCCCCCTATAACAGGGCATGGGAGGTAGAGAGAGAGGGCCGGCCCGTTAGCATGCGCTGCTGCAAATGTTTCCACTTAAAGTGGGTGGCAGCCTGCGCAACCCCTGTTTGTGTCTGTGCCTCTGCCCGTACCCCCAAAGCCCCAAGGGAATGGGCGTGCGCACAATGACCGGTGTGGGGCCCATCATGGGCTCTGTATCCTGCAGCGCCCAGACTACCACCAGAGTTTGCTTTTCGAGAGGGGTGTACCCAGGTTCAGCTCCTTTTAGCATACGGAACCAATGGGTTCCTTCTGCTGGGCCCCTACCCTCTGCCACAACCCCCAAGAGGCCACATCAGCCACCGTGGTAACTTTAAGTTCAAAAGGGACTCCAGGCTGTGGATCATGGAGCCGAGCATGAGTAAGCAGGGCCTCTTCACACAGGTCAAATGCAATTTGATGGCCCCGTGTCCATTGCCAGGGCACCACCTTTTGTACTAGAGCCTGTAACAGCCTCATCAGAAAAGCTAAATGGGGGATAAAGGCGCGCCAGAACCCAAGGAGACCAAGGAAGGCTTGCAACTCTTTTTTCGTTTGGGGCAGCAGATAACCCTGCATCATTTGTTGCACCTTCTGCAGAATTTGTTGCTCTGGTCCTGCCCACACGATCCCCAGATACACCACCATCTGCACGGGACCCTGTATTTTCTGCGGGTTCAGGACCCACCCACGCGCCTCCAGGCCAGCAACGACTGCGTGTAACGCGTCCGCCATCTGCTCACGTGAGGGGCCAGAGACCATTACATTGTCAATGTAATGATAACAACTGGTTGCGTCTGGCAACCGTACTCTGGCAAGGTCCGCACTCACCAACTGGTGGCAAATAGTTAGGGAGTGCTTCCAGCCCTGGGGCAAAACACAAAAGGTGTACTGGCGCGCTTGCCACGAAAATGCAAACTGTTCCTGACTCCCAGGGGCGATGGCGATGGAAAAGAAGGCATTAGCAAGATCTATGATGGCGTGCTAGGGCAAGGCCGCTGCCGCAATACACTCAATCAAGGTTACCATATCCGATACCACGGCTGTCAGCGGGGGGGTTACCCTATTTAACTCGTGATAATCTACCGTTATACGCCAGGTTCCATTCGGTTTCCGCACTGGCCAAAGGGGGCTATTATATGGGCTTAGGGTGGGCCGGATAACCTTGGCCTCTAACAGCGCGCAGATCATTTGAGTGATCTCCTCTTCTCCTCCGGGGAGGGGATACTGTCTCATAGACACCATGGCGATCAGGGGAGGCAACACCATGGGCTCCCAGCGGGGAGAGCCTCGTAGTATCGTCAACGCCCGTACCTCTCACGCCCGGGTCGCACTTACATATTGGGGATATCCGAACGTGAAGAGGCCGTACGGGTAACCACAGAGCGACCCCGCAGGACGTCGATGCCCAGTATGTATTCTCCGATAGTGGCTGCCAGAACCGTGGTCCGGAACGGGGGAGCCTTTCCCAGGGTAAGGGTAACAGTGACCTCATAGGCCGGGGTCTTTGCCCCTCCGAGGCCTTTAACCACAGTGGTTCGGCCTTGGGTCTGCGCGGAGTGTAAGATGTATCTACCGTATCTACCAGCGCCAAAACGTGTTACACCCCTCCCCTAGGCCAGCGAATTGCTAGGGGAACATAAGGGCGTTGGTCCTGCGCCTCCCTATCGGGTGTGGCCATCGCAACATGTGGGATGGAGGACCCACCGTGCCCTCAGTACGGGCATGGCAGTTTCCATTCAGGTGGCGGGGCGGAGGGCTCCACTGGCTTCGTACACTCCACTCTCCTCCCCCTTTTCTCCCGCGCTACATTTGGTAGGGGGCAGCTGCATCCACCACTTGCAGAGGTCCGCCATTGGCTTTCCATTGATCTCCTCTCGGGGGACACCAGCCTTTAACAGATCTAACCACAAGGTTTTCCAGGGCACTCATATCTCTCCCTTCTCCTGCCCTCCACCCTGCTGCCCTTTTGCAGCCTGGATGGCTTTAGGTTTTGCACCTGCCAGGGTGGCCTCCAGCTGCATGAGGGTGGCAGCCAGGTCTTCTATGCACCCGTCCACAGCCATAACGACTGCAAGGAGGGAGGGTTGCAACTTGTCAGGGGCTAGGCGTAAAACGGTGGTTTCGATGGAGTTTGTCACCGGTACATCGTCTGGGCCTTCCAACCCACCCATGGAGACGGCCCAAGCCATCCCCAATTGATGGAGTGTTTGCACCCCTTCGGACACGGTCCTCCAGGGGCGTGTGCCTGTGCCTCCAATTCCCCCACCGACAGATATGCTGCCTCCACTGCTCCCGCCAGCCAGCAGTACAGAGAGGGAGATTCAATCACCTCTCCCTCCACCTGTGGCTGCGGGGGGGGTTAGCCAACTGCACATGTACCTGAGAGTCTTGTGAGAGAACGCCCAACTGTTGAAGCTCGTAACAGAGCAGCATGACCGTGTTACCAGCATTGTCCCACACCCTCACAAGCCACTGCAGGACGCTCTCCCCGGGCTCCTGTCGGAACGTCTTCATCATCTCTTGCAGCTCACTTGTCTTAAACGTGCGTATGATCTCTGGTTTTAGGACATTTCCTTCTGCTCGCAGCTCCCGAACCGGCTGCACCTGAGCACGGAGGACTCCTCCTCCCCATCTTCCAAGGAGGACGAGGAATCCCAAATATTCCCATCCCAGGTCTCGGGGTCCCAATAGGGGGCGGCTGTCACCGCACACACCTGGGCGGCGGTCACCGGTCGCTGCCCGTGTTTGAGACGCCGTTTGTTCGCTACCCGGACAACTAAGACTTCACAACGTCTTGTCAACTCCTGGGTGCGTTCCGCCTGGGAGGTGACAACCTGCTGTGCCACGGCGCAGGCCTCCGCCTGCGCCGTGCATTCCTAAGTCTTCCCTTCCAATGCTCACTGTAAGCGGAGCAGCTCCTCATCCTGGGCCCGGATGGTGGTCAGGAAGAGCCACCCTAGCTCCCCCATCGCCCGCTGCTCTGTCCCAGCCAGCTGCACGGACGTAATCCCGGCTGCCTGTTGAAACTCTGGCCACTCCGCCAGGGCAGCCCACCCGGCTATAGTCCGTGCTATCGGCCCCCAGCTCTCCGTCGGGGGCCATCCTGGTATGTGCTGTAGGGACAGCAACAGCTTCCCCACTTCCCCCACCTTCGGCCAAAGAGGCATCGCTCTCGGAGCAACCCTACTCGCTGCGCCAAATGTTCTGTCCTAGGCCCGGGAGGCCTGGCAGTGGTGCTCTGAAAAAGCGAGGCTCACACGTGGCAAAGCGGTGAATTATTGGCTTTATTGAAGGCAAGTGACACACCCGCAACAGGGACTTCAAGCGTTGCGGTCATGGAGGCAGAGAGCCCAGTGCACAGGAGCAATGCCTGGATGGAGTTCAACGAAGGGGCGGATAGCAGGCATTAATATACACTTAACATTATCAGCTCATGTATATTTACTAAGGGGTTGTGCTCCTTTACTGGCAAGGGGCCACACGAGGCAGTCAAGGCCGGTTGAGGACCGGTTTCGGCCGGTTCCTCATGTCTGACACTGACCGATAGTAACCGTCTGCACGAGAAAGCGTTCTTCCCTAGCTAGGCCGTCACACAGTCTTCTGCAGTCCCTTACAACTCACTTCACATTTTCCAGCTTTTGACCACAACCACCAGAGCTAGAAACTTCCTTTCTTTTAAATTCTCTGGACTCCAGCAACTGAGACTTTAGGAAAATCACCAAAAATTGCTAGACTTGCATTAAAATCACAATGGTGGAAACACTGGATCTCTCTCCTGCCTGTTTAGGATCTGAATGTAAAGAGCTACACAGAGAAAAGCATTTGCAGGACAAAACAACACGTTTTATTGGTCTACAAAACCTAAGGACCATGCTGCATATTACTGAGTGCCATCTACTGGCACCTTATCTGCTTTTTGTATATACAGTATACAGACATCTGTCTATAACAAAACACTCATGCAACCCCCTACGCAAGTGGGTATCTCTCCGTCTCCTTCCCTATCCATCATATAGTATTGCACAATTATGTGTATTGTGGATGATGGGAGATGCACTTTTTTTGTCATTTCCTTCATTGGCCACTGGCAGAGACCGTATTCTAGCCTGGATGCAGCATTATTTTGTTTTCTTTTGGTAATTGGTGTGTTCCTAGAATGTCTTAATGCTAGTTTTATTATATTTTAATATGTCAGTTTTTATGACAAGTTTTAGCCATTCACAATTGGAAATAGCTGTGCCATACATCTTGCTAAATAATTAGCAACAGAAGCAGTGGCTGACCCTTGAAGACAGTGAAGTTAACGGGTCCTACTCTAATGAGTTCTGGGCCCAGATCCTAGCCTAAGCTGCAGCTGCTTTCCACTTGTACTGCATGTGCAAATCAGCCCTAAAGTCACAATAGCTGGGCCATGGAAAGATGACCTCAGTGTCAGAGAAGGGTCTAGTGATACAGAGCTGACATGGTGGCTCTTACCCAATCATCTCTCCCTGCAACAAGAGGGAAAGGGGACATGTTTGTGTATCTTCACCACACTGATCCCTTGCTGCCTTTAGAATAGATTGCAGGCAGTAAAAGTTAAAGCAGCCCTCAGACTGCTCCGGTTTACATCAGAGCTCTGGTCTAATGTGCATCAGTTCTAGGATCTGGGGAGTACTCTGTGCTACCTTTGCATGCACACACCAACATGCTTGTACACCAAATTCCACTGAACACTTCTCAGCTACAGCTATGGATTTTGGCCCTGCTGTAAATATAATTGTAGCCAAAAGTAATCACTTTTCTGTAGTTTACTTATAAATAAGATGACTGTTGCAATGACTGTGCATTCAAAAAATGCTAAAATAGTATCAAGACAGCAACCATAGTAAATTCAGGTTGAAAAATGAGCATATCCATTTTCACAGTATATAATCATGTTTAAAAAAAAGCTTTCTTGGAGGAATGTGGAATGACTCAGAATCTTAAATTATATGACGGGTAAGGCAATTTGGGATTGTTCAGAATCTGAAACACCAAAAAAAGTAGGCCTGAAAAACCATAATATTGTGGAACTCAATCAACTAAAAAGTGGTTTGTGAGAACTTGAAATTATAAATATTTTTACATGAAATGAGAATGCTTACATGGGAAGGTTTTTTTTCTACCCTTAGTAACAGGAAGCAAGAAAAAATATTCTCAGCTTATGAAATGCAACTTGAAAATTCCAATATAAATAAATCATGGGAAAATCTCCTAAAGGCCAGGGCTTGTGCACTCTTTGCTTTAAAAAGCACGTGCTGTGTTTTCCTTACTTTGATGGTTAACTAAACACTGAAAACGTACTGCTGGTTATTTTGAAGGTGTTTTACTTTGGAGATGTGTAATATAGCTGTTTGGCCTTAGAGAAACAATATCAAACATACCATACTTAATTTGGTATGAGAAACATACCAAACTTAATTGTTATTGTCATACTAAAATTAGAAGTAAAAAGCCACACCAAAGAATTCGCTTTCTTCCCTCTTCAAAAAATAAACAAAACCCTTAAAACCCTGTTGGAGTATCCAAGCCTGCATTTAACTAGGGAGCACTTCAAATGACCTTGAGAACAAGATCAATTATATAAAACTCTAGAAATGGAATTCTGACTTGTTCCTTCCTTCCTTTTGAAAGGTTGTGACCTGTAATAAGTCTGAACTGAATACATGTTGTGTCTGAGAACTTTGGTGAATATATTGGCTATCTTCTATGAGGTATAGTAAAACCAAAAATGATGTCTGGTGGTGATCAAAACACCATCCCATCTATAGGGGAAGATAATTATCTGATCAAGGAAATGAGTTTGAACTGGGGAATGTTATTAGCACTCGTACCAGAAACTTGGGAGAGAGAGAAACCCACAAATAGGACCGATGTTAGAACTCTCCTCTACTTCAATCCCAGTTCAGTGCTGTCATAATTCTCAGAAATACTACAAATCCTGCTTCCTAGGATCTGAGCCCAATTAAAAGCCCATTGAAGTCAATTTGGAGACTTCCCATTGACTTCAACACACATTTGCTCTGGTCCTAAACAAACTACTTTTAATTCTTTCAGCCCTGGACTGAACTGACGGTTGATGTTGGTTATTACCAGAAACATAAACTCCCAGATTTGGTGAATACAAAACATATCAACATTGCCAGTCTGCACCACTTTGTTTAAAATAGAAAGAGAAGGTCGTAATAAAACATTGTGTTTCTAAGTACCCAAAAATACTGAAACCCTAAATAACGTTAAAGAATAATTTAAGTGGCAAAGCCTTAAAACAAAAAAGTTTATTATTATTGTTGTTGTGTCACTATTGTTGTAGGTGTCACTGTTGTAGGTGTATTAATTCATTTCTATATTAAACCATTGAAAGAAATGGCAGGAAAATAACTAAATATTGATTAAACAACTTATTTTGTATTTTAGATATTCTTCACATAGCGCCCAGTCCTTTCTCAAGCAAAACTTCTATTGATTTTAATGGAAGTTTTGTCTCAGGAAGTAGCTCAGGATCAGGCCCACAATAAAAAATATTTATGTATTTAAGTTATTGGAGATTCATATATGGGGGTAAAGAGCTGAGTTTTAATTCTTCCTGACCCAAAAGGGAAGCATTTAGGCCCCAATCCAGCTAAGCTAGTGGTCCCAAAACTTTTCATTGTTGTGCCCCCACTCCAGAGCCACGGACAGGAGCAGAGCCACGGCTCCTGGGATGGGGGAACGTGGCAGGGATAAGGGGACTGCAGCTGGGGTTAGGGCTGGAGCTGGGAGTGGGGCTGGGTGCGGAGCCGTGGCCAGGCTGTGGCTGGGGGCTGAGGCTGGGGGCAGGGCTGGAGCAGAGCTGGGAGTGGAGCAGGATCTCCCTCCCCACCGCACTGCGCCCCCCTAACGGGGCACACCCCACAGTTTGGAGACCTCTGACCTAAGCACTTAAAGGACTTAACTCAAATGAGACTACTTAAAAGACTCAAAGTTAAGCACATTCTCATGTTCTTTACTGGATCGCAGCCTTAACCTATACATTTTCAAAGAACTGAGCTTGATGCATCACAACCATAAAAGGGAGTCACATGGCTAAACTGTACATAGGTCTCTGAAAATGGAGCAAGAAGTGTTTTATTTAAAATTTTAAATATATTTGATTTAATAAACAATGAGTAGAATTTCTACTTAAACCAATTAAACGTTAATTCTATTTTGTTCATGTTACTGAATAATTTGCTCACTGCTAGACAAAAAATCATAATGAATAACTACTGTAACGATTTTTGCCAGTTTTCTGTTGACAAATCGTCCACAAACATATTACAGTTTTCTCAAATGTCATTATTTAAAATTACTCACTGAATAATTTCTGCCAAAAAAAAGGATTTTAGATTGATTACAAGTTCATTGTGAGATTTCAATATTCAGAATTCAACTGTTTTTGATTGGAAACATAGATTGCATTATATGTCACTTTCTTAAATAGATAAGTGTAAATCTTAACATCTGGTTTCTGGTGTAAATACTCATACTTATGAATTCAGCATTTCTTGCCATGGATATTCTGCAATATTAAAAATTTAAATTTGCTCTTTTCATAAATATTTGAGTCAGGTACACACATTTTCTAGAGTATTTATGGAAAATTGGACCAACCAGTCAAAGCAAATTAATTTAATAATTCTAGAAATGTGTTTGCAATATTGTCTAGACCTAATATTTAGAAGAGATTCAGTGGAGGCAATGGAAGTTTTGTTTAGTAACTGCAGAATTTGGCTTGCTATGATAACCCAAAGATTTCTCTCCTGTTAGTTATGGGTTAGTACCTGTGTTTCTTTTGGATGGAAGAATTTGAATTCATGGAACTCTAAGCTACTCTCATTCTGAAAAGGGCTACCTTCTATCTTTCCCCTCTTCTGTGTTTAAATCCCACTGACTTCAATATGACATAAGCATGTGCTTAAAGTTAAACATATGCTTAATGCTCTCCTCAATAACAATGATTCCCCGAATCAAGGCCAGATCTTTCTAAAATGCTTGATTTTGGTTAAAAGAAAAAACTGCTGATGAATGTACTCATAAATTGGACTATTTATTGCTTTACTCAGTTATTCTGTTAACACAGAATGATAGCTTTAAGACTGCTGAATCAGGGCAAGAATCAAGATTTCTTTATACAAATACTCACAATTACAAATGTAAACTTCTTTCCATTTATGTTCTGTAATACTCACTTAAAAGTTGCTATTTTGGCACACATTCCTGCTAGAAAACTCATTTGCTACAATATTAATTGAAAGAAAACATAAAAAGGATGTGATCGTAGTAGTAGCATATTTTAAACAAAGTTGAATTGCTGTAGATGGAAAATCTTTTGCAATATTTATCTGGTTCTGTAATTCACTAACCACTTATTTAAAATGAATTCACTAACCACTTACTTAAAATGAATTTTGGGTAGAGGCTTTATTTCTTAGAATTTTGGGTAGAGGCTTTATAATTCTGTGGTTTTGTTCCTAGTTTACAGTAGAAATTCTGGCCCAAACACAGGAGTACAAACTGTTAATGGCATTTTCTCTTTTAACTTTTTAATATAAAATGTCATCCGTTTCCTTTTGAAGGCAAAAACAAGACAAATACTTCACATTAAAAATATGATGAATAACAGCCATTTTGTGCTCAATAGAAACACAATTAATTTCTGTGAGCCAGTGGTATTTATTTTTGCAGCAATATTTCATTTTAGTGGCTGTGGGAAATATGAAGCCAAACCATAAAACAAACTTCTGAGGACATTTAACCATGAACATATTATACTTTTCTACAAAAGAGAATGGTGAAAGAGTTCATCTTGAATTGATCTTCTCTTTGAAACATGAAAATTAGTGAAGAAAATATATTCTGCTCAGCTGTGTTTCCACACATCTGCACAGGACATTTCTCCATTAGGATTCATTGAGAAACAGGAGAATTCTCAAACAAGAGAATTCCAAACCAGTTTGGAAAAAAAAATCACTTTGCTCAGTGTGTCAAGAACTAGTGATGGACAAACCATGTCCATATTTGACTCAAACCTTTCCAACTCCCTTGAACCAATCGAATCCCTCTAAGAGGTTCAAAATTTCAGCAACCTTTTTTTTTTTTTTTTTTCATTTTACATACCTCTATATTCCTTGGCTGTAGATTGTCCACAAAGAGAAATGCTAGAATACTATGTGAAAACCATTCTATTAGTGCTACCAGGCTGATCAGCAATAGCAAATGCCAATCCTTAGCATTACTTTTATCACAAAATGTACCTTGAGTATTTGTTTCTACACCGATATTAGACCAAATTTCAATGAGGGAAGGTTGTCATTTATTTTTTAAATAAATTGAGTCCCTGTGATGGTGTCAGCTTGGCATCCTTGGAGAACTAAGCCATCTTGGCATCCTTAGTACAGTGTAGGCAGTGGAGATTCTTTTATACTGTCTCAGAAACAAAAAGGCAACTGTGATTTGGACAAGGAGCATATCTAGGGATAAGAAAGTAGCTGATCAGGGCACACTGGTGAATGAAAGACGGACATACGTATCAATTTAAGTGGCAAGCACAACATTATTAACTTAATGGGGAAGGGCACTATTGACCCTCCCACACATTTATATAATCAATAACTGAAGGTAGACCCTCTTGAACCTTACCGTTAGGACTTAGTTCACTTTTGAATGCTCTCACCCTGTTCCCTGTGAGGGGAGCAGAGGATACTAAACAAGATCTCAGTCGGCAAAGACTTCAGGACGCCCCTTCTTTTTACAGGCAAAAGGATCCCCAGCCATATCCCCAGATCTCATGTGCCTTGGGGAGCTAGCCCTTTTAGCCTTTCTCTGCACTGTACACCGGCCGCAGTTTGCAATGAATGAAGCATTCCTATATCACCATGACCCCACACAGATGAGGAAGAGCCCAGAGAGGCCCTGGTGATGGTGCTAGCTCCACCCCTCTTGCCACGTCAATCATCCATGATGGGGAGAAGGTCTTTAGAAAGGAGGAAACGTTAGTCATGGGGTGGGGGGGAAGGAGCAGGATTGCCCCAAGCAGCAGACTGCAGGAGCGACCTTTTTTTTCTTTTTTTTAAGCTATTTTAAAGAAATAGCTTAGGCCTGTAACAAATGCTGATGCCAGAAGTGGATCCCGTGTCCATTTACCCCAGAGGGAAAACTGGTAGCAGCTTCCCCAAGAGAGGGTCCCATGCAAGTCCTGAGAGAACAGATAGCATGTGGTTGTGACAGCAGATTTTTCCTAACAGTCATTCTTAGTGTGACTTTCCATAGTGACCACAGGCCTGAAGTCGGTCCATTGTGACAAAATTGGACCGGGTTAACTATAACTAGAGCATATGGACTATCTAATTGGACCCAAAACAATGAATGTGGCTCCTCAGGTGAAGTAAGTGAGAGTTGCCTCTTGTAAGGGTCAAGACCAGGAAGACTAGTTTATGTGTTCTCTTCTTTCACCAACAGCAGAGAAGTATCTCTTTCAGTTCCCCTAGGCAGGCTACCCAGATGAAGTAGAGGTGAAGACTTTGGTCATCAGCTGTGCCTTCCTTACCAGTCTCCCTCCTCCACATCTGGTGTCAAGCTCTAACCCAGCGACTCTGTCACCTGATTCCAGTAACTGCAGCCATGTAAATCAAAGATCACAAGACCCTAAAGCAGTTCGAACCCTTTACCTTAAATATCTTATTTTTCCTTTTCCCTCAGTTTCATATTTTTATTTTGAGAGGGATGCCTCCTTGTTGTTCTAGGCTGTGAATGTGTGTACTGAGTGTATGTGTGCATTCATGCATGTCTTTTTGGGAAACAACGGCATTAATAATGATCTTAAATTGAACCCAAAATCTATCACTTAATCAGTGAAGTGCTTCCTTGGTTAAAAAAGTATTATTTGAAGCTGCTATTGTGAGCTGTGAACATTGTTCAGCAACTAATTCTGTTCTGAAGTCACTTAGTAAAACTGGCATAGTCTGTGGGTGGGGGAATAAGCAGAGAAAAATATTAGCTGCCATAACAGTAAGATTTAAGGAGGAAGTGTGGAGTAGCATTGAGACTGTAGGTTAAAGAATTCAGTTTGGCATCCACGCTTCTTTAAGACCTAAGTGGAGTCTATTGCTCCAGGCAGTAGCCTAAAACCAAAATGGACAGTCATGTCTTACACCAGCTAAATTGATTTCACTGTCGAGACAGGATCTCTTAGTTGGGTTTGTTTAGGTTAAAGCAAAACAATACCTCCCTTAGTCTCCTGATGCAGGATTAATAAAAGGCAATTCTTTCTTATGTCAGCCTCATGAATTGATTACCCACTGAATTAATATGGTGATTTGATAAACTGATGATCTAAGCCAATATCATTATTAACCCATTGAGCTATTGATTCAATCTAAGTTGTGACCTTGATTTGATCATTGTATTGTTTCATTCTTAGTTTAGTGAAGTAATAGTAGCTTTAACCTTAGTGATATATTTGTTTAATTTTAATATTTGCTTGCTTATTCTATTTAATAAAATCCACAAAAAGTACACCAAACTGGGTTATTCTTTCAAATTGCAACATGGGTCAGAATCACAAGGACTAAGGTAAATTAGTTGAGTTCCAGAGAGCTGTTTGGCCTTTTCCTTAAATTAAAACCTTTACCCTCACAAATGCAAAGTATTGTGTGTATGTTGCTATCATCAGAAAATAAAACACAATAAATGTATGTGGTTTTTCATTATAAACAGCAGGAACTAGTAGCATTAGATTGACTATTTCTGAACTGATGTTGTTTCATAGAATATCAGGGTTGGAAGGGACCTCAGAAGATCATCTAGTCCAACCCCCTGCTCAAAGCAGGACCAATCCCCAATTTTTGCCCCAGATCCCTAAATGGCCCTCTCAAGGGTTGAACTCACAACCCTGGGTTTAGCAGGCCAATGCTCAAACCACTGAGTTATCCCTCCCCCCCATTTATAGATGTATGAATTGTTTATGGATATATGAATATGATTAAGGCAAACTCTTAAATGCTTTGTAATTCAGGGGCCTTTCTGGGACTCTGTGGCCATTTTCCTTTCCAGTCAGCTGAAAGATTATATATTGGAGATACTGAACAATAGATTAAAGTTATAGCCCATACATATTCAACGATTCTGTCCCCTACAGTACCATTGCACTGATGATCTTTTTTTTTAAGAGTTCATAATCACATTCCACCCCTGCTGTGAATGTGTGAATCATTCATTTGGACCAAATATGGTGAGTTTACAGATCTGGGGGTGGAAGCTGGAGAACGTAGGGGGGCAATGAGAGGAGCTTTTCCAGCAGTTGGATAACCAGTGCCAATTGTATCATCCTTCCAAATGAGAAGAGGAAAATAGTGATTCACTGCAAGCTGTTTGTCAGTAAAGACAGACTTTCAAAAATTCATATCCCAAGGAATAACTTTGTATTCCATCTTCTATAAATACAATGTGTGCATATACAGCAAACACATGACCCCATTAAACAAATTGAAAACTGAGGGACCGATCTTCAGCTGGGGTAAAACAGTGTAACTTCACTGACAAAGGAACTACACTACCTTACATCGGCTGAGAATCTGGCCCCAAATTTACTCTTAGCCAAACACTCTGTTTTGTTTGCTTTTATTTTTTGTAGTTTTGTGTCACAGGAGTTCGCTTTGAAGAATATAAAATCAGTATAAGCTTAAGTTATTTTTTTTAATTAAATGTTAAGTTTTGCACTGAAGACTAAGAGCAGCTAACAATAAATGCCTGAGGGAGGGATGAGTTGATGTTGTATGGCTACGTGAGATAGGACCAGCCACAGACACATCTTGCCATGTAAAATATTGGCAGACACAACAATAGTATCCCTCAAGCATCTATTTGGCTTCAGCTTCAGCCCTAGCTTCAGCTAAATCCTCTGGGAGTTTGGGAGTAACACCGACAAGGACAAAATCATCGGGCTCATTCTATAGAGACCTCCCTTCCTTCTTTCTTTTTGCCCCTTTGTGGCTTATGTAGCTATGTAACCAGAAGATGATGTCAGTGTCTTCCGTGCGCCACGTGTTCAACTTCAGAAACCCCCTCAACAGGCAAGGGACATCTGCCATTTTGTATTTCAGTTCAGATGCAGAATGTTAGAGTGAGTCACTCTGATTTCTGTCTCTGCCTAATAGTCATTTCTTTGCTTGCTGTTTCCTTAAGCTGACAATATCTGTTTTCCTCTGTGTATGTGGGAAAACATCACTCCCCAGACCTCGGCTGTCAGGCTGCTGTTGCTACTGTGCTTCTTTCCAAGCTGCATGATGCTGTCTAGTGTTTGGATCAGGGCCCTGTCAGATGTACTCAGCCATTGTGTCAATTATTCTTTGCTTACAGTGCTTTCTGTCTCTTTCTGTCAGGCACAAAGAAGGAGCCCATGGTATTTTTAAATCGGGGTCCACAATCGTAGTGCTTTTGATCACATATTTCACTAAGGTGGCAGTTACCAGCCAAGAAATCCACTTTTTTTTTCCTGCCAGACCTATAGTCCTTTTTCTTGTTGCACCATGTGGACTTGAGCTCATTTTTTTTCCAACAGGAAAATCAACTGGAATGACCTGGCAAACACCAGTGTGATCCTCATTGGCCAGGATCTTGGAATTGTCAAAGGGCTACGGAGCCCTTTTTAATCACCCTGGTGAACAGATGGAGATAAGACATAAAATTGAGGCTGTGGATACTAACAATGCACTTCACCAATTAAATAGTATCCTTCTATATAGGATGGGGGAATGCACAGTGGGTCCGGGAACCCACATGGCAATTAATCAAATAAAAGAGAGAGGTGACTTCATTATTCACAAATAGCATTACAGATATAATATGAAGAGCCCTTTCCAGCATTGCCCGGGGATGCATAACATCCTTGTGTGATCACTTAGCTGGCAAACTGGTATGGGACTTAGTGGTGTGGAGAACCTTGTGTTGGCATATCACTCTGAATATGGCAAGGGTCAAAATGAAGAAAATTCTAAATTGTATCTTAATAAGGCAGTTGAATGGTTGAAATCTTATGTGAAAGACTAATGAGATTTTGGATTTTGCATGTATTCAGCAGCCAATATTGTGCACCAAATTTCACTTACTTTTGTCTTTTACTAGCCCTGCTCCCATTTTGCTTAGGACTTCAGGAACTTTGTTTTCCTTTGAATACTGAATCATTTGAGATGTGGCCCACTACTGCTAACACTGAGGGTATATCTTTACTTTGGAGTTAGCCTGGGCTCTTACTAGAGTGTTTCATTTAACACCCCTCATATCCACACCCTAAAACCTCTTCCTCAAGTTTAGTGCTGCTTTCAACACTGTCTAGCCTGCCTAGCTAGGGGTGCAGGTTACAGACAAGATTCCCCTCTCACTCAGGCTGGTAACCCACCCACTTTGCGTGTTGACACAGGCTAAATCACCTGAGAGCTGATAGCCTTCCAGTGTCTTCCCACAATTCCCTCTGTGTGCTCAGAAGAACAGACAGGTTCCCCCCAATTGACTGGTAAAGAATCAGAGCAGCTCAGCTTATTACAGCACAAAAATTATGGTGTTGACCACCCAGGCAAACTCTGCAGTGAAGAAATACCAAGATATGGTGAATTTAACTCATGTGAATAGTTCGACTGGCCACTGTCACAGACAGGACACAGGGCTTGATGGACCATTTGTCTGATCCAGTATGGCTGTTCATATGTTGTTAAGTTAAGTAGTCCCATTAAAGATAAACTCATGTAAAAGTGTTTGTAGGACTGGAGCTTTAGTTTTAAAATATCCAATCTGGGCAAACAAATAGCAATAAATTGAAACTGCGCGGCAGGAGATTTTTTAATATACAGGACAATATAGACGACCCACTTGAGATCTACATGTGTGGGATTAGCTGCTTGTATGAGGTTTAATTGTTTGCCAAATTAGTGAACAACAAGGAATTTCCACTTGGCATATTGGCATGGACCTTGGGGGAAATTTTGCTTTCATTTGGCACACTCGGCTGGAATTAGCATTTGTCTAAAATAGACATTGCTCACTTGGGTCCTGATCCTGTGTGGTGCTGAATACTCTCAACAATCATTGAATTAAACTGACTGGGAATTGAGGGGTGTCAGCACCTTGCCGGTTTGGAATATTGATTGGTTTTGTTCTGTGGGAAAGGACAGGCATTTATGGATATTGGTTTACCTCTCTCTTATTCTGTTTCTGTCTGGAATCTGAGCCTTACAGGTACAGCACATCCCAATATTCAGAGAGGTACATGCATAAATCCTTG
The DNA here is from genome assembly GCF_965140235.1 of Caretta caretta. Classification (NCBI taxonomy): domain Eukaryota; kingdom Metazoa; phylum Chordata; order Testudines; family Cheloniidae; genus Caretta; species Caretta caretta. Next base: position 93,204,966 of record NC_134209.1, on the reverse strand, counting down.
CTGAAAGAGATAAATATAGCAGACCATAAAAGGTATAACATGATTGCAGTATACTTCATGGGAATCTAACTGTTAGAGCATGAAGTATTGTGTAATGCTTTTGCAGAGTCTGTCTCAAGAATGTGGAATGTGACAATGTGATAAGCGAGAGAAACTGGAATTTTCTTTATAGCTTGCAACATTCTTTCCAACTCCTGACTTAGCTGCTGGATATGTTTGCAAATTGCACTGCCTTGAAATGCTGCTATTTAAATATATACCCCTTAAAATTGCCACCTTGCACAGAAAATGAATGGAAAGGAAGCAACTTAAAACCAGCAAACATTTTTTATAAGTTAAAAAGAGACACCAGCCTGACTCCAATATGGCATTTCAAGAATGTTACAAATGATCAAAAATAAATACAGATGGAAAAGAGAGATGGACAAAACTTCTAAGAAAGCTTTCCCCTTACTATTGCTACTGCTTAATGGTCTTGGGTGGTCTAGTAACAGAGAAAACCTACCATCTTGTCTGAAATCAGTAAATTTTTGTTTACATGGAGAGATTTCCATGCACATTGTCAACCTTGTTTTTTCAAAGCCTTTTTATACTGAATCATATATCATAATATTTGCTAATCACAAATTCTAGTTTCAGGAAGGGCATGATATAGATACCTTATGAATCTTTAAAGAAATATTTGCATTACATAAAATGGGTGCTATTAACATTTCATTCCTAAATCTTTTCAAATGAACTTGTGATTTTTATTCTCAAAACAGTGAGTTCCGTTCTCTGTTTACGAGCATTAAAATCATCAGGGTGAGTGAAAATAGGGTTGTGTTAGGGCTTTGTGGGCTTAGTTACATCCCTTTTTAATTTGTATCAGTTACAGTACTTGGCAATGAGTTTTTTCAAGTTCTGAAAAAAAGTCTCTGATTCCACTCAGCCCTCATCTGTCCCAGTAAACTAATGGAATTTTGTTGTGGACAAATATACAAGGGCAGAACAGTGATATTTGTACTTCTGAAGAGCAGTGCATGCATTTGTTATGCATTTGTATAATTTCACACACATATGAAACATTTCCAGGTTCCCTGTAGCTTCACTGAAAGATAAAATGGATGACCAGTTGTCAACAGTGCCTCTAGTACAATCTTCCTACAGTACCTCCATTACAGTCTATGATCATTTGATTGTGTACAAACCCTGCTTTGAAACAAAAACAATTGCCGGAGCATATTTTCAATATGTTGACCTTCATTTTTAAAGTTCCTCATGTACATCAAAAGGGTCTGTGGAGCTAAACAATGAAAAGATTTTTGTTGTTCATTTCTATGGAGCTACGGAAAGTGGCTCTTAAAATATGCATGATTCCCACACAAAATGCAAATAACTGGAGCCATTTTGTGATTGCTCAGTCATATGAATTAAGCTTACACTTAGCTCTGTATTAACTCTACTATCAGGTAACCATTATAATTATAACAGCAGCCTTTAGATCTTCAGAATTTTAAGCTCTTCAAGTGGATTACCATCTGAAAAGTGCTGTTTTCAAAGACCAATTAAGACTGCATTATCATTGCTTTTCACCAAAGAACAATGATAATACCAGCATTATCAAGGTCTAGTCCAAAGCTAATACAAGCTTCAAATTAGGATCTCAACAGATCTCTTAATGTGTATTATAAAAGCAAAGAGTCTATGCTCAGACATGTCCTTTTAAAAATATTTTATCCTTCTGGCAAGGGAATTTAAATGTGTAGCAATAATGATGAAATTTAATTGGTGACATGGAGCTGCAGGTAACTACAATTCTTTTTTACTTTCTAGTCTGAATGTTTCTTGAAGTCACTTATGTCATAAGATTTTGCAATTATAACTTAGCTACAATATTTTGTCAATTTAAAATATTTTAATTGAACTTCAGTTCCCAAAAAGATGCCAAGGGCTCTTAATCTGGGTAGAGAAAATGTGGATAAATGAGGATGAAAGTGTCAAGGTGGCAACATTTTCTCCTTTCAAATTCATGTTTACTGGAAATTATCATGTGCTAAGGCAATCATCTACAAATGGGAAATATAAGGGGACAAAACAAATTCCCAAATCTGCAATTTAGCTGATTTGTATTATGTAGGAATTAACTTACTCCTTCAAACCTCTCTGAACTCTACAGAAAACATTAGGGGATTTATGTGACTTCACTTACAATAGAACATAACTCAACTACATTTAGATAGGGTTTTTTTTAAGACTATATTGTCCATGTCCTTGTCAATATGAAATTGGCTTAAAAGGCAGATGAAAATACTGTCTGGTTATGATTACCTTTTAACTGTGCCTTCCTAAATAATTATTTGCTAACAAAGACTAAGTGAAAATGGCTATGTGCAAACGTTAGAATTGGTGGCACAGAAACACTTGGGTCTGTCTCATCCATCTCATGTTGTAGTTTTTCAGTTTTATCTATTAGTTTGGATTTTTTCCCTTTTCTCTGCATTTACTTTTTTTTTTTCCAGTGGATGCACTTCCTTCTTTAACTTTGCCTCTTAACCACTGTTGGCACAGTTCTGCTAGCAGGAGCAGGTATGAACTGTACAGCTGGGAATCCTCTAAGCATCATGGCCCAGATCCACAGATGGGCAGTAAAATGCCTAGGAAGTCAGTGGAATAGCAGTTGGGATCTTCAAAGCCTGAGCCTAGGATCCCCATACAATGACTGGTGAGAGATAGGCACCTAAGAATAGGATGCACAAAAGCCAGTATACTAGATGGGGAGCCACTTAAGACAGCCAATGGGAGATGCTGACAAGAGTGGTGTTCCCTAAGCCTTGTTGCTCTCAGGGAGTGCAGTGCCTAATGCCAGGATGCAGGAAAGTGCCTATCTCTGTTTGCAATCCATGGTTTCCTGGAGTCAGTCAGCTTAGCTGCTTAAACTGTTTCTTGCAAGAAGGAGTTAAGCAGGTGCCTGCCTCCACACAAAATGGCATGGGGAAAGAGTGCGAAGGACAACAGTCTCCCTTATAACTGTTAGTGCCATGGTTAGGGTACAGAAAGCAATAACCAAAGAAGAGGTTTGTTAAAGAATTTCTCCAGTATGTAGCAGACTTTTTATATGCCGAGCTACTGTAGGTGCTGATATCCAATTTTGCATCTAATGGAGATGCAAAGTCAAGGAAGAGTTTTGAGTTTTGCTTCTGTATTTGGTTGCAGCATTCTGGGGACTGGAGTTGTCCCCCCATATTGGATCCAAGAGGCAGATATTGTTTCTGGGCTACATCCGTAGCCCTCTGTCCAAGTAGTCTCTGCTGTTCAGGCAACACAAACTGACCTGAAAAGATGGGTACCTGGGGATTGCCCTACCACAGGAGAATCCTCAAGAGCTGTAGAGCTATTGTAACTGGTGTTATGCCACTGCCCTAGTGTAGGGGGCATATTGGTGGTGATCTGGGGCATGGGCTTTACCAGTGCCAGATAGAGAAACTTTTTTCTGCTCCTTAGATCCAGCATCTCAGTCAGTTTGTGTGGGATCCTAAGGATCTGGGTCTCTGTTTTAATACTACTGAAGAAAATATCTGTTTTCCATGTTTTATCTAGTTCAATACAAGTTTTGATATTTTGTTTGTTTGTTTTGTTTTAAATTGACAGAGAGTAAAGCACCTTGGGACATGTTGTGTAAAAGAACTGTTTGTATTTGCACTGTTTTGTTTACCTGTGAGCAGCAATCAATATTGCTTGTATTTCACCCTGTTCATCTACCAAATGTGCTCTTAGAATATCATCTTTTACTATCTATTCCTCGTAGCAAGTTAATGCTTATTTGTAATGCTTATCACCTTCTTACTGAAGACTTAAAATCTTTAGGTCTGTACATTTCTCTTAGTGAGAGAACTGAAAAGGCTGAAGTTGGTATACTGAGAGGGCATAACATGGATTGGCGTTGGAAATACAAGTGGTTCTTGGATGGTTTAACTCTCATGTTCGGTAATAAACAAGACAAGACCCTATGTATTCTGTGGCAAGCTGGATCTAAGTTTTGCAGCAAGGACCCAGGAGAGCTGGTAAAAACATTTTAATTGAATTTTTGAACATTTGCAACCAGCTCTAGTCTCTGTAATCTGCAGCAATTTGGCAAAAAATATTGCACATTCTAGTGCAGTTTCTGAGACATTTTTAAAAGGGAGGTTTTATTGAATCAGCTATGAAATCAAATAATAAAAGCACTACAGCAGCCCTTATATTATGCTCTTTTAATATCGTGTTATGTTGTCCCCACCTTTTCCATTTTGAGTATGCCCCAGATTGTCATCTGGAGGTTTCTTGGTAGATTTGTTATCAGATTACCAGAAAGGCCAGATCCAAAGCCAATTGAAGTTAACACAAAGACTCCTGTTGACTTCAATGAGCTTTGGATCAAGATGTTATTGCACTTTGAATGCCCCTAAATCTGCTATCATATGTCAATCATTTTCTTGAAATTGTCATAACTCAGGCATCATTGTTGCTCATATTTCATGAACATAAATGTGTACTGAGAACAGTTATGAAAAAAGACTAATCCATAAACCCTGCATTGCTGAACATATCGAAAATCTGAAGAACTATCCCTTGATGGGGGGGGAACAATTAGCACAGAAAGACCAGAGGCATGAGAATGTGCAGAGACTCCTGACCCTGTGGATCTCCGTGTGGAATGCCAAGTCCTACTTCTCCATGTGCTATTCTAACCTCCCTCATTCTTGTAAAAATGGTCAAATCAATGGCTATGCCATCATTGGTCCCTTAGTCACTGGCCACACAGTACAGTCCCCTCCAAAAATGGTACAAGCCATAGATACAAAATTAATGCTAAAGCAATATTAATTTATACTATACTTTCCACTGTTACTTAGGTCAGAATACCCCCTAGACCAACTGACTCACAGTGCTTCCCCCATCAGCCACTTCCTCTTAGATTTTGTGGAGATTTAGATGTGTTTATGCACAGCAGCAGCATAAAAGGTTGTGTTTTTTTCTCGACTCCCCCCACTTCTCACACCCTGTCTCATTTTCATGTATTTGCTTTCCTCCATGGTTTGCCACAGAATAGAGGGGACCATTTGGCCCTATATGATCAGAACAGTCATTTCACTGTTTCAAAGTTAAAACCCATCGGACTATTATTGAATAAATGTTTCCTCTGGAGAATTCGGGCCAGATCCTGACCTCATTGACACTGGTGTACATCCTGTGTAATCCCACTGACTTCAAGTGTTTCACACTTTGTAAAACTGAGCTTAGTGTCCTTTGGTAATAAATACAAAATATGTATAAGAGAGAAGGATGTTAGCTAACCTCCAACAATGACAGGGACATTCCTACCCTTGATTTGTACACAAGAGCCCCTGATCCTGTACCTGTTGAAATCAATGGAAAGACTCCCATTGGAATGCATCCGATGAAGTGAGCTGTAGCTCACGAAAGCTTATGCTCAAATAAATGTGTTAGTCTCTAAGGTGCCACAAGTCCTCCTTTTTATTGGTTTCAATAGGTGCTGGATTGAGTCCAGATTCTCCAGGGAGCTGCCTTGTTGTAAAATCTCCCTGAGCCGCACCACCTACAGCACTGGCAGATGATGATGTGATGTCTCTCCCAGAATGGTTGCTTCCTGTAGTGATTTAATCTAACATGGTGAGGCAAGTCAAGCATACAATTAAAATACACTTCCTTTTGGCTTCTAAGCACACATGTGATTTGCTAAAATTAACTGAAGTTTGCTGCTGTTCAGATGATCTCTCATATAATTATTATTCTAATTTAAATAGCATAAATTAAGCAACATTTTAGTCAATTTCATGTATCTCTTTTAAGCCTGTTTCCTCTGTTTATTTTTATCATTTTATTGTCTCTGCCACTGTTGTCTGTTATCCCCCCAGCTCTGTGCCTCGCACTGTCTGCCCATGGCCACCATAACCTTTTTATTTCTAGCACTTAGCTGATCCTATCCTAAATGCCTTTTATCCCTCACTGAATGTAATCTGACCACTTAACTTCCACATATCTATCCCCTTCTTCTGTCCTCTTCTTTTACAAGGGTATTGACTCCCCAGTGTTTTCCTTTTCACTTTTACTATGTGCTTCTTATTTCCTGCAGACTGAAAAAGGCCCCTAGGCAAGCCATAATCTGTAATCATATTTACCATTTCCAGTGTTTGTTTTAGAAATCGTTTTTTATCTTGTAGCCAGCACATTGACATTTATTCTTTGTTTTTAATGTTACAGATTTTTTTTTAAGCAAACTGAGATAGCTGACTTGATGACAAAGAGCTGCCTGTCTGCCACAGGGCTGCCAACAAGGGGACTTAATCTTAAAACTAACCCTTGGGAAGGGAGCATTCAGGGCCTGTTTCAGATCTCACATACATTGGTAGAAATCAGGAATAATGCCACGAAACCAATGGAATTATGCTGCTGTAAAGCAGGTGGAATGTAAGACTGGAATCTGGCCCTTTGGAAGGTTTTGCTGTGTTTATACAAGCTGCAAACTAATCCCCCTCCTTCCTCATTCATAAACTTCAGGCCCATTGAAGGAAGGTGGTGCAAGTCTAGCCAGAGAAATGTGGAACTCTTAAGGAGGAGAAGGGGCAACCCCAAGAAAGAAAGACTTGGCAACAATGCACAAATAGAAGCCCAGTGAGTAGAGCTGGTTGGAAATGTGACAGAACATCCTTCTGTCAGAAAATTCTCCTTTTTCAAAAGCTAAAAGCTTTCTGGGGTCCTGTCCGTTTTGATGACATTTTGTTCCAGCAGGAAAAAATGAAAAAACAAACAAACTTTTATAACATTTTCAGAATGAACGTTTCGATTTTCCATTTCAAAATGACTTTTCATTTCCAAATGTATTTAAATTCATTTGTATAACATGAAATAAAAATGTTTCCAGGGGTCCAAAACACATTTCTTTCAAAATTTCCTGAAAACAACATTTAAAATGTTTGATTCTGTTCAGTTTTGGAATAGAAACATTTTCAAAATCATGGCATTTCCTCTGAACAGAAAATCCTGTTCCTGCCCAGCTCTATGAGGGAGCATAATGGGAGACGGGGAGAGAGTGAAGGCTAAAGTAAAATAACTTTCCTGACTTTTCCATCTTTGGGGAGAGTGGAGATGATTTCATTTTATAGCACTCAGATTCAAAAATTTTTAAAATGACTCTGTTAGTTTCATACCAAACCTCAGCACATCCCCTGTAAGAACAAGAAATTGTGTATGTTTGCTGTAGTGTTCCTCAGATAAATCCTCCTACAGAGTCATCTTGTTCCGGGAGAAGAGAGTTAAAGTTATGTTAAGTGAAGAAACAGACTTTCTGGATTTGTTTGGCAGGAATTATTCATGCACCCTGACACAACTTAAAAGGTTTGCAAAGTTCTAAAATGAATAATTCTGGAGATGCCTCTTTGGAAGGATTAAGACGCAGAAAAGATTCGGCTTCAGGTTTTTAATCAGTGAAGCATCATGCACTCCTGCTTTTAGGGAATTCTTGTAATCTGCCTTCTCTTTCTCAATCTTGTTCATTTGGTACAGCGACTCTTTCAGCTGTATTAGTAATAATTTACTTCTTCTCTTCAAAGGGTTACTACATTTTTCTCATTTTCTGATGCCCGTTCAGGTGCACAGTGTAAATGGAGAAGCGGGGGAGGAGGGGGAGAGACTGTGATTCAGCAAGACAGCAACTCATGACTAGCCTACACTGGTGGCAACAGGACAATCAATGTGTTTATAATAGTTCTGACCTTTGCTCTAGTAAGCCCTTTTATTTTATTTTAAAAGAGATGGAATATGTATTCCTGCCTAGGTACAAGTTTTTTTTCATAGACCAATAGGAGGTCTTACTGTGGCAGAACTCAGTCAATGAGTTCCTTTAATATTCTTGTACTCAGTGGGTAAGAGAGAAACGATAATTCTGGCAAATGCCTTGATAGAAATCAGGAATAATGCCACGAAATACAAGATGTTGCAAGAAGTCGCTATATAATAGTGCTGTCTTTAGGAAGGAAAGAAGAGTGCTCCAGAACATTTAATGAAATATTTGCACATATCATACTAATTATCCATAATTTTTAGGAACTCATTCAAAGCACTCAGCTACTTGATTATTATAATTACTGTACATTCCATATCTCTGAAGAGCACCAGCTTCCTAATAAGGAGGAAGAAATCTGTCTAGAGGCATGCTCTAACAAAACAATAGAAAATAGCCCAATAACAATGCCCTTTTCATGGTGCTTACCATGCCTGACTGCTGTGTAAGCAAAAGCACAGCAAACTTTTAATGTGAATTAAGAAAATTCACTTGATACCTGGGAGCTTAGGAGGTCAGAGAGAAAAACATGCCTTGTGAGACAGCTTTGCACATAAGTGGATTCAATTATATGTTTGCAATCAGAACAATGCACCAGCCTACACTTTGTGTTTCTGTAAAGTAATCTTCCTGAAAAACAAACTGACTTTATTATTAGTCTTATTGCTCCTGTTACAGTACTTCAATAGAAGTTGTAAACTATTTTCATTTTTTTATTTTGTGATAAAAAGATAGTTCACATTACTGTACTCAGAAACTAAATGTTACATTTACATTTTCTTCTTTTTTTTTTCAGCAGAAGTTTGCATCCATAATCAGTCCCTCTATTTCAAACAATATTACAGCAAAATCCTATCAAGGGATGTGTGTTTTCTGAAGATATTCCTTGATCCTACAATCCAACTGGATTTTCTCTGGAAGCTTTTTCTTCTTTCTAAAATATAAATGTATTGACTCGTGTGCTCATAAAGGTACTGGATTGATAGTCCTGGAAACTTAATTCCTTTATGCAAAAGAGGGACACAGCAACAGTACAAATTGCCCTACACTCCCACCACCAATTTACTTCAACACTAACACACAGTGCAGGGGGCAGTTGGAATGGGGCAGGTGTGTAGCCAGGGGCAGAGGATTCAATGTTATGTGACTCCTGCAGGCCTCTGCCATGTTATGGTTCTCAAAGGGCTACTTCAACCAATAGGATATCCAAATACTGAGCCTGGGCACAGACCTGAGGATTTGGTCCTTAGTACAAGTTTTTTTTCCATTAGTGTGGTGGAGTGTTTGAGCTAAGCTCTGTATATCTCCATATTAGAAATTGTACTGAAACCTTTAAATCAACACATATGTGCAACTGAACATAAAAATGTATTTTGTTACTACAAAATGAACCGGATTTGAGCTGATGTACTAAGTGAAAGTTTCCTTTAGGTATTGCCAATCCCCTGAGTTATCCAGCCTGCAGCTACCTGGAAATGTTGTTAAATGTAATGAGGTATATTCTGCCCTAAGTGATACCTTGAAACCCTGTTGACTTCAGTAGAGATGCAGCTGTGTCACTGTGGGCAGAATTGTGCCCTCTGATGCACCCTAGTAATATATAATTATTTTATTGCCACATGCAATTTTTTTTTTTAACTATGATCAGATCTACAGATTAAGAGCCACTTTTGCTTCAGAGAACTGTATTCCATTCTGTCTTTCACATCATCATCATCATCTTCAGAATGACCAACTGGGCTCAATTTCCAGAATCTTTAACTGCAGTTTCTGGAACCTTAACCCCTTCCCCCTCCCAACAACCACTACTCATTCGCATTCATAAGGGCACAGACTACAATGTCCTCTCCTGGTGGGGTGAGTAGAAAACAAAGGGAGAAGCCAAGCAGGAGATGTGGGTTGGTAATGGTAGTGGTCACAGGGAGGAATTAGGACTTTGAGTGACAATCATCTCCCAGGGCTGTTGCTGGACCAGAACTCAGTATAGTCAATTCACAGGCAGGATATAAATCGGCCTGGTTGAGATTTACAAAAATTATTTAATTTGTATCAAGGACCAGGATCCCATTGTGCTAGGTCCTGTACAAACACAGGACAAAAGATTATCCCTTCTCCAAAGACCTTATAATCTAAGTAAAACAAGAGACAAAAGCTGGATATAAACAAGGGAGCATGAGGAAACTAGGAGACAATACTAATTTCATTAGTTTCAGCACATCAGTTGCCTAATAGTTGTTGATTTTTTTTTAAGCATCACGAAAAGGAGAATTGTAAAAGAGGACAATGAAGTGGCTTTGCAGATATTTCTGGGGAGCTCCTCCCAAGCATGAGAGGCAGCATGGGAGAAAGCACTAATCGTTGATGAATTTAGTGACTTTTTGGCTACAATCTCATATTTCCTAGCTCTGTGAGCCAAGCCGTGTTGTTTCCAAATTACTTAAGGCCAGATTTTGTCACTCTTTCTCACACTGAATGGTATCTTGCTCAATAAGTGATTCTACTGATTTCAATGAGCTTTCTTATACAAGTCGCTGCTCATCAGTGGGACTAAGGGGTTCACAATTTGGCCCAATGTGAGTACGTGTTGCAGAATCAGACCCCTAGTGTTTTTCTAATATTCTTTTCAATATGAATATTGTGCAGAAACTGTAAGATAGTGAATTATCAGGACTATGTAAACATAGTACAGTACTTCTATTTTAATATTTCCCGCATTTCTGAATAAAAACATTTTGCATATATCAGATGATGTCACTCCTGGGGTATTTATGGATAAAATTATTCTCTTTGGTTTGTTATCTGCAGTATGACTCTCTGTTCCTCATTTTGCGTTTGTTTCACCTGTGAAATGAGTACAAAATGTATAATACAAATCTACAGTAAGGATCAGAGCAGAAGTTTTCCCTTCATTTTTGTTCATTATAGCTTCAGTTACTTGTCATACAACCAGGGTGAAGAATCACAAACATAGTTGCCTTCTAACACTAAACAAGAAACATTACTAGAATAAGAAAATAGCTGACTAAAGCTACTTCCTCTCTGTCTGTCTCTCTGTTGTCCTCTTCCTATCTAGAGTATGCTTTTGACTGTCTTTGACTGTCTTTAATGAAACAGTACACATTTCCTGACCAAGTACTATTTTATTCTGATGAGCACAGAGGCCCAGATCCTCAAAGGTATTTAGGTGCCTAACTCCAATTGAAATCCACTGAAGGAGGTAGGCATCTACGTAACTTTGAGGATCTGGGCCACTGTATCTAGGTTATGGCTGTGTCATGTTGCAAATTATTATCAAATATTTGGGGCCAAATTCTGCTCGCTTTTACAACATGCCACTTCATGGGGCACATTGTTCATGTCAAAGGGTGCTCTGCTTGAAAGCATTGCTATTGTAAACATTTGGAACTAAATTCTTCTCCCTTAAGGGGGTGGCCCAGGTGTAATGAGAATCAGCATTTGTCCACAAATGTTTTCTGAAAGTGCTGAGTGTTCTCAGAGTGCTCTTTTTCTTTAATAAGGGCTGCTCAGTGGGATAAAAAAATGCAAAAGAGCCTCTTAATTAACATTATCCATCTTTGGAATATAATAATATCAAACCATCTCCAATTAGACTTTCAGTAAATTGAAACTGATATTGTAAACAGAGTGTTTGACAGTGATTAGCAAAGCTCTGTGAAGAATGCAATCATTGAATGCTATGCCAGTTATTCATTGAAGGTAGACCTCAGAGATGTCTAACCAGAAAAAGATTATGATGACAAAGTTGAGGATGCATTACATTACATCAGAATATCCTGCAAAAGTGTGGGAACAAACTGTAGCATTTTCTATAAACACATTACTGTGAACAAATTATTATTTTGTCTTGATTTTTTCACCCACAGACTTTAATGAGCTTCACAAATAATGAGAAGTTTAGTAAAAAATATATTAAAAACACATTTTCCTTGGAGAAGTACAGCAAACAAAAATTCTGCTTGTAATAAAACAGACTATGGCTAGCCATTGCATCATGCTCATTAAGGGCTGCATTTATAATTGTTTTAATAATGATTTTCCAGATTGCTTTAATGATTCATAATGGGCTCAGTCTTCCAGTTCATGCAGGGCTGGCCTTACCATGAGGCGAACTGAGATGGCCACTTCAGGTGCCAGACTGGGGGAGGGCGCCACTAGGACCCAGAGTGTAGAAAATTGTGTCTCCTGCTGGTGCATATGTATTCTCTCTGCTCTAGATGCACAGAGATGGTGGAGTGCTGTGCTGGAGGACAGAGTGCACAAGAGACATAACAGGGAGGGAGGAGAAAAGTGAGAGGGAACAACAGAAAGCAGCAGGAACTGCAGGGAGAGAGAGGAGAAATCTCTTATGTACCTCTCCTGCACCCCCAGGAGCCTGGACTGATTAATCTCAGCTTCACAGGGAGCTTCCTGTTTCCTGCTGCTTCCCTGAACCCACTTGAGGAGAACAGGAAGTCAACTGAAGTAGTAGGAGCCACTTAGGCCCTTAAGACGCTGATATCTTCCGTCACTCAGGCCCTGCTACTAGCCTACTTATTTGGCCCCTTCAATTGAGTGTTGAGAGCCACTATAGCTGGCACAGAACAGCAGTCATGAGTGAAAGAAGAAAACGCCCCTCTGGGGCAGCATTCAGAAAAAGAAAGAAAGCAAAGGAAGCTTTTCTATCGAAGCAGGAAGGAGCTCTCCTGAGATGCATAGACACAAATGTTCACGGTGAGCCTTCCAGCCCCAGTGAGGATGTGAGTGATGAGGCGATGCCTGATCTTCCAGTTAGTCAGAGTGCAGGTGACCTGGCAGCTACTGCAGCATCCATATCTCCATCTCAAATGGATGTAACCATGCACATTCCTGAAGAAAAGTGTAGATCAGAGAAGAGTGTGGTGGAGGCACAAGAAACAGCTGCTGATGAGTTTAGTTCCTTAAGTCTAGATGATCCAAGACTGTGGACCCACTTGAGCAGTTGCCTGAGGGACTTCCTTGTACAGCATGGGCTGCAGCAAGTGAAAAACTTCATGTTCCCCAAAGACAATGAAAATAGAAGTTTCCATCCAACACATTACTGGCGTGAAATCCCCAGTGCTGACAAAGTGGAGAGACCATGGCTTATGTACTCAAAAACCCAGAATGTTGCATGCCGTTTTGTTGCAAACTCTTCCAGTCTAATGTTCCAGCCACATTGGATTCTACAGGAACAAAGGACTGGAAAAATCTGGCTAGAAATTTGGCATGCCATGAGAAGGCAGCAAATCACCAGAGAGCATTCCATAGGTGGAAAGAGCTTGAGTTGAGACTAAAGTTAAGGGCCACCATAGATGATCAGCATCAAGCATCAGAGTCTCTTTACTGGCAAAATGTTCTGAAAAGGCTCATTGCCATTGTGAGAGTGCGTGCTACCCAAAACCTAGCACTGTGGGCACTTCAGATCAGCTGTATGTGCCAAACAATGGAAACTGCCCTAAAATTGTGGAGCTGATGGCTGAGTTTGATGCTGTACTCCAGGAGCATCTAAGAAGAGTCACCACCCAAGAAATGTACACACACCACTACGTTGGAAAAACAATTCAAAATGAGATCATACTGTTACTGGCAACAAAATTGTGACAAAAATAAGATTGTGGCAGATCTGAAGTCAGGAAGATATTATTCTGTTATTCTGGACTGCACACCTGACATCAGCCATACGGAACAAATGACTTTAATGGTTGAATTCTTTAACCAGGTGCTAGATTGTGCAATACAGTCAGTTGAAGAACATTTCATGCAGCAAAAGGAACACAGCAGTATATTTGGGATGTTGTATGATATTCCAAAACTCCTCACTATACCCGAAGAAGACCTACACCAGTAATGCAGGGCACTAGAAACAGTGTTGACACATGATGACATGCACGATATTGATATGAGTGATTTAGGTGATGAACTGAAAGCCCTTTCAAGATACATTTCAGCAGGATCAACTCCAAAGGCTTTTCTGGAACATATATGCACAAATAAGATGATCACCCTCTTTCCAAATGTTTTTGTTGCTCTGGACATACTTCTAACAGTTCCAGTAACAGTTGCCAGTGGAGAACGCAGCTTCTCCAAGCTGAAGTTAATAAAAACCACATCTACGCTCCACAATGACACAGGAGAGGCTGTTCGGCCTTGCAACCATCTCAATAGAGCATGAGCTGGCCCAGACTGTGGCCCTTCAGCAGGAAGCAGTTCAAGTCTTTGCAACCAAGAAGGTACGGAAAGCACCACTTTGATTATTCAAACAGATAAAAAAGCCAGTGTTTACTATGCAGACAAGAAAAGTTACATTTGCTGTTCAGGCGTTTGAAAGTTAAGTGTTACTTAAAATTTTTGAACAAGGCATTTTAAGTTGTTAGTTCTCCTTTATTGGGGTAGATAGCAGAGCAGTACCATGAGAGGAGCAGAACAGGAAGAAGGCAGAACTGAGAACTTTCAAAGTTTTGACCCAAGCGAGGGGGCATGGGGGCGTCATTTGAGCTCCCCGCCTCAGATGCCAAAATGTTGTGGGCTGGCCCTGAGTTCCTGGGCACCCAAAGCTCGTTGAGGTAAAGAGGAGTTTAGATTATATATGGAATGGAGGGCAGGGTCCAATATATGTGTTTTATACAAGCATATTTGTACCTTTTTCTTTTGTATCATGATGACCTATGTATAAACCTCAATTGGCCCAGTCCCAACCTCCACATTCAAGGTCCAGACCAGCCTCTTATTCTCATGGGGCTAAATCACGTATCTCATGCAGGCACACATTGTTGGGACACGGATTAAAGTGCCTCCCCCACCTTGCATGGCCAGTATAAAGGGGGCTCAGAATTACAGCTTCTGTGCCCCAGGAAATGTTAGGGGTTACTATCCAGCTAATCCTCTGGGAGCAACTTGCCAGAAAGGGGGAGGCAAGGAGTAAGTGGAGTGATGGCTCCACCCCTTCTAGGCATCAGCCCACAGGCATTAACCTGGCTGCATCCTAATGAAGGAGGAGGGAATATGCTGCACTTTAAAAATGAATTTAGCAAATTGCTCTCCCTTGGTACACCAAGGAACTCCACAGAGTATTCTGATCCAGGGTAGTCCTATATAACATAATAAGGAAATCAGTAATGGGCACACAGGACTGAGCCCTCAGTTCTTGCTTGGCCAAAACTCCCATTGACTTCAAAAGTAGTTTTGATGGAACGGCAGGATAGAGCTGAATGCAGTTCTGAAAATTCCATAAGTGACAACTGATATTACCTTTCCTTAGTATTGTCAATGGAAAAACAGTCTCAACCACTAGCTTCCTGATCTTTTAAAATTCCTCCTGAATTGTAAAAATATGATTTACAGAGAGTGGGGAAAGGGATTCCTTTTCATTTGGTAGCAGTTCCATATATTATGCTCCAAAGTCTTGGAAACAGCTATGGTATAAGTGGCTGAATAATATACCAGACTGGTTTCTGTTCCTGTGAAACTGAACTACGCTTGACCTCAAAGATAATTTTGCCATATTGTAGCTATTGCTACAACAAGAAGATTCAGATGAAATTATACTGATGTCTGTGATCTACATAATCAGTCATTTCAAGTTTTATAAATAATTTCTGCTATGCTGTGAGTGTTTGCCATTTGCATTTCACAAAGTCTGTGGTAAGACAATTAATATTTCTGGGGAGGGGGAAATAGATTAAATATAATTACTCTCCTAGAAGCATGATTTTTTTTGCTATTTTTTCAATTCAGTGTGTAATTTGCAGGACACATCTTATTTGTAAAAAGAAAAAAACATGCTCTAAGGGATACAACAGTAATTCCTTTCAAACTAAGTGGGGTTAAAAATACATTGATGATTGGTTAGGAGTAATGCTGTTAGTGTAGAATCTGTCAAACAAACGATAAGCAGAGTAAAAATGCTACTAGACCACATGTAGCCTGCATTTTTCACATCTGTAAATTGTAATTTCAGTATTTGAAACATTTTGAGAATAAATGCCACAGGCAATAATATCTTGCTTAAACTTTTGCATGGTACAGCTGTTTGCAACTTTAAAATGGATGCAACTACATCCATTCCTAAGCCTCAAGAAGTAAAATGACAGCTACAAGTGCCTTGAAGAAATATGTGCTCCTGTTTGCATTGTCCTGCAGGTTACTCCTGAAGTGCATTAAATCTGCAGTGATGGTAACTTCAATTTTAAAGAGAGCATTATGCAAAAAAATTATATCATGGCATCAAGGGACAATATTATTTATATTTGGAGCCCAATCCTGGTCCCACTGGAGCCAGTGCAAAACTCCTGTTGACTTCAGAGGGAACAGGAACCGGGTCTTTGCTGTAAACACTTCGCTTTTAATTAGCACAGTACATGTATTTGTTTAACCAGTTCAAAGCGCTCGCCCAAATTCCTAGGACACAGGATGAGACAATATTTGTCCATGTTAAGATGGAGGGCCTGATTCTCCACTGCCTTGCAAGTTGACGCTGCATACTCATTTAATCTTGAGTGCAGCTTCTATTTTGCTGAAGTCCTTGACTTCAGCCCAGCACACTCAAATCACAACTAGCCCCTTCTTCATGCCGTCAGCTTGGTGAGGCAGCTGGCCACCTGCCAAATCCTCTTGGCTAGCCTCTAAAATTCACAGATTACATAGGCCTATTCAATAGAGTCAGTAAGAATAATACAGAGCTTCTCAGACTTGATTGTTAGGCATCTCTTAAACAAATGTCTATTAATTTTTATCTGATAGCATAACATTAGAAAAAATTCCAGGAATCATGCTAAATGCATTGTTCAGTGATGGATCCGGGATTTTCCTAAGGCTCTGTGGTAAGAAACAGCAGGAATAGATTAGTTTCTTGTAAACTCTGATTTTCAGGGATTCACACCTCTAGGGGAAATCTTCTGGGGCTAGAACCTGACTAGTTTTCAGTATCAGAAGTGATTCTTACTTTTTATAAAAAGAAAAAATAATTAGGGGAGACACTCCTAGTCCTGGTGTATAGGAAATGTTTTTCCCCTCCTCTAACTCAAAACCAGACTTGGTTTTGAAATGGACATGTGGCAGCAGAACATAGGTTCACAGTGTCAACAACTTGCTTTATATTGTTTTAGTATCTTAATAGTAACTGTTCCCTCTCTTGTATGAATGGATATTTTTTCTTGTTAAGGAATTCCTTAATAATACTCACATAATGCAGAAATTTTCTATTCTGAAGACATTGGTTTAAAACATTATAGTCCCCCTAAAGTCATTTGGCAAAATCCTGATTTGCAATGACAGAGCAATCAGTGAAGCTCAGAAACAGAGGGTGCAAATGTGATTTTAAGTTTCCTTTTTTGTTCTCTCACTTCTTGGCCAGTATGTGCAGGGCCAGCTCTCCCATGCTACTTAGAACAGCCAGAAATTGTGCTGGGTGCAAAAGGCCATTTCAACAACTGGGATTTGCCAGAGCACAGGGACACCTTGGCCAAAACCCTTTTCCCTGGCCACAATCCAGGCTAGTTGCAGGATTCACCATTCACTTCACCATCCAAAGAATCCTCCAGGAAATACAGAGAAATTTCCACTAGTCTAGGGCCTGTCCCAATAGCAATTTGGGCACTGACTTCAGTAGGCGTAAGATTGGACCCTGCTATTGTAGGGCCATGATAAAGCAAAGAAAGATACACTTTAAATGTTGCTGAATATGGCTACAGTAGTGCTGCTGAAATTATATTGCCATTAGTTCTGTTTTGACTAAAGTATCTCATCAACAAATATATATTTTGTTTAGTAATGTACAGTTTACATCCACGCATTCATTTAACTTTTCATATCAGTTTGGACAGAAGCATTTTCATTCCCTCTCCACAATCCAAGAATAAAATGACTTAAGCCTTGTCTACACTAAAGGGAAAAGTTGATATAAGCTATGCAATTTGAGCTACGTGAATAGCATAACTCAGATCGATGTTGCTTAGATCTACTTACCATGGGGTTCACATTCCCGTTGACTTACACTTCTCGATCTGGTGGAGTAGAGGAGTCAACGGGAGAGATCTGCAGTCGATTTGCAGGTGTTCACTAGACCGTCAACCATCGCGTGTCGATCTCCCAGTAAGTATAGACAAGTCCTTAGATTAGCATGTTTCCCAGCAGTGTCCTTCAATGAAGATTCACATTATTTGTCTAGAAGTAGCTTTAGTACTTCAAGAACTTTTAGGTACCAAAGAATAGTCTTAGCTACTTTCCATATATATAGACACAAATATGATATGATTAAATGTCCTGTGATAAAGAAAGAAGTAGGAGAGATATGTTCATTAGCAAATATATGGGTGTAACACTAAATGAAATAGAAATTAGTAGTTAGAGCACAAAAATGCTAGTCAAGACTTCTGAGCTCTTTTCTCAGTTTTTCCACTTATTTATTGTCTGACCTTAGTCAAGGCACTTAAGGTCTCTGAGATACCCTTTCTATGGATGGATAAAAAGCATAGTAATAGATTCTTCACAGAGGTTTTGTGAATCTTAATATATTAATTGCAATGATGTTTTTGTGATCCTTGGATGAAAAAGGAACATAAGAATGGCCACACTGGGTCAGACCAATGGTCCATCTAGCCCAGTATCCTGTCTTCCAGCAGTGGCTTGTGCCAGTTGCTTAAGAGGGAATGAACAGAACAGGACAATTTATCGAGTGATCCATTCCCTGTTGTCTGATCCCAGCTTCTGGCACTCAGAATTTTAGGGAGGTTAAGTGCTGTAAGTATTATTATATAGATAGGTGACTAAACATATTACTTTAAAATTGTACTTGTATCTAGAGGGGAAAATGACATTGTACATCTGTGATGTAAATAAAGGACTGTTGCTTTTGAATAGAGGTGTGAACTGGTACACATTAATATCATCTTCAGATAAATCAACAACTCTTCAGTTCAGGAAAATTAAAGGTTATAATATTCAATATACACAAGAATTGCTTTTTCCAACTGTGCTGAATATTGCCGAAATCAAAAATACTTTTAATTATAACAGCATCACACTGTTTTTTTTATTTTGTTGTGACAAGCTCTAGTACAATTCTATATTTTGCAGTCCTACTCAATTTTGCCAGTTTTTCTCCACTATCTGAGTCTGGCCTAGCCTCTCTCAGCATGTTAAGTGGATGCTTCAAAATATGTTTTTTATGTTTTACTTCCACAAAGAGGCTGCAGTGGAGAACAGCAGCAAATGGGTTATTGTGTGTCTAATAAAAGTTACTAATTTTCCATGGTTTGTAATGCATAATTTTAGTTTCAGCAAGTTATGCACTCACACAAACACACATTATTTTCCTTCCTCATCCTCCTAGCACACACAAATATAAAGGTAATAAGGATAAATGGGATTTCTCTAATAGGAAAATACTAATTTTGCATTCTTTAAAGGGTATAGTTGAAACTTATTCTACCTTTGACAAAGAGGAGTCTATCCAAATGAAAATGAAGGCTCCAAAATGAAGGCGAAAACATGCTTAAAATCTCAGCTGAGATGTCTTTCAGTAATCAGTGCATAGGTGTTGCACCCTTCCTCCAGTCTCCTTGTCATTTTTATGAAAAGAATATCAATACCTGGCCTACTCATGAAAGCAAAGCAAGAATGGAGAGTGGGTAACCCATGTGCCAGCGTTATGTGCATGTTCAGTACCCCAGCTCTGGCTCTGGGATTTAGCAATTCTACAGCCTTTACGCAAAGGAGGACAAGACGTAAACACAGATTTGTTTGGTCCATATGTTTCTATGGTATGTAAGAGACATGGAGGGAGTGCAGTTAGGCAGACAAATATGTGTGAAAACAGCTGTGGAACTACAGACTTCCCTTCAGATGCATTGAAAGGGGAGATGTGCATATGAAGCAGTCTGCGTGGGCATGGAAATGCACCCTGATCCTGAAAAAGTTCATGAAAGCTTATGCTCAAATACATTTGTTAGGCTCTAAGGTGCCACAAGTACTCCTTTTCTTTTTGCGGATACAGACTAACGCGGCTGCGACTCTGAAACCAGTTTACCAAGTGATCCAGATAGTTCTGAATCACTAATCTGTCCTTTTCATTATTTATCATTTCCCCAATTTTTGTGTCATCTGCAAACTTTATCAGCAGTGATTTTATGGTTTCTTCCAGCTCATTGATAAAAATGCTCAATAGCATTGGGCCAAGAACTGCTCACTGTGGAACTCCACTAGGAACAGACCCACTCAGTGACGATTCCCTGTGTATAGTTACATGATTGATCCATATGAGATGTGCAAGGTTATGTTCATCTGATTCTCACATTGGGCATCAAATGCACCGAGTTGGTACAGGGTTGGTAAACTGCTCAACCCTTATTACAGGTAAAGTCAAGCTTCACTATTCTTGCCCTATTGTGACATGTCAAGGTTCCTCCCCCACTCTGAACTCTAGGGTACAGATGTGGGGACCTGCATGAAAAAACCCCCTAAGCTTATCTTTACCAGCTTAGGTCAAAACTTCCCCAAGGTACAAAATATTACACCCGTTATCCTTGGAATGGCCGCTACCACCACCAAACTAATACTGGTTACTGGGGAAGAGCTGTTTGGACGCGTCTTTCCCCCCAAAATACTTCCCAAAACCTTGCACCCCACTTCCTGGACAAGGTTTGGTAAAAAGCCTCACCAATTTGCCTAGGTGACTACAGACCCAGACCCTTGGATCTTAAGAACAATCCTCCCAACACTTGCACCCCCCCTTTCCTGGGAAATGTTGGATAAAAAGCCTCACCAATTTGCATAGGTGACCACAGACCCAAACCCTTGGATCTGAGAACAATGAAAAAGCATTCAGTTTTTACAAGAAGACTTTTAATAAAAAATAGAAGTAAATAGAAATAAAGAAATCCCCCCTGTAAAATCAGGATGGTAGATATCTTACAGGGTAATTAGATTCAAAAACATAGAGAACCCCTCTAGGCAAAACCTTAAGTTACAAAAAAGATGCACAGACAGAAATAGTTATTCTATTCAGCACAATGCTTTTCTCAGCCATTTAAAGGAATCATAATCTAACACATACCTAGCTAGATTACTTACTAAAAGTTCTAAGACTCCATTCCTGTTCTGTCTCTGGCAAGAGCAGCATACAGACAGACACAGACCCTTTGTTCCTCTCCCTCCTCCCAGCTTTTGAAAGTATCTTGTCTCCTCATTGGTCATTTTGGCCAGGTGCCAGCGAGGTTACCTTTAGCTTCTTAACCCTTTACAGGTGAGAGGAGCTTTCCCCTGGCCAGGAGGGATTTCAAAGGGGTTTACCCTTCCCTTTATATTTATGACATGACATAACCATATTGTCTTCACCATAGGACTGGGCTATTTCCCCAGCAACTAAAAATGTGGTTTGGAGAAGCATATATGTTCTATGATCTTTCCACATCTTTCCTATGTGATTTCAAAGGCATATGACTCCTTTCTGAGGACTCAGTCTTTGCCTTTACCTGGCCCCCTTCCCATTTCCCCACTTGTAGTTCTCCATGGCTTTCCAATGCTTAGTGATTTTTCCACACTTGCCCTGTCTGCCCATGATTTGCCTAATCACTGTTTCCCCTGCAGTGCTCTGTCTGCAATTTTCTTTTCCATCCAAATTTCTCTACAATATTTTCCACGTAGTTCATAACATGGGAGCTTCCAGCACTGAGGGTCAGTTAAAAATAACATGCATAAGGTTCACAGTAGGTTAAATGCTGAGCCTTTCTGTTCGACGGTGACTCCTTAAAGGTAAGATCCATATAAGATCTCTCTTGTTTAAATGACATGGAGCAGAAGTCATGACAGAATAGAGCCCTTTCTTTAATTTAGTATTCTGTCAGGAAATAGCTTATTATAATATACAGAATGATCTACCTGGTGGCACTCTGTTATGGAGTATTCATAGTAATGTACTGCTCATTTCCAGTCACTCTAACATTTGATATTTTTATATACGATAGACTTTTTGTAAAGGAATTGAGATGTTGAGCCAGATCCTCAGCTGGTGTAATTTTTTGCTGTTCCATCGACTTTCAACCACCTGATGCCAGTTTATACCAGCTGAGGATCTGGCTTGTTGTGTTTTGAGTGTTACCTGGCTTTCACTGAAACACATGTTCCGTCTGAACTCTTTTTAATGTTTTTGTTTCAGCATCGCATATACCCTAACGTATCATTCTAGTACCGCTCCTCCTCTCATATTCTCCCCAAGCTTCATCTTAATCAGTAGCAATTGTTCTCCATTTCTGAAGTGCATTTCATCTTATGGATTCAAACCTTGCTTTAATATATATATATATATATAGTGATAGACCCAGGCCAGTTGGGTACAGCAGAGTAGTCGAAGGTAGATATACTGGCCACTGGATAAGCAGTTTTCTGTTCTCTGAGTGACCAGAGCAGGGGCTGCGCTAGAGCATCAGGAACCTGCTAGAACCAATTAAGACAGTCACGCTAATTAAGACACCTGGAGCCAATTAAGAACGTAGTAGAATCAATTATGACAGGCAGATTTAACAGGACACCTGGTTTAAAAAGAACCTCCCATCAGTTAGTGGAGGGTGTGCAAGGAGTGAGAAGGCATGCTGCTGGAGGACTAAGGAATACAAGCGTGATCAGGCTTCAGGAGGAAGATCCTGCTGTGAGGATAAAGAAGGTGCTGGGGGGAGGCCATGGAGAAGTAGCTCAGAGAGTTGAAACTATCACACAGCTGTTACAGGAGACACTGTAGACAGCTGCAATCCACAGGGCCCTTGGCTGGAATCTGTAGTAGAGGGCAGGCCCGGGTTCCCCGCATCCTCCCCAACTCCCTATTTGATATAAGAAGAGTTGACCTGGACTGTGGGTCCCACCAGAGGAGAAGGTCTCTGGCCTGTCCCCAAACACCCTAGGTGGGCCAGCAGAGGCTGCAGGGATTGTTCTCCTCCTTTTCCCCATGCTGGCTAGTGATGAGGTTAGCTGAATGAACGGCAGGTTTGCGCCACCGGCAAAAGTGGCCAAACTGAGGGCTGCCGTGAATCTCTGAGGCGAGCAAATCTGCCAATAAGTGCAGGATCCACCAAGGCAGAAGAGAAACTTTGTCACAATATATATATATATATATATATATATACACACACACATACATTCAGCACAACTGAAATGCCATCACCTCTGGAGAGGAGGACAGAAAGCAACCAATGTTCCATATCATGTTCTGGTGCAGTCAGGAGCAAAGAGCATTGGCATGTGTGGTTTCAGCAAGGTAAGTTGCTTAGGTGATGATAACCCCAAAGTGATGTAGCTGAATTAAAGCTAAAGTAAAGAGAGCCACAGTGTTAACTCTTTCATTGCCTAACAGCACATACAACTCAACGTACCATAGTCACAATGATTCCATGTCTGCCATCTCTTCATGCTCAGAACCCTCTTTGAAGTCAATGGGAGTTTTGCATCAAGGATGACAGCAGGGCATGGTCCTCAGGCAGTAGTTTTCTTTGCTTTTCCTTCAGATTCCAATCATTGTGGCTAAGAAAGCAACAGCAATGATTAAGTATGAGAGCATCTTTGACTCCAGACAGTCTTTGTTTTCCAGGCTAATTATATTACAAACCCTCTCTCTCCTTTTTAGTTTGCCTTGAAGCTTCTCCAGCTGGGCATGTTCTGCATGCATGGCATCAGATGAAATAACTTCCCCCAGATCACTTGGTACTATCAGTCAAATACCGTTTTCCTGATTCAAAGCAAACACCGTAACCGTTTTCTCCTTAATTATAGTAACAAGTTGGAGGGGGTTGTTGCTGAGCTTTGCAGCAGAAGGAACAAGTTAAAACCTTAGAAAAATTATGGTGTTCTTAGAGATCTGTCGTAGCATCTACTGGTTGTCAGGTGCAGAAAAGACTTCCCCACGAAGGGCCAAATTCTCCTCTGATTTACATAATAGAATCACATGCTGTGTGAGCAAAAGTTAGCTAAGATGCTTTTTGATTGACTGACAGGTTAGCCACAAAAAAGACCCAAGTTGAAACTTTTGTACTAATTTATTTCCATATAGCTCCACTGAAACTAGTAGATGGGAGAGAGGCTGGGGACAAGTATTAATACTTGGTGGCATGGGCCCCTTGGTGAGGGCCTTACATGCTTGGGGGGAGGGATAGCTCAGTGGTTTGAGCATTGGCCTGCTAAACCCAGGGTTGTGAGTTCAATCCTTGAGGGGGCCATTTAGGGATCTGGGGCAAAAATTGGGGATTGGTCCTGCTTTGAGCAGGGGGTTGGACTAGATGACCTCTGAGGTCCCTTCCAACCCTGATATTCTATGATTCTATGATTGCTGTGGGTGTAAATGAGATCAGAATTTGGCCTCTGTCTTCTCAATACATCTGTTAATTTAATGGTAGCCATTTCATTTTGGGTTATGTTGGCTAGATCAGAATTTAAGGACCAGATTCAGATACCCTGCAGAATGAATTGAATGGAGCCTTATTGTATGAGTGATCCCACTGATTTCAATTGGACCATTCATGGAGTAAAGTACTATTCAGCACAAGGAAGAGCAACTTGCATGTCCAAATGTGACACAACGTAGCATAATGATATTCTGTGTTCCATTCATCTGACCTCGCATCAGATGTACCCTGTTGATATAGAGTGATGAAAATGGCACCACTGAAGGGCTGCTGCATCCCTAGGGAAGGAAGAGCAGAATTGACCTCGGAGGTAATCCTGGCAGCGTTTACATTGCCGGCCACTCTTGGGCACTACACTGGGTAGAGGAGCTTTCAGTTCTGCTGGTTTGCAGCAGATTCAAAGGAGCCCAGGCAGCAATGGCTTAGGAGCAGATATGCCTAATTAGCACATCCCCCAGTGTCTTAGCCACACATCTCCTCGACCAGCATTGTCCACCTGTGCTGGTGCCTGAAGGTTCCCTGGCTCAGGGGATGATGCCTTGAGGTACTAGACCGCTATCCTTTAGCATATTATTTCAGTGCTAAGGGCACTATGCCAGGGTGGCAGGAGTTGGATATCACAATTTCATAGAATTGTTGGTGAATCTGAGTCTCTTTGAAAAGCAGCTCATTCGAATTCTTCATGGATTGTTTGTTTCTGTGTAGAATTCATTACCTGTACATTTCTAATTAGAATGGTTGCACTGGAACAATTGCTTCACTCTCTCCAGCTGACAATTATTTCTTCCCTCATCAGCATGCAGGACCTTTTTTGTTGGGTTGATTTACAACAGAAATTTGAACTGCAATATTTTTTATTTGTCCACTCTTTCCACTTACTCATACTTTTGTATGTCAAAAGTTACATTAAACAAATCAGTATTCATACTTTCCTGCCTAAAAGCACAAGTTTTCCTTCCAGGGGACGTTTTCACAGCAGCCAAAAGATTTGATTTTTATATTCATTTTTCCAGTATAGATAGCACTTTCCATCTCAAAAGTCTATTCTCCAAAATATATTAGCTGAATGGTGTAATGATCATATGGGTCTCTGCTCTTTTACTCCAGTTATTTTCCACATTCCATGCCAAATTTTGCACATGGATTAATGTGCACTGAACCCCCATTTTAATAAGAATCCTTCATGCAACCCAGGACAGAATTTGGTCCTTTAACCAACTAGTACGGAAAAGGCAATACTATTGTCCTTAAATATAACACACACACACATACACATACTCAATTTTTCAAGCATTACATCAGGGTCAATCATTTCCTTTAAATGTTTTTACTTATTTTTATCCCAAGAGAAAAGTTATGAGTTATTTAGGGATTGTTACTGTTGTCATGGGGAGAGAGCAATCAGACTGAAGAAAATATGCTGCTAGTTGAGGAAAGATCATTAAAAGTGTAGACACGCAGGCATGTGAACACACACACACACACACATCAGCACGAAGCCCTATATCTGTTAAAGAAAAGAATAGGCAGATATTTCAGCTGCACAAGGTAACAATGATTAGTTTTAAAGCATCTCCTTCAGCTGTTGGCTTTGAAGTCTTCAGAAGAAGAAAAGCAATGGCAGACGATTTGTGCTCTTTGAGTGTTTAATTTGAGATGGGCAGAAAAGATCATTCAGCTGAGTTTGGGGCTTATTAAGGATGTGTTATCTTCCTTTCAGCTTCTGGTACGTTAGATACTACAAAGTACTACAGCTTTAGTTACTACAAAGTACATTTTTGACATAATATATTTTTTCCTGTGACATTTGTTTTCCTTGTGTGTAACAAGTGTATGTCATTGTATCTCAGTTATTTAGGCATCATTTTACAATTAATCGGAATACTTGCTTGCATAATTAGAAATCAAGCCTTGTGGGTTTGAGTTGCCTGCTGCACTTGTAACTGAATTGTAACATATACTAAGTGAGTAACTGGTTTTCAGTCCCATGCCCTTCTATTATCTCTGAAACAAAATTAGACTTGCAATAAACATCAAGATGTCACCAGACAGTTTAATTGATTACATTTACTTAAAGTATATAAAACATAATTCATCTGTGAGATACACCATGAAAATTAAAATTAGCTTAACATAATAAGTACCAGCCTGCACCTCAGACTAGGGTGAGCGAATAGCAAATGTGAAAAATCAGGATGGGGGTGAGGGGTAATAGGAGCCTATATAAGAAAAAGACCAAAAAATAGGTCTGTCCCTATAAAATAAGGGACATCTGGTCACCCTACCTCAGATGCTTTTTTTAAGCTAATTTTTGCTTATGCTTTTTATGAAGATTTGAATACAACATCATTAAAAAAAAACCCTCTCCCCAAACTCAACCATGCCCTGCTTCCCTCCTGGCATGCGGGCTTCTCCCCTTCCCTCCCCCTTTATGTGGACAGGCTGCATTGCCAAAGCCAATACTGCTCCTGGCTCCTCCAATGCACCTGTGTCCAGACAGAGATTCTAACTATGTATTCCTCTACCCAGCTCCTGGTGTGGATTTGCAGAGACTGTAGCCTGTATTTCTCCATCATAAGAAGCCAGGCAGGGAGGACTATCCAGCATGAGAGGGGCCCACCAGTAGAATTTCTCAGGTGAGAGGAGGTGACTAGGCTCAGGAGCATCCATGCACATGAGGAACTCATTGATATTATGCATATGGAGAGCTCCAAGGCTGACAATGCAATATAGCTGGTGAGGACTGCCGTGGCACCACCAAGGGAGGAAGAAACAGTTCCTTCGCAGGGAGGAAGCTGGCTGCTGGTTATTTCTGGAAACAGGCAGTGCTCCACCCCTGCTCCTAATGCAGAAATAAAATAGAAATAAAAAAACTGTATGCTGCCCTGGTATCGAGGGATGAGGAATCTCTCCAAAGGTGGAGGAGTAGAAACCATATACCCTGAAGTCTCGAAGGATCATGGCCAGCACTCCCAAGAGGTAACTAAGGATGGTGGAAGATGGTGACTCCCTTCTAAGGGGGACAGAGGCATCCGTCTGCCAGGCTGACAATGTATCTGGGGAGGTGTGCTGCCTGCCAAGGGCCCATATCTGAGACATTACAAAAGGATTGCTGAGGACCATCCGGCCCTCTGCCCATTACCCCATGCTGCCCATCCATGTGAACACTGATGATACTTCAAGGTCTGACCCTAAGCAGATAAGAAGTGACTACAGGGCTCTGAAAATGAGGATAAAGGAAGTGGGGGTGCAGGTGTGTTTTCACTGATCCTTCCAGTCATGGGTACAAGCCCAGGCAGAGACAGACACATCTGGGGGTGAATACATGGCTGCCTGGATGGCATTGCCAGGAGGACTTTGGCGTCTCTAACCATAGGATGCTGTTCCGAGAAGAACTGTTGAGAAAAGATGAGATCCGCCCATCAGGTAAGGGAAGAGTACTTTCAGATACAGACTGGCTAACCCAGTGGAGCGAGCTTTAAACTAGGTTCAACAGAGGAAGGAGACAAAAGCCCACAGGGAAGTTCAGAACATGGAGATCCGAGTGAAGGCTCAGAATCTAGAGGGAATATGGGCAATCGCAGCAGGGACAAAGGAGAGACAAGAGGGAATATAGGGGGAAATCTAATGATCATCTTACATGTGTGTGTATACTAATACAAGAAATAGGGGGAATAAACATGAAGAACTAGAAATACTAATGAATAGTCACAATTATGACATAGTTGGCATCACACTGGTGGGATAATTCACATGACTAGAATATTGGTACAGAAGGGTGTAGCTTGTTCTGGAAGGACAGTCAGAGAAAAAAGGGAGGGGATGTTGCCTTTTATATCAAAGATGTATTCACTTGCACTGAGGTTAAGATGGATACAGGAGACAGATTTGTGAAAAGTCTCTGTGTGAGGATAAAAGAGATTAAAAAAAACAAAAGTGATATCATGGTAGGGGTCTACCATAGACAATCTAACCAGGAAGAAGAGATGGCTTTTTTAAAATAAATAAAATCATCCAAAGCACAGGAGTTGATGGTGATGGGGGACTTAAACTATCCAGACATCTGTTGGGAAAATAATACACTGTGACACAGATATCTAACAAGTTCTTGGAGTACATTGGAAACAACTTTTTATTCTATAAGGTAGAGAAAGTGACTGGGGAGAAGGAATTCCCTATTTGTCAGAATCAAATCTAGAGGAACTGGTTGAGAATTTGAAGGTGGAAGGGCAGCTTGGGTGAAAGTGAACATGAAATAATAGAGTTCATGATTCGAAGGAATGGGAGGAGGGAAAACAGCAGAATAATGACAATGGATTTCAAAAAAGGCAGACTTTAGCAAACACAGAAAATTGGTAGGTAAGAGCTCATGGGAAGCAAGTCTACAGGAAAAAGGAGTTCAGGAGTGTTGGCAGCTTTTTACAGACATTATTAAGGGCACAAAAGAAAACTATTCCAACGTGTAGGAAAGATAGGAAGTATGATAAGAGACCACTCTGGCTTAACCAAGAGATCTTCAATTATCTAAAACGCAAAGCGAGTCATGCAACAAGTTGAAACTAGGTCAAATTATGAAGGATAAATAAAAAAAAATCCACCAGCATGTAGGAACAAAATTAGAAAGGCCAAGGCACAAAACAAGACTAAACTAAACTAGGGACGTACAGGATAACAAAACATTTTACAAATACGTGAGAAGTGAGAGGAAGAACAAGGACTGGGTGGGCCGATTACTTAATGAGGAGGGAAAGACAATAACAGAAAATGCAGCAATGGACAAAGTGTTAAATACATTTTTTATTTCAGTTTTCACAGAAAAGGTTAGCAATGGATCGGACAAGGAACATAGTGAACATCAATGTAAATTGGGTAGGCTCTGAGGTTAAATAGGTAAAGAACAAGTTAAGAATTACTTAGACAAGTTAGATGTCTTTAGGTTTTCAGGACCTGATAAAATGTATCCTAGAATACTTAAGAAACTGACTGAATAGGTCCCTGAGAATTTGTGGACAACGGGAAAGATTCCAGAAGACCAGAAAAGGGCAGATATAGCACCCATTTATAAAAAAGGGAAATAAGGACAACATATGGAATTATAGACCAGTCATCTTAACTTTCGGTACCTGGAAAGATAATGGAGCAAATAATCAAACAATTTGTAAGCACCTAGAAGATAATAAAATTATAAGTAACAAGTCATATCAAACCAATCTAATTTCCTTCTTTGACAGTATAATAAATCTTGTGGATAGGGGGCAAAACAAGTAGATGTGATATACCTTGACTTTAGCAAGGCTGTTTCACATGTCTTTCTCATAAGCAAGTTAGGGAAATATAGCCTAGATGAACCTATTATAAGGTGGGTGCACAACTGGTTGGAAAACCATACTCAGAGAGGCAGAGTCCTGTGGCACCTTATAGACTAACAGACGTATTGGAGCATAAGCTTTTGTGGGTGAATACCCACTTCGTCAGATGCAAGACGTATTCACCCACAAAAGCTTATGCTCCAATACGTCTGTTAGTCTATAAGATGCCACGGGACTCTTTGCTGCTTTTACAGATCCAGACTAACACGGCTACCCCTCTGATACTTGACATACTCAGAGAGTAGTTATCAGTGGTTCACACTCAAGTTGGAAGGGCATATTGAGTGGGGTGCAGCAGGGATCTGCCCTTGGTCCGGTTCTTTTCAATAGCTTCATACATTATTTGAATAATGGTATAGAGGGTATGCTTATAAAGTTTGTGAATGATGCCAAAAAGGGATGCCAAACTGTTCCCTAAAAAAGCAAATATTATTCTGGGCTGTATAAGCAGGACTGTTGTGAGCAAGAAACAAGAAGTAATTCTTCCACTCTACTTAGCACTGATAAGACTTCAGCTGGAGTATTGTGTCCAGTTGTGGGTGCCACATTTTAGGAAAGATGTGGATAAATTGGAGAATGTCCAGAGGAGAACAACAAAAATTATTAAAGGTCTAGAAAATATGACCTATGAGGAAAGGTTGAAAAAAATGGGTTTGTTTAGTCTGGAGAAGAGAAGGCTGAGCTAGGGACAAGATAACAGTCTTCAAGTATATAACAGGTTGTTATAAAGAGGAGAGTGATAAATACTTATCAGGGCTGTCCCTAGCAGAGGGGGGTCCTGAGACAACCCCCACCTCTGCCCCAGGCCCCGTTTCCACTTCCCCCCGTCCCCCAAGTGCCCACCCACCTACACCTTTTTTCACCCCCGCTCTGACCCTGCCCCACCCCCATTCCACCTCTTCCCCAAACCTCCCCTCCCTCACCCCGCCTCTTTCCAGCTTCCGCCCCCTCCTCTGAGTGACGCTTGGAGTTGGTAGAGTGGAGCAGGGGCAGCCTGGGGTTGGGTCGCTCACTGCTGCAGGGGCCAAGGTCCCCACTTATCCCCCAGGCCGCCCTGGACCCCGCATCCCCCTGAAGCACAGGTCCCCCACAAAGCGCAGCGCCCAGGGTGGTTTCCCGGTTCCTCCTGTGGACAGGACAGCTCTGCTTCTTATCCACTGAGGACAGGACAAGAAGTAATGGGCTTAGATTGCAGTAAGGGAGTTAGGTTAATCATTAGGAAAAACTTCCTAATTGTAAGGGTAGTTAAGCATTGGAACAAATTATCTAGGGAGGTTATGGAATCTCCATTACTGGAGGTTTTTAAGAGCAGGTTAGACAAACACCTGTCAGGGATCATCTAGATGGTCTAAATATACATAGTCCTGCCTCAGTGCAGGAAACTGGAATAGACCTATCAAGGTCCCTTTCAGCCCTACCTTCCTATGAGTCTATGATTCAAGCCTGTTTCATCTATCTTCCAGCCCCTTTTCAATTCCCTGTCTTAAAATTCGGGATATACTAAGATTTTTGAGTCATATCCTCAGTTTTAGTAACTCCAATGGAACTACATTAGTTTCCATCAGCTGAAGCTCTGGCCCTTTGTGTATGTACAGTGTGTGTGTGTAAGTAATAGAGTTCCCCCAGCAGGCTGTTTAGCTCAAGCCACAAAGAGTCATGTGTTCAGTTCTTGAGGCCTCTGTCTCGATTGTTGGTGTTACTCAACATAGCAGCTTCACATAATTCCATGCTTTAAATTGTTGGGGGCCCCTGATGGCTAGGGTAAGCTTCCTTTGTCCAGAGCAGATATGTAATCTGCTGATTAGCACATGTTATGCCTGTCATCTTTGCCTGATCCACAGAGGAAGAGTCTGTTACAGAGCCAGGCTATTTAGCTCAAGCTGTAGCGATTTATGCTTTTACCTCTGTAGGTCCTTGATTCAGTCTCTAGTGTGTCAGCCAAAATAGCAACTGTCAAATATGCAAGAGAAAATGATAACTGAAAGAAGGCTTCAAGGTCCTGCAGCATGACCTCAAATGAGTCTTGAAAGGCAGAGGGACAGGCTGAGCAATTAATTACTGCACTAGCTTGGGGGATGGATGGAGCTGCACTGTACCAGTAAGGCCTCCAGGAGACACTGTGTCTTATTGTTGTGCCAGTTATTTTCTTAATCTTTCCAAAATATTGGTCAAATCCTAACAGTATGTAAGGGAGGGAGGGTAGATGACTATGCTGTACCGTAAAGCGATGTAAGCAGAGTCAGGATGAGCTCTACTCTGACATCTGGTGGTGAATTGTGGCAGGCTGTGGAAAAGAACTTCAGGGGCTGATCTCATTTGCATAGCCACACCCACTCCACCTAGATGCTCACTTTGCCTGCTGTGGGATCCACAGTTTCTCTGTTATTGGGGCAGGAAGAATAAAATGTTATTATCCTGATTATGTGAATCAAGGACAGTGAAACTGTACTTGGCTTTTTGTTATGCTGGAGGGACTTGCCATCAACTAAGTAGCACTCAATAGACAAGGGACATGGGTTCCAAAACTTAGTGAATGGAGAGAGGCTGGGGATAGGCATTTGTACTTTGTGGTATGGTCACCTTCTGAGGGCCCTAAATACTAACTGTGTACCTTCTTTACTCTCCACTGTGTAATAGCAGAGCTAATTTTGATTCCACTAGGAGTTTGGTTACAGATTGTGAGCTAAATTCACTTTGGGCCAATGGTGCACCAGCACTGAGGCTCTCCTACTATGAGCTGAAATCACTAAGTACTGTGTTAAGTAGTAGGGAGCTGGAAGATATATTGGTGAATGGCTCGCAGGATGGCTGCTAGAGAGGAGCAGCTGGTGGAGAGGAATGGCTGGCAGCGAAGGCTGCAGCAGAAACCCATGGAGAGGTAGGGCAGTCGGCCATTGGAGCATGTAAGGTGCCCCTTTACTCCCCCACCCCATTTCCACACTGGCTGGGAGGGGGGTTAAAACCCTGCAGATGAACTTTTGAACTCTAGACTCACCAAGGACAGAGACAGAGACTTTTGGGTGGCAGAATTTGGGGTTGTTGGACTTTTGGGACTTTGGGTGACTTTTGGGTTGCTGGATTCAAGAACCAAAGGGAAAGGACACGGCCCAATTTGCTTGGGGTGGGTTTTTGCTCATGGTTTGTGTAATGAATCCTGTTGGTGGTGTTTCCCCAACATAATGCCACATTGTTTCTCTCTGTTATTAAAAGGCTTTTGCTACACTCTGTCTCTGTGCTTGTGAGAGGGGAAGTATTGCCTCTTAGAGGTGCCCAGGGGAGAGGGGGTGGTATATATTTGTCCCAGGTCACTGGGTGGGGTCTCGAGCTGGTTTTGCATTGTGTTATTGGAATGGAACTCCTAAATATTGAACCCGGCCCTTGTTGCAGCCAACTCTGACAGGCAGAAGGGTTACAGCTAAAACCAACCAAAATCTTCCCAGCTCAGGATAGGATGCTACATATTGTCCTAGCATACTGCACTGCAAGTCACTTCTTATTGCTTCTATCCACAATATAAATATGCTCTCAGTGACACATACTGACACACTGCGTACGTGACAGCATGTGTTGCCATTACACATTAGCTGGTTTGTGGATCAGCGAGGTGTCTCCTCGTGCAGCACTAGGCTGGTATAGTCACGAGGAGCACAGTGTTGTGCAAGAAGCTGCACGCTATCTGGTTGGCCATGTTATATGCACTGCTGCTTAGACCCTTTTTTACTTTGTAAACACTTGTACAGGGCAGGATTTAGGGCTATGTACTTCTAGCACATTCATGTTTCCATTCCACATAATTTCATTAGCTGACACCATTTTAATAATATTACAGCATATAAGCAGAATTTGTAATATTTTTCTTCTTTCCTTTACTTGTGGTGATTTATTCTTAATTTTACTGATATCCTCTACTTCCTTTGGCAACTGCCCCTCCCCCCACCACCACCACTTTCCTTCTTCTTTGTCTTCCTCTGGATGAAGAAGGAGAAGAATTGGGGTGTGTGGATGAATGAAGGATGTTCTCCAGGTTAGTAATTTGGCTGTAAAATGTTCTTCCTTTTTCTCCACAGATCTCTCCCCTTGTGTATAAATTAGGGTGCCCATCTTTTCAAAAGGCAAAAGAGGTACACATGAAGGAGCCCTGCCCCTTCTGTGGCCCCGCCCCTGCACCTCTTCACACAAGGCCCCACCTCTGCACCTCCTTTCCTTCCCCCTCCTCCTCCCCACCCCCCCTCAGTGCCCTGTCCTCTGGCTAGGCTGGAAGCAGGAGCCAGGCCATGGTAAGAGCCACCCAGGAAGCCCAGGCCACTGTGGGGAGCCCCAGACCCTCCATCTGCCCTGGGCAGAGTACTGGGGTCCCGAGAGCTGCCTCTGGCCTGTGTCCCCACCCTTTGGGGTGCACCAGCCAGGGCAGGTGGAGGGTCTGGGGATCCTCACAGCAGCGTGGGCTCCCTTGGCAGCTCTTACTACCGCCTGGCTCTGACTTCTGGCCTGGTGGGACCTTGGCAGGGAGAAGAGGCACAGAGAGCCGGGGCCCCCAGGGAATCCGGGACAAATGCTGTCTTGGAGTCATTCAGCCCAGAACTGGGACTTGAACTTTGCATTTCAGGACTGTTCCTCCCAATTCGGGACGGGTGGTCACCCTAGTCTAAATTCTTCTTTCAATCTTCATTTTTGGTATTCAAGTAAGTTAATGGCAAACATTTCTCATACAGTGCTGTATTACAGCATTACAAAATGTTGTTTCTCATGGATGAAAATAAGTTGTTCTGTGCTTGGCTTCAGTAGCCTGTGTGTGGCCCTGGATTCCCTCCAGGCTGCAAACTAATAACAGAAAATGCGGGGGAAAGAACAGCCTGTTCACCAGCAGAGGAAGAAACAGAGTGAATCAGGAAAACAAACAAACACTGAATTTGCAGGTATATTAGTTTCATTAGTAGGAAAGGAGCTGCATTTTGCAATTACCTTTCTCCTTTCAACAACAGGACAACAGCCTGAGAAAGTGGCTATTCCAAGTTCAACATGCCTTCTGTGCCATTAAATCTTTTTATAAAGTAGAAGGAAATGTATTTATTACTCACCCAGCCAAAAGCTTTTGAGTGCTAAAATATTTCCCCTTCTCATTATTTATTTTTTTTCCAATTTGTAAATGTTATGAATAATACAAATAGCCAGCCCACATCAAAATCATTTCTCCACACATTTTGTCACAGGCCCAGGACTAGCCCTGCTTTCAATTATGCAAATGTTGTGCATCAAATTCAGATATTGCAAAACCAAAGTTGGGGCAGTTTGCATCCAGAGCCATTTTTATTTGGGTTTGGTCTATATTTATTTTTTTATATCTGAAAAATAAAAAGTATATGGAGATTTGGTGCCATCCAGGATTAGACACTGTTTGGAAGGGTAAATAACACTACGTCTGTATAAGTACAGTAGAAGGAAAAACAGAATTAACCCCTGACCTGGTTTTGTTGCCATTGACTTCAACAGGGTCAGGATTTCATCCAAAGACTTCAGAATATCAAATGAAGGCTTTCACTATTGTGATGCTCAAAACAAATCCAAGAAGCACATGTACCCCGTCTTCTTTGTAACAATTTTTCTGTGATTAATTATGTTTTCCCCAATCTCTGTCACCTGTGCAAGTAATGAATACAAATGATTGAACAATAATTCTTTTCTATCAAAGTTTCTGAAGTACAAATTTGTAAACTTGGGATTTAAAAAGCCTATATCCATTCCACGTTAAATTGTGATGCTGTCAATCTCCCAAATTGAGTAGAATCATATTGGACTGGTATTTAAACAGGAGACTTCTAAAGATCAAGTGCAACAGGAAATAGTGCTGATCATTTAGTAGGCAGTACTCATTATTTTGAATCATCACTGAAATAAACACCCAGTATGGTATTAGGAACATCCGTAAGAGGTGCCATTTTTCATATGGAACTTAGAATTGATCTCCTGACAAATTCTCATTTTAGATCACACAGCACATTTCACTGAGTTCTAGCCTATCTAATTATCCATGATTATATGGCACTAATCACCCTTCTAACTAGTATTAACCTTAGCATCCTGGATAAGTTCTAATTTAGCTGAATACATTCTATTTACCTAAAGTAATTTTCCCTTTGAGTTTCTGATGAATGAATTATTTTTCTTTCTGTCCTAAACTATTGTGTAGTGATACTATGTGTTGTTAAAAACACAGGACCACATTCAGATCTGATATAAGCAGATGCAAGGCTGTTGAAGGCAATGCAAATTCACCTTGCTTACTGTAAATATGAGTTTGCTCTGTGCCGTTTCTTGCTCCAAAGTGTATATTGATTCTTCAGGATGAAAGACACTATACAAAGTAAGATACTGTTATTGATCTCCAGTGGGGGATCACATTTTATTTCCAAAACGCTAGCCTCCAGTAAATCCAATTATCCCTCTTAAGACTCAGTAGCCTCAAGCCCTTCTTTAATGCCTAATAGCAGATGATGCTTACCTGTAATTTCTTTTCAATTATTTCAGTTGTTCCATTTTTAAACAATGTATTATCTTGTATTACACCTGAGGCTTCTGTTTCTGTTTTTAATACAGTGCTGAGAACTTACAGTTTGAAGATTTTCTTGTTCAGGGTGCTCTCTAATGTAAAGATCCATGCATCAAAGGTTTTTTACTCATGATTTTCCTCTATTGTTTCCTGGCTAACAAAACCATGGACTGTTTTAATGCCACAGAAGGTTCTTGTGTATCAGCACCAAAGTATGAGAGACATTGGTGCACTGAGGTGGAAGATCCATATGGATCTGTTACCTTCTGTGAAAGCTTTCTCAGCCACCTCAAGAGAGTGCTCTGAGTCTTCCCCACAGAGAGTCCCGGAGTCTCTAGCACTGTCCCCATCTTATGTGCCATTGTAACCACTGTGCTTTTTGGAAAAAAAAAAAAAGTGCAAAGAATTCTGAAACACACCCAAATGTCTCTTCTCTTTTGCACCCTATCATACAAAACAGGTGATCCTTAAGTTATCATGTATGAATGAACAGAGATATAGTACACTATTTTGTAACTGGTGGTAAAGAGAGAAAAAACAGAGATAAAACCTCCAAATAAAAACTGAGTGGATGCATATTTTACATTAACAAAGCTGGACATAATACCTGCAGCTGAAACACAGTGAGGAAATCCTGCAAGCTTAAAATATATGCACATGGGCCCCAGTTTGACAAAACACACAAGCATCTGCTTCAGTGTTTTGCTAAATTGGATCCATATTTCCAAAGCGCCACTGTGAGAAAGGTGGAGGAATATTTCCCCAGGCTACCAAATCACTCCAAATTGTCTACTGCACCCTAATGGTCCTTAAATGTCCCCTCCCTGCAGGTCACATGATAGAAGGATTCATATGGCAGTTCTGGTCTCATCTCTGTCTCATTCATGAGCGATGTTCCCACAGTGGTCCCCCAGCATTCAGCCCTCCCTCCATGGCAGAACTGCACCATCTCAGCAGCTTGAGGTCTTCCTGCAGCTGCAGTCATGGGGGCTGCATTTGCCATAGAAGTAGGGAGGGAGAATGCTGAATAGGAACCTAAAAATCAAAATGTGCTTGCTGGGAAATAAACTGATAGATCTGGGGATGTAGATTGGTTCCCAATTCTTTATAGCACCCCCTAGCATAAGCAATATACGTTATCATCTGATCTCTCACACAAACTGAAACAGTTAAGTAGCATGACAAGTATAAGATTAAGATTGTATCCGTCACCGATTAACATAATACATTTATTCATAATTTATCCATTAATTGATTTTTGGAAACCAAGTCCTAAAGATATTATTGGTATCACAAATCTATCTGTAGCCCCTAAGAAAGCTTTAAATTCAGATCTCTTAATTAGATTAAAGATATTTAAAATCTCATGCAGGCAGTTATGGTTATA
Source organism: Caretta caretta (assembly GCF_965140235.1). Classification (NCBI taxonomy): domain Eukaryota; kingdom Metazoa; phylum Chordata; order Testudines; family Cheloniidae; genus Caretta; species Caretta caretta. Next base: position 93,167,438 of record NC_134209.1, on the reverse strand, counting down.
CATTTTGAAGTTTAAATATAAGTTATTCCAACAAAACTCAGCAGTCTCAGCAGGATAAGAATAGCTTAATTCTTTTGCTAACTGTGTCCACCTTTCATTTAAACATGCCCCAGGAGAAACTGCCATCATAAATACAGAAGACATAAAGAGATGGAGGCTTGAATTTTTGGTAGTTTGTCAGAACACTGAAAAATAAAAAAGACGCATGGATGCTGTTCTCAGCCACTAAAATTGTTATTTTTTTCCTTTTTTCAGGTTTGTGGGCAGATCTAGGAGTAGGATTTTTCCCAAAGGCTTATATTATGTTCTAACATATGTTCTATATAATATGGGCTAGAGAGGATTGTGGAATGCTGTTAAGAAGCAGATCTGGATTCATACACAAGCTTCCCCAAAGTTCATGAGTGTTCAGAAGTGGAATTTTACTTCAGGTCCATTGTGTGGGCTATATACCACTTTCCATTCATATACCTGGCTCTTGTTCATGTCAATAACCAATCCACATGAAGATGGTATCGCTCTATAAGAGATGTTCATGATGGGAATTTCTCTTTGGATAGTCTAACAAATATAGTATTAAGAGAAACCTACAGTGTTCCATTTGCATGACTTGCCCCAGATACATCCTGCAGTGCAATACAGTACATAACTGAGAAGCATATAAATTGTGTGCAGTGCTGTTGTAGCTGTGTTGGCCCCAGGATATGAAAGCGGTAAGGTGGGGGAGATAATAACTTCTGTCTGTGAAATGAACAAGCTTTCGAGATCCACAGACCCTGAAGAAGAGCTCTGTAGAGCTTGAAAGCTTGTTTCTTCCACCAACAGAAATTGATCCAATAGCATATATGACCACCTTGTGTCAAGCATATAAATTGTTACTTATACATTTATACTTTTCATTACTTACACCCATATTTAGAGGCAAAAGCAGGGTGGGTTTTGATTTTGTTTGGTTTTCTTTTAACATTAGCAGAAATTCACTTTACAGTCCTTTTTGTTTCTTTTGGCCTGCCTTACATGCTTTGTGATTATTTTTTTCCATATTCATGTGTTGTGGTCAGGTTTTATTACATGCAGGTCACAAGGCAGCTTGATAAACCAAGAAAAAATTGGAACTTATGTAGGAAAAATACATTCTGTACTCTTCTCATGCAACTCTGCAAAAATGTTATCAGACAATTAATTTTTTCATTAAAAGAGCCCACAATATTCCTTAGTTATTTCTCTGTTATCAAAATGGTATTATATTCCTCCGCAAAATAAACCAATCTCCTATTAGGTTCACAAAATGAAACTTGCCTGTTTGTATTTATTTATTTTAGCATTTAATCCATAATTTTAAATCCTTGTTAATTTTTTTTAATATACCACTTGGCACTTTTATATGAACAAGGTCAAAGACTCACCTCTCTTGCTTAGCACAGAGAGTAGCAAACATATGTAAGTACAAGCCAAATGTGGCTGACAAGTTCAAAAGGATACAGTAGCCATGCTATATACTTGCCTTGCTTCCAAAGCTTTCCTACAATGCTCAGTACTGTAGCATCTAAGAGCTTTACACTTGTTAATGAGTGTATCCTCACATCACCCCTGTGAAGTAGGAAAAACGTTATCCACATTTCACAAAAGGGGAGGTTAAGGCATAGAGAGAGAAGTGATTTGCCACAGAAAGTGTGTGTTAAAACTGGAAATCAAACCCACATCTCTTGGCCAATCCAGTGCCTTAACCACAGGACCATAGTTTTGCTATTAAAATGTTCAGTGTTGTGTGGAGATTGACCATGAAAAAGGAATGTGCTAAAAGGAACAGCAATACCACACAATTTCAGTGGAAACTAGTTGTGTTCCTTAAGGCCTGTTCCTGATCCAGCCAAGTTAATGGCAAAACACCCACTGACTTAATTGGAATCGAGTTCAGTCCTTTAATTTTCTCTTTATATTATTACATCATACTTCACAGCTGCTAGCCTCCTAAGAAGGTGATGCAGTGCACTCTTGTAGGGGCCATTGAGATGATCATGCTATCAGGAAGAAGAGAGACATTAAAGAGCATGTCAAAGGGTAGGTTCCTTTGGGGCTTGCCTCTTTTCTCTTCCTCCATGGAAACCATTGCATTATCTATGCTCTTATTCAAGTGTTTTTTGAAACTTAAGGGGTTCCCCCCCTTTTTTTTTTTTTTTAGTTTTTCCACATAAGAGGGGGATTTCACTGCATTAAATAACAAAAAGTTTGCTATTTGAAGAAACAACTGTGCCGGGGGCGGGGGGGTGGAGGAGGAATAAAAATAAATTGAGGAGAAGGGATCATATATTGTCAGCACTTCAAATATTTAAGGCTAGATTCTCAAGTCTGCTACACTCATTTTGCACTGCGAATGCAGCACAAGTGAACATACACTGACTAGACACTCCCCTGGACAATTCTCACTGTGTAGGGGGAATCTTCCACTGGTATAAAGCAGGTAAAGGTAACCAGCTGTGTCACCCATTCCTGTCACCTGGAGCATAAGACATTAAGTAATTAATGAAGAAAGCATTTATATTCTTAGAAAAGGAAAAAAAGGCCAATCAGTGCAGAGCGTCATAATTAGTAGTGTGTCCTTCTGGATAATTCAATACATGACATTTTGTATGTCATATAAATAAGCATGAGACTCTACTTTTACAGCATATTTTCCCCCATTGATCATTTACATGGTGTCCTTTACTCCTGTTTTCTCTGCACTGGTATCTTTCAATGGTTTTGTACTTGTAAATTTTTCTTGCATAATAAAGAACCGGTGTTTGTGTCTATCCTGTGTTTGAGATCCAGTGCACACAAAGGCCCCATAACGTTCTCCATTGGTCCTGTATCCAATGCATTGGTCAAAGTGCATACTTCATCACCAATTAGGTTGTGTCATATAGGCTATTTTCTCTAGAGAAGAAAATATATAGGCTATAGGCTTCTATAGGCTTCTTTCTCTAGAGAAGAGTTGGTGAACGTATGTGTTGGATTTAGTGTGCCTGTGCTGGGTGGTGTTGGTAGCCTATGATATGCGGGAGGTCAGAGCAGATGATCTGGTGGTGGTCCCCTCTGGCTTTAAACTCTATGATATGCCTTAGGAGAGCATCCCAGACCTGCACAAAGTATTTCCATGCTTGTCATCTCTAATTTTTGCTCCAGACCTTTTTGTTCATATTTCTAAGTGTATGCCTAAAAGTCATCATAATTCCCAAGTAGATTAATATAACATGACATATAATTACTTTTTTGCACCTGTTCATACATACATATATTCTCATCAGCGGAGAGTCCATTACTGGGCTTCTAAATGTGGATCTTTGTAATTAGCAATTGAAATGCTTTGTTATTTCATTTCCTGTTTGTTGAATTCTTTTGATCCAGCACTGTGACTTTGGTTTCACATATCTTTGTCTTTTCTATTTTTGTGGGTCTGTGATTTGCCATGGTGACTTTTAGGAAGGGTGTTCATAGGGAAAGGGGCAAAATCATAGAAACACAAGATTGAAAATGTCCAAAGTCACAGGCATTATTCTGTGTCTGAAATGACCTTTATCTTTTCATGTTTAGGGTGAATAACAAGAATAGCACATGTGTTGTGATAACAGCGAGTAATTTGGAATACAGGAATTCCCAGACCACAGCCAATTTTTGCAAATTCAACCAAAGACCCCACATTTAAATAGACAGAGGGGACCTTCTCAACCCTTAGGGATTTAAAGTTTTCAAAAAGAGTTTTAGTCCTATATGTTGTTTCCTTGTTGTTACTGACAATTCTTGTAGCCTCCCATGAACCCTAAGATTTAAATATTAAACTTTTGATGAATGTTTATTGCCCTCACATGTCAAGAGCTAAGAGAAACACGACAATTAGTTGAATCCATGACCTTTTATGGCAGCTGTGAGAACATTTCCGCTTAAGCTCTAAGATATTTAAAACAAGCTAGAAGATGTATTCATTTCCTCCAGTCCTCTCACTGTCTAACAGTGGACTTAACCCTGGCTAGTGCTAGTCAATGCAAAGTAGACAGCTAATGAACTTAGCAACATCCATGATTTCATGGATTTTTTATATAGCCTAGGCCTGCCTGAATGGCTCGCATGACATGATTTTGGCTCACCATTTTCCAGCATGGCATTCAGATCATCATGAGCCTGAGGAAGATCAGGGAAGGGGAGTGGCTGTGCTTTTTACCTCTATGGTGTAGAGGCTTCTTCATCACTCCAACAGATTCCTAGTCCTGCATTTGTCTGGCCTGGTGTTATTTGTTAACAAATACAGCCTATTTGTGGTTTGCAAATGATTTAATTTAACAAAGTCTTTAACTTCTTTGCATTTGCTATCCATTATTTGTGGTATGTAACTGGTCACAGAAATCAAATGGTGGTAGTTCTGTTAATTGAGTGGATAACAAACTTTATAAACAGGCAAATGATGAATGATGAGTAGTGAATAATAAATAGCAAATAATGCATTTCCAGGATAAATTTTCAGGACTGGCAAATATTTTCATGAATAAAATGACAGTCATCTGAACACTCATGAACACTGAATAATATAGCCCCACAAATAACACAACATGCTTGCCGCATTATTTCCAAAAATATTCATGAACCACATTTTTTACTATTTAAGTAGCTCTGCTTTCCACACTTCCACTTTCACTTTTCTAGTTATATTCATGTTTGTTCCCATATGTGATGCATCTAGATTCCACTGTGATGGGTGCTGGCTTCCATAATGTGACTATTTCCATAATATGAGTATTTCTTACCTTGATTCATTACCAGTTCACTCACTGGTCTTCTCTATAACTCTTTATCAGAGGGACTCCAATCTGCATGTTAGTGAGTAACTTTACTACAAGATAAAGTTGTAATATGTCCAAGCCAGCAGTCCTCTTTCTCCAATAATATCAGACACAGATGCTAGTCAGCTTTTCTGGCACAACTCCTTGTTTGTTATATAGTGGTACCATCTCACATTAGATATGCATGTTAAGCGTGTGAAGTTGAATGCATCAAGGCATTTAGCACAGAGAGATTCTGAATTATTTCATCTTGCCAACCTATTAGACATAGATAATCACAATTATATGTCCAAAAGAGTAAAATTGTCCTCTACCTTTATTGCTTCATTACTATTAGTGCACTTTCCCTCTTAGATTTCTTCCTACTTCAAATATTGTATTATCTCTGTTGGGACTCTGTGAAGTTTTCTTTATACACACTCTATAGGACAAATTCTACTCATGATGTATATAGATGTATATCTGCAAACCTTTGGCTGGCAGCAGAAATATAAACTGGAAATTAGCTATGTCAATTTTAAGTCTTCTTAAATATGGTGCTGGTGATCTCCAGTTCTCTGAGACAGGAGTGAAGAAGGGTTGTGATAGGACATAATGAAGGGACCAGGACATGATCCACATATTAATTTGCCCATATTCACTGAATTAGCCCTGGCTGCTGTGCACATCTATCCATGGAGATCATTTCTGGTTTTTAGGGGCTGTTCTGATGTAGGGAGATATCCAAAGTATTTGGGGGCAGGTGTTGGGTATTAGGCTGCTCATAAAGATGTTAAGACTCAGTAAATTTCAGAATTGACTCATGTGATCCAAACAGTAAAACAAAGAGTCTTTCATAAACATGGCTTCCCTCCAAAATCTTTATTATCCAGCTTGTGGCATTAACTAAATTTAAAAACAAACAAAACACAAAGGGTTTATAACAAGCAGAAAAACAAAAATCCTTAGTCATGTTACAGATAAAGAACCGCTTCTCCATCTGATCTAGTACTCAGCCTCCTCACAGCACCAACCCAGGTAACCTAAGCGTTCTTTTTATGGAGCTGCTTGGATTACCCTGATCTCTTTAAATCCAAGGATGAAGGCCCAGATATCCCCTTACTGCCAGTAGTATAGTAAGGACACTGCACTCTATCACACAGGTTTTTTTTGCAGTATCTATGTGTACTGGTTTGGGAGCACATTATACCACTTTCCCCCACACTCATCAGAGTTTGGCATTATGGTAACTATGTAGGGCAGGTTGAAAATTTTCAGTTTAAATGAAAATTTGTTTTTTTACTAAACTAAATTGTTCACTAAAAGTGTACGATTTCTGCAGAAAATTTCAATCAAAAAATCAATGTCCAAGTACCAAAATGCTGCCACAGTGTCTCATGAGAGATGTAGTCCAATTGCCTCATGTTCCCATTCTCCTCTATGGGCCAGGCTTCCCAGCCAGACCACATCCACAATGATGCATTATGGCCAGAGACTCCATTTATGGATGCAGCCGCTTCTCACTCTGACGGGAAATGGCAGCATGTCATGGGAGATGTAATCGTATAGAGGAAAATCGGAGCATGAGGCACTGCAGAGGCATTTCCAAATTAAATTATTTCAAAGTTTTCAGCCAAAATATTTCTAGTTTTATTATTCTCCAAAAAGTCAAAATTTTCCCTGGGATGGGGCAGGGCAAATAATTCTGATCAGTTCTACAAAAGTGTTCAAATTAGGGTGACCAGATGTCCCATTTTTATAGGGACAGCCCCAGTTTTGGGGACTTTTTCTTATATAGGCACCTATTTCCCTCCACCCCCTGTCTCATGTTGTCACAGTCGCTATCTGGTCACCCTAGTTCAAATGCAGAGGCCTAATGCTAGTCAATTAAATCCTCATATAGGCACATAAATAACTGGCCTGATTTTTTTTCAGAGATGCTGTGGACACTGAAGTGAATGAAAGCTGCAGGTGCTCAGTTTATTTGAAAATCAGGCCAAATACTTTGTTATCTACGTATGGATTTAGCTGACGTTAGGCACCCATGAAAATTTGGACCTAGCCACTAACTATAGGTCCACTCCAACATCTACTGACGTACCTGGAAAGACTCCCAATGATTTCAATAGGCATTGGTTTGGTCTCTAAGTGCGTGCGTGTGTATTTGTATGTGTACGTGCAATCTAAGTTCTTTAGTTAAAAAACAAAAGCACAAGAATTACATATGCAACTTATTAGAGTTTGTTTTACCATCCATAATTGGATGTAAAATCTTGGAAGGAAAATTGGCTGACTCAGAACAAAGGATGACAACATTACGTCTTTCAGTCACCTTTGTATCCCTAATAGCTCAAAGCTGGAAGAGCTACAAAATAATAATAATTATAATAATACAAACCAAGAAAAGGAATCCCTCAACAGGGAAGACATGAAAATAGTCAGAAATATGAACAGCCACTTGCTGGGTAGATTCCATATAAGTAAAAGTGAAATAAAGTTAAAGAGAACAATGAGCCATGTTGGAAAGACGTATATTGACAGCTCTTCCTTGACAGAGGAAGCCCACAGAGAAAATGGAGATAATTATTTCTAAAAAGCAAAATTAGTTTTAGTGCTTCCTAGCAGATATGGTAATATTCTGTTATACGTCATCATTATACTGATATATACATGTGTATATCTGTAGACAGATATTGTATAAGGTTTAGATGAAGAACACTACATAAATATACCAAAAACATATACCTGAAATGGCAAGGCTTGTGCACATTTGCTATTGAAAATTGTTGCTCATACAAAACAGTTCTTCCTCCTTCTCACCTTTCTATGTATATTCTGACACCCACTGTCCTCTCCTTATAAATATGTAACTCCCTTTGGGCTATATTCTGCCCTACTTGTGCAAAGAGAAGCACATTGTGCCTGCCTGTCCTGTTCCAGCCTGCACCTCTTAGTTAGGGGCAGCTTTAATCTCCACTGAGGGCTCAAGTCCTTCCTTGAAAATTTGCTAAGGAGATGAATAATGCAACATTTCTTTCAGATGCCCAGTACATGCTGCCTCCTTGGCTGCCGGCTTTCTGGGCTACACTGACTGGCTGAAAGCCCTGAGGGGAAGGGACAGTTTGCAGGCAGCCTTCGAAAGCTGGTACAGACCCTGGGTGAATGTGGTCCATTGACTCCAATGGAAGCAAGATCAGATTGTAAGAGAAGACTAGATCTTAACTATAAGGATGTATATTTTATTTTCACACAAATATTTGCTTACTACAAACCCAACATTCATGCAAATTGCTACATTCCTAAATTTTCTCAGCAGATTAGCATTTCATTATGTGTGGGGAATATTTTGAAAATATAACCTCCAAAGTGTTTTCTCTCCTTTTAATTTTCCTCGCACCCCCTTATCAATTTAAACAGTTTTCACATCCCAGCTGAATTCTTTCTATTTTCACTTTCTTTGTCTTCTTCAGGTTTGTTCTTATCACATTCGCTGTTCATACTTCTTTACATGCATACGGCCTTCCTCAAAAATTGTCTCATTTTCCAAGGCTTGTCACAAATATGTGAGAACTAAAGGACCACAAAAGAGTAAAATAAATAATATCTGCTTTTGCATACAGTGTCATTTAAAATGTTAGTATCTGAAGGATGATAAAATAGTGAATGGGGATTTTAAAAAAAAGTTTACTTTATAGTTAATTACAAATAGCAAAAACCATCAGTTTTAAAAAAAACACCTAATAGATAATACTTGTGTGTATGTGTGTGTGTCAGGGAGTATAATGAAGGGCTCAGAGGACTGGCAATGAACTAATAGAGTCTCCTATCTTTAGATCACTCATTAGCTGCAATCTTGACTAAACTGGCAAAGTCATTACTAACAGATTGCAGTGTTGTAGCTGTGTTGATCCCAGGATAGGTGACAGACAAGGTACTGGGTGAGGTACTATCTTTTACTGGACCAACTTTTGTTGATGAAAGAGACACACTTTTGAACTACACAGACTCTTTGGAAGAAGGCATGATGGCATAACCCAAGGGTCTCTGAATAATGGTATAAGTCATGTGTAACTGCAAAGAAACAACGGGAGTCTTATCAACTGTAACTTTTATCAGCTATTTCAGTAATCCATTTCAAATATATAGATGAGGTCAAATTTATCCCTAGTGTAAATCTACTGATATCACCAGAGGGACACTGACGTGTAAATTCATTGACAAAATCAATGTCTCTCTAGTGATGTCAATAGATTTACACCAGGGATCAATTTGATCCCTTCTGTAAAATGTTCAGTATGCGTCACTGTCCTCTACCATAGATTTCCAAACTCTTCAATAAATTATTTGCATTTTGGACAATAATGTAAACCAATCCCTGGTTGTACACAGTGTGATGATTATATGGTTCTCATGCCTTTGGGTTCAGAGAAGAAAGGCAGTGACTGTGCTGTTCCTGAAAGCCAAAAAGCGCTCTCGAGCTAATATTATAGTCTATGTCAATAGCAGCTTTAGTAGACAGATGTGATGCTAACATACACACCAGAGATTACATTCGAATGACATCAGTTAAAAAATACTGGTGTGCAATCTATTCAAAGCTTTGGTGTACATTTTATTTAAAATATGGCAATATACAAAAGTACCATAAAAGTACAGATGCACAAAAATATATTCCAGGCCTTATTCTCCACTGCCTTGCACATTGTGTAGCCTTTTACCTCTGTGCAAACTGAGTGTTAAGTAAAGGTCCAATCCATTCTCATTTGGTAATATTTTACACCCACTTAGCATTAACTCTGCACCAGGGCAAGGATATGAGAGGCAAATAGATGCTGGGGAAGAAGGAGCCTAATTTTACAGATGTAGAAGCAGAGGAACTGAGTAGCTCAATCCGTGACTTAGTTGTGTCCCTGACTGCTCTTGGCTGAGTAAGGGTCTCAGTGCTATTGAAACTGCTAACTAGGCAGCCACCCTTTTAATCACACTCATGCACCATCCACTTGAAGATCTCTACCCCCAGATCACTCAAGACTCAGGAGCGTTGGGTACAAATTGTTCAGAAAATCACCTGAAGTCATTTTGAAGTTCACAACAGGTCACCTGTGCAAGCACAAGCTTTTGAAATCCTGGCATTGACAACTAGTGCTCAGCTCTTATAGCCCTGTTTACACAATTGCTCCCAGGCCCTGATTCTCTTGACACTTACACCAGTTTTATGCCATTGCATCTCCACTGTACATAAGATCAGAATCAGGCCCTCAGAGTTGATCATGTTGCCACTGAAATCAACAGCAAACTTTCGATTCATTTCAATGGGAGCAGCATTTGGTTTTATGTGACTTTATTGCATATTTGAGTGAATCACACACAATCAAACCTGATATCAGCCACGTTTCATTATAGATAAGGGGTAAGGCCGCAATCCACAAAGGGACTTGGGTGTTGTGATGCTCACCATCACAATACCTATCTTTGTGTCACCTGGAAAATTGCTGGAACAACAATGGGATCCACAAACCCTCAGTTAGGTACCCAGTGGTTCCCAAACTTGTTCCGCCATTTGTGCAGGGAAAGCCCCTGGCGGGCCAGGCCGGTTTGTTTACCTGCTGTGTCTGCAGGTTCAGCCAATCGTGGCTCCCAGTGGCTGTGGTTCGCTGCTCCAGGCCAATGGGAGCTGCTGGAAGTGGAGACCAGTACATCCCACAGGAGACAATGGGGAGAGATAGGCACCCAGGCATGGGTTCTACAAACGCTAACATGCTAGGTGGGGAGTTGCCTAAGGCAGCCTATGGGAGATGGTGATGGGGGGTGGTGTCAATACTAAGCCACTCCCCTCTCACAGAGATAGGCGCCTATCTCTGCCTGTGATCCACAGCCAGAACCCCATGTGCTGGAGTAAGGCAGTTCAGGGTCCTAAGCTGTTCCTTGCCTGAAACACTGGAGAAAAGAGAAAGAGCTTCTCTTACAATATTTAGTCCAGTGGTTAGAGTGCTTACTCAGGATTCGAGACACATGGGTTCAATTCCCTCTTTGCCTCAGCGGGAGAAGGATTTGAATAAGGGGTTCCCCACCTCTCAGCTTGCACTGTATGGTATTCCAAAGAAGGTTCTCTCTCAGTGTCTTCTGTTGCAGCTATTTCACTGTGTATAAATAACTAAAAAGTCATTTGAGCAGGATGGACTCTGGGTCTCCCGCCTCCCCTTGGGACATTCTAACACCCAGCCAACAGAGTTTTTCTCTCTCTGGCCCAATAACTATTTAAATATTTTCCAAAGTGGAACAGCTTCAATGGGAGAGACTGAGGGAGATCCACAGCAGGGGTTTTGTGACTCACTGTAGCACCTGCATCTGGGATTGAGGAATTTAAATCTGGTGTTCAGGCATTAATTATCTTTGTGGCTCTGGGCCCAAGGGCCTCTCTCAAGATCTGGCCTCTTCATGACATATGCAAGTGCCGGAGCAACATAAAGGGACTGTAAAAGGCCTGTGTGCAGCTGCAGGAGAATTCCTCCAGTGCAAGTACTGCAGCAGACAATTATAAGGCTACCTCCTGAGAAACCCCTCACAAATCCTGCCGGAGATTCCAGGGAGCACTGCGTCCCTTGGGCAGCCCAAGGAGGCTGCTGTAATGTAGACAGGCCTCCAGGGCTGTTAAAATTATGCGAGGGCTCTCTCACACCTCCAGAGCCCCTAGGTGGTGAGTTCTGTGGAGCACTTCCTAGAAGCACAGCATAGAACCTCACTTAAGAACTTGACCTGGGTTCACCCCTTAATGGAAGCTGGCAAAACCCAGGCTGTGGGTCCCTGTCAGCAGTAACTCCTGCTCTATGCTGTCCATAACTCCTGGAATTGAGAAAAAGCCAGTGATTAGTTAGACCCAGATTTAAGCAGAATCAGGGTGATTATGAAAGTTTTACTCATTCAGTACGCTCATTAGGGAGCCTCTGTGGGCATGGCTTTATGAAGCCATACCACCCGTTAAAACCAAAAAAAGCGCCACTCCTCCATAGCTGAACTCCTGGGTGGAACAGACAACAATACTCCCACCAGCCCTACCCCGGGGTGAAAGCCTCTGACAGCATAGATTCCCTATTGGGCTAGGGGTTACAATGTATACACCCATGCCATAGGGGGAGAGGCAAGCCAAGAAGTCAATCTGACTCTTAACAGAGAAAAAAAAAATTGAGCTCTAAAAGTAAGCAGCAAAATCTACTGGCAATGACTCATCCAGTCATGCCTGATCCCCCTCCCACTGAAGTCAACGGGAAATTTGCCATTGACTACAGTGAGATCACGGTTGTGCTCTACAGTTGCTACATGCGTAAACCTGCTGTAAAATACATTCCATAATCTGTCTTCCATTAGTGGGGTCACATAAACATCAGTTATGAGCATGTTTACCAGACTCCTTTATTTTTCCAGTGCTTTAAAAGAGATTATTTATCTATGCCATAAATCTCAAAGTTTCCAGCCCAAAGACACATACAGTGTTAAAATGTGGTAGAGTATCTGCTCATATAAGAGATGGTCAGAAACAGACACAAATGAAATGTAAGTATCATGCATGCTTTTAAGGGCTTTTCATACTTACGGTTGAATTGCTAGAGAAGTATATTTTCTATTAATCAAAACGTGTGTATACCCGCAAGCTCCAGACTTCTTAAAACAAGTGTGGCAGTGTGGGCCATTGCAGCCACTATAAGAGCAATCTTTGGCATAAGTTGTGCTCTTTTATTTGAAGAATTGTAGGTCTAAAAGTAAATATCAAAATTTAAGACAGATTGCCCGATGATAGCTGCTACAAGCATAAACCTGATTCAAAATACATTGCATAATCCACCTTCCATTAGTGAGGTCATTAGCAGATGTTGTAAAAACCAATTCTAAGCCTATTTACCAAAATTATTCCTCCCCCCCCTTGCTAAAATAAAAATATTGTTTATCTATGCCAAGGTTTTTTTTAAGTCTGTGAAACATGTCTTATTCAAAAGAAAAGATGCAGGTTATAAATCTTTACTTATGTTAGGGTAAAATACAACTTCTTATTTTTTTATTTCCTTCCCTTCTGCTAAAATTAAAATGTCTGTGGTCTATCTAGTTGTTTTTAGCATTCCGTACTCTGCAAAATGGGGTGAGAAATATAAACCACCAGAGATAAACTAGTATCCTGAATTTGCAAGTTTGTATATTTTATATATTTGTTTACATTAAGTGCTTTGAACTAGGATGATGTGATTTATATTGAATTGCCTTCTAGAAAATGTTCTTTGTGAAGTGATTCCAAAGTAGGCAACAATTTTTTTCTTTGATAGATTCACCCCATTTGTATATTGTAGTTTGTATTCTCTCCCTTCTGCTTAGCTGTTCTATAGTGTTGTTTTTTGTATTTTTGAAATATTAACAGACACACATACCCTCTGAAGCCCATTGAGTGTATTTTGAATGACTGAACTCTTAAACTAAAAAATATTGCACATTCCCTATTTTTCTCTCTTTCTGCCTTCATATCTGTTTTAGTTACTTTATTTTTTTCCTCTCAGATCACTACTTCAAGATACAAGGTCAACATGAACTAATTGGTAGCCAATACCCTCCTAACAGTTTTATGTGTGGAACAATTAGTTCTTATCCCTTGTTAATTCTAGAGCTTGGGCAGCTTGTCAGCCCCACATAAAGGGCCAGATCTTCAGCTGGTGTAAATTAGTCTTACTCCATTGATGTCAATGAAACAATGCCAGTTTTACATCAGCTGAGGATCTGGCTCGTTGTTTATTTTAAATTCCTGATAAAGCCAGCAAAGCACAATCCTCAATTCTGAAATCCTAAGGCAATTTAAGCTAACATTAGGCTATTGCTTAGTTTTGTTTGTTTTTTCTCTCTTTCTTTGTTTTTTTATTAAGAAAATAAAGATAAATGTGTTAACATGTATCTTCTTGGCCTCAGAAAATTTTATATGCTCATATAGACAATTTGATGCTGTTTTCAGAGGCAATGATAAGAAAATATAGTCTGCAAATTATATTTTATTCACTCAGTTTCATGTTTTTAGTAGTTTTCGAAGAGCTAGAGGGATTAAAATTGCAGGTATGTGAAAATTAAAAATTCTCCCCATTTTGCGCACTTTTTATTATGCATGCTATAGGCAAGCTAATAAATTTAGATATGCCAATGATTAGAAATGAATACATTATTGCTGCATTATAATGCACAAACAGGTTTTATGTTCTTCTGCATAATATTAGAAGCTCAAATTTATTGAGTCACAGCATTCTTATCATCATCCAGTTTTTAAATTAAGGCCGCAACCATTGATTTATATCAGACATAAAGAAGTTCTCTTGTCAAGGTGCTTGCTGATCCATAGTGTATAATTCTGATAAACTACTGGAGTCTGTGACTGGGTCATTAAGAATTTACTTGGATGTGTGTTCAAAAAAAAGTTCATTTTTACTGTTAATCTCTTTAAAATAGCATCCTCCTATTACATGCTATTATCTGCTATGAAATTGTCAACATTCACCAAATCCACATGCGCAGTTTTTCACTTCATAGAGCTTAAAGATAAAATGTAACTGCAAGATAAAACATAAAAGGGAGATACATATCTGTGACAATGCGCTATAATGTATTTTGAATGGGTAAATATTATTGGGTAAATGATTTAGCTGTAGAGACTGTTCTGATAGCTAAACAATCATTCACTCATCCAGTTAGCAATGATTAAGGACCTCATCCTGGCTGCTCTCTTTGAAATCAGCAGCAAAACTCCCATAGACTTCAATGGGATAAGCTAAAGCAGTGTTTCCCAAACTTGGGACTACACTTGTTCAGGGAAAGCCCCTGGTGGGCCGGGCCAGTTTGTTTACCTGCCGCAGCCGCAGGTTTGGCCGATCACGGCTCCCATTGGCCGTGGTTCGCCGCTGCAGGCCAATGGGGGCTGTGCCTGTTCTTTCTGTTTGTTTGTTTTCATGGGCCTGATCCTACAGCCTGTACATATGTGAGGAGTCCCATTGATTTAAATTGGACTATTTTCATGATCAAGAGCTGCAGGATCATGCCCCATGTTTATATGTGCATTTTTGGACATTATTTACATCTGCTTCTCTAGGATAGTTTGTGATACCTTCGCTCACACTGAATAGTACCTGAAACCATTAATAGTCCCACTGAAGTCAGTTGAACTGTTACTACTTGAGGAATAATGTACTACTCAGTATGAGTAAGAGCTTGTCTACATGGTGGGGCAATGCTCTCTATGGAGGACATGATTTCTAAACATAGTAACATGTGGTGCATTTATTGGTCCATGTAAATTCTTCTGGTGTGCACAAAAGATTCCCTGGTGTGTCTTAACATAGTACAGTTACAAACAGCACTACATTAAAGCACATCAGCAAGGTCTACACAGACTAGTTAATATACAACATGTTAGTGCACTTCAGAAATCACACCACTGTAGGCTGTACCCCGTCCCTCACCTTGCAGACAATCTGTTAGTGTATCACAGTCTGGCCCTTTAATGCTAAAAGAAGCAGCAGGTCCAAGGAAGAGATTTCAAACAGGTAGCTTTGACTATCTCCTGACATTTTGAGCTAGATTCTTCCAAACAAAAATGATCTACTATTTGTTTTTAGTTTAGATTCTTAGAAAATTAAGAGTCCAGTTCTGCAAGACATTCCTCACATGGGTAGTCCCATTGACATCAACAAAACTATTCTCATGAGAAAGGACAGTTTGCACAAGTGTTGATATTAGGGTTATTTCAAATTTGAACAAATAGCTTCAGTGAGAATAATCAAACTTCTGTAGTGAAGGACAACCAAAACTTCCTAAATACTGAATTAGGCTAGTATATACTGTAAATTATTTCATGGTATTTACAGTGTCTCCCAAAAAAGGTTAAAATCTATGCACTCCAGTTTGTCAACAAAATATAAATAACACTGCTGAGTATGTGATTTTTTTCTGATACTTTCTGTGTTTATACACAACAGATCTGATACCCACGTGTGCTGTCAAAACTTTTCTATGTATCCTGTCCATCATATAAGATATATCTTTATTTAAACTGCAAAATGGACTCGACCTGATTGCTGAGATGGATTTAAATAATGTCTGTGGTTATCGAATGTGTATATACACTGAGAAGAAAACAATCCCAGAAACATGCTTCCGTCTTAAAGACTTGATCCTGAGAACACAGGCTACCCCAATTAACTTCAGTCCTCAGTATTTCTCAGGATCTGACTGTGAAGTGCTTCAGGAATCCCTGAAAGTATTACAAAGTACATAAACATGAATGGGGTCTATTTTATGAATTTGCTGATGTGCCAGTTAGATTTTTAAAGCGGTAATCTAACAAACTAAATAGGCCTATCATGCTGACCAGTACTGTATCACTGGTTCCTTATTCTCCTATGTCTGTGTGTTTCCCTCTGTTGGCTCATCTTATACTTAGATTCCAAACTGTTTGGGGCAGGGACCATTTTTTGTTCAATGTTTGTACAGCAACTAGCACGATGGGGTCCTACTGAATGGCTGGGGCTCTTAGACAGTATGGTAACACAAATAAAAATAATAGTTATTTTAATTACAAGCAATGTACTTTAATTACAAAATTCTGGTACAGAGACTTCATTGGTAGATTTCTTAATCTTCATTCTGTCTAAACTTTAATTTACACCTTTTCTTGCTTTTTCAATGTCGCAACAGTTAGTACTCTGTTTCTACTATACAAGAGACTCAAGATCCATGTGCAGGTCTAGGACCTGATTCTCTTCTCACTTGAGGAGGAAATAAGGGATCTTTTATGGAGGATCCTTTCAAAAATTAAGAATTGTCACTACTTACATATCATGACTGCTGACACAGAATTTAGCTGAGCTGTGAGTTTTATGTCTTTTGTTCCCTCTGCCAGATTTTGCTATCTTCCCTTTGATAGTTCCAAAATATTTCAAAGGAGTTGACAATATTATACCCTAAAAACTGTTAGGATCCTAGATCCAAGTCAAAATGAGATTATCCTGGGTACGGTACAGTAGTTCCAATTTGACACAAAAAGAATACCTGCACACAGACAAAAAAAATCTTTCACAAGGAGGATAAATCCAGTGCTTGTAAGTAATCACAGTCAGCGGTAACTGCACAATTTAATTTATGGTGTCTGGCCAATTTAGGATCTATAAGAGAAATGTGGCTATTGGGCCTGATTTGCTCTTCACTTTTACTAGGTTACCCAGGCGTAAATCCATTGATTCCAGTGGAGTTACTGCTGCTGATTACACTGATGTAAATCAGACCTGCAGTTTTAAATCAGATACCTGTCCAGTCATTAACTCTTCTTTAATAACCATGTTCATTAGTTTGCATTTACAGCACATATATTTTAAGAACACTGACAGATATGGTGTAATTTAACTTTGCACATTTCTGCAGTTAAGAGAGAAATTACAGAACAAAAGAAAATTATTTACACTACTAACTTACCGAACAGAAATCAAGCACTTACTCTGCTGTTGTAAGCAACACCTTCAGAACCACATCCTTTCTAAATTGTTATTGGAAGCTCTCACAAATATGGGAGCCAGAAGTTAAATAGTCTCAAAGACTGAAGAAAGCCAAGATGCAGAAGAAGTAGATGTTATGTGTCTGATTCCGATTCTAATACAGTTTGAATGCATTTATGCTGGGATAGCCATTGAATGTCAGCCTCAAAAATATTTTTTACCTGAGCTAAACTTGCTTTCTACCAACATGAAAAAAATTTAATAACACCCAGAAATGTAAGTAAAATTCCTGACTTAAAATCTAATTTAGCTTTCTAAATTGCATAGAATACTACTGTACTATTTCAAGAAATGACAGCAGGCATATAAAATTTATGGGAAGCAGAGGTGAAGGGAAAGTTATTTTACTACATTTTTGACAGAGGTTATGCAAACCAAACTGGTATAAATATTCTTATTAAATTGAATTTTTTGACAAGTTTTGTCATGGATGGTTAGGAAAATGTGTAGGAAGCATGCTGAATGTGTAGAAAATAATTGCAGAAATGACTCCATTTTGGTGGATTTCTGCATAATTCAAATACTGTAGATAGTATGTTACATTAATATGTAATAACCTGCAATCTAAGTCATCTGTGGTTACTGAATAAGTCGCTTGTAATTACCACTGATGTGGCACATTCATGCTTCTGAGTGAATTGTTCCTTCAAGATATGTATATGATTAAACACAGATAGGTAGTAGGGGATTGAATAATATCTTTCAGTGAAATTACACAGACCCAGCTACAATAATCACTTTTGAAAAATAGCAGCATTTAGAAGAACTGTCATGCTTTCAGCTTTTGAAAAACTTCTTAGACATTTGCATGAAAACCACAGGTTAATAATGCAGATTTTAATTGTTCTCCATTGATTACACTTTTGTAGGTAATACAGTATGCATGTTAAAATGAATGAAGAAATAATGTAGCTGTCTTCATGAACTCAATTTCTCTCTAAATTTTGGGTCTAGGTCAATACAAACATAACACCCTGCACGTGAAATATCCTCCTATGATGGAAGTAGCTGCTTTAAAGAGTAGGAAAGATATAAAAACATGAATTATTAAGCCTGAATTTTTTTCACATTCCTACCAGGCTAGGTCAACAAAGAGTATTTAGGAAAGAATTAACTTTTTTTCTCCCTGCCAGATATAATTCCACAATATAGTGGACCATGATTTCCTTTTAAAGCCAATCTTTCAACTGTGTTCATCTGTATCAATACACATAATGCCTAAAGCAATGAAGGAATTTAAAAAAAAATGAAACCCATTAATAGAGTGAGGCTGGACAGCTGTTATTTTTGGTTAAGGATATTATAGTTTATAGGAAAACTCCCAGAAAAGAATGGAATGTTTATATGCACATTCTTTGCAGATGAAAGTCGTTTAAGTATGGCTTGGTGGTAAAGCCCTATAAATATGAATGTATGGATGTTGGTAGTAAAGACAATTGTATATTATCACAATCCCCAGGAAACATTTGTTTTAAATGTGTTTATTATACACTCATGGAAAAAGAAATGAATTGGGCCTCATCTTTCTCCCATTGAGACCAATAAGAATTTTGTCACTGACTTAAGCAGGAGCAAAATCAGGCCCAACAATTCTATATTAAAGAGACAGGTAAGTTTATATACCTCCAATCCAATGTAAAAATGTATGGCCTGGATCTATGGACCCAGCAAGAACACATGTTGAAAAGAAACTCCTTCTGAAAATTTCAGAGTAGCAGCTGTGTTAGTCTGTATTCGCAAAAAGAAAAGGAGTACTTGTGGCACCTTAGAGACTAACCAATTTATTTGAGCATAAGCTTTCGTGAGCTACAGCTCACTTCATCGGATGCATTCAGTGGAAAATACAGTGAGGAGATTTATATACACACAGAACATGAAAAAATGGGTGTTATCATACACACTGTAAGGAGAGCGATCACTTAAGATGACCTATTACCAGCTGGAGAGCCAGGGGGGCAGGAGGGAGAAAACCTTTTGTAGTGATAATCAAGGTGGGCCATTTCCAGCAGTTAACAGCAACGTCTGAGGAACAGTGGGGGTGGGGGAATAAACATGGGGAAATAGTTTTACTTTGTGTAATGACCCATCCACTCCCAGTTTCTATTCAAGCCTATGTTAATTGTATCCAGTTTGCAAATTAATTCCAATTCAGCAGTCTCTCGTTGGAGTCTGTTTTTGAAGTCTTTTTGTTGTAATATTGCAACCTTTAGGTCTGTAATCGAGTAACCAGAGAGATTGAAGTGTTCTCAGACTGGTTTATGAATGTTATAATTCTTGACATCTTATTTTTGTCCATTTATTCTTTTACATAGAGACTGTCCAGTTTGGCCAATGTACATGGCAGAGGGGCATTGCTGGCACATGATGGCATATATCACATTGGTAGATGTGCAGGTGAACGAGCCTCTGATAGTGTGGCTGCTGTGATTAGACCCTATGATGGTGTCTCCTGAATAGATATGTGGACACAGTTGGCAATGGGCTTTGTTGCAAGGATAGGTTCCTGGGTTAGTGGTTCTGTTGTGTGGTGTGTGGTTGCTGGTGAGTATTTGCTTCAGGTTGGGGTCTAGGTCAATACTGTCTGTAGGCAAGGACTGGCCTGTCTCCCAAGGTCTGTGAGAGTGATGGGTCGTCCTTCAGGATAGGTTGTAGATCCTTGATAATGCGTTGGAGAGGTTTTAGTTGGGGGCTGAAGGTGATGGCTAGTGGCATTCTGTTATTTTCTTTGTTGGGCCTGTCCTGCAGTAGGTGACTTCTGGGTACTCTTCTGGCTCTGTCAATTTGTTTCTTCACTTCAGCAGGTGGGTATTGTAGTTTTGAGAATGCTTGATAGAGATCTTGTAGGTGTTTGTCTCTGTCTGAGGGGTTGGAGCAAATGCAGTTGTATCGTAGAGCTCGGCTGTAGATGATGGATCGTGTGGTGTGGTCTGGATGAAAGCTGGAGTCATGTAGGTAGGAATAGCAGTCAGTATGTTTCCGGTATAGGGTGGTGTTTATGTGACCATCGCTTATTAGCACTGTAGTGTCCAGGAAGTGGATCTCTTGTGTGGACTGATCCAGGCTGAGGTTGATGGTGGGATGGAAATTGTTGAAATCATGGTGGAATTCCTCAAGGGCTTCTTTTCCATGGGTCCAGATGATGAAGATGTCATCAATATAGCGCAAGTAGAGTAGGGGCATTAGGGGATGAGAGCTGAGGAAGCGTTGTTCTAAGTGAGCCATAAAAATGTTGGCATACTGTGGGGTCATGTGGGTACCCATAGCAGTGCCACTGATTTGAAGGTATACATTGTCCCCAAATGTGAAATAGTTATGTGTGAGGACAAAGTCACAAAGTTCAGCCACCAGGTTTGCCGTGACATTATCGGGGATACTGTTCCTGACGGCTTGTAGTCCATCTTTGTGTGGAATGTTGGTTTAGAGGGCTTCTACATCCATAGTGGCCAGGATGGTGTTTTCAGGAAGATCACCGATGGATTGTCGTTTCCTCAGGAAGTCAGTGGTGTCTCGAAGGTAGCTGGGAGTGCTGGTAGCGTAGGGCCTGAGGAGGGAGTCTACATAGCCAGACAATCCTGCTGTCAGGGTGCCAATGCTTGAGATGATGGGGCATCCAGGATTTCCAGGTTTATGGATCTTGGGTAGCAGATAGAATACCCCAGGTCGGGGTTCCAGGGGTGTGTCTGTGCAGATTTGTTCTTGTGCTTTTTCAGGGAGTTTCTTGAGCAAATGCTGTAGTTTCTTTTGGTAACCCTCAGTGGGATCAAAGGGTAATGGCTTGTGGAAAGTGGTGTTGGAGAGCTGTCTAGCAGCCTCTTGTTCATATTCCCACCTATTCATGATGATGACAGCACCTCCTTTGTCAGTCTTTTTGATTATGATGTCAGAGTTGTTTCTGAGGCTGTGGATGGCATTGTGTTCCGCACGGCTGAGGTTATGGGGCAAGTGATGCTGCTTTTCCACAATTTCAGCCCGTGCACATTGGCGGAAGCACTCTATATAGAAGTCCAGTCTGTTGTTTCAACCTTCAGGAGTCCACCTAGAATCTTTCTTTTTGTAGTGTTGGTAGGAAGGTATCTGTGGATTAGTATGTTGTTCAGAGGTGTGTTGGAAATATTCCTTGAGTCGGAGATGTCGAAAATAGGATTCTAGGTCACCACAGAACTGTATCCTGTTCATGGGGGTGGAGGGGCAGAAGGAGAGGCCCCGAGATAGGACAGATTCTTCTGCTGGGCTAAGAGTATAGTTGGATAGATTAACAATATTGCTGGGTGGGTTAAAGGAACCACTGTTGTGGCCCCTTGTGGCATGTAGTAGTTTAGATAGTTTAGTGTCCTTACTCTTTTGTAGAGAAGCAAAGTGTGTGTTGTAAATGGTTTGTCTAGTTTTTGTAAAGTCCAGCCACAAGGAAGTTTGTGTGGAAGGTTGGTTTTTATGAGAGTATCCAGTTTTGAGAGCTCATTCTTAATCTTTCCCTGTTTACTGTAGAGGATGTTGATCAGGTGATTCCGCAATTTCTTTGAGAGTGTGTGGCACAAGCTGTCAGCATAGTCTGTATGGTATGTAGATTGTAATGGATTTTTTACCTTCAGTCCTTTTGGTACGATGTCCATCTGTTTGTATTTGGAAAGGAAGATGATGTCTGTCTGTATCTGTACGAGTTTCTCCACCTGGTAGTAGCTCATCTTAAGTGATCACTCTCCTTACAGTGTGTATGATAACACCCATTTTTTCATGTTCTGTGTGTATATAAATCTCCTCACTGTACTTTTCACTGAATGCATCCGATGAAGTGAGCTGTAGCTCACGAAAACTTATGCTCAAATAAATTGGTTAGTCTCTAAGGTGCCACAGGTACTCCTTTTCTTCTTCTTAAAATTGAAATTCCACTCATTTTAAAGATTCTGTCATACAGGTGGCAAAGAGATTTGGGTAAATGTGAGTTCTTTGACAATTGTAACTAGTATGCATAGCAGAATAAACAAGTTTAGTTGGTGTAGATAAACTGACCGTATGTTTCTGATCTTATGTAATAACAACAATAACTGTCACTTACATAGTAGATCTCATAGCATTTTATAAAGTACTATTATCCATTCCCATTTTATAAATGGGCTAAGTGAAGCATACAGATTTGAAGTGATGCAGCAAGTAAATGGCAGAACCAGGAATAGATCCCCCTATTCCCTGACTCCCAGTACTATAGTTGCCTTTCTGCTAGACCATAAAAACTTCCCACTACTTTGGTTATGATGACTAAACATGACATAGACATCACAAATGACATCCTAAATGTAGTTAAGGCACCTTTTTTCTTATGATATATCTGTTTCAAGTGGTGTGACATTATTGACGTAAACTGTGACCGTCTAGATCATCGTTGCAGCCAGGATCCTATGGTTACACCAGTTCTTATACAGAGGAGGCCACATGGGGTGTCTATGGGAAGGTTGTCGTTTGCTGGTTATAATTATGCTGTCTGTATGTGTGTATCATTTTTGTATTTGAAGTTATGAATATTGTCTATGTATTTGTTTGATTCTAAGTAGCCCCAGTGAAGCATTTGGTCAGCTTTCTGAGAAAGGACTATTCTCAGTAAGTGCCCAATCAATAAACACTTAACTGACAATGGACTTTTGGAGACACTAGTCCACATCTGAGCTTTCCTTGGAACA
The DNA here is from genome assembly GCF_965140235.1 of Caretta caretta. Classification (NCBI taxonomy): domain Eukaryota; kingdom Metazoa; phylum Chordata; order Testudines; family Cheloniidae; genus Caretta; species Caretta caretta. The sequence continues at coordinate 93,144,407 of NC_134209.1, read as the reverse complement.
TTCAAACTAGCATGTAAACAATGGCGTCGGCCTGCAAAAAGCTGAATCATTCATAGACATCTGACTTGCCCAGGTGACTGCAAACTTGTTGAGGGGATTTTACACAGAAGAACAAAGGGGTTTCCACCCACAAGAGAAAGACTATAAAAGGCCCTGGAAACCCCTCCATTTTGTCTTCAGCTGGCTCAAAAGATAGCCTCTCCACCCCAAAGAGATGCCTGAAAGAAACTGGAACAAAGGACAATAACTACAGAGGTGTAAGTGATTGCTGGACCCAGACTAGGAAGGAGTCTAGTCTGTCAAAGAAGCTTATTGAAACATCTCTGATGGTGAGATTTACCTGCATTTAGTTTCTTATTGTATTAGGCTTAGACCTGCATGTTTTTGTTTTATTTTGCTTGGTAATTTACTTTGTTCTGTCTGTTATTACTTGGAACCACTTAAATCCTACTTTTTATATTTAATAAAATCACTTTTTGCTTATTAATGAACCCAGAGCAAGTATTAATACCTGGGGGAGCAAACAGCTGTGCATATCTCTCTATCAATGTAAGAGAGGGTGAACAATTTATGAATTTACCCTGTATAAGCTTTATACCGAGTAAAATTGATTTATTTGGGGTTTGGACCCCTTTGGGAACTGGATATCTGGGTGCTGGAGACAGGAACACTTCTTAAACTGTTTTCAGTTAAACCTGCAGCTTTTGGGGGATGTGGTTCAAACCTGGGTCTGTGTTTGCAGCAGGCTAGCATGTCTGGCTCAACAAGAGAGGGTACTGAAGTCCCAAGCTGCCAGGGATAATGGGCTCAGAGGTAGTCTCAGCACATCAGGTAGCAGTCCCCAAGGGGTTTCTGTGCCCAAACCCATCACAAGCAGTATCTATAGTTAATTATGACTGAGCAATGGATAAGTCAATTACTGGCATCAAACTGCCTTTCTGTGGTTGGAAATGAAGGCAACCAATGTTGGACCTTAGGAAACCTTTAAATAATAAATAACATATGATTGGACAATTAAATACTGTAAAGGTTTGGACCAATGCACTGAGATGAAGAACCACTTAGAAACCAGGTACAGAAGCAGTCAATGGATATTTAAAGAGTAATTCTGTGAGAACAAATTTATTATCCTTTCAGCATTTCCATTTCCAGTCCTGGCTGGAACCCAGAATGGTACAATCAACAATTGCCCAAATTAACCTGAAAATTAAGACATTAAAATGAGGACTATAGATAGGATGAAAAAGGAGAAAAGTTTAATATCACATAGAGTTTTGAGAGGACTGCTAATAAACAGATTATGCATCTAAATGTAAGAAAAACAGAAGTTTGCACTTAACCATGAGATAATGAAAAACTTTAATTGATGCTATCAACTGACAAGACAGAAGAAAAGAATAGAAACACATCAACCACAATATGTGATCAATATCACAAGGTTGAAGAAAGCTACTAGTAGCAGGCCTTGTCATGATAGATTTAGGGACTTCCAAAGACCAATTTATAATTGTATAGTTGTGTATATACTAAGTTTATATCTATTTAAGTTGAAAAACATGTTGTATAAGATTTCTGTTGCAAAAGAACAGATCAGTTAAAAACAGAATAAAAGAAAAAAGAAATGAAATGGGAAGAAATTAAAAAGGAATGTTTTTGCAAATCTCTGCATGAGCTGAAACAAAAATCAACCCATTTAAAGATTGGTTTCAGTTCAGTTCATCTAAGACCTCTGATTTTACTGAGATTATTTTCACTGTTAAATCCAACATTTTGGGGGGAGATTGCATGGAAAATTGCCTGTATACAGAGTCCAGGGTCAAATTCAGTTCTCCTGTTGGGTCAAATTGTTCACTGACTTGTACTCAGTGCAGCCCAGTTGAAAAAAGTGGAGTTGCCCACACTGTAAATCAGTACAGACTCAGATATAGTCCATTGTCTTTAATGAGACTGTTCACAACAGAATTCATCTCTTTATAGACAAATGTTCAAATCTTGTTGAATTGAGTTCCAGTTTTTGGTGGATTTTCCTTTAAATCATTGTTTTTCACTCCTGGCTTCTAGAGGCTCCATATTATCCATAGGAATCCAGGCACTCTTCCAACAAAGAGTTAGCAGAGTGTTTTTTAACAATTTTTTTATACTCATGGTGTGTAATAAGAATTTTCTTCCAATCTTGTAAAAATGCAATATTGTGAACATTTGGACATCTGATGTGGTACCAAATTTCTTGGTCTACACTAGGTCGAATTTAGCTGCGTTAGGTCGATTTAAACACAACCAACCCTGTTCCGTCAACCTAAAGGGCTCTTAAAATCAACTTCTGTGCTCCTCCCCGATGAGGGGAGTAGCACTAAAATCGACCTTGCTGGGTCGAATTTGGGGTAGTGCAGATGCACATTGATGGTATTGGCCTCCAGGAGCTATCCCGGAGTGCTCCATTGTGACCGCTCTGAACAGCAATTTGAACTCCAATGCACTAGCCAGGTACACAGGAAAAGCCCCAGGAACTTTTGAATTTCATTTCCTGTTTGGTCAGCATGGTGAACACAGCAGCACAGGTGACCATGCAGTCCCCCCATAATCGTAGAGCATAAAATGTTTCTACGCTCCCCCTATCATCTCTGTCCCTGAGGTTATCACAGATTAGAAGGCAAAAAAAACGCATTCGTGATGACATGTTTTCCGAGCTCATGCAGTCCTCCTGTACTGATAGGGCACAGCTGAATGCATGGAGGCATTCAGTGGCAGAGGCCAGGAAAGAATTAAGTGAGCATGAAAAGCGGAGGCAGGACGCGATGCTGAGGCTTATGGGGGAGCAAACAGACATGATGAAGCATCTGTTGGGGGAGCAAATGGACATGATGAAGCGTCTGTTGGAGCTGCAGGAAAGCCAACAAGGGCACAGACCCCTGCTGCATCCACTGTATAACCACCTACCCTCCTCCCCATGTTCCATAGCCTCCTCACCCAGATGCCCAAGAACACGGGGTGGAGAGGCTCCGGGCACCCAGCCACTCCACTCCAGAGGATGGCCCAAGCAACAGAAGGCTGTCATTCAAATAGTTTGATTTTTAGTGTCGCTACAATAAGCTTGTCCTTCCCTACTCCCACACCGTACCCTGGCTACCTTGTCCGTTATCTCATTTTTTTTTTAATTAAGAAAGAAAGAATGCATGGTTTCAAAACAATAGTTACTTTATTTCGAAGCGGGGAGGGTGGTTGGCTTACAGGGAATTAAAATCAACAAAGGGAGTGGGTTTGCATCAAGGAGAAACACACACAACTGTCACTTCGTAGCCTGGCGAGTCATGAAACTGGCTTTCAAAGCCTCTCTGATGCACAGTGCGCTTTGCTGTGCTCTTCTAATCACCCTGGTGTCTGGCTGCTCAAAATTGGACACCAGGTGATTTGCCTCAACCTCCCACCCCGTCATAAATGTCTCCCCCTTACTCGCACAGATATTATGGAGCACACAGCAAGCAGCAATAACAATGGGAATGTTGGTTGCACTGAGGTCTGACCTCATCAGCAAACAGTGCCAGTGAGCTTTTAAATGTCCAACGGCACATTCTACCACCATTCTGCACTTGTTCAACCTATAGTTGAACTGCTCCTTACTACTGTCCAGGCTTCATAAGCCATGGGAGCAAGGGGTAGGCTGGGGTAGGTGCGACCGTGCGGTGCTGCCATCTGGGAGAGCAGCCTGAGGCAGAAGCCTCCAGCTCGCATGATATTCCAGGCAGGACTAAATCTCCATGAGACAAAACTTAAAGAAGAGAATGACCTGGAGTCTCTGGCTCCCATTTGGTGCTCTATGAGGAGAATAGCCATGTCTGTCCAGGTGCCCCTGATTGACCTCACCGAGGTCTGCCAGGAGCATCCAGGAGATGTACGACGGCTATCAGTCCTATTGCACCATCTGCCACAAAGGCAAGGAGCTGCTGCTGTGTAGCAATGAAGTACCGCGTCTGCCAGCAGCACCCGGGAGATGTATGGTGATGGTGAGCTGAGTGGGCTCCATGCTTGCCATGGTATGGCATCTGCACGGGTAACCCAGGAAAAAAGGTGTGAAACAATTGTCTTCCGTTGCTTTCACAGAGAGGGGGGGGGGCTGACGACATGTACCCAAAACCACCCACGACAATGTTTTTGCCCCATCAGGCATTGGGAGCTTAACCCAGAATTCTAATGGGCAGCGCAGACTGCTGGAACTGTGGGATAGCTACCCACAGTGCATCGCTCTGTAAGTTGATGCTAACCACGGTAGTGAGGACATACTCTGCTGACTTAATGCACTTAGTGTGGACATATGCAGTCGACTGTATAAAATTGGTTTCTAAAAATCGACTTCTATAAAATCACCCTAATTTCTTAGTGTAGACGTACCGTTACACTCATAAGTGTGCAGATACAAATATAAGAGAGGAAAAAGATGAAGAATAATATCACTTACTGTTTAATTAACTACAATGTATTTGGTTGATTAGCCAATAGGTTTGTCATATTGTTCATTGTGTTATATTATTTTTGGTCACAATTATGTTGCTTTAAGAGAGTTTAGAGTTATTACTCAGAGAAGGGGAGAGAGGGCTCTAGCATTCATTTTTCAAGTCTACTTCTTCGAGTTTCTTCTTCTAGAGCAATGTTTTAAGTAGATGTCACCAATCCCACTGTTTAATAAAATAAAAATAGTATTTAATAATAATAAACACTAAGCATTTACCACTACATAATACTTTGCAAACGTTAAATAATTAATCACCGTGGTGCATCTGTGTGGTAAGTTTTACTATCCCCATTTTACAGATGGGGAAAGAAAGACTACTAGGTTAACTGTTTTTTTCCAAGGTTACTCTGTGAATCAGTGACACAGCTGGGATTGCATAATACTGTATTGTGCTTAGATCTTCCTTGCCCCCCTCCCACCGCCCAAATCTCTATTCTTCATTAAATCCTAATAGGCTTTAAAGGCAAAGAAGCAAATACAATAAATTTAATCTCCTCTTATGCTTCAAGAAGGACAAGAAGGCCCAAATTTTAAAAAGACATCTAAATTAGGCATGCAGAAATGTAAAAGAGAAGAGAAGCAGTTAACTTTACAATGAAAACAAGAAGTTCCACACAGAAAAGCAGTTATGCACACAAGTTAGTATTTGCAGTCACTTTTTTCATGTGTCCAAATTAAAATATGTTTCAGGAACAACTTAGGAGTCCAGTTTTGAAAACTTGGCCTCAATTGCCCAGCACAGAGACACTTGAATGGCTTTTGAAAAACACAGAAATGCATTTATAAGGCAGAGCTCTAGCCTTATACAAATACTGAAGTATTTTCCAGGAATTGGCCAAAACACTCTGAATGCTATTATAATATGTAGGGTAACATTTTCCAAAGTTCCTAAGCAGGTTAGATTCCTAAGATCAGTAGGAGTTAGGCATCTCACCTGCTTCGGCACTTTTGAAAACCACAGCAGGCTCCTATTTCTCTCATTAGGCGCCTAAATGCCTTTAAAAATCTGACTCCTAGCCACTTTTGAAAATCCTCTTGGTGCCTATCTGCATCTTTAGGCCCTTAGATACCTTTAAAAATCTACCCTCAAAGTCACATTGAGCTAGACCCACTAAGAGATTTAGGTACCTAAGTCACAAAGTTTAGATCTTCAATACCTGCTCAGTTGACACCTAATCCTGTAGGCATCTACATTTTCATCAGTAAAGTCCCTGGGTACCTACATTTCTGTCAGTGCTCATTCACAAAGCTGCCTAAGGCCTAACACCACCAAGCTACATGGCACCTAGCTCATGCCTAAACCCAGCAGGATTCAACACACTAGATTTTCCCCTGCTTATCCTGCCTGATCCAGTAAGCATTCTCAGAGAATGGCTAACCTGCACAAAAGACAGGCAAGGAAACGGTGGTGAACCATATCCTCCTTTTACATAGTACTCACCTTGGGGACCCAGATTCAGATCCTTCTCTTCCTGATTTTCAGGAGGGACTTGAACCCAGGTGAGTGTCCTAGCCAGTGAGCTATAGGGTATTCGGAGCTGGCATCAAATGCTCCCACTGAAGCTGTTCCACTATTATAAAATACTTTAATTAGTCACTGGGCCACAGAGAGCGTGAGAATGCCTCTATAGCCTAGGGGTGAGCATATTCTCTTGGAGACCAAAGTTCCAGTCCCCGCTCCAGGAAATATTTATACAAAGTGGAATAGCCTTGACAGGAGAAAAAACCCAACCCTAGAATACTGTATAAGCCACTGGTTAAGGCACTCAGCTAGGAGACCTGGGTTCAAGCTCTGGCTCTGAATCAGACTTATGTGGGAATCTGAAGCTAGGTCCTGTGTGAGAGTGCTAACCTCCACCACTATTCATTGTGAGAAAGGGTTTAGACACCTAAATCTAGGAGCAGGTTTGTGGCTGTGAATCCTGAGTGGAGATAGGCACCTCCCTCTAGCCTGGGGTTTAGAGGCCTAAGTTCCCTTGTGAGGCAGAAATTAGGACCTACCCCTCTCCTTGGCATTTCCCACTGGCTCTCTTAGGCAGTTCCTTGCTCAGCTTGCTGGCTTCTTTGAATCTCATTCCAAGACACATTTCAGAGTAGCAGCCGTGTTAGTCTGTATTCACAAAAAGAAAAGGAGTACTTGTGGCACCTTAGAGACTAACAAATTTATTTGAGCATAAGCTTTGGATACAATTAACTTAGGCTCAAATAGAGTCTGGGAGTTGATGGGTCATTACACAAAGTAAAACTATTTCCCCGTGTTTATTCCCCCACCCCCACTGTTCCTCAGACGTTCTTGTCAACTGCTGGAAATGGCCCACCTTGATTATCACTACAAAAGGTCCCTCCCCCCCGCCCCTGCCTGCTCTTCTGCTGGTAATAGCTCATCTTAAGTGATCACTCTCGTTACAGTGTGTATGGTAATACCCATTGTTTCATGTTCTCTATGTATATAAATCTCCCCACTGTATTTTCCACTGAGTCTGATGAAGTGAGCTGTAGCTCACGAAAGCTTATGCTCAAATAAATTCCAAGACACCTAATTCTGCCCACCTAACTCTCTTGCATAGAGAGCCTGGGCATCTCACTCAAAGCTGTGAATTCTACCACATGACAGGGTGCCTAAGGTTAGGTATTGCAACTCTGAGCAGAAACCCCCTTTGTGGAGATAGTCCTTAGGTGCTTTGGGAAATGATACTCCCAGTGCTTTGAACCAGTATTGAAGAATGCCACAGTACATTTGAAAACGGTGAGTACACTTATCTCATGGAAAAGGATAAAGTAGAGTAAGTTAATTTAAGTTAATTCGCAATGAGTTTTTAATCAGATACTACTAAAGTGATGTTTAACTTTTCTGCAAACTGTGTTAATTGTCATTGGAACAGATCCTCAGGTGCTGTAAATGGACTTCAGTGGTGCTACCCTGATTTATACTCTATCTAGTCCTTAATTTTTATAGTCCTTCCCTGTTCCTTTTGCCTTCATCTTTCTTTTTAAGACCAACAGTATCTGTCTATTGACAGTTATATAACATTGCAACTGGGGAATTAAATTAAAAATTTAAATCTCAGGAGATAATGACTCCATTATGAGAGATGCTGCTTAGGCCTCATCATGAATCAGCAGGAGCTGATGTTAAATTGGAATAAAGACTTAATATTGAAAGGTGACTTAATAATGTTATACGAGTATATGTGGGGGTAAGGTGTTGGGGAAAGGGAAGATATGAAGTAGGAATCCACTTGCTTTCAGTACAGTGTTATAATAAAATTAAGGGGAATAAACTAAAATGATAAAACAGATATTTAACCTGGGTCGTAAAAAATAAATGTTTCATCCAAAGTCTTGTTAAAATATAGAAGAGTCTGCCAAGGGACATAGTTAAAGCTAAAAGCATCAGAGAATTTTAAACTGATAGAGAGGTGTATTTGTAGTCTCATCACATTTTGTGATATATCTGCTGAAAGCCAATTTGAATCAGTGATAGCCGAAAGGCAGCACATGAAGTCCAAGAAGCCTGCAGTGAAATACAGGCAACACCCCTGAGCAGTCCTCCCTAATTTCAAAGATGAACTTGGTACCCAGCTGTATCAATGTTGGATATGGTACCTTCCTGTTGAATTGCTGCATATTTTAGCACCCGGTAGATTCTGGGGTGTTCCAAATCCCATGTGATACCAGATTGTGTGACATCAGGCCCTGCATATCCCAGATTCTTGCATGATCTGATGCACAACACTTTGCTTATGAAGTGGCACATCAGGGCCCAATAGATATGTATGGACCTCAAGATCAACTATGTAGGTAAGGAGGGTTCACCAGAGATCACTACACAGGAAAAGGGGGAGGAAAATGTAAGGGGATGCCTCTCATGGGTTTTGGCTCTAGGAGGGAGTGATCCAGCTCACTGCCTCAATCTATATCATATAAATGCTCTCAAAGTTTCAAGGCAAATAGGTGCTATTTATCTTTAAAAGAACAGCTCACTAGAACTACATTATTTTGCATCTGTCTGTTATTATTCTTGTTCTTGACCTTTTAGATCATTAAATCATCTCCATAGCACCACACATTAAAGAGAAATATTTTTGGAGATAAAGGGGACCAGATACAAAATGCATGTGTAGGCCACAATGTCAAAAACATCCCACATTACATGGTGCTGCTACTCCAAAACCAAAAGAAATGTTTTCAAGCACTTGCCCACCTTCTAAAAGCCTTTAACATTGTTATTGCCACCAGAGAACTGATGTCTCTTCTTGCTAACTGGAAAATACAACTTTATAACTGCATTAAAAAGCTACTGTGAGACAATGATCCAGAGATGTGTCTAGAAGCATTTGTCAAGTCATTATTTCACTGTGTGGCATTATATGCTTAGGGCACCTTTCATGACATGGACAAATGAAATATTACATCTGGATGGTCAAGGATACCTACAAAAATAACAATAAGAAAACTTGAAGTGCCTTTTCTTTCAGGATGTTGCTGTGGTTTTGAGAGGGAGCAAAAGGCTTTAAAGAAGGTGAGTTGCACTAGGTGGCTTGGATCTTATGACCCAAACTTTTTTGAATGAATTTCAAGTTTAGGCATCAAGGACCAATAGGGAAACAGTAGGATCAAGTTAAAACAGAAGTGTATAATCTTTCAGTCTCATGGCAAGTAGTTTTGAAAACTTGAATTGAAACTTAACTAATTAAAATGGGGAAACAGATTTTTACCCTGTGGGTTGAAACGTAGAACAAACGGCAGATAAAAAAACTAACAGATGACATGTTAAGCCCTGTGCAGGTACCACCTCTGCATCTTCACAACAACACTGAGGGCCCAGTCCTGCATTCCATACTCATGCCAAACTTCTGAAGTCAATGAATCAAGAAAATACAGGCTCAGACTTTTGATTGTTTGGCGTCATCATTTTGCTGCATTTATGCTAGTTTTAATTAAATGCTAATACAAAAGACTTGTGCTATAGGGTAATTAAAAGAACAAGGCTTACCTTTTCCTGATTTGCTCTGCCTGGTGAAAGGAATGTCACTAATGTAATTCATTTCCTGTCGTGTACCCACTGGCCTTCCCACTTTAAACATTGCAGCTCATATCTTTAACAAAAAAAACTAAAGACATGTAGAAACACAAACCTCTCTTAACAATTGAACTTCTGTTAGGAGAAAAGATGACATGACATAACAGAGCAGAACAGGTAACATGCTGCTTCTTTCTTAATGAAAAATAAACTGGTTTGATTGTTACTGATGTAGATAGTGGAACTGCGCTGAAAGGTACAGAAGAGGCTAGGCAAAAGTATGATTGACCTGAATCTTTTATGTAGCAATTGATCATGCTCAGGCATCAAAAGAGCTGTCTTATTATGCTGCTTGTGACAGATTCCAGGGCTGGCAAGCAAGCTCCTTCAGGATCTCACAGACTTTCACATGTGAATCAGGCGATGAAGAACATGTGAAAATCACACAAGACTAAATTCACAAAAAGAAAAGGAGGACTTGTGGCACCTTAGAGACTCACAAATTTATTTGAGCATAAGCTTTCGTGAGCTACAGCTCACTTCATCAGATGCATTCAGTGGAAAATACAGTGGGGAGATTTATATACATAGAGAACATGAAACAATGGGTGTCACCATACACACTGTAACAAGAGTGATCAGGTAAGGTGAGCTATTACCAGCAGGAGAGCGGGGGGAGCGGGGGGAGAACCTTTTGTAGTGATAATCAAGGTGGGCCATTTCCAGTAGTTGATCAGAACGTCTGAGGAACAGCGGGGTGGGGGGTGTGAAGGGGAATAAACATGGGGAAATAGTTTTACTTTGTGTAATGACCCATGCACTCCCAGTCTTTATTCAAGCCTAAGTTAATTGTATCCAGTTTTCAAATTAATTCCAATTCAGCAGTCTCTTGTTGGAGTCTGTTTCTGAAGCTTTTTGTTGAAGAATTGCCACTTTTAGATCTGTAATCGAGTGACCAAAGAGATTGAAGTGTTTTCCAACTGGTTTTTGAATGTTATAATTCTTGACGTCTGATTTGTGTCCATTTATTCTCACAGATCTTGGGAGACAGGCCAGTCCTTGCTTACAGACAGCCCCCCCAACCTGAAGCAAATACTCACCAGCAACCACACACCATACAACAGAATCACTAACCCAGGAACCTATCCTTGCAACAAAGCCCATTGCCAACTGTGTCCACATATCTATTCAGGAGACACCATCATAGGGCCTAATCACATCAGCCACACTATCAAAGGCTCGTTCACCTGCACATCTACCAATGTGATATATGCCATCATGATATATGCCTCTGCCATGTACATTGACCAAACCGGACAGTCTCTATGTAAAAGAATAAATGGACACAAATCAGACGTCAAGAATTATAACATTCAAAAACCAGTCGGAGAACACTTCAATCTCTTTGGTCATTCGATTACACCCTATACCGGAAACCTACTGACCGCTATGCCTACTTACATGCCTCCAGCTTTCATCCAGACCACACCACACGATCCATTGTCTGCTGCCAAGCTTTATGTTACAACCGCATTTGCTCCAACCCCTCAGACAGAGACAAAACATCTAGAAGAGTTCTATCAAGCATTCTTACAACAACAATACCCACCTGCTGAAGTGAAGAAACAGATTGACAGAGCCAGAATAGTACCCAGAAGTTACCTACTACAGGACAGGCCCAACAAAGAAAATAACAGAGCGCCACTAGCCATCACCTTCAGCCCCCAACTAAAACCTTTCCAATGCATCATCAAGGATCTACAACCTATCCTGAAGGACAACTCATCACTCTCTAAGGTACCACAAGTCCTCCTTTTCTTTTTGCAGATACAGACTAACACGGCTGCTACTCTGAAAGAAGACTAAATTGTTTCCCTCCTCCCCCATAGGGAGGACCAACCCCATGTGGGTGCTCAGTGGGAGAGTTAGAGAGAAAGGAATTTTCTCCTCATGTAGAAAAGAGAACCAGAATTTCGACTCTGGGTACTACCAAATAGCACCTCCCTGGGAGAAAAGAGGGGCAAGGAGCAGGCAGAGCTATGGTTCTGTTTTTTCTATGCATCAGTCAGCACAGCCAGACAGCCAGCTGAGGAGCAGGAGAAGAGATGTTTTAGACAGCATTCCCTCCCAACCTCCTAGTGCTGTCCCTGATTATAGTGCAGCTCTGGGCCCCGTGGTGTTTGCATAATCAAAGCCAGAGTGTCAAATGTGTGACAACTTGAACAGATGAGAATAAGGGGAGGGTGGATTAATCCCTTAAGGTATGGCTTTGTCCCTATATGAATCTGAATAAAGTATCCATATAGAAAGGAAAATACAGGCAAAGCCATTCCCTACATAATTGTGGGAAGATTGTATCTTGCTATGTTCAGGCACCTAAACTTAAGGAGGGGAGAAGTCAAGTGAACTGAAACTGGAAAAGAGATTCAAGTGAACCCACTGCAAACCAAAACAAGTAAGCTTGGCATTGGCACTGCTCTGGTTTAGCTGTTTGAGCTAGACAGGGATCGGCAACCTTAGGCATGCGGCCTGTCAGGGAAAGCCACTGGCAGGCCAGGACGGTTTGTTTACCTACAGTGTCTGCAGGTTCGGCCGATCACAGCTCCCACTGGCTGCAGTTCACTGTTCCAGGCCAATGGGGGCTGCAATTGGCCGAACCTGCGGACGCTGCAGATAAGCAAATTGTCCTGACCCACCAGTGGCTTTCCTTGACAGGCCACATGCCAAAGGTTGCCGATCCCTAAGCTAGAATGAAAGGGCCAAATTGTGAGTTGCTACTCACAGGAGTATAAGAGAGACACACCCTAGCCTTAAATATGTAGGAAGAAATCCTGGCCCCAGTGAAGTGAATGGGAGGGGTTTTTTCCCATTGACTTCAATAGGAGCCAGGAGTTCACTCTTGTTTTCAGTTTGTATAACATTATAGTGTGTTTAAATAACCCCTGGGGCCAAATTCATCCCTGGTGTAACTTAAGCAACTTCCATGAAGTAAGACCACTTCCCTTTAGTGAACTTATCCTAGGAATTGTGTTGTAACATCTGAACTATGATATTTTAAGGACCAGAGGGCAATGTCATTCACTGCAGCTATGGCTCCTCAAGCTTAAATAAAGACATGACAGACAATGCTGGATCTCTGTATGCAGCAAAAAGTCAAAAAAATATGAAGTCATGCTTTGCTTGTATTTGAATAAACCTCATTTTCTGTGACCTTTTTACCAAAAGGTATCCTTCAAATAACAATAACTGAAATATGTTTTTATAACTACTCAATATGTTTGTTTTCCTTTATATAGAGAGGCTTAATACAAGGGGCAGTCAGAAAGTTTCTTGCCTTACAAAGAAAAATACATAGTTTGTGTTCAATTGTTTTATTTTCACTATATATCCTCCATCCTTGACATGAATACATTTGGTCCTGAGAAGCTGCAACTTGACTATGTCTATTCTGTACAAGTTCTTGTCCTGCATGTCCAGAAATTTCTCAGCCGATAGAAGTAACTCATGATAATCACCAAAACTCTTCCCTCCAAGGTATTCCCTCAACTTGGGCAACAGGTGGAAGACTGAGGGAGCCAAATCTGCTGAATAAGCTGGATGGGGAAGCAGCTGAAAGCCACATTTGGTTGCTATAGTCACTGCAACCTGGGATGTGTGAGGTGATTCATTGTACTGGAGAAGCAAAAAGTTCCAAATATTCCCTGAAAAGGTCAAGTCACTCTCTCGTCTGATCATCCCTCAACATTCTGGGCACCCAACTTGCTGACACCTTTCTCAAGCCCAAATCTTCTTTAAGGTAGGCATGCATTGACCCAGTTTTGATGTCCACTGTCTCAGCTATGTGTCTGACTTATAGATCTTCTTTCATTCACCACCACCTTGTGAACTGCATCAACTTTTTCAGGGGTAGTGGCCTCTCTGAGGTGTTCTGACCATGACTCTTTCTTGGTGCTGATTCTCCTGCACTTAAATTGAGCAGCCCAGTTTTTCACTGAGGCATATGAAGGGGTATCATCCCACTGTGTCATCAGCCACCATGTCTTCATGGATTTCCTTTTGGGAAGCCTTTCTTATGGAAGTACTTAATCACCGTTCTGATTTCATTCTTCTAAATTTTTCAAATCTTCAGTGACTGGCTCACTGGCATACATCCATGTATAAATTCTGAACAGATGGAAAAAGTAACTTCGAACAAAAAAACATCAAAATATCAGTACTTTGATCTGTGAAATCTGATGGGCCCTAGGTTAGACCCTCATATGTAAGTTATTGCCGTGTAACCAAGAGGAGAATTTTGCCCATTAGGGCAATTCATTTGTTGTAAGATTGTTATTTTGTGCTAATGCATGCCAATTGGCTGGGGTTTTGTCAAAGTATAACTGGGGGAAAAAATAGTTGTATATTATGCATGAGTAATATTTGATGTACATTTCACAAATTATAATATGAAACATATATCTTACAAGTTTCATTTTAGACCATGACGTTTTAGGCAAAAGGAAAGGAGCAGAAGCTCATTTGGTCACTACACCATTATTTTCAATTAGAAATGTAGCTTTTCATTGTATTTCTTTTCATACTCTTCTCTTTAGATGTTCCCCATCATCCCATACGGTTTCATGTGTGTCCTCAAGGTTTGCACAGATCCCAAGAAAATCTGGCATCAAACTAATGTATGTAGTTTGGTGTAAGATTTAATAAATGGATCTTTGTTTTATTAGGTAATATAAATTATTATGCATCATGTTTTATTGACTTGTATGAACATATCAGTACTGACTTCTAAATAGAGCTTGAGGAAGATATAAGTCTTGTACCTGCTTATGAGTTCAATTATTGAGACGCCCTTGGAAAGTGAGTGTTTCTCAGACCATGCTGAACAAAAAGACATAGCCAAGAAGGAGTCAGTCATGCCATGCAGTAACCTTCTTCCCAGCTGTTTGAACCATAGGAGTCTGTATTTTTCATCTTTGAAGGAACAATGAAAAACAATGTTTCATTGGTTTTAATGTTTTTATTGTTATTAATTATTTACAGTAAACTAACTACTCCACATTTCATGGTCTAAATCTTTCCCATGTGCAATTAAGTAGATGTAAAGATCATAGCTGCTTGTTCTTTTTGATGTATTATTTTTATTATATGGTTGTAAATGTACTGCCTTTTTTGTCAGTAGGGAATAATGATAATGGTATGTAGCAAGTGACCATACATTGAGTTTGTTCAAAATCGCATGCAAAGGTTAAAACTAAAGGACAGATTCTGCACTGATTTTCTCCCTGTGTAACCCACTGAAACTCATTGTGTAAAAGACACTGCAGAATGGCACGTATGCTTATGGAATTAGCAACTTGGGCTAAGATTTTCAAAGCAGTTTAAAATAGTAAGAAATTAAAAGGAGTACTTGTGGCACCTTAGAGACTAACCAATTAATTTGAGCATAAGCTTTCATGAGCTACAGCTCACTTCATCGGCTGCATACTGTGGAAAGTGTAGAAGATCTTTTTATACACACAAAGCATGAAGAAATACCCCCCCACACCGCACTCTCCTGCTGGTAATAGCTTATCTAAAGTGATCGCTCTCCTTACAGTGTGTATATCAAGTTGGGCTATTTCCAGCACAAATCCAGGTTTTCTCCAGCAGGAGAGTGGGGTGGGGGGAGGTATTTTTTCATGCTTTGTGTGTATAAAAAGATCTTCTACACTTTCCACAGTATGCATCCGATGAAGTGAGCTGTAGCTCACGAAAGCTTATGCTCAAATAAATTGGTTAGTCTCTAAGGTGCCACAAGTACTCCTTTTCTTTTTGCGGGGGGGGGGGGGGAGAGAAAACCTGGATTTGTGCTGGAAATGGCCCAACTTGATTATCATACACATTGTAAGGAGAGTGATCACTTTAGATAAGCTATTACCAGCAGAAGAGTGGGGTGGGGGGAGGTATTTTTTCATGCTTTGTGTGTATAAAAAGATCTTCTACACTTTCCACAGTATGCATCCAATGAAGTGAGCTGTAGCTCACGAAAGCTTATGCTCAAATAAATTGGTTAGTCTCTAAGGTGCCACAAGTACTCCTTTTCTTTTTGCGAATACAGACTAACACGGCTGTTACTCTGAAACCTGTCATAGGAAATTAAAATGATTGGGAACTGGGCATCTAGTCTCCTATGACTTTGTCCAAATAGTTTTGAAAATCTCAGCCTTATTGCCTGCTCCATATCAGTTTTAATGTACTATATAACTTGAAAAGGAGCAAGTTATCTGTGTAATCCCCTTTAGCTGCCAGGATTGATTAGATGTCTTCTGGAACTACTTCAAGGAGATTTCTTGCATTTAAGATCAGGGGTCAAATTGGAAAAAAATATAGTGCTACTATCCGACGCTCTATCTCCAAACCCAACTCTTGGTTTGGGATACTAAAATGAGATGCCACCTAGAATAGATTGAGCAGATCTCTAACATATGATTATCCCTCAGTGACCCTTATAATCCATCAATGCCAGCTGGCAAGAGGGTTACAAGAATACTCTGTTCCTGGTCTGTGCATTCTGGTTTTCCAGGGAATATCATATGAAGTCTTAAATGAAAGCCAAAGTCACACTGGTTATTAATATTGTTGTAAAATGTATGTACAGATACTATGCAAGAAGTTATGTGTATATACTGAAAATATGTTCCTGAAGTCTGTATCAAGGCAAAGTTGACAAATCGGTTTTCTGTCAGACCAAAGATGTTTATTCACCTGTCTCTCTGGCATGTAAATTATGCATTGTAAGTTAACACAATGGAGAGTTATTTACATACAAAATTAACAGGGTTAATTAAGAGGGCTGGACATTGCAGAGCAATGGTTTGGGGAAAAACTGGGACTAGAGCATGTTGGGGTCATCTTGCCATATGTAACCAGAATGTGGCTGGGCTGTAACAAGCAGGCTGCTGAAATCAAAATTGCTGAATCAGAGGTGTTTAATACAGAGTCCACACAAGCTTCCATGCTGGTTGGGAGTGTGCAACAACTACCGAGCATTTTGAGGTTACAGAGCTACAGGGCAGCCAGTGACACAACCCCACAGTGGTCTGGGTTGCACCCCAGAATGTGACAGAGACTCCTTCACAGAGATGAAGAAACTTTTCTTCATCTTCTGGATCTTTGTTGCAATCAGTCCTTAGACTTCTATCACTGGCACTCTAGCTGTCTTCTAACTCACTTCATGTTTCATGAACCACCACTACACCATGGTGACAAAGCCAGGGACGAAGGCATGTAGGGGCTGATGGCTGAGGACAAAAGATCACTCTGAAATTCTACCTAAAGTGTTGTGGTTTTGTTTTTGTATTTTTAGACAAGCAGTATTTTCCCTCATTGCCATCTGAAAGTGTATAGCCCAACAGGTGCCAATATACTAAAAATGATTTCAAGGAAATAATTTGTCAAATAAGCTGGATGTTCGAGGGACACATCCGATGAAGTGAGCTGTAGCTCATGAAAGCTTATGCTCAAATAAATTTGTTAGTCTCTAAGGTGCCACAAGTACTCCTTTTTTTTTTACAAAGGGCCTAGCCACTGAAGTGTCTTCTGCGCACTTCGATTAATTTCAACACTTCAACATGTTAATGTGTGTCTACTTCATACTTGTGTAACAGGATAGGTATTAACTAAGAAAAGGGTTACCATGGTAAAACCTATTCATTTAATAGAAGATTGAAAAGGAGCATAATTAAACTATGTCAGTTTATTTTAGAATAGGATATTCTATTCCACATGCTTGTTTCTAAAAATATTTCAAGATTTTAAACTTAATGGGGAAAACAGTTAAAAAGATCAATTCTTGGCTAATTGTGTTCCTGTTTGATGACTGCATAGCCCACAAATGAAAAATTTAAAGGTGTCCACATATGGAATAAACTATCACAAAATTTACTTTGAGAATATTACATGTTTTCACTGAATTCACTCCCATCAAACAGATTGGATTCATATGTGGTTTAAGACTTTGGTGAACAATTTTCCTTTTGATCTAGCTTTATTTGCTTAGAGGCCAGTTCTGCCCCTTTACTTGTGTTGGTGGCACTTTTGCAGGAAGTTCCATTCAGTGAGAGTTACAGAACTGACCCTTAATTTTTAAAGGGGCATCTTTTAAAATAAAACATTATTTTAAAGTGAATTTACCACCTGCCTGAATTTACTGAATTAACCGCCTTAGAAACTGAATCCCTCAGTCCATTGAACAAGTACACCACAGAGAGTGAGACTGCAGGCTTCCCTGTTTACAGCATGTGTGCGCTAAGCTGGACAAGGGTGTGTCTACATTGGAGCTGGATGGGGTAAATTCCAGCTTGATGAGACATAATCATGCTAGCTGTGATGAACCTAGCATGCTAAAAAAGAGAAGTGTAGCAGTGCTGAAAGGAAGGACTAGCCATTCTGAACACATACCTATGGTCTCAGACAAGATCGTACTTGGGGTAGCTAGCCCCTCATGCTGCTTGAGCCACTGCAGCTGTACTTGACTGGAGTGAGGAAGGGGTGATGCACCCAAGATCAGACACTTCATCTGACTTGAGATGTAAACACATTTGATTCAGGAAGGAAAATTGGTGCAGTCTTTATTGATCTGAGGGCAGTCTTCGACACTGTGTGACATGCCGGGCTGACTGCCAAGCTGCTGCAAGTTATTCCTTGTAGGCCAACAGTGTGGTTCACGCAAGAAAGTATTAGCAAGTGAAGGTTCATTCTGTAAGTTAGAGAGAATACCAGTCACCTTAAGTGTCCCCACAATGGCCTTCTATGGGGTCAGTTTTGGTCTGTTTTTTTCAAAATATGCACATATGACCTTCCTGAAATGCAAGGAAATAAATACGTGTATTCTGATAACATCTGTATTGCTGACACTGGAAACAACTTCCAGAGGATTGAAAGGAATCTCAGCCAAGACATGGATACTTTGACCACTTACTTCCAGCAATGGAGACTAATTTACAGTGAAACCAAGACAGTGGCAACTAGTTTCCATCTAAACAATTGTCTTGCCAATCAACTCATCTTGATCCATGTCCAAGGACAGTTACTGCCACTCCATCCAATTGCCACATACTTGGGAGTAAGACTTGAACATAGCCTGACATACCAGGCTCACCAGGTCCATCTGAAAAGGAAGACATCTTCCCATACTGCCTTGAAAAACTATTGGGAACCTCCTGGGGAGCAGACCCTTCAGGCATCTATTTTGGCCCTGGTGTTTGCTCCAGCTGAATCCTGTTCTGCAGTCTTGGTTGCAGCCACCACAATAAGTGTATCAACATGGAGCTGAATTTGGCCCCTCATATTCTTAGTGACAGTTTGAAGAATACCCCAGCCTCCACTCTGTATGTCCTAGTGCACATAAGCTCCGCCAGAGATTCCATTGCCGTTAAGTCTGCTTGGAGAGCTGCAAGAGACGAAAGCGACCAATTACATCTCAGGTTGACTGATGCCCCATTCTCAGACAGGGAACAACATACTGCACCAACCCAAAATAAACATTATATCTGCTTTACAGAAGAGAAAACTGAGACGGAGAGCTCCATAAATAACTTGCCTGAGGCCAGCGAGGGAGTTCGTATCAGGTTTAGAACTCAGGACAGGCATTCCTGACTTATTCAGACCATAATTCCTTTTGTAAGCACGGGACTGTAACTACTTGTCAGAAAGAAAGCTTTAATACGAATATTCTGCAAAATGGAAAAAAAAATCACAAGGACAACACCATCAAAGAAAATGTTGTTTAAATATGAATTTCCTTCAAACTGACTTTATACTGATATAACTTATTGGTAATGGCAAACATAAAATATTAATTAATGATCCACAATAATGCTGTTACTAGATTTTCTCTGTTCACAAATCAACTGCAATATTTTTTTCCTTTGGGTATTAGTGTGTCAATTAATATGCACCATGAATTATAAAAACTGGGTTTGTTAAACATTTCATTTCAGTAGCGAGAGCTTTAGCAACAGCATGGCAGGAGTTTTGTCTCAACAGCCTGAAGCAATCTCTGTGGAATTCTTTCCATAGGGCTGCACCAGTCCATACATAAGAGACAGTATCAGGACAAACGTCTTTGGGTATCAGTATTAAGGGCAAGATTGTAGTTTTAAGACACAGCCATATCTAACTATATTGGATCATTGAAAAATCTGCATATAATCTGCATAAATTTGCATTGTATGGGATTACAAGAAACCCATAGTATTACACATTTGCACATCTTTACTGGGACAAATGGTAGGCCTGTTCTTCTGTATCATCTTCATTTGAGGAGAGGATTCTTCCTTTCTTTCTTCTGCACTCCAAACTCCTTCTGCCTCAGCACAGTCATGCCCCACCATCTCTCTCTTGTCTTCGTCCATGAAGTCTGGATGCTGCTTCTCCTCCCAGCCCTGCCTCAGCTCTCCACTCCAGCCAGCTTTCTCACAGCCATCATTTCTCACCTTCTACCCACCCTGGCTCATCCCAGTCTGGATTCGTCTCCCAACTCTATCTTCCCTTCCCTGTCCAGATCCCTGCAACAAACTTTGCCTCCTCACCCAGCCTGAATCAGAGCAAAGGGTAATTTCAATTATGTCAATGGGATCACTCAATGTGAGTTAAGACTGTAGGACTGAGCCTATGTGGCATTCAGATCCATTTCAGATTTTACTGCAGAATTTGTTTTTGAGACACTGACTTAATAAGTACTGTCACCGTAAAAAATAATACAGTAATTTTTTATTTGTAGGGCACCTCACGCCTGAAGGCCTGTTGTGTAAATAAAAGTAGGTAAATATAAAATGATGTTACAACTGCAATCAGAAAAGAACATATATGCTTTTATTTTACAACCATTGACCTTTACATGATCCCATTTAGGTGAAGAAATTCTTGAGTACATTCACGTAATGCAATATTGGTCTAAATGAACAATTCTACAGTGTTCATTATCTGTCTAATTTACATAGTAACAGCCCTATCTGAGGTGCCGTAACACTACTAAATATAGTATAGAGACCAAACAAGACATTATAGTTTTGTTATGGGGGATGGTGCATTACATTGACCTCAGACTGTCTATGTGGCCTTTGGTGATTTAATGATTCATAATATAAAGCTCTGCCCAAAAAAAAAAAAGGTGTGGGGAGAAAATTTCTTTAACACAATAATGAAAGATTAGTGGGAGCTTTGAAAATGCTGATTTTCAATTTAGATGTTCAAAACGAAGGTAGGAAAATCAAATTTACATGTACATTAAATCCTTTTAGTTTAATCTTCATTTTAATGTACATATTACTTTTGTGGCCAGAATCTCTTGAACATACTAAAAATGAGGAATCTGTTCCATTAACAGTACAATTTTATACATTTTCCTACCAAAAAAGTGCTTTTTACTGTGCCGCTCTTAAACTATGTAAAAATACTGTATCCATTGTATAGTAACACAAACATTTTCAAAGTTGGGTGTCTAAAGTTAAACATCTAAATCGACATTTAGGCACCTGTATAAAACTGGCCTGATTTTCCGAAGTGCTGGGCAGCCACAACTCCCACTGAAGATAATAGGAGCTGCAGTGCTCAGATATTCTGAAAACTGCTGGGGGCTATTTAAGAGCCTTAAAGTGGATTTGGATGCCTAAGTTTAGGTATCTGTATTTGGAATATTTGGCCCCCGCTTTGAAAAATTTCACCTACATTTTCATTAACAGTGGTGAAGATATTTTACTTTTTATGGGAATTTATTTATGGATTGATTATTAATTGACTGAGTCCCAACAACAGAGTGATCCCTGCTACCCTCATCTCTGTCATTGCTACTCTTAGTTGGAGGTTAGCTGTTTAATGCCATAAGAAATATATTGCTTCCAAGGAGGCTAGGTTGCCTCTCTCACCAATCACTCCCCTAGTTCTTCCTCACCATATCTCTCCCTATCCCTTTATGGCTCCTCCTCCCTCCTCCAGAGACCTCCCATCTTCCCCATTCCCTGCTTGCTGTACCAGAAGTCCCAGGTGAGGAGTGCTCCTTGCTACTCTGAGCGTCTCTTGTTGGCTACATACTTAGGGCTTGCCTACATGGAGAGTTAGTGCACAACAAGCCAGGGTTTGAACCTACGTCACACCAGCCTGCCACACACTGAGTCATTGTGTGGATCCTGGTACTGTGCACTAAAAGTTCCACAGTGCACTTTGTGCCTAGCAAGGTCTACACAGCCAGTTAATGAGTGGCACCTTGTAGATTCACACCCTGGCTTGTCACACACTTTCTGTGTGGATAGGCCCTTAGACTACTGCCATATGGCCTGATTCAAAGTCCGCAAAAGTCAATGGGACTCTTTCCATTTACTTCAGTTGGACTTGGATTAGGACCATATTGCAGAACAGTAGGTGACAAGAGAGGTTGTTAAAGTATTCTGAATGAGGTAGGGAAGCGAAGCAAAGCAGCTTGCTGGGTAGGCTGCTGTCTTCTGCATGTGATTCCATTGAGTAGGGAGCTGCAGGAATAGAGAAAGAAAGAATAAAATAAAATAAAACAAATAAACACCGTTACTCACTGGCCAACAAAATCTAATCAGCCTGGATTTAAATACAGTTTAATTACACCTAGATATATTTTCAATGTGGTGTATATATAGATATATAGTTTCTCAACCTGATTACCATTGTGGGCCACATATGTGGCCCACAATGTGTTACATGGGCCACAGGTTGAGAACCACAGCGCTCCTCCCAAAACGCCCACAGTCCCCTGTGCCCAGTACCCCCCCTGCAAAGAGTGGGGCCAGGAATGGAGCCCTGGGTGTGGGCCAGGTGGCCAGACCACGGGACCCTGCTGTGTGGGGAGGAGCGAAGCACCCGATGCAGGCTGGCAGCCAGGACCCAAGAAGGGGGGCCAGGAGCAGAGTCCCACCTAAAACCTGGGGCTGCTTCAACACCCCGGCAAACCCCTAGTTCCCACCACACCCACCCCCTCACTGCCCAGAGCCCCTCACCCCCACCCCAAGCGTGCCCACAGATCCACTCTCCTGCCCCCTGCGGCACTCACCAGCTCCCTGCTGGCAGGAGCACTGGTGCAGGCTGCAAGACGCTGTCTCCCCCTTGGCCAGCTCTGCCCCTTGTCAGACCAGAGAAGCAAATTTTGAATTTTTTTTAGCACAGAGCTGGCCCGCAGCTGTGTGCTAATTGGGCCGCGGGTTGAGAACCACTGATATAGATATTCATGTAATTGTAGGTTGTATGTTGGCTTGAGGGAATCGCTATTTAATATGTATGTGTAAAAACTGTATATTATATTAAAGAATGTTAGAATGTCACTGTATCAGTTAATTAGTGTCAGTGGTGTTGGTTGTCAAAAAATGTCTAATTTTATGTCTTTCACTATATTTATGAAATTAATACCTCAGAAGTGTGGTTGTGTTTAGTAAAACAGTTGCCTGAAATGATGCAAATATAAAACTTTATTACTACAGAATGTTAAATATTTTTAAGAACTGTTTGAGACACTGATGTAAAAAGACCACCCTAAATTAAAACAAACATTTTAAGTCTACTATATTGTAAACTATTCAATGAATTGAAATAACCTTAACTAAGAGAATATAAAACCATGCTGAAATGGACACCGTCAAGGAGTTTAGATGCAACATTTGTCTTTGGAAGAAAATAAATAGACTTTTCCCTCTATGAGTTAAAAAAATTATTCCATGAAAAGAAGGTTTTTTTAATTTACAAATTCCTTTCCAGTGTGCAAACTGGGGACACAGCAACATTGTGCAAGTGAATGAGCACCGGAAAATAAATGGTTATATCCAGCTCTGCTGGGTACATTACAGGAATTATCACTTGATCACTTTGAGTGAAAGTAAAGTAATCCAACTCGTAACAACACAGTACCTTCAGCTTCCCACTTTCAATCCCCTCACTATATCACAGTCATTTAGCCCACTGACTACTCCTCTTCTACTCCTGTATCCCAAGGCCAGACTTTTTCTTCTTACTGTCTTATGTACTTCACCATTTTAATTACTAGAGCCCAGACCCTCCAAAGGTATTTAGGCACCTAACTCCCATTCATTTCAAATGGGCCAAAGGCTTAGTGTTGCAAGTCCCACTTAGTGTTATAAGGTCTAAATCTTATTTTCAAATGTGACTTAGGCACTTAAGGCTAGATCTACAAAGATACTTAGACAACTAACTGCCTCTTTAGGCACCTATATCCAACATGTAGGTGCCACTGACATTCTCAAAACCACTGCTCAGCTGCCACATAACGCTGTAGGCATTTGAATTCTACTAGGAGCCTGTGTTTCCCCTGGTAGACATGCCCAAAGCTACCTGGGCCCTTAGGCCCAGATTTTCAAAGATATTCTCTAAGTGTCAAGTGTTCATAATATAAACTCAGTCCAACACAGATTGACTGAGCTGTGGATAACCAAAACTTGGTTATGGTCACTGTGGCACATAAGGGATTGTACTCTATTGTTTACTGCACTCTGAGTTCCTCAAATACAGTATAAAGCGCAGTGAAGAGCCACTGGCTAGCTTCCCTGAGGTTGGGGATTTGAAAACTGATGCAGATGCTGCTGCCAAGTCTGCCTAGCACTGAGCAGCAGACTACTGTGAGGGATCACAGGCCTTAAAGTAGTGCTCAGGCCATAATTGCCACCCAGTTCACCTGAGTAACTAGGGAAGGTCCAGGGAAGGGCCTGTCAAGGTTCCTTCCCCACTCTGAACTCTAGGATACAGATGTGGGGACCTGCATGAAAGCCCCTCTAAGCTTATTCTTTCCAGCTTAGGTTAAAAACTTCCCCAAGGTAAAAACTTTGCCTTGTCCTTGAACCCTAGGCTGCCACCACCAAGCGTGTTAAAGAACAGGGAAAGAGCCCACTTGGAGATGTCTTCCCCCAAAATATCCCCCCAAGCCCTACACCCCTTTTCCTGGGGAAGGCTTGATAAAAATCTTTACCAATTTGTACAGGTGAACACAGACCCAAACCCTTAGATCTTAAGAACAATGAAAAAGCAATCAGGTTCTTCAAAGAAGAATTTTAATTAAAGAAAAGGTAAAAGAATCACCTCTGTAAAGTCAGGATGGTAAATACCTTACAAGGTAATCAGATTCAAAACATAGAGAATCCCTCTATGCAAAACTCTAAGTTACAAAAAGACACAAAAACAGGAATATACATTCCACTCAGCACAGCGTATTTTACCAGCCATTAAACAAAAGGAAATCTAATGCATTTCTAGCTAGATTGCTTACTAACTTTACAGAAGTTCTGAGTCTGCATTCCTGATCTATTCCCAGCAAAAGCATCACACAAACCCTTTGTTTCCCCCACCCCTCCAGCTTTGAAAGTATCTTGTCTCCTCATTGGTCATTTTGGTCAGGTGCCAGCAAGGTTATCTTAGCTTCTTAACACTTTACAGGTGAAAGGGTTTTGCCTCTGGCCAGGAGGGATTTTATAGCATTGTATACGGAGAGGTGGTTACCCTTCCCTTTATATTTATGACAGGGCTCAACCCCTAAAGCTCCCAATTGGAAGAAACATCCTGCCCCTTGACTGGCTAAGGAGACCTATATAAGCCAGGAAGTCACATCAGGATTCAGGAAGTTGTCTGAGCAACTAAAGGAATCTTTGGCTGGCTGCTACTATGGACCCTTCCTGCCAGTTCCCAATTCCTGCTTCCCCACCTGCTCCTGGTTCCTGTCTTCCCATCCCAGACTCCTGTCTACTCCCAGTTCCTGCTTTCCTGCTCTACTCCAGGCCCCTGCTCCTCTGCCTTATCCCTGATATTTTCTCTGGTTCTGACCTTCGGCTTGGTACCTGCCATTGTCTTTGGTTTTGTCCCTCTACTCTGACCCCTAGGCCTGACAGCCCATGCCCCAGTCATTTGCAGCTACACATTGGTTTGCCAGCCCCAGAACACAATGAACAGTAAGATGGATGGCATTATAAAGAGCCAGTTGATCCATCAGAATTCCAGTTTGTTCACTATATAATCAATAGCTCATCTGTGGGCCCAGGTTTTAAAGTAGGTTGGTGGGGAAGAGTGTTGCGTTCTTAAGTAGGTTCACATTTCCAAAGCACAGTGAAGCTGTTCCCCAACTGTTGGCTGGTACTTAAGGGTAATCGGTACCCTTGAAATGCATTGAATAAAAGGTTGCCTGTCTTGCTCAAGGTCAGTTGGCATTTGAGTGGGAGATGCACTGTAGACTTTCCAAACTTGCTGTTAAGAGAGATGAACAGCTGGCTTCTCAGATTAGCTAGTTCTCCCAATTAATCAAATAGAGATTATCCAAATATTTTGGTTGTCCCAAGACATTTGGTTAATTGGAGTTCAACCAAAAAACAAAAAGTGAAATAATTGGGATATTGTACCTTTTATTGTAACCCTACCAAAAGACATCTTTATTACAAAATGCAAGTATGTTTAATGGGAATCCACCACAGGGTCTAATGTTTGAGTTGCTTCCAGTACTTGTCTTCAGGCTCAGAGTACACATGACATACTACCAAATAGTTGAGAGGGCTTTTGCATTTCCATGGTATTCATGGTGATATATGATTTGTTATTTTGAGAGTATCTCTTTGAAAAGTCTGTATAAGCCCAATAAAACAGTAACTACAGTTGCGTTATTTCTATGTTGTGTAAAGTCCCTGGCTATAATTTCAAAAAAAAGCTACATTGTGAAAAATAAAATATTCCTACCTAAATAATGTCAGCTAATTGAGTGTGTTCAGTGCCAATCCTACAGATGTGTATTGGCTACCTTTCTCCTGCCATGACATAGTGGTGGCATCCATAGATAAGTGAAGGTGAGGGGGGTTGCTCCAGTCTACTAGGTTTGTGGAGAGTCAGAGCCAGGAATCACGCAGCAGCTGGGACCTTCTGTCCTCCTCATCCTGGACCTGTAAGGAAGGGAAACCAAAGACAGACCACAATGAGGAACTGCTGAACCCTTCCTACTGTCCAAAACCAGGATCACTATGGAGCATCTTCTTTGTCCGGGGTGGGAGGAATAAAGTGATGATTAAGCTACTGATGTTAAATGGGGGAAGAGAGCAAGTTCAGACTACAATTTGTGCCAACTACTGTAGCATCCCCTCTTTTTCTGCTTCTCCTTTGAGGGCATAAGTGGGATTTAAGTAGTACATAGGCCCTGCACAGGAGTGAATTTCAGTCTTATCATATCACTTCATATATAACTAACTGAGAATTTGCTGGAAATTGTGCCTGACCCCATTACTGAAAACGTGTATTAGCCCTTTGCCATGGAGGCTCACAATTTTACAGATGGTTATGGATCCTTGATTACTCCTGAAGGCCCAGACAGTGTTGATGTTCAGAAGTACCTTTTATCATCTGCACTTTGTGTGACAATTGCCACCTTTTCTCTCTGATACAGACCTTGTCACAATTATTCGTGTCTTTGTCATCTTTAAATTGGATGTAATTCAAAGCGCTGATTTTCATCTTTAAATCTTCATGTAGTTTAGGTCCCTCTAGCCTAAGTGACTGCGACTCTCCCCAGATACAATCGCAATAGTTGAATGATCAGCTGAAATGCATGAGAGCAGTCCCTCAATGTAAATTTCTGGGGGATGGCGGCAAGGTTATTTCTGTAGAGAACCCTTGACTTCAGTATTTACTTTCACTTCTGTAAGTGATCCATCAGAACTCTAATTTGTTAACTATATAGTAAAAAGCTCATTTGTGTGCTTAGGCTTTTGCCTGAGATAGGTTGTTATGGAAAAGTGCTAGGACCTTAAAAAAGGTTTTTTGATTACTGTGTTTGGAGATATTATTTCTGAGTTTTTGCTCCTTTTTATGATGCGTCCTTTTATGTAGTCAGTTGCTTGGAGTATGATGTTGAAAATTTTATTAGCTGTCTCTTAGTTGCTGTAAATATGCCCAGAATTTTAGACAATGGGTGTATGTTTCTTTTTAAAAAAATAAATCTGTCTAAAGAGCTAAGTATTATTAATAATAGACAGTGGAACTAGGTTTCAGAGCTAAAGCTTAATCCATTATGGGCACCTTTACAAAGGCTTGTCACATTCATTGATCAGGTATCAGAGGGTAGCCATGTTAGTCTGTATCCACAAAAACAACAAGGAGTCCGGACTCCTTGTTGTATTCATTGATCAGGTGTGTGATTACCTAGTCCAGAATATTCTTTGCTCCAAAATGCACTGTGTTAAAGATCTTTTAAAGTAGTGTCCAGGTCTCTTCTCCCAGACTTCTCAATGTTGTGTCTCATAACCATGGGCCCACATGACTCAGTCTGATCTTTTCAGAGACACCCAAAGTGTTCTTCTCTTGTACAGACACCCTGTTTTGTTTTGGAATGAAACAATATTCTCACTATACACTGGTGCCTGTATTTTGAATGCTAGCCTCTCTGTCTTGCTCGTGGGTTCGTTAAATACCATCATAATATACCAATTTTCTCTTGGATAACATGTTAAGAAGTCACCCTGCAAGGATACATCCTTAAGTATGGTGCAGTCAAATATAATTATAATTGTTTGTATAGACATTATTTTTAAGACCAAAAAATCAAAGAGGAGAGAAAACATAAAATGAAAATAGAATATTGAGTAACCATCTTGCAAAAATTACCTAGTCAGTATGGTTCATTATCTTGGAAACCTATTACAGAAGATCATAAAAATTATACACATAATAAAACTTACAAACACCAATGACTAGAGATCTGGGCTTATCCTTTTTCTTATAAATATCGCCACTCAATGTGTCAGAGTGACCTTGTGTCTCCTTTGTTCTCTATTTTAACTCCCTATGAACCACACAGCATAGTGTGGGGATGAGATAGGATAGGGTGTTCTATGAGGAGTAGTAGTGATACTCACCTAAATCTCAATCCTTCTAAATTCTGAATTTCTGGACATATGCACACCTTTATAGCTTCTCCTAAGAGAAGTTCACTGGCCCACCTTTGGATGGTCATCATCTAATCAACTAGCTAGTAAATGTCTCTAGATCTTGGGAGTCTGAAGCAAAGCCTACAAGGCTAACCTACTACCTTGACCAGTTATTATCTGACCCATGAAAACCAGCTGTGACAAAGTTCCTCCTCTGCCTTGGTGGGCCCTGCACTTTTTGGCAGATTTGCTTGCCTCAGAGGTTCATGGCAGCCCTCAGTTTGGCCACTTCCGCTAGAGGCTCAAACCTGCCGTTCACTCAGGTAACCTCATCACTGGCCAGCATGGGGGAAATGGAGAACAATCTCCACAGTCTCTGTTGACCCACCTAGTGGGTTGGGGACAGGCCAGATCCCTTTTCCAAATAGACCTTCCCTTCTGGTGTTTCTCACAGACCAGGTCAACTCTTCTTGTGTCTGTTCAGGAGTTGGAGGAATAGGGGAAATCCAGGCCCACTCTCTACACGGGGTTCCAGCCTAGGGCCCTGTGGATTGTAGCTGTCTACAATGTCCCCTGTATCAGCTGCGTGACAGCCACAACTCCCTGGGATACTTCCCTATGGCCTTCCCCCAGCACCTTTATCCGCACTTCAGGATCTTCCTCCTGATCACGCTTATACTCTTCAATCCTCCAGCAGCACATCGCCCCCTCCCCCCCAACTGATGGGAGGTCCTTTTTAAACGAGGTGTCCTGATTAGCCTGCCTGCCATAATTGATTCTAGTAAGTTCTTAACTGGCTCCAGGTATCTTAATTAGCTTGCTTGTCTTAATTGGTTCTAGCAGGTTCCTGATTGCTCTAGGGCAGCCCTTGCTCTGGTCACTCAGGGAACAGAAAACTATTCATCCAGTGGCCAGTATATTGCCTTCTACCAGACTCTTGTACCCTGCCTACTTCCCGGATCCCAATAGGACCAGACTCCTGTACCCCACTGGTCTAGGTCTGTCACACAGCCAACAAGATATATAATAGTCAGCTTCAAAATACTGGGCTATAATAAGACTTGGAAAGATTAGATAATTATTGGTAATTGCTGATAATCTTTGATTACAATGTACACACACAGACTACCTATCTGAAAATTTGATTTATTGATGGATATATTTTTCCATCAAAGTAAGAAAAATGCTGCTTATTAACTTATTAGAGTTTGATTTTAAGAATATTTACCTAATACACTTTAATATGTGAGGTTGACAGTGTGTGTTTTAACAGTTTCTAAAGTTTTAGCTTTTTGAATCTCAGTGTCTGCTGCTATTAAATAATTTTTGTCTGACTCCCTCCATAAGTTCTTGTAACTGTGAAAATTTTGATCGATAAAAATAAAATATGCTTAAGACCCTCAATTTTGCCCAACTGTGAACATTTAAATTGATAAAAATCAGAACAAAATGCTTAAAACTAAACATCAATATTATTCATCAAAACTATAAAAAAGTAAAAATCAAATTGTGCCAACTCTAGCTATTAGTGACCACACAAGCCACTCAAGTTGGAAAGGCCTGTGTAGAAACCAGAGCCCTCAAATTGAATTATAGTCTTGTAATTCAAATGTGGTTGTATTTATTTCATAAAATATATAAATGTGACAATTTAATCCAATTGAGGAAGTAAGCCATTTATGTGAAGAAGAAACCACATGCTTAGTCTTGGAATAATATGAAATGAGGAATGAGACGATGAATCATCCAGATTGAGAAACC
This sequence comes from Caretta caretta, assembly GCF_965140235.1. Classification (NCBI taxonomy): domain Eukaryota; kingdom Metazoa; phylum Chordata; order Testudines; family Cheloniidae; genus Caretta; species Caretta caretta. The sequence continues at coordinate 93,114,217 of NC_134209.1, read as the reverse complement.
ACTCCCACTTAATCAACCATTGAGGAGGCTTCACCTTTGTTTCACCAGAGGCTCATAGCTCCCTCCCAGTATTTCCATCTTCCTTCAGTGTCCACCTCTTCCCTGGCAAAGTAAAGAAAGAAGGGTATGAATAATCACCATCTGTTGCAAAGTCTGATGTGGGTTAATTTCTTATTGTTATCCAGTTAAATTGGCCTACCATGAGGGCAAGGCCTTCTGTACCAACTAAGCGCCATATAGTTGCTGTTCTGGAGGATCTGCTGCAGAGTTGATCCATAACTCTTGATAGTGGGAGGGGATACAATTTAAAGGTTTGGAGGCACTTCAGCACCCCACACATTGCTTCTGGCCCCTTTCTTACTTCCCCTGCACCTCCCACACCTGCTCCAAGCCAGTGCCACCTTGCCCCCACTCCCTTCACAGCTCCTTCCCCACTCACTTCTCCTATTGCCTCCCTGATGCAGGCATGGCATGAGCCAGAGTGAGCTACAGACACCGCGGTAACTGTGGCTGCAGGTGAAGAAGGGATGAGACTCAGAAGGCTTCCCTGTGTCCCCTCTGGTGGAGCTGCACTGCCAGCCCCATCTCTCTTCCCTGCTCCAGGCACTCTAGTGGGGATCAGCACGAATGCTAGGTGTCGGTGCCTTTCCCAACCACATCCCTCTCAGCCATGCTCAGCCCAACTCCCACCCTGGCAGAAATCTGGAGGGGCACATGGCCTCACGTGACGCCATTGCCTCTGGTCTGCTGACACATCACCCTGTATCTGCTGAACTCCAATGCTCCTACACCCTGTGTAGTCCATTATAGAAGCCTACATTGTGAGAAACCTGAGGTGAACTACAGCAGAGGCTACAGTTCCATTTTTATACAGATGCAGTAACCCCAGTACCTTAAGTGTGTGACAGAAAGGGGCTGTAGATGCTATTCCGGTTGGACCCTGGGAATCCTTCCATTGACTTCAACCGGCTTTGGATCAAGGCCATAGATTGTAAAGTGATTGAAAATCCTTAGGGATGAAAGGTGCTATACAATGCTACTTTGCACTTCTACTCCATCATCCACCTGAGACTCTCAGGGTACTTTACAAATTTAGTCTCACAACACCCTTGTGAGGCACATAAGTAAGCATTACTGTAGGAGCAGCAGTGACTGCTCTAGTCAAAGTCACATAGGCAAGTAGCATTCTGTTTCATATGCCTTACCATTCTGACCCCCTGTTTACAGTTACTTGCAACTTTCTGAAATTTTGACCTTTGAGGCTGAAATTTTCCAGGCTGGTTTCTGCTGGAGGATGATTTTTTTTGTTTGAATGGGTGAGCAAAACATAGAATCATAGAATCATAGAATATAAGGGTTGGAAGGGACCCCAGAAGGTCATCTAGTCCAACCCCCTGCTCGAAGCAGGACCAATTCTCAGTTAAATCATCAAACAGTTTATTTATGTATTGGATTATGAAGAGAGTGGGAGAAAAACATATCTTTTCCCTGTTAGGAACAAAACCAACTCTTCCCTCTTTTATTTATGCAGATCTAGTGCCAAAACAGCTGGGGGGAGGGAGGGGGGTATTGGAATTTAGCATAATCGCCCTTTTTGACTGTCCTGTTGATAAATGGCCTGGAGTTGATCCAGGTATGACCTGCTGGAAATTGCACCCGGTGCATGTGCAGTACCCTCCGAGGGGTGGGGTATTGGTAAAGCGTTTGAGGAGTAAATCATGAGAGCGGAGTGGTAGCTCAAAGGTTTATAAGGGGAAAGTTACCCAGCATTTGCTACAGGCTGGGCTGTGCTGCTGTAGTGCAGAGGCCGAGGGAGGGGGCGATACAGGAGTGGAGGAAGCGCTTTGGAAAAGGGAACGGCAACAGCCCAAACTTCTGCTGCCAAGAGGGCTGGAACGGTGACAGCGGAGCCCGACTCCCGGGCCAGGGGCTTAGACCCGGGACGCATCCCCACTGAGCCCCAGCTCCAGGAAAGGCGGCGGCGCTTCACCTGCTGCCACACACGGGCTCGGGAAACGCTGCGAGCGGTAGTGGGAGAGGGGCTCCGGCTCAGGTGTCTGATAGCCCCTGCTGTGGAGGCCGAGATCCGCCCCCAGGGAGCCGCTGGGGCCGGGGTAGGAGGAAAGGCTGCCGCCGCTGGAGAATCCCTTCAATCCAACGCTTGGAAGAGGGAGGGGACGGCGCTCCAGTGAGCGATGTCCAAGAGCGAGCGAGGGAGAGGAGAGGGAGTGAGTCAGTGATCCGCTGCAGCTCGCTTTCTGCTGCTGCGGAGCCTACTGCTCAACTCTACCCGCTCTTTGCCTGGACATGTCTTGAAACACTTGGGTCGTTCCGTCCCTCGCCTTTCTCTCTCTCCCCCTCCCCACCCCCTTTCAAGTTTGAAAATCGAATGGGTACACGCCGAAATGCGGCCATCGGGATATGGGCAGGGGCGCTGGATTTGCTGCGCGTTGGACCTGTGCTGAAGAACAGAAGGGTGGCAAAGTTCATACTTTAGACGCTTGACAATTTTTTTTAATTAAACAAAGTGTGCGGGGAATCAACTAAACTAGAGTGGACTTTGGGAGAGAAGTATTAAGTCCAGCTGGTCTGGTGAGTTCTTAGATTTTGTTTTCCCTGGATTTTAAAAAAATATTTAATTGTATTTATGTTGTCCAGTAGCATAAATAGGCTTTAATGAAGTACACACTACTGTGTTTGTCTGGCTAGTGTGTGTGGGTATATACACACACTCCTATGTATACCTATGTTTTGATCCCTCAACACACACACATCTATTTCCCTCCCTCGATATAGACAAAGATATCTAGATAGTTCAGTCAAAACCTGTACAATACGGAACCAAATTCAGAAGGCTTGTTGCAAAGATGTTCGACTGGGTTTTGCATTATTTTAAAGTGTAACTTGTTTTAGAAATGGTGCCTGTGGAAGAAGAACAAGGAGTCCGGGACGATGTGTTGTGGTGCAGCGCCCTCTAGCCTGCGCACTGGGCACGGCGGCTCCTTTTCCCCCCACGGCTGCCAAGTTCAGCGTTGTCTGGAGACACAAGGGACCGGGAGGAGCCCCATTGCCCTCTTATCCCGCTGGTCCTTGCTCCAGAGGTGCTCCAGTTCTGTCTAGAACCATAAATGAGGTTGCGGGGTCTTTGCGTCAGGACTCCTGTCCTCACTTTACAATCATTTCCATCAAGCCACTAAAAAGGCAAACTTGAGATATTTGTGAGTCGATTACTTCTGATCCGGTCCTGAATGTGTGAAGATTTAGTCATAGATCAAGCAGGAATCGTTGGGGCTCCCAGTGCTGCCGCATCGATCGATTGATTTATTTGGCTAGGAAAAAAACGGTGCACGGCGAATGCGTAATAAACGTGCTCCTGTAATCTTCTCTCGCCCTTTGCTTGCTTCCTGTGGCGATGAACTCCGGTTTCTTCCAGGCAATTAGGTTTCTCAGTGAGTCTGCCGAGTCAGAATTCCCTAAACAAATGTTTGATCGTTATTAAGCGTTTATCATTTATTAATGAATGGCGATCACTCCAAGGAACATTTGGGAGTATTAATCTTTAATGTTATTTACATGTACATGCCAGGACGATATCATTTCAGCTTTATCCCAAATGGCTATTTCTTTATTGGTAGCATTTACTATTTCAAGGAATGTCTAGGAACTAAATCAAAGGTGTTGGACCTTTTCAAAACCAATGCACCTTATAGCTAACGTGCAGTAGAATCTGGCAAACATTGTAAAAGATAAGACTTCAGGATCCACTCAGATAACCACATTTTACATCTGGTCATTTATATAAATAATTTGGCCAATCCCACCCATTCCTGTGGTTAAGATTTTCTATCTTAGAGAACAGGGATATGTGTGTGTATGCATATTAGGTTGCACGCTATTGTCTACTAAACCGCAAATTGTACACTGTTACTACAAATAAAAGTACCAGCGAGCCCAGGGTTCTAATTTCAGGTCAGTGTAAAAGTTCTTTCTTTACATGGAGCAATAGTGTTCTGTCTCGATGTCCCCGTAGTTGTTTATTTTTTCCCCTTTCCATAACTTGTTAGAGACTTTCATGTACACAGCTACTGAATGATGATAACTGAATTCAGCTGGGAGCCATGAAATACCTGACCTTGGTTTTCCCTCCCCTTCCAAAAAACCCTTTCTGGAGAGCTCCCTATTGAGAACAATCTTTTTGGCTCCCATGATTTAGGTCTCCACTTCTTCTTTTAAACACCCTAAACACTTGTCTCTAAGGTTGAGGGAATAAGCGAAGGGCAAGAGAGATTCTTACACTGAGCCAAATCTTGCTCTCTTCAGTGTAATCACTGTGGTTACTCGTGTGAGTAAGGCGTCCAGGATTTGGTCCGGTGTCGCTTACATTTTGGACTTGATAATCTTTATGCATAAGGTTTTGTTTTGTTTTTGGTGTATCTTTGGACTTCCTTTTAGATATTTACAAATGTCCAGACTACTGTCTGAAGAGTTCTGCTTTTTTCAAGTTTTAAATAAGCCGTCTAATAAAATAACTGTACACAATGGAATGCAAAGCTGTCCTTGTCTCCCAAGTTGGTATTTTTGTCTTTTCCGTCTTCAATTTCTGGCCGGATAATGAGGAGGTTAGTGGAGTTTGGGCTACAGGGCGTAGTATGCATGCCACTTTCCAGAGCTGGAGTTTGCAGAGGTTAGGTTTTCTTACCCAGCTGTGCATACAAGTCCTGGGGAAACACTCCCACTCGTTGCACTGGGAACTTTGTACCGTGTGGTGTGTTATCACTGGAGGAGGTTGATTCGGTTCTAGCCGGATTCCTTTTAGGGTTCGTTGAATAAGCAGGAAACTATAAAGCAATGATGGTCCTGTAAACGAGAGGAGATAAATTTAAATGCCGATTGCAATAATCTCGGATGGTTTGAAACAGCAAACTCTGAAGTTTTTATAACAAAAGAAAAGATCCCCCGTTTTCAGCTTCTAGATTACTGACATCATACCCCGCTCTGCTCGTTTTTTAACTTGCAAATACCAACAGAAATAAGAACAAAAATTAGCAGGGCGAAGGCTGAGTTTTCGCTGCCTCTGCTTTGTTACCGAAAGCTTTTTTTAAGCAAAAACCAGTGAAATGAGTCCTGCCATCGAGGAGAGATAGTGGATCTTTTGATGTGAAGGGTATAATAATTTAGGAGCCAGATGGTTGGGAGCCCTGGAGTCTCTGGAAGTGTGGTTTAGGTTTTCATGCCAGGGAAATTAGTTCCGGAGGGGGGGTGGTGGTGGCAGGCCTGGCTTGCGGAGGAATATAGAAATGCAGAGTGCAGCGGCCCGGGAGAGGGGAGCGGGACGGCGGCGAGGGGAGAAAGAGAAGGAGTGGGGCAGGTCACCATGCGGCGCTGGGCGCCCACGAAGCCCCTCCACACATCTCCTCCCCGCCGGCAATGAGAGGTGAGGGACTGGCGCGCCTGGCTCTGGCGGCCTCTTTGGGGAAACTTTCGGGCGAGTTTGAGGCGTGGGGCAGAAGTTTGGGGCTGGGGGCCCGGGAGAAAGGAGCGCAGCCGGCAGGGTGCAGAGCCTGCCGAGCCCGGGCTGCTGTCCGCGGGCTCTGCTCCCGCTGCCCCGCTCGCACGCAGCCTGCAAAGGCTGCAGCCCCCGGCCCCGGAGGGGACTGTGTCCTGGAAGTTGGGCAGGGAGTTTGGGGGCAAGAGGGGGCGTTCGGGGGTGGACGGTGAATGGGAAGGTGCCTGTAGCCCTCCCCCCGCCGCTACCTCCTTCCTGCAAGGTTGATTGCAGCCGCCGCTCACTGTCTTGCCTCCCCCGGGGTCGATGAGCATGGTGGGGGCCAGGGGGTGGGTGAGAGGAGACGTGAGGGGAATAGTAAGTCCCTGGAAGTGAGCTTGGAAACAAGAGGCTGGCGCGGCGTTAATGGCCTGGATTCATTTGCTACACAATCAAATCAAAGCCACGATGCAGGGGCAGGGAGCGTGGGGGGAGAAGACCTGGACGAGTTAAACCTGCGCTCACGAGTCTCTTTTCCTGCCTGGCTCCATCAGGCCACGTTATCGCGGAAACGGAGCTGAAAAATGTGAAAGATCTCCCATTCTCATCCCTCCCAGCTATGCTTTAGAGACTTCTTTTTGTGTGGCATGGTGGCTGTTTCTGGTCAGTTCACTATGAAGCTACAGCTTCTCTCGTTTTAATGCTTGTAAAAGGGTCTTGTTATTACGAGTTTAAATGAGCAGAGAAATAGTCAGAGACTTGGCTGTAATTTTGTCTGCAGGAGTCTATTAAATTACGCCTAGGAAGAGAGGAGGAGATAATTTTGTACCCTGAAGGGAAGGTGTCTGTCTGTACGCATTATGCATTTAATGGGCCATTGTAAACTTAATATCCATGGTAAGCCGACGAAGATTCGCAATGAATAAATATCTCCGGCTGATTTTCCTCTTTGTTTGCGCTTTTGCAATGTATCTACCATTGTTTGTCCCTTGAATTCCTTTGACACGTAAAGAGCAAAGCGTGCACTGAAGAACTCAAGGTTTCTGATTCCTCCCTCTTCCCCCTCCCCCATGTTCTGTTTCTAAAATGCTCGAGCTGAAATTCTTCTTCAGGAGTTTACATTTTGTGTAGCAACCATAATAAATTGTGAAGTTTCACTACCAAAAATGTACTTTTTAAAAAAACAAAAACCCCTTTAGTAAGTTTTCACTTACCATGTATTTATTTGTAGTTACAAATTTGACGCAATAATAAGCATAATGTTAATAATGTCACTTATTTTTAGGGGAATTTCTTAAAAGCTATTATACTGCCCTTGATATCTTTGAATATTAAACTTACGATACATTTTACACAGTTTTAAATTACTGTATTAATAGATGTATGGGAGGGATACCTACATTCATTTTTTTGTAATTATTGTGTTCCTTACACTGCATAAAGCTCTGATTTATATGTGCAGATTTAAATATTGTTTGATTGAAACTTCATCTATTACTACTGTAATGTCTCTTCACTTTAAAAGAGAAGCAATAATGGGTGTCAGTTATGCCAATGGTCTAATAACTTCACTTGAAGAAAAGCTTTATAGGGGCCCAATTCTGCTTCCTTTGAAGGTCAGTGGCAAAACTCCCATTCCCTTCTGTGGAAGAAAGGAGTACAATACTTAAAAGAAAAATCTTGAAAAACAAAGTTGCACTTAAAATGTTACCCCTTTTAGATAAAGTGGTTTGGTCACCAAAAGTTTCAAGATAATCACTTGCTACGTTGAGACTTAAAACTTTCACGGTATTTGATAGTTTTCTGTATATTATAATAAAAAAAGCATTATGTATATTGCACAAGAGATTATATGGTATCTCATTACAATTTTCCCTTGTGAAACTCATCAACAATAATGGCTGATTAAGAGTCTTTTAATGATAGAGTATCGTTAAAGCCACTGTTACATATGAATATAAGAAAGTTACAGAGCTGTTTTGGCATAGTAAGCCGTTTGAGACACAATAAAGATTAAAGTCTCCTTTTCCTGGAGTGAGGGTTCAGTCCTTCAACCTTTACTCAAGCAAATATCACTGCTAATGCAAAACTTCTAAATTTTCTTTTTGCCTGTTGTGAGTTTCAGAGTATTTGTGCACTACATAGAGTAGTTAGGAAATAGGTCAATTTCAGGGATTTAATAAGCCAAAATGTTTATAGCATATAGGGCTTGTGTTTACCCACAAGTTTAAACTATTATGTTAATCTTCCCAACAATGTGCATTTTCCAAATAACTTTCTGGCTTTAATAAAATAATTCAACTGTAAGCTTTCATCATGTGTTAATTTTTTGAATACAAACCCTTCCCCCCACCCATCCCGGCAAACTAGTCTCGGGATTTTGACCTAAAACTTGACTCACCTTTAAACAGTTACAGTCTAATATGGAAACTTCAGGGCTATAAGCAACTATTCTTTTAAACAGGTAATGCTTAATTGCTGAGAAATGAAGATATATTGGTAGGGTCTACAAACTCATTGTCTTTGTCTCCCTCTTCAGGCTCTGCAGTAAAGGCCTGGTCATGCAAGCTCTTACTCAAATAGCAACTTTTTGAATGAAAAAAGCGTTTGCAGATTCATATCCTAGAAGTTTACAAATTGTACTCACCAGAGCTTTTTTGATGTTAATTAGTGATGTTGATGCATAAAGATGTTTTGGCTTGTTAAGGTAGTATATAAATTAAAGAAGTTGTTAACGTAAGTGTGTGTGTGTATGCATGTATATTTACATTTATCTCTCTTTCTGTATATATCTATATACACACACACATTAGTTCCCACTTATTAAAAATTCATGGGAAAAATCTCAGTAGAACAAAACACTAGAAACTACTGTAGAGCCCAATTTTCATTGGCAGAAGAATGTACTAGAGGCATTTCTTGAGTACACAAAACTCCCATTGAAGTTTCCCTGTAGCTATAGGACAAACTGTGCTAATAAGAAAGACCCTAATCCTGTAGTCACGTATGCATGTCCCACTGAACTCAACTGGATAGTCTTGTGAGTAGATGATGGATGGTATTGTGGTTAAGGTGCTAGACTTAGGGCTCAGGAAATCTATGTTTTAATTCCTGTTTTTTTCATGGTCATTCTATGTGACTTTGGGCATATCTCTCTGTCTTAGTTCCCCACAGAGGTGGGGGGGGGGAGGGAGAAGAGGGGAGGCATAAGTGGTCACATGCCCCCCAGATTTGCTGCTTGGTTTGTACAGAGCATGGTCTGTAACACTGCTGAAGCTGGTGTCCTTTACTCTGCCCCCACCCCGCCCGCACCCTCCACTATCGGCAGGCACAGGTCATGTCTGGTTCCCCATGTATAAAATGGGGACAATTAAACTTCCTTTGAATGTCTTCCATAGTCCCAAGCTCCTTTGTGTTGGAACTGCCTCTTACTAAAGTAAGTGTGTGTGTGTGTGTGTGTGGTGCCTAGTACATGGGGGGCCCCAAACTTGGTTATAGTCTGTAGGCACTAGTATATAAATAATAGTAAGTTGCATACGTTTGTGAAAGATTGATGCCCAGTTTAATTCAGTGATTTACAGCTATGGTAGTGGTGGAAGCATACTAGCCCTAACTTTTGGCCTAATTTCATTCTTTCTATTGCTGTCTGAATATTTACTAATTTGTCTTAGTATTTTTTCTTATTCAGAGTGATATAGTATCTTTATCAGTTAACTTTCCTTTTATGTAAGAAAGCTTCCACTACAGAAAAACAATTGCATCATATATTTAAAACTGAAACACTGAAGAAAAATGTGAATATTAGTTAAATAATTTCTTCCAAATAGGAAATCAAAGAATGTCTGGTTATGGCATTCCAGAGGAGTATACTGTCTACTTTTATGAACATGTGGCAATGAAATTTAGTTAAGCAAACTGTTTTGCTATATTTTGAAAATGGATAGAAAATCATAGACTCGTGATATTTCAGAGATAACATTTTAAGAGTTTAAAATGTAGCTTTGGCTAAAATGTTTCTGGAATGTAGTCATTTTGGCTCACTAAGAATGAGTTATAGGTGATTAAAATACAGTCTGATGTTTTTATAAAGCATTGTATACTACATCACCTGACATCTTTACATTGTTAGATTCCCCCCTCCCCCCCATAATTCTTTTGTCTATAGAATTAACATTATTTCATATCTTTGGGTCTTAATCAAGACATATTACATAGAGGTCTTCAGATAATCCGAGATCTATTATTTAAAATTTCCAATATCTGTCTAAATTATGTCACAAACTAAAAATCCCACATTTAAAACTTCATGTTTTGAGGTACAGAAATATCAATTAGTAATTTTATCTAGGTGGGATATTATTCTGTGTAACAAGACATCTCTTGTTCCAGGTTTTAAATCAGCAATTTGCCCAAGCTGCTGTTCAGGGCTGGATTCCTTACTGGCAGCCAGGCAATCATGATTTAAATATTTGTGTACTGTTTAGAAGTGACAGATTCTATATTTGAAGTTCCTATGGAAATTAAGCAATAACTGCTTAAAAGTATAATACAATATTATTAGATGTCACATAATAATGTTGGAGTAGTTAAAATGCTAATGGTGTTTACACTTTTCAGAATTCTGAGTTGAATAGATGTAATGTATTTTCATAAATTCAAGATTCACGTTTTCAGTCAAAGTGAGATGTGAGGAGGACAGGATAATAATGCATTCATCTGTAAACAGACTTCACTTTTCTTTATGAAGGGAATATGATCTTTCAAATTTTGGTACCATATGAACAGCTAGTGGTAAGTTTAAGGTTGGCAGGAGTGTCAAAAGTCAGCAGTGTTATCAGTAATGGAAACACATAGTTGCCAACTTTCACGAGGTAAATAAGCACCCCGACTTTCACAATAAGCCAAAAATCAAGCTAATTCTATTTCAAAACAAGACAGAAACAAGCCAATCCCTAAGAACCCTAACACTCTGTGACTAGTTCCCCTCCCCCCCCCCCCCCCCAGCGTGCAGTCTGGGACTGTGGTGGACCCGCTGTACACCCCTCACTCTCTTTCCCCCCCTCCAAAAAAAAAAAAAATAAGAAAAAGCAACCAGCTACTAGCCAACAAGCCGATTAAGCCAAAAACAAGTGCAATTTCTGCATTTTTTTTTTTCGTGGGTTTGGCATGTCTGATTACCTTTCTAAAAAGAAGAATTCCATAATATTATTGAGGGAGGAAAGGGGAAATGTGCATTGTGACACATAATGTAAGCTCTATCAAAGAGTGGTTTCTGAAAGTTTGCTTTTGAATTAAAAAAACCAACCACCACCACCCCAGAATTGGAGGAATTTAAAATATAATCTTAAATGCAAAGACAAATTCAGAGGCAGACTCCTTCCTCGCCCTTTAATTTTAACAAATTGGGCAAACCATACCTTAATGTGAAAATAGCCACAGGATGGTAATAGGAGGGCACAAGAAATTCTGTAAGGATGAGTTTGTGGAGTTTCCATGAAATCATCCTGTCTGTGGGGAAAGTTTAGGGAGGGCACAGAGGAAGAAGATTCACTAATGCACAGAAAGGGGATTATTAGTGCCATGCATGCATGGTGTGCCCCTCTGTACTGCTGCCATGTGCTTGACCCTGGCTTCTGCTAAAGTTGTTGCCCCTTCTAAGGGGATGGAGACCATAATCATCAAGCCTCAGCTCTGCTTCACTGCTTAGATACTAAGATGATCAGTGCTCCATAAATACATTAGAGAGATGGATAAGGCATGTGTATAATCTGGACAACTCTTCCACTCCTGTCTATACCGATGAAAAGTGAAACGTGAACAGCTTCAGTGAGGGGTCCGCGACTGTGGAGATGACAACCCTTCCTATGTTTCTGTGCCACGGAAAGCAGTGCCTGCTTGCAAAAGCAGAGTTACAGTTGAGATCCTTGTATAGTCAAAGCACTTTTGTGAGATATGTTTTTGTTTAGTCTCTCGTTGATTGCATTTAAAAAATGGCTTAGTCATTTTATAACATGGCCTTTAGCACAATTTAATGGCCTCTTAAATTGCCCTGAGTTTTAGAATTATTGGAGTAATTTTAGGGTGAAACTGTTCATTTATTTATTTATCTTGTTCAAGTGAATTTATTGCAAATAAAGTCCTGGGGATCCAAGGACACACAACAGGTGACAGCCCAGGTAAAGTGTGCAAGCTTCCTGACAAAGCTGTCATTTGAGGCCCACAAAATCATACCTCCCACCCCAATTTTAAGATAATTTAAGTACCAATTCTAACCTTAGATTTAATTTTTAAAAGGTTGTAGTCTTTTTTGGTTGTGGAAATAGCCTTGCTCGTGTAAACTAATTACTTGGTTTGAAAGATTATCACAGTGATTTTTTTTTTCCCAAACAATTACTGATCATGTTATCAACCATTCCCTCTATGGTTTCCTATGGCCACAGGCTACATGGTCCAAGCCTTAAGTCCCACAGCTTTCAGGGACTTTGAGTAATTGATTCGTGGTTGTGGGTGAGCCATTATCTGGCTGCCTGAATGAGCGCTCTCTCTCTCTCTCTCTCTCTCTGAGTTGTCATTGTGACATCTAGCCATGAGATGGACTAGCTTAGTTCTTGAGCTAGGTCAGGTGCTTATCAGTGTGTAGGGTAAAAAGGTAGTGGGGATTTGGCCTACTTGTCCTGTTTCAGAAGCCTGCTTAAGGGAGTGGGAACTAGAGGAGGGTGAATCCTTGTGAGGAGAGATGGAAAAAGAAGGCACAATGGGAAGGACTTTGAAAGAGACAACAGGAGGGGGCTGAAGCCACGCTAGAAGCAAGGACTGGAGGGAGGGAGAAGAGAGAGATAATAGAATTCAGGAGGAGGGGAGGATCACAGGAAGAAGAACAATGGAAGAGCACAGTGAAGAGTCAGTGTGACACTGGAGAATGGGTGAAAATAGGAAAGACCACGTATGGTAGGTAATGAATTAAGAGAATACCAAACAAGAGAGAATAGTCAAACATAGGAGAAAAAAATAGGATAACGGAATTGAAGAAGGGATTAAAAAAAAGAAAAGATTTAAAATACCTGGGTTAGTGAATTTTGTGTAATTTATGGGTTTTTTTTTTTTTGGTGTTTTCTTGGCAGATGTCCTATGTAATAGCCTATATTTTATGGGGAAGGAAACGGAGCTCCCAAAGCCTCAGGTTACCTGGAGTGTGGTCCACTACAAACATCTCCAAACTATCTGTTGTGGTTCTTTTACCATATTCAGCATTGTGGCATCTGAATACCTTTGTAAAATCTAAATTAACCACACAAGGATCTCTGTCCATCTCGTCTCTTGTCAGAAAAATTATATATTTATTTTTTGCTAGCAATTATTACTGTAGGATAGGGATGTCAAAGAAGAGGGTTTTAACATTTTGATCTGACAGTTTTGAGTTTTGGGGTGATTCTGACATCTGTTGGGGGTAAGTTTCATATTCATGGGCCAGCTGCAGAGCAAATTCTGCCTCCTGAGCCCTAGAGTCTTGCTCTTGTGGTTGATGGTTCCGTTCTTCCAGTGTAAACTGGCTGTTTTATGAGGTTATATGCATGCTATATGAGGAAGAATCTCTGCTAATGTGGGCCATTCCTTTAGAGGGCTTTGAAGATAATGACAAAAGCCTTGAACTTGATTCTCTATTCATTAGTATTCAGAGGACTGGAGTGATATGGTCTCACCATTCTTTTTTGCTGAATAATCAAGGCTGCTACTTTTTTAATTTTTTTTTTTTTACGGTTGGTGACTTAATTCCAACAATGCATTGCATTGCAGTGATGAAGCATGGAGGCCATGAATGTGAAGATCACTGTGGTTAACTTTGAATCTTTTAGGATGGGGAACACACACTGGTCCTGCTGCAGGTGGCAGAGTTGATTCCTTATCTATTGATATTTGGGTATCTAATACCATTACAGAGTCCACAAAGACCTTTAGAATGACCATCATAGTGGTATGAGGGCAAACATTCCTAATGAAAGGTGGTGCTATAGTAGTTGTGAGGTCCTCAAAGTGCTTCCCTCTCATCACAGTTTGTCCTGGATTGAAATGTTGGCAATTATGCATCAACACGTTTACAATATTGGGCTCTCCTGCTGGTGCAGAAAAGAAAGCTAATGGTGACTTGAAGATTCTGCCCATGTCCATTAAATATGGGGAATGTCAAAAAAAAGTTTGGAGAGGTCCTTTAAGAAAGGTAATTTTAATGGCCTTCCCAAATTTTTTGGGCCAGTCCTCCTTTCTTCCTTTATAACATTTTTTTGCCTCAACTTTGTTTTGATGGGGATAGATCTAAGGGTAAGAAAGTAATTCATTCCCTCCGCATGCTGAATCCTCATCTTCTCCAATTTAGTGTTAATTGGGAAAGTATTCATTGTGGTGTGCACTGCCACCTGCTCAAGATGCAATATACGGACAGTCCCTGTCCCAGAAAGCTTGTAAAGTAACTAAAACAGACCTAGAACAGAGTGGTTGCACTCGGAAGTCCAGAGGAGTGAATGATTACACTCTTAACATAGTCTCAGTCCAATTCTTAGAATATCTTTTGACATTAGCCATTGAACAGCCTAAATTAGAAGGCATGAGAATGACTTTCTGTCACTATTGTACCAATGCCACATGTGACCCAGTAACCTGAAGTGAAAGGTTCGGTAGTCTGTTATGAAGCACTGGGGTCATCCAGACACCACTAATTTTTTATTTATAAAACAAGTCAATAACACATGGCCTGTAATGGTGACATTTCAAAGACTATTTTTAGTATGGTATAACCTTAATAACAATTGCGGCAGCTAATCATTGTCTGCTTTTTATTTGGGCTTGAATGAGAAATGTTTGTTACATGTGGAGGAATTTTATTCATATGGATAAAGAAAGTGCACAACTGAAGCCATTACTAGGCCACTAGTTTTAAGGTCAAGATGTGAGAAATACAGCATTAATAAGCTATATGACAAAGCATATTAACTTTGGGTAGCTATGGGTATAGTTATATTAAATGAATACTTTCCAAATTGATTTTCAAATTACAATAAATGAAAGCCCTTTAAGTAAAAAATTAGGGTAGTCTTAAATTTAGTGTTATATAGCCAAACTTAATATTTGCAAGAAAATTCAAACTGAAGTTATTAGATTTCTTTAGTAGTTGCTTTCAGATGGTCCTTTCAAGACAGAGTAAAAAACTGTGTAATTAACCTTGGCTTTTAATTTATTAATCCTTCCATGGTATAGCGGTATTCCCTATTTTTCTGATTTATGAACTTCCATCATTCAAGTGTTACATTTTTAAGATTTTTATTATCTGACTACCTTTAAATAGTCTGAAACATATGGAAACTTTATTGAGAGATCATAATCTAGTCATGTTACTTTTAGCCACATTAGAGATGTAAGACTTTAACTAAATCCTTTGTATTTTAAATCACATAATTAATCAAAATTAAAATGACACGTCAGTAATTTTTGCAAAGCCTCAGTTAATGATTCTTTATTTTGTTTCAGGGATTTTGATAATTGACACCATGGGGAGACCCTTGACCATGCTGCTGTTGCTGCTGGTGCAGCATTTTGGAAACTGTGAAGGAAATCAAAGACCATATCATACTTCACCCGTGCAATTTACACAAGTCCAGTACAATGCCACGGTGTATGAAAATTCTGCAGCCAAGACTTATATTGAGCAGCCAGTAAAAATGGGCATTTACCTTGCAAATCCACTGTGGGATATAAGATACAAAATTATTTCTGGTGACAATGAAAACTTGTTCAAAGCTGAAGAGTATATTCTTGGAAACTTTTGCTTTTTGAGAATACGGACCAAGGGAGGAAATACAGCTATTCTTAACAGAGAGGTGAAAGACCATTACATATTGACTGTAAAAGCAGTTGAAAAGAATACTAATGCTGAAGCACGCACACAGGTCAGGGTGCAGATACTGGATACAAATGACTTAAGACCCTTGTTTTCTCCAACATCGTACAGTGTTTCTTTGCCTGAAAATACAGCAATAAGGACCAGCATTGCAAGAGTAAGTGCAACAGATGCAGATATTGGAACCAATGGAGAATTTTACTACAGTTTTAAAGAAAGAACAGATATGTTTGCTATACATCCAACAAGTGGTACAGTGGTTCTAACTGGAAGACTCGACTATGCAGAAACTAAGCTTTATGAGATGGAAATCCTCGCAGTGGATCGTGGAATGAAATTGTACGGCAGCAGCGGTATTAGCAGCATGGCAAGGCTAACTGTTCACGTAGAGCAAGCAAATGAATATGCTCCTGTTATTACAGCTGCTGTATTGGCTCCTTCAGAATTGGACAAGGATCCAACATATGCAATTGTAACGGTTGAGGACCTTGATCAGGGTTCAAATGGAGAAATAGCATCATTAAGTATTGTGGCTGGTGACCCACTTCAACAGTTCAAAACGGTGAGGTCTGTTCCAGGAGGTAAAGAATATAAAATCAAAGCTGTCGGCCACATTGATTGGGAGAGCCAACCTTTTGGATATAATCTGACTCTTCAGGCTAAAGATAAAGGAAATCCTTCACAGTTTTCTTCTGTAAAAGTTATTCATGTGACATCTCCACTGTTTAAGTCTGGACCGGTCAGATTTGAAAAAGATGTGTACAGAGCAGAGATAAGTGAATTTTCCCCTCCAAACACTCCTGTGATAATGGTAAAAGCTTTACCTAGTTATTCCCAATTAAAATATACTTTTAAAAATGCACCAGGCAAAGTCAGATTCAACTTAAACCCGCACACAGGTCTTATTACCACTTTAGAACCAATAAAAGCACAATATGCATCCCATTTTGAACTTGAAGTCATGACAAGTGACAGAAAAGCCTCTGCAAAAGTGTTGATTAAAGTAAAAGACACAAACAGTAATCCCCCTGAATTTACTCAGACATCATATGAAGCTTCCTTCGATGAGAATGTGCCAGTTGGTACTAGTGTCTTGAGTGTGAATGCAAAAGATCTTGATGAGGGTGAGAATGGTTATGTGACGTATAGCATTGCAAACTTGAATCCTTTACCATTTGTGATTAACCATTTCAATGGTATTATCAGTACCACAGAAGACATGGATTATGAATTGATGCCAAGGGTTTACAATTTAAGGATTCGAGCTTCTGATTGGGGCATACCATATCGTCGAGAAGTTGAAGTTCCCGTTACTATTATTTTAAATAATTTGAACGATAACACACCACTATTTGAGAAAATAAATTGTGAGGGAACAATCCCTAGGGATCTTGGTGTTGGAGAACAAATTACTACTGTATCTGCTATTGATGCTGATGAGCTCCAGTTGGTGAGATACCAGATTGAATCTGGAAATGAATTAGATTTATTTATCTTAAATCCAAACTCTGGGGTGCTTTCCCTGAAGCAATCTCTAATAGATGGTTTAGGTGCTAAAGTATCTTTTCATAGTCTGAGAATTACAGCTACAGATGGTGAGAACTTTGCAGTACCATTATATATCAACATAACTGTAGCTGCCAGTCGTAAACCAGTAAACTTGCAATGTGAAGAGACTGGTGTAGCCAAAATGCTGGCAGAGAAATTACTGCAGGCAACTAAGCCGCACTCTCATGGTGAGGTTGAGGATGCTTTCTTTGATACTCACTCTATGAATATACATGCACCTCAGTTTCGAAGTACTCTTTCAAGCAGTGTTGAAGTAAAGGAAAACCTACCTGTGGGTTCCAGCATAATACTTCTGAATGCCACTGATCTTGACACTGGCTTCAATGGAAAACTAGTTTATGCTATCTCTGGAGGTAATAATGATAGTAGTTTTACTGTGGATTTGGAAACAGGAATGTTAAAGGTTTTATCTCCCCTTGATCGAGAAGTAAAAGATAAATACACTCTGAATATTACTGTGTATGATCTGGGAATACCACAAAAGTCTGCGTGGCATCTTTTAGATATCAAAATTTTGGATGCCAATGATAACAGACCAGAGTTTTTACAGGACAGCTATTTTGTTGAAGTGAGTGAAAATAAGGAGCTGAACAGCAAAATCATTCAGATTGAAGCCACAGATAAAGATTTGGGACCCAATGGGGAAGTGAAATATTCTCTTCTTACAGATACAGACATGTTCGCTATTGACAGTACGACAGGTGTTGTGCACGTTGTAGGGGCTTTGGATCGTGAAATCCAACACGTGCATTTCCTGAAAATAGAAGCCAGGGACCAGCCAAATGAAGAACCTCAGTTGTTTTCCACTGTACTTTTGAAAGTGTCTTTAGAAGATGTCAATGACAATCCTCCTAAATTTATTCCATTGAATTATCATGTGAAAATTCGAGAGGACCTTCCAGAAGGAACTATTATCACATGGCTGGAAGCGTATGATCCTGATGTGGGCCAGTCAAGTCAAATACGATACAGCCTTTTAGATAGTGGAGATGGAACCTTTGATGTAGATAAATTGAGTGGAGCAATACGTATTGTACAAAGACTGGATTTTGAAAGGAGACAAGTTTATAACCTAACTGTACGGGCCAAGGACAAAGGAAAGCCGATTTCATTATCTTCTACCTGTTACGTTGAGGTTGAGGTAGTTGACGTAAATGAAAATTTGCACCCTCCACGGTTTTCCAGCTTTGTGGATAAGGGTTTTGTAAAAGAAGATGTCCCTATTGGTTCATCTGTGATGACAGTGACTGCCTATGATGAGGATGCAGGAAGAGATGGAGAGATTAGGTATTCAATCAGAGATGGATCTGGTGTTGGCATTTTCAGAATAGATGAAGAAAAAGGTAAGAATTTTGTCAGCATCTTAATTCACTTATTCTGTTTCCAGTATTTCAAACAAACAAAAAAACACCAAACCTAAAGCACTAACAGTAATAAGAATGTGTTTTTACATTATTTTATTAAACATTTCTTATATATAATTTAGTGACAGTTTTAGTGGATGCACACTGTTAGGAAGTGAAACAAAGTGAAAATGTTTGCTAAAGTTACATTTTTCCTACTTGGATTAAATTTTTACAGCACATATAATAAATTGGTCTCAAAACCTCTCCCACATGAGCACCAAAAGGAATATTACATGGGGCCCAGATTGTGGAGCTCTTACGTTGTTGAGAACTTACTCATGTGAATAGTTCCATAAGTGATGACTCATCAGAATGCCACAGTCTGGCCTTAGGGAAAGAGTGGAAGCTTTAACTCTGGAATTTTCTTGCTTTTTTTCTCTTTGTTAGAGAAGCTATATTCAAAGGATAGCAATGATATATCTGTGATGATTATATTTGCTGCTTTGGGTAAATTTATTGATAGCTTTCTCTGTTGTTCACCTTAACGATAGTAACTGTATATTTTTGGTGAACAAACAGAAATAAACTTCTTCCAAACAGAATATAAATACATTTGCAGTTTGTTAAATATCATGGTGATAAAGGATCTATACATGCATTGGTATAACAGATTTAGAGGAGTTGCTTTGTTGTGTCGGTGATTCATAGGTTAAGAACTGCTGTAGGCATTTTATTCCAGTGTAATTCATTCAAAGGGGCTATCATCATAACCTCAGTAAAAGATTGAAATTCTATTAATTATTTCTTGAATAAGTGTCTCAGCACAGTTAAAATGAAAATTGCTACTCCTTCTACCTTCCCCCATACAGTTTTCTTCCTTTATGAAATTTAACAATATTTATTTTATTTTTTAAAAGCAAAGAAATTTAGAGTGTCATCTTGTACAGTCTCCGATACTTTGTGTTCAGTAACTGTATTGATTTTCACATACCTTCAGTGTTAGATTACCAAAGTACAAATAACAAAGTTAAGCAGCAATCATGGGCAAAGTTCTGCGCTGTTACACCATTGGTAATCTGTCATAACTCATATTAGTTCATTGGTATCTGAAGATTTCGCTCATGTTTTGTTAATTGGTCTCACAGGGTATGTCTACACTGCAGTTAGTCGCCTGTGGCTATTCTGTGTCAGCAGACTTGAGATCATGTGGCTTAGGTGGGGCTGTTTAACTGCAATGTAGACACCCAGGTGTAGGCTGCAGCCTGAGCTCTGAGACACTCCCAACTTGCAGGGTCCTAGAGCCAGGGCCCAGGCCCGAGCCTGGAAGTCCAACACAGCAGTGAAATAACACAGCAGTGAAATACCCCTGCAGCCCAAGTCCCATGTGCCTGAGTCAGCTGGCATGGGACAGCTGCGGGTTTTTAATTGCAGTGTAGACATTCCTCCTGTCTGTGGGTAACTCTAGTTACAACTCACTTAATAATGATTCCATATATTATACTAGGGGTCTGCAAAATTCGTGCCTCTGGAAAAACATGTCACGGACCGTGAAATCTGGTCTTTTGTGTACTTTTACCCTACAGTGAAAGTACACAGAGTTTCTCAAACTGGAGGTCTCAACGCAACCCAACCAGGGGTCGCAAGTCTATTGTAGGGTGGGTACCGGCACTGCCATCCTTACTTCTGTGCTGCCTACAGAGCTGGGTGGCTGGAGAATGGCAGCTGCTAGCTGGGCACCCAGCTCTGAAGGCAGCACCGCCAGCGGCAGCACAGAAGTAGAGGTGGCATGAAATATAAAACTGTATGAACATCTCCACAAAATTTGTTATTTATGCCCTAACCAACCTGTAAAAAATGGTGACTTTGCTGCAGTTTAGTTAGACCCCTATTTATACATGTCTGGTAGTGTCCCATGAGTACTGGTGAGTTGTGCCCATAAGATTGCTTACCTGTTCAAAATTTAGAAGCGCAAAATGTCACTTGAAACATTGCTTAGAAAGTCAACCATTTATCAGAATAATATTGGACCTTGTTAAAGAGCAGGTCTCCAGAGTTGTAATTAAGTCTCACCTCTTTTACCTTATATTTGTACAAAGTACACAGTTAAGATTACGAAATAGGTTTAGAAAAGTTTAATGAAGTACTTTCAAAGCCTTAGTAATTTCACATTTAGTTTTTGGCTTGCTTGACAGATTACTGACACTTCTCAGTATTTTGCCTTTTCCTTAGTGCAAATATATTCAAGTTTGCTTTATTCTGAGCTTCAAAGTTTTATGTAGAAAAGAGTTTTACTAATCCCATGTGTGGGTCTGTAGAATTAATCCAGTTTTGCCATTTTACTATCTAGGTGCCATTCTTTCTTCTTCAGCGCCAGTTCATTTGTGTATGGGCCGTGATTCTGCCACTCTTATTAAGTAGGTGGCAGAATCACGTGTCTAATGTTTCCTTTTACTCCTTCATTTACCTAATTTTTTTTTTAAAACCTTGTTTGCCTTACTTTTTTGAATTTAATAGGACTACTCATGTAAGGCAAGCAGGATTTGGTCCCAAGGCGTCTATTTAATAATTTTGGCAGGGATAGTGTTGTAGTGGATATCTGTAAACTCAAGTTTAAAAGTTGCTGTTAGCTAACCTTATTTTCATAGCTGATATTTAGTGTTATTTCTATGTTTTGATTTTAATAATGGAGGCCCTACTATACATGCTGTTGAAATTAGATTGCTTACTTCTATGTCCAGTCTCTTTTTCAGCCTTTTTGGGAAAAGAGGGCAATTTTCCTCACCCCCTGCAAAAAAGGCTGAAAAGAAAGCTGAGAAAAGTTACCAAGCTCTGCACAGTATGTTTTAAGGATATAGAAGTCTTTGATACTGAAACACCACTTAAAAATAAAACCTTTTAATTATGCTTCTTTGGAGACCTTATGAGGACTCTATTACAATTCTATGTCTAAGTATTCATACCACTCATGACCGTGGTATTCTGCCTCTGCTCTTGGTAATAGGGAATAGGCTGATAAATAGGTGACCGGGAGGCAGAGTACAGAAGCAAGAGATTGGACCCGGGGGACAGACCAGATTGGACTTCTGAAAAACAGCTGGGTGGCTGATTTTCTAGATTCACTGAGGAGGAGGGGAAGAGCCCTTTATTCCTTGAGCCAGTTGTGTCTCCCAGGTATTCTCCTCTGGCAGCATCATATTCCTTCATTCATGTTACTCCCAGTCCAAAGGTAGGTAGACTTCATATTTTAGGAAGCTTTTTTTGAGTCAAAACTAAGATACTAAGTATCTAAAGGGATCCACTTATCTTATATCTAAGAAATTGAAGGTGGGAATCACATGAAGTGCATGTGGGGAATTTAAAACCTACGAGAGGTGTGTGTGTGAGAGAGAGAGAAAACAGGTTTCAGAGTAGCAGCTGTGTTAGTCTGTATTCGCAAAAAGAAAAGGAGTACTTGTGGCACCTTAGACTAACCAATTTATTTGAGCATAAGCTCACTTCATCGGATGCATCACGAAAGCTTATGCTCAAATAAATTGGTTAGTCTCTAAGGTGCCACAAGTACTCCTTTTCTTTTTTAGAGAGAAAACAGTTCAACATGATGGAATTTCTTGGGGCTGGAGGTAGTTTGTTTTTTCAGAAAGCTAGGAAATTACCTACAAAACTTAGATTACAAGAACCTTGAGTGTGCAAAGTCAAGCTCAAAAGTTAGGAAATGCAGTAGCACCTCAATTTTACAAACACCAGTCTCTAATGAACGATCGCTTATATGAACCTTTTTTGTGGGGGGGAGGGGAGAAATTAAATAATGGAAGCGATGTCAGTGAAGAACAACATCTTTTCACATTCCAATTCCTTCAGTGGATTGAAAATCACTTTGCAGCGGTTGAAAGGATAAGAAGAAAATGATGCAGTGCACTATACTAATACTTAACACATTACCTACTGCAACTTTTGAGATGTTCAGTTTTATGAACTTTTTGATTTTATGAACTACTCTGTCCCCAATTAGTTAATAAAATAGGGTTCTAGTGTACTAGAATTAAGGTTGGTTTCTGAGTGTCTGTGCAACCTTAAATTAGCCATTTCCTATCTTTTTAAATGACTGATTTTTGCCACCTTAATATTCTTCTAATGCCTTCACGCCAGTTGCCCTCCTCTAGAACATGCGTTTTCATGTACTAGTATGTACGTACCCTTATAAGATATACTCTCAGGGAGCCATGTCCTTGTGCACCCCAACTCCCCACCTTGGCAGCCAGAGGATTGGGAAATGATCCCCTAGATGTGTTTCTGTCGTTTTAAATGCCCACCCCCCCTTTTTTTTGGAGCTACTGCGCCCTAGAATGCCCTGTGGTGAGAAAGAACTCCAAAAATGAAGGCGTATTTCCTAGTCTCACTGCTATTGAATGGTGATGAGGAAGTTGGGCACCCCTTGCATTTCCCTTTCAGTATTTTATTTGGATCTATACATGGGACAGGTTTACTGTATGGCTACCAAAAACCTAGAGTGGGGCAGCTGGCCATCTTTGAAGGTTGAGTGGGAAGTTTGTAGTCACTGCCTTCATTCTAGAAGACAGTTTAAGGTCAGGAGGCCCTACTGGAGACTATTTGGTGTAGTGGGGTAAAACCTATTCAGATCTTTATGAAACAGATGTTTTATTGGGGTTGGCTCAAGATTTGCTGGGAAACCAAAACAAGCAAACTTCAAGCAAACCTCAGGGGAAACAGCTGGGACCATCCAGTTTAGGTTCACCAAAAATGTGTGAACCCAAATACACATTTCACGTTGCTCCAGGAAATGATACCATAGCTAGTTCTATGTGTTGAGAATCACCTCTGAACTAGTTTCCAGAGGTGTAGCATGAAAGCTCCAACGTGTTCCATAATAAATATATGTACTACAGACAAAAATATTGTATAAATCGTACACATGCACCTGGGGCGCTGGAGATAGAATACTTTAGCTTTCGAGGTCCAAAACCGTCTGTCACTTGAGCCTAAGGAGAGCTTCCCCAGTTAAACAGATGAACTCATGCAAATAGCTTAATTCTGTATTCACTGTAAACCCTGGTAAGGTTGGGTTTTAAAAAAAAAAAAAAGTTATCATACTACTGCTGGCAGAACTTATATTATGGATTCTTTGCCATATTTACACCCCAAAAGTCTGGTGAATGTAGAGTAGTTGTAGAAGCTTTTGAAAATGGCCAGCTATCAGCTGCTTAATAACATTTTCATCCAGTTGTGATAGCAATTAGTATCTTGGTAATATAAGATGATTTGTCAAACATCAAGAATTCCAGCAGTATAGCTAACTGTGTCCACAACTTCAACTGCTGTGATTTGCTTATTAATAAAGACTTCAGATACTGGGGATTACTAATAATAGTAAAACAGCTTTTGTAGTTTTGTGGTAAACCTAAAGTTTTTCATATTTTTTGAGTGCATCATCAATCGGTATTTTAATGTTAGTATTCATTTGAACGCTCGTTATAGTACAAGCTAAAGTGTTTTTTCAGAAACCTGCTAAAACAAATTGAATACACTGAAACATATGTTTAATTAAGTATATATTTTTAATTTTTATGTGGTCACTTGTCCTTTATTGTATTTATTGATTTTATTTTTAATTAACTGAAACAAACAAGTTTTTTATAATATTAATGTATAATAGCTTAATTTATATTCTGGGGAGAAATACAGTATAACCTTGCTACTCCTTGTTTCAGTAACCAATGAATCTTCATTGATCATGCATTTTTATGTTCACACTTTACTGGATCACAAAATGGTGAAGTGCTGCTGCCATGGCAGAGCAAATGCAGGTGATATCTACCATGTGGTCCAGTGGGTGAACGAACTTATCCCCTCTCCTCATTCTATTCTAGGTGTTAATGCTCTACAATAGGGCTACAGCATTGGCTGCTGCTTCTGCTCAGCATCTCTCTCTTTCCTGTTGCTTAAGGCAAGGTCAGAATCTGACTGCTCCTATAATAGCTTTTGTGTGACTTCCATTGAAACTGAGAGTAGCCCAAGATCATTATGTGGAGTGAGGGACTCTAGTGAGGCAGTTTCCCACCTCTGTTCCCCTTCAGCAGTGGTGTGGCTATTAGATAAATTGACTCTGATCCTCGTGGGGTTGAGTCCAGCTGTGGAAAGAGGTTAAAGATGACATTTGGATCAGAAGCCACTAAAATCAACATAAACTGACCTCTATTGTGTGACACTGGAATTATATTTTTATAACCCTGACCCAGGTCAGGTGTCTGAGGGCAGGAAATAATGATCAGGCTCATACTGGTGTTTCTCTTGGTTGCAAGTGTGTCACTCCCAGCACAATTTACAAATAAATACAGGCACAAAATATACTAATGAACATACAACTGGTGAAGAAAGGTCTTAGATAATGATGCAGAAAGAACTACAACAGACTTGTTTGTGACACTTGAAATAAGTAAATGCATTTGCATTTCAAAATAAATACTGCAGCTGAGTGCAAAATAATCGAGTATACTCAAAGATTAGTGTGTGCTCAATGTTAAAATTAAAAACTAAGATTGTTTCACAAAGTGAAGCTATCCAGCAAAGTCAGACTGGCATATCTGGAAAGGAAGATACCACACAGTAGACCTTGGAATAAAAGAAAATAAAGTCCCACATTCTTAGCTTGAAGAGCAGTCTGCAAGTTCAGATGATCAGGTATATCTACTAAACAAGAGGTAAATGTATTCTTAAAGAATTTGATGAATTTAACAGTGGAATATATTAATGATAGAATGTATCACCTTGATATAGATTCCAGTGTGTTGTTAAAAATACACGCACTGAACAATGAAATTGAGATAAATCGTTCCAATTTTATGCAGCTGCTGCTGCTGTTTGGAGAAGCTCTGAGGGGCGGCAGAGGCAGACACTAGAACTAGTCATAGGTGAGGAAGACGCAAAGCAGAAGCTGTTCAGGGCCATAGAAACACAGAAATCCCTTCCCTCCTTGTCCTTGTCCCAAGTCCTATATTGGTCCTAAAATGATGCTCTACAGAGGGAAGGGAGAACAAAGAAGAATGCTTGTTCCCCTTTTCCATCAGTCAGTCATTTAAATCAGCCAGAGGCTGAAATGAAACAGGACCCCTAAACAATTTCCAGGAATAGTGTTTGATAGGCATCCCAGCACCCATTTCAGCTCTGGTTGGGAGGCTGAATTTCTCATCAAGGCCACCCATGTTTTGTGTTAACCTCTGGATTGTAAGTTTGGTCCTCCAGCTAGCAGGTGCCCTATATATGTTCCAAAGCCTTAGCCAGTGCCAGGCAGGGTCAGGGTTAGATGGCTCACAATAACCTCGCAACCAACATTCAATCCACATACCTACTGGGTCTCTTCTTGTCCTCCCTTCCTATTCCCATAACCATATTAATAAGGTTCTAGCATCATCATCTGAACAGTGCAATTTAACGTTTGTGTTAGTTATTTTTTGTGTATTACAGAATAACAATAATTTTGTCCTGAAAGGTTTCAGAGGAACAGCCGTGTTAGTCTGTATTCGCAAAAAGAAAAGGAAAAGGAGTACTTGTGGCACCTTAGAGACTAACCAATTTATTTGAGTAACAATCAACCCTTGTTTTGCTTTCAAGTGATTCAGAATATCTTATATCCCTGTGATTTGTTGAAATTCAGAGGGTTAATACACTTGCCAAACTCATAAGATTAGATGAAGTTGAGAAAGAAGATTTTGTGTGTTTGCTAAAAAGTGTAAAAAATGGTAAAGATTTATTGAAGAGTAGAAATTATATATACACACACAAAAATCTGCTTTACAGAACTGTCTCTGTGTGCCATAGAATATCATCAGTAAGACTTATTGGGTATCAGACATCCTATTTCCAACACAATACCAAACCTATTTCCAAGAGTGAAAGGAGGTAATTCATTAGAATTGTGAATAAGATTTAGAGTAAAATATTGAATTATGCTGCTAATAGGTGCAGGACAGTCTTAACCGGGCATATAATAAACTGAGCATATTAAAATGTGCTTACAACTGGTAATTACATCCTTTTTTAAAGGAACATGATTTAAATTTATGATTAAATACTTAAAAGGATTATGTCAAGTTCTACATTTTCAATGGCTGCCCTTTGGCTTTTATTTAACTTTTTTTGTTGTTACACCATTCATTACTGTTGAATTTTAATACTGTAATGAGTGTGGACATTTACAAAGATTAAAAATTGTGATCATTAAATGAGCACATCACCAAATTCATGTCACAGTTGGGAGAGGCTTTTTAATCCAGATTTATGATACAGAATTGAAACCTTAGGACCTCTTGTTATTTCCTTTAAGCAAATCAGTTTTATAACTCAGCCGTCCTATAACAGATCTTTTTAGATTTGCCTCAGATTCATATAGTAAACCAATTTGATCTACTTGCCCTAAAACTGTACCTTGAGAATTTTTTTTAAATACGTTCTAATTTGTTTCTTTTTGTAAAAAAATAATAAAACTCAATCATAAGGAAATATGAGAACTTCATGCTTTACTCAAGTTTAAAGGAGACAGTAATTTCCAGAGTTTACACCTAAGTGGTGCTAAGGACTATTCGTTACTTAAGCTAAATGGAGCAGGCTCAGATCATCTTCCTATCAAAGCCATCTGTTGCATATTTTGTGTGTATTTCTAATCATGCTAAATCTGTCAGCTGTTTTAATAATTGAATTCTGTTTAAGTAAATCTCCATATTTTAATGGTTTACACTCAGTGAAACTTGTAGTGGAAAAATTGATGACCAGACCACTTTTTTTATAGAAGGTATTAAGTGTGAGATTGAGGCATTGTTAGTTGATTGGGGAAAATGTATTTATATATTACATTATTTGCATGTGTGAGACACTGGAAAATTTAGTAAAACATTTTTCTTCATTCACCCCATCCCTGTCTACCCTTACATTGTATACCTGTCATCAGGGCAGGTTATTAGAAGGGTTCCAATCTTTTCCTGAGCATGAATTTGAGATTAGTTTGATCACCTATTTAGCAGAGTCTTTCCCCTAGTTTGTCAAAAATGTGGAGGAGCTTGCAAGCCAAAGGCGACTCTTATTGCCTTAAGGAAGATGTGTGGAGCCATTCCAAAGGCTCTAAAAGGAGATATGAAGGGCCTACTAAAGCAGCCCAAAGAGGAATCAAGTGATTCACTTACAAAGTAGTTAATCCATGTGGCTGCTGTGGATGAGCGTGTCTTCTCTGATTTCCTGTTCCATGAGATGGTGTTAAGAAGGGCAGAAAGGGACACTACTAGTGGTGTAAAGATTGAGTCCATTCCCTGCCATGTTGAGGGAATAGAGTTCAGCAGGCTAGTAATGATGAAGCCATAGATGGTGAAAACAAACTGGCATATGAATGACCATGCTAAGACACAAAGAATAGTAATGTAAGATTAGTGTGAGGGAAAGAACAGTAGCTGATCAGAAAGTTATGGGGAATTTCCCTGTTTTTTCTGTCCCTCCCTCCTCCCAACTACTTCTGTGAATACTATGCCAGGATCAGACACTCTATATAGTCTAACAGATCCCCACAGGAGGACAGCTATGTCAAAGTCCAGACCCGTTCGAGAACTGAAGTTACTGAACATCTGAATCTAACAGCCTACCAAGAAGCCAGTAGATAGCAGAGCTTAGTAGAATCCTGGACAAAGGAGCACTTGAAGCCAGTTTTTTACATTAATTAAATCCTAATACAAACAGCAATTATGCATTGCATGGCCAGATCGAAAATGACAGAACAGTATCTGAAATATCCTGATTTTGGGGGGGAGGTTTGCTGAGGAAATTGGAGACAATGTGCATAATGACCCAAATTCTTTTTTCAGTAGTGCTGGTGTAAATTCTATATAACTCTATTTGTACCAGGATAAAACTAGTTTAAGTGGGATCAGAATCTGGATTCATGAGAGGATGTTGTATTAAAGGAAATAACATTTGAGGTTACCCAACATAGTCTGTAAATGCATTTAATGTATTAAATCTTTTGAATGATTGGTAGGTAACCTTGACATTTTGGGTATCAATTAAGAAAACCAGAACTGTCTGTCTATGGAGAATGTGTGATGAAGATGTACTTTCTGGGGAGGAGAAAAAAAAAGCTAGTAAGTGGAGAGGCATTTTTGCTAACAACTTTTTCTTAGGATTATTCCTTGGAATATGGACGTGATAAGACACTTCGCACATTGATATCTGAAAGCAAAAATGGGTGGAAAACCTTTAAAGATTCCAGGTTTAGAATACAAGGGCATCTCTTATGTAGTAGTATCTGGTTGAGATTCCGTAATTTCTCTAAGTTTTGGTGATAGGAGTTACTTGTACCAGAACAAAAAGAAAAATATTTGCATTTATGAGAAACTGTAAACATTGCATGAAATGTTTGTCTCTGTTTAACTGACCATTTTTGTTACTAAAAGAAGAAAATATTTCCTTAAGATATTTTTGTATTTCATTTCATGGTAAGGATAATTGCTTTATGTAAGGGGGAAAGTTAGGCCACAGACGCAGAACTACCTTATCTCCTGCACATTCATATGCAGAGAATTTATAATAATTATTAAATAACTATTTATTGGACTTAACAAAAAAAAGAAAAAAAAAGTGTGAGTATTGTGATTACTGGGCAGTTTGACCTAGAGAGCTCTTGTAGTGCTGATAATTCTGTATAATTTTCTGTTTCTAGTGTTCTGGCAGTAATCATGAGCTTGTTTTGTTTGGTGATTTTGCAGTATCTATCTACCCTGGCCTCTTAATTGAATTGGGGAAGTGGGACTGCATAAACTGCATTGAGGAGGGATAAGCAACTTGAATTGATTTAGGGAACAAGGACTATCCCGATGTCTTCAATTCTGCATCCCCTAGTGGCCATGAAAAGACCATGCAGGAATTTCCTTCATGGACCTTCCTCCCACCCACCTGAAGACTGCAAAACTGATTGATTTGATTTGCACATAAAACATCCTTAAAACAGATTTTATAGTTACAGACCATAATGATCCATCAGTTATATTGCTCATTAAAAAACGGGCACCACATCTTACTAATTTCATTTCACCCATTTGAATGGGTTTGTGTTCCACACAGGTAGGGATGAAGGTTGAGAGGCGTGAGTGGGAGTGGAGCTGGGGCCCTGGCTCAGTCGGTCTGCTGCAAGGCAGGCTCTCCTGTCTAAGGAACCATGAAACTGCAGGGCAATTTTAAGATTGCACAGTCACATAGACATTTTAATGTCCCATGGTTTTAAACTAATATTCAAATAGGATGGGAAGTGTTTTTGTGTTCTGTATGTAATGATCCCTTGGGGGTATGTATAGGGAAATAAGCATGATGTGGAATGTAGGGGAGAAGTCTGTTGCCAGGAAGTTCTGTGTGGTTTCAGTTCTTTGCTCCTGCTAGTAGTCTGGGCAAGATTGCCTGTCAAGAGGAATTGCACTGGAGTTTGGCCTATTGTATGTAAAGTCAGTTGGTGTTCAGAAACTTGCATACGGTTGCACTACCTAGGTTAGGTTAAAAAGTCAAGTTTAAAAAGCCTTAGCTTAAAATTTCATAGCTTCTTAATTTTTTCACCAAACTGTTGTGCTTGTTTAAATGAGGTAGTTGGTGTTTGTTGGGATTCTTTGACCACATAGAACAAATATCTCTAATGGTAGTTTGATGACAGTGGTTATTTGCTATCTTTCTAAATCCACTCAAGATTTCCACTAACGCTGAGAGGATGATCCCTCAGCCTCCTGGAGAGCTAGTGTTAAATCAGAAGTGTGATCAAGGATCTAACCCCAGGTGCAGCAGAGCAGAAACTCAGCTCTGATATACCATTTCTGAATGTAAGATTGATGCAGAACATCCTTAAGCAGAGTTTAAAAATGGTAGTATGGACAGGGCTTTAAATAAGTGTTTCTTTTTTTGTAATCTACATCTCTTGAGATTTAAGAATAATATGAAGACAAATTAAAGTTCTGTAATTGTTTGGATTTTGAAATTTATCCCTTGGAATAAGTTTTATTAGTCTTAAACAAACATGTTTATTTTGTGTTTTGCTGCTGGCAAAGGCATATGGTAAGGTAGTTTGATCATTTTCTTAAATATCCTGCTGGGTAAACCATCACGGTGACAGGTAAATAGAGACTCTATACAAAGGCTTGGGCTTGCCTCAACCTCCACTTCTGCATGGCTGCTGAAAGTAGGGATTGTTTTGCTGTGAACCCTATTGATTAGGTCACAATCTGGTCTGATGAAAACAGAGCTGCCCACGGGCTGTCTCACTGTAGGAGATTTACTGACACACTGTGTGAAACAGCCACATGTGGTCTCAAGATTACCTTATAAACAGGAATCAATGCAGGCAGCAGAGTGCACGTTACAGGCCCATTAACTTGTTCAGTCCTCTCTCTGTCTTGAAAAGCACTTGTGAGCAAAGGAATAATAAAAAGGAATGATTGCCAAAAGCTGTGGAAGGTGCATCTTGCCATATCACTGTTGGTACATCTGTTGACTTGAAGTACGTTTTAAGGTCAAATGAGGGGAATTTGAAAATTATTTTGTAATGTTTACTCTTTTCTTTGAGATTTAAAATTTTAATCAAACACCATTTGGACAAGTTTAACAAAAGGCAATCCTACACATGTATTTGGCAGGCTCCTATATATTTATAGCAAGAAGTAGTCATAACTTTAGAATTCTGAATTAATTCTGAATTCTTGATCCCACTGAAACTCTGGTTCGCATGTCAGTTTCTTAATGTTTTATAATACTTATTGCATCCATAATTTAAACATACTTGTCTGAATATGAAGATTAATTTTCAACTCTGTGTGCTCCAACCTAACTAAAAAAATAATGTGCTAAAATACTAGTGATTTTTTTTTAAGAGGGCTTGTGGGAAATTCTAAAGTAGCCAAGGAATTCAAAAAAATGGTTGCAAAAAATATTTCATGGTTCAGAAAGGAATAATTTCTATTAGCACTTCACCTTGCACACCACTTGATACGTTCACACTTAAATAGCTGCCCGCATTTCAGTTTAACTTATATATCTGGACGAGGCTCAAACAATAAACTATATTTCTTTTAGAGCATTGTATATTTTTGGTAGGTATTCGTGATGAAGAAGAAATTTATTGACCAGTGGATGTAAATTGTCTTGACCAGCCAATAGTGAAGATAATTTGAATTCTTTGCATTCAGAGGTCTGTAGCTATGCAGAAATTGTCATTTTGCCATCAAGAATCCACAACTTGAGCATGTATAGCTATACGATGAAAAATTATATATAAAATTCAGGTTTCAGAGTAACAGCCGTGTTAGTCTGTATTCGCAAAAAGAAAAGGAGTACTGGTTAGTCTCTAAGGTGATATAAAATTCAGTGGTTGTACTCTGTTAGGGCCCAATCCTACAGTTTCCTGTTCTCCTGAGTAATCTTTACAGACGGGAGTAGTTCCAAGGGCTCTTTTTAATTACATCAGCCAGTTACAAATACATAAATGACAAGTTTAGTTACTTATACTACAGACCATTTCCATTTTGCTGATTTTAAAAAACCATGCTATTACTTTCAAAGAAAATAAAGGACCAGAGCCTGCTGAGTCTTACTTAGACTGATTTGCAGGATCGGGTCCCTGTTTTACTGTGAAGAGACCATTATTATATTTAGCTTCAACAAAAGGAAAACAGTCTGTACAGGTAAAAACTAGACTTTTGATTTAGGTGTCATTGGTAACTGAGTGCTGGTATTATAAAATTAATAAATTTAGGCAGGTAAATTAGGTTAAGTATGGGTTAACCTGGGAATCCATTGTGTTAACCAATGTGTCTTTCCCTTTTATAGCTCCTCCTAATTGTCCCTGTAGTAGCTATGCCTAGACTGAGCAGCTCAATGGACCTGTGCTACCAGGAACCTTGGGGTGTGTCCACAGGATCTAGAATCAATAAGGAGACGTGATTTTCACGCTGATGGCTGTGCCCTCTACTCCCCCCCTCCGCAAGAATGATCTGGATTTGGGAGGTTTGGGGATGGGCTCCACAGCCTTTCCGGTGGATGGGTGGGGTGAATCAGTATCTCACAGAGATCTTTCTTCAGATCTCCCCTGTCACAGTAACTGCACTGTACTTCCCCACCCCCCATGGTCCACTCCAAGAGTGCCCTGTTTGGTCTCAGGCCTCCAGCAATCATCTGTCTCTGGGTAGAGGCCCTTGTCCCATTGCCTTCTGACTGGAGGTTTTTAAAGCTGCATTGCCCCCTGCCATATGTGGCGATTATCCCCAGCAAGCCAGCCTCCCTAAAGCCCAGCACTTGGGCTGTGCCTTTTCTCCTAGTACAATGACTGTGTTTTTACAAGTGACCACACAGCTCTGTCTTAACAGAATACATTTATTTTAAGGACCAAAATGCACACGGAGGAAACACAAAAAGCAATAAAAGTTCTTACATGTTCAGTGAGAGTTTACCAGAGGTCTCCTCCAACTGCTGCATAAGGCTTTGGTAGGTGTCAGACTTTCCAACCCTTCAGCAAGGGTTGGGGTTTCCCAGTGTAGGTTTCCTGGGAGGTGTGATTCCCAGTGCAGGTAGACAGATGTGTGCTAGCTCAGTTCAAGGTCGTGCACTAAAAATAGCAGTGTAGACATTGTGGCACTGGGAGCAGCTCATGCTAGGTGCCTGAGCTCAGTGCCAGGGGTTGAGTGGGCTTGAACAACCAGTGCTGCAACATCCAGCACACTAGCTTGAGTCTGTCTACCCATGCTGGGATTCACACCTCCCAGCTGCAGTGTAGAGGTGCCCCTGAGAACCCATGGTCCTGTCCATTTGCTGAATCAATATGAAAGCCCTGTGTCAGTTAAAGCTTAGCTTTTTGTACCAAAAGCCCTTTCTTTGTTTGTCTCTAGGAAATACTACTGCATGGGGTTGTAATATATTACATCTTCCCCCATAAAGAAATGGTAGGGTGTTTGACTGGCATCCTAAGGGAACCAGGGGCTGTGGAGTGCCATTTAAAGTGTTATGTGTGTGTGGGGATATTTCTCCTTCTGCCTGACCCCTCCTCTCTTGCCCCTGGGCCCCTATACTCACCCCATCCAAATTTGAGTGAATGTTGTTGCAGCTGACATGGGGTCACAGTGTCCAGCCAAAAAGTGGTTGGGTCATGGTCTGGTTGGCCATGCCAGCTCTTTAGCCTATGAGGAGAATCCACAGGTTTATTCCCTGGATGGTGAATTGGTCTGCCAATTCCTTTTTATATCTTCAAATTTCAACAATTCATGCAATAAAGATTCTCCCCCCATAGCCAGATTTCTTCCTCTGTCCCACCTTCTGGGAGGTCAGGGCCTGGGGAGTCTTGTGACATAACCTCAGGGTCTCTAAGGCAAGGAGGAAGTATTGACTCACCCGCACACCCTGGGTAGGCAGTTTGTTCCGCACACACTGAGTCAAGGTGATCAGTGTTTCTTCCCCCTCCTGTTTCAAGGTCCTTTACATTTTTGTTGTATCGACCAGGCAAGGTACTAACAAGCTTCAATAGGACTTTATTTTCAAAGTGGAAAAACCTCTTTTCCAAGTTGCTGCTGCATGCTCTGTAGCTCTCTCCCAGCCTCTCAACTCGTCCCCCCTCCTTCCTGTTTCCTGTCCTTTCAGACTCCCAACAGCCAGTGCTCCCAATTCTAATAATTACAAGCAACATCTAAACACCACAATTTTCACAGACCATCAGGAAGTCAGACTGGGGGAAGAAGTTCTCCCACCTCTCTGGTTGTTTTATGTATCAGTTTCTTAGCTACTTACACTACTTCCAGTCCCCTCCCCCTCCCCACGCCTTTTCTGTGTCAGCTCCTCTTTCATTCAGGCTGAAACCTTTCTGCATTTTGAGTCAGCTAGAGGTGTTTGTATCATCCTGGCCACGTCTACACTAGCAAGTTTACAGCAGCAGAGCTATACCAATACAGCTGTGCTGCTGTAAGATCATTTGTGTAGCCGCTCTGTGCCAATAGGAGAGAGCTCTCCCATCGACATAATTAAACCACCTCTGTCAAGTGGCAGTAGCTGTGTCTGCGGGAGAGTGTCTCCCACAAACATAGCGCTGTCCACACTGGCTCTTCTGTCACCGTAATTTATGTCACTCCCCTTTTTTCACACCCCTGAGTGATCTAAGTTATTCGGGCAAAAGTGCTAAGGTAGGCATAGCCCCTGTCCGTCTTTGCTGCTGGAAAAGCTGAATTTGGGTTTAGAGCCCCATTTTCATTTCCAAAAATAACGTCATAAGATGTAACCTCACATATTCCTGCAGTCAGAATCCCAGAACTTTCTTTGGTGTCCATATTGACTCAGGCTACAGGCAGAGTGCTGGGGTTCAACATATCCAAATCTGCCTGCTTGCTAGCCCTGATTAGGTACACCACCCTTGTGTTTTCTCTGAGTCTCCTGGGTGTGACTTGACCATCTTCTTTTCTTTGAGCCAGTGGTATTTGTCCTGGTCAGCAAGCTTTTGTCACTCCAGCTCCATCCATCGCTCCTGGGTCTTTCCAGCTCCAGCCTCCATGTTTCTGGTCCTCTCACTATTTCCTCTGCTGGACCATCTGTGGCACCATCTCCTTGGTCCCCTATAGGAGGAAAAGGGAGTTCTCCTAGATCCCTGTCTGGAGTAGGTTTCCCATTCTGCCTCAAATCCTGGGAACATAGCTTGGCTTATCACCTTTAGTTTGCTGCTGGTCTGAAGAAATTAATCTTACTGCTGGTACAAAATGAAGTCAACAGCTGCTGTTTCTTCACTGGTTCTTAATTGCTGCTTCTGTCCCCACACCCCCCCATTAGTTTCTTGAAAAGTCTGAGACCTCTTCCCTGTGCTCTGGAGTTGTTTATAATCCCCTCACTGTTGTTAGTTCCTGGAGGAGCTGTTGTAACCCTACCCATGGAGTGGAACACAATCATACATGAACCCCCATTCATAAAGTTAATACAGCCGTTCCCAAAAATACTTATATGTCACACTGTACCTGTAGGTTTGTATATTCTGTCTCTGTGAAAGTTAGTTTTCCCTGTGATAGGAGCTTAGTCTGCTGTAGTAGCAGGCATGTGAAAACTTCTGTCTGTGGAATTTTCTCTTTGATCCAAAAGTCATGCCCTTCCTGTAACAAAGGCAAGGTAGGGTGGCGAATCAAAGTGAGGCTAGATAAGACTTGAATTTGTGTGTTGTTATATGGCTATAATTTTTGGTGTTAAAACTCTGGTCATATACTTGCCCAAGAGATTAGCGACAGTCCTATTTCATTTATTTTAACCCCTTTAAAGACACTGTTTTAGTTACAAGTGTGAGGTTTTATTGTTTAATTCCGGACTCCGCTTAAGACATAAAAGGAGTTGCCAAAGTATCAGAGACTGGCATTTGCAGTAAGTAAAAACTGCACTTCAAGTGGTAGATGGAACTGCTCTTGGATTACTTCTTTGGTGTAAATTTGTTGCCCTATCATACTATTCAGTTCTTTATTTTAAAGTTATTTCTCTGTGCATCCATTATGAAGATGGGGTATACTAGCATGTGGTTTCTCTCCCTCC
Source organism: Caretta caretta (assembly GCF_965140235.1). NCBI lineage: Eukaryota > Metazoa > Chordata > Testudines > Cheloniidae > Caretta > Caretta caretta. Next base: position 93,078,360 of record NC_134209.1, on the reverse strand, counting down.
TTTTTTTTTATTCACTGAACAGCTAATGATTAACAACTGTTCAGCTACTTATGTAAGGAATGTTGATTGCTTTGAGAAAATGCATGGTAATTATGTGTAGTTTCCTAAAGAAGGTTTGTACCATAGTTAGTTCACTCTGTTGAAACTAGACTGCATATCACAGTTATAATTTAAGTAATTCACTGTGTTCAGATGTGGAAAAGGAGCCTCTTCGATATTTTTGAATAGTATTGCCTATGCATGTGATTTGCACATCATCCAATAGGGGATATAGTTTGGACTTGTTGGTTTTTCTGTTTAAAACATTTTATGGTAAAAACTTGCTGGGAGAAAATGCACATTTGTCAGAAGTGCTGAATTTTTGGTAGGTATGTGAGGTGGTATGGGTGTTGTGAAAGACATTTGCCATACTGTCAGCTTCATACCACTCCTAATCAGTTTCATAATGAGGAGTCACATGGGCTAAAGTACAAAGGTCCAGAGATCTGGAGTTGTACTCATAAATATTTTCAACTGCATGTTTATTGGCCAGATAGATCCCTATGTTTTCTGAGAAGTAAGTGCTAAACACTGACTGGAATAGCCATCTGTAGTGTGTGCTAGTGGTGGAATTTAAATTTTCTTTTAAATCCATCCAAAGGACAGAATAATGTCAGAAGTTCTTAATCTAACATGCTGACATTGAATAGTGCTTCATTGTAAAGAGACACTGCTGCTTCAGAGGAGGTAGGTGAAAGTCAGTGTGAGGAGTTTGGAAAAACAGTGATAGAAAAAAATGAGTTGTGAAGTAAGTTACAAGGGAGTCAATTTACAGATGTGCACTGGTTAATGAGTCTACAGTTAAGAGAATATGGTGATCGCTGTAGATTATTAAGGGTTAGGTTTAAAGTGAATATTGATCCAGTGTGTGACCTTTAGGTTGAATAGAGCTGGGAATGTATGCTGTGTTATGTGTGTAATTCAGGGAATGTAAAGTCCTTTGAAAATTCAGTTGTTTTGTCTACTCTAATATGAGAATACAAAGTACTTGAGAATATAATGTAGGGAACAGTCCTGGACTGGCAGGAGGATAGAAAAGGTCACCTACTGGTCTCTTCCGTTTCTAATTTCTGTGAGTGTGTGAATCTCTCTCAAAAACAAATAAAAAACTTCTAAAATGGTTCAATAGAAAACTCAGTTTTGTCAATGGTTTATAGTTTACCTACAATAACAGTGATCCTTCACTTGCAGTACCTAAATCAGTGTAGGAAGAACCCCTCCCCTGGCCCCAGCCCAGATCCGAACTTGTTGTGGCCAGGGGACAGGAGCACCAGCCCCGACCAGCCGAGCCCCAAACCTGCCGTGGCTGGGGGACAGGTGCCCCAGCCTGGCCTGGACCTGCTGCGGCCGGGGAGAGGCGTCTTTCTCTTCTCTCCCTCTCCCCCTCCCCCTCCGATGCTGCTGCAGGAAGAGAGCGGGGTGGGGGGAGGGAGTTCTCTGGCGCCACCCCAGAGCCTTCAATCCCAGCCAGAGCCCTCATCTCCCTGCACCCCAGCCCTCTGCCCCAGCTCTGAGCCCCCTCCCACACTCTGAACCCCTTGGTCCCACCCCGAATTTTATGTGCACCGATGAATTCTGTTATGTGCACCAATATGGAAGTGATGTGCCACACATCACCTCCATATTGGTACACATAACAAAATTCATTCCGCACATGGGTGGGAAAAATTAGAGGGAACACTGGTATTATCCAATGAACATTGGAAAAACACTGAAAATTGCTACTTATATCTAAGGACTTGTCTACACTGTACAGTAATGTGGCCGACGGGTGTGATTTCTAAATATCAACTAACGTATTGCACATTCATTTTTCAATGTAGATGCTGCTGGTGTGCACTAGGGAACATCACAAAAAGATTACTCATTACAGTATATAGCAGGCTCGTGAGCCATATGCAGCTCTTTTACAGTTAAACTGTGGCTCACAGAGCCCCCCGTGCTCCCCTACCCCATTCGCTACTAACCAGACTGTTTGGGGGAGCTCAGGAGTTCTGCCCTGCCGCAGGGTGGTAGGACTAGGGATTTCCGTTCAACAAGGAGGTAGGTCTTGGGGCTTCGGACCCATGGGAAGTGCCTGCTGGGGCTTTGGGCTTCAGTGGAAACGAGGCTTCAGCCCCAAGCCCAAGCAGGCGTGTCCAGTGGGACTGAAGCCTCGAGACCCCCCTGACACCACTGCAGGGCTGAAGCCTCAAGCTCTGGCAGGGGCACCCTGACTCTTGAGCTTCTGAAGATCATTGTATGCAACTTGGAGGGTCAGTAAGTTTGGCCATCCCTGGTATATAGTACTGTAATGAATATACAAAGAGAGAGCCCTGAAAAACCTTGATTTTTGGACATCTACGTAAAACTCAAAAATTGCTAAAAATACTCCCCCCCAAAATGAAATTAGTAATAAAAGCCCTACATGTATTGAACAGAGCCCTGCAAACTTGGTATCCACTGTGTCTACTTTAAAAGGATTGTAGCCAACTTTTAACTAATACCTATTGAATTAATAAATACTGGTACTTTTGATGCTGTAAATCATATTTACCTGGTATAATGAACTCTTTATGGTCTACAAGTTAACTATTGATTCTTCAGTGCATACCTAAGTATTTGTTTAGATATGTAGGGTATTTCTCACTTGGTAATTAATAATCAAGACCTAAAATAACCTGTTATCAAGGTAAGCTATTTGCCTATATCCCTTTAAATAGTTTCTCTCCTACTTCAGAAGCAAACCACAGATTATTTTTACACATGGCTTTGTTTTAAAAGCTCCTGTACAGAGGTGAACAATACAAATTAGTGCAACATATTAATTCAAGAGTAAAATCCACCCTGATTATATGACTACAAATATACCTATCCATATCCTGTAACTGAAAACCTGAGGAAATAAATGGATGCCTTTGAAGGTTAATATATTTGGACTCTGTCAAAACGCTGATGGAGATGGCTCCCAGAGTCACTGGACCCCATATATTCCAATCTAGGGATTTATAGACTTTGAATAGACAAAAGAAATTGACTGTACTAAGAACTACTTGATCCTCCTAGCTCTTGTGTAAAACACCTTCACATCCAGATGCCACAAATGCTGGAAACACTGTTAGATTGCTCTGTTTTAGTACCGTTGTGAATATAGGTGGCAGGTTATAATAGCATGAATGGTTCAAGTAGTCCTCCTGCTGTTCCAAAGTACACCGGCAGTTGTTGATATCTCTCCATAGTATCCCCTGTTTCTGAGAGCTGTGCTGGGAGCTGTGGGAAGTTATCCAGAGGATTCTAATAAGCGATGGCCACATAAACACGACCCTGTACCGGAAACCTACTGACGTACGTGCCTCCAGCTTTCATCTAGACCACATCACACGATCCACTGTCTACAGCCAAGCTTTAAGATACAACCGCATTTGCTCCAGTCCCTCAGACAGAGATAAATACCTACAAGATCTCTACCAAGCATTCTTAAAACTGCAGTACCCGCCTGGTGAAGTGAAGAAACAGATTGACAGAGCCAGAAGAGTACCCAGAAGTCACCTACTACAGGACAGGCCCAACAAAGAAAGTAACGGAACATAACTAGCCGTCACCTTCAGCCCCCAACTAAAACCCCTCCAATGCATTATCAAGGATCTACAACCTATCCTGAAGAACGATCCCTCACTCTCACAGATCCTGGGAGACAGGCCAGTCCTCGCTTACAGACAGCCCCCCAACCTGAAGCAAATACTCACCAGCAACCACACACCACACAACAACAACAACAGCACTCACCCAGGAACCTATCCATGCAAGAAAGCCCATTGCCAACTCTGTCCACATCTATTCAAGGGACACCATCATAGGGCCTAAGCACATCTGCCACACCATCAGGGGCTCGTTCACCTGCACATCTACCAATGTGATATATGCCATCATGTACATGGCAGACGGGCATTGCTGGCACATTGGCCAAACCGGACAGCCTCTACGCAAAAGAATAAGTGGACACAAATCAGACATCAAGAATTAGAATATCCAAAAACCAGTAGGAGCACACTTCAACCTCCCTGGACACTCAATTTCAGACCTAAAAGTTGCAATTCTCCAACAAAAAAATTTCAAAACCAGACTCCAATGAGAAACTGCAGAATTGGAATTAGTTTGCAAACTGGACACCATTAAATTAGGCTTATATCACATTGGTAGATGTGCAGGTGAACGAGCCTCTTATGGTGTGGCTGATGTGATTAGGCCCTATGATGGTGTCCCTTGAATAATCACATCAGCCACACCATAAGAGGCTCGTTCACCTGCACATCTACCAATGTGATATAAGCCTAATTTAATGGTGTCCAGTTTGCAAACTAATTCCAATTCTGCAGTTTCTCATTGGAGTCTGGTTTTGAAATTTTTTTGTTGGAGAATTGCAACTTTTAGGTCTGAAATTGAGTGTCCAGGGAGGTTGAAGTGTCCTCCTACTGGTTTTTGGATGTTCTAATTCTTGATGTCTGATTTGTGTCCACTTATTCTTTTGCGTAGAGGCTGTCCGGTTTGGCCAATGTGCCAGCAATGCCCGTCTGCCATGTACATGATGGCATATATCACATTGGTAGATGTGCAGGTGAACGAGCCCCTGATGGTGTGGCAGATGTGCTTAGGCCCTATGATGGTGTCCCTTGAATAGATGTGGACAGAGTTGGCAATGGACTTTCTTGCGTGGATAGGTTCCTGGGTTAGTGTTGTTGTTGTGTGGTGATCATATTCTCTGATCCCCACAGTCAGATAGGACAGGGAGTGTAATCAAGGGACTTAGTAGTGTTCAGAAAATTGTAGGACCTGAGGTCAATTCTAGATTTAAAGTAGCTGAATCAGTTTGAGAAATAGCAGAAGCTCAAAATGGAATCCCTCTAAGCCACCATAGCTGTGATTGTCAAAAGAAGTTTCTTTTCTCAGATGATTTGAAAGATGCATAGTTTCACATTCTGGGATTCCTCAGATTTACAACAGACCCATATTGTTTCCACTGCTGGCCCATTACCTTTAGTTTACCTCCTCCCAGGACATTTATAAAAACGATGGTGACAATAGCAGCATGTCTGGGAAGTTTGTATATCTAGATGTCGATACCAGTTTTGTCTGTCCCTGAAGACAAGAATGTGTCCTGAATGCCAGTGAGGATAATTGGAGAAAAGATTGTGCCAAATCATGAGAACATACTCTCATTAATAGCCCCAATAAAGTTAGCTGGACTGCTTTAGTAAGTCAGGTGAGCAGTATTTGGCCCAAAGTCTTGTGGCAATTTTTTTTTTTTCAATAATATTACCATTGTAGTGCTTCATTGTTACAGTAGCATAACCATGGCTTTCAGGCCTTTCTCTCTTTTTAGAAATCATGTTGCTTGACCATAACAAAAGCTGCTTTTCCTTCCCCTTTTTGCCAAGAAATCAGGTTGCAGTTGTCTGTGCATGACTACATTTTCCTAGCAATATAATAGTTAACATTTCATTTAATATACACTAAGTTTTTTTTTTTTTTTTAAATGCCTCTCTACATCAAGGTTTCAGCAGTATAAACTGTTTCTGGTGTAGCAGTTATACTGCTTGTCCAAAAATCTGACATACAAGTAGCCTAGTTGACAGAAATAAGCTGGAGCTATTAAAATAACTGTAAACTAGAAAGATAATAGGAACTGTCTGCCTTTGTCCCAAAAGATTTCCTGAACTGGAAGTAATAGGCTAAATTCTAAGGCAGCTGCATCAGGGATCTTCTGATTGATTGCATCAACTTTTCCCCCTATTTCTCTGAATGCATGCTCACTTTGTACCCTAATGCTCTTTTTTTCTTTTAACCCAGATATGGTTCTGATGACCCATAATTTTTGTGAACAACTTTTTAAAAGGCTGTTTTAAAAAACGTAATTTTGACTTTTTGTGTAAGAATGAAAGGAATGTGATCACTCATTTTTTGTTGAGATGTAGTTTTACTTTTTTTAGTCTTAACTAAGATTTGTAAAGTCTCTTCTCAATGTTTACAAGTATATTCTTAGCTTAATGCTCAGTTTTGACCAACTTTAGCCTGTAAAAGTTTGTATCCTCTTTATGAACACAACTAAATTTCAATTAGCCATTAGCTGACTCCGGAATTTCTTTTCCGTACCACTGTATCCAACTTGTTCTGGACTGTTTGAGCTACATGTAGTGCCAGTCCAGAGTGACTGTTCCTTTCTTTCCTCCATATTTGAACACAATTTATCTTGCTACCATCTGTTCATAGTAGAGAAGTGAGGTAGTCCCAAACAATTCTGCTTCTTAAGTTTTATGTCAGAGTTTTGGTTCAACTACATGCTGGAGCATTCTGGGTTGTCCAGTTTTGTTTGGAAGCAACATTTTACTGTGTATGCATTTTCAGTTGCTTTACTTTGTGGTATTGAGGCTGTCGAGATTTGAAGCCTGTCTCTTTAGCCAGATTCTTTAAATATTAACCTGATCCTGTATAAGTAATGCAAAATGTAATATTTTCATGTTTCATGGTATCTTTGCCTTAATAAAAAGTTTCAGAAGAGATACTGATATACATAATTCTTCTGCTAAGGGGGCTTTCTTCTACTGTAGTAACAAGATGCAGAAATAGTCTCATTTTCATATAGTATGAAGGGAGGGTGGAGAGAGGGAGTGCCACCCAGCCACACTCTGTTCCCAGCTGCAGCCCTGGCTCTGCTCCCGGCTACAGCTCCTGACCGCAGTTGATGGGGAGAGGGGAGGCGGACAGGTTCCATTACTGATAAAGTGGGGGAGGTGACGGAAAAAGTTTTGGGGCCACTGATATAGCAGTTTACGACATTTAACAGCTTTGAAAAATACATACTCACATCACAGTTACTTAATGTGTTGACACTAGACCAAATTCTACTCTCTTTTCCACTAAATTCAGTGGAGTTGTTTGAGGTATAAATCAGGACTGAATTTGAACTGTTTTATTTTATTAATATTGAGGTTCTACTTTGTTCAGTTAGTTTTAAAATAGAGCATTAGATATGATCATGCAAATGTTGCTTATATTTTTCTATACAGGTCACTATATATTGTAGAGGAATATGCAGTAGTAGCAAGTATTGTGTTAAAGCAAAATCATCTTATGAAACAGACGTGAGTGTATTTTTCTGCTGCAAAAAGTATATGTACCCAACTGCACCAATGGCTAGTACATAATGTATACTCCAAGCACCTCATTCCCTCTGGAGTAGTGTTCTGCCCCCTCTCCCCCTCTCTCATATACCTGTTCCTACTTAGAAGAGGAGAAGGTCCAGTCATGCTGTGAAGACCCTTCCACTGCAAAGTGGAACCGTCATCTACCTGTTAATGAATTTTTTAGTGCAGACGCACTTCAACTGTAACAGATTGCCGATATTGCTAGTGATTAGTTACTAGAAACTGAGAAAGTTATGTATACTAGAGAATGGGCAGTTTGATATTCTCAAGGACTATTAGAACAGTTACCAGTATCCTCTTTCATTTATTAACCCTGTCTAAGCAGGATATATTAGTAACTGGTTTAGGTAAATGTTAGCATGAATATATACAGCTATATTAAAGAATCATCTTTAGTGGTAACTAAAAAAATCTTTGGTTTCAGAGTAACAGCATTGTTAGTCTGTATTCGCAAAAAGAAAAGGAGTACTTGTGGCACCTTAGAGACTAACCAATTTATTTGAGCATGAGCTTTAGATAAGCTATTACCAGCAGGACAGTGGGGTGGGAGGAGGTATTGTTTCATGATCTCTGTGTGTATATAATGTCTGCTGCAGTTTCCACGGTATGCATCCGATGAAGTGAGCTGTAGCTCACAAAAGCTCATGCTCAAATAAATTGGTTAGTGTCTAAGGTGCCACAAGTACTCCTTTTCTTTTTAAAAAAATCTTTGTTGACATCATTTAATTTTCTTTGTATGTTTACTATGTCTTTATTTAAGGCTGAAAAAGAAATTGAAATTCCAGTACACTCTTATTTCAAAGTGAATTAGTTATATAAACCTGCCCTTGCTTTATTTATTCCTAGCTGTACCAGCAAAACATTCTTCTGAGAGTCCTTTGAAGCAGAAATTAGAAAGTGTAGGAACGAAATCTTTATGTATTTTAATAGCCTTCTCCTGACTTATTGAGAGGGGAATATTGAATCTGCAATGCTGCATAAGACCAGTTCATAGAAAACTTATTAAATTAAGGAGGGTATATTTTATTTAATTATAAAATTTAAACATAAATATGACCAAAAATTATTAAAATTGGAGAAAAAATCAAATGACCTGAAAGGTGAGGTAATATTATCTAAGGACTGCTGTGGTAAATTAGAGAATCTCTAAATATACACCCCACTGCATTGTTGGGTTACATCCTTTTTTATCAGTCTTTTAAATTGCTTTTGAAAGCATTAAACTTGAATACAACTTGAATACATTTAAAATGAGAACACAATTGAATTCTTTAACAAATTAGAAATGTTTTATGTTGTTGTAAGATTCATCTTTGCTCAGACATAAAATAAATGGGCCACTGAAATGTCAAAAAAGTATACAAATCAGTGAAAATACTTGAAACTAAATTGATTTCTTAATTATGCACATTCATACTTTTCTTATAAGTTTGCAAACAACTAATTTGCATGAATTAGTAAATTGGCTGGCATTACATTGGCTGTACATTGGCTGGCTGTTGCTAAGTTACCAGTCTCCTTATTTATGCCCAGTTAGAAGTTTCTAGAGCAGAGGAAAAAGCATGTGCACATGTAATTCAAAAATTGCAAATAAAGATTATATTTTGAAACAAAGGCAATTTTAAATCAGTTTTAAGAAATCTGATAGGTGATTTACCTGTGTAATCCATCTTCATTGATGATAAAACTTAAACTGCCTAGCATTTGAGAGCAAATATTTTCTGTATGGCTATCTCTCCTTATTCTTCAGAAAAAAATATCAAATAATACTTTCTATTCAAAGTATATATGTGATATAAGTAAAGAAAGGGAAAGGCCAGCATTTTTTGACTCAGTTATGCTATCAAGACATTATTTAAGTCAGCTTGTGTGTCATTTTTAAAAGCTCACATTGACCACCACAGATCTTCAGCATTTTAGGAGTTTAGACTGTGCCTCTTTTGGCACTCTGCCCTGTTTATACAGTAGACAAGCTGACATTTTACTTTAGCAAAAGGAATCTCATTCCATTCCTTCTTTAGCAGGAGATTGCTTCAAAGAGTTCACAGCACCGAGGTTTTGGTCTTTTCAAATGACATTTTAAGTGCTGAATAGTTCCTTGTCTCCATGACGGGACATTACAGCTTAAGTGCTATGGGGCAATCGTTTTGCCTAGTTTAAAGATCCAGGAAGATTATGTGGTGGGGTTTTTTATGTGGTTGGACAAATAATATGTAGTTTTGTTGACATTACTCTTGGATGTTGTTTTAGTGAAACTGCAGACAAAAGGCTCAATTGTACCTTATAAGGAATGCCTCACATTGGGAGGTGTGGGGAGTTGCACCACCCCAGATTGAGGGCATGAAATAATTTTACTTTTGGGAATTCTGTAGGTTAAATGTTTTCAGACTCCTTTCCAAAGGTAGAACTCCTTCTGGCATACAAGACTGTGGCTGTCCATGGCAGTGGCTCAGGGTTGTTCCCTTTCTCTTACCCACCCTTGGCACAGTCAGGCATAATCTAGTCTAACGAATCTTCTAGAAGATTCGTTAAATTTTCAAAGGATCAGAAGCATGGAAGTGGCTATAACTTTACAGTAGTAGTCATTTTACATTTTTACACACTGTAAACAGAATATACTGGACTATTATCTCCATGTGTTAGAAATATAGGTTGTCAAGGTTCCTTCCCCACTCTGAACTCTAGGGTACAGATATGGGGACCTGCATGAAAGACCCCCTAAGCTTTTTCTTACCAGCTTAGGTTAAAAACTTCCCCAACGTACAAACTTTGCCTTGTCCTTGAACCCTAGGCTGCCACCACCAAGCGTGTTAAAGAACAGGGAAAGAGCCCACTTGGAGACGTCTTCCCCCAAAATATCCCCCCCAAGTCCTACACCCCCTTTCCTGGGGAAGGCTTGATAAAAATCCTCACCAATTTGTACAGGTGAACACAGACCCAAACCCTTGGATCTTAAGAACAATGAAAAAGCAATCAGGTTCTTCAAAGAAGAATTTTAATTAAAGAAAAGGTAAAATCAGGATGGTAAATACCTTACAGGGTAATCAGATTCAAAACATAGAGAATCCCTCTATGCAAAACCTTAAGTTACAAAAAGACACAAAAACAGGAATATACATTCCATTCAGCACAGCGTATTTTACCAGCCATTAAACAAAAGGAAATCTAATGCATTTCTAGCTAGATTACTTACTAAGTTTTTACAGGAGTTCTGAGTCTGCATTCCTGATCTGTTCCTGGCAAAAGCTTCACACAGACAGACAGACCCTTTGGTCGTTGTCCCCCCCGGCCCTGGTCCAGCTTTGAAAGTATCTTGTCTCCTCATTGGTCATTTTGGTCAGGTGCCAGTGAGGTTATCTTAGCTTTTTAAGCCTTTACAGGTGAAGGGGTTTTGCCTCTGGTCAGGAGGGATTTTATAGCACTGTATACGGAAAGGTGGTTACCCTTCCCTTTATTTTTATGACATAGGTAAATACATTAAATCAGGGGTGGGCACATTTTTTGGCCCGATGGCCACATCTGAGTATGGAAATTGTATGGTGGACCATGAATGTGCACGAAATTGGAGGTTGGGATGCAGGAGGGAGGGGAGGACTCTGGCTGGGGATGCGGGCTCTGGGGTGCAGTAGGGTGGGACTGAGGGGTTCAGAGGGTGGCAGGGGGATCAGGGCTGGGGCAGGGGATTGGGGCCCGGGAGGGGGTCAGGGGTTCAGGCTCTGGGCGGCGCTTACCTCAAGCAACTCCCGGAAGCAGCAGCATGTCCCCCCTCCTGCTCCTACGTGGAGGCATGGTCATGCGGCTCTGTACACTGCCCCGTCCGCAGGTGCCGCCCTTGCAGCTTCGATTGGCCCTGTTTGCTGGCCAATGAGAGCTGTGGGGGAGGTGTGTGGAGCCCTCTGACTGTCCCTATGTGTAGGAGCTGTAGGGGGGATGTGCCGCTGCTTCCGGGAGCTGTGCGGAGCAAGTCCCCAACCCCGCTCCCTGGCAGGAGCTTGAGGGCCGGATTAAAATGTCTGAAGAGCTGGATGTGGCCCCTGGGTCATAGTTTGCCCACCCCTACATAAAATGAAACGTTTTGCCTTCTATCCATCTACCTTGCTTTCCTTTACCATGTCTGATGGTGAGTATGAGGCTCTAAAGGACACGTAACACATAGAATCACACGTGCCAACTCTCCTGATTTGTCTTTGTCCCTACTTGAAGGGGAAACAGTTGTGATGTTCCTCCTTGAAGCCTCTTGAGACTGCTGAACAGCAGACAAACACTGTCTCTCCTCCTTTTCCAGGTGGTCTTCACTCCTTCACCCTGCTGGTGCTGCTGTCTTCTTAGTAACTTTACAGGTCAGTGAGGCATGTAGGATGAGGAGGTGGTAAAGAGGCATCAGGAGCTTTCTCCCATCTAGCCAGCCTTGGTCAGGGGCAGCAGCAACCTTAAGGTTAGGGCCAGGGAGAGGAGGAACTCATAAACTGCAAACGGAGATGCAGAGGGAGTTTAGGAAAGGGAGAATGGCACAGGAAGAGATAAAAGTGGGGGATTTTGTGAAGAGGAAGAGAGAGAGAAATACGTCTTGCCAAGACAGAGGAGGAACAGGCCAGCAAACATTCCCATCTAATCTAGTAGTGGTAGGGGCCACACTTCTTCCAAACTGCCCCAGAAAGACACAAACAGGAGCTAGAATTCCAGATTATTTGGATCAGTGAGGTGAGACTGTGTGGGTATATGTACTTGTGTTCAGGTGCGGAGGATGAATTAATAGGAAAATCCAAATCTTACTAGGATTTTTAACGAAACCATATAAAATGGGATTACCCCCATCATTCTTTGTATAAATTTGCACTGAAACATCATTATTGTAACATCATTATATCATATATTAAGGTGATGTCATTATGTAATATAAAAAGGCAGAGGATGCAAATGTTGGAGGATATCTCTCTTGCTCTATTTTTTTTTCCTGGACCTTTGTTATTGTAGAAGAGTGGAGTTTTAAGAACAGCCGGAAAATTGTATCTATTTTGAAGCCGTTATAATGAACAGAGAAATTTTGATAGCCTTATTCATGCTCCCCAGAAGTCCCATCAGTATCACTCAAGGAGCATGGTACTAATGAGCATCATATAAGTATCAGAATCTGTCCCTACGTGATTCATACACTTAAAAACACCAAAAAACAAAAAAAGAACAAACCAGAAATTTGACCAGAATAGCCACACAGTCATCTGGTGGCCGTGGGCCTTCAGGTTGATTTGAACCTATTTTTCAAATATTGGCAACTGTGCATAGGAGAAATACAGCTGTGCATACATGTACGTAGCAGGGAGGGACTGGATGAGAGAGTGAATTTCAATAAACATTAAGTTAAAGCCTCCTCTGTTTTTTTCTTTTGCTACTTGAAAATGGGTAGTATACAGCTTAAATAATGTTTTGTACTTTTATGTCTCACTAATGAGTTAAAAGATAGCATACTGTTTTGCTGTCAATACAGACAAGTGGCAGTAGGGAAAGCATGCGTCTTGGTTTGTAATAGATTTAATCTGTTTAATTTTTAATCCTTCATTTGAACTGTCTATTGAAGGTCATATTTGATCAAAGTATATGTTCACGCAGTTTTCAAAATGTACTGCTGTTACTTCATATAGCAGTAACAGGCTTTAAAAGTGGCTGAGGAAGGTTTTGATTTACCAAGCTTATTAGAATTTAGATTAATTAAGTTTGTAATCAGATTTCAAGCATCATGTTCCAGGCCAGGGATTTCTCTTTGTTTGTTTCAAATGTCATTCCCAGGGCAAGCTCTGCTAAACTGCATTTTCATGCTTTGCCGAGAAATGATTGCAGGTTTTGATTTCCATTACAGAGTCATTAATATTGTTAATGAGAGTTTTCGCGGATAAGCACACTTAAGGAGGATCATCCTTGGGAATTGGGAGTATTATAGTTGGAGCATTTGTTAATTGGTTGGAATTGGTGTATATAAGACTGTCTGCCCTTCGTTAGATTTATACATTTATTCTTGGTTTATTAGTGACTTTGGTCATAGTGGTTTGGGCTATTTAATTTAAATTAGACATACTATTAAGACCTTGAAAATTCACATTTTTGTCAACAGTTCTTTTTTGTTGAGAATGAGAAATGTACTGCATTTTAAATAAATCCATTATGGCTTTTGTAACCTATAGCATCCATGATATTCTCCAAATTGTGAAGTGGCTAAAACATGTGGCCCCGGTGGTGAAGGAAAAAGAGGGTTGTACCTCTCAACCTCCAATCCTAATTCCTCAAATATTGTGCTCTTGGGGTAATTTATTCTTCCAGATTGATGCTATCCCATTGAATTAATTTAGGATCATCCGCTCTTACTGAGCGTCTCTTACTGAAGTCATTAGCTCCAGTGGGAGCAAGATCTGGCCCTAAGTTTGCAACTGTGTGTAAATGAGGGAAGAACATGGCCCCATGCTCAGCTCTAATTGGAGAACACTAGTGAATTTTCTTAACTATAGGTTAGTATTTTTTTTTTCCCAAAAGGAAATATCAGTTCTGATGTCCCTTTGCAGATTACAGTCTAGGATAAGATTCATCACATAATTATGTTTTCTTCTCACTAGTCTAGGAGTAAAACCCTAATTTTGTCCTGATCTCTTGAAAGGCTGAAGAACTTCTACATCTCGCCTAGAGAAAAAGGGTTTTGGAGCTTCAGATTTCACCATCCCCCCAACAGAGCTGTATTTGATGGACAACAATTCTTTAGCAGATACAGAAACTAAAGAAATTTTTAATAGTGATTTTCCTTCTTTGCAGAATGCAACTAGGTCTAGGGGCAAGATAGGGAAGGGAGCATAGCATTGTAAAAAGGCAAGATTACCAGGCTGCCTAGGCAAAAATGGGTGAAGAATTCACTGATAAAATTTCCTTTCTATGAAAGAAAAGTGATAAGAAGTAGTAGTGCCTATCTGTAAAGTGTTTAAAATGTAGGGGAGGCCATTCAACCACCTTCCATTTAAAAACTGCCTAACACTGAAAGATATTAGTGATGCTTATGAAGGGCCAGATTCTTGTTTACATAAAACTGCTTTATACCACCCTGGCAGCGTAAAAAGACCTTTCAGTAGGTGTCAGTGTAACTTAGTCCCACTTTCAAGACCTCATTACACTGCCAGATTGATGTAAAAGGGCCTTAATATAAACGAGAATCTCACACAGTATGTGCATTTTGATGTTCTACCTTTCCTCTTCATTCTGAAATACTGGCTTTACTGTCAGTTTGATATGAAAAATCGTCCTTCAGCATCTTCATCTTTTGTCATGAGAGCAGGTCAGTTGGAGGTGTGTTAAGGGAAAATAATCAGAAATATAAATCCCAAACTCTATATGGTGGTGAATGTTCTATATTTATGTGAATTAAGCACTTGTTAAAGTGATGGATTTGCAGCATGGATTAGAGCCAAGTGTAGCACAGTCAGGAATTGAAATTTACATTTATCTAAAGTCCAGCACTTGCTATATTTGTTCTTGGACCCATGCCAAAAAAGCAATGGAAGATGGAGGGATAAATGTAGATCTAATGTAGCTTAAGACCTGATACCTTGTAAACCATCAGAGCTAAAAACAAATATATATATTTTTTTCATACTGCTGAAGAGGTGGAAACTCTACCCACAGCTATCCCAGTGGAAAGAGCATTTATTTACTGGACTTGGCTGGTCACAAGGTATCAGAAATCACACCTTTCTGATTCTTTCTTCTTCTTAGTATTTGAAATGAAACATAATTTTTGTGACTGCTCTCTTGAAAACCACTGGAGCTCTAATCCAATGATTTACTAGGTCTGAAAGCTTAGAATGCTGGCTTCCAAATAGCATAAAGAATTAGTCTAGCTAGCATAAAGCATTAGTCTGCTCTAAAACTGCGTGAGATGGGCTACTAGAATAATATAGTAAAGATTGCAAAGAGGAATAGTTGGCAGACCAGCACAAGACCTTTAAGGACCAGTTCACTTTTGGGAGCACTGGTCCTGGACTAGTGATAGGGAAGAAAATATTGTTATCTTTGTGAAAAGCATCTTCATCCTGGTTTAGCTTGATCTGTTCCAGGCCTGTAACTTCATGAGCAGAGCTTGAAAAATCTATTGAATTGTGTGTGTTTTTGTGTGGTCCAGTGTCCCTTGAGATTTAAGGTGCGACTATTAGTGTCATTCTTTTATTGGTGATTTAAAACATTTAAGGTCAGATCTGAAGGAGAGGGGCTGGTAAGAGATTTTAAGGTGTGGCTTTGTGCATAGTTTCTGATACAAACTGGACTGTGATTTTTAAACTATTGAATGTATTTTGGGTTGTATATTTCTGTAGGGGGAGCCCTGGAAAAAATCTGGCTTGTCACAGCCAGAATTCCTCCGGGGGGAGTGCACATTGGATTAGTAGCTCTGCCCCATTTTGAAAGATGTACTCCTCAGAGCTGTCCTGGTGTAAAGGGGGAAAGCTGAGTCATACCCTCACACTCACCCCTCCCATATCCTTTTCACCAGGTTAGCTCTACTAACCAGGAGTAGTGGGTCTGGTTCCAAAAAGAAATTGTGGCTGACCTGTGTGCAATGTGTGAGGGAAAGCTGCTTGACCTCATTTCTTCCAGCTCCCTTTTGCATGTACCGTATACTGAAGCAGTGGTTTTTTGTATTTTCGTTTTTAATATTGTCAGACTAACTTAATTCTTAGAATGTATGTGTCCATTTGTAATGAGGTATCTATCTTCTCTAATGTGCCTATCACTGATAGCTGTTCTGAAGTGAAGGGAGGTGGAGAAGTTTGTTTTTCTGCTATATTTTGTTTGCAAATTTGAGGAATCTTCGCATCAGGTAATGTTTTTTTTTTTAACATTAAGTTCAGGTCCCAATACAGATATCAGTGTTGTTGTTTTCTCAACTGTTCCATAGAATGAACTTCTTTCATACTTGTTTAATCTGATTCAAACTTTTAAACAGCAGTCCTATTGAAGAAATATTTGTTCAACAGTTTGGGATTTGTTCCAACAGGAAAAAATGGAAGAATGATTCATTTCACTCTCACTGTCAGCTTAGGTAGCTCAGGTTTCCGGATGCTAATCACTAATGCAGACTTACAGTGCAGGTGACCCTAGAGCAAGTTAAAATTGGAAGAAATCTGAAAATCTGAAACACTATCCTGTTGGGTAGACATCTGTGCTAGATGAGTTGTTCACTGGTTAATTAATCAGTAGCACTGTAGGTTTGTCATTGTAAATTTTCACAAAAATCATAGCTTTGTCAAAGTGAAGAGTTTGTAGAAATCATCTTATGGACCCAGACTGAATTTGAAATAAAACTAAACATAAATGTACTAACATTTTCAGGAGTGTCATGTTTCTGGTTGTTACCCTGATAATCCTTTTATATTAGAGTTGCCAGGTGTCCGATTTTTGACTGGAACACCCAGTTGAAAAGGGACCCTGACAACTCTGGTCAGTGCTGCTGACCGAGCCGTTAAGAATCCGGTTGGCAGCACAGTGAGGCTGGCAGGCTCCCTGCGGCTCCCGGAAGGCTCCTAGGCGGAGGGACGGCCATGGAGTCTGTGTGTGCTGCCCCTGCCCCAAGTGCCGGCTCAGCAGTTTCCATTGGCCTGGAACCGTGGCCAATGCAAGCTGTGGGGGCAGTGCCTGCGGCCAGGGGCAGCACGTGGAGCCCCATGGCCACCCCTTTGCCTAGGAGCTGGAGGAACATATCACTGCTTCCAGGGAGCCACCTGAGATAAGCACCATCTAGAGCCTGTGCCCCTACCCCTGTCCTGTGAAAAGGAGCAAGTGAGTGAGGGTGGGGGAGAGTGGGGGGGTGGGGCCTTAGAGAAGGGGAAGGGCCTTGGGAAAGGGGTGGGGCAAGGATGTTCAGTTTTCTGCAATTAGAAAGTTAGCAACCTGTTTTATATGGTTCCCCTCTGAATCTAGGTTTCTTTTGTTTTTGTGCAAAAACATTTTTCTTGTTTAAATAGTAGATTTAAAGTTTTCAGGTGTTGGAAAGAGATGTCAAGGGAGCAAGACTTTGACAGTCTGTCTGTAGCTAGGAGTCACCATAACTAAGGAGAGGAGGTGGAATTTGTAAAAGGGGGTGGGTGAGTGCCTTGAGGAGGTCTGTCTTAAAGTCTACCCTTCTGAGAATTTTAAAACCATACAGGGCCATTTTAATATTAATCTGCCATTTTATTTTGAGATAGCCAGTGTTAAGAATGCAGGGGAGGCATATTATGATGATAGTTGCTCAACCTAATAAATAAGCGTGCCACTGCATTCTACACAAGCTGCAAGCAACAGAGAAGCCCTGCTAAAAGCCCTGCTAGGAGGGAATTAATGTAATCTAGCCTTATGGTCAGTAGGGCATGTAGCTTTTGCGAAGTTGCCACAGGATAAATAAGGGCACAGCCTGCACAGATTGTACAACTGAAACTCTTGCATGCCACATTCAGCACATGGGGTTTCTATGGAAATGCTGTGGTTAAAAGTGAAGTCAGGATTCTTAATCTGGTTCATTAACTCTCAAGTAAGTCTTCTTAATAAGTAAAAAGACATAAAAAATACAACAGGAGTAAATAATAAAAATAGATCCTGGACATTCGGGGGGAATACAGATCAGACAGATACACTTAAAAATAATTTATGTTCTCTGTGATATTTAGACATTATGCTTGCAGGATGAAGAGCACAGCTAATTGGCAACTGCTTAACAGAGATACAGTGATTGCATATTATGATTATTTGTGGTTTTTTGAAAGAAAATCCTAGGTAAACAAAGTACAAATACAAAATAGAAAAGTGGAAAATATAAAATACCAACTTATTTTAAAGTAATACCTTATCTTTTCAGTACTTTGCTGGTCCTCTGCAAAAAGAAAAAGTACCTAGACAGACACTATTATCTATTTTGTTTTTAAGAGCATCCTATACAGAATATAATTTAATATACAGAACTCTCATTTGCCCTTGTCCTTTACTCCAGCCCTACCGCTTTCTACATTTCACACAACCAGTTTCCATAGTGACATCTGGTGGTAATTCTAAAATGTTGAATACTGTGTTTGAAATGATGTGCATTTCTGCTTTAACAGTAAAAGGTTACTTGAATTTTCTTTCTTGTATTAGAAGCTAGCTTTTTCAGAAAATAACCCTGCTTTCATTTTGGATTCAGGGTTTTCATCATCAGACTCTCATGCAATTTCCCGTAAGGACAAAGACACAATTAAGAGTTTGAGAAACTGTTAATCGTATTATCTTCTGCATCAACCAAATTGTGCTCTCTGTTCATACTACTCCTAATGGGACCTCAGTGGCAGTTATATTTGGACCATAATTTGTCCTCAGATACACAATCTGAAGATATAAATTTAACAATGTTTAAACCTCTTAGAGTAGTTTTGGTGAGGGGCAATATTCCCCCCCACCTATTAAAAGCAAACATTAATTATGTTTAATGAAGGGAGAGGGGTTACAGTGCCCCTAAAGCAGGGGAAATGCAGCAGTACTATTTTTACAAACATCATGCTCCAGAAGGTACACTCATAAATGTGTGTTTACCTCGATCCAATTTTACTGACAGCATGCATGAGCAGAACAGATAGGCACAGGATAGTAGAAAATATTACATGCACATCATGTAAATGTGTCCACAATCCCAAACCTAGCTGGCATGTCACTGTTCTGGCTCATTTGGGCTCCAATCACGATTAGGTCTTTATGCATTACTGTAGCATAAAAAATAATGATGATGGTTAATAATGACCGGCCTTCACAGTGCCCCTTTATGATTATCACATACTGTTGCTTTTTTTTGGTCCCTCTCTTTGTAGATATTAAGGTATTTTTATGTCAGGTCCTCTTTGGGTCTAGCTAGAAAATGATGCCTGGGAGAAGAGAGTCTGGATGATGTAAGAAAGATTGGCTCAAAGGAAAGAGGGTGAAATGATTTTAGTGTGTCCTGCTCTTTGAAACCTTTTGATATTATCCCACTTGTCAAATAAATTACATTATATGCCACATTCTTGGCATGGAAACATATACGTTATAATTTTACCTTGGGCAGTAAGATGCGTGTAAAATAGTGCTGTATGTATTTTCCCTTTATTGGGTCAGATTTTGGTATCCTTGTTCAGACAAACTCCTGTAGATTTGGGAGGTAAATTGTGTTAAGTGTGTATTCTGTAGCTGCTCCTCTGTTTCTTTAGAAATAGTGAATTTTAGATCTTTTTGGGATACGCAATGAGGGTGAGAGGAGCACCTTCATTTGCCAAAGTATGGCAAACACTGTAGCTAAGGCTGAGAAGGGCAACATAAACCTCTCTCTATTTTCAGATTTCTCAAAAAGGTTGTGTGTATGGATTCAAGTATTTATACACATTAAGAAACATTCATTTACATAATTCACGCAGACACATAGATACATATGAGTGTATATGTCACCAAATTTTAAATAAAAACAGGAGTACTTGTGGCATCTTAGAGACTAACAAATTTATTAGAGCATAAGCTTTTGTGGGCTACAGCCCACTTCATCAGATGCATAGAATGGAACATATAGTAAGAAGTTACAGAGAAGGTGGAAGTTGCCGTACAAACTGTAAGAGGCTACACACATACAGAGATCTGCTTACTGTATGTTCCATTCTATGCATCTGATGAAGTGGGCTGTAGCCCACAAAAGCTTATGCTCAAATACCTTTGTTAGTCTCTAAGGTGCCACAAGTACTCCTGTTCTTTTTGCGGTTACAGACTAATATGGCTGCTACTCTGAAACCAAATTTAAATAGGTTCTCACTAATTTAAATGGTGATAAATAGTTCAAAACCTTGGTACTAAATCAGTTAGATAATTTAATACAGTGTTAAACTCTCATTGTCAGGAGTGATGAATTGAGAGGGTAAATCAAATCCCAAAGACTTCAGATAACTCATAATTAATATCTTCTGGGCAGAAATAGTTTCAGGAATGATGTTAAATGATCAGATAATTCTCAAGAGAGGTTAAAAAAGAAAATAGATTTATAAATATTGAAACAATACAATATAAAAATTCAGACCCTTTTAGTACTAATTTAGGACGTTCATTTTTAAACTTTCAGGTTAACTCTACACACACACACACACACACGCACACAAGAATCTGTGCCATTCATTTGTGACTTTTGTGTTGGGTTTGGTGGGGGGGGGGTTAATTTTTTTTTTTAACTTTTTATACTTATGGAGCATTTAATATTGTTGCTTTTTTCCCTCCTGTTGAACAGGTGTAATAGAGACAGCTGATCTGCTGGACCGTGAGACTACCTCACATTACTGGTTAACTGTTTATGCAACAGACCAGGGTGTTGTGCCTCTATCTTCCTTCATTGAAATCTACATAGAAGTTGGGGATGTTAATGATAATGCTCCGCAGACAACAGAACCTGTTTATTACCCAGAAGTCTTGGAGAATTCACCTAAGGATGTATCTGTCATTCGGATTGAGGCATTTGATCCTGATTCCAGCTCTAGTGAAAAGTTGACCTACAAGATTACAAGTGGAAACCCACAGGGATTCTTTTCAATAAACCCCAAAACTGGTACGTGTATATCATAGCTTTATGTGACATGTGTATCAGTTAATTTATTGTCCTGTGTAAATGCTGTGGAATGGACATAATTAAGAAAGTATTTTTTACCTATTGAGTAGCTTTTTGATTATAATGTTCTAGTCATACTTTGACATCACACAGTTAAAGAGAAAACCAGATTTCAGTGATTTTTAAACTTGTTGGGCGTAATATGACCCTCATGTAATTTTCTTTCAAGTTGTTGTGTTTATTTTTTCCACTTGAGATTTTTGTTGACAGGCAAATCGCATAGGGACGATTATCAACCATTTTCTCATACAAGTAGTTCCACTGAAATCAGTATGGACTACCGTCCTTGTGTAACTGTTCACCTGTGTAAAGAGTTAGTAATCTAGCACATAATTTGAAAATGGTAAACTGGAGAATGTTGTTGTTCTCAAAATGTACCAGATACAATTCTGTTGCAGTGTTATGGCTAACATTTGGGGGCACCTAGAAATATTGCAGTTTCTACAGAAGCATAAATAGAAGAAATGGGTGATGCTGAAATTAGAAGTACTGAAATGTGTGTAAGAATGGAGAGATGGGAAGCTAAATCCTGTTGTTAGTTTTAACTGAAACAGAACAATGAACTAAAAGAAAGTAAATATTACTTAGAACAATGTAAAGGTTACCCAATAATATCTGCCTTTGGATGACTGTAGAAAACATTCAAGATATGTATGCTGTTTTTTTCATTAGTCTTTACAAAAGGTACAGGAAGTGGTGCAAATGCCGAGACTTGTCAATGATTCTCAATTTAATCATATATCATTGCTTAGGGCACAGCTCTGCATTGTATGTGGGAGGTATGTGCAGCTGCTATATTACAGTGGGAGTCCCAGGAAGCACTTCTGACTGAGTCAACCAGAAATGCCTCCTGGGTATCCAGGGAGGTATATACTGCAGCTGTGCTTTGTCTTCACCCACACCCTGCCTCCCTTTCTGGGCAGGTTAGTATTGCTTGCATTGCTAGTACAAGCAGTGGTTTCACTCTCCAACCACACAAAGTCTAGGGAACAATGGAAGTAATTCTGCATTTCCCTCCCCTACCCTCACCCCCCACTGCCCTTGTCCATTCACACAGGGGCTAGTCACAGGGGATTCAAAGGACCAAAGCTTAAAGTTAAAATCCTATTTCTAAATCTAAATAATATAATTGGGAAGTGGTGATCACAGACTAACATAGCTATCCTGTACCTTTGCTCCCAGCCTTACACAGGAAGTACAACAGTATAAAAAAGCATAAATAAATTAAACTATAATGCCCTAACCAAAATTTTTGTGCCTTTTGTTGCTTATTCCGTTTCCATTTCTTTCTCCTTTTTCTCTCCATTCATGGCTGACCATTATTTCCATCACCAAAACACATTCTCTCCTGTCACTGTGTCTACTCTTTTTCTCTTGTTTTGGTTTCCCCTTCTCTGTTGTCTCTGTAAAGCAACATTTCCTTGGTTCACATTCTCTATTTCTTGCTTGTCTCTATTCTTAGTTGTCCATCTCCTTGCTTTCTTTTATGTCACATTCTTTCTTCTCCTTCTTTTGTCTCAGCATTCCTCATCAGTCTCTCCCCTCCCTCTACATCACTAGTGGCCAACCTGTGGCTCCAGAGCCACATGCGGCTCTTCAGAAGTTAATACGCGGTTCCTTGTATAGGCACCGACTCTTGGGCTGGAGCTACAGGCACCAACTTTCCAATGTGCTCTGGGGTGCTCACTGCTCAACCCCTGGCTCTGCCACAGGCCCTGTCCCCACTCCACCCTTCCCTCCCCCTCCCCTGAGCCTGTTGTGCCCTCGCTCCTCCCCCCGTCCCCCCAGAGCCTCCTGCATGCCACGAAACAGCTAATCGGGAGGTGTGGGGAGGGAAGAGGAAGGTGCTGAATGGCAGGGCTGCCAGTGGGTGGGAGGTGCTGGGGGCGGGGGGGAAGGGGGAGCTGATGGGGGGGCTGCTGATGTATTACTGTGGCTCTTTGGCAATGTACGTTGGTAAATTCTGGCTCCTTCTCAGGCTGGCCATCCCTGCTCTGTATTATTACTTAGCATAGACAGCACATTACAAATTTTAATTAATTATTACACTCAAAAATCCAGGGAGGTAGGCAAATAAATATTATTGCTCCTATTTTACAGGTGGGAAAACTAAGGCAAAGGAGGTTAAGTGGCTTGTCCAAGTCTTCAAAGAGCATTTGGGTCAAAGCTGGCATTAGAGAGTAAGAATTCCTTATTCTCAGTGCCATGCCCCCAAAAGGCCTTAGGCTCTCTGCCTGACTGTTTGGTTTTAGAGTATTGATCTGCACCAGATCCCCAGTCAGTGATCAAGATGCATTTGGATTGAGTTTATGAGGGCCATTGTCTTCCAAGTATCCATTCTCTCTCTTGGAAATCAAATATACTTTGATTAGGCCCTGTTTAGGGCTAATTTTTTTCAAATGGGTTAGAATGTAAAAAAGTTTCAAAATGTCTTTAAAAGACACTAGATATTGTGTTAACTACAGAATGCAATTTACATCATTCTATAATAGTAAGGTCATAAGTATTTTAATTAAAATAGGACTGAACTGAGCAGTACATCTGGGTACAAGTGATCTCATTATGAGCGAGATGGTAACCTGCTCCACTTGCCTACATAGTGGATATAAGAGGGTTTAAATGGTTTAAGTTGCTTCCTTATAAGGGCTACTGAACCAAGAGTTACTGCATGGGGAAAAGCGGCCTTCATGGTCCACCTATGCTCCCTCCCACATGGATAGAGAGAGGTGGAGAGAGACTTAACTCTGCTCCACCACACCATCCAACAGCTGAGCCATCACAGAAGGGGAAGTAAATGGTGCCAGATAAGGGGCTGGTGCAGATGACTTTCTTCCTTTGGGGAAAGGGGAAACAAGCATGCATTATGATTCTGTGTGTCACAGTTCAGCCCCTGATCTGCTCTTGGGACTGCACAGCCATGTGAAGCCCTATAGGTAGCATCTTGTGATAACTCTGGTCAAGCCCTATGTTAATAAACCAGGAATAAATGATCAAATTATTATTAATGGTATATGCTTTAGAGCCATTATGTTATAATTCTTAAAGTGTATACTGGAAATACGCTTGAAATGGTTTTAGATTGTCATCTACTCTTTGAGGTATGGACTGTCTTTTTTATTCTGTTTGCACAAGTAACACAGTGGGGTCCTGCTCCACGACTAGTGCTCCTAGGTGCTGCTGCAGTATAAATAATAATAACCTAGATGTAACCTGTGCTAACACAGTGGTTCTTGTCCTCTGCTGGTGGCTAATCCGTATACAGAGCTTTATGGGTCTGTTAGCCCTGGTCTACACTACGGGGGACGGGGGAGGGAGTCGACCTAAGATATCTTAGGTTGACTTACCTGGCCGTGAGGACGGCAGCGAGTCGACCGCTGCCACTCCCCCTTCGACTCCGCTTCTACCTCTTGTGAGCTGGAGTTCCGGAGTCGACTGGGAGCGCGTTCGGGGATCAATTTATCGCATCTAGAAGTGTTAAGGAAAAGTTAGTATATGTGCATATGTGACTCCATTTTGGTTTGTATTAGGTATAATTTGTAACAGACGAGACACAAAAAATTGATCACTACCCACCGATCTGCCGGGTAGTGAGGACCTGCCCTTACAGCCTTTACACTAAGGGGCCTTGTTCTTAGGCTATGTCTACACTACAGGTGAGTCCAAATATAAATCGCAGTGTAACCATGGTATGGCAGCAGAGGCACGACTCATGTACATACCCACCAGTTTCAGGTGGGTTGGTATGTGGCATGGCTCAAGCATTCTCCTGCTGCTGCTACTACCTGTGCTACCATAGCAACGTGGTTATTTATACTTGTGCTAGTTCATTGAGAGTTAGCGTGCAAATGTGTATATATACACAAGTAGGGGAATCACACCCCTTGCTTGTAATGTAGACATAGCCTTAGCGTCATGCAGGAGAGGCTTATATTTTTTAGATCCCAAGGTCTTGAGTTCAGTCCTCACAGACAATCACCTATCTAGGGGTGTCATGTTGCATGACCTTAAAGTGCAAATAAATCTATTTTCATAACTATTGGTGAACTGATCTTTGTTCAACAAGTGGTACCTGTAGAAGTGGTATCTCCCATGTGCCTAAGGAAGTCCAGGTATCAGATATCGTCTCCTTCAGTAAACATTTAGTAGCCCTTGGAAGCAATTTCTCTGATTATGTTAATTACTTATAAACACAACTGTGCATTTTTAAAACTTTTTACTAACATATTTCCTTATATTGTAAAGAGAAATGCTATGCAGTAGCTCTATATGAAATGAGAAAGCACATTTCCTCTTTATATGCAACAGTTTCTTACCTTATTTACTTCAAGTACATCTGTGCTTTGATGAGATTAATGTATTATCATGTTTTTGGATCTTGGAGTTCACTTGTAATGAAGAAAGCTGCTGCACAAAGAAGCTAGCCAGCAAGAATGAGACTAGTATAGTATTGGTCATTTAGCAACTGACAATCAAAGCAGAGATTAATTGCAAAACTTTTTTGGTCTTAGACTGTAGCCAAATATGCAATCCATGATAACTATTCTATGGTTTTGATCATTTAATCCATCTGTATGAAAGGATGACTTTCCCGATTCACTAGCACATGTAGAGCCCTTCACTGTTCCTTCATTCTTCTTTGCAGAAATGGATTAAGGCTAAATATGGCCCAGGTTAACCAAAATTGTGGGACTCCAGACCTACTCAGAGATTTTGGAAGAAGGAGGTTGAAATAGCAACATTTAATAGCCTTTCAGAATATGTGGCTCAGGCCAGTCAATCAGTTTGATCCTACCACTGCTCAGAAATGGAAGCCAGAGTGGAGAGATTGTACTTTGTCCTTATAGCATCTAATATGTATATATTGCTTTTTATTCTGATGGTTGTTCAGTAGTGTGTCTGAATTTACCTATTACTAAAATGTAGCCACTTCTGCTGTGTTCCACCCAGATGTTTAGCAGAAATAATTGAGTACCAAAAAATCTGGACTCCTGTGACTGAGGTCCACCACTGTAGGCTCATGTTCAGATCTTTTATTTTCCCCTGATATGTCTGATAGGGAGCATTTTACCCATTTTCCCTACCCATTAAGTGCAGTCCAGTTATTCATTTTCTGATTCTTAGCACTGGAAGCATCTTATAGCAAGGATTTGTAGCATAGTCACACAATATCAATTAGTTACTAGCTTTTATATATGGAAATGTGGAGTTTCTCTGTTACTTTGAGAATGGGGAGCCAAAGTCACAAAGATCCAGTTTTTCAAATAAGAAATTGCTGGATTCATGTTGGCAAACACAACTGACTAAACACATTTGACTCTGATCCTTTCCCCATTGCTTTATTAGCAATTTACTACAACTGGGAGATTTCAGATATTATTATGGTCTTGTTATAGTGCTGGCCCTTTAAGGGAGTCAGATGCCTAGCCTAGTCTACCTATGCCAAGCTCCACCGAAGAGAATGAGCCAACCTGTGTCCACCTGGGGATAGTTAACTGCCTAAGTAGATAGAAGGCAGTTAATTAATTAATTAAAAAGCACATGGACCTAATAGAAAGCTTAGGAGAGAGAGCTCAGCTGAAAAAAGTTCCTGAGAAGAAAGGAAGCTCCAGGGGCGGGGAGCTCCTAGGGAATCTGAACTAGGCAAAAGCTCTCCAGATAGGGATGCCTGGGAGAGACCCTAAACAACCAGGAGAGAGACTACAAAGCTATACAGCCTGAGGCCTTACAGTAGAAGGAGCTGCTGCTGGAACCTAGAGATATTTTGTTTTGGGACTTTAAAGTTCTATGCAGGCTCTGAAGTAAAAGCCTTTAAACCCTTGTACAAGTGCTTCTTTCAGCAAGCTTTATTTATTGCTGTAGAGTGGCTTCTCCTTGACCGAGATGTTTGTGACCTCAGTGTCCCCTTATTAAGGGGAGAAACTGAGGCTGGCCACAGCAGAGCAACGCCTAGTCACAAGGGGGTGCTTGGGAGGCAATGAGGCGCCTTCTAGAGGTACAAATTGCTATATAGGAGACAAATGTATAAAAAAAACTCCACAAAATGATATAGCACTAACCTTTTACAAATGCTGCCAGCTTACAAAGAGACTATTTAAATACAAGCATAGTGCTATAGTTGAGTAGAGGAAAGAGACTTTTTCCAGTGGTGCATTTCAGTTGGGGAAGAAAGTCTAAAACAAGATGAGTTTTGATGTTTCTTCATATCCATTCCTTCACCAACATACTGGGACCCCCTGGAACAATACATTTACTTGAGATTCAGAGAAATGTGTGTATTTGAGATGCTATATAGCACCCAGCACTAAAACAAGTACTACTAGATTCTCTACTTCCAAACCTCCTGTTTGCCTTAGGATAGCTAAATAAAAGTACAGAAGTGGTGGAGTCAGGAAATCTGACTTTGTGTTTGCCTTGATCTTTGACAATTCACTTAATCTTCATTTTACAGAGGACTTATATTTATCTATTCTACAGGGGTTTGGTGAGTGTATTCGTGAATTCTTTTGTAAAGCACTGTATATTTTTGTTTATGATTTATTTTACATAATGCAATTACTTTAAATTATATATTTCCTTAAGGTAAAATCCCCTTGTGGCAGGATGCTGTTTTTCTATTATTACTTCCTGTAATTTTGTACTGTCTGTTATTTTTTGTTAGCCTGAAAACTCCACTGAAAGGAAAGGGTTGAGCTTTAACTGACCAAGTAATAATGGCTCAGCAGGTAAAACACTTGAGTATTGTTAATTACCTCTGGCCTAGAGCCATTAAGTTGTAGTCCACAAACAAAGGGGTTTGATTGACTTTTGGCAGGGCAGCCTCTGAATATATGTTTCACATGGATATGTTAGTTCTGCTGTACTGTGGTATAAACCAGGCTCTTTGTTAAAGAATTCAAGCTGTATTATAACTCAGGGTATGTCTGTGCTACAGCGGCACGGTTGCTGTGCTCCAGCTACGTGACTGTGTAGTGCTTGTGTTATAGACACTTGCTACCGTGCCGGAAGGGGCTTTTCAGTCACTTGTACCTGAGTGTCTACCTAGGCATGTCTGCATTGGGGCATAGGTCGTCTTAACTATGGCTCTTAGGGTGTGAACTTTTGCACCCCTAAGTGAAGTAGCTAGATGGTTTAGGTGTAGACCAGCCTTAAGAATGAGACATGAAAGGATGATATTTTGAGCTGTCTGGAAAAGAGGCCTGTGCTGCCTTCTGTTACTTGGAGGGCGTGCATTGGGAGGGTGGGAACAGCATTGCCAGTCCATGTTAGGACAGAGGGCCACAGTGCAAATGGGGTACCAGTTACCTTGGTAGCTGATTTCCACCAAGTATATCATTGAGCATGAGGCTAGAATCCTGTTCGGCTGCCAGAGAGGTGAAAAGGCTGCATGCACTCTCTTCCCCAATAGAGATCCATCTATTCAGACAGGGATTTGTCCATTAGAATGGAGAATAAAATTAATTTTTGCTAGATTGATATGTCTAGTCTTTTCCCAGAGGAATCCTGCCTCATTCAATGCATAGGACAGACTGCATTCTGAATGAATTGGGCATGTGCAATGAATGACACTACTGTCTGTAGGAATCTCTGCCACATTTTGTTGTAGAAGTCAGGTAGTGTACAGAGAGTGAGACAAGATTACAGGATGAGAAAGGATGGTCTCCTGTGCAAGGAAGTTGAATGCCACCCTGGAGAATTGGATTCTGCCTCTGCCACAGAGTTCCTATGTGATCCTAGTCAATTCACTTAAACCCAAATTATCACAGGTAGTCATTAATTGTGTTTTCCTTGTTTTCTGGGTGCCCAATATGAGACATCTGGGGTTAGATTTGCAGAAGTGTTGAGTGGTCATAACTGCAACTGAAGTCATTTGGATCTGTGCTTTGTGAACATATAAAATGTTATGATGATGCTAAGAACTCTGAAAAATCCGGAAGTAGCTATCTTAATCTGGGCAGCCAAAATTAGTGGACACTGACAATTTTTGCTTTAATCTCTGTGCACCTCAGTTCTCCAGCTATAAAATGGGAATAAAACCACCTAAACTCTTGGGGTGTCATGAAGATAAAATGCATTTGTTTCTGTGAAATACTCTGATACTATGATGAGAACACCATAGCCATACCCATAAAGAAACTAATAATTTTGTATTCAGTACAGGGTTTGGATGGTAGGTGGCAAATTCAGCTGGGAGCCACACATTGAATATGGAGGATAAAAGGAAATATTGAATAGCTATCTATTCAGTGAGCATAATCCATCTTGTACACTGAATGAGTCAGGGGGCTGTAGAAAAACTACTATGTGTCATGTAATTAAAGACCACAGGGTGGGCTGATTTAAATCACCAACCAGGAAATCTTGATTTAAACAATTTATTTTAATCATGTTTCACATTGGTACTTCTAGCTAGTTGATGTAATCATCTCACGCCTACTTTTTGTTCATAGACTGGAAGAGAGAGAGAGAAACTTTTTCTGCTTTTTGAACTCGCAGTTGGTTGCTTAACTTTGAGTGAACTAGTCACTGAACTATTTGAAAATACTTAAATGAAGGAAACATTCTCTCCGTACCTGTAGAAGAAGCTAGTGCTTTCAAAAGCTGACTTAGCACTTCAAACTCTGGTTCCAGATGCTCAGCAAGTGACTTCAACCAATTCAGTCATTTGGCTTTCTTTAGGACTTTGGCAGCAAACGTGTCACTTTGTGTGTGTGTGTTTAAAAAAAATGATTTGAATAGATTATAGTAAGGTTAGGGCTTAAGGCAGGTTCTAATAATTTCAAATGTACTTTTATATAGTTTTTTAAAATAAATCTGTATTTAATTTTTATTAAAATATACAATTTTAAAAACCTGCTTTATTTCTTTGTTAAAATCATCCATTTTTTTTAATCCTCCCTGAAAGAGGAGGGGTACACACAAAGGGAGCAAATTAAGGTTGCATAGGCAGTGTTAATCCTGGTATTTCCTAACTTGTGAGTGCTTGAGTTTGCAATCTTAGTGTTCTTTTAAAATAATCTTTTTGATGTAACACTGATAGTTTTGCTGCACTTTTTTGGTTTGATTTGTGTTTGAATGTTGTTGTTTTTTAAAAAAGTCTGATAGGAATTTTGCTAATGTGTGGCAGCTCCTGTAGTTCAAACCATAGCCTTTGGACCTTAAAATGTGCATAACATTTGAGCACGAAAAAAGTGTTTGAATTAAAGGCTTTTATTTTATTTTATTTTATTTTATTTTATTTTTTTTTTTTAGAAAATGTCACCTTTATTTTTATACGTAAAGTCCCACCGTATAATGCAGATTTAATTTAAAAAGTTTAGCCTCAGACAATGAGATTAAAATTTTGGACATGCTTAGTGTAAGGATTCTCCTGTCAATTGACTAGTCTTTGCTAATCCTTAGAGTATTGTGAAGTCATAAAATGCTAATAGTCAGTGGGTATAATGGCAGATCATCCAGGTCACATGCTCATATCAGTTTACAACTGTTCCTAACATTCAAAGCAATGTCAGTTTGCTGTGGCTGATCCGGAGACTGAGCAAAGTGTAATAGGAAATGGCTACAGCTGCAAACAACTTCCAAGGGTTTCCGATATTGTTGGAGAGCTGCTTAGTTAGGAAATGAAGGCCCTGTGGCTACAGTGGGGTATATACTTCTTTTTAACAAAGGAAATCTCCATTGTTTAACATTGTGGCTCTTCATCCTGGTTGAGCTAACATTTTCAAAACTAGAATCAAACATTTTTTGTTAAATCATATGCTAAATCTTCTGAAAAACCAAAATTGCATTTAGCTGCGATTTTTAGCTGTTCAGATTGTGCCAATTTATTCCCTATCCATTTCTGCCACAAATCTCGGAAGGTATATAGTAATTATATGATTAGCTGTTGCTTATTTGACATATATTGGGGAGAGGAATAAATGAAGATGTGCAGTCTTGCTATCTTCAGGTCAAATTTTTGTCTTATTGAAATTAATAGGCTGCAAAACTGCCATTTCAATCAATGGGGATTGCACATACAGACTGAGGTCAATATATAGCCCTGCATTTGAAGACAGAATTTAATTTAGCACAGGACTACTGTTCTTTATAAAAGTACTAGCAAGCGTTTGAAGATATGTGACTAGACTATTGACAGATTTATTTCAGACATTGTCTGTAGTCTTTTAAATGAATATTTTTTTTAAATATAGTTCCACTGTATTCTTTTTTAGAAAAGAGGTGGGGTATGAAGCAAGAAAAATAAAGAAAATGAAAGAACACCACTACCCCAGAATTGTTGTCACTCTAAATTGCAACAGGATAGGCCATCTTGTGGCCTGGCTTAAATAGCATTGCAGAGGCATAAGGAAAAATAAGATCCCCTTCCCATGCTATTGTGCAACCACTTCACATCCCTGCTGCAGGCATGGTACTATATACTTGGAACTCTGCTTGTGTGGAGGGGGGTTGGATGCCATCACAGATGAGTTGAGCTAGAATGTGGAAATAATAGTAATCATAGCACATTGGAAAGGTAGAAAGCACATTACAACCTTTGGAATCAAGAAGAGTATCTTGCTTTTCTGAGGTATGGTTCCTTCCCTGTTGGATGGTAAGTACTGCTCCTTGCACAGAGCTGATTTTTGTAAGTGCACCGTGTAGACCCAGATGGAAAATGGAAAGCCCTTCCCATGAAAAAAAAATTGTGTTTCTGAAAAACATTTTGCCCCAAAATGGGATGAAAGGTCAAAACCACATTTTTTTGGGAAGGTTTTTTGATAAAAATTCAATTTCATTTTGTTTTGGATCTTCACAAGTAAAGTTGACAAGAGCCTTCCTGCCTAGCTGCTGGAGAGTCAGAGTCCACAGTTCCAGCACTGGAGGGGAAGAGCACCCAGGCTGGTCTTCCAAGGGCTTGGGGGCAGATGGAGTGCCTGGGCTGTCTGGTACTCCAGCCCCAGAATTTGCCCCTGGGCACTCAGCTT
This sequence comes from Caretta caretta, assembly GCF_965140235.1. Lineage (NCBI taxonomy): Eukaryota > Metazoa > Chordata > Testudines > Cheloniidae > Caretta > Caretta caretta. The sequence continues at coordinate 93,046,534 of NC_134209.1, read as the reverse complement.
AGCAGTCCTCCAGGAAAGTTTTTTGTCAGTTTCACTGACAGAAAGTGAAATTGACAAAAGTCCTCTAGCAAGGTACCATCAGTTTGATTTTGGTTGTGCAAAAAGGGCATTTTTTTTCTTTGTCAGAAATCACTTTGAGAGTGTATCTGTTTGTGTTTAATATTACAAAATTTGTTCCTATTCAGAAATGTTAGGTAACCAGGTAACTAGCTCCAGATTCGCTGTCTGTTTAGTTTTTATTTGATGGAAATCCAAAGACTGACCTATCAAGAAAGAACGTTGAGGACTTTTTACTGTTAGCTGTGGAAGATTTCACAGTTGAATAACATCTCTGTCCCACAGCTAGTTTAGTAATTCCTTTTCCTATACGTAGGGCTAAAATCAGACCGTCTGTTGGTATTTTACCTGTTCAGTTTTCTGCCTTTCTCACAAGTATTGCATATTGGGTTGTACTGGTTGTGCAGGTAAATTTTTTACCTTTGAGATGTTGCAGGTTCCAGCAGTATTCCGCATTGTAGGTATTGGGAACATCTCTTACATACAGGTAAAATGACAAATGAAACCTTTTTAATTCTGTCACCGTTATGTATACACACTATTAAAAGCATTTGAAAAGAAAAAAATAGGACAGATTTCTGTTAGGTTGCACCTATTTATTTCATGTTTGCATAGATATGAGAATACACCTCTGCTGTTTTGGATTGTCTTTATTTGAGCAAACACAATCAAGTTACAGGACTTGCACTGAGAATTAAAGACCAGCTAGAAGGAGCAAGTAGTCTCATATGTAGGCCTTCCCCTTGTTGCTTTCAAAATGTGCTCACTACAGCATCCATGGAGTGAGTCCTTGATGATGAAGGAAAAGGGTACTTGTTGCATTTAAGTTGGTTTTTCTATCCCCCATCTCCCCCCAAATGGGTAGTAGAGGGGGATGAAGGGGAAGTTTGTGGAGAAGAGGAGGAAGCAGCTGGGCTTACTCAGGAGGAGGGCACTGCCATTCTTTCTGACCGGGAGACTGAGACTGGGTGGGTGGAGTGCGGGAGGTATTTTTCCCCTTACAGAACTTACCAGGATTGGGTTGGCAGCACCTACCCATGAAATTTGCAAAAGGACCGAGTTTCCTCATGACTTGCTGTGGGCATCACACTTATCACCCTTTTTCCTTGGGGCCAGGGAAGGAATTTTTCTCTCTCTGCCAGACTGGCCAAGGTGTGGTGGGGGTTTTTTCCCTTCCCCACAGCAGGTTTGGCACCCGGTGAAGTGATGTTGGGGAGTTAAGTTATAATCTCACAATTTAGTAAGTGAAACTTGTGGCAGCTGTTCCGTGCAAGTTCTTGTTATGGAAGGGATACATTTATCAGACAAAATGGAGTTGAGGAGGATTTGAGGGAAAGCATCCCTTAGGGAGCTAAGAAGGGGGAGTTTTGGGGCATCTGTGTCTGGTTCAGTGGAGAGCCGACCCTCCTCTTGTGAGGGGAGGGTCACAGGGTTCTAGCTACAGTGTGGCTGGAGCCAGGTAGGGAATTATGTGTAAATGGTTAAGGAAATTATGATAACCTGCACTGTACAACTTAATGCCAGGTATTCCCAGATATTTTTGGTGAATAAAGTTGCAGCCTAATTAAATCACATCCCTTGCCTCCAGTCTTTCTTCTGGCATGGCTGGCCAACTCTTCTTGGTGAAATATTTTTATACTCAAACGTTGTCTGGTATTGTTCTGTGTCCTTCTCTCTCCCTACTAGCAGCACAGAGCACTATCTTTAGGCTAGTGTGTATTCTAGGGCTCTGCTGTTGGGAAATCCCTCAAAGAAACTTTCAGCATCTAGTATGGGTTGAAATTCCACCACAGAAATAGAGGAAGAGGAGTAAATTTGCTCATGAAAAGGAAGAGGCGGCTCTGGAAGAGAGGGGGAAGCTTCAAGTTCCATTTTCAAGTATGGGCAGTGTGTGTTGCCTATTTTTATTTAATTGAACCTACTTGTCAGTTGGTGTAAACAGGGCAGTATAAGTTAGATGACAAATATTGGGGTTCTTTGTGTATTAATTCTTAATTTTGAATTGTTTTAATTTATTATTTTAATAACATGCATATGGAACTAGTAGCCTGCAGCAATGCACGCACACAAATCACAAAAAGAAATCTTAAGATAATGTATAAAGCTGTCAGGAGGAGTATTCCTGATATCATTTTGAACTCCTGCTTCCTCTGGATTTCTGTCAGTGTGCATATGTCCAACATAAACCATTCTTAATATCAAAGGATAAAAAGACAGTGGATGAGAATCCCATCTCAGAGAGTTGCTATCCTTTCAGGTTAACTTTTCTTTCATTTTGAGAAGATTTAGATATGTAGTCAGAAAAAATTTCAAGAAGATGAGTGTTAAACTCATAGCAGCCCAGCAAAAAACAAACAAAAAACCAAGCACCAAAATGTTTGGAATTTCATATTTTCCTTTCAAAGACAAGAATTCTTTTTGCTGGAAAAAAAAATTCATTGTGAGGCAGGCTGGTTAATGCTATATTTTTACATCTCTTTTTATTGTTTTGGGTAACCAGCCATTACTTGCTGTTTCAGTTTCGTGAGAAATGTATCATGTCTAGGCACAGCTCCATCCAAATCTGCTGTTTTAATATGCATATTGAATCTTTTGGAAAACTCTCCACTTTTCTCTTGGTATTGGAGAGGGAGTTATGTGTATTAACTTTTCTGTGTGTGAAGCCAAAAATCAGTTCTCAAAGTTGCTACAGGAGACCTGATTCTCAACTAGAATAGAGTACAGAAGTTGTTAAAGCTGATGAAGGAAATCCATCTTTTACAACTGAAAAGCTTTCAGTGGAAGCAGTGAATTTAAAGTTTAGTATCCTAAAAAAAATCCCTGTAAATCAGATAAATTAAAACAGGTAAAAATAGCAAAACAATCAAACAAAAGCTAATAATTTAGCTCAGAAAGTTGTGTTCCCTGTCCCATGTGTAGTTTAAACAGAAAGGAAAGGAACATGTTTTTGTCACCTAAGCAGAATGCAATCAAACTAGCTTAGATTTTCATCCTTTGTCTTGAGATTTTTCTTTAAAGTGGATAACATTTCTTAATCATTTTTTAAAATATCTTCTCAAATCAAACTAATTTGCTGCTTCATCTTCTCTAAAATTAATATTTACCATGTAATGTGTTTCGTTTTCTCTGCTTGTGTTATAAGGCATACTGTGGTAACACTGAATGTGATGGGGGTGGGGGGACAGGGACTGCAACTGAATTATCAGCTGCATCTGCATTCTTTTTGATTTCCTATATAATAGAGTTTATTTTGGCCTTGTTTAGGCCACGGGGACTCTCACCAATTAACAATGAACCCTTCTGAGGGCAAAATTGAATATAGTATCTCTTTACATTTAGGTCCAAATTCTGTTCTTGATCATTCTGTGTAAAGCTAGAGTGGCTCTAGAGTAGACCAAGGTAATTGAGATGAAAATCTGCTCTTTAAAGTTTGCTTTCCAAGGATAGAGTTACAACACTGTAATAGGGCAGACTAACTTAACATAAAACCTGCATGCTGTTGCCTTATCTGACATCTTGTATAGGGTATGTTGGAACGTCTTATTTCCCAAAAGGCAGCTCCTTTTAATATAATACATTAAGTACTAAGAAGCTTACATGTTAAACCACACATTTTAATTTCTTATTTTGCTTAAGGCACATCACTATAATTTTCCTGAAATCTTTTGATTTCATGCAGCTGACTACATAAACTTCTGTGGACCAACTGTTGCTCTGTTGCACCAGTATGTAGGAGAGCAGAATTTGGCCGTATCTTGGTGTGTCAGACTTAATGAGAGAGTTTCTGTGCTACTTTTGTAGCTGGCAAAAGATTGATTTTTTTCAAGTAGTAATACATTTTCTGTTTATGTTCCATGATGCATTTTGATGTCTGTAGAAATGTCGTGTGTCCAAAAAGAGTTTCAGTTGGTGAGATTTTTTTTTGTTGTCGTTTTTACAATTTTCAATAATGTTGCCATTTTTCTTGTGCTATAATTGAAAATAAAGCACAAATGAACATTGTGGAAGTATTTTTCCCTAAGTAAAAACAGTTTAATTGTAGTAAAAATAAGTTTCCTGACAATTGTAACAGCTTGGAAAAACTGCTCACTATATTTTTAAAATGCCTGGGATGTTTCTCTCTGAAACAAGATATTGCTAATTACCAAATAACATTAAAATGGCAGGTTTAAAGTTCATAAGCTGTTTGCACAGCAGGGCGAAGCCACCATAAATACTGAGTCCAAATTTATGGTGGTTGATAGCTGGCTCCACTATACAAATGTATTGAGTTGAATAGGTGGGGTGTCTTTAATGAATGCAAGAAAAAAAGTTAAATATTCAAGTTTGTTTAGCTACAGTAAATGTCAGATCCAGTATCCATCAACCAAAGTTTTACACTGAGCAGAAAAGTCCAAAGAGTTATGTATGGTCTTTTTTTCTATCCTGAAGAATTCATCAAAAGCTTCTGAGATTCATACTTACGGTGCAGGCATTTTATGGCAGTTTAATCATGAAGTATAAAAACATCTGGAGCAGATGAAGTGAACCTTAAAACTAACTAATCCTTTAATCATTACTCTTTTATGTTTCTGCTTTCAGCTGATCATGACTTTATTACAGATTAACAACTAAAATGTTGGCCTCACTGAGATTTTGCTGTTTGAGTAGAGTAGTATATATTTGCATTAGCTGAAATAAACCTTAAGTTTTTTTTATAGAGGAGATAATTTTTATTAGCTGTTTAAACAATACGATTATGACAGCTTGAAACTGTCTTGCCAGGTATCATGAGACACTGGGCAAATAGCGGTGAGCTTACTATTAAAGAGCTTAGGACTCAAGAAGAGGAAGAAATTGGCGAACAATGAAAAGGAAGTAACCTCACATACTGATTTCTGAATGGACTTGGACTGTTGGTATTTTATTTGGTTGTGGCTTTGGTGGTTTGGATGTCACTGAAGGCAGTATACTGTTGCAAGGAGAGAGGAGACTTAACAGGAGTTCAATGCTACTTGCTACCTAGTGGTAATAAAACCAAGGCTTGTTCCAACAAAACCAAGGTTCATTTTACAGGAAATTATGTATTGTTAACAAAATAGCAACAGAAGCAAACATGAATACTTAGAAGGAACCTGACTATGCACAAGTATACAGAGTAAGAGTAAGCAGACTGGAAAAACTTGGGAGAAATTTGTTCTCTCACTCATCAGTTTCAGTTACAGAAACCTTAAGTCTCATCTACATTTTAAAGTTTTACTAATATAACTGTTTGGTTTGTGGTGGAGATGGGAGAGAATGTGTGGGGTGTTCTCCTCCCCCACCCCCTTTTGGTTTTAAAAAAAAAGTTAGACCAGTAAAAAGCTATAAGATGCAATGGAGGAATTGCAAAGAATTTTTTTTTAAAAAACAAACACAAAAATAATATTATGGGATGGAATAGAGGGAATTGTGGGAATTTCATCTTAAGCTTCCACAATTCCCTGAGAGGCACATTGATGTCCCACAATGCACTGAAAAATTTTTCCATGAGGCATTTCCCCAGACAGTGGCATGGAAGATAACTGGGATACCTACCCACACTGCAGCATACCTTGCTGATGTAACCTGTTGCTGTGAGGATGCACTGCAGCAGCAGCAAAGACAGCCAAGAAAAACTGCATTGTCGGCAGCTGTATGCCAGCACTAATGCTACTGGTAAAACTTTCTAATGGAGATGTGGCCCTAGTGTAGATGTAGTTTCACCGCTTATAAAGGCGACATACCAGTATAGTTATGCCCCTTCCGGAGTGGGAATAGCTAGATCAGTGTAAAGCATTTTTATACTCATATATAACCTGCATCCACGGAGTTGTGTGTCCTGCGTTAATTGTACTGGTGGTTTGCTTAAAGTGGTACCATTGTCTAGTGACGACAAAACCTTAGTGGTTACTTGTAATGAGAATAGTTTAAATCCAGAAGGAAATATGATTTTTAAATTGATGATGTAGAATCATTGAAATGTAGAGCTGGAAGAGACTTGAAGAGATCATCTAGTCCAGCCTTCTGCACTGAAGCGAGACCAAGTATATCTAAACCATCCCTGACAAGTGCTTGTCTAACCTGGTCTTAAAAACCTGCAGTGATGGGGATTCCACAACATCCCTTTGAATCTTATTCCAGTGCTTAACTATCCTTATAGTTAGAAAGTTTTTTCCTAATATCTAACTTACATCTCACTTGCAAATGAAGTTGATTATTTCTTGTCCTGTCCTCAGTGGACACTGTGAACAGTTGATCACTGTCCTCTTCGTAACAACCTTTTGAGGAAAGTTAATTTAATCACTTGTACTCCCACTTCTTTAAGGCAGGAAAATCTAAATGTTTTTTGCAGAAATGTACATTCTGCACCTTTATTAAGATATATTGTATTATTGCCTCATCTGAGTGGGTATGTGAACCAGCACAAGAAATTAAGACAATTGAACAACAGCATAAAATTTTCAAAAGCAGCTAAATTCCATTGTAAATTGATGGGACTTAACAATTTTTGAAAATGTTTACACTCAGTCCGAAGGTTGTGGAATCGTTATCTTTCTGGGGGAAGTTTTGTTTATAACAAAGTCTTGGTGGAGACAAAATGATGATGATATTATTTAGTCCTTCAGTAATCTGTGAATAAAGTAAAACCAAATAATTGCTATCAAAACAAAATTATTCATTCTACTTTTTTTTTTATTTAGATGTCTTTCTCTCCTAAATCCACAACAGTGATTTTGATCGCTGTAGTTTAAAATTCCAGCAGTTCACACTAAAAGCTAGATCCACAAAGAGCACTTAGACTCAGTGTTCCAACACCTGGAATCCCCATCCTTGAATTAGGCACCCAGGCTCCTTATGCAATGCATGAGGAGAGTTAGGCACCTATGAAATGAGGCCACGACAACGAGTACATTGGGTGGGGAGCTGCCTCAGGTAGCCAATAGGCAATGCTGAAGAGAGTAATGGCCAAAGTCGCCTTCTGCTTGGGATTCACAGCCATGAACCCTTTCCTAGAGTTAGATGCCTAAGCGCTTTCTTTGGAGCCAGGAGGGAGAGCAAGTCTCTTCTCCCCGTCAGGCAGAGGAGAGAATTGAATCTGTCTCCCACATTGTGGATGAGTGCTCTAACCACTAGGCTAAAGGTTATAAGGGGCAACTCCTACTCCAGCATTTTGTTTTGTGGGTCCTGATCCAGGTGGTGACTTCTGAGCATGCCTACTGGGTTGGGGTCCACAGGCAAGATAGGTGGGAGAACCATAGTTTGCGGATCGTGGTGGGACTTTGGCATAAGATAGGTGCCTGGACATCTAGACAGAGAGATGTGCATATGCTCACTGGCAGACTTTTAGGTGCCATGGGGAATTTACTAGTGGAAATTTAGGCACCTAAGGACTTTAGGTGCCTAGAGAGTGCTAAGCAGGGGTTTTGAGGACTTGAATTTTTGATTTAGGCACCTAAAGTAGTTGCAATTAAACATCTTAAATCCCTTTGTGGTTTGAGCCCTAAAATATTCCAGTGTGAAAACAGTTCTTTTAAGTCTAGATATTACTTTCTCAAGGAGTTATGCCTTCATAAAAGGAGTCTGTATAGCCTGAAAGTAGATGTGCTCAAATCTGCATAGTTGCCATTTTGATGATGCATATAAGCAATTTACCATAATATACTCACTAAACTAGTTTTCAGCCTTCTAATACAAAAAGTTAAAGATTCAAAATGTTTATTCGCTTGACTGACTTTCAGATGTTTGTGTAATGCTGTTTTTTCGTCTCTAGCCCATACATTATTAATCTCTGGGAGGCTGCAGGTCCTGTCTGTACTTCCTGAGTGAAATCACTAAAATGATTAATGCCTTCTTTGATCAGCAAATTCCAAATCTTTGTTGCTGACGACTGTTGAAATAGTGCGGGGAGGTAGGTCTGACTGAGAGAGATGTGAAATTATGTACTAGACTGAGTAAAGTTCTTTGGCTACTGATAACGCAAGTGACTCTGTGAAATATTAGATATGGTATAAAGATATGGACCTTTGATCCAATATATAAAGTCCTGCAGTCTGTCATGGCAACACACACAACACTCATAAACATTGACATCATTGTACTTTATTGAATTTCTAACTTTATGATACAAGCTCATCAGTAAGGGCCGGGCTGCTATCTTTTTACTCTCATTAGGTGAAATCCTGTCACTATTGAAGTCAATGACAAAATCCCATTTACATGTTATTTTTACCTATCTTGTTGCACAGTTCCATGGGACTGTTCAGAGTAAGGCACTATTTGAGTGAAAATAGCAGGATCTGGTCCTAAGTGTTGGAGCCATGTACATAAGTACTTAAGCAAGTACAGTAGAACCTCAGAGTTACGAACTGACCGGTCAACTACACACCTAATTTGGAGCTGGAAGTACACAATCAGGCAGCAGCAGAGACCCCTTCCCCCAAAAAAGGGGAGGGGGGAAGGGGCAAATACAGCACATTGCTGTGTTAAATGTAAACTACTAAAAAAAAATAGGGAAATTTTTAAGAAGTTTTTGAGAAGGTAAGGAAACTTTTTCTGTTACTGTTTTATTTAAATGAAAATGGTTAAAAGCAGCATTTTTCTTCTGCCTCATAAAGTTTCAGAGTTGTATTAAGTCAGTGTTCAGCTGTAAACTTTTGAAAGAACAACCATAACATTTTGTTCAGAATTACGAACAATCTCTGTTCCTGAGGTGTTCGTAATTCTGAGGTTCTACTGTACTTAAGTCCCATTTAAATCAATGGAACTACTCATACTTGAAGTTACACACATAGAATCACAGAACTGTAGGACTGGAAGGGATCTCGATAGATCAGCTAGTTCGGTTCCCTGCACTGAGCCAGGACTAAGTACTATTTTATCTAGACCATGCTTAAATGCTTTGGTGAACAGGGATGGAATTAAGCATGTGCTTAAAGTTAAGCAGGTATTTGAACTGCATTGCTAGTAGCTATGTGACTATTTAGTTATATGCATAGTCCACTCGTTCAGCACTTCAAAAGAGGTTTTTTTCATTTCCCATAGTTTGTAATGTTCTCTTGAGGAAATAAATGTTACATTTACACGTCTATGAGTTTTGTCCCTTTTCTTAGTTAATGATCGTTTTAGGAAAAACTTTCCCTTCTGTTTCTGCACAAGTCAACCTGGTGATAAATTATTTACGTGGTATTTGCGAAAAGCATCATCATTAGTGCCTGCACGATTCTAGGACTAAAGTTTGATCATTGCACCTCTGCTCACTGGATGGCTGTTTGTTTCAGCAAAACAAAACAAAAAGTGGTGGAACATAATCCATCAACACTGGTTGCTTATGCTTTTGTGTTTCAGAGTCAGATTGGTGAATTTATAAGAAAAATAAACAAACAAAACAAGCAAACAAAGAAAAAGGATGGTCCCTGTCAGATTAAAACTATTTTAAAGTGTGGTTCTACTCAAACAAGTGACTGAAACAATAGCACCTCACTAATCAGATTTCCTCCCAGTGTATTGTATCTGCTGACTTTAGTGACCCCAAAATATGTTTTTACTGCTTTTTACTTCTGTTAAGCCTGCAGAGCCAAGAGTGAGCTGGTTCTTATGAATTTGTTCTAGAAAGAATTGTTTATTATATTCTAATTATTTACACCTGCGCAAAGCCATTAAAAACGATTGGTGTCATTGATGGCCTATTTTAGACTGCAGAACCTTTATTACTGGTGATGATTTATTTGGGGGAGGAGGGAGGAATTCCCTTAATTCTCAGATTCCAGGTTGAGTTCGCAAAGCTGGCAGAAGGAGGGAGGAGGAGATGGGTTTTTTTTAACCTGTAAACTGAACGTGCTTGATGCATAAAATTCAACAAAACAGCAAATCTTGAAACCTCTCCTCCTTTTTTATGCCATTTTTGTTAGCCATACTGCATAAGTAAATGGTCCAGTTTTTTATGATAGAATAAAACAAAAAAATGTATTAAATTAAATACATCTTCAAATCCTTTATGTAAATTTAAAACATATTTGAAATTAAATTTCCCCTTAATTGCCAAGAGTGAAATTCAGGAGTTTCCATTTCCTTTGCAGAAACTGAGATGACATTATAAAATGAATAGGCAGTGTTTTGTTTTTTTAGTTTGTTTGTTTTTTTAATTAAAGCTTTTGCTGATGGGTATTAAATGAAGTATTACTTGGGATCCAACTTCTTGAATATCTTTTTAATGTAATCTTAGTTTTCATATGATAATGCATTAAGAGTTACATAGCACTTTACAGGATTTAACTAATAGTCCCTTAATGGCCAAAGGGAGATGGTAGGGCGCTGTACTGTTTTATACTTGTAGAAACTGAGATAGCCAGGTTAACACGTGATTTGCTCACACAGTGAACTGGTAGCTGAGCTGACATTTGAACACAGGTTTGCCAACGATGCTTTATCTAGGGAGTGATGCTGTTTGCATATGGGACTGTCTTATTTATGCTATTTACGTAAAGTTCTAACTTATTACATTTTTGGTCTTCTATATTTTTTCCCCAAACATTTCAATGGTACTTAACCTAGGCTAGACAAAACTGAAGTGATTTTAATCTGGAGATTCGAAACTCGAATAGAGCTGTTTAGAAATTCAAGCAGACAGTATCACAAGAGGCATCCAGTGAAGTGAGCTGTAGCTCACGAAAGCTTATGCTCAAATAAATTGGTTAGTCTCTAAGGTGCCACAAGTACTCCTTTTCTTTTTGCGAATACAGACTAACACGGCTGCTACTCTGAAACCTATCACAAGAGTGCGAACTCAAAAAAGGAAGGAAGGAGAGCAATGAGAAGTGTTAATCATATTTTGTTCTATGATTTGTGGGATGACTGGGATTTTTAGATAGAGCCTCACCTACGCTTGGCATTTTTTGTTTAGTGTGGCACGGCTGTGATCTCTTCAAAGACTCTCTAAGTAATTAAGCTGCCTTATGAAAATGTGTTACTGATGTGGCAAGTTTTGGAACATTACCGACTGTAAAATCACACCAATTTTCTAGAAATATCACTTGTTTTATCATTAGCTCAATAACGATTTTTTCATAAGGTTGTGTTTTCCCAAGATGCCTGACCTATCTCGCCCACTCTGTACAGAGTGTATGTATTGATTCACATGCAAAATCACAGTTAATATTGTAAGTTATTGGACTTTATTTGTGTGTGTTTCACTCAGCAAGAGCAGATAGAATAAAAAATAGGAAAATCTGATTGTAAAATGACACTCTCCTTTTCTGAACAAAAACTGCCAGTTTTGTCAGAGCTCAATACTCACTTCCCTTATTCAGAAGATGGTCACCAACAGATAATAAGGATTTCAGAACAGACCTAATTATAGACGTAAACTACTTCAGTGCTCAATTAAACTTCATCCTTTACTTTTCCACCACTTTGGCATTCATTCTGTGTTTCCTTCCTTTCTGACTTTAAGGTAAGTATGTAAACATGTTTAATTAGAATTTTTGAATTCTTGTCCCCCATTTTCAATCTAAATTGTTTCCTGATATTGACACCCATAACAAACGTGGATGGGGATTTGAAGAGTGGCAAGAAGGAAACAAAGGAAACCTTTTAAAGTGTACTAGCATCCTGACAATATTGAAAATGTATTCTATCAAAATACATTGATAGCTGGACCATTGAGCATACTTATCCTTACCTAAGTACAGAAAGTAACTTGATTTTAAAACACTACAAAACCCATGATTAGCAAAAGTCATGTTGTGCCCTTCATCTGGCCCCACTGAAAAGTTACTGAGAATTTGGAGCCAGTGTACACCCACAATCTCTGTTGACATTAATGGGAGTTTGCTGCCTGCATGTCCGTGGAAGCATTGGGCCTTATTACTATGCCCTCTGCCCCAACTTAGTAAAGACACATCCTTGAGTTAATACTAGAGCTGAGTAAACATTTTTGGAGTAGTAGTGTCTTTGCTGAAAAATTCAGGTTTGGTCAACCTGAAATTATTTGAGAATTTGACATGAATTTGCCAAATAGTTTTGGCAACCCCCAAAAAAAAGTGGGAGAAAGGGGAAGGCTTCTTCCCTTTTAAAGCAGTTAGCTGAATGGTTAGGGCATTCACCTGGGATATGGAGATCTGTGTTCAGTTCCACTCTCTGCCTGATGTGGAAAAGGGATTTGAACTTGGATCTTCCCCATTTGAGTGGAGCCCTCTGTTCTCCATGGTTACAATACTCCATAGTTTGGTGGATAATCTGTCCTGTTGAACCTGCTCCACTTTGCATAAATTGGAGCAAGGGTTTGAACTTGACTCTCCCACAGCCTAGGTGGGTGCCCTAATCACCAGGCTATAGAGTCATTCTTACTCTTAATTCCCAGGTCCAATAGCTGTTAATTGTGATTCAAAGAGGCAATGAGTTGTCACTCATAGTTCAAATCCATGCTCCAGTGACTTTAGTTATTTATACACAGTGGACTAGCTTCAACAGGACAGATTGAGATGGACCTACAGCATTATATCCTGTAGCACAATGGCTAGGGTACTGTCCTGTAACATGGGAGACCCAAGGTCAAATTCCTGCTCCACATCAGGCAGAGTGTGGAGTGGAACCCAGGTCTTCCACATCCCAGGTAAGTACCCTAATCACAGTGCTAACGGTTACAAGTGAGACTGCTGCCTTCTCCTCCTCCACCTGGAAAAAATATTTTTTCAGTTGATTTGTTTGACCCTAAATTGATTTTTTTTCAGTTTGCTGGGGGGGGGGGGGGAGTTTGCAATTTTTCTATTCAGTTTGACCTGAACTGATTTTTTTTTTTTTCCATTTTTTTTGGAATTTCCAGTGTACTAAAACATCAGTTATTCACCCATCTCTATTCAGGACCGCACTAAACATTCAGAATGTTTGTGTTTAATATGTGTAAAGGGTTTGATTTACATTGCAGCAGAGCAGCTATCCTATTCAGATAAATGTTTAAATACTACTTATTTCTTTAGGAAAATGGATACCAGTAAAGAGTTAAATGCAAAGAATGGTGTGTGTGTGTGTGTGGCTGTCAGAGAGAGAGAGAGATTCTAAATCCAGAGGTGTTATATTTCCTTTGTTGGCATTAGTTTCTGCTGAATTTACAGGATATATATGGTGAAGACTAAACCCTTCTGTTAACAGTCTGAAGTGTTTTAACAGAACTGTGTGGCATGCAACATCAGAAAACTTGGTCAAAAGATTATTAGAAAATGATTATTAATACAGCAAAGCATATTAATTTTAAGTATATTGCTTACTTCTCTGTTTCCAAAATGTATCAATCAACTTCAGTTGCAGAAAAGTCTAACCTGACAAATTCATTTCACAAATGGCAATGTGCAGAAGTAGGTTAGACCTTGGACTTCTAGTTTGGGGCATTTATTTGCAGTAAAGATGGGATATGTTAGTGTATATTTGCCTTATGATGTAAGCCTTTACTGGCAGTATTTGGCATTCACTAGTGTCGTTCCCAGGGTTCACCTTATGGAGTTAGGTCTGCATGCCACTGTTGAAAGGGAGGGTTTCCCAGCCTTGTGGAGTAGGTGGAGTCTGAGAATCTTAAGGATCCACAGGGCAACACAAAGCATAAGCACGTGGATCTCTTAGAATGACTTTACCCTTCACTGTGGTCTCTGGTGGGCTCCTCCCTGCCCTGTTCCCCAACCCCTCAATAGCAAGACACATCAGCAACTGAGCTGGCACTCTCTGTTCTGCTCTGCGTTTTTCTGTGAAGGTGGTTGTAACTGCAGAAAGAAGGCTAGAGCTTCAATCCCATCTCAGATTTTCAGTCAGAGGGGTCTCAAGGTGCTCATGCTTCATAGAGCAGTTCATTCCCCCCTGCATATGTAAAATTTCCTTAGAAGCACTTTATGGGCTCCCCAGAACAAGACGTACAGCAGAGCTGCTGCTTCCCAAAGTTCTATGTAAATATTTGCTCCTTTTGCCTACATAAGGGGAGGAAAGCATCTGGTCCTTCATTTGTTCATTTCCATTTAACAATTCCAAGCCGCTCCCTAGTGTGCAGGTGACAAGAAAAGGGATGGAATGATCAGCCTCAGCCAAGAGGCTTGGTAAATGCTTTGTCTTTGCGTGTATGAAATGTTTGAAGCTTGCCAGTGTTCACAGCTCTGTACTCTGTGTGGGAAGATGTAACTCTGAGGAACTGAATACACAGTCAGTGCATCTGACTTTTTCCTCTCTCCCCCCCACCCCCTCCCCAATGTATAGCTCTTCTATAGTTTTCTGTTTTTTCTTCAGATTTTTTCTGTTTTCTTTCATTAATGTACTTAATTAATTCCCATTCTCTTTGGACTGTATGGTGGCCATATATTTAACTATAAGTAAGGCTATGATGTAGTCACAGAGGTCTCGGCAGTCATGGATTCCATTACTTTACTGGACCTCTGTGACTTCTTCGGCAGCTGAAGCTGGGGTTGCGGCTGGGGCTGGAGCCAGGGCCATGCACCCCTGTTCCAGTGTGGGGGTACCAGCTTCTGCAAGGGCCTGCAGCCGGGGCCACGTGTCCCTGCCCCGCAGCTTGCAGTGAAGGCTGCAGCCCACCATGTGCACGTTCCCCTGCCTTGCAGCTTGTACACTTATTTTTAGTTTTTTTTAGTAAAAGTCACAAACAGGTCAGGGGCTCTGTGACTTTTTGTTTATTGCCTGTGACCTGTCTGTGACTTTTACTAAAAATAACCGAGGCAAAATCTTAGCCTTAACTGTAAGTACCCATTGCATATATTACTAAAAGCTATTATAATTATTATGGGGAGGGGGGAGGTGCATACAACAAAATGGGAGGAACGGTCAGCAAATGTTAGATAGAAAAAAGTACTCACTACAATGGAAGAATGAAATTGCTGGAAAACCGAGGACAGTTTTGACCATAATTGAAAGGATTGTGATTTATGCTACCCATTTCTTGAAGAATAATAGTCGTCTGTATAGTTGACAGGTATTGTCATATATAGGAGTTACTCATATTATTTAGACGTGATTGTCCATTTTTGTTGGTGTATGTAGGCTAGAATTCTTTTGTGGCAGAGTATTTGCTAGCTATGCCAGAATTCTACTTCTATTGGCATTTCTATGTAAGTAAAACTGGAAACTTATTGATGTTCATTTTTTGAGTTTCAAGCTCTACTTCTGTCAGGGCTGTGACACAAAATAGATTTTTTTGGTGTAGCAATTCAGTTTTCATTAGTTGATAAGTTTGTGATGTTTTTGTTATGAAAGGTGTGTTTATAATAAAAAAGAGGTAGAATAGAACTGTTAATTAGGAGACCTGAGTTCTATTCTTGATTCTTCCACTGATTTACTGCAAGATCTTGAGCAAGTCACTAACATCTCCATACTTCAGTTCTGCCAAGAATAATAGTACTTACCCATAATTGCAAAGTGCTTAGAGATCCTCAGATAAGAGGTGCTGTGGACCTGCATTTTGGTGCAGGGGCCCTGGCTCTGTTTCGACCCCAGCTTGCCCCACTCTGCCAGCCTGGTGCTCCAACCGGGGGCACGGTCGAGGGCTTACCCAGCTCCCTCCATCTGCCCAGTGCTTCTGCCAAGGAATGGGGTCGGGGCTTGTGGTGGGGTGCCCGTTTTTTTGGGGGGCCCCCAATTGGCTGGGGCCCCTGGGCACACCCCTTTGGCCCAGTGGCTATTTCGCCACTGGGAGTAGGGCGAGCTTCAGGCGACCCAGTGGAGGCACAGGAATCCTCAGAGAGGTAGGCCTGCCACTTGGGGAGCCAGGCCCAGCATGGGACTGGGCCAGGGGCCATTGCCGCTAGAGAGCGGCTTCTCTTCCCAGAGGTGGGAGTGGACCTGGGGCTCTAGGCGGCCCTAGCCAGAGTATCCATCACCCCCTGCAAGGTGGACTGGTAATGGTCGAAGGGAGGCGTGCCCAGATCTCTTTCTCTCTCTCTCTCCCACCCCCCGCCCCTCCGAGTCATTTCCATCTTGGCTACGCCACTGGTGTGGTGGTGGTATTATTTTATTTCATTTTCACATGAATGTGTCTCAATGACTAATGTCATTAACCTGACCCTAGAAATGATTAATTTGGGTAGGACCTCTTCCTAGTCAGATATTAGTGTCTCTGTTCCATTCTCTTTCTCCTTGGCCTCTCCACTGCTTTGGATACTGTTGATCGAACCTTTCTTCTTGACATCATATTCAAAATGCTCGTCACTCTCCCCATTCTCACCATCACTCACTCACATAGCCTGGCGTTTGTCTTTGGCTCCTCTCTCCCTGTTGCAATACCAAGCCATGTGCAATGCCCATTACATCTTCCCCTATAACATCTCTAACATCCACCCATTTCTTTATTTCTCCACAGCTAAAAATGTTTGGCTCCATGTCATCTCCTTTCTTGATTACTGTGAACTCCTCCTTATGTGTCTGCACCATAGATTTCCCTCTGGTGGCCAACTAAACCAACTTTAAAGCTGTTTTGACGAGTAGAGCAGCTTTAATCTGACACAGGAGAGGATCAGTGCCTAGTCTTGAGTCCTAGATTAGCTGTCTTCTGCTAAAACGATTGACAGACATTACAATTGACTTATGAGTGAATACCCCCCTGCAATGAGTGGGGTCAGTTCACATATGTCTTTGTATGTGAGATGGAGACATGCAATTCCTGTTGGCTCATAGTAGCTGTACAGATGTATCTGAGAACAAAATTGGATCTGCTGTCTAGACACTAAAACAGCTCTACTTTGGTTCACATTCCAAGGGATATCTTCACAATTACAGACTAGAAACTTTTTTTAATGAAAATTTAAATTCTGCAGACATGAATGAGACCACCAAAGAAGACGTCCGGGTTGGGCATATCGCTGATTACTGGCTCAGTCTCCATCACAATTACTTTTCTGCAAGGACTGATAAATTACTCTTTTATATTTACAGGGCTAATTATAACCACATCAAGAAAGCTAGACCGAGAACAGCAAAGTGAACACATACTGGAGGTAAATGATTCTTTTATATCTCTGAAATATAACAACTGCATAGAACATAGAACCCATTAGTTTACAAGGAATATAATGTTTACCATATGAGCTACTCTACATAATGAATTCAGGAAACAGAATTAGAGAGAGAAATTAATCCTTATTTTTAATAGATAACAATTCACGGAACTAAGCACCTGATAGTAACAAAGTGTGTCAATATTGTTATTTTTAGAACAGATGCAAGACAGAACTAACATGCATGCTAATTTTTTAACTCGAAACTGAGGTGGTGTGGTTCTTCCAAATATGGTCTGAGATCAGAGGCATTGCTGTGGAAATACTTTGGTTTTCTTTTCTCCTTTTTGCTGTCTATAAATGTGAGAATAATTGTTTCATAACTGTCTTTGGCTGAATGTGTCTGTATATCTCCGAAAGGACAGATGCAGACCTTTAATGTTAAAATATATGGATGATATGTTAGAAGGATGACATGGTATTTTTCCACCTATTGTAACACAATTATCTGTCACATTCAAAACTTAAGGATAATTCTGCTTGGGAACCTGCATTTTAACTTGAACATATGTCTGGTAAGTTAATAGGTAAAATATTAAACATGTGTCTTGTGGATTCAGAGTCCAGTAATCTAGGTATGGAAACCCTTGGCCATTTCCTTTACTTACTTATATCTGCTTTTAATGGATGAACTGGAGTTGAGTGCTCAGCTAATACCATCTATTCGCTCTGGAAAACATTATTTAGAAAAGAAACTCAAAACATTGTGCTATATATAACCTAAATATACAACTAGATCAATATGTTGTACTGTTACTGTGCGTGCTGCAAGTTTCTCTGACATGAAACTACCACATTTACATTTGTAAACAAACCTGTAAAAGTGTAGACCCGGTCCTTTAGTCAACTTCATTAAATGTGATTTGCCAAGTAGTGAATCTGTTCCCACTTCAAGAGTTGATCTACAGTTTCTGGGCAGATGAAATACTTTTGATCCAGAAATACAATAAAAGGATGCTTGTTTTTTTACTTTTTCTAGTACAATGCTTTGTTAACAATCAATAATTGTGCTGTTACTTGAACTTCTCAACACGATTTATAAGCATTATAAACATTAATTAAACCTCATGCAACCCCTGGGTAAGAATTACTGTAATCACTCAACCAGAGGGTGGCTTTTTGTTTTAATTAGTGGGGTGGGTTAATTAGCATCAGGTAGAAGTACAGAGCTGATTGCACCTTTGTTGAAATAAGAAAATCTGTCTGTGGTGACCAGTGTTTGCGTGTAAGGGTGGATGAGTCTAAGCTCCAGTTACCTGCTCACGAAGGGGAGTTTGCTTCCTGCTCCCTCCTCAGTGTATCCCCCCAATATAGGTAGTCTGTGCAGGGGAGTAAGAAGGCACTTTCCACCCCGAAACCCTCCTCATAAACACATACGTTGACTCACAATCTTGTCCAAACTAAGTTTGAGAGCTCATTCACATGTAACATCATAGTATCTGTTCCATTGGCCTTCATATTACAGGTCACTGTTTTCTTCATCTGCCCAGTAAGATCTGGGGTTTTGTTAGATGGACACGAATCTTGCAGAATATGATGTGTTAGATGAGCCCTTCTTCTGTCTGTCTTATCTCATCACCTTTATTGATATCCCAGAGTTTCATCACCCTGAATTTCTGTCTGATCAGGTTTTGTTTTGTAGGCTATATTTAATATCCCACCCAGTATATTTCCATTTCTTCTGGTTCTTTTGTACTTGTAAATGCGAAAGGTGGTTGAAATTTTATCTTAATGTTTAAATTCTTGGATTACTTAGTGCTCCCACACCAGTCTTGCTTTCTCAGTGCTGTCATGGCACAGTGCTGATTCCAACATCCACAGTGAAGGCACTGATATTCACAGTATGTCTAATACTTCACTGGGCATTTACTTGTTCCTGAGCTCTAAGGAGATAAAAAGGGACTGCAGTGTTAGCTAGGGAAACTAACAATAGGGCAGCATCATCAATCTTGGGTTTAATCAAAACTTAGAAAGACACTAAGCGTCTAGAGGGATTCTATGAAAAAAATGCAAGAAATAAACTAAACTAGATATACTGGTGAACTTATTCCCAGATATCATCTGTGATCCCCTGCATGCTACCTACAGCACAAGAGATCTTCACAATGTGCTGGTTGTTCACACCATCTTCTTGACCCCCGTCTACATCCATGAAGCTGCGGGTTGAATTTAGCCATTCAGTTCCAATTGCAGGGCCAATTTTTGCTATCAGTTTAATTTTCTTATCACCTTTGGAGACAATGGGATTATGCAGCCCTAACAATAGGGCAGAATTTAGGCTGCAGAATATTTTACTGGTAACAATGAACAGGAAGATACACAGCTTGATTTACAGAGCTCAGATTGAATGTGCAAGTGTGATGTATTAGTTGGAAAAATCATCTTTGTCCATGTAAATCTGCAAAGCCATTGCATTAAATCGCTTCCTAAAACCCACTTATACAGTGTTCCCTACAAAACTGTTGGGATTGGTTACACAGCTGCTGTTTGTGCCCACTGCTTATTACACTGGTTATAATCATGTCAATGTTCCTTTGTTCTGTATTTTTCACCATTATTTGTTGTATGCATCTTTTGTTTCTTGTCCTATATTTCCATAGATTTCAAGGCCAGAAGGCCACTGTGGTCATCTAGTCTGACCTCCTCTGTAACACAGTCCATAGAACTTCCCCCTTCTTCCATTTGTTACATATTATAATTTTTTTAAATTTTCATAGCTGCCTTCACTTGCCTTCCAAACCAGGTGTTATTTTAACCTGTATGGCCTTCTTCCTCAATTGTGAGGTTGTGGCTAGTTGAGCATCTGTAAAGTTTCTTTAAACAATTCGCAGTTATCATTCCCACTTTTCTGATTAAATTCTTCCTCCCCAGCTGAGTTGGCTTCATAATTGTTTTCAACTTTGTGCAATTGCACGTTGTAAAGCACCAAACATATTACTGGTTTGGATTTTGTTTGGTTTGCATATTAATAAATGTGATCAAATCATGATCACTTGTACCTAAGCTACCATTAATTTTTAGTTGTGTGATCAGTTCTTCTTTGTCAAGACAAGATCTAACAGAATTCCCCATGTTGGGTGCAGCACTTATTGAGTTAGGAAATGGTAATCTATTATATTTAGAAATTCCGAGGATGTTTTAGTACTGGCAGCATGAGACCTTTAACATATGGCACTCAGATTGAACCCCCTAATGATCACAAAGTCCCCCCCCCCCCACGTTATAGATAGGTGTTTGAGGAAATCATCCTGTTCCCTAGTGTGAAATGGTGATCGGTAGCAGAGGCCAGCTAATACCCATAATGTGTTTTATCTATTAGGACATTGATTCATGAGTTTTTGAGATCATTCTGAGTTGCCAGTGGCTTGGGAACAAATAATGCCATTTTTGATATAGAGTGCTACTCCCCTCCCCTTTTGACCATTCAGTCCTTCCTAAATAGGTTATAACCATTGATTTTAGTATTCCATTCATGCAGATCATCCCACCAGGTTTCAGTAATACCAACTGGATCAAAATTTATGCTAATAAATGAGCAACTGTGAGACCTCGTGTTTATTACCCAGGCTGCTAGCTAGCATTGGTGTATTGGCAACTAAAGAATTTCTTCTCATCATGTCCTTTGGTTCTTTTGATTAATTTTGTTCTCAACATTTCAGTTTTGTGCTTCCTCCTCATATCCTCTCTCTTCATTCACTCCTTTTGTTTTTAGTTTAGCACCCTTCTGATTGCTCTAGCCAGCCTGTCCCCAAGGATATTGGCCCCCTTCTAATGAAATGGAGGTCATTGAAACTATACAGCCCCCTCTCCCACAAAAGGTAGATCAGTCTTTCACAAAATCAAAAGTTTCCTGCCTATGCCACTTACCAAGCCAGCGGCTCACTTTCAGAATCTTCTGCCTTCTGTCTTCCTTTGCTTGTGGGTCAGGAAGGATCTCTGAGAAGATTGCATGTACACTCTTCTTCTTCGCAAGCTTCTGAGTTCCCTAAAGTCATCTATGATCTCTGATATGACCCGCAACACAAACTGTAAGCTCTTTGGAAGAGGGATCATCTTTCCATTATCTGTGTAAACAGTGTTTAGCACAATGTGGCCCTGATCCTTGATTTGCCTCTGGTCGCTACCACAATACAAATAAAAGATAATAACAAATAACTTGTAAACAGAGCAAATTTTGATCTGAGGTTATTTCAAGGCAATAGGACACGATTTTTAGATTAGGACTTCACCTAGCATTATATAAATATTACTGTAATGTGCTCTATGCAAACAATAATAATAAAAGTACCGATTCCTCTTTGATTTTGGTTATTGGTTATCTCCTTGTATTGGTATACCTTCTCCTTTAGTTCTCCTTTTCCCTTTCTAGGCCATTGTGACCTAACCAATAAAGCGGTAAATTAGAGTCTGCAAAGTATCAAAGGAAAAATTATTTACCATTATACTATAATGAAAGCCAAAATGTCTGAAATAGACATTTCCCCATTTTGTTAATTTTATGCTGATAACCTTGAAAACAGGTTGGGAAGAAACCCAGAAATTCACAGAATGGTGGCAATATAATATGCAGCTTAAGCCAAGGGCTGTGCATCTGGCTAATTAATTGAGCGTTGAAAAGTTGTCCAGATTGGTTGGTGGGTTTATTCCTTGTGTGCGATTAAAATTGATCCTTGATTGCACTCTTGTTTGCATAGTAATAAATAATGTGCTCCATTCTGTTTTGTTTCCCTATTTTATACATGTGTATTAAATGATGGGGTTTTTTTTTAAACATAGCTGATTTAATTTAGGCTGTCTTCATGTTGTCCTTTACTATTGGATCTTACCTTTCTTATCGCTAAAAGTGATACTTTTGTCTCAAAATTCACATTTAAACAATTGTTTTACTTAGTTATTAGTAACACCTAAGAAACCTACAATTGATCTAGTTTTCAGATTGTATTTGACTTTCTTCAGTTTTGCAACTTATTTTGTTGGGCAAGTGTAATGCTATTATTTTTGCAAACAGATCTATTATTTTGTACAACCTTGGCATTGCCTATTTTCTTGTTTCCAGCGTGATTTCATCATGCTTCAGCTTTACTCTAGAAGCCAGTGTGCAGTTTTCTCCATTCACCTTCTTAAGGGAAATAGTATTTAATAGTGCAGGAAAGCTGCCATATATTTGGATATGAGGATGAGTAAATATAATTTATATCGTTTAATGTATTTGTCATTGATAAAATGAAGAAGTGTAAGTGCTTAGATTTATTATTTATGCTTACAGATTGTATTATACAACATTTCCAATCCCATCTTTACCCAGAAGTCAAACAACCCTTCCCTCTTCATATGTAGATAGGGTGAAATCATATCCGCAGTGAAGTCAATGGCCTAGCTCCCTTTTCATATTGAGATTCCAATCTGATGTGCCCCTCTCCCAGGATCTTGTTTTATATTCATGATCTCCTTGCCTCCTGCATCATTTTCATATTCAGACTCCTGAGGTCATCCAACTAATTTGTGAAAGGATCTGGAAGAAAACCCTTTGTTCTCCCCTATACTGAACCCCGCACCAATATTCTCCATAATACCACAGCAAACAGCTTAGCAGCAATCTTCCCTAGAGCAAGTCCTCAACAGTATTGCAGCAACCTTCTACCAAAAGAAGTTTCTCTCACAGACAGACTCCTTCTCCCCCATAAAATCCCATATAGAATTAAACTGATGTAGGGAAGAAATTTCCCCCAGAACCTACTGGCAGAGTCCTTGGGTTTTGGTTTGCTTTTTTCCATCAAGCAAGTATCCATTCGGATAAAGTGAGCATATTCCCCTCTATCAGTTTGCTGGGATTACATACAGGACCCTCAGGCATTCCTGTGTTTCCTTTATTATAACAAAGAAGATAAAGTAAAGTAAAGACATAGAACACAAAGGCAAGGAAAGAGAACCAAGAAGGAAAAAAAGAGAGGCAAAGGAAAGAAAACTAGTAGAGGACACAACAGATAATATGGAAGAAGAGACTGCTTCTCTGGGTCAAAAAAACACTCTATATTATTGTACGTGTTTTGTAAGAGACATAAAAGGCAAAAAACAAAAAGGAAAACCTGAGAAACTGAAAAGAGAAACTAAGGAACGAAAAGAGAATGAGAGAAAAATGAATGAATGGAGCAAGGTTTAGATCTGTTTTCATGAACATTGTTCTATAAATCTTCATTCTGTTTGTCTGGAAAACATCCACAACATCAAGTGGAAGGCATGGGGCAGATGGGCAATCGCAGAATACTTATGAGACTTAAATTGCTGCTGTTGATTTTGTACTGGTATTGTTTTTTAAGAATGCTGATCATGCTAGAAGCTAAATTCTCCCCCATTACCACCCAATTTCTAAACGTATTGGTTGTGTAAAAGGCTGTAGGTACAACATACAAACATTGAGCCTGACTCCCTAGCTGTTACATTAATGGAACTGTTCACATGAGTGACAGCTGCGGGGTCAGGAGCATTAAACTCAAGTCTGTTATCTCTTTACAACAGATATTAAAGTAATTTAAAATACATATTTAACACCACCTTGTTTGTAATGCTCTTTAGATGTGTTAAATTCATCTATACATTTGGTACTTTCCCACTTCATAGCTATTGATTTCCTCTTTGCTTTCTAAATAAGTTCAAATTAACATAAGATTTTTATTATTTATTTGTGCATCAGTATCCTCAATAATGTCAGGTCAGCCCTGGAAGTAATGTTGAGAAAAATCACTTAGTTTTGTGGCCTTTCTAGAAATTGTGACTGCTGAGAGAGTAGGGGTAGATTTTCATTTCCCATTTCCTTTAAGTTCGGGAAATACATGTTCCGTGCCTAATATTTTTTTAAAAATACTATCTCTTTTTAATGTTAATTCGAACTGGATAGTGCTTTTATGTCTTAGTGTTGCTATCTTTTAATGTATAATCCCGTCAAATGTTTAAAGTTATGCACTTCCTATAAATTGCATCTTTTGAACAGGGAAATCAAGCCAATAATTGCAAAATAAAACCTTTAAGAAAATACTATGCTAAAAATATATATAAAAATGTTACTACAATAAAGCCATTAACTGAAAAAGTGTATTAGACTTGCTCACTGTTGCTAACATTCATGAAGTTAGTATTTCAACTAGAATGCTGGAAAATAATGCAGTTGCTTTAATGTGTACCTATTAACTCCTACATGACACGCTTCAAGCGTCAAAATGTTAGGACAAACAGCTGAATAAATCGAGTGCTTTTTTTAAAATATTCATTGAATATAGTTAGCGTTCTTTGAGTAAACATAGTTGAGGAATTATTCTATGGTTAGAATAGAAATCTGTGTATTTGAAGGGTATTGGATAAAAAAATTCATTAGCATAATCTTGAAAAGACCATGCTTGAGTTGAAGACTAACCTTATCATCTTTTCTTATAAAAATAGGTAACCATTACGGACAATGGTATTCCTGCAAAGTCAACTATTGCCCGGGTGGTTGTGAAAGTCTTAGATGAGAATGACAATAAACCTCAGTTTTTGCAAAAGTTCTACAAAATCAGGCTTCCAGAGCGTGAGAAACCAGAACGTGAGAGAACTGCCAAGAGAGAACCTATTTATCGGGTTATAGCTGCAGATAAAGATGAAGGCCCCAATGCAGAGATATCTTACAGTATTGAAGATGGTGATGAACATGGCAAATTTTTTATTGAACCGAAAACTGGAGTGGTATCATCAAAGAAGTTTTCTGGAGCAGGAGAATATGATATTCTTTCAGTGAGTCAAGATCTCATATGCCATGAATTTGTTAAAGTGCTCTTTTATCTGTGCTTTCATCACTTGTTATTCAGTAGCTGATGCATGAGTGTTTCTAGTGTTTGCAATTTAACAAGTGGCAGACAATACTTGATACTGGACCAGAAGGTTCCTCCCCCAAACTGTGAATTCAACTGTCACTTACATTGAGATCATGAATCCCAACAGCGCTTTTCTTTTCAAGAGCTAGGTTGATGGTGACATATTGCAGAAATGAAAACAAAAGCAACTAAGCTTTAACTTTCTTCAAGGAAGCTAGTGAAATAAGTGTGAAATTTATGATAACCAAAAGTACAAACCTGTGAGGAGCTGAGTGCCCTCAACTCTGACTGGCTTCACGGGTGTTTGAGGGCACATAGCACCTTTCAAGAGGCACTCAAACCTTTTCAGATCTGTTTGCTAGTGATGAGCATATTTGGGCTTTTTTGGTTATATTTTCATTTTTGTGATACAAAGATTACATGATTGCTTTAGCACAAAAGTTGTCTTTTTTTTGTATTTCATAGATTAAGGCTGTGGATAATGGTCGCCCACAAAGGTCCTCAACTACTCGGCTTCATATAGAATGGATTTCAAAACCCACCCCGCCCAGAGACCCCATTTCTTTTGAGGAAACATTTTTTTCCTTTACGGTCATGGAAAGTGATCCAGTAGCTCACATGATAGGTGTAATAGCTGTTGAACCTCTTGGCACACCACTCTGGTTTGACATTACCGGTAAGGAGGCCTTAAAGTTATTCATTATTAATATATATTGGTGAATGTTGTGCTAGCTGATATTTTGCATTATTCCTTGCAGCCTTTTTGTCTTACCCTAGCTCACAACCTTATAAGGAGTTGAAATTCTCTACCTGTAAACATAAAATATAACACTGCAACATTCTGTTATGACCATTTTGAAAACGACGTGCAGATATTTTGTATGTAAACTAAGTGGGATTAAGTTACTCCTAAAGTTTGTGGTGGGGGAGGGGAAGCAATGAAAAATGGCTCTTCTCTGTGCTAGTCAGGGTTGCTGCAGCTAAAGATAGATTCACCTGTGGGAGAGAGCAGGCAATGTTCATGTTGCTTTCTTACACCCAACCCTAGGCTCATCCAGGAGAGGGAAGCTTTAAAGTGCTGCCAATTCTTGGAGCCAAACTAATAGCTTCTAATAGGCATTTTGCCCCACTGCAACTCCCCTTCGTACCCCATTTGGGGTTGAATTTCTGCCACTGAGGGGCAGACACTGTGCTGGTAGAGTGAAATGGGCCCATAGGTGATGGAAATAAGGGTTCAGGGGGTGCTGCCGCAGCCCATGGCTTTCCCCAAACAGCTCTGCATGGCCCCACCAACACTCCGCCTCCCGGCACCCTGCTGCAGCTCCTCCGCGGAGGATGTGGGGGGATTGTCGAGGCTCTGGCCACCTGCCCCGGGTTCCAGGGCTGGGAGCAATACCGCCTGCCATCCCAGAGCTCTGGAGTTGGGGGCACTTGGGTGGGCTGTGGGGGAGGAGGAGCTGGCAGCCATGGAGGTTGGCCCTCTGGGCCCCAGCAGGGGAAGAAAGGGAGAAGAGAGGGACCACGGGCAGAAGGAGTAGTCTGGGCCGCGGGCTAGCCTCCCTGAGCCCAAGATTCACCCATCACTAATGTCCAGCACCCCTATTTGGACCCAGTAACTGCAGGGTTATCTGCTGGATACCCCAAAATGCAAGCATGTGGGGAGAATTCAACATGAAACCAATATTAAAAATAACTTATTTTGCCACTTATGTCTTTCAAAATCAGAGATTGCCAGCACCTGCTTCTGGAGATATCCCATGATGCACTATTGCTAGACATGTCACAACCTACCTAATCCGTACATATTCTAGGAGTGGGATTTTCAAGGGCATCTGCAGGGATAAGGCACCAAACTCAGCGTAAAGTCAGTGGGAGCATATGCAAACCAGTAAAGTTGGTTTCCTAACTCCCTTACTTGCCTTTGAAAATTTTAGCCGTGTGCATGGAGCTGGACTGTTTTTGAGTTGTGAGGAAAGAATTTCAAGAATAGTCCTATTTAGTTTTAATTTAGGCTGGCTTCATGTTCAAGTGAGATTTGTGGTGGTTGTGATGCAGTTGTTACCATTAAATATTTACCGAACCATATACTTGTGTGGGACTTTATGAAGAATTTTAAAAGACAGGTCGCTGTTCAAAGATTACAATCAGATTTCAACAAATGCATGAAAATAAACAAAGGGAAGGGGAAGAGAAGTCTTCTGCCCTACACACCTATCTAGGGGAGAGAGGAAGCATAGATGCCCCCTTGCATCCCTCTAAGGGCTGATTGCATTGTTGGTAACTGCATAGGGGAGAGAACAAGCAAGGGACTGCTATTCCTATCCCCATGCACATGTGGGTGGACAGTGGAGGGGAATAGGTAAGTGAAGAGGTGGGCGGGGGTGGGATATAAGCAGAGATTTGAGGCTGCTCCCATCAGTGTTCCAGTTGAGCCAGTCGGTCAGTTGAGCCAGTGTGATGGGAAAAGAAATCTCCTGCTGGCCACAGGCAGACAGAAGAAAACCATGAAAGGAAAGAATCATAGAGACGTAAGTGGGAGATGGTTTCAGGAGTGGTTAACAGAGAGCAAGAAAAATAAGTCCAGAGAAAAGACCTTAGACTAGGAAAGAAGGAGGTTATGGGTGACTTTTATAAGGCAGTTTCAGTGGAGTAAAGCAATAGTATTTGCTGGGATGTCTCATGAAACAGGATCTTGTGACCCCTGGTTTTGGAACATGCTATACTTAGGGCTCTGCATATTCATGGCCATGAAAGATGTGTCACGAACGATGAAATCTGGCTTTTGTGTGCTTTTACCCTGGGCTATACAGATTTCATGCGGGAGACCAGTGTTTATGAAATTGGGGGTCCTGCCCAAAAGGTAGTTGCAGGGGTGTGTCAAGGTTATTTTGGGGGGAGGCACAGTGTAGCCACCCTTATTTCTGCGCTGACTTCAGAGCTGGGCAGCCAGAGAGCGGCGGCTGTTGGCCAGGCGCCCAGCTCTGAAGGTAGCGCCCCACCAGCAGCAGCGCAGTGGTAAGGGTGGCAATGCCACACCATGCCACCCTTACATCTGTGCTGCTCCCTTCAGAACTGGGCGGCTGGACAGTGGCGGCGGCTGACTGAGGGCCCAGCTCTGCAGGCAGCATTACAAAAGTAGGGGTGGCAATACCAAACTATACCATCCTTCTGCGCTGCTGCTGGGTGGCTCTGTCTTCAGAGCTGGGCTCCCAGCTAGCACCTGTCGCTCTGCAGCAGCTCAGCTCTGAAGGCAGAGCTGCCACCAGCAGCCGCGTAGAAGTAAGGATAGCAATATCGCAACTCCCACTACCATAACCTTGTGATTCCTCCCCCCTCACACACACACCTTCTTTTTGGGTCAGGACCCCTACAATTACAACACCATGACATTTTAGATTTAAATAGCTGAAATCATGAAATTTACGATTTTTAAAATCCTATGACCATGAAAATTGACCAAAATGGACCCTGAATTTGGTAGGGTCCTAGCTATGCTTTTAGACACTTAGATCATTTGTTTCCTTTATTTCAACTACTATGTACTGTGTATAGAGTATTAGTATTCTAATACTTTTCTTTTGATTTTTCTTCTCGGCCTGCTGCGTAGTTTAAACATTTAATGTTCATATTTATATGCTTAACCCTTTGTGAACATACTGAAGACAGTTAACCTTGTCCTGCTATTGTTCCTTAAGCACGGCTCCTACTGGGGTTTTGTGTGTGGATTGATGGTAGTACTGGGTCCAGGGAGTGTAACTTGTTACTTTCATTGTAAAATTTGTTTAATAAAAAATTATTTTGGATAGGTTGATAGCTATGTGACTACATCACATTGTCAAATTATCAGCTGTTCTTACAGATTCTTACTGCACCTCTTTACTGTTTCTAATAGCATGACATAATTTGATTGACAACTTTCTTTTATGTTCTGTGCTTGCTTTCCATGCTTTCTTTCTTTTTGGCTGTGCCAGGAGACAAACTTGCTAGTGAAGTTTTTTACATCTTTCAGATGACTTGTGACCTGAACTGTACAGCAGAAGGTATCTGCTGAGATCACATAATTTATTAACCAATTATGAGATCTGAAATAAAACATACAACTTTAGAATATCTTATTATCTCTTCGAGAATGAAAGTTTGCTTAGATGCTTTTGTGACTTTTTGTTTTAAGTTATCTGTAAGTACACACAGCACCACATCAGAGTTCTAGTTTTGGATTTTGTCCTCAATTGTTGCTTCTGCACCTTTAATTTGCCAGATGGACTGGGTGCTGCTTCAGGAGATTGACAGATATCAGCACTAATAGAACAGTAATATAAGGCAAAGCATATGTGATTTCCTCGTAAAAACACTGCAAGACTTGTGTGCTTTCCTGGCCAGAAACTAAAAGTCTGCTGCTGGGATTGTCTTCATTTCAGAGGAAGTGCAGCTGGATAGGCTCTCATCTATTCACTCTGCTGTTTTCCTGTAGTGGTGAATGTGACTAAACCAAGACCTGAAATTCTCCCTTTCTGTCATCTAAAAAGATTATATGGCCTACAAGTAGTAAAAGTTAATTTTATGGGCACACTTTCTGAAGTTTGACTTCTGGCCCAAAACCAAACCAACGTTTTATATATAAAACCCATTCAAACCAAAACTGCTGAGTTTCACATTACTCAATTTATGTCTGTGTTCATGCTAGGGAAACTTCCTCTGGGACAGGAGCTGGGGTGTAGTGAGACTCCCAAGTCACCAATACACTTATCATTCATAGTTACTAAATATCTGTCAATCAGTGAGGCAGACTCCAGACCAGGGGTGGGTAATTTTGCAGGGGGGCCACTCCACGAATTTTGGTAAGTCATCACGGGCCTCACATTTCTACTATATTAATGGAGGAGGTGCAGGAGCTGGGAAGGAGTTTGGGTGCAGGTGGGAGTTCCATGCTGGTGCAGAGTGTTGGGGTGCAGGAGAGGGTGAGCAGTATGGGCTCTGGGAGGGAGTTTGGTGCAGGAGGGGGCTCCAGGCTGGGGCAGTAGATTGGGGTGCAAGGGGGGGTGCAGGGTCTGGGAGGGAGTTTGGGTGCAGGAGAGGGTTCTGACCTGGGGCAGGGGGTTGGGGTATGGGAGGGGTTACGAGGTGCAGGCTCTGGCTGGGAGGCACTTACCACAGGCGGCTCCCAGCTGGCGGTGCAGCCGGGCTCGGGCAGGCTACTTGCATGCTGTGGCCCCACGCCGTTCCCAGAAGCGTCTGCAGTCAGTCTCTGCGCGCCCCTTGGCAGAGTCATGCCAGCAGCTTCCAGGAGTGGTGTGGGGCCACAGCAGGCAGGCAGTCTGCCTGAGGCCCCGCTGCCCAGCGGGACTTTTAGCAGCCCGGATATTGCGAGGGGGCAGCCAAAGAGCCTGGTGGGCTGGACAGAAATGTTAGACGGGCTGCATCCGGCCCGCAGGCCGTATTTTGCCCACTCCTGCTCCAGACAGTCTATCCTTGTCTGATATATCTGTCCTGCAGAACAACCTCTGAAGGTAAAACGTTTTCAGGAAATGGCACTAATTTCAGTATTGTTCTTACTTTGATTAAGTCGAATTTTACCATCCATGATATTTTACTCCCTCACTTCTGTGCATGTCTCTTTATAGTTGAAATGTAGTGATTTCCTAAGATATGCATTTAATATCTTAAAAAATCACTCCACTTATGTCTGAATAATGTGCTTCTAAATGTATAATTAGAAAAACACGTACACAATGTAATTAGGATAAATGGCTTAGCCACAACTAACATTACGTTGACAACAATAGAAACTAATTTCTTCATTTTAAATAGTTCATCTAAAAGTCTAAACCAATTGATGTTAATGGCCAGTATTTATCACTGCTAACAACATTTGGTCTTATTGGGTAGTATGTTGTCAGGGCAATCTGCTTAAAGTATCACAAATATTATTATGATTGGCTGCTGGTTACTCAGCTACATTTCAATGTGGTTATTGAACTATATTTCTTCGGGCAATTTGAAGTTTTATAAGTAAACAAATTTGTTTCAGAAAAGGAGCTTAGTGCCTTTCAAGGAGCTATGTCTTTGTGATTTTTCTTGACTGTTTCCATCATTTTTATTACTTCCTCTACCTTGATCTCAAAGACACTAATAGCGACAGCCCCCTTGGTTAGGAGGACTTGCTACTCACCATAGATTTTAAGGCCAGAAAGAACCTCCTGCAAAACACAGCTCATATTATTTCAACCACTAATTCCTGAAACAAGTTCAGTAGTTTGTGTTGGAGCTGGAGCATATCTTTAGAAAAGATCCAGTCTTTAAATCAAGATTTCAAAAGATGGAGAGTTGAGAATTTTCCCACAGGATGCAATCA
Source organism: Caretta caretta (assembly GCF_965140235.1). Lineage (NCBI taxonomy): Eukaryota > Metazoa > Chordata > Testudines > Cheloniidae > Caretta > Caretta caretta. The sequence goes on along the minus strand of NC_134209.1, from coordinate 93,015,245 downwards.
GTGCCATCCCATAAGTCAGCAAAAAGACATATGAAGGATTAACTCAGACCCAAGCTTAAATGTCTTAAGACAACAAAGTGTATGTACACGAAAAAGTACACCACTGCAGTGCTTTATGAACTTCTGTCTCTTTCAATTTTTTGAACCAGGTGGCAACTATGACAGCCGGTTTGATGTAGACAAGGGCACTGGAACCATCATTGTATCTAGACCTCTTGATGCAGAACAGAAATCAAATTACAACCTGACAGTAGAGGCGACAGATGGAACCAGCTCTATCAGCACCCAGGTAATGGATTTCTAATAGTGTTTTTGAGAAGAACTTGTGAATGAAGAACTTGTAGCCCTTCTTTTTCTGGACATACAAATGGTATGTATAAATTAGGGACTGCATCTGAAAAAGGAGTGGATTATGACATTGATACTGCCTTAGTGTTTTGTATCTGAAGTGGAAAGGTTGTGGTAAATAGATTAGTACAATTTGAATTAACAACTTTCAAATTATTCCTATATTGTCAAAGTAAATGAAAAACAGGAGCTCAGCCTTACATATGTGATTCACTTACAAGAAAAGGATTAATTTTTAAAAATCAGCAACCTCCATGAGTGTTTCAGCAAGGCATTAAATCATTGTCTATCACTTTGAGAGCTGTGGATGGAAAACTTTCAGTATAGAATCAATATCCTTGTTGTTCTGCAAAACAAAGCTAACTGCAACATATTATGAGCCATCTCTTCCCCCTCCTGCAGTGAAAGCCATGGAAACAAGTTCTGTATGATGACATTTCAGTGAGCATATCCCACTGTGAAGATTCCCTTGAATTGCCTTTCAGGGGAGGGGCGGTTTGCCACGTATGGAAAAGGGTGTAGGGCTGGAGGACCCAGGAGAGGTCATGTGTCTCTGTACCAGCTCTGGCTTGCTTGGAACTTCACTAGCAGGGAGTTCTTCTTGGCTTGGCAGCCTTTGGGGAGGTTATGCAGAGAAGAAAATGCAGCCTGTGGCCAGGGAGGATATGATGTGCATCCCCAGAACCTATCCCAATCTCCTCCCCCAGTGTGGACCTGAATGCACAGAGAGCACTCTGCCAGGTCTAGGTTGCAATGCCATGGAGGCTGAGTCTCCCTTCCACACTGAAGGGAGTAGATCCACTCATGGAAGACCCCTGAATTGAACTGGAAGAGTATGATATGATTCTCAGTTAGCTCATAAAGTATGCATCACTTATAGCTATTTATCTTTTATTTTTCAGTTAAATGTGGAAAAATTCTTCAATGTGAAGTATAGGTTAAAGTGAAGTATACAGTTAAAATATAAATGTCAAGAAAAGATAAAGTGAAGGATTGAATACCATTTCATCCCTGCAGCATTGCACACTCCTGCATGCATTTATGGCATATGTGTTATGACAGAACCAGCATTATATTAAGCTACATATAGGTCTTCCTGAGCCTAGGGAAAGAAGATAGTGGCAGAAATCACAGCATCCTGAATACTGCTTTAAGTTATGATGGCTGCCAGTGCCCCCCAAAGGCCATTCCATCAACTGGGGATTGTATGATTCTGCTCTTTGCTTCTTAGCCCTGGTCTACGCTGGGGGGGATCGATCTAAGTTACGCAACTTCAGCTACGTGAATAACGTAGCTGAAATCGACGTACTTAGACCTACTCACCAGGGTGTCTTCGCTACGGTGAGTCGATTGCTGCCGCTCCCCTGTCAACTCCGCCTGCTCCCCTTGCAGCAGTGGAGTACATGAGTTGACGGAAGAGCGCTCAGGGGTCAATTGACGTGATAAATCAACCCCCCACCCCCCGCTGGATCGATCGCTGCCCACCGATCCGGCGGGTAGTGTTGACATACCCTTAGATGCACACAGACTCTCACCCATTGTGTTTAAATGAGCTGCTTGTTCTACATTTTGTAAAACAAGGTGAACTTTGTAAATACTTACTTTGCAATCTCCCCCAGGAAAATTAGACTGGAAGTAATTAACTGGTCGTCTTTTTTTCCTCTAAATTCACTGATTGCTTCCTGTGGTTTTCTTTTGTCTCTCTCTCTCTGGCCTTTCCCTTCTTATCTAGAGTTGGCGGAAGCAGAGGTTGTGGTTTCTTTTGCAGGAGAACACACAGTCTTCCATTTCCTTATCTTTCTCTTTCCTCTATTGGTGGCAGAAGCATGGCTGTGCTGTTAGAATCTCATATGACTGTGGCACATGGATTGACGAGTGTCCATTAGTAGAAACTATAAAACTGGTGGTGCATGAACAGAATGTTCATTGGCTTTACTCTGGATATATCACCTTTCAGAGCTCATTCATCTTCCTCCTCTCTTTCATAATCCCTGCCTAACCCAAATGCACCAATCTATTTAAGAAAGTCCATAGGACTAGAATTAAGAGGGTATGTTTCAGGAATGCATCCTCACATTTGATTTCACTGAAAAAGAGCTCCTGTGTAGCTCAAAAGCTTGTGTCCAATAAAAGATATTACCTCACCCACCTCATCTCTTACTTGATTTCACAGTCATGTTAATCTATTTCCCCTGAAAATGAGTTATTTAGGACTACCAGTGTGAAAACTGAGTTGCACTTAAATCCTGACACCTTTAGTGACAATGATTATAGTTCAAATGCTGAAATCATGCTGGATCTTTGTAAGAACTTATTAGTAGAAAGCAAATTGTGATACACACAAATAAATTATAAATCTGAATATTGTGTGTGTTCAGAAATATTAAGTATAATAAACCTTCATGGACACCTTTTTAACATGCAAAATACTTTGACTAAGCACTTGAATACAAAGAACAATTTAACAAGCCTTGATTAACAGTAGTTATTTCTCAAGTAATCTTAAATTTAACTTTCAAAAGGAAATGACTTTATCATATTATTGTCTATAGAAAAATAACAAATAAAATATACAGCCCCATTATGTAAAAATAACTCATTGTGTCTGACTTCTAAATTATAAGGCTTTGGCTGGCTGCAAGCCATGAACATCTGTGGAATATTTGACTCTTTCGTGACTTTATTTAAATTGCTTGTTTGAAAAATATTCAGGCAGTGGGCGTGAAGCTGTTAAAGTTTCATATGCTGCTAAATGCTGAATGCATGATGCACAAAGAGAATAAACAAATTCCAGGCCTCCTGTAATGATGTTTGACAGTGGTGGAGATGACTGGGAGGAATAGCATTGAAAAAAATCAGATTCATTCAAAGTACTAATCCTTTTGGATTATAGTGTTTTGGCCTTAAATGGGAAAGATTATGCATGGGAAATAAGAATAAATGCATGAACTACTCAGTTGTTTTTTTGTGAAAAATACTGTTTACTGCCACAGCCACTTTTAGTCATTGGTATTGCTATCCATTTATACATATGTTGTTTGGGGTCAGTTTGGGAAAGGAGGCTAGAATGCCGCTATTGGTTAAATTTGCGTTTTGCAAATGACCACACTGCTCCACAGAAACGCTTCTGTGGTAGTAGAATAAGGTTACTTTTATCTCACAAGCATTAACTTTTAAAACAGACTATTCATGAGCAAGAATATAACTGTAGTTAGATATAATTATGAGTAAGAAGGAGATAAAATATTTCTTAAGCTACATAAGGAAACGAGGGTAAATGTAAAAAATACAACAAATAAAATAATTGTTTTTAAACTATATTTTACAAGGGTGAATGTATTCAAAAGATGAAACATTCAGATTTTTTTGGTGGATGAATATTCTCATTTTGGAGTTTTACTTGTTGTGGCAATGACAAGTATTTTCTCTGTAAGTTCCATCTTAGTATATTTCTATCACAATTTAGCTGTCACCTGTGATACCATTAATGGGTTTTCATCCTTGTGTTCCAGCTTACTTTCAACTCTGTTGTTCCCTAGATCTGCCTGCCCAGATCTCACTGATGTCAGTGAGAATGTGTGTGCAGATCAGTGGTGTGATAAGGCCATTTATATACCTCTGTAAAATGATTTGAAAATCTGTGGTTCGAGGTTGCTTTATTTCAGAGGTCCCATTATGATCTATTAGCATCAAGCATTTCTATGGTATGCTCCTGTGATCTGCATCTTCTCCCTCCAAGCTACTACCTTATTGTATTCAAAGCAATTTTATAATATTTTCTTTTAAATGTAATCCATACCCTGCTTTCTGCTTTATATAGCTATTTTTATTGTATTATGGATTTCAGTTTAAGATGGTATCATAAGGATTGTGGTTTGCATTGTGCTTACCCAGAAGCCTATGTTTTCTGGAGTGGCCTCTAAAATTACACCTATAATTTTTTTGCATCCATTTTTTGTTGTGTAAAAATGAGGATCTGAAAATTTTATGTGAAAAACTTGTTTGTGAAAATTGTCAGTGTCAGGTAGCGACTGATTTGAAATAGCTTTGAAAATTTGATCCATGTACATTTTTATTTTATTTTTATACACTTCCAGAGACACTGTACACTGCCATCATGGAAGTAGGTAGACACAAAATAATAACCTTAATGGTTGAGAAAAAGAAAAGGAGTACTTGTGGCACCTTAGAGACTAACCAATTTATTTGAGCATAAGCTTTCGTGAGCTACAGCTCACTTCATCAGATGCATTATGATTCATTATGCATCCGATGAAGTGAGCTGTAGCTCACGAAAGCTTATGCTCAAATAAATTGGTTAGTCTCTAAAATGCCACAAGTACTCCTTTTCTTTTTGCAAATACAGACTAACATGGCTGCTACTCTGAAACCAATGGTTGAGAAATTCATCCTGAAACTTAAAATTTAAAGTTTTTCAACTCCATAACTAGGTCAAACATAAAATGTGAGTCTTAAGTTTTTGGGCTTGATTGTGACTTGACTGATGTTTTAGGCCAGAGACAGAACGAGTGCAAATGGCTGACTCAGTAGCTCAGTGGTTACAGCATTCGCTTGGGAGACCCAAGTTCATGTCCCTGCTCTAATGCTTACTTATACACAGTGGAACATCTTCAACAGGAGAGCTTGAGAGACACCTACAGCAGGATACTTTATATAGCCCAGTGGGTAAGACACTCACCTGGGTGGAGGGAAACCTAAATTCAAGTTCTTGCTCCGCATTAGGCAGATAGTGAACCTTTGTCTTCCGTGGACAGAGTTAATCCTCTCACCACTACGGTACCGGGTAAAAAGGGGCATGTTCTTTTCCTTGCGTTTCTTTAAAATAAAAATGGGAGAGCTTAGACACAGAACCCCAGGAGAGTGCAACTGTGAATCCCGAGCAGGGGGAGGTACCTTCCTCTGGCCCAGACTTAGGTCTAATCTACACTACAGACTTACATTGGTATAACTACATCGCTCATGGGTGTGAAAAATCCACACGCCTGAGCGATGTAGTTATACTGACCTAACCCCGGTATAGGCAGCGTTATGTTGGAGAGACAGCTTCCCCTGTCAACATAGGTACCGCCTCTCGGGGAGGTGGAATAACTCTGCCAAAAGCGGAGAGCATTTTTATTGAAGTGGTACAGCAGCGCCTAAATCCTTCTTTGGTGTGTGGTTTATAGTCCACACCCCCTCCTCATTCTTTCCTATTGTCTGGTTTTAGGCAGCGCTCCACTCAGCTTGCTGGCTTTTGTTCCCTAACTCTTCCCATGCATTATAGAGGGATCCTGGCTACCTAACTTGGAGCTGTGGATTCCATTAGGTGGCAGTGTGTCTAAATGTTAGGTGTTGCAACTCTGTGTCTAAATTCTCTTTGAGGACCTAGCCTTAATTTGTTTAGTTGGCAGCACTTTTCGTGGCTGGAATTCAAGCTGATGTGTTCAGTACCTCAGCAAGACTTGAGCTCATATTCAACATTAACAATGTAGTACACTATTAAGAAAATCCTCCTTGATAAAGACAGTTGTCCTTCACTTCCTTAATGAAGAGTTAACCCTGAGGTCCCTTCTGCTTATGTCATTTGGTAGTACTAGGGGAAATTAAAGGTGATAATACTGGTATTGTGCTCAACATTCCCCTTCTCAGTTAAATCAGTTCTTCTACAAGTGCTAGCTCATGTCGATTCCATTCTAGGTGTGCACATGCCCATGTGCATAGTCGTCGGTGATATTTGCTTTAGCGGTATCTGTAGAGTCGGCTGCGGCACCCCCTTGAGAGCTCATGCCTCGGTATATCAGGCGCCACTGGCCCTACGCCCTCTCAGTTCCTTCTTACCACCCAAGGTGGTTAGTTGGAGTGCCTTTCAAAGCTTCTATAGCAAGGGCTAGCGGTTTCGTCTCTTCTGAATTTCAGCCTTAGGGCCTTGTAAATAGTTTGTTTATAGTAGTTAAGTGTAGTTAGAAGTTAGAGTCCCATCGGGGACTTTGCCTCAGGCGGGGCATGCCTCGGTCTCCAGGGTTTAAGCCCTACTCGGACTGCAACAGGCCTATCCCACAACAGTTGCTTCAAGTGCTTGGGGAAATGAAATGTGAAAGACAAGTGTTGTGTCTGTAAAAACTTTTGACCCAGGACCCAGAAAGAGCGTGATGTACATTTGAGGGCTCTCCTCATGGAGGCTGCTCTCCGAACAGCTTCTGAGTCATCCCAACTGGACTCTACCCTAGAACCTTGGCCTCGGTGCATAGCACACCCCTGGCACCAAGCTCCACTCGGCACCGCTCTCTGTCACTGGTACCCAGAAAGGAAACCAAGAAACATGGCTTCCTAGCATTGGGCAAGAAAGGCCATGGGGTATCGGACAAAGGGCTCAGTTCTGGCCAACCACCCACACCTGAGCCACATGGACATGCCTTCAGTCGAGGCCCTTAGCCCCTCAAAGGATCCACTGCTGACTCAAAGGGGACCCAGACTTGTGGCGAGGTCGATGCTCTTCCGGTGCCTAAAGAGCAGAGGCCTCTACCAGCGCCGCTGGCTCCATGTGTGTTGCAGGAAGCGGCAAAGGCTCCCTACATGGGCAAGCCAGCCACCAAGACCCGCCCAGAGCACAGTGGAGCACTGCTGATCTCCTATGCCAAGGCAGTGCTTTCCAACTCCGAGCTATAGATCTCCGGCTTCGCAGCCCAGATCCTCGGGGGCTCACCTTAGATCACTGGCACCATGTTAACAGTCTCCACCCTCTCAAAGCGGGTTGCCTAGGGGGAGGTGCTGGTCTCCATATTACCGGCACCATTCAGCCTCCCGACAGTCATCTTCCCATCCCAGTACTGGTTGCCCCAGCAGCGGTCCTCCTATTTGAAGCGCCAGTCTCCAGCAGCGACAGTCAGCTGTCAAACGCAGGCATTGACGGCTGCACTGTGGTCACCAGAAGGGGATTGTTCCAGCATCGAAGGTCAGTTTAGCCCCTTGCCAAGGCAACACTGATGTGACTGGGCACTAGAGGCTGTGTCGACTTCTACAACGCTGCCTTGGCAGCATGACCAGTGACCTGTTGGAGTGCGTGGGGCATGCCTGTGATGCCGATGACCCCTTCACACCACCCGTCAGCCACCACCTTGGAGCGACAGTTGACGGCACCAGGCTCAGTTCGGGAAACACACTCTGAGGTCAGGGTAGAGGAGTCAGTGCCCATGCCAAAACGATGATGCTCCAGGGCATCCCCCAGCGGTAAAATCATTATCCTCTTCCCCAGACAAGATGGTGGCAGGACCCTCAAGCGCCAGTCCACTAGACTAAGAGAACACCAGGCCCTGGTTTGACGGGGAGCCAAGAACTTGGGCCTATAGGTGGAGGAGATGGCTGAGCAGGTGGACACCTTGTTCAGTGTGCTCTCGGCCTCTACCCCTGCCTGTGTCACACTACCAGTGCATGATGGGGTCCTGAAAATTGCCACGGCTCTCTGGCAAACTCCATTATCCATCCCTCTCACCTCCAAAAGGGCTGAAAAGGAGGGTACTATGGCAGCAAGATGCTCTCTTCAAGTGATATAGGATGGGCTGACTCGGTGGCTAGGGTGGTCACATCGGCGGTGGTCATGAGGCAAAGCTTCTAGCTTCAGACCATTGGCCTCTCCCAAGAAACACAGATCTCAAGCCAAGACCTCCTATTTGATGGGAATGGACACTTAGCAGAGCAGACAGACGCACGGCTGCATGGGTTGAAAGACACTCAGTCTACCCTTTGCTCACTGGGCATGAATACACCACAGTCTGCAAGGAGGTAGTTCCGGCCATCTCCTTCACCAAGGCTTTAGCAGCCTTGACAGGGGTCTGCAAGGAGAAGGGATAGAGATACGAGCTTTAGTTGTTGCTGCCTTTCCTCCTGCTGCTCACCCACGCAGCCCAGTCCGGCAAAGCATACAGGGGGCCAAAAGCATTCGTTTTGAGGGTGTGCTCGAGACCAGCATCCCAGTCATCCCCCCAGATCAACTTGGTTCTTTCCTGAACCGTCTCCATCCCTACCATTCGCCCTGGTTCGCGGGTCACCTTGGACTGCTCGGTGCTTTACCCTGCAATTGTCGGCTGCCTCTTTCTCCCACCCCCTCTCTTCCCCATCCCTCTTCAGGGACCCTTCTCATCAGCAACACCTCATTCAGGAGGTCGAGAACCTACTGCACCTGGGGGCAGTGGAGGAGGTCCCTCGGGACATGGAGGGAACGGGGTTCTACTCCTGCTTCTTCCTGATGCCAAAAGCAAAAGGGGGCCTCAGGCCTATTCTAGGCTTGTGACGCCTCAACAAGTCTCTCGTGAAGTTGAAATTTCATATGGTCTCCGTGACCTCCATCATCCCATCCCTGGATCCACAAGACTGGTACAACACCCTCAACTTGAAGGACGCTTATTTCCATATTTCATGGTGGACGGGCACCATTTCCAGTTTATGGAGCTGCCCTTTGGCCTCTCATCAGTCCCAAGGGTGATCACAAAATGTATGGCGCCAGTGGCCATTTACCTGAGATGTCAAGGGGTCCAGGTCTTCCCGTATCTCGACGATTGGCTCATCAAGGGCAGATCTCCAGAATAAGTGCAGAGGAGTCTCTATCTGGGGGCGCTCCAGCTGCAGCAACCTAGGCCTTTTGATAAGCGACAAAAAATCCACCTTAAGGCCTGTGCAACAGTTAGAGTTCATTGGAGCAGTTCTCGACTCCACGTGGAGCAGAGCCATCCTTCTGGAGGTGCGTTTTTAGGCTATGTCAGACCTGATCTCCCATGTGAAAAACCACCTGTTCACCATGGCTTGCACCTGCCTACGGTTGTTGGGCCATATGTACTGTGACAGGGTCGGGCCAGATGGCTACAGGAAAGTGATAAAAAGCACATATATTAGCCCCAGGTTAAGTAGGTCCCTTTTCCCTGGGTAAGGTAACAGGGAAGGTTCCAGAACAATCAGGAACCTTCTGGAGACAATTAAGACAGACAGGCTGATTAGAACACCTGCAGCCAATCAAGAAGCTGTTAGAATCAATTAAGGCAGGCTAATCAGGGCACCTGGGTTTAAAAAGGAGCTCACTTCAGTTTGTGGTGTGCGTGTAAGGAGCTGGGATCAAGAGGCATTACGAGCTAAGAGTGAGAACGCGGACTGTTGGAGGACTGAGGTGTACAAGCATTATCAGACACCAGGAGGAAGGTCCTATGGTGAGGATAAAGAAGGTGTTGGGAGGAGGCCATGGGGAAGTAGCCCAGGGAGTCGTAGCTGTCACACAGCTGTTCCAAGATGCACTCTAGACAGCTGCATTCCACAGGGCCCTGGGCTGGAACCCGGAGTAGAGGGCGGGCCCGGGTTCCCCCCAAACCTCCCAACTCCTGGTCAGACACAGGAGGAGTTGACCTGGACTGTGGGTTCATGAAAACAGCCAAACTGAAGGCTGCCGTGAAGCTCCAAGGCGAACAAATCCGCCAATAAGCACAAGACCCACCAAGGTAGAGGAGGAACTTTGTCACACTACATACATAGTCAGTCCTGCCTGGCTTCATCTCTAGCCTCTGCAAGGGTGGCTGGCGTCAGGGTACCGGATCACATCCAGTTGTCTGTGGATTGGTGGTTGGACCTCCGTGGTTAGTGTTGGAGGGAGTTCCCTTCGTGGCCCTGTCCCCGTCACTGACAAGGGTCTCCGATGCTTTGGACCTGCTCTGGGGAACCCACCTGGGCAAGCTCTGCATGCAGGGACGATCTGGCCCTCTGTATCAATATTAGGGAGCTCAGAGAAATTAGTCTGGCTTGCCAGGCTTTCTTGCTCCACTTGAAGTGCAAGGTGGTGCAGGTCCTGATGGACAATACCGCTGCCATGTTTTACATCAACAGGCAGGGCAGAGCCAGGTTGTTGGCCCTTTGCCAAGAAGCTCTCCACCTTTTGTGTGCAGCAGGCCGTTCATCTGGTAGCTGCACACCTGCCTGGGACCAGGAACTTATTAGCAGATCACCTTGGCAGGCCCTTCTCATCTCACCACAAGTGGTTGCTCTATCCAGAGGTAGTTAATACAATCTTCCAGAGGTTGGGGACTCTCTAGGTGGACCTGTTCGCGTCCAAGCAGAACAGGAAGTGCCACGTGTTTTGTTCAATCCAGGGGAGGGACAGGGGCTCCATCAGATGCCTTTCTCACCCTGCGGTCAGGGGCTCTGATGTACGCCTTCCCACCAGCGCCATTGATTTACAGAGTCCTTGTGAAGACCAAACAGGACAGGGCGAAAGTTATCCTAATAGCCCCTGCGTGGTCTCACCAACACGGGTTCAGCACACTGCTGGACCTTTCGGCAGCTGCCCCTCTGGCCAGATCTGCTATCCCAGAACCAAGACAGCCTTCTGCACCCAAACCTGGCGGTGCCACACTTGATAGCATCACTGCTGCATGGTTAAATGTGTACGAACGGGAATGCGTGGCCCACGTTCAGCAGGTCTTGTTTGTTAGCAGGAAACAGAGCAGCTTACCTAGCCAAGTGGAAAAGGTTCACGTGCTGGACCTCAGAACACAGTATCCGCGCTGAGCAGGCCTCGCTGCAAGAGATCCTGGATTATTTTCTGCACCTCAAACTCCAAGGTTTGGACTTGTCATTGATCAGTGTCCATCTGGCTGTTGTTTTGGCTTTCCACCGCCTGTTCCAAGGCAGGTCGGCCTTCGCTCACGACATGACAGCCCAGTTTTTGAAAGGTCTGGAGCGTCTCCTCCCGCATGTCTGGGATCCCGTCCCTCCCTGGGACCTGAACCTCATGCTGTCGAGGCTCATGGGGCCTCCCTTCCAGCCTCTGGCTTCCTGCGCCTCTCCTGAAAGGTTTCATTCCTGGTTGTGATAATGTCAGCCCACAGGATGTCCGAAATCAGGGCACTTACTTCAGAACCACCCTATACAGTATTCTTCAAGGATATGGTCCAGCTGCAACTGCACCCGGTGTTTTTGCACAAGGTAGTTTCCCAGTTTCATACTGGCCAGGACATATACTTATCTTCTTTTCAAAGCCTCATATGTCAGATGAGGAACGCAGGTTGCACTCCCTGGATGTCAGGAGGGCACTGGCCTTCTATATAGATAGGACAAAGCCGTTCCATAAATCGACACAGTTGTTCGTTGCAGTGGCAGACAGAATGAAGAATCGCCCAGGGTTTACTCAAAGGATTTTGTCCTGGATCACTGCCTGCATCCAATACTGCTATGAGCTGGCAAACATGCCTCTGCTGTCAGTCGTGATGGCACACTCAACTAGAGCACAGGCATCATCAGTAGCCTTCCTGGTGCAGGTTCCAAACCAGGAGATCTGTAGGACCACTACCTGGTCATCTATCTACACATTTGCATTTCATTATGCACTTACCCAACAAGCTCGAGACGGTGCTGGCTTTGGCGGAGCAGTGCTGCAAACTGCATGACCATGAACTCTGAGCCCAGCTCCATGGACACTGCTTGTGAGTCACCTAAAATGGAATCAACGTGAGCAAGCACTCGAAGAAAAAACTATTACCTACCTTTTCGTAGGTTGAACATTTTGTTGCTCTTTGAGGTGTGTTGCTCATGTCCATTCCATTATCCGACCTCCTACCCCTCTATCAGAGTTGCCGGCAAGAAGGAACTGAGATGGCGTAGGACCGGCGGTGCCTGATATACCGAGGCATAAGTGCAGCACTCAAGGGGGTGCCATAGCCAACCCTAGGGATACCACTAAGCCAAAATACTCCCAACGGCCATGCATGTGGATGTGTGTGCACACCTAGAATGGAATGGACATGAGCAACACATCTAGAAGAAGAGTTATGAAAAAGTAGGTAACCATTTTTTCTAATGTTAATGGCTTTGGGAATGAATGTTGAGCTGCTATATTTGCTTACACAATCATAGCACTGCTGATATTTAACTCAGTACTTTGCACAGTGTTTTGAGATACTTTGAGCCAGGTACTGTGCCCTGCTCTGTCCCCATTGCATTGCATTGCATTGCATTGCTCTGGCAGCGCAAAGAGCGTGGAATCTGGACATAGTTTCCCGATGGGATTCTTCCAATAAGACATATGAACACCTACAGCACGATCCACACTGACTACAACATATCAAAGAACCGCAGTTACTGTAAAATAAGTAAACATTCTTTTAATTGTACAGTATACATGAATGGTTTCCATTTAAGAGACCTCCTCTTAAAGATTTTTAACTGTCTGGACTTCTGGATTTATTCTGTACATCTTTTTTTTTTTTTTTCCTCCTCCATAATTCCTGAGTGTCCTGTTTTCTTCTTTATTTTCACCAATATTTATCAACATAATCTTTTTTTCCATTGTGTCGTTTCAGGTATACATCAAAGTGATAGATACAAATGACCACAGACCTCAGTTTTCCACCTCAAAATATGAAGTCATTATACCTGAGGACACAGTGCCAGAGACAGAAATTTTGCAAGTCAGTGCCACCGACAGGGATGAGAAGAATAAACTAATTTATACAATGCAGAGTAGCATTGATCCCATCAGTCTCAAGAAATTTCGTTTGGATCCTGGAACGGGCTCTCTTTATACTTCTGAAAAATTGGACCATGAGACCATCCACCAACATATACTTACAGTGATGGTAAACAAGCCTACCTGTTACTCTGCAGCAGATAACATGTTTACCTTTTTCACATTACAGTTAGAATGCTTTTGATATACATTTAGGTCCTGATCTTGGCGAAATTTACAAATGTGTTTAACTTTTACTCTCTTTGAGTAGTCCCATTTATTTAAATGGTAAGGATCGAGGCCTAAATTCGTAATAGTTCTCTCAGAAATTGGATTAGTAGTAGTATAAATAAAGCTTGCTGCTAATTATTAATAATGTGTTCATCGTTTTAGGTACGAGATCAAGATGTTCCTGTCAAACGCAATTTTGCTAGAATTGTCATTAATGTTAGTGACACAAATGATCATGCTCCGTGGTTCACCAGCTTTCCCTACGAAGGACGGGTATATGAGTCAGCAGCTGTTGGGTCAGCGGTACTCCAAGTAACAGCATTAGACAAAGACAAAGGGAAAAATGCAGAAATTGTGTACTCTATTGAATCAGGTATATCCACAGTCTCGTAAGTCCTCTATATAGTTTAAAATTTACTTTGGTCATCGTTGACTTGAAATGTAAGTATGTAAAAATAAGCCATTATAGAATCAAAGGTCAATATAAATGTTTCTATAATGTTTTAAAAAAACACAAATTCAAATGGACATATTAAATCCTAAACATTATTTCATTTGGCTGCTGCTTGAGAACCTCAAAGTGAAAATGACTAGAAACCAAATAGAAATCAACGTGAAACTGACTCATCTGTTTTTTGTTCTCCCAGTGGAGAAAATTGAAAAAAAAGTTACTCTTAAAAGAGCATAAACATTATAATTAGTGAACAGTAAATTAGATTTTAAATACGTTTTGATTTTATTATCTGATGTATTTTGTAAAATAGATAAGTAAATGTTTTAATTTTAAAAATATTAGGCCAGACTCTTGGATCTGGTTCATTGATATATGGTACAGCATGGAGGGAGGGGTACAGAAAGTTCACTTTAAATCACCTTCATGTTCCTGCAATCCATGGAGCACTGCCTGGTTCCAGTCTAGGAGATGTAGCGGCTCCCAAGCTATGACCCATTACTAGGTGGTTTAAAAAGGGGTGGGAGTTTGCTATCAGGTAGCCCTACACCACCTGAGGATTGTCCTTGATGGAAGGGAGTCCTTGGGTAACCTGTTAACTTGGGTTTGCAACTGCTTTGTGCTGGCAAACCAGTGCAAAGCAGCCACAATGGAATCTAGGATTCGGCCACTTATTTTTAACCTCACAGTATCTCTTTAATACATTACCTTGTTCATTCTGTTAGTTAATTAATTAATTGCACTTGATTTCTAAGCATTAGAAAATGGGGTCTTCCATTTATCCACAAAGTAATGAAAGTATGAACAGCATCCCATACCCGACTCGCCAGTGTTTCTCATCCCTTACATGGAGAGATCATTGGTGGTGGTAGTTCACTTTTCATGCTTCTTCATTCCAATGCTTGTCTTGTTGGCATCTTTCCTAAGGTGCCCACAAGTGGCAATGATAGGTAGCTTTAAGAAGTGAATAAATACCACAGGAGCCAGACTGAAATCACTACCTCATTTTATTTGGACTACCAAGCATCTGCCAGTTGGTAATGACTTTTGGTCACACCAGTGAATTAGATATGAATGGCTCCATATCCCCTTGCCAAGCACCTGAACCAACTATACATGTTGCAAAATGAACATGCTCTGCGTTTATGTTACCAATTTAAAAAAAACCCACCATTAGAAAAGGAGTTAAATTTATTTTTTAGCTTTACAAAATGTTATAAAACAAAAGTCAGTATCAAGCATCAGAAACTTTATTAAAAAGTATAAAAAATACAAAAACTATGTGATTTTGCAAGTGACAATTATACCTTATGATTTGTCCCAGCCATAAAAGGATTTTTAAACCATACAGATTCATTATTATATTAAAAAAGAGACTCTTATTGCTGAAATTTCATTCAAATATGAAAAGCCATTGCAACTATAATATAATACATGCTTTATTTTCATAATTTTTTAAATAAATTTGATACTCTAAGGAGGAAAACCAGTAAACATGATAAACTCCTTTAAATGTATCAGTTGTTTTCTATTTGTGGAAATATTACATATTTCCTAAGGCAATATGTAAGTGTTCATGTAACTCTATTCTTGACTTACCTGGATAAACAGTGCATTCCATTTTATGAATGCCAAAGCATTTCAAGAAAAGAGTTTGAGTATTCTCTCTTTCTCTTTCATCCCTTCCTTCCCCTGCCCTCTCAAGTCTCTCCAGATTTTTGTGGGAGTAAATATTAAACTTTATCTTTCTTAGCTTAGTTTTTTTTATAGAATTGTCAACTACTGGGAAGTTAAAGCATTATGGCTGATATCCTAAGCATATGGAATGAACATTCCTTAAATGCTTGTAATGGCTGATGGGATTTGTAATGGGATATTCTAAGAACACCACTGTGCTTAGAGCCTTAACTAACAGAAAAGAAAATATCAACTGCCCACTCATCTGCATAATTCAAACATTTTAAATAAAATATTTCCCTGTTGAGAACATGATTTTAGTAATAGTTGCTATATTTGTTCTTTAATTAAACTTTTGAGGAACCACAAATTCTAGTCTAATTCAGTGCATGTGTTGAAATCTTACAGGCTGCAAAATCCGTTACAGTTTCTTTACTTGTAAAGGGCTTATTCATAACAACTTGTTTTCAACTGTTCTATATCAAATTGCAGCTGGTAATATTCAGAAAGCTGTCATTTTTAGCACAGGGTATAGCCTATTAATTAGTAGCAATTTAGGGGAGAAATTTTTGCTCTAGTTCTCTCTCTGTTGCCTCTCTATTCCATGCCTTCATCACTACGTTCTGTCTTTGCCAGTCTCCTGCTGCAGTCTTAGCTTATTCCCATGTCATTTGGATAGCTTTCAATTCTGCTTCTGTTGTGTGTTTCCATGTTCTG
Organism: Caretta caretta; assembly: GCF_965140235.1. Taxonomy (NCBI): domain Eukaryota; kingdom Metazoa; phylum Chordata; order Testudines; family Cheloniidae; genus Caretta; species Caretta caretta. The sequence continues at coordinate 92,999,343 of NC_134209.1, read as the reverse complement.
CTTCCGGTGTGTGTTCTTTGGTCTGCCTCATCACCTCTTCTCCTGGGGGTTCCAGTCCAATGCCTGTCTTGTTATGTTATTTGGGACTTTCATCCATGTAAGTCCTACCCATCTCCATTTTGTTCCATAATTTCCTGGCCTATCGATTTGTTTCCTTCTCCTACAGAGTTCATGTGTGATGGGTTTTTCCCTGGCCATCTGATTTTGAGGATTTGTCTAAAGCAGCTGTTTATGAAAACTTTGAATTTAGATAGTAAGGTCTTAATAAGACTCCAAGTTTCAGTGCCATATCGTAAGACCGACTTCACAATGGTGTTAAATATTCAAAATTTAGTTTGTAAGGCAAGGTTTCTGTTTCTCTTAGCTCAGCTTAAGAGTTGCACAGGCTTGACTAGCTCTTGCTATTTTCCTTTAATTTCTTCATCTGTTTCACCTGTTGTACTTAAAATGCTTCAGAAATATGCAAAATATCAGACCTCCTCTTTGTCAGTCACAAAAAGCATTATTGGGGTTTCTTGTTGTGTGATTCTCATGGTTTTTGTTTCCTTGGTGTTGATTTTCAATCTTGCAGATGGTTTGTTTTGGCTTGCATGTAAAATCCTATGGGTATGGGATAGCAAATTGAAGTCATCTACAAAATCAAGGTCCTTTAACTTCTGTGTGAAATTCTATTGTATGCCCCTGATTGTTCTGTGGTCTTTCTCATTACCCAGTCCACTACTAATTAAAAGAGCGTGGGTAACATAAGACATCATTGTTTAAGCTATTTGAGGTTACTACGGGTGTCAGTCAGTTCGCTGTTATGTATTACTTGGCATGTCATATGTGCATTGCTGTTCTGAATGATGTTCATCAATTACTGAGGGATTCCATAGTGTCTAATTCACTAAGGACTCTTTAATTTAGAAGTAATGATTTAAAGGATATTTGCATTAACAGTTAATTGAGATGCACTTGAGCACATTAAAAGCACTGTTTTTTCCCAAAAACGCAGCAATTAATTTTAATTCCTGAAATATAACTATAATGCTACTAACCTGAGTTCCTAAATATGTTTTTATGTTTAATGGCTGCTTTGATTTGATTGACCATGAGCTCATTAAGAAGATTGATTTAAAGAAGTAACATCACCTGTAATTTTTTTAAGGTTATAGAAAACTTGGCATATTTTAAGACAGTCTACATTTCTGCATTTTATTTTAGTCCTGGACAACTTTTCCAGTTATGTTAAAGCAAAGTATCTTACAGTAAAACAAAAGTTAGTACTAACAATTCTTTATAGGAAAATTCCAGATGACTAGAAATTGTTTTAGAACAAAACTAAGAAACATTAATACCTCCCTTGGTTCTCAACATTTATTCATTCTTCTAGTTTATGGCCAGTTGGGCACAGACTCTTAATTTTTGTACATTTATCTTTGTCTCTTTCATTGTTAACTTTTTGTTTCTTTTCTTTTTTTTTTTCTGCAGGAAATATTGGAAATTCTTTTACTATCGATCCAATCTTGGGCACTATTAGAATTGCAAAAGAACTAGATTGTAGTAACCAAGGAGAGTACAATTTGATGGTGAAAGCTACAGATAAAGGAAATCCTCCAATGAGCGAAGTAACGTCAGTGCTTATCTTTGTCACAATTTCTGATAATGCCTCACCAAAATTCACACTGAAGGAATATTCTACAGAAGTCACTGAAGGTGTCAGCATTGGTAGCTTTGTTGGAATGGTTACTGCGTATAGTCAGTCTTCTGTAGTTTATCAGATAAAAGATGGTAATGTAGGTGATGCCTTTGATATCAATCCAAACTCAGGTGTCATCATCTCTAAGAAGATACTTGATTTTGAAACTTTGTCTTTTTACACGCTAACTGTTCAGGGAACCAACATGGCTGGGTTGTCGACTAATACAACTGTTTTGGTGCATATTCGGGATGAGAATGACAACTTACCAGTTTTTATGCAGGCAGAATACACGGGAATCATCAGTGAATCAGCTTCAATTAACAGTGTAGTTCTAACTGACAAGAATATCCCATTAGTAATTCGAGCTACAGATGCTGATCAAGAATCAAATGCTGTGCTGGTTTATCAAATTGTTGAACCATCTGTGCACAAGTATTTTGCCATTGATTCTAGCACTGGTGCCATCCGTACCATTATGAGTTTGGACTACGAAGAGACAAACATTTTCCAGTTTTCAGTACAAGTACATGATATGGGGACACCACATTTATTTGCAGAATATGCAGCTAATGTTACTATTTATGTAATTGATATCAATGATTGTCCTCCTGTGTTTTCAAAAGAGTTGTATGAGGCATCCCTTTTGGTGCCTACATATAAAGGAGTGAAAGTCATTACCGTAAATGCTACAGATGCTGATTCAGGAGCTTTTTCACAACTAATTTATTCTGTCACTGAAGGCAATATTGGAGACAAATTTTCAATAGATCCTAAGACTGGAACTATAACTGTACAAAATACAACTCAGTTAAGAAGCAGATATGAATTAACAGTCAGAGCATCTGATGGGAGATTTGCAAGCACTGCATCTGTAAAAATTAATGTGAAGGAAAGCAAAGCAAGTCAACTCAAGTTCACACAGAGTTCCTACTCTGCAGTAGTGCGAGAGAATTCCACTGAGGCGAAAACAATAGCTGTCATTACTGCTGTAGGGAATCAAATAAATGAGCCTTTGTTTTATCATATTCTAAATCCAGACAGTAGATTTAAAATCAGCTACACTTCAGGAGTACTTTCAACCACAGGAATACCATTTGATCGAGAACAACAAGAATCTTTTGATATAGTGGTAGAGGTGACAGAGGAGCATAAACCATCAGTAGTTGCACATGTTGTGGTGAAGGTCACTATAGAAGATGTAAATGATAATGCTCCAGTTTTTGTCAATCTTCCATATTATGCTGCTGTTAAAGTAGACACTGAAGTGGGCCACGTTATTCGACGTGTTACAGCAGTAGATAAAGATATAGGGAGTAATGGAGAGGTACGCTATTACCTCAAAGACCATCATGAACACTTCCATATTGGGCCCACTGGTGAAATTTCACTCAAGAGACAGTTCGAACCAGACACGCTAAATAAGGAATATCTTGTCACAGTGGTGGCAAAAGATGGAGGAGAACCAAGTTTTTCTGCTGAAGTTACAGTCCCAATCACTGTTATGAATAAAGCCATGCCAGTTTTTGAAAAGCCTTTCTATAGTGCAGAGATACCTGAAAACATCCAGTTGCATAGCCCTGTTGTCCATGTACAGGCAAACAGCCCAGAAGGACTTAAGGTGTTTTATAGTATCACAGATGGAGATCCTTTCAATCAGTTTACTATCAACTTCAATACTGGAGTTATAATTGTTGTTGCCACTCTGGATTTTGAGTCCCATCCTGCCTATAAACTGAGCATACGAGCAACTGACTCTCTAACTGGGGCTCACGCTGAGGTGTTTGTAGATATAATAGTGGAAGATATAAATGATAATCATCCTCTGTTTACAAAGCTATCTTATACTGCAGTCCTTTCTGAGGCATCTGTAATTGGAACATCTGTTGTACAAGTTAGTGCTACAGATGCTGATTCTGGAACAAACAGAAGGATTTCCTATCACTTGGTTGAAAATAATAGCAAGAGTCACGAGTATTTCCACATAGATAGCAGCAGTGGGCTCATTCTAACGGCAAGAACTTTGGATTATGAACAGATCCAGCAACACCAATTACTAGTAAGGGCCATAGATGGTGGAATGCCCCCACTGAGCGGTGACATCATTGTAACTGTCAATATAACTGACCTCAATGATAACCCACCATTATTTAACCAACTGCTTTATGAAGCTAAAATTAGTGAACTGGCTCCCCGTGGACACTTTGTAACCTGTGTAAAAGCCTCAGATGCAGACAGTTCAGATGTAAACAAACTGGAATATTCAATTCTGACAGGCAATGATCACATGAATTTTGTAATTAATAGCAAAACTGGCATTATCTCCATCTCAAACCCACGCAAACAGACTCTGAAGCGTCTTTATAATCTTAATGTGTCTGTGTCTGATGGGGTCTTTAGAAGTTCAGCTCAGGTACAGATAACTGTTACTGGAGCCAATTTGCATAGCCCTGTTTTCAGTCAGAATGAATATGAAGTGGAACTAGCTGAAAATGCTCCATTGCATACCTTGGTGACTGAAGTTAAAGTGACAGATGAAGATTCTGGGACTTATGGACAAATCACTTATCATATTGTAAATGACTTTGCCAAAGATAGATTTTATACTAATGAGAGAGGGCAAATATTTACCTCTGAAAAGCTTGACCGTGAAACACAAACAGAAAAAGTAACTTCTATTAGTTTAATGGCCAAGGATGCTGGAGGAAAAGTTGCTTTTTGCAATGTTAATGTGATACTTACAGATGATAATGATAATGCCCCTCAATTCCGAGCAACAGAGTATGAAGTGAATATTGGATCTAATGTTCCAAGAGGAACATTTATCACTAAAGTTTTGGCATCTGATGCTGATGAGGGTACAAATGCAGACATTACATATGCCATTGAAGCAGAGTCTGAAAGTGTCAACGAGAATTTGGAAATTGATCCTTTGTCTGGTGTAATTACTACAAAAGAAAGTTTAATTGGTTTAGAAAATGAGTTTCTGAGTTTCTTTGTTAAAGCCCGGGATGGTGGATCTCCCCAAAAACAATCAGTGGTTCCTATCTATATTAGAATACTCCCACCAGAAGTGACTCTTCCCCAATTTGCAGAGCCATTTTATTCTTATACTGTTTCCGAGGACATTCCTATTGGCGCTGAGATTGATGTTATACACGCAGAACATAATCAAACATTAGTATACACTCTAGTTAAAGGGAACACTCCTGAAAGCAATAGGGATGAATGCTTTGTGATTGACCGACAAAATGGGAGACTGAAACTTGAGAAGAGTCTTGATCATGAGACAACTAAGTGGTATCAGTTTGCAGTGCTGGCACATTATACGAACGAAGGTTATAATGTTGTTTCCTCAGTAGATATAAGCATTCAGATAAAAGATGTAAATGACAATAAACCGGTTTTGGAGTCCAGTCCATATGAAGCATTCGTTGTTGAAAACATGCCAAGCGGAACAAGAGTCATCCAAGTGAAAGCAACTGACTTGGATTCAGGACTGAATGGGCAGGTTACATATAGTTTAGATCCATCACAAGAACTGGAAATCACAGAGTCTTTTGCCATAAACATGGAAACAGGTTGGATTACCACCCTCAAAGCGCTTGACCATGAGAAACGGGATAAGTACAAAATTACAGTGGTTGCATCTGATCGTGGTGAAAAAATTCAGTTGTCTTCTATGACAGTGGTTGAAGTTACTGTTACAGATGTGAATGACAATCCTCCACGCTTTACTGCGGAGATATACAAAGGGACAGTTAGTGAAGACGATCCACCTGGTGGTGTGGTTGCTATCTTAAGTACCACTGATGCTGATACAGAAGAATCTAACAGACAAGTCACCTATTATGTTACAGGTAAATGTTTTAAAACATTTAATATTAACTTGAGTTATAAAACTAGAATGAAGTGAGGTAACCCGCTTTAAAAAGATTACAAAATATTTGAAATGGGGCATATATGATATTTTTTTGAATTTTTAAAATGTTTCAGAAGCCATCAGAATGGATCACTTTTTTTACTTACCTTGTTTAAAAATAGTTTAGTTATCATTCATTTTGTCTTTGTGATATTTATATTTACAGGAGGAGATAGTTAGACTGAAATAAATTAGTGCAATGAAAAACAAAGCAAAAAAAAATCCATAAAATAATAGATGGAACATAGTTTTAATTAATCTTCAGTAGATTTTTTTAAAAATGTTTTTCTGTTTAGTGTAATTGTTTAAATATGTCGTCCTCTATAATGCTACATTAATCACCATGGCAACATTAATAGCAAATACTGAATGCACTTAAATTCTTTTTATGTGTATTTATATAAAACCTGATTTAAAATGCTACTTTAACCCGCCCCCCCCCCCCCCAAAAAAAAATCAAGATTTTTTTTTTTTTTTACAGAAAGCCATGAGGTGTGATTGTTGGGGTTTTTTAGATTTTTTTTTTCTCCTAAATAGTACCATTATCTCTTTTTGCTTGAATGACACATTTTTGACTGTTTAGGAGGTGATCCCTTTGGACAGTTTGCAGTTGAAAACTTGCAGAATGAATGGAAAGTCTATGTCAGAAAACCTCTGGATAGGGAAGAAAAGGACAATTACCTTCTAAACATTACAGCTACTGATGGGACCTTTGCAACAAAAGCTGTGGTTGAGGTTAAAGTCCTAGATGCTAATGACAACAGTCCTGTTTGTGAAAAGGTAGGCTTGAATTTTACATGGGCAGCCATTTTCAGTATATGTACACTTCCATTGTAAAATCCTCTTTATCCTAGGTGACCACTCAAGAGACTGAGAAAAATTGTTTTTTTTATGGAAGTGACTTTCTAATAAATGTGGAGAAGAAATTATTTGGGCCACTAAGACAAGAGGTTGCTGAATAAGGGCAGTCTCTTTACATTTCACTATAATTTAAAAACTCATAGGGCTGACCTAGCAACCTATTCATAACTCACTGTGCCACTATGCGGAGGACTGGAAGACAGTGAATTGATTTTCAGTTCTTAAGTTCCCATGTTAATGCAGGCATTGCAAAGATAAAGCAAGGAGAGAGCATGCTTTATGCTGCTGCCATGGCAGTGGATACTAACTGATTTCCATAGGAAGTGTGGCTCCAAAGAAGTCCAGGTACCTGCACTTGGCAGGATGATACTGCTGTGCACATGCTAATAGAGGTGGAATTAAAAGAGTGCTGTGCTCAGTGGTGCCGGAGCTATCCTTGATAGGAGTGGAAGGGTTGTACAGGCAAGGAAATTGCAGTGTCAAAGTCCTAAAATTCTGTAATCCATATATGTCCCCAAGCCTGCTGACAGAGCCATCCTTTGCCACTTTTGATTTTCTGATTTAAAAAAAAAATTTACTTCTGCCATCTCACCGATGAGATCTCACCTACGTCTTTAAAGCCTGTATGTGTTGTGTGTCTGTGTTTAATTGGAGACCTATAGGTCTTAAGCTGTTTTATAAAAGGGGTGAATCAATTCCTTGAAGGTCAGACCAGACCTGGGCAATATGACCTATCAGTAGCTCGAGATAGGAAGTTGAATGAAATTCACAACAGTAGGGGTGTGGATATCAGGAAATAATTAATCAGATGTTCAGGTGTTTGAAGCTCTTGGCTGTGCCTTGGCACTCAGAATCCTCGAGTTTGTGAATGTCAGTAATAAATAATTACTTCACTGAACAATTTATTAATGGTGAGGCAATTAATTAGAAAATCACGTCTTTATCATTTTCAGATGTTTCAGCCTCTGGTTCACTTCACATGTTCCAGAATCCTCTAATGTCAAGCAGATAATTTCATCTGTCCTTGTCCTCTTTTCCCTCCCCAATTAAGCATTGCTTCTCTAATGCATTTTAATCTTTCTTTAAAACTTTTTAGGCTTTATACACTGATACTGTTCCAGAGGATGCCCCTCCTGGCAAACTGATCATGCAAGTCTCTGCTACAGATGCAGATATTCGTTCCAATGCAGAAATTACTTATACACTGCATGGCACTGGAGCAGAAAAATTCAAGCTCAGTCCAGACACAGGTAAAATTCAGAATATATAATATTACATATAAAGTTGCATACACTACCTTTTAAAAAATATTTACAACTAAATAAAATGTATGTAAATGTTGATACTTAAATCAATATGTATGCGCAAAAACAAATGTTGTTTATTTTTAAAATGTTAATTCAATGTTAAATTGTTTTAGAGGAAAACAGTAAACATTCAGTATTTGGAGAAGAAATAAAGAAATGAACACACAATTAACTTGTGGATAGCCAGGAGATTTTGTGAAGGCCGAGGATATAAATAAGTTTTAAAAAAAAAATTTGATACATTCATGGACGATAGGTCCATCAAGATGGTCGGAGCACAACCCTATGCCTTGGGTGTCTCTAAACCTCTGACTGCCAGAATATGGGACAGAACAACGGGGGATGGATCACTCGATAATTTCTCCGTTCTGTTCATTCCCTCTAAAGCATCTGCTACTGGCCAATGTTGGAAGACAGGATACTGGGTCTAGATGGGCTATTGGTCTGACACAGTATGGTCATTCTTATGTTCTTGAAAAATATAAAACACCTTGAAGCCAAAAGTCATGTTTCTTTAATTGCTATCAGACTTCATGCCAAAGAAGTTCAGAATAAAAGGATACCTTAAATATTGTTCTTTTTCATATTTAATGTATTGGTTACTAACCATAGCTTTTGACCTGAAAAATAGCAAGTTTCATTTCAGTCAGATTCTGGTGGCCAACCCTCTGGCTGGATTTAAATCTTGCTGTACACATAGAAAATAGTGCAAAAGGGAGGTCCAGTGTTCTCAAAGCTTTGCAGCTAGTGGCAGGGAATTAAATAGGATGAGTGAACCAGAACCACCCCAGGCTTGCTTGGAAGCATTAAGTGAGTGGTCTGCACTCCGTCACACTCTTATTGGTTGGTTTCCATGCCACTCAGAGCTACTTAAGCAAGAGTTAGGTCAAGCTGGACCACTTTGAGGGCCTAAGCATCCCACTCTCCAGTCCAATGCAATGCAGGGTGCAGAAGCAAAGGGTGACAAAAATAAAGCAAAGTAAATGGTGGAGCCATAGGGACAGAGCCAAGGGTAGGATCCCCATGCAAGGATTGCAACTTAATGGCCTGAGAGAGGAGCTTGTGGATTTCCTAGGTGTTTGGGCAAAGGGGAGGTCTCCCCTACCAAATCACTGGCAAAAACTCTCATTTTTGTTTTTAGTACATAATGAAGCCTTCCCTTACTCCAAACCATTTGTAACCTTCACATGACCATCTCTTCCTTTCCTCACTCCAGGGATAACATGTCATACATTTTCTTCTAACTTTGCATTTCATTAAAGCAAGGATGCAAACGTTTCTTTTATTTAAAATGTTTGTTTTCAAATAATGCACCATGTATGTGTATGCATAGATGTATATGTTCTGTGTTTTGCGTGCTACATATTTGGTCAATTGCAATTTTAGAGGAATTTTTTAGAAAGCAAAAGGTTTCAGTGTTTAATGTTTATAAGCTGAACAGACAGCCATTGACGTGTTTTGCCCAATATGGGGCTCATTAGTGTAGTGCAGCTGTTGTCTCAGCCATTGACAAAATTATCCTCAAAAGGAAAATGGTTATTTAGCTTCTGTAAGTAAAAAAGAAGAAAGATTTTATAAAAACATCATGGTACAAATCATTTTGGATGCTTAATTCTGGGGACTCAAGTAAGTCCATTTATTTTACATCTGTTGTTCTGTTTATAGGTGAACTGACCACATTAGCACCACTTGATCGTGAGCAGCAAGCAGTTTATAATCTTTTAGTCAAAGCCATAGATGGAGGAGGAAGATTCTGCAAGGCTAATGTTATTCTTACTCTAGAAGATGTGAATGATAATGCCCCAGAGTTTACAGCTGATCCTTACTCCATTACAGTGTTTGAAAACACTGAGCCTAAAACACTGTTGACAAGAGTGCAGGCTACAGATGTGGATGCAGGTACATGTTACTTAACTATATTTACTAATTATAGTAATCATTAGCTAGTGGAGATGTAGATGTGTCTTTCAGTGGAACTTGTAGGAACTCAGTACCTCTCAGGATCAGGTCGCTAAATGGTATGTTTAGGTCTAGTAAATTCAATACAATTTTCATCTTAGTAGCTTTGAAAGTGTGTACTTGTGCCTGTATCTAGTGCTGTGCAGGATATAGTTTTCACACTTGAAAAAAATTTGAAACTTCAAACATTTTTCCCATTACACATCGGGATGAAACCAAAATCTTCTGGATTTTTTTTGTGAAAAAAACAGAGGAAGAGGGAGGCTCACCCACCACAGAATAGCCAGTAGCCCAGTGGTTAAGGTACTCAGCTGGCAAGTGGGAGACCCTCGTTTAAGTCCTTGTTATGCCTGATTCAGAAGGGCCTTGAATCTGGGTCTCCAACATTCAGGTGAGTACCCTAAGCACCAGGCTGATGGCTGTTCTAGGGTGGGTTTCTCCCTCTGTCTGGTTTGATGAGAATTTCCATCCTAGTCCTGAGAAATATCAGGTTTCGATGAATCTGTATTTTCTGACAAACTGTGTCATCAAAAAATTCCCAGCCAGCTCTATTTGTAACTAATTGTGTGCAAAATATGGAGGGGAGTGAAAAGTGTGGGCCTGAGTCTCCTCTCACATACACTAATTTTACAATGTTGTAAGTTCGTTGGCTTAGTACTTATTTTCAGGCTCTCTGTGCTCGAGGGAGTGTCTAACAGAAGTCACATTTTTAAAAAATGACCCTCAGTCTAATAGATCATGACAGTATCATACAGTATTGTACTGTTATATGATATGCAGTGGTATTGAGATAAGTAGTTCATCATTGTTTAGCTATAAAGTGCTGTGTGAATATGGCCTGAATTTGACATTAAAACTAACTTAGAGTTACGCTTTGTGCTTATAAACTCAACAGGAGAATTACAGAAGCATATGATTTCTGTGTTTGAAGGCACAACACTGTCCCATACGTGTCAAGTCTTGATAGTCAAGTTGTAATATTTGGTATTGCCTCAGTGCTAAGAAAAACATTATTTATAATGATAAAGTTAAATTGCATAATAGAAGGTAGCAGCAGAGAGCCAGTTTCATACTTTGCCAGTCTCTGGGGCTCATAAGCAAACTGAATGGCACAAAATGCTATGTTGTTGTTTTAATACAGAACTCTTGCCAGAGAATGTCGTTCATCTTGTGTACTTGATTCTTAAATAAACTTACTGGATTAGAGCCTAGTTATTTGATGCAACCTGGCCTTTGTGTGTGTGTGTATAATATAATATTTTTAAAGGATTTCACCCTCTAAAGCAGAAATTAACATTTTGAAGTTCTAATTAAATTTCTATTACTACCCGATATTTTCATATTAACAGAGACTGTGAATAAAACAGATAGCTACTTCAGTCTTTCTGGAGTAGAAGTTACAAATCTATAGCTTATGATATAGTTTATACCATATCAGTAGCTTCTACTCTTGACTGTAGCCACTGTAGTTATATAAATTTGCTTTAATGTGCATGTCAGTGTTAAGAATACACATGAAAAAAGTGTAATCTAGATTAATCACTATAGCAATGCATTTTAGCTGTCATTTCATGTTCCATAAAAAGCTTTTCTGTTTTTAAATGCAGGGATGAACCATAAAATTCGCTACTCACTAGTGAACTCTGCTGATGGGCAGTTCTCTATTGATGAATTCTCTGGAATTGTTCGGTTGGAGAAGCCTTTGGATCGGGAGTTGCAGGCAGTGTACACTCTGACTTTAAAAGCTTTAGATCAGGGTTTACCTAGAAGGCTGTCCTCTATTTGTAGTCTTGTGGTTTCTGTTTTGGATATAAATGACAATCCACCTGTATTTGAATATAGAGAGTACAGTGCCACTGTATCAGAGGACACTTTAATTGGAACAGAAGTTCTTCAGATTTATGCTGCTAGCAGGGACATTGAAGCCAATGCTGAGATCACCTATTCAATAGTCAGTGGAAATGAACATGGAAAATTCAGTATTGATTCAGCAACAGGTAACAGAACATAAGGGTGAATTAACAGAAGCATGTGTGTTAATGTATATTTAGCTGTATCATTTTCACCAAGCAGTGTTATTACACATCATGCAACTGATAAGCCAAGCAGATAGACTTAAAACATATGTCCTGTAAAGTCAGTGATATCTTAGCCTGATGTGTTTTGTTAGTGTCTGCTGAAATGTTCATTCGTTTAAAAATAGTCTTGGAAAGGAGTGTAATATATGAAAAATTAACTGTATGTAATGTTTTTGATAGCTGCTATTTAGGATACCCTTACTTAGTCTACAAAGTAGAGTAGAAGTTTCCTAACCAGTGTGTTCTCCACGATGCCAAAAATAAAAGAACAAAAACAAAAAACAACTAATATAATTACAGGTAACAGTCTGTTCATAAAAGCCATTATGTATAATCTAAATGAGGTTTTGTCAAAGAAAGACCTGAGATTAAACCGACAAGGAAAATTGATCATTGGTCCTCAAAGATGAAAATTTTAAAAGAGTTGGTGTGGCATTAGGGAAAGATAGAACTATGTTACCCATCAATGTATCCAGCCTAAAGATGAAGGATTTAAGGACTGAAAGTCAATGGGACTGCGGAACTAAGTCACTTAGTTGCTTTTAGAAAGGGAGTACTTGTGGCACCTTAGAGACTAACCAATTTATTTGAGCATGAGCTTTCGTGAGCTACAGCTCACTTCATCGGATGCATACCGTGCATCTGCAGTTTCCACGGTATGCATCCGATGAAGTGAGCTGTAGCTCACGAAAGCTCATGCTCAAATAAATTGGTTAGTCTCTAAGGTGCCACAAGTACTCCTTTTCTTTTTGCAAAGACAGACTAACACGGCTGTTACTCTGAAACCTGTCATTAGTTGCTTTTGAAAATTGTGTCCAGTTCTACTACTTTAGTAAAGAGTAACTTATACCTCAGTTCTCCTTACAGCATAAGTCCTGTATATTCTGTAGCGTTTTTGCAAAAGGTGTTTTCAAGAAAAAGAGTTTCTCTCTCCTAAGGCCTTATTTGCACACACAAGTTGTACTACTTTGGTTATTGTTAAAATGGTACAACTCCTTCCCCACTCCCCACATGTAGTTATACTGGTATAAAAGTGCTTATACCAGTATAACTTATTCTCATATGGGAAGAGAAACAAACTATACTGGAATTAGGCACCTTCATGTAAATATAACTGTGTCTGGTATAACAGTGTGGTACCATTTTGGTTTAAAAAAAAAAAAAATCAGACTCCTAACCAAAATCCTTCTACTGGTACAAAACCTGTGTATAGCCCAGGCAGTTCTATTGCTCCCACTCCGTACTACACACTTGACATAATACTCTTGTATTTTTGACATCAAAGCTGGTTTCTGTTTAAATGAAATCAAAGGTTATTTCTCATATTTTATTTATTTTGATGGAAAATGAAAACAGGACATGTTTTTTCTGACTCTTGTTTTCCTAGAAAGTGAGTTGGATCCGAGACAGTTTTTCGCTCCAGCAGCAGTAGCTTCTAAATGTTTAGGGTTTGATTTCATAGAATCATAGAATATCAGGGTTGGAAGGGACCTCAGGAGGTCATCTAGTCCAACCCCCTGCTCAAAGCAGGACCAATCCCCAACTAAATCATCCCAGCCAGAGCTCTGTCAAGCCTGACCTTAAAAACCTCTAAGGAAGGAGATTCTAGCATTTCATTGCTGTGTATCTCCCATTTTACACTGTCTTAACACAGGGATTAATCAGGTCATTGGGCTGTTTGGAAATGAATTAAAACAAACTGAAAAGCAATAGTATGTAATAGTACAGTAATATCAAAGTATGAAAATATGTGATTTTTCTTTGTAGGAGCCATTTTTATTATTGAAAGCCTGGATTATGAAAGTTCCCATGAGTATTACTTGACAGTGGAAGCCACAGATGGAGGCACACCTTCACTAAGTGATGTTGTAACAGTGAATATCAATGTAACTGATATCAATGATAACACTCCAGTGTTCAGCCAAGACACCTACACAGCAGTAATAAGTGAGGATGCCATGCTTGAACAATCGGTCATTACGGTACGTATTATCATGTGGTTTTGTTTTTGTTTTTCCTCTGTTTTATTCAGTTGTGCCAATCATAGTTTCTCTCTTGGAGAAATAAATATTAATTTGAAGGTGGCCACAAATGAATGGATACCGATTTGCTATGTAGTAAATTGTTAACCTTTTAAGAAATCTTTCACAACTGGGAATATAAAACATATAGGGAAAGTGCAGAATATTTTGTACTAGTTGTAATCCATTTATGTGAATTATGATTTCATTTTCAGAGAGATTCCAGGGCAATTAATTTAGCTGATTTCCGTAAAATCCAAATATTGGAGTTTTTGCCTTGATAACTCTGTAATATGCTAGACTTGAAACAGCTGTGCTTTCCATTAGAATGAATTTATTGAAAGAGCACCAGTATCTACCTAGATGAGTTTTAAATGAAAATATGACGTCCTCTAGGTTATGGCAGATGATGCTGATGGACCTTCAAACAGTCACATTCACTACTCAATTATAGATGGCAATCAGGGGAGTCCTTTTACAATTGACCATACCAACGGTGAAATAAAAGTGACTAAACTTCTAGACCGAGAAGAGGTAAGTAAGTTTTATACTTTTTTTTTTTTAATTCAGTTGGTACGATTAAAATACAGGTAATTTACACTGCTATTTTCCGAGGTGATATTTATGTAAATTCTGATGACTTCAGGTGTTTTAAAATATAGGTAAATGTAATTTTTTCAATACGGACACTTTAAAGAAGTGACGCCATCTATTTATGGCATTAGTTTGTGTTTGTTTTATTCAGATTGGAAGAGAGTCTTTTATTAATTGTAGTATTTGATATATATTAGAGCTTTGTTCTTGGTCTGAAGTACCAGTGTATTATGTGGGTTCAAATATTTTTCTCACTTAATAAAAATTCTTCAGTTTGTCACTTTTTTCTTTCTTTTAATGAATGTGTGGATTTTTTTTTTTTTTTAAGATTTCAGGATACACCTTGACAGTTCAAGCTTCAGATAATGGAAATCCATCCAGAGTCAACACAACTACTGTAAACATTGATGTATCAGATGTAAATGACAATCCTCCAGTATTCTCAAAGGGGAACTATAGTGTTATCATCCAGGTAATCTAGCACATCTAAACATAGCACTATAGATTTTATGACAATCAAACTAAGTACAGTTTTTGGATTTAATCTGTGACTTGAAAATTTTTGCAACAGAAAAAAATATATATTTTTTATTATTTAAGGCTGAATTAATATAAATGGGACTGTTTACCTAAGTGCTTATCAGTGTAAATAAGTGTTGTAAAATCAGCACCATATTGTGCAGCCTTATTACAAAAGTTGCAGAGAAATACTTCATTCATAGGCTGTGTCACTTTTAACATGTACGTTATTCTATTTTTATTTTGGGTTACACTGTAACATTGTACAATGTTACAATGTAACATTCAACATACATATACAGTACAGCTTAAAAATACATACATTACAAATTGACCTATTTTGCTAATCACGGATAGAGATTATGCTTAGAAAACTATATTTTGACTGCTCTGTTGTTGTAAAGTAGGTGTTCTGTACTCCTGCACATAGACCATTATTTAATTCATGTAGCTCCATAGCCCTCTTTGGCTGATTAAGAGATGAGGCTGAGCAGCTGTAAAGGAAATGTCATTCACATCTCACAGGGTACAGATGGTAGATGTGAACTGATGTTTTGAGGATTTAAGTTTTGAAACAAGGAGATAGAGGTAGCAGGAATACTCAGAATAAAATATAACAAAATAACATGATATTAAAGTAACTCTCTGAAAATAAGAAACCTTTTTTCATTGGGTATGCCCTTCATATGTATGCCAGGGGCATGACACAAATTTGAATTGGGCAGAACATAATGGCACTGGAAAAGAGATTAAATAAGCAAGTATTCCTGACTTAGGGAAACCCTGAACCATATTTCACTCATGTTGATGACTGATCATAGCTAACTTGTCTGTTTGCCTGTTGTGGTTTATGCCTTTGTCCTTGCATATGAAAATAAAAATAGTTAGGTGCTCAAAGTTCTCCATAAAAAAAGCGGGGGCAGCCAAAAAATTTTTTTCTTGGGGTGGCAAAAATCCTAGAGCCAGCCCTGTTTCAAGGCCAAGACATTTTTTAACACAATAAGCCAGAAGAACTGGAAAAATTTCCAGGAAGTAGAAAAAACAACTGTTGTTTGACACTGTGATACCAATTGACTTTTTTCTGTTGTGGAAAGGAAATCCAAATCAGAGTATCTCGCTAATTACATTGTTATAATGAATCTGTGTGATGTAATATTTGTATATGTTTATAGGAAAATAAGCCTGTTGGATTTAGTGTGCTCCAGCTTACAGTGACAGATAAGGATTCTTCCCATAATGGTCCACCTTTCATCTTCACCATGCTGAGTGGAAATGAAGAGAACGCTTTTGAGATTAACCACCAAGGAGTGCTTACCACATCTGTTGCACTGAAACGCAAAGTGAAGGATCATTATTTTCTCCATGTTAAGGTATGAGAGGCTTATCTCTAGCCAGTTTGCATTTTTAACCAGTTTAATTACCCAGTTCACTTTTTCCCTGCGGTTGGAGGATAGCCATTTGCATATTGGTGACATGACCCGTATATCCCAAGTAGTGATTCTTGCAATGAGATCTCCACAGGCAAACCCCATTGACTCCACAGGCAAACCCCATCAGCAGGACTCCAAGCAGGTCCGGGGTCTGTCTTTGTGGATTTCATTGGAGGATTAAGGCATATGTGAAGAGTAAATAGGGTGAACATTTGTCCTAGGGTGTTTGTTCACCCCTTTGTTTTGTGTCTATTTTTCAGAATTCTGTCCCTCTTCTTCATTTCTTATCAGGCATTTTACTGCACATGAAAACAGCCATACTCTAGATCAGTGGTTCTCAACCAGGGGTCTGTGGCCCCCTGGGGGGGGCCTCGAGCAGGTTTCAGGAGAGCCGCCAAGCAAGGCTAGTGTTAGACTTGCGGGGGCCCAGGGCAGAAAGCTGAAGCCCGATCTGAAGCTGGGGGCCCTGAGCCCTGCCACCTTGGGCTGAAGCCTGAGCATCTTAGCTTCGTGGGGGCCTCTGTGGCACAGAGCCCCAGGCAGTTGCCCTGCTTGCTACCCCCTAATGCCAGCCCTGGCTTTTGTATGCAGAACATCAGTTGTTGTGGCACAGGTGGTTTGTTGAGTTTTTATAGCATGTTGGGGGGCCTCAGAAAGAAAAAGGTAGAGAACCCCTGCCCTAGATCTGTAGTGCTGTTCCTGAGACCATCTACTGGTGGTAATAGAGGGCATTGTCTTGTTGCATCCTTCTTCCTATTGTGGCTTCCAACTGAAACCTGGAGGAATAAGCTAGAGAATGCTCACATGCTCATAACAGGGGTTAATAAAGGCTTCACAGCATTGCAGCGCTGAAATATTACGTAATGATTTAAAAAACACTTTTATATAGCACAATCTTCTTTTCACATGGCTCTATATAAGTACAATAGCAATACAGTTTTGGTTCTTATGATACACATCAGATACTAATTTACATGTTGTATTGTAACAGTGTTTCCACACAATGGATTAGATTCTCATCTGATGTAAATCAGCATATTTCATTGATTCTCTTTAAGTCAATGGAACTGCACAGATTTTACAACAGCTGAAGATCTGGCTCTGATATTGTAACTTTTTCAAGTGCCAGATGTTTTTTATACTTTGGCTTAATCTCTAACCCAACAGGCTGCTATCAAAGCAATCTACAATAAAGGGAAGATGATCTAACTCAATAAATCTCACTTTCTTTGATAGCTTAGTTTTCCCAGATACGTTTTTATATCTGTTAGATGACTGTGCCATAAGAAAAGATCAGATGACTCTTCATTGTCTTATCAGATGTTATTTAATTCAGCTATAATCTGATAAATAAGATAACTATGAACGGAGGAATCAAGATCCTAGGGCTAAAAAAATTTTCCCAAAATTTTACAAGTTTTCAGGACTTACTTCATTTGACTCAGACATTTCTAGACTTCTTGTTTTGGGAGAAATCTTCTGCTCTGTTCCTACACATTCTTTAAAAGCCAATAACAATTTCTCTCCCCAAAGCTCCAGATTATTCCTGTAACTAATATTTAACATGCATGAGAAAACAGAGCTTTGCTTTCCACTAAAGCTGGATGTGGAAACTGTTTTCCCATTCTGCAAAAATAAATTGAGATTTCCAACATTTTCCTTTTCCACAATGGGATGAAACTGCAAGCTTTCCCATTTTTTCCATGAACAGAGAGGCACCCAAGAATAGGTATTAGGCCAAGTGGTTAGGGAAGTCTCCTGGGATGTGGGAGACCTCTGAACCAGTCAGAGTAGGGACTTGTACCAGGGTCTCCCACTTCCCTAACCGCTCGGCTAACTGCCAGGCTACTCTGCGGTGAGTGTCTTTTTCTCTCTGGTTTTGAACAGGAATTCCATCCTCAGAAACCCTGTTGAAAGCAGCCTTTTCCCACAGAAAGTTTGTCTGACGAATTGGCATTTTCAGACAAAATAATGCTTCATCAAAAAATTCAGATAAGCTGTACCTCCTACTTCTTAATGCAGGGGCCTGGAGAAGTCCTGTCCACTTTTCTGTGTATGCTGATTCAGTCCATATTGAGATAACAACCATACCATACTTACCCTAAGCAGGAAGAGAAAAGAGAGAGCTGTGGTTTACTTTTGAGTGTCATACACAGATGCTATGGTAATGGGCACCAGTATAAGAACCAGTATAGACAGAATCGATCATTTGAATGCAGCCCAAGACTTGGGATGTAGGGAGGAGGTGGTCGGGGTAAGAAAAGCATTTGAGGAACACAGATCTTAAAAACAGTCTCTATACATTCCTGCATTACCTAAGGCTTACAGATTCCCTGGATCGAGAGAAAGATAGAGCTCCTTCAGATGCCTCTGTAGAGCTATTCTCTGTGTCAGTCTGTCCCCCAACAGCCTCTGACAATTGATGTTTTTCTGGGGGCCCCCAATTTTCTAGGAGCCCCTGGGCCGAGCATCTATCCATGCCTCCTCCCCCGCAAGACCAGGTGGAGAGGTGGCCAGCTCACTCCTACCCCTCCGCGCCGCACCCCATCATTGCCCGCCCACCCAAATGTCCCCTCCTGCCTACTCCACTGCTGTAACAGCGGGTCCCCAGTATAGGTCGTTTTGGTATCTGTTGCCCTTTTCAAGAACACAACCCCAATGTATACCGGGGACCTGCTGTACCTGAGTCTTGAGTCAGACCAAGGACTTCATCCTGAATCTCCCACATCCCAAGTGCGTACTCTAACTTAGCGAGGGAAAGACTATCCTATAGCCTCGTGGCTAGGGCACCAGGCAGAGCAGGGTTTTGAGGTAGGCTTTTTTGAGGTGTGTATCTCTGGTTTGCACAAAAATTTCCATCCTGGACCTGAGAAACCTTCCTGATTAAAGCACTGTCTGAACTGATACGTTTCCACAAGAAGTTTCTGGCAAAAATGTTGTGGCACAAAATTCCTAACCAGCTCCATTTAAAATACTATCAATATATTTATTTTAAATATAGCCACATTAGTTAATTCTTCTTACTACTTTTTTTCTACATGCCCCTTTGTTCTTTTTTATTCTCTCTCTTTTCTCCATTTTTACCTATCCCCCAGATCTGAATTCTGCCCTTTGTTTTAGAACAACCAGTCAGAAATCTAGGCAAAACCAAACATAACATGTGCTTGAGTCCTGTCTCCTTCTGTAAACATATGGGTTACTAAAAGTCAGCTTTCCAGACATAAGCCCATCTTTCTAAAATAATTATACTATATTAAAATGGTAAATTATTGCATACGTGTAAAACCTTTTTATAATCTTATGTTCAGATTTTCATAAGTTTGGGTTTCTGTTTCTGTATGAAAATATAAAATGATTTTCCTGTGCCTGTCTCCAAGAGCACTAACCCTCTCTAGCAGTAATACAATAACTGTAGGGATACTTTTTACTACAACATAGGATTTTCCTGTGCCACTCTGTATTGTGTGTGCTATTAGAGTTACAATGCTCACATTTGCTGTCTGTGACAGAACTCTGCTCCAGAGAGGTAATGCAAAGAGAAGAACTGAGAAGGGAAGGAAGAGAAAAATGGAAGGGAAAGGAGGGGAGGAGATTATCTCACTCTATTTTTCCTCTCTTTGTATCACAATATGTGTCCTTGTGCTAGAATGGGTTGTAGGTTCGCCGGCATCATGTTTAAAAAAATCTTTGGATTTTGTTGCAGCTAGACAGTCTGATACTGTTGAAGATAATTATTATAGTTATTTGAAGCAAATATCATCACAGGATGTTTTTCTTCATCACAATGACAAATCATGAAACACAATATAATTAAACATAACTTTCTGCCTTTTCAATTTAATGTAATGTTTGGCATTTCACAATTTGGATTTGTTTTAACTGAGGTTCTCCCAATGACTGTATGGAGAAGTGTGTTTGGATGTTTGTTGCATGAATCATTGTGGCTTTGTAGGATATTTCCATGTTTGAAATACAAGAATACTTCAAGCGCCATCTGCTGTCTGAAACCAGCTACTGTGCATTTCTTATTTGTTAACACATACCTGGAAATGCAAAGAAATCTACTCTTATAAACAGTGTATCTGTTTAATCTTTGATTATCTGAATTTTTTTTAGATACTTAGTGAATCACTAGGACTTGAAACTTTATTTCAGATCTTTAGCTTTTCATAGTTGCTGTGATATTATTGCCTGAAAACTATGAATCAGTGGCTAGTATTGTGTAATAGTGTGTTTGGAGCTTCACATTGACAACTTTTCCCCCTATTTTAATAAATAACAGTGACGGTATTAAACAGTGTCCTTGCTGCTTTATCAGTTTAAATTTTATTGCACAGATAATAGAAATACATAAATAATTTCATAATTATATATATAATCTATAATTTTGATTATGAATTATTTACGTTGTTGCTACTAGGTTTTCTCTCAAGCACTGTGTTATGTATGAAACTTTAATAAGGCATCTTCTTATAAGAAAAACAATATATGTTCCTGAATCAGTATCTTGCAAGAGTGTTTTACTCTCTACAGTATAGTAAATGTTTCTGTTAAAAGCTGATGAAACAAAGCAAAAATCCATTCTTTATCTCTCTATTTTCTAATAGGTGGCAGATAATGGAAAACCACAGTTGTCATCTTTGACTTACATTGACATTAGAATTATTGAGGAGAGCATCTATCCTCCAGCAATTCTGCCACTAGAAATCTTTATTACAGCCTTTGGAGACGAATATTCAGGTGGTGTCATTGGGAAAATCCATGCAACAGATCAAGATGTTTATGATACTTTAACATACAGTTTGGATCCCAAGATGGAATCCTTTTTCTCTGTCTCTAGCACAGGTGGTAAACTGATAGCACACAAAAGGCTAGACATAGGACAGTACCTCCTGAATGTCACTGTTACAGATGGAAGATTTACTACTGCAGCTGACATTACAGTGCACATCAGACAAATCACAGAAGACTTGCTAAACCACAGCATTGCTATACGCTTTGCAAACCTCGCTCCTGAAGAATTCATTGGTGACTACTGGCGCAATTTCCAGAGAGCTTTAAGAAATATTTTGGGTGTGAGAAGAAGTGACATACAGATTGTTAGTTTGCAACCCTCTGATCCTCCTTCAAACCTCGATGTACTACTGCTTGTTGAGAAATCTATTAGTTCTCAACATCCAACCAGAATTCTGCTCCAGAAGATAAACTCCTCTGTAGCTGACCTTGAAGAGATCTTAGGTGTCCGGATACTTGACATTTTCCACAAGCTTTGTGCAGGCCTGGATTGTCCTTGGAAATTTTGTGAAGAAAAAGTGACAGTAGACAAGAATTCCATGTCAACCCACAGCACAGCCAGGCTGAGTTTTGTCACTCCACGTCATCACAGAACAGCAGTTTGTCTTTGCAAAGGTAAGGAAAAGATGTACCCTGAAAATAAATGGTATCATTTCAAAAAACCAGAGACATTAATGATACGTTCATTTAATAGTCCAAACACTAAAAATATGCTATAGCCACCATTGACACGATTGCGCCATTTCATGCTAAATAAGAGAAGAATAAGGAAATGATTTCAGGGTAGTTCTTGCCCCACATACAGCTGTCCACATTTTGATAGCTTATCCAGTGTAAACCCATAAGAGGGTTTTTTGTTTCTCAAGCATTCTACTTATTTGTTTTATAAAAGTGAACATCCCATTTTGCAGCCCTACCTTGCTTCATGATTGAAGGCTAGGATAGTTGCCTGTCTTTTGACATGCAAGTCCCCACAAAGCACCTGTCTATCTCCCGGGTGCTGCTTAGAATGTTGCTCCACACAACATCTGGACAGTGCCAGGAGCCTTACCTTCAACTGGGATAGTAAAACATGGCTGCAGAACAAGAGATATCAGGCCGGACCTTTCCTGGAAGTAAATGAAGCTATGCTGATTTACAGCAGGTGCAGATCTGGCCTATGAATCTTAAAAAAAAAAAAAAATAGGTACAGTATTATTTTCTAAAATAACTAAGGTTTTATAGTAGGTGAGGGATCACATCTTTTGATGGCCTTTTTAAAAAAAAAAAAAAAAAAACCTCCACAGTTTGGGGGATTAAAAAAAAAACCACACTAAAATAATATCTATCTGGATTTACCTCAGTAAACAGGCACATTTTTGTTTCAGAGTTTCTGCCGGCAGGAGTTGAAATCATGACTGTTCAGGAATTCCATAGCTACCGAATGTACTTGCTGCCTAGTCTATTTTTCTTGTCAATTACCCAACATAACTACCACTTTACTCTCCCATTGTCTAAAGTTAAGAATTTTGTTTTGTATTTTAAGTTCAAGGTGGTTTTGCTTTAAATTACCATGCCCGAAAAATAAACCACTTGTTCTGTTTTACAGAAGGGAAGTGCCCCCTTGTGAATAATGTGTGTGAAGGAAATTCATGCCCCGAAGGTACTGAATGTAAAGCAGATCTTAAGGAAGGAAAGTACACCTGTGTTTGCCATAGTGACAAACCTGGCCAGTGTCATGGTGAGATTTTAATTCTGATAAGTCTTTGGATAAGTCTGCAGTACTTTGAAAGGGAACTTTGGCTTTAATCTTGTGTTTAAATCGTTTCATGCTTGTCTATCTTTTTTAAGCATCAGTTGGTTCATCGGTGACATTTACTGGGAGCAGCTATGTAAAATATCGTCTCTTGGAAAATGAAAACAAAGAGGAAATGAAGCTCACAATGAGGCTTAGAACATATTCAACCCATGCAGTTGTCATGTATGCCCGAGGAACAGACTATAGTATCTTAGAGGTATATTATAATCTACCATTGCATAGATCTCTACCTCAGAGTTTGCTTTTACATCAGCCGAATTAAAAGATATTTTTATTACCAGAGTTTAAAGATTTAATAATTCCACCATTGCAGAATTCTCATAATGACTATTGCCTTCAAAGTAAAAAAATTTGTTATTTATCCAGATGACAGCAAACATTTAGCAAAAGATTTTTTAATGTGTAATAATTCCTTTTCTTTAATAAAACTGATCCTTCGCTCTTGTTGCAGCTGATGGTATTTGTCTAAAACTATCAACTTTAAAATAAGGATCAGTCTTTTTTTTAAATATACTGATATATCATACAGAAACGATATTTAAGATATATTCTTGAAACAGCTCCCAAGTGGGAACATTGAAGAGGGAGACCCTGGTTCTTCAAACAGTCTGTCATGTCCTTTACCACAGGAAAAAATAAAGACAAAGTAAAGCACACACATTTTAATTAAGCCAGACAAAGAGCCATATGCGCAATGATTCATCATCATCATCATGAATGTGTTTGAAATATAACATCAATAAACCTGCCGTATGAACATCTAATAATGCTTTGTCATTTCTTTAACATAATTGGAAACCTCTACTGGCATAAATATTTAGCATATTTGCTTAAGGTGACAGTGTTGGTTGATTGTCACAGAGTAACAGAAAAGCTAATGATATGTTGGTGTTTATTCTGTTTTTGTTTTTCCCCTATATAGATTCACCATGGGAGGCTACAATATAAATTTGACTGTGGCAGTGGTCCTGGCATTGTCTCAGTTCAGAGTATTCAGATTAATGATGGTCATTGGCATTCAGTGTCTCTTGAAGTGGATGGAAACTATGCCCGGCTGGTTCTAGACAGGGTGCACACGGCATCTGGTACTGCTCCTGGCACGCTTAGAACACTAAACCTAGATAACCATGTGTTTTTTGGTGGACATGTTCGGCAACAAGGTACAAGGCATGGGAGGAGTCCACAGGTCAGCAATGGTTTCAGAGGATGTATGGATTCCATTGTACTTAATGGGCAAGAGCTACCACTAAACAGTAAACCGCGGAATTATGCACATATGGAAGAATCTGTAGATGTATCTCCTGGATGTTTACTGATTGCTACTGAAGGCTGTTCAGGCAGTCCTTGCCAGAATGGAGGCATATGTAATCCACTGCCCAATGGAGGTAGGCTTTATTTATTCTTTTGCTGGTTGTTTTAAGTCACTTTTCCAATCCTCTGATCCTGGGCCAGCTGGAGATGCCCCCGGAGGAATTTTTAAGTTTTTTCTAAGAGGGTTGTTGAGTGGTTGTGGGTTCTGGAATTGTTTATATTGCTATTAACAAATATTGTCTCTATCCAAATGCCATTTCATGTTGTTTTTTCTATTTGTCTGATTAAAAAACTTGAGAAGTTAGACTTCCTTTCCCTTCAAAGGAGATACTGACTGCAAACCCTGCTCCTTCTCCCTCCCTCTCCTCCCCTCCCCCCCCCCCCCCGGTAAGTTTGAAATGGTAGATTCTTTGATACAGTGTTTGCTTGATTTTAGGTTATTATTGCAAGTGTGCTGCTTTGTTTATGGGAACCCATTGTGAAGTGAGTGTCAATCCATGTGCCTCCAATCCTTGCCTTTATGGTGGCACTTGTATTTCGGTCAGTGATGATTTTGTCTGCCAATGCAGAGGACAGTACAGTGGTCAGAGGTACGTCTTCATTGTTATAAAAATGCAGTCATTACATTCAATAACTATACTCTTCATATAAATGTATAATGTGGTACTGTAACAAGAATGCCTCTGGGGTCCTACAATATAAATAAGAGTCTGTATATCCTCTCCCATTTACTTATTTAGGGCCTGACCCTGTGAGGACACCTTTGTGTCCACTGAAGTCAGATGAAGTTGATGGCACCCAACACCTTACAGGATCAGGCCTGTAGTTTGTACCACTTATGGGAAGTAGTAATTTATACATTTTTTTCCCTTTCCAGGTGTCAGTTGGGTCCATATTGCAAAGATAACCCTTGCAAAAACAGTGGCAAGTGTATTGATAGTTTGGATGGGCCCGTTTGTGAGTGTGAGGCTGGTTTTCGTGGAGAAAGGTTAGTAGCTTTGTACATCTGGTTATATTTACAGTTTTAGCAACATTACTTTTATTAGCACATAGCTGATTCGTACAAACATAAGAACGTTTAGCCTGGGCCAGAACCCTTAGAATTTCGTAACAATGAAAAAAAAAATTGCAGGAGGATTCTGTCACTCAGATTTAATTATGCTCAGTATTTCCCACCCTTAATAGTTCTAAAATAGGTGATTACCTTGTATGCACAATGTTTATATCTTACTCAAGTACACATTAGAGGTATATCTGGATTCCTTCATGATAAATACTGTCCAGAATATTAAAACTTCAAAGCTCTCATAGTAGTACATCACAATGCAAACAACATAAATTTGGAAGCTGTATTCTTTGCACATTTGATCATTGTAACCGCACTGTCTTAAGAGAAGAGAATTTCTTTTAGGACTGTCTTTTCCATATCAGCCTAGTGTTGAATTTATAGACCTAATTTCCCTTCCTCTTGGGAGGAGGAAAGACTCATCAGTATGTTAATATTTTCAGTTTGTACATTTGTAAATAAGGAAGCACTAACATTTTTGTATCAGGATCAAAAGAGGCAGTTTTATCCTAATCTGTTTTTAATCAACTTATGCCTTCATGGAAAATTGAAAATGTCATTTGCAGTTCATTCTGTAAACTCCGGCAATGTGTTTTCCTTATTCACACTATATTTCAGTTGTTTCCGAGCAAATTGCTCAGAAACATAATTTTGCAGCAGCTTGGCAGCAAAAAGCATTAGAACTTCCCTATCCCACCTCAAGCATGGGTTCTCCTGCTATTTGCAACATAAGGTGCTGCTCAGCATAAATAAGGATGGCCAAATCTTGCCCAAATAAAATAGTTTTTCATCTTGACACAATCAATTAAAGTGACATGCCCAACACATATAAGGAGGCATGAAGCTGACAGTTGAAGATCCAGCTCCTCCAGTGGGATTCACTTATTCAGAAACCTGTACCTATGTGGAATGCTTAGGGGTTCACATCAGTAGATCCCATTATGGGATAAGGGTTTAGGGACTCGGAATCTACTTTGGAAATAGACAAAGCAGTTCAGATAATATGTTGATGGTACAAGGTAGAAATAGTGAAGAAAATTTGGTGTCTCAGCCTTGTCATCTTTGAAATGCTTATATTTTAGGAAAGTGTAAAATGGATTCCCCCTTTTATTATTTTGGAGGGAAACAGCAGTGAAAAAATTCAGATAAAAGTGGTATCTGTACTCTGCAAAATAAAGACTCACATAAGAAAACAATATAATAGAAATTGTTCAGTAAAATGTAAATTCCGTATATTAAAAAAGAAAACAAACCTACAACTGCTGAGTACTAGGAGTTTCATGTAGTATTAGTTAAGTAGCATCAATGTTCACTATTATTTCTCTACTCTGGCAGGTGCCTGACTGATGTTGATGAATGCACAGAAAACCCATGTCTCAATGGTGCCCTTTGTGAGAACACACATGGCTCATATCATTGCAATTGTAGCCATGGATTTGGAGGAAAATATTGTGCAGAGATTGTTCTCAATAAATATGTTTCAACGTCTTGGAACATTAGCTTAGCAGAAGTAATCGGAATTATTGTTTTCATAGCGGGAATCTTATTATTAGTTGGGATTTTTGTTTTCTGCCGCAAACTGATCAGTAGAAAGAAGAAACGCCAGCCAGAGTCTGAAGATAAACACCTGGGAACAACAACAGCTTTCTTGCAAAGACCATATTTTGATTCAAAACTGAATAAGAACATTTACTCAGACATCCCACCCCAGGTGCCTGTTCGTCCCATTTCTTATACTCCAAGCATTCCAAGTGACTCCAGGAACAATCTTGATAGGAATTCTTTTGAGGGATCGACCATCCCAGAGCATCCGGAGTTTAGTACCTTTAACCCAGATTCTGTACATGGCCACCGAAAGGCAGTAGCTGTCTGCAGTGTGGCACCTAACTTGCCTCCCCCACCTCCGTCTAACTCTCCTTCAGACAGTGACTCAATTCAGAAACCTAGCTGGGATTTTGATTATGACAGTAAGCAATCTTCTTTTGTTAAAATATATTTGTGGTACAACTATATTTAGAATTCAGAGTTTGAGTCTGTAGTACTGATATAGGGCTATGAGTTTATGAATGTGTTTTACACAAAGATAAAATATTGAGTCCATTAGATTTTATTGTAAACAGCAGGACACAAGATGCATCACGTATGAGGAACAGTTTACACGGATATATTTTACTGGTTATGGGAGTTGCCTTTTGCTCTGAGGTTTTGTCACAAATACTTTCAGACTGCTGAGGGGCATTAATTTTTATGAAGATGTTCAATCCAGAGTATACTAATTTTGTGATGTTACATTTCTTTTTGCTTTCAGCTAAAGTAGTAGATCTTGATCCTTGCCTTTCAAAGAAGCCTCTGGAGGAAAAGGCCTCTCATCCTTACAGCACTAGAGAAAGTATGTCTGAGGTCCAGTCCCTTAGCTCCTTCCAGTCAGAGTCATGTGATGACAATGGTATGTAATGCCTAATCATTCTTTTCTATTGCTCACACTCATTTGTTCCCTCCCTGCCTGTCACCACATATAGATGTATATCGTTATCTATATCCATAGATAGATAGATTTTATGTAATACATACTTTACTTTATTGGTTAGTTCCTGAAGGCTACTTAAACCTGTAAAATTAAATAAGTGTTTCAGCTGTATTACATTTCATGTTAAGAATTGTATCCTGACAAAATATTTATTCCACTGTAAAATACTAACAATGACAAATTCAGAATTAGGTGTTTGGTGTTGATAGGAAGTACAAAAGTTTCTTGATATACGTAATCATTGGTTACAAGTTTATCCATATCTGCTCTATAAAAAATT
Source organism: Caretta caretta (assembly GCF_965140235.1). Lineage (NCBI taxonomy): Eukaryota > Metazoa > Chordata > Testudines > Cheloniidae > Caretta > Caretta caretta. Next base: position 92,971,198 of record NC_134209.1, on the reverse strand, counting down.
AGCCTCTGCACAAGTGTAGTTTTAGCTTTGACATTCAGCTTTCAGTAAAACTTTTTGGTGTTACAGTTTCATTTGTTTCCTTTTTTTTTTCTTGCTGCGGCCTCAGCTCCCATATGGATCAGATCAATACTGAGTGAGAGCAGAGTTTAAGGGACTGCTTGTAAGTTTGATTATATTAGTAATGAAGGAAGTTGTGCAAAAGGGATTTTGCTGTAGAAGTATAGTAGTAATTATCTGGCTTTTGTCGTGACCAGATATGAATATATAGAAAACCTCCGTATATCAAAAACATGCCAATGTTATTCTATAATCATTGTAAATGGTATTTTGATGGTGACTCTGGGCAACCAAAAATTACTCAGTGAACTTAATTTTCAATCTTTGCTTTTTACTAATTGGGAAGCTTTCACTCAATTTTATTTTCGTTCTAATTACAGACACTTTTTGCTTTTATATGAACACATCATTTTTATTTACAAAGTTTCAAGGTTAAGGAAAATGGTTGAACACGGTTTTCGAAATGGATAGTAACCTTACCTGTGTCAACAAATCCAAAATGATTAAATTAAGATGTCTGTTTATGTATCTACTTGAGCTTTCTTAATTACTTAGGAACAAACTAAGTTCTACTTCTCACCAAAGTAGAATGATGTTGTCTTTTTATTAGTGTGAAGTTGTGTGTATCAGTGGTATATATTAGAGCTCATCAAAGTAAAATGATATCCAGTCTATTGGCAAAATGCTGAGACATATGTAAGCAGGTATTATATTTTTAAACTTCTGTTTTCATTAAAAAGCAAGCCGCTGTTGAATTAATGGCACTCTTCACCTCATAATTTCCAAATATCTTTGCCCAGAATTTCAATCACATATTAATGAGAAAGTGATTGGTTAAAGGTAGATGTGAAAGGTACCATATGTCAAGTAATATCTTGCATGGAGTAATGAAGGCAGTGAAAATGTAGTTATAGGGGAGAGACTAACCTTTAATCCACTTTAAGCCATTGAGGCAGACAAAACTCCCATTGGCTTGAGTAGGAGTTCTAGACATGAAGCAACGGCAAGTCTGGACCTTCGTTTAGAACAGTTTTGGCCAGAACAGTAGTCATATATAATGTGTATATGAGGTAGAATCTGACTTTGCAAGAGTACTTCCTTTTTCTCCTGGTCCTTTTCCCCTCCCTAGGCAGAGAGCACACACACAAACAGTCTAGTAAGCTTTTTGTTTTCATTTATATTCTTGTTTGTTTGTTTCTTTTTTTTTAAGTAGAATAGTATTGTGACACTGATTTGGCATTGCAAGTGCTAAGGCCTTTGAAATTCAGCTATGCACAAGACCACTTAACTTACTAGTGCAGCTTGCTACAATAAAAACACATTGCTCAGGTAAAATATAGATACTTGGTATTTTCCTTGTTCATTCTCTTTTATATCCTTTTATATTTCAGTCCCATTTCATTGGAAGATTCCCCAACAATTTTTGGTTTTAAAGTGGAATATATATATATATATATATGTATTATGGGAGCCCTAGTTCAATACCCTTAACCTCCCCATTGGTGTCCTTTAGAAAAGTCCATTTTATAATCTTTCTAGAATAAGTACCACAGCTACAGTCATTTGGTGACCCAACATTTCAGAAATTCCTATCTAACCAAAGGAACCCTGTGCATAAATTATTTGGTTTCAGGTCTAACTATGGTATCAAATTGCCTTTATACAGAAGAATAAATTAAAGATTATATATATATATAATTTAATATTACATTGTTATTTGTTAAGGTAGTAAAGCACTGAAAACTTATTTTTATTGTGATGTCTTTATATACATGTATGTTGTTTAAATTGATACTAACTATAGGTTTGTTTTAATTTGCTCCTTCCGTACCATTTACAAGCTTCCATAGTGACTGTAATACACCTTGTCAATGCTGTTGTTGACTCGGTGGAAAAAGAAGGTATATATGTGTTTTCACTTTTTTATTTACTGCTTTGGCAGAATATTGCATGTTTTTGTCTTGTAGTAATGTGGTAGTAAAGTAGATGGGCAATTATGAAATGTTGTTTACTGATCAAAAAATGTGTGTATTTTTAGTAGCGTCTGTTTTCCTGTGTGTTGTATATATTCTCAGTACAGATATATAAAATGTCTGTACAATTTTTCAAATGTGAGTGCCTAAATTTAGGCACCTAACAAAATTTGGCCTGTTTTTCGGAGGTGCCTCCTCTGCACAAATACCTGTGCAGCGGGTCAGGCACAATCCTAGTCCTTATAGGCTTGTTACGTAAGGCTCTAGCATGTAGACAGGGTGGGAAGAGAAGGCTGCCATGGGCTAGTTGTCCTTCAAAACCATGTAACAGAGCTGGGCCAGCAGTGAGGGGATTTGGCACACATTGCACCAAGTAAAGGGGAGCGGTGGGACTCGTGCATTCCAGTTGGCATTTTGCCTGCCTTAGGCACAATGGGCTTGATTCAAAGCCCTTTGAAGTCTGTGAGAATCAGACCACTGACATTAGTGGTCTTTGGATCTGGGCCAGTGCACAGCCGCTATTCTCATCCTCACACACAAACACAACTTTCAATAATGTAATTATTTACGCTCAGTAATCTCCAGAAGATACAAAACATTGCCAATGAGTCTGTCAGACTCTTTGGTATATTGAGAATCTGTAACACAAAGACTGCTTTCCTTATAAAATGATGTGCTCAAAATATTGACTGTGGATCAAATCCCAGGCCCTTGCTTTGTGGCTGTGGAGGTCCCCCTACATGCAAAACCAAGGTATTTCTGGTGTGAGAGCTGGATAGTCGAGGTAGGGACTAGATAGTCAAGTCCATGCAGGAGTGCGTACCCTATGTACTGCATGGAATCCCATTTCAGACCTGTTGCCTTCAGCAGGCCAGAGGATCCAATGGAATGCAAATAACCCATTCCTTCCCATCCCCTCCATGGATTTGCAGAGGCTGATTTAGGCACTGGACTGAAATAGAATCCAGGGATCAGCTACTGAGAAAAAGTTTATTCCTGCCCCTCTGATTATTCCATATTCCTTAATTTGAAAGGAAGTATTACGCTTTCCTAGAAAGGATTTATCAGTTAAACCCTTGCTCAGAGTGAAGCCACCTCTAGAATATAAAATTGTTTATTGTAGCTGTGGCTGCCATTTGAATTATTGCCCTATAAAAACTGAGTACTGTCTAGTATTTATAGTAAATATATAAACAGAAGGGCAAGTAGATTAAAGCAAAGACTTCCCCTTCTAATTACAAGTGCCAGGAAAACATTTCACTAGTATACTTTTCCAGTGCTTGATCAAAGGTTTTCAAAATCACAGTGTATTCCACATATAAATGGGCAGGGTTGTGAGAATGGGTGGGAAGAAACCTTTGAAAAAATTAGATTAATGCAATTTTTGTGGTTCTAATGGTTAGAAATGAGAAAAGTTGATGTTTGTGGGATTTTTATTTGGAGTTACAAGTGATCTGAACAGTCGCCAAGTATCAAGATAAGATGGAGAGATGCAGACATTTAGTACCCTTTAAAACAATTCTTCAGAGACTCAGGTTTTTATTTTTAATCATTTAATATTTTACCTGGGTTGATATTTTAACTACCCTGAAGCTTCACCAAATACCCTGCAAATGTACATCTTCTCTCTGCATTTAGTGATAGACTTGTGCTTAAAAAGAAAACCCAGAGCTGTTTGTAAGAAGAACTATATATAAAACCATGCAGAACAAAGAAGCAATTATCAGGCCAAATCCTGCCACCCTTATTCAGTTAAAACTCCCAAAAATTACTTTAATGGGAGTTTTGCCTAAGCAAGGACTGATTTTTGCCTTTGCTCAGCAGTATCTTGAGAAGTTTCTAAATTTCTATTCATTCTCTCTTTCCCCATGTTCTCATAATCCATTTCTCTAAGGTAGGCTCTCCAGCCCTTCTAGATTCAACAGGACAGGAAGCAAATTTTGTATAACTTAGGGTAGGTCTATACTGTAATTATAAACCTGCAGCTGGCCTGAGCCAGCTGACTTGGCCTCATGAGGCTCAGGCTTAAGGAGCTGTTTAATTGCGCTCAGGTTGGGCTCAGGCTGGAGCCTGGGTTCTAGGACCCTGCAGTGTGGGAGGGTTCCAGAGCCAGTTCTGCAGCTGGAGTCCAAACACCAACACCGTAAATCAATTAAACAGCCCCTTTGTCTGAGTCCCGCAAGCCCAAGTCATCTGTCACCGGCCAGCCACAGGTGTCTTTGCAGTGTAGACATGCCCTTAATGGCAGATTTGCCCTCCCCAATATTATAATAGAGAAAAATAAGGGAGCGTAGCATGTCCATCAGAAGCAGCACATGCTGTACAGCTGTTATTTGTGTGCCTTCACATTAGTTCACCTATTTGATTCCTAATTCAAATGTTTTCTCCTTTTTTCTTCTCACTTTGCCATCTAAAGAGTCTTTTGCTGTTCCTGACCTCAGCAATTCAAGAGGTGACTTCTGCATGTTGTTGTTCATTGATATTCACTTAACTCTTTGTTAATATTTGGTTTTAATACTCACCTTCAGTTGTTTGCTGTGTATTTGTTTTCAGTAATTACTATTTATTTGCTAGACTTTGCATCTTATTTAGATCCTGTAACATTTTTCCTTTTTAGTGCCTATCTGAAAAGTAAAAAGGCTTTAAACTGAGTGGTCTTTTCCACCGTTGATACTAGTTTGGCTTCCAGTCTCTAATGGAGCATTTTATAGTTACTCAGAAAAAAAGCTTACAAACAGGGAGCAGTTCTGTTATTTATGCATGATAAATTTAATCTTGTGATTTTGTTTTTATGTTTGAATGCAAATGTCTTTACTAATTGAGATGAAAAGGTTTTACATATATGTGTAATAATTATATGCTGCAGGATTCCATTAATGAAAAAGTCATAGGGTTGAAGGACAGTAATTAGTGGAATCAGTATGTTAATCTTAAGTAGAATGGTAAAGTTACTTTAAACCGTCTATATACTTTACCAAACATAGATTACTACTCTTAGTAGGAAACACAAGGTTTATATATGCTAAATATATATATTCATAGGAAAAAAGACTACTGATATTAGTGTAATCAGTAACTACACAACAAATGTTGTTCCGCAGGAATTTAGGTTCCTCAGGGAGGCTGTTTTGGTTATTTTATTTTATTTTTTTTTAACCAAAAGAATGATTGCATACCATTGTGTGTGTCGGTACATCTCATATGTGAACTGCAGCACCTCCCACTTTTGGAGAGATGTTCAAAATATTAAAACTCTAAATGTGGGCAAAATAATAAAATATCTAATGCATGGCGTACTATGAAGTTGTTTTGTGTTAAATGTCTTTGTGAAACCAGGAGCAGATTGCTCCAGAAGTAATTAACATAAGTTATGTCCTTATTACTAGTGGTCATGTTGTCTTCAGTACAGTGTGTTGATTTTCCAGTACAAGTATACTTTGAGGGCAAAATACTAATACTGCTTTTTTTAAAAAAAAAAAAAAAAAAAAAAAACACTTCACACTGCAGGTTATCACTGGGATACATCAGATTGGATGCCAAGTGTTGAACTGCCAGGTATCCAGGAGTACCCGAATTATGAGGTGGTTGAAGAGCCAGCTCCCCTTTACACAGATCCAAATGCCATTGATACAGATTACTATCCTGGAGGCTATGACATAGAAAGCGATTTCCCACCTCCACCTGATGACTTTCCTGCACCTGATGAGCTCCCACCATTACCACCAGAATACAGTGACCAGTTTGAATCAATACAGCCACCCAGAGACATGCCAGCGGTGAGCAGCTTGGGTTCTTCTACAAGAAGCAGACAGAGGTTCAACCTTAATCAATACCTTCCCCATCACTACCCAGCAGATATGTCAGAACCTCAGAACACAACCAGTGGAGTCAACAGTAATTATAGAGAACCTTATGCTCCTTACACTTTAGGGTACAATAGAGACTTCGAAACACCCACTGTAGACAACATGTCCCTGTCTGTGTACACTTCCACGGCTTCGTGCTCCGATGTGTCAGCATGCTGTGAAATGGGGTCTGAGGTAATGATGAGTGACTATGAGAGTGGAGATGATGGCCACTTTGAAGACGTGACAATTCCTCCACTTGATTCCCAACAACATACAGAAGTCTGACACTCACGCTCAACAAAAGTGCCTAGGCTTTAACGAATTTTAAGGATTCTCGAGGAGCTTTTTTTTCCTTAGCAGCAGTGCTTGACCGCTTTTGTTTAGTGAGCTAAAACTGGCATGGCTGCACTGGATCATGCAGCTCATTTCAACATATTAGCCTATTTCCATTTCCTGACCTACTGTAATTGGACAGATCAAAGGTTTCCATTGGCTGTGCCATTTCTGAAAGTGTTTTTTGTACTCACTTTGTCTGTTAAAGAAATTTAAAAAAAACAAACGACATACCACTTCACCATGTTAGCATGATACATGTATTTATATAGTTCTAATGCAAATTAATTTTCTCCAATCTTTTTTGTAAATTTTATGTACAGTTTTGATTTTAATAGTTTTAACTAGATTTTGTAGATATTTTGTGAATTTATTTTCCACTGAATCTAGTGGTGTTAGTGTGCCATTAAACTAGCACCCTGACTATTATTATAATCAGGGCTTCACTGTATGTTTGTTTGTTCATTTCTTCCCTCTGAGGTTTGGCATTTCATTATAAGGATTTCAGCATGTTCATGTGATTCCAGCTGTACATAGGTTAGACGAGATCTGATATTTTCTGGGTCAGATATATGGAAATGTCTTAAAGGGGTTGCTGTATTTTAGAATTGTAAACATTTTCCCCTTCTTGGAAAGTGTGTTGGGGACCCTCTGCATACCTGTTTAGAACCAAACCCACCACGACACAGGTTTTATAGTGTCTGTATATTTGTGATGCAATGGTCTTGTAAAGGTTTCTACTGAAAACTATCATTAGCCAGTCTTTCTTACTGACAATAAATTATTAATAAAATACTTTAGCTTTCCTCTGTGTATCTGTTATGTATTATGCAAAAAAGGGCAAGGCATTCAGTGCAGCTTTTTTGAAATCTCTCTTTATTTTGTACTGTGTAATATTGGCTCCAAGCAGCACATTTTCCTTCTTCAAAAATCAAACTGCAGTTATGTCAGATGCCCACTAGATGGGAGTGTGCGGCTCCTTACTGTTTTTGTTTTGCTTTTCAAAAGAAATCTGGCTGGTATGAATAAACATAGGTACAAAACTTAAGTAGCCTTCTCACTAGTTCACGTTTTCTTTTGAAAACAGATTTGAAGTAATTGAATTACGAAATGTCTACATTGTGAAGCATTTAAACCCACAGCAAAAAATACATATAAAAAGCTTCGGAAGATTGCTAAGTATTTTTCACAAGCAACTTTTTTCCTGTATCATACATGCAACTTCTTACAAGTGTTGCCAAAAGAGTGCATCTGCTTTTTGGTTATTTTGTTTTCTTTCCTGCTAATTCACTTCCACTGTTTGATGTTCCAGTGTTATTTCCTGCAGACCCTGCTGTGTTAAGCACTATGTCACTGAAGAAAAAAATCTACTACTGAAATATTCATTATTGCATCATAGTTGGCTCAAAATATTTGACTTTGATAAATATAAAATGTCTGCAAGGAAAGAAATGTGCCATGGTAGAACTAGCTACTTTGTTTGTACTTATTTATTTATTGCTCTGTATTTGTTTATAGAACTAGAAAGGAGTTTGAAAAACAGAAGGGCCAGTTGTTTCTGGTACAGAATAGGTGCACAGGTGGGGAGAGGAAGCAAGATGCTTCTCTGCCCCTTGAAGAAGGAACCTTCCCTCCATGTACCCCAAGGGGCTCAATCCACACTTAAGGAAGTGGGGAAGGGGCTGGGCCAAAGTACCCCGCTCTGCTCCTGGCCTGGTGAACAGAGGGAAGTTGGCTGCACCATCCCCATAGATGATATGCCTGCACACTCCCCTGTGTGCCAGCGAGCATTGGGACAATGCAGCTCTACACCTTTGCCAACATGAGCTAGTGACTAAATGTTGCAATCTGGCCCTACGTAACCGTGCTGTCAGAGATAATACCACTCACTGACATACGTATAAGATGGGCAAATGAAAGGGAAATGTAAAAACATATAAATAAAACTATCAGCCCAATGCTGGGCTGTAGTCAAAAAAGCAAACAGGGATGAAATGCAAAATGAGAAGGTGATGCTATTATTGTACAAAGCACTTGTTACATCTCATTGGAATGTTAAGTGGTGTATTGGTCACTGCAATACACAGCACTACACAGGATCTTATTGCCATGGGGTTTGCCTGAATTCTTATTGAAGTAAATGGGAGTCTTTCCAATCAATGATTGCAGCGTGTTGGGTTGGGTCCATACATAGGATGCAGTTTAGGGTAATAAAGATTATGTTGGAAAAGAAGAGACTTCAAGGTGACCTTATGGAGGTTTTAGAAAATATACACATAAATTATGGACATAAATTGTATCCCATGGGGTGGGGCTTTCAAAATCTAATGAACATCATTTGAAAATTTAGGAACTCATTAGTAAATATGGAATATAGCAATATTATATGCAAAGGTTATTTATCATGTAATAATTTACACTAATACAATGCAATTGCAGTTGAAAGTGTAAATAAACGAGAATTATAGTAGATTTTTTGTATGACATAGTGAAAAAGCAGGAGACTGAGATTAAGATAAATCAAATAAAGGACTGGGATGTTGGATCAGATGGCCTTTTTCCTTTACATCTCTTCTTATGAGAAAAGAACTGTGATATAACAATTATTTCAAATAACATTGTTAATAAAAGCATCTGTTTATTAAATGGCTTAGAGTTGTTAATAAATCTTGTGTTGAGAAGCTGATTGGGAAGTTTACTGGTGCAATCTTTAATAAACTGGGACAGTATTTTGGGTCAGTCCCTGACTGTCCTATTAATGGTAAAACCAGTGACAGTTTTTGCTCAGGATTGCTTAGTGGTTGGTTCTCTGTAGGATTCAACGTTGAAAGTTAACCAGCATGGGACCCTGTCAGTGTGAGGAAAACATAATTCTGTGCAAACTAAAGCTGCTTCCTAATTGGCATGACCCCAGTAGAAGGGAGAGGTGACAATCTGTCTAATATACTAGACTGACATTTTCTTAAACAACTGAAACAGAACAAAAATGGTGAGCAAGATCAAAGGGTTGATATAAATGGGAGCATACATTTTTATTCAACGGGTTTGTGCTTTAACTGAAATTAAATTTACATCTAAATCAACCAAGTTGGGAAAACCTGAAAGTCAATCAAGCTTTTTAGTCTATGAAGAAAACTGCTGTAAATTTTGAGACTAAAAAAACCCAAACTTTTAATTATGGTTTGTGAAAATGGACAGCAGTAGAAAATGAATGGAATCACAGTGCAGTCAATGTCATTTGTAAAAGGTAAGTGTATAAAAAAATAAAGGATAGCGTAGTTACTCTCAAGTGATGCAAGGCATTCAACTCTGATTCAATTCATTGCATCAATGAGGACCAACTCTATATTCTACTTTCCATATACTTACCTAATCTCAGATTGAATACCTCTAATAACTTTACAATGACTATATTATTAGGCAAAGTATTCTACCCACTGATTTCTTTTACAGACAAAAGGGCATTATACTGGTAATTTATTTAAAGCAGAGTTTCTCAAACTGTGGGTAGGGACACGAAAGTGGGTTGCAACCCTGTTTTAATGGGGTCACCATGGGTGGCATTAGACTTGCTGGGGCCGAAGCCCAAGCCCCACCGGCCAGGGCTGAAGCCCTGGGTGGTGGGACTCAGGTTACAGGCTCCCAGCCTGGGGCTGAAGGTCTTGGGCTTCAGCTTTGGCCCCACCCCCGCCTGGCGTGGTGGAGCTTGGGAGGGCTCAGGCTTGGGTCCCCCCTCTTGGGTCCTGTAGTCAGAAGTGGGTCTTGATGCAAAGAAGTTTGAGAACCCCTGATTTAAGGGAAGGGAGAGATCAAGGGCAGAGAAGATGATGTGCTGTAAAATTATTTGGGAGGGTGAAGAGTTAGCCTGCCCTCGAACAGTAGAGAAGAAATGCAGTACATGCTGCCTTGTCATGAGTGCCAGAATCTATTGCCTGCTTTGAGTGTGATGGTTCTGATCAAACTTGTTATCATTAAAAATACAATGAATATGTTGAGGAATGCAAAATAAACAACCTGGTGAAACTTTTAACCCTTTTAAAACACAGACTTGACACTTCAGTTGCTATTTGGCTGGATCCTGGTCCCTCAACAGTCAGGAATTGTGGGGAGTCTGAATGCTGCCATGGAACCGTGTCATTTGATTTCCGGGGGTTCCTTTTCAACCTTTTGTACTCTCTACTCCTGCAACTGAAAAAAAACTTTCAGGGAACGCACCAAGGCTTGCAGTTGCTGCAACAGTTTTAACATGATGCACCAAAAGGCAACTGCTTTTCCTAACTGGTCTCAGACAGCCTCTAAGGAATCTTAACAGTTTGTTTTGTGAGCTCGTTATGACACAAGGGATGTGTTGGGGGGGTTATACTGCTTTTAGCATGAGCTACAATAACTACGAATATTAATCTTGGTGGGCTAGATGATGCCGTTACATCTAGCTCCGTTTAAGGAAAGGACTGCCGGAAGGGCAGTCCAGGGAAAGAATTTCAGTACTGCGAATCCTAAATGTTCAGAACAGTGAGTATAATAGGCTGTAGGTTGTGGTAAACGAAGGTTGTGAAGAACAGTAACCTTTAACTGCTCTCCCCACTCCCAGAGCAGCAATCCAGAGAAGCCCCAGGGTAGAGTGTAGGGTTTTACTTCAGTTTTCCCCCCAGCACAGTTGGGCCCTGCACCAGCAATTATTACTACTAGATAAATTGCTCCACAAAAAATTGGGAAAACTTCAACAAATAAATGCCATACACGATCTACATTAAAGACTGTTGTGGGTGCAAAGTTAGCTACTCAAACGTCAGGAAAATGTCCCCGTTAAAGTTTTGCATCCTTGTGTCTATGCATTTACACACAGCTTAAGAGGCTGAGGGGTTGTGACATGGCACTTGTAGAGCATGTTGCAGTGATCATCATTGTTTCTTGGACATTTGGATTGGGATCTGAGTTCATGAGTAAAGGGGTCAGACATGTTGGCATTGTGGGTGACAATTGTTACATGTGCAGTCCACAATGTGTTTCCATGGTGTGAGTTCTGTTTTTGTAGCTGCATTTTAATTGCTCTAAAAGTGCCCAAAGTCAGGGTTAGGGGCTTTCAGTTAAATCAAAAGAAAAACTAATTAATTTAGACAATCATTTTAGCAGAACCTCGCTTCATTCAATGTACAGGGTAGACGGCACACAGGGAATGCCTATGAGACTTGTCCCTGCATTGTGTATAATACATTAAAATAAACAAACTGTGAGAAAAATTGCTTACTTTATGTATTCCCCCCACCCCGTTGTGCTTATTGTAGTTACAGGTGGGGAGGAGGAATTATATGTGCTCTGAGAGGAGCAACATGAAGATTCTCATGCTCCCTTCAATTTGTTCTCACACTGTTGTGGTTTTCACTTGTTCCTTCTCAGAGATGGTTAGGTAAAATTTCAATGAATTTACAAGCTGGGAGAAGGTTGATCAATCAGTTCATCTGTCTTATTCATAGTTTGCTGTACACACAGCCAGATCATGGAATGAGCTACTGCAGAAGTCTTTTAAAATATTTTGGGGGGGAAATCTGAACTTAATTTTGCAGGGCCAGAATTTTAATGGTATTTAGGTGCTGAAAGATGGAGATAGGAGCCTAGTGGGATTTTCAAAAGCCTTGATGATCAACATATTCATGTGAGAGGGGTCTTGGAACACCATCCTATTGAGATCAGTATGAAGGTTTCATTCTGGGTTTTGTTAAAAAAAACCAAACACTGGGCCAAATTTGCAGATGTTTGTTAACCTTACCTTAGTTTTGAGCACACTTGGACAGGCTTTTTTGTGAACTTGGGCCGATTGATGGCTTCATTTGGAAAGCAAGTGCAACTCAGTGGTTCTGCATGGTTTCTACCTGATGCAAAGCAAAACTTTATGGCTCTTGCTTAGTTTAATTTTGAGGGGTGTGCGTGTGGGGGGGAATTCCCCCTAAAATTTGGCATTTAAATCCACACAAATGTGTATAAAATAACAAAAATGAAAGAGAGAGAGAAAAAGTTGCTCATGGAGCCCATCATGAAGCTAACAAATTTTTGACAGGTCTAATCATTCTGCTACTGAAAATAAAGTTCAGTTGTCAGCAAGGATTTTGTATATGATGTAGCATATTGAAGTGTGAATGTGTAACTTACTTGCTTTGATCTTGATTGAAACCTAAAATGGCAGAGCTAGTTTGAGAGAAATTGACTAATTAGGATAGTTTATATCAAGTAATAGTGTAAGTTCCTGAATGCCTTTGTCACAAGTTGTGTTATTAAAGCAGGCCTTAGAATATCAAAGATCAATGTCTATTTGCTGTCTAACCCACCACAAATATTCTTCACTCGTGACACTATGTTGCATGAGCTTTTGGTACAATGAGGCCTACTGGATGGCAACCTTATATAACTTAATAAAAATGTCTGTAGGATTAGCTACCAACATGACTATACAAATATAATGACTGTAATCAGAGCTAGAAGCAAGCAGTTCGCTTTTAAAAAAAGTTCTCAAAGATTATAGTTTTGTTTCATGAACATCTCTTGTAACCCCCCTGCTGCTGTTGATCAACTTTGAATTTCTTTATCAATAGTTGAGTATTCATTTGGGGAGAAGAATTTTGCAGTATGTATGAGGAATTGCACTCACACCGCTCATTAGTGGTAGCATGACTCATTCGCGTAAGCCCCAGTGCACCAATTTGAAAATAAGTAGTGTGGCATAAATTTGAAGTGGCGTATATTGGAAGAAATTACATTGTATCAAACATTTCAAACTTTCCACCTTTTTTTCCTTTTTTAATATTTAACTTGCACTGTAAATAATTCTTCCATGTGTGATCCAAGACTTCAGGTGTCCCACATTGCAGTTAAAGATGGTTAGAAAAATTCTGACAATACATTATTTTTCATCAGAATTTGCTGACTTGTTGAAATTGAAACATGTCACAGAAATGGTTCCATTTTGATTAATTTCCCATGGAGCCCATGCAGGGTTCCAAACTCCCAGCCTGCTCTAAGCAGGTTTCAAAACCTGCCAGGTTTCCTGCCAGTTCACTGGCAGCCCTCCTGCTGGGCTGCAGAGGAACTTAGGGCTCCAAGCTCTTCAGTAGCCCACTTGAGGATTGCCTCTGAATCCAGGACCCCAGGGCTCTCAGGGTTTGCAGCTGCAGGGCAGCTGTCAGACTGCCCCAGAGCCAGGGTTCCGTTCCTTTTCATGGAGAATTTTGAAATTGTTGGTTTTCAATAGGAACAAAACAAAATTCTGAAATAATCGAAATCCTTGACGCAATGGAATTACCTTTCTCTGCACAGCAATACTTTCAGGAGTTAAAATGCAAAATGATAAAGGCCTGGATGAGAGTTTTGGTGGTTTGGGCAAGGATGAAAGGCCAGATCTTTGAAATGTTATGTAGGATGGAGCAGCAACACTTAAAAATGGGCAGGAGGGGTGGGCATGGAGCATGTGCTGAGTCAAAAACAGTGCCTGAGTGACCTGTGCTGCTGACCACAGTTACTGAGTAAGGAGGGCTTGAGGGGAAAAGTCTGAAGTTCTGTTTTGGCTATGCTGAGTTTAAGTTGATGGCTGGAAATCCACAAGGAGAAGTCAGCAAGAGAGGCAAAGGTCAGTGAGGAGATTGGGGGCGGAGGGCACAGCTGTAGTGCAGTGGGCACTGCTGATTCCCTGACAGAGGAATGATCTGCATGGTACCATCCTATTTATTTATCATAGGTATTTACATGCCCTCATCACTGTATTATCTGAGCACCACACAATCTCTAATGTCTTTATCCTCATAATATCCCTGTGAGGTTGGGCAGTGCTGTGATCCCCATTTTACAGATAGTCTCTCTCTATCTCAGTATCCCACATGACTTGCCCAGAGTGAAGCAGGAAGTTTGTGATGCAGCAGGAATTGAACCCAGTTCTTCCCAACCCAAGCTTGTGCGCTAATCACCAGACCATCCTTCCTCAAAACTGGAACATACCTAGTCTTCATACCGGTCTCACACGTGCATATGCTCTACTACTGAGCTACATCCCTACATGTAGCCTGTGCAAGCAAGTACATGAATCAATGCACCATTTTATCTCAATGTGGAGAAGACATTTAAATGGGTAGTGAAGTAGAGAGGGGCTCTTACTTTCATACTTTTGAACAGTACAACATGTGGGTAAGATTTTTAGGAGGGAGTCAAATTGTTCTGGGTTAATCTTATCTGTTATTCATAATGGCTGCAAAATAACCTTTGTCAAAATGGCTTAGTGATTAGATTTTATAAGGATATATTAGAATGGCTTGAACAGCTCTCTCTCTCTCTCTCTCTATATATATATATATATATACACACACAAGTGTATAAAGAAAATGATAAAAGGGAGAGAAACTAAAACTAAATAAATATGCAAAATACACAAAAGGTCATCTCTGCTTTTTGTGACAGTTGGAAAAAGAATTATTGAGAGAGATGTTAAAGTTGCGATGAGGATGTAAAATATTTTCACATACCAATGATGTCTTGTTTCTCCTGATAGACCAAGAGAACTCAATCAAATTTGGAGATAACAATTTCTGTACTTTACCATTCCTAAAATTAACTAGGAAGAAAAATCAGATAAGCATGTTGTCCCTGTTATACACTTGCACAATAATTTGTCAATGGAGGTTTAAATGAGTATGTAAGGTTTCTATTTTAAAATGGCTTAAATATTATGAAAGATCATATTTATACAATGTCAAATATTGTGAAATGGTTTAATAGACTATGTGGGGTGGAATGCAAATCACTGAAATGGTTACTACTCAGGCTTAATTATGTTTCCTTCCAATAATCCACCCTTACAGTTACCTAATGCACTCATAAAATGATTTGGTTTTATTTTTTCTAAACATTATCACCCATCTCTAATTATAAGGTTAATAACCAAAGTACAAGAGCTAATTAGGTTAGAAAAGTATATACATTTGTTTATATTTTTATGTTTAAAATAACGACTGTGTACAGTGTCATATGCTGTTTGAATGTCAATCATCCATTGGTATTGCAAAAAAAAAATTAACAGATAAATTTAAGTACCATTGAAATATATTATTTTACTTTGATCATTCTGAAGTAAAACTTTATCTGAACTCTGCAACAGGGATATACAAAGATGTGACATTCCCTTCTGGTCTTATCTGGACCGGTGATCTACTAGGTCACTCCAATCCTTGACTCTGGGAGCCAGCCTTGCCCTGCTCTGCCGTGAGAACCTCCACTCCTGGGCTGTTCACGCACAGCCTCTGGCACGTAAGCTGCTCCTTGGATTGTTCAACTGAATGACACTAGCCAATATCTCCGGTCCCAGACACAACCCTAGGAATCTCCATCTTGCAGTGCCCAGTTATGCCTGCTGGAAGCTGCAAACTTATATAAGTTTGTCAATTTAACAAAGAAATTGATATGTACCAGGCTTGTTATCCCAAGAGGAGTCTCTGACACCCTTCAAACCAAATGCACTGCTTCAGGTAGAATAAACAAACAGATTTATTATTTACAAAGATAGATTTTAAGTGATTATAAGTCAAAGCATAACAAGTCAGATTTGGTCAAATGAAATAAAAACAAAATGCCTTCTAAGCTGATCTTAACACTTTCAATGCCCTGCCACAAGTACTCCTCTTCTTACAAACTTAGGTGCTTCTCACCACAGGCAGGCTGGTTGCCCTTCAGCCAGACTTTCCCCTTTTGATCAGTGCTTCAGTCGCTTGGTGGTGATGTCTGTAGATGGAGGTGGAAGAGAGAAGAAGAGCATGGCAAGCATCTCTCCCTTTTATCATGTTCTTTCTTCCTTCTTGGCTTTGCTTCCCCCCCCCCTTCAGAGCCAGGTGAGCATTACCTTATCGCTGTCCCAAACTGACCAAAGGAAGGGGGGTGACTCACTCGAGTCCAACAGATCCTTTGGTTGCTGCCTAGGCCAGCATCCTTTGTTCCTGTGAGGCTGAGCTGGGTTTGTCCCATACATGCCCTGATGAGGTGTGAACTGCCTCTCTGCTCTTGGAAAGTTTTTGCCTGGGCTTATTTTACACCATGAAGACACATTTTCAGCCTCATAACTATATACATGAAATTATAACCTATAAAATTGCTGTAACAACAATACTCAGTGTATCATGAACCTTCCAAAGACACCCGATGTGACAAACTTTGCATTGGATACCACACAATCGTTTTACAAGGATGAACATGGGGGTTCCCCCAAGGGACAGAGCGTCACAAAAGGTTTCTAACAATCTCTTCAGCTTGTTTCCACAACATAGAGAGATCAATACTATCAAAGTGTAAGTTTGCAAACGTATCTTCCAAAAACAATCATAGCTATTTTATAAAGTCACTTAAATTGGGCCTACACAAATAATTATGTGCCCCCACTGTTGTCAGGATTCCCCCAGCTTGTTTTTCTCAATGCAAAGGAGGTTTCTGATCAATCAGTGTAACTTCTGGCTGTGTAAAATCTCTGCTAGCTTTTCTCCACTGATGTTTGGGCAGATGATGCTCATTTATCTACTTACTAAGGTATTTATAGAATGCCAGTCACTGTAGTATCTAGGCATCCCCCCAACCCATCTCTTTTATCCAGGTAGGCCAGGGAAATTGAAGCACAGAGATTTGTGCATGGTCATCCAGCAGGCCACAGACCGATTGGGAATATAAGCCAGGACGCCTGAGGCCTCGTCGAGCACTCTACATGTTAACCCACTTCAGCGGACATTGACAGGTGCTTAGTCTGTAGTATAATTATACTATTCTTCTGGGGAAAGGACAAATGTAAAATATAGTTTTGAATATGGGGAAGAGCTATGAAACTGGCCGAGCCATGACTGTTTTTAAATGGCCTGCAATATGCACATTAATTTCATCTGAAAGAACTTCTGAATGTGAGCCATGTGGTATGAGAGAGACTAGGCTGATGGTAGTTGAAGCATGTGTGCGCCTCAGTTGGGACCTGAACGTGAAATCTCTGGAATAGAAGTAAGAGTGTAAGATACTGAGTTACAAACATGACAGACCATCACTATGAGGGCTTACTAATTACTTGTGCTTTTCTACTTGATAACACCTGTCCAAAGCTATTGGGATTCTGTGTCCCAGGTACAGTTTGTTTTCATTAAGAAGGCACAGTATGCGGATGTGAGTTCTTTGTCAGTGATGAGTCTGTGCAGAGAGTAAAACGAGGGCAATGAGATTATTTGCAAACACTTTGCAGCTGGAATAGTAATGACAAAGAAGGGTCCCGCTCCACTTTGCCTGTCTATTTTGCTCCTTTAAATACAGAGGGAGATCACAGGTATAGAACAAAAGGTAAATAACCTCAATAAGTGTTAAAAATATGGAAAGGGTTGAAGCTCAGTTCAATTACAGAATGATAATATGGATTTTATCTCTTGTGGAGAAGGATAAAAATAACCTGGAAAAATTTAACAAGTACAGGTGTATATTAAAATGTCCCAGGGAGCTTTGTGTTATCATTATACATTCCATTCCATGCTTGGATCCCTGCTTAAAGCCACACAACAATGGAGGGTTTATTAAGCAAAGCCTGTTGTTGTATGAAGTAAAGTTAACTAAGAGGTCTCTCTTCTTTGTTAATCTGGATAGCTCTTTTCATCAAGTACATATTCATGTGACGGCAAAGAAAGGCATGCTCCAGAAATAACATACAAAAGCCCTTTGGGCTGAAAATTGGGCATTTTTTTCTCCCATTGGTGTAAGCAGATGTAGGCACTTGCTTAATAATTAGGGAGAAGTGTTACCATGGAGTTAGGGAGAAAATGCAGTTGGAAAGCATATTAAC
The DNA here is from genome assembly GCF_965140235.1 of Caretta caretta. Classification (NCBI taxonomy): domain Eukaryota; kingdom Metazoa; phylum Chordata; order Testudines; family Cheloniidae; genus Caretta; species Caretta caretta. The sequence goes on along the minus strand of NC_134209.1, from coordinate 92,953,157 downwards.
CTGCAACATTTCAATAACGCTGTTTTTTTGATGATGTGCTTTCCATAAATGGGTTCCATAGAAGATAAGGTAGGCAGTCTAATAAGGAGGCTCTCTTCTCTTAAAGAGAAAAAATACCACATCTTTGCCAAGGCCATTTTGGTAGAGTGCTAAGCTTGTTCGTTGTTTGTTGTTTTATACAAAGCTGACTGCTTGAAATATAGATTCCAATTTTTAAAGAAAAATAATCATGTTTAAATTACTCGTCAATTTAGCAGCCCCTCTTCTGATCATAGAAATCTCAGCTTGCTTGAGGCAAGATTTTATAACCCCAGGTACACACTATGCTTTGCAGCAAGGAAAACAAATGATAGTAACAATAAAATACACAAATGTCCTTTAAAACAAGATTCTCCTTTAAATGGTCCCCATTTTAATCTTTTCTTCCAGATTTTCATCTATGAGGGTGGAAATTAAAGATGGGGGGGAACCTCTATTTTTCCATTATGTTGCTGTATACGCAGTCTCCTTCTCTTCTCCTCAAAGAACTGGCTCAGTCCAACTGGTTACACATAAACAGAGACTTTGGAGGTAGGCTGGCTCCTAAATTAAACTTGGTGTAGGGGCCTGGCAGCTGAAGAACACTAATGTTAATGCCTCTGTACTGTCAACCCCAATTGCTCAAAAAATCGTGAATCAGGCCCTAAAAATCATGAGACTAGTGAAAATTAATGAGATTTTTAAAATAAATTTGTGGTTCTCTTTATTCCCTCAGGTTTCTGAACCTTTTGGGCAGCAGAAGAATCTGTCCTATCTCGCGGCCTCTCCTTCTGCCCCTTCACCTCCACGAACCTGATACAGTTCTGTGGTGACCTAGAATCCTATTTTCGACATCTCCGACTCAAGGAATATTTCCAACACACCTCTGAACAACATACTAACCTACAGAGACCTTCCTACCAAGACTACAAAAAGAAGGATTCTGGGTGGACTCCTCCTGAGGTCGAAACAATAGACTGGACTTCTACATAGAGTGTTTCCGCCGACGTGCACAGGCTGAAATTGTGGAAAAGCAGCATCATCTTGCCCCATAACCTGAGCCGTGCGGAACACAATGCCATCCACAGCCTCAGAAACAACTCTGACATCATAATCAAAAAGACTGACAAAGGAGGTGCTGTCATCATCATGAATAGGTCGGAATATGAACAAGAGGCGGCTAGGCAGCTCTCCAACACCACTTTCTACAAGCCATTACCCTCTGATCTCACTGAGGGTTACCAAAAGAAACTACACCATCTGCTCAAGAAACTACCTGAAAAAGTACAAGAACAAATCTGCACAGACACATCCCTAGAACCCCGACCTGGGGTATTCTATCTGCTACCCAAGATCCATAAACCTGGAAATCCTGGACACCCCATCATCTCAGGCATTGGCACCCTGACAGCAGGATTGTCTGGCTATGTAGACTCCCTCCTCAGGCCCTACGCTACCAGCACTGCCAGCTATCTTCGAGACACCACTGACTTCCTGAGGAAACGACAATCCATCGGTGATCTTCCTGAAAACACCATCCTGGCCACGATGGATGTAGAAGCCCTCTGCACCAACATTCCACACAAAGATGGACTACAAGCCGTCAGGAACAGTATCCCCGATAATGTCACAGCAAACCTGGTGGCTGAACTTTGTGACTTTGTCCTCACCCATAACTATTTCACATTTGGGGACAATGTATACCTTCAAATCAGCAGCACTGCTATGGGTACCCGCATGGCCCTACAGTATGCCAACATTTTTATGGCTGACTTAGAACAACACTTCCTCAGCTCTCATCCCCTAATGCCCCTACTCTACTTGCGCTACATTGATGACATCTTCATCATCTGGACCCATGGAAAAGAAGCCCTTGAGGAATTCCACCATGATTTCAACAATTTCCATCCCACCATCAACCTCAGCCTGGACCAGTCCACACAAGAGATTCACTTCCTGGACACTACGGTGCTAATAAGCGATGGTCACATAAACACCACCCTATACCGGAAACCTACTGACCGCTATGCCTACCTACATGCCTCCAGCTTTCATCCAGACCACACCACACGATCCATTGTCTATAGCCAACCTCTACGATACAACCACATTTGCTCCAACCCCTCAGACAGAGACAAACACCTACAAGATCTCTATCAAGCATTCTCAAAACTACAATACCCACCTGCTGAAGTGAAGAAACAGATTGACAGAGCCAGAAGAGTACCCAGAAGTTACCTACTACAGGACAGGCCCAACAAAGGAAATAATAGAACGCCACTAGCCATCACCTTCAGCCCCCAACTCAAACCTCTCCAACGCATCATCAAAGATCTACAGCCTATTCTGAAGGACGACCTATCACTCTCACAGATCGTGGGAGACAGGCCAGTCCTTGCTTACAGACAGCCCTCCCAACCTGAAGCAAATACTCACCAGCAACCACACAACAAAAACACTAACCCAGGAACCTATCCTTGCAACAAAGCCCGTTGCCAACTGTGTCCACATATCTATTCAGGAGAAACCATCATAGGGCCTAATCACATCAGCCACACTATCAGAGGCTCGTTCATCTGCACATCTACCAATGTGATATATGCCATCATGTACCAGCAATGCCCCTCTGCCATGTACGTTGGTGAAACTGGACAGTCTCTATGTAAAAGAATAAATGGACACAAATCAGATGTCAAGAATTATAACATTCAAAAACCAGTCAGAGAACGCTTCACTCTCTTTGGTCACTTGATTACAGACCTAAAAGTGGTGATTCATCAACAAAAAAACTTCAGAAACAGACTCCAACGAGAGACTGCTGAATTGGAATTAATTTGCAAACTGAATACAATAAACTTAGTTTTACTTTGTGTAATGACACATCCACTCCCAGTCTTTATTCAAGCCTATTTCCCCATGTTTATTGGGGAATGCAAAACTTTATTTATTAAATAAAAAAAGAAACTGCAAAACTACTAAGTGTGGTATGTAACCTATTGCTTTAACCAGCATCCGTACCAGATGACTGGAGGGTGGCTAATTTAATAATTTTATGAAAAAATCTATAGAGGCAACCCTAGCAATAAATGCCAGTAAGCCTAATTTCAGTACCAGGCAAATTGATTGAAACTGCAGCAAAGTACAGAATTATCAGACACACAGATGAACATGGTATATTGGAAGAGTCAACACTTCTTTTATAAAGGGAAATCATCCCTCACCAATCTATTAGAATGCTTTGAGGATATCAACAAGCTTGTGGACAAGGGTGATCCAGTCAATATAGTGTACTTGGACTTCAGAAAGCCTTTGACAATATCCCTTACCAAAGGCTCTTAAGCAAAGTAAGCTGACATGGGGTAAGAGAGAAGGTCCTCTCTTGGATCAGTAACTGGTTAAAAGATAGGAAACAAAGGGTTGGAATAAATGGTCAGTTTTCACAATGGAGAAAGGTAAATATGGGGGTCTCCCAAGGATCTACAATGGGACCTCTGTTGTTCAGCATGTTAATAAATTATCTGGAAAAGGGAAAGAACAGTGAGGTGGCAAAGTTTGCATATACAAAATTACTCAAGATAGCTAGCAGTATATGTAACAGACTTAATACAGGAAGCAGAATAAGAATAAGGAATACAGATAAGCAGACTTAATACAGGAAGATATGGGAAGAAACTTTCAAGGTAAAAGATTACTTTAAAATCAATAGCCTAGGGAGGAAAGTTGAGGTTTTAATTAAGGAGAGTCATAGCAGATTAAACAATGAAAGATAGAATCATAGAATTGTAAGACTGGAAGGGATCTCAAGAGGTCATCCAGTCCAGTCTTCTGCACTCATGGCAGGATCAAATATTATCTAGACCATCTCTGACAAGTCTTTGTCTAAACCTACTCTTTAAAATCTCCAATGATGAGGATTCCACAACCTCCCTAGGTAACTTATTCCAATGTTTAACCACCCTGACAGGAAGTTTTTTTCCTAATGTCAATCCTCCTTCCTCCTAATGTTGATCCTCCTTCCTCCTTGTAGCAACCTTTCACATACTTGAAAACTGTTATCATGTCCCCTCTGTCCCCTCTCAGTCTTCTCTTCTCCAAACTAATTTTTTCAATCTTCCCTCACAGGTCATGTTTTTAAGACCTTTAATGATTTTTTTGCTCTCCTCTGGACTTTCTCCAGTTTGTTCACATCTTTCCTAAAATATGGCACCTAGAACTAGACACAGTCCTGCAGCTCTGGCCTAATCAGTGCAAAGTAGAGTGGAAGAATTACTTCTCTGGTCTTTCTTACAACACTCCTGCTAATAAATCCCAGAATGATGTTTGCTTTTTTCCAACGGTGTTCCACTGTTGACTCATATTTAACTTGTGATCCACTGTTACCCCCAGATCCCTTTCTGCTCCTTCCTAGGCCCTCATTTCCCATTTGAATGTGTGCTACTGATTGTTCCTTCCTAGGTGGCATACTTTGCATTTGTCCTTATTGAATTTCATCCTATTTACTGCAGATCATTTCTCTAGTTTGTCCAGATCATTTTGAATTTTAATCCTATCCTCCAAAGCACTTGCAACCCCTTTGACCTTAGACTCATCCGCAAATTTTATGTGTATACTCTCTGTGCCATTGTCTAATCTGATGAAGATATTGAAGAAAACCGGACTCAGAACTGATCCCTGCAGGATGATATTCTCTTCCAGCTTGACTGTGAACCACTGATAATTACTCTCTGGGAATGGTTTTCCAGCCAGTTATGCACCCACCTTACAGTAGCTCCATCTAGGTTATATTTCCCTACTTTGTGAGACAGTATGAAAAGCCTTACTAAAGTCATTGAGTAACGGACCTACCCTGTCCTTGGTCTTCCTCTTGCTTCTAATGTATCTGTAGAATCTTTTCTTATTATTGAGTACTGTTTTATCATAAAGAGAATTCCAATCTCTTAAGAATTTACTAAATGAGAGTTATTCTGCAACTAGGAACTAGGCAGATAAATGGGAAACAGATCACCACTGCTTATAGATTCACAGAAAGCATCCGTTATAAGCAGCATCTCCTCCTACCAAAACCTGTCAAACATCATTCCTGAATGAAGACCTACTCACAATCGCCTATCTACGCCACAGTAAGGACAGTCATAAGTGACCAAAGCTGGTACTACTGGACACTTTATAGCTTGTAAGTCTTTTTTTTTTTTTTTTGGCCCCCTTCTCTTCAAGGGGATGTTTATTTTGTCCTATGAGTTTCTGCATAATTCCTTAATATATTTTTATATTACACATGAACAGATCACACCTGCCTAGCAGTAACTTTATGAACTATCTTCAGTCAGGTTACTGAGGAGATCAGTACAATACAAACAAACAATAGAAAAGGTGTATCTGGAAAACAGACTCCCAGCCTTACAAAGTCACATTGTTACTATACATCATTACAGGATCAGGCTCCAATATCATTTTAAAGAGCTAATTTAAATAAAGACTAAGCTATTGTAATTGTAAGCATTTTATTTTGACACAATGTTGATGTGGCCTATTTCAAACAACTGCTTACTGTGGGCTCAACTGTGTCCATCCCTGTATGGATACAGAGAAGGCAGGTGGGAGGAGGGGGAAGACAGCACAATGAGCTTTCCTTCCTTGCATCCATGTACAGGGACCAGACATAAATGCATTCTTTCTGCTCAGGAAATGCAAGGATTATGAGCCTGATTCTACTCTCATTAAAGTCACTAGCTCCATTTCTATTCACTTCAATGGTGCAGCATTGTATCCTAAGTGATAACAGTAGCCACAGTGGCAGTAGCCTCACCAAATTGGGCAGGGAAGGGTACAGAAGGGACAGAGTCATACCGCTATGCTTCCTCCACCCTGCTCCACATCTGCCAGTAGAGATGGCTACATAGTTCAGGTGGGAACAGTGAAATGCCACACTTTACACAGTCCAGTCAAGAGGTGAAGCAGCAGCTTCTCATTCCCTTTGAATCAGAGATACAACGGCCTTGATCCTGCAAGGTGTTGAATGTTCCCCGTGAAGTCGTGATTGCCCTCATCATCTACTGAAGTCAACAAGAGTTGACATAACTCACTCCCTTAGAGGAATGCTCAACACATTGTCAGATTGAGCCCATTGTCTTTAAGTGCTCCAACTAGCTCTTCCCTTCCAGACCTCGTTTAGCCTTGTATATGCTATAATAATGTGCCATTCCCACACATTCCTGTGCAGCACTATAGGTACCCTACCTTAGTTTCTCCCAGTTAAGTCATCAGTAAGTTAACCAGGCTTTTAAGTGCTAAAAGTAGCCGTCTTCCAAGGGTCTCATTTATTAATAGAAAGTTCAACAGCAATACAAGAAAGACCTTCACCCAGGCAGACATCAATTGAGTCTACCAGTCCCATATTCAGGCCCTTGAATCTGAAAGATACTCTCAGCCTTGATTTCCTCTGTTAGAGCCAGGACCTCCTCAGGACCTGCTGACAGCAGCTCTTCTCCAGGCGACATACAGCTTCTCAGAGGCTGGAGCTCCTGAAGCTGTCATGGAGAACTTCCCCCTAAAGTCTTTCCTTAGGAGTTCTCCTGTTCTGTTTCCTGCATCTTCTCTCTAGAAATAATCCCTATAACTGACCTGTGGCAGCCTTTTCTTAGCCAGTTAGTTGCCAAGCAGCCACGTAGGCAGCTAATTACCTACAGGAGGGCGGAAATGGACTCATTCTCATAAAGCTCTTCTTGGATAGACTGGGCCTACCCTGGAACACATACAATATAAATATTCCAATCAAACATTTAACGGAGACTGGTAGCAAGCTCAAGAAAGCTTTAAATTTCTCTCTGCTTGTAATCTCATCACAGATATGGAGAGGCTACTTCATCTCTCTCATGATCAATAGAATGTACATTCAGGAAATGTTTATTCTGCAAGCACATTAAACTACAATAGCAAGGCTGAAAAATAACGGCAGTTATCAAATAATTTATACCAAGGAGTATTTGACTGGCCACTCGAAACTCTAGCAGCAGATTATTAGTTTTGCACCCTGACTCTGCTTATAATTTAGCATTTTTACGAGAACAAAAGCATATCCATATATGATTCTTTTAAATAATTCATTTGAACACGCAATGACATAATTAACAAGACAACAATAGACAACTCCAGAGCCTAGTCACGCCGCATCCTTATGGATATACGATTGTGTCCTTTCCTGCTTGCTGATAGCACAGGAGTTGGATTACCTTGTGATAACCATGCTGTATTTTATGCCTCATTACTGAAATATGTATTGTGGTGGCCATTTTGGGAAATTGTTGTAACTACAGCAGTGCCAAGGCAAGCTGTTTATAGTTAACAGTCCGTGCAAAATTTCTCTTATGAGCTCTCGTTTTTTAAGCAATCTCTATTGCCACCATTTTAACTAACAGGCTTAAACTGGCATGGAAGTTTTAAAGGCCATATGAACATTTCCCACCCATTAGTTTGGATTTTAATCTGCTGGAATATTCTTTAGCTAGACGGAGGCAAACAAAATATTACTTTCATTTTTTAAAAGGCTATTTAAAAAAATCAAGTTGGAGTATTTTATGGTACTACTGTAGGATAGGATGGATATCTATGGTGCCAATCCTGCCACTCTTCCTGTAACATGAGCCTTTATAATGATAGGGACAATGTGTGAAATCCAGATCTGGGTTCAGATTTCAAACACATCCATGTATACACCAAAATTGGGAGATGTTTATCCATGTCTTCACTTTAAAACTTGGGAATATTAATTCAATATTAACATATCAACTATTCCTTGCAGGCACAGATAAGGTGGTTGTTATTTCCAAATGCCTACAGCTGAGGAATGAGCTGTAAATAGGTTATCCTAATAGTTATACCACTTAAAAAAATCTATAAAATGAGAAGGCTTGCCTTGTGGTAAAGCATTGGACTGGAACTTTGGGATCAATTCACAGCTATGATACAGACTTCCTGTGTGAACTTGGACAAATCACTTATAGTCTCCCTGTCAATTCACCCTCTCTAAAAATGGGAACACTAATTGCCTATGTCACAGAGGTAAGAATAAAATCGATTAGAGGTGCTCAGATACTATCGTTATGAGGACCATATAAGACAGATACTTGTCCTTTCTCCTCCATAGTTGACATTTGTGTCTGGTGGGCTCCTGAACCCTATGCCCCAGCATGAGCATCATTGTCTATGAATGAGGCAGCAAAATTTACCTGCATGTATCTATCTATCATTAGCATTTCTAAGCTTCCTATCGCCATGATGCCTAACTACTAACTAAAGGATGATTTTTCTCCTCTTGAATGTTTTGGTGTTATACCAATAAAATAAAAACCAGCAGGATCTTATTAAAAGGGAAAAGGCAAAATGCCACATTTATTGTGAATACAGAAAGAATCGTAATAAGCAGTTAGTTATAGCTATAACATTCCATTCAATTTCATATTTATTCACACATTCATTCACTCACACACACACACACACACACACACAGATTCTGCAAGGTTGTTATCATAGTTATCAGCCTTAGAGTTGCTCATGGCAAGCCACTAGCCAAGTGGCCTGGACATGAGGAGGGAGCAGGGCCTTGTCAGATGCACATCTGATGCTCCTGGAAGTTGGTTTACAGAATCAGCCCCCCAAAGTTCTCACTTTCTAGAGTCCATTTTTATAGGAATTTCTTCCTATGCCAGTCTATGGGAATTGCTTCATCATGCTGTTGCTGAATCAATCAGCAGATGGCACATTCCTGACGGCTCCGTGCTGCCAGATGTTATCTTGTTCTTTGGTTCTCCCATTCTTGAGGCTGTTGGGTGGATTCCAGTCTGCCCTCCGGGGGTCCTCTGGTTATTTCCACTTGACGCCTTCTTCGGCCAATGGACACTGGATTCTTAGGCTGGCACCTCCCTGATCATTCCGTTATTATCCGCACCAAGCATCCATCCACATACATCCTTTATCTCCATTTTAATCACAATTGTTAACACAGCGAGATGAATACAACAAAAGGGCGGGGAGTCTCTGGGTGCTGTTTCTATTGTTACAGAGTATTGCTTTGAGTCTCTCTCTGTGTGAGTAGTTGTTGTTACAAAGAATTGCTTTGAGAACAGACTCTGTCTTAGAATGTACTAACACAATTAGCAGCTTGCAAGTTTCACACACAGAGGGAGAGAAACAGTACCAAAAACCAAGAGTCCTCTTAATTAGTAATACCCTGGAATTTAAACTATGGGGAATCAAACTCATTTGTGATTTTAATACAGAACTTCTTTAATATGATCCAACACTGGAACACAACTTTCAATATTTAAAATTTGATCAAAAGCAAAGACAGGAAAACTGAAGCGGTTTTATCAATATGACTAGAACAAATACATCAGAGAAATGAAAAAGGTTGATTGCAAAATGTTTCCTAGTAATGAAGACAGCTTCAACCAAACTTGGTCTGATCAAAGTGCTTTTATCAATGTACATAAAGAAATCTTAATATAGAAAAATAGCAGGAATCTGATGAGCTTTAAAAGGTGAAAAATAGGTCAAACTTATATCCATACAAGGCTCTTTATTTAGCTAAGACAAATAATTAAAACTGGCAACTGAACTCACACAATAATATCAAAGGACACCTTGAAGTACCAGTTGTAAAATCTCTACCTATAGATAGTTTTTGCTTTATTAACTGCAAGCCCGCCTGGGGGACACGCAGAGCCCTGGCTGAGCTCTCCCTGGCTGGGCACTCACAAGGCTGTTGTGTTTGGAACCCACCTCCTTCGGCCCTGTGTGCTTTAGGCCTCCTGAGTCTGAACAGAGTCTAGGCACTGTCCCTGGCTGGGATCTCTAGGCACTTTCTCGGTGTGAAGATGTCAAGCACCCACTTCTGAGATCTCTGACCATACAGTCCAACTGCCTAACCCATAGAGTTACAGCTGGCACACCAGAGTTCCTTTATCTTAGATTCACCCTCTCCCATAATTCCACCTTGGGGTACTGTGGTTTACAGTTTAACTCTTCAGGGTCATGCGACAGCAAAAGCAAACAGACATACAGACAGAACTTTGCACAGGATTCTAAACACCATTACTCCTTCCAAAAGCAATAAACACACCTGTACCCATTTCCCTGTCTGTTTCCTTACCAGTCCACAGAGTTCTTTTATTTTAGGGCAGAGTTCTCTGAGTAGTCCAGGTTGCTCCTTCTTCACACAGCTTCTCATAGAGTCATGGAGTCCCTTCCCCTGAGCTCTGCAGTCAATGCCCTTTTGCTCTCCTAACCAAGCTTCTGCTGCTTCTGGTCTCTTCTCAAAATGGCTGGTAAGAGACCCTGTCTTTTATAATCTCTTAGCTCCTTTGTCAGGTGACCTTGTGTTCAGCTTCATCAAATTATCTGTTTTCCACCTGGCCAGGCTAGTTGTTATGAGTGACAGCCAGCTCTTTCTCCAAGGTTGCTTCTATTCAAATAGAGGACAACCAAGGCTTAACGTCCCTCTATTGTCAGCCCTGTGCCATCATCCCTTGAAATTTCAGTCCAACATGCAGATAAAGGACAACAGCAAAGGCAGGAAGCCCCACGTTCAAAATGGAGTTTGCAGTCTGACAGATACACATAAAGATCCCCCCCATGTCAAAGAGAATTCATAAACTGTACATAGATTTCCCAAATCATCACACCACTCCTGCTTTCCTTTCACTGAATAGTACCTTATTCTGAGGGTAGCCCCCATTAAAGTACTACTCACATAAGTAAGTGCTACTCAGTGAGCTAGACTTGCTTTTAGTTACTCAGACTATACATCTGTGATCATAGGGAAAGGCAGGACCAGCACTACTGACTAAAGGTGTGAGTTACAGATATTTGACATAGGGTAAGGGAATCTATGAACAATAACTGTGTTATATGAAATTTACTTCCCCTGTTTGTGCCAATTTTTAAGATAAACATGTTTGATCTCCCTAAGGACCATTCTACTTATCTTCATCATCATGGCAAATCTCAAAGGGATGTAACCTCCTTGCAGATCAAGCACCACCTGGCTCAATCTCTAGCTAGGTCCTGAAGGTAACTGGCCTGAACCGGCCTGAATATTTACACCACTCAAGCTTTTGGTGATGATGTGATCACCAACAGTGTAGTGGCATTCTTTGGTAAACAAGCTTTGTAATTCATTGGTTTTCCATTCCAATAATATGTCTCTACTAAGAAAGCTACCAAAACTAAAACAGTGCTGATGGAAGAGTTTTCTGGGTTTGTCTATAAATAGCCTCATGGCTGATTTTGTCCTGCCACTTTAATATGGAGAATTTAGGAAGACAACCAGAATCAAAAACATCAGTCCATCACTCTTCAGACTTCTTCAGTGCCTAAATTTCACGGATACAATAGAGTGGGTATAACTGTGGTTCTGTAGTTCTGCAGCTTGATAACAAGCCTGATGTCATAATGTCCCACAGAGACCCTGAAGTGCCCAAAACATGGCAGCAGCTGTTCCTATGTGAGTGTCCACATCTTTAGAGCATCCTCCAGCATTGTCTAAAGACTTTGCAAGATATGATAATTTTCCTTTCTTCCCTACCCCACAATAGCTTAAAATTTATCTTGTGAAGTTAAGAACTCCAAATGTGAGCACTAATGAAGTCCTTGGATTTTTGAAGAATTACTGTATCCCTGCTGAGAAATTACTTTAATAGCTGCTGGCTTCTATTAAATTATACCTAATGTGCTACTGAAATAGTTTGCATCCATACTGAAAAATCTGTCATTAATACTAGAAAACCAACATACAGTAGGATGTGAAGAGGAGATTTCACAAACCTTTTTGTAATCACATGCAAAAATTGTTTCTCATTGTAGGATTGGGAGGATTAGGGCTCCAAACAATAAAATAGATTTGTCTGCTACGAAGCTGAACCTTTGTGTTCTTTGCTTTCTCAATTACTCACAGTTTTTGCAGAGATCAAATAAAATATTAAGTCTTTTCAGTGTACTAGAAGTAACTTACGTTAAATTGATGGCATTCCTACCTGCTCTTACTACAAAGGGATTATATTGTTAAAACTCACCCCCCCCCCATTCCCCCATCTAGGGTTTTCCCTTTATTATTAACTAAAAAACAAGCATGAACTTCAGGTTGAGCTACCTCTTGAACCTGACTGTTCCTAGAGCCCCTTTCAGAAATTGTTCCTTCTTCTAGCCCCTCCTGCTTTAGAAGAGTCTCAGCCAGCCCTTTAGGCAATGTCAGTAAGACCTATTTGGCCTGACCCAGTGAGTCAGAGGCAGCAGAATCATAGAATCATAGAATATAAGGGTTGGAAGGGACCCCAGAAGGTCATCTAGTCCAACCCCCTGCTCAAAGCAGGACCAATTCCCAGTTAAATCATCCCAGCCAGGGCTTTGTCAAGCCTGACCTTAAAAACCTCTAAGGAAGGAGATTCTACCACCTCCCTAGGTAACGCATTCCAGTGTTTCACCACCCTCTTAGTGAAAAAGTTTTTCCTAATATCCAATCTAAACCTCCCCCACTGTAACTTGAGACCATTACTCCTCGTTCTGTCATCTGATACCATTGAGAACAGTCTAGAGCCATCCTCTTTGGAACCCCCTTTCAGGTAGTTGAAAACAGCTATCAAATCCCCCCTCATTCTTCTCTTCTGCAGGCTAAACAATCCCAGCTCCCTCAGCCTCTCCTCATAACTCATATGTTCCAGACCCCTAATCATTTTTGTTGCCCTTCGCTGGACTCTCTCCAATTTATCCACATCCTTCTTGAAGTGTGGGGCCCAAAACTGGACACAGTACTCCAGATGAGGCCTCACCAATGTCGAATAGAGGGGAACGATCACGTCCCTCGATCTGCTCGCTATGCCCCTACTTATACATCCCAAAATGCCATTGGCCTTCTTGGCAACAAGGGCACACTGCTGACTCATATCCAGCTTCTCGTCCACTGTCACCCCTAGGTCCTTTTCCGCAGAACTGCTGCCTAGCCATTCGGTCCCTAGTCTGTAGCTGTGCATTGGGTTCTTCCGTCCTAAGTGCAGGACCCTGCACTTATCCTTATTGAACCTCATCAGATTTCTTTTGGCCCAATCCTCCAATTTGTCTAGGTCCTTCTGTATCCTATCCCTCCCCTCCAGCGTATCTACCACTCCTCCCAGTTTAGTATCATTTAGAATCAGTTTAGAATGAATGGTTCAGCACCTGTATGCACGGTCCTATGTCTATAACCTCACCAAATGAAAAAACTCCCGAAGGTATCCCAGCTGCCCGTATATCAGTCACAATGTATGTTAACAGACACATCAGATCACACTGTATTGTAATGCAACCACCTCAAAAGGGGCAAGCCTAAAACCAAAATGTTAATCAATGGCAACAGGTTAACATTTGCCATTATTTTGAGAAAGCTAATGGTCATAAAAATACTTTTAGACAAAGCTCTTTAATCTTTTCCTGACCAAGGGGTTTCTTTAACAAATAGTGAACTCTGCTGGGTATAACAGCATTGATGGATAAGTATGTTTATTTGTATAAGAAATGAAATTGGATGAGTTGCTCCATCTGCTATTTGACATCGGTTTCATCATGTCTAATTCTTGCCGTCCCAAGACCTTTGTGATTTGGTGCGGAAAAATTCTGCTTCAATAACCTGAACATGAAATGGCACAGGTTTCATTCACAAGTCAGCTGTGGTAATTAACAGTTACACACCAGACAGCAATTTCTAGCACTGTCAGTTTGAGTTACGCTGATCAGACCTACAGCCGCTTTGTTGACACTGTTGATGTAGTCCAATGGTTAATCAGTTGAAAGCTAATTGAAGGAATGCTGTGCTCCCTTAAAATCCCAATTCCCTACTGTGGATTCCTTTTAAATATCAGTCAGTGTACATTCCAACATCTTTATCAACAGATGCATCTCTGTTTAATGTAATTGACATGGCTAAAGATAGTAAGCCAAGGCATAATACTTGAATTGTAAGCTTTTATGTGGTCTATGACATAACCTAATCATTGTAGCAGTAACATTACACATACTTTAATTTATTGGTTTCAGAGTAACAGCCGTGTTATTCTGTATCCTCAAAAAGAAAAGGAGTACTTGTGGCACCTTAGAGACTAACCAATTTATTTGAGCATAAGCTTTTGTGAGCTAAATAAATTTTAGTCTCTAAGGTGCCACAAGTACTCCTTTTCTTTAATTTATTGTTACTGTTTGCTGTGTTATATCTGAATTACTGTGGAAGCTCCTCAGAGCAGGGGCCTGCCTTTTATTTGATCTTTAAAACTCATAGCAGACCATGGCACTGGTTAAATAATTAATAATAATAATATAATATCTATGTTTTTGCAATTTGTTAAGTTCACATACTCTTGGAGTCATTTTTTAACAAATTTGCAATTTCACTATAGAAAATGTAAGTCTATCCCCTCAATTGGTATAAATCAATCTAGCTCAATTGACTTCAATGGAGCGCATCATCTTCTATAAAGAAACCACCATTTTGCTTAAGCTTATGCTGGTTGTGTTAGCCATCTGATAGGTGCTCATTTTTAGTGACTTATGTGAAATGAGTTGGTGGCTTCAATTGAGTTCATAGGAGACGAGTGTCCATATCACCAATAAAATATCATATTAGCACTAACAGTTATTCTTGTTGGCAAATTCAGAAGACAGAATAAGGAGTGAGTGAGGATGAAGAATGAATTACTCTTCCAGCATTTCAGAGTAACAGCCGTGTTAGTCTGTATTCGCAAAAAGAAAAGGAGTACTTGTGGCACCTTGGAGACTAACCAATTTATTTGAGCATGAGCTTTCGTGAGCTGTAGCTCACGAAAGCTCATGCTCAAATAAATTGGTTAGTCTCCAAGGTGCCACAAGTACTCCTTTTCTTCCAGCATTAAAAATTCTAACTCTAGAACTAAATCATATTGTCAGGGTCAGGGTGTTTTGTGGATGCTTGCACGGCTAATTCCCACTCTTTACTTGATCTGCAAAAAGAAGGCTTTCTTCTCCATTGTTATCTATCCAGAAATTTTTGCAAGCACAAAACTCACTTAAAATCATCTTCTCTGAACCTCTACACCATTGCCAAAGATGTGAGGTAAAATATATCTTGCAAAAACATTTTAATTGACATTTGTCTGTTTTTGAATTGGCAGATATTCCATGTAACTACAGAATGGCTATGAATTTTGAATCTGAAAAAAAATGTCCACTAAGCTTTTCCTTATTATGATGAAATTTTGCAATAAATCTTTGTGTTACAGTTTTGATGTTTGAGCTGGATTGATAGTTTAGTATTGGTCACCTAAGTCACATGGTTTTGGTTTAGCAAAGCCTACCTCAGGCTGAGGGGGGTTATCAGAAAACACATATGTCTGAGGAATAAGGTGTAGCCAAGTGTGTGGGGATTTTTTGTCACCGGTAGGGGGGGTTGATTTCTTTTTTCAAACTGAAGAGGTTGGAAATGTTAATTGATTTGTATAATAATTTTTATTTTTTTTATCTAATTGACAATGTGCGTGTACACAGTGCCATTAAACAGGCTTTCTCGCCTTGTCTGTGTGAGGGCTCAGGTATTATATTGATGGGTGCATACCAGAACATAAAGAGAGAGTTTGGCTTGTCTCACAGTCAAAAATATGTATGTTATTGTGCCTAACTCTTATTTGTTACACATTTTCATTTTATTTTTCCCCAAATGTACAAGATGCACCATTTATTGGTCTCCTCATCCTAAAGTCATCTCCTACTTTGATTTATTTCAGGTGTGGGTGGTGTTAGAGGGGGAAAGGACTGAAAGGCAAAGGAGGAGTGTGTGTGTGTGTGTTAAAACAAGAGACCCTTATGCTTCCTGTCTCCCTAGATTCAGCCTCCCTGTCCAGCATCTATCATCTGGTAGGGCCCCTTTCTCCTGCAAAGAAGACCCTCCCACCCTAAATAATGAGGAGTCAAGCAATAAAAATAAAATCAAATAAAGTGTATTGAAGGGTTTATAACAAAGGGTGGGACAGATAAGAAGGGGAATAAACATCAAAATAACACAATACAGTGATTACCCGCAAACTCAACCCTATAAACAGATATATATATATTAAAAAAAACCCTTCTCTTGGATTGAAGCAACGGTGGTTGCTTGTGACCTCAATCCTCTGGCTAATGGTAAGCCTTTGGAGAGGATCTCCAAGGAGTCCCTTGATGTTCCTTCAGGACCACGGGGTAGAGCAGATGATGCATCCAGGAGAACAGCGGCAGATGATGTATCTTCTCTTTCTCCCTTTCTTGCAGGTGAGGAAGCTGTTGAAGGACAATCCCTAGCCCTCCTATCACTATGGTGGATAGATGCCTGCAGGTAGGACCCGTGGCCATCCCTGGCTGCCACTCAGATGGACATCCCTGAGGCCATGTTTGGGGCATTCTTTTATACTCTTGCCTGGCAAACCCCTTAGGAAAACCAGTTCTGACTGGAAGTTGTTTACAACTCCAGAAGAAATAAAAGAGTGGGGAAAATTAATTTATAGCTCACGTGGACATAAAAACTCCATCTTGGAACCAACATGGATTCCTGTACTCACAAAACATATGAAAGTGAACCCAACCTAACAGTGGGTTATTCGCAGAAATATTATTATAGGTCAACCTGCCATGTTGAATCCCTTCTGATGGAATCCCTACTGACATATGTGGCCCACAATGTGTTACCTGGGCCATAGGCGCTGGGTGGCAGGGCAGCGCAATCTGTACTCCGACCCTGGACTCCAGAGCTTGTGGGGCTGGCCAGATTCCCCAGGCCCAAGACACTGCAGGTCTGGCCAGCAGCCCCGGACCTCCGACTCTACAGGGCTGGCTGGCAGCCCCAACCCCAGACTCCCTCCATGCGGGGTGGGCCAGCAGCCCTGACCACTCTGAGCCAGGCAGCAGGGCAGCCCGGACTCCTTTGCGCTGGAAGGCCGGGAACCTGACATACCCTGGCATGCATGCTGGCCTTTAGCAACAGCTAAGCTGGGCCACAGCTGTGTGCTAATTGGGCCGCATGCGGCTGACAGGCCGTGCTTTGAGAACTGCTGATTTAAATGTTCTGGCATCTGGATACCTGGTTTAAGTATAATTTCTTAGTCTATTTCCAGACTAGTGAAAGTTGTACTGAAAATACCAATAAATACAATTAAAGCAATGATTATATCATATATTCAGTGCCACAATGTGACTGGCTCTTGTGTAGGAGAGCAGTGGGGAAGGGGGCATGGAGCACTGGGAAAGGTGCAAAGGCTTAACCACAATCGTGAATGCAGGGGAGCCTCCCACCATGCAGTCCTGGGAGTGCACAGCCCCGCAAGGAGGCAGGGGAGAGCTGATGATGGAGCAAGGTGGGAAGAGCTCATGGATCAGCCTACATATGTGCACATCTGCACAGTGACAAGCCTAGGGAGGGATTGTGTCCCATACTTAGGGCTGTGCCTTATAGACACGCTGCATCCCTATATGAACATACATAAAGTTACTATAGATATACATACAAGGTTAATGTTTCCAGTGTTAGGCAATGTACAATGATGTCAATGCCTTTTTTAAGAGCATAATTTTGGTTTCACTAATTTGATCAACTGTTGTTTAATACTTTTTTCTATGCGTGATCATTAAATTAATTATATTTGCATGACAATATTGGATGTGAATGTGTTATTGCCTCCAATAAGCATGCAATGTGTGTGTTTTAGTTGCACAATTAAGTTATTTCAGAAACAATTTGGAAGCAGCAACCCAGAAAAGATGTCATCATTGAAGCGCAAGGCCAATTGCAGTACAGCAGAATCAAAACTTATAATGAAGATGATAATAAAATGTGAGTATTTCCAGTCTGTTGAAAAATCAAGGAAATATATAACTTATTGTCTGTGGAAGATAATAGAACAGATTTGTTTTTTGGTTTTTTTTTCCTTAATGAATGCTAAATTCCACAGTGAAGTGGAAGACTAGAAAAAAAAAAAAGTAATCTGAATTCAAACAAAGAGCAGACCAGAAAGACTGACCAAAATTTCAGGCATAGGATGCAGAACCTGCAGTGGGTTGTGGGGGGACCAATACTGGAAGGACTGTTGTATTAGTTTAGATGGAATATATAGGCCAAAGGCGTTCACATAACCCAGTCAGTGCCCCACATTAAACAGTGTTAAACAAGGTCTGGGGTTTGGTATACCGAGACTGCATCCTGCTTAGTACTATGGCAAACACACCATTAAACATCCTTTTAACTTTCATTAAAAGATAAAGAAAAGAACGAAAAACAGTTAAAGCATTTGAAATGTAATGTATTAAATCACTTCCATTGTTGTATGCAATGTAGTTGTAGCTGTGTTGGGCCCAGGATATTAGAGAGACAAGGGAGCGATAATATCTGTAATTGAACCAAGTTGTTCCTCTCACCATCAGAAGCTGGTCCAATAAAAGATATTATTTCACCCACCTTGTCTCTCTCCGTATTAAATAAGACTTTCATTTTGACTACATCCCTTGTTTCCTTTCCCTTTAACTGGAGAGAGTCTTTAGAATGAAACCTCTCCCCTCCACCATTTGACAGTCTCCTAGTATCAAAGATGGTCATAACTGTCCTTTTAACAGCATAACTGATGTCAGGATATGCTTCTATGGACACAATGCTCTGAAGATTCAGAGCAGGCTGCGCAGCAGGGACAGGAGGATGGTGAAGAAATTTGGCAGCATGTGACTTCCAGAAGAAGAAAGGGGAGCATCCATGTACCAGCAACGCAGATATAGGTAAGCAACCGTTTTCATGTTCTCTCTACAGGTACTAATGCAGAAAGTGGACTACATGATACATCTAAAGGAAGGGAACAGAAGGAGACTCCGCCAAATGGAAGGTATGAGATGCACTGTCCTAGGGATGGGGGTTCCATGACCACCGCTCCCAAGAGAAGGAGGCGGGTGGTGGTGGTCAGGGACTCCTCTCCTCAGGGGGACTGAATCATCTATCTGCCGCCCCGACTGGGAAAACTGAGAAGTCTGCTGCTTGCCAGGAGCTAGGATTCGCGATGTGATGGAGAGACTGCTGAGACTCATCAAGCCCTTGGATCACTACCCCTTCCTGCTTCTCCACGTGGGCACCAATGATACTATCAAGAATGACCTTGAGCAGATCACTGCAGACTACGTGGCTCTGGGAAGAAGGATAAAGGAGTTTGAGGTGCAAGTGGTGTTCTCGTCCATCCTCCCCATGGAAGGAAATGGCCTGGGTAGAGACCATCGAATCATGGAAGTCAACAAATGGCTACGCAGGTGGTGTCAGAGAGAAGGCTTTGGATTCTTTGACCATGGGATGGTGTTCCAAGAAGGAGGAATGCTAGGCAGAGACGGGCTCCACCTGACGAAGAGAGGGAAGAGCATCTTCGCAAGCAGGCTGGCTAACCTAGTGAGGAGGGCTTTAAACTAGGTTCACGGGGGGAAGGAGATCAAAGCCCTGAGGTAAGTGAGGAAGTGGGAGGAAGCACGAGCAGGAGAGCGCGAGAGGGGAGGTCTCCTGCCTCATACTGAGAAAGCGGGATGATCAGCGAGTTATCTCAAGTGCCTATACACAAACGCAAGAAGCCTGGGAAACAAACAGGGAGAACTGGAAGTCCTGGCACAGTCAAGGAATTATGATGTGATTGGAATAACAGAGACTTGGTGGGATAACTCACATGACTGGAGTACTGTCATGGATGGATATAAACTGTTCAGGAAGGACAGGCAGGGCAGAAAAGGTGGAGAAAGAAGTGGTTCGGGACTATTTAGAAAAGCTGGACGTGCACAAGTCCATGGGGCTGGATGTGCTGCATCCGAGAGTCCTAAAGGAGTTGGCGGATGTGATTGCAGAGCCATTGGCCATTATCTTTGAAAACTCATAGTGATCGGGGGAGGTCCCGGAGGACTGGAAAAAGGCTAATGTAGTACCCATCTTTAAAAAAGGGAAGGAGGAGGATCCGGGGAACTACAGGCCAATCAGCCTCACCTCAGTCTCTGGAAAAATCATGGAGCAGGTCCTCAAGCAATCAATTCTGAAGCACTTAGAGGAGAGGAAAGTGATCAGGAACAGTCAGCATGGATTCACCAAGAGCAAGTCATGCCTGACTAATCTAATTGCCTTCTATGACGAGATAACTGGCTCTGTGGATGAGGGGAAAGCAGTGGACATATTGTTCCTTGACTTTAGCAAAGCTTTTGACATGGTCTCCCACAGTATTCTTGCCAGCAAGTTAAAGAAGTATGGGCTGGATGAATGGACTATAAGGTGGATAGAAATCTGGCTAGATTGTCGGGCTCCACAGGTAGTGATCAATGGCTCCATGTCTAGTTGGCAGCCAGTATCAAGTGGAGTGCCCCAAGGGTCGGTCCTGGGGCCGGTTTTGTTCAATATCTTCATAAATGATCTGGAGGATGGTGTGGATTGCACTCTCAGCAAGTTTGCAGCTGACACTAAACTGGGAGAAGAGGTAGATGCGCTGGAGGGTAGGGATAGGATACAGAGGGCCCTAGACACATTAGAGGATTGGGCCAAAAGAAATCTGATGAGGTTCAACAAGGACAAGTGCAGAGTCCTGCACTTAGGATGGAAGAATCCCATGCTCCGCTACAGATTAGGTACCGAATGGCTGGGCAGCAGTTCTGCAGAAAAGGATCTAGGGGTTACAGTGGACAAGAAGCTGGATATGAGTCAACAGTGTGCTCTTGTTTCCAAGAAGGCCAATGGCATTTTGGGATGTATAAGTAGGGGCATTGCCAGCTGATCAAGGGACGTGATCGTTCCCCCCTATTCAACATTGGTGAGGCCTCATCTGGAGTACTGTGTCCAGTTTTGGGCCCCACACTACAAGAAGGATGTGGAAAAATTGGAAAGAGCCCAGCGGAGGGCAACAAAAATGATTAGGGGCCTGGAACACATGATTTATGAGGAGAGGCTGAGGGAACTGGGATTGTTTAGACTGCGGAAGAGAAGAATGAGGGGCGATTTGATAGCTGCTTTCAACTACCTGAAAGGGGGTTCCAAAGAGGATGGCTCTAGACTGTTTTCAGTGGTAGCTGATGACAGAACGAGGAGTAATGGTCTCAAGTTGCAGTGGGGGAGGTTTAGGTTGGATATTAGGAAAAACGTTTTCATTAGGAGGGTGGTGAACACTGGAATGTGTTACCTAGGAGGTGGTGGAATCTCCTTCCTCAGAAGTTTTTAAGGTCAGGCTTGACAAAGCCCTGGCTGGGATGATTTAGTTGGGGATTGGTCCTGCTTTGAGCAGGAGGTTGGACTAGATGGCCTCCTGAGGTCCCTTCCAACCCTGATATTCTATGATTTTGTGGGGGGAAGAAGTTAGGTGAGAGGGGCTGGAGCTGGTGGTGTTGCTGTCGTTGTTAAAGTCCGATCCTGTTTCATCCCAGGTGGTGGTTAGGATTCATCTGGAGCTGATAGAGGTGGCGGTGTCATCTGGGTCCCTCTTTGGCCCTGTCTGGTAAGGACATCTCTCATGATTATGATGATGAAGGCCCAGGGCCCTAAGACATGATGAAGGTGGCAGCCAGGATGGTGAAGTTTTCTTCAGTAGACTCCGTCTGTTCTTTTTATTCCCCTCCGCCCCCAAAATCTCTTTCAGGACCCAAAAAGGGAGTGGAACTTGCACTTACTTTTTAACAGTTGAATTTGCAATTAGGATAGGCTCCATTATCACTGCAGTTTGTTCTGAGCATGCTCCACTCCTCTTTCCACAGACTAGGCGATGGCTATTGAGTAGGGAGACCAGTTCTTCAAAACAAAAAATTCTCTCTGTTCCTTACTCCTTCTGTCTCTATATTCCTCATTGCTGCCGTGTGTTTTCACTTGCGTCCTTGGCTGACTTTCTTCTCTGCTGGTCACCCTTCTCACTTTCCTTTTAACCTAATGTGACCCGAAAATGTTCAGATACATTCCCCTCCTGCTTCTCCCTTCCCCCAAGTCTGTCACCTCTTTCTTGCTTCTTCTGCTTTTGCTTCTTCTTATCTTTACTCCAATTTTCTTTTCCTATATTCCCTGTATTTCTCCTCCCCCCGGTTCTTTTTACCCCCCACACTCTTTTCAGCATCCTTCTTTCTGATTTCTTTTCCTACCCCTTGTTCTCCTTTCCTTCTCCAGTTCTCCTTGCCCCCTTTCCTCCCCTCAACATATTTTCCCACTTCAGAACTTCAGCTCTCTTTCTGAGGCTCAGAATGGCCCAAAGATTCTCTCCTAGCACTGGGCCAAAAGTGGCTCAAAGATTTTCTAGGAGCACAGGTGTAGCTTCAAGATGCTTTCTATCTAGTTGCCAGAGCCAGTCTTAGGAATGTAGAGTCCCTCAGCTCTCATGCACATCAAGAAGAATGAATTGACTTTCCCCTGGCCCCCACCCCAACAAAAATTGGCATAGTTTATAGGAACTGAGTAGTATTCCTTTAAATAATTTGTGAGCCCTCAGATAGCATCCACTGTGGTCTGTGTACATACACCTGCCAGAGAAGCAATGTATATTGTAGCTGATCCTTGTATGTTGTACAGTAAAACCTCGGAAATGGAGGTTGTTTGTAACTCTGAAATGTTCGTAACTCTTAACGAAATCTTATGGGTTTTTCTTTCAGAACGTTTACAACTGAACATTGACTTAATACAGCTTTGAAACTTTACTATGGAGAAGGAAAATGCTGCTTTTAACCATTTTCATTTAAATGAAAGAAGCACAGAAACAGTTTCCTTACCTTGACATATCTTTTTTAAAACTTTCCCTTTATATTTTTAGTAGCTTATGTTTAACACATTACTGTACTGTATTTGCTATTTTTTTGCTCTCTGCTGCTGCCTGATTGGGTACTTCCAGTTCCAAATGAGGTGTGTGGTTGACCGGTCAGTTTGTAACTCCGGGGTTCTACTGTATATAGTTAGTAAATATGGTTATTTTGACCCCACTGTGCCTGTTTGAGTCCTTCATATTATATTTATTGTGTAAAGAACAAAAGACACACCAATTAGTGACAAGGATGGGATCCTAATCCAGGAATACAGTGAAACTGAGAGTGCCACTAGAGGGCTCACACTTTATTTAAGGGGATACTACCAAGTTGCTATATAAGTGGAAAAGTGACAAAAATCACAGACTGAAAAACACCACCAAACCTAATCAATTCTCTTCCTCTCCCCATGAAGTCAATCAGTTACTGCTGCTTCTTTGCTGGGCTTCTGCTGCCCTGCTCCTACCCTGAGTATGCCCCAGCTCCTCTTGAATTTTGGCCTTGTGTGCCTGATTCCCCTCTTCTTAGAGCTACTGCTTCTAGCTCCTCATGTCCCTCTGGAAAACCAGTGCTAAGCAGCTTTACTGTCTGCCTCCTTCCTCTGATCCATGGAGCGGGCTGAGAGGAGAGGTGACCAAATGTCTCCAAAATCTATTTCACTAAAGCTGACCAAGCAACACAGAACTGTTCTGGTCATCCTGGACCCATCTGGAATGGCAGATTGAAATCTGAGACTTCTCTATTAGCTGATTCCCTTTCTCCCTCCCTCCCTCCCTCGCTGCACCAACATGGCTCCTCTCCCCATTTGAAATGAATTTGGCATCAAGCACATTTCTCTACATACAAATAGTCCTTTTGAATGAATTTGGAGAAGGGAGGACTCCAGATTTTAAGAGTAGACTTCTTTGAAACTGGCTGGACAGGATCCATCATTCTTTTCCTCTTCTATACTATTCCATGTCACTTTCAATTGTTGCAGCATCTGCAGAAGAGCCACTTGTGATCTGCACTCCCAATCTGCTTGAATTGGCCCTGCCTAGAACTGCATGTAATATATGTATATTATAACTGAAGGGAAAGGCATGTTGCATTCTTTATTATCTTTATAATATTTGTCCTGTATTTTACCAGGTAGTTTCTGAATGGCACCTAAATTAATGTTGTTTCAGAAATATACACACATGTTTAAAATCACACTCACATACTGGTGTTGTAAAGAAAAAGCTCATGCCAACCAAACCAAGGAAGTCAGAGGTGTATGGTTAAATTCCAGGGCAAATTCTGTGCTCATTTAGACGCTGTCCAGTCCTACTGACATCATAATGTCAACAGGGTTTCCCAAGATGCAAATCAGTGGAGAATTTGTCTTTGTCGTTAACTCAGCCTGTTTTAACAAAATATTATCACTCATATGGCCCTCTAGCTCTATGTCTGGGGAGACTACAGGGCATTAGGAAATCTTTCATAATATTCCAGATGCACTTAATAATAATGTAGGCTAATAAGCACAATAGAATGAGTTAAATTAAAGGCTTTCAGGTTTAGAATCATAGAACTGGAAGGGACCTCAAAAAGTCATCTAGTCCAGTCCCTTGCACTTATGGCGGGGCTAAGTATTATCGAGACCAGTGGTTCTCAAAGCCGGCCCGCCGCTTGCCCAGGGAAAGCCCTTGGCGGGCCGGACCGGTTTGTTTACCTGCCGCATCAGCAGGTTCGACCAATCACGGCTCCCACTGTCTGCGGTTCGCCGCTCCAGGCCAATGGGGGCTATGGGAAGCAGTGTGGGCCAAGGGATGTGCTGGCCACCCTTCCCACAGCCCCCATTGGCCTGGAGTGGTGAACCACGGCCGCTGGGAGCCGCGATCAGCCGAACCTGCAGACGCGGCAGGTAAACAAACCAGTCCGGCCCGCCAGGGGCTTTCCCTGAACAAGCAATGGACCAGCTTTGAGAACCACTGATCTAGACCATACCTGACAATTGTTTGTCTAACCTGCTCTTAAAAATTTCCGATGATGGAGATTCCACAACCTCCCTAGGTAAGTGCAGTGCTTAGCCACCCTGACAGTTAGGAAGTTTTCCTAATGTCTAACTTAAACCGCCATTGCTGCAGTTTAAGCCCATTGCTTCTTGTCCTATTCTCAGAGTTTAAGGAGAACATTTTTTTCCTTCTTGTAACAACATTTTATATACTTGAAAACTGTTATGTTCCCTCTCAGTCTTCTCTCCTCCAGACTGAATAAACCCATTTTTTTAAATCCTCCATCACAGGTCATGTTTTCTAGACTTTTAATAATTTTTGTTTATCTTCTCTGGACTTTCCTGAAATGTGGCATCCAGAACTGGACACAATACTGCAGCTGAGGCCACAGAGTAGAGCAGAAGAATTACTTCTTGTGTCTTGCCTACAACACTCCTGATAATACATCCCAGAATGATGATTGCTTTTTTGGCAACAGTGTTACACTGTTGACTCATATTTAGCTTGTGAGCCACTATGATCCCAGATCTGTTTCTGCAGTACTCCTTCCTAGGCAGTCATTTCCCATTTTGTAAGTGTGCAGCTGATTGTTCCTTCCTAAGTGGAGTACTTTGCATTTGCCCTTATTGAATTTCATCCTATTTAATTCAGACTTTCTCCAGTTTGTCCAGATCATTTTTAACTTTAATCCTATCCTCCAAAGCACTTGCAATCCCTCCCAGCTTGGTATCATCCGCAAAGTTCATAAGTGTTCTCTCTACGCCTTATCTAAATCATTGATGAAGACATTGAAGAGCACTTTGCATTTATTAACATTGAATTTCATCTGCCATTTTGTCACCCAGTCATCCAGTTTTGTGTGTAACTCTTCGCAGTCAACTTTGGACTTACCTGAGTAATTTTATATTGTCTGCAAATTTTGCCACCTCACTGTTTACCCCTTTTCCAGATCATTTATGAATAGGTTGAATAGCACAGGTGCTAGTACAGATCCCTCGGGGACACCACTGTTTACCTCTCTCTGAAAACTGATAATTTATTCCTACCCTGTGGTTCCTATCTTTTAACCAGTTACTGATCCATGAGAGGACCTTCCCTCTTATCCCATGACTGCTTACTTTGCTTAAGAGCCTTTGGTGAGGGACCTCATAAAAGGCTTTCTGAAAGTATAAGTACGCTATATCCACTGGATCACCCTTGTTCACATGTTTGTTGACCCCTCGCCCTTCAAAGCATTCTAATAGATTGGTGAGGCATGATTTCCCTCATGAAAGGGCTGGCCAAAATTCCAGCTTCTGAACATAGATGAGAAGATCCTTAGTGAGGTGTAATCATCACTCCTTGTATTGCACATCAAAGGAATTGCAGAAATGTTCTGTCTGTCTGAGACACATTGTCTCTGGACGATGCTCCCCAGGTGCGCCTCCACACCATTACTTGCCACAGGCTGTACCTATGAAGCACTGTTTTTCCCTTACGAAACAATATACCAGCACTTCAAAGTATATGTTACACAAGCACCTGGGCTGCCAAAATAACACTTTGATAAAGCAAGTACAGTAACGGTGTTTTCCCCATAAATGAGTTTAGCAAAAAGCTGTATTGCCTTTGTATAGCTGTTAGAATGAGTCCACATTTCTGGGGCATCTTGGAGGATTCTGTAGCACATGGAACCGTACAATGTACTTATGTGAGAGGAAAATCTGTGTTGTTAAAACCAATGAATGAGTCACAAGGGATGCTGTGTGCTAAGATCTCTGAATGTTGTCTTGTTAGTCGAGGAAAAACTGGAAAATGTTGAACTTTCAACCCAGCTTTAAAAGCTCAGTGTATATGGTGATTAGTCAACAAGCAGGACAGAGTTGAGCAATTTAAGGAAGGGAACTCTCACCAGTAAGAACAAACTGGAAAATTTCATTGCTGTTCTGAACCTATGTGAAGTAAACATGGAAAGAGGCTTTCTCTAACAAGCTAGTCAAACAAGGCGATTAATTAGGGTGAGAAAGACAAGCCTTCAAGGATAATGTGTTATTGTTGTAGCTTATTATTTTGTGAGTGCCCAAAAATATGCAAGTAAAACCAAACAAACAAACAAATGTAAAGACATGGTTCCAGTCCAGAAGCGAATACACTCTAAATTCAGCATGACTATAAAGGAGACTCAGAACTCGACAAAGGTTATAGACAGGTTAATAAGGAGAAGAGAGATGGTAGCATTATCCTGTAGCTACTGTGTGAGATGTATACACAACGTGATGGCTCCATAATAATTTTTTATTTTAAAATGTTATGAATCTATGTATTTAATATCCCTCTCCTCCCTCACTTTACACAGGTGTGATGGCAGAAGTGAATCATTGAAGGAAGGATTTGAATGAGGCAAGGAAGATAGCTTGGACAATAGATTTAGGGAACACATTCCCAGCGCAAGGGGCAGCATGGAAGAAAGCAGGGAGACATTTGCCGAGGAGGAGATGAAAGAGGCATCAAGGCTGTCATCACTGCTGAAGAAGATAGCGTGACAGGAATGCAAAAGGGGACAAGACCAGTGCTGTAGGCAGGGCCTGTGTGGTGTGGGACCATGGAAGCAAGGACAAGAAGTTTGAAATTGATCTACAGTATTAGAATGAGCTAGAGGAAGGTGTCAAAGAGATGGAGGATATGGCTGAATCAATGGATGAGAAAGATGATAATGGCAGCAGCATTTTGGATGGACCAGAGCAGCAAGTTTAGTTTACAAATGTAAGAAGAGAGATTTTAACTCTCTTTAGTAGGGTATGGGGATGAAGGGGATTAAATCTGTAATACTTTTACATGTTCTAAATAGTTGTTGTTTAGATGGTGGTAAGAATAGTGTAAAGGCTTTGAGAGATCATGGAGGCATCCATAGTAGCTATTAGCCTCTCCCTAGTTAGCATTGTGTTGCAATTTAATGTTTAGAGGTAGAAAGAGAGAGAAATTTAATGTTGCTTGAAAGTTTAATCCCTTGTGATACTCTGCAATATCTATTGTGTCATACGAATGTTTGACTTTGTCAATATCTCTAAATAGTAAATATTATTATATCATTTCAAACCTTCGCCCTCCTTTTCTGCTCACACTGATGCCAAATCCTGTTAGTTTTTTCTCCCCATCATCTCCAAAAATCCACCTGCTCCTTCCCATTCTTACCATAGCAACCCTTGTCCAAACCCTGATCATCTTTCTTATATTATTACAATCTTTTCATCTCCGGCCTTCCTGATTCCTACCTTGTTCCATTCCACTCTTCCCAAAATGCTATTGCAAAACTAGCCACCCCTCTCATCCTGGTTAGCCCCTCTTCAAATCACTGTCTAACCAACTCATGAGTGTTTTTCTTCCACTCATGCTTTCTTCCAAGCAGCACAATACACCTGAAACTCCTTCCTTCACCTAGTCTGTCACACTCTCTCTCAGATCCCTGCTCAACATCCACATATTCTATATGGCCTATGAATTCTAACCTGGTTTTCTAGGACAGGTATCAAAGGGGACATATACCAAACAAAATCATGAAACTACCAAAGATACAGGCTTAACACAAGTTCTCTCCTCCTTTTTGCTTGTCCCTTCTGGGTGCCATATGAGTGATAAATTACCATAGTAATTAATTATTTTTATTTCACTTGATAGTTTTAAGTGATGTATCCTGTGGTTTGACCCTTGTTGGTTTTTTAAATGCCTGATTCTAACCATCCCTCATGGAGACAAGATTACATGTAATGATCCCATGACTATGTTATGCCATTCTGCTTCTGCTCTAGTTTCTCACCACTATGAAGAATCTTCCAGCCACATTGACCACATAGGCTAGGGACTTCTTGTTTTAATGGAAATAACCAAACATGTAATGCCACAATTAATGCAATTTATTCCTCAATATAATTCTATCTTCTTCCATGCAGTTCTTTCATGGAGATCCATTTAATTGTCTAGACTTTATCTGAGCAGTGTAGTACTCAAAGAAAACACTGTCCAGTAATCCTAGTCTTTATCGGGGTAGACTCTGGATACCTATATATCATTTAACTCATTTTGCAGACGGTGCTAAGCACCAACAGAGAAGTAGAAGCAAAAAAACAGATGTAGTTCCTTCACTTCCACTTTAAACCTCTGTTCTGGACGTCTGACACCACAGCTGCATCCATTCCCAAATTATCTCATAGTTAAACAACATTGTTAATTGTCTTTGGGTTAACACTTTAAGCTTAGCTTGGACCAGAAACACAGAAAAAGTTCCCAATAGCCTATTTCTTCTGTCAATACCTTTTCTGTCCTAGATTCTACATTTCTGGAACAGCTGCATTTCTCCCTCACGAAAACAATACCTGCATCCTCTTGAGTTTTCATTTATTTCTCTCTTCCTCACAGCGGAAAGATTTCCTCCCTACTTGATGCACCAGGCGTCCAGCACTATCTTGCTGTATCACTTGCAGTTTCACTAATTCAGAGTGGCATGCCATCTGCACCATCTATTTAAGGGTCAGCTCAGACATTACTTGTAATTCTGTAACTTCCAGGAGTGCTGCTTGTCCCTGCTATGAACCAATCCCCTGTGTACTCTGTTGAAGCTGTTGTAATGTCCAATTAAAAGCATCTAGTTCTCTGCAGTCTGAGGTGATAGCACGTGTATCAATGAATTTGATGGGTGTACCTCAAAACTTTAGGTACTTCTCCAAAGCTCACCTCTTTTTCTTTGGTCCTGACATGGAACTGGAAGTCTCAGGAGTGCAAACTGTCTCACAGCATTTCTGATATATTATCGTTTGTCCTAGTCAGAGAATTCCAGAGGGATGCCCTTTCACTGTATTCCATTGCTTCTGCTTCCAGCCCTGGCCCAAACCAGAGAGGGTAGTGGTGCATGAAAATGAGGAAACAAACGATAGCTGGACTTACTCGAACTGCAGTAAAGGTTTGATCTGAATTCTGAGGAAAGGTGCAGTCCAGTTCTTATTACATCCAAAACTGGTTTGCCTATCCCTCATTTTTATGTAGCAACATTTGTATCAAACTGTTTAAGCTCAGAACTGATCCTCTTTCACAGCACAGTTAAATAGTATAAAACTGTCTTCAGCTTCATTTCCTACTGCATAGTTACTGATATCATCTGTACATCCCAGCTAGGCAGCTTGTTTCATTATGATGCTAAGGGCCAGGTCCTCAACTGCTGCCAACCAGTGTTGCACCACGGACTTCAAAGGAAGGCCATCAGTTTACACCAGCTGAGCATCTGGCCTTAAGCGTGGTTATACATGGTTTCCATACAATCTAGCCTGCTGGCTTGTTAAATCTGAGGATTTAAATGGCATTTTCGTTATCCAAAAATTATTATTTTCTCTGCTTTGCCAGAGGAACTCAAAATCTGACATTGCAGAACATGCCAAAGACACAGAATGAATACAGTCCCGTTAATTCTCTCCTATAAATGAGTATTAACAGTCTCAAGAAAAAAAATGAATCGCTGGGTGGCAGAACTGTTTTCTTCCTCTCCAGAGCTATGTCTACACTACAGCCTTGCAGTGGCACAGCTGTACTGCTGCAGCTGCACTGTTGTAAGGTTCCCACACCGCTCCGTGCTGGCAGGAGAGAGCTCTCCTGCTGGCATACTTAAACCACCCCCAACGAGCAGCGGTTGGAGAGTATGTCTCCCACTGACATAGCACTGTCCACACCAGCACTTTTGTCAGTGAAACTTAGGTTGGTCAGGGGCGTGCTTTGGTTTTTTTTCCACACTCCTGACCGACAAAAGTGCTAGTGTAGACAAAACCTTAGATTTGCTCAATCCTTCTCTGGCTCTTTCTGCTTCACTTGCTGAATAGGGCTACGGGAAAATTCTCAGGGCAGGGAAACCAATGGGATAGAATGGTAATGTTTTCTTTTGTTCAACCTAGAACATGTATACATGTCTCTTTATCAATACTCAGAACAGATGTTCTGTATATTCCAAACTCAAACTTAAGTCCTTCAGCTTCAAAAATGCAGCCCTTTGTTCAGTGCGGTGGAGGAGCTGCTTCAGCATGTACTACACAAGCGAGTACATCACATGAGCTTCAGTCTTGAAAACTCTTGCAATGTTTTCCTAAATCCATGAAATTTGGTGTTTTTTCTTAAAGCCCTGGTCCCTGGAATCAGGTGAATGCATGAAAACCTCAGTTCCCATTTTTTTAAAGTACACTGTAGCCCTCATGGCAACACAAAGAAAAGTTTGAAAAAGTAAAAGGCTAAAAACAGAGAAGGCAAATGCAAAGAACCCCAACATTATTATTTTTAAACCAGAATCCAGGGGTGATTATGGATGCTGTGATCCTTGAACAGTTTCTACAGAGCCTCCCTCAGAACACCCATGTATGGGTCAGGACACATCAGCCTGCCACACTGGAGGGGGTGTTAAACTGACAGAATCCATAGGGGCAGCCGTCCCCAGGAAACAAGGCTGACCATTTCGGGGGGTGGGAGGGGGCAGACCAGGGGAGTAAGGCAGGGGAACTTGCCCCCAGAAAAGGCCTGGAAGGAAAAAAGAAGAGCCCAGAAGAACCCCCAGCGGGGGCTTGGGTCATCCTGCTACCAGTGTGGGCATCAGGGATACATAAGAAGAGACAACTCATCCCAGCAACATTGCATGTATGAGCAATGTGGTTGTGCTGGGACCACTTGGCAGGGAAAGCAAAAAAACTGTCAACCACATCCATCATAGTGGGGAAGAGGAAGCTAAGAGACTTAGTGGACACAGCCTTGAGCTGTTTACTAGTCCAGCAGGAGCTGATGAAACCCCACTGGATGATTCCAGGATGGGGATTAGAACTGGAATGTATCCATGGGGAGAAGTGGTGCTACCCTTTGGCCCAGCTACCCCTGGAGATCCAAGGAAGGTTTGGGTGGAAACAGCTTGGGGTAGTAGACAGGTTGCCCTCCTCACTGTATTGGGCACAGATTGGATCCTATTCCCATTTAGGGCACAGTGTGGAACCAAGGAGCCCAAGCAGTGGAAAATGAAACCAAGGTGGGAGGAAATAAAACTGAGAAGAAGAAATACCAAAACTGAAAGTAGGTGGATGGGCAAACAATGGGCGTTAGGACAACAAGCCATCAGGAAGGGAATGAAAGCAGCGTCCCTTGAGAAACAGAGAGGGAGGAGAAGAAAAATATGGTATTTGAGGCAGGGGTAGTAAATAGCCCAAGACTGGTAGCTGGGGTTGAGTGGTCATCAGAACCTCCCCCACCCCACATGGCAGAACACCAAGGAGACCGAGCCCAGACAGTTTGGAGGGTTTGGAGAAACATGGACCCTGCGCGACCAGGTGGAGGAGGAGAGGCCTCAGGCCCCATAACAAAGTGAATGGGTCAAGAGTAGGGAGGCTGGTCCCCTAGGTTGCCCCCAAGTGTGAGGACTTGTGGGCAGAAACAGAATTGTGGGGGTGACCTCCACCCACCAAACGTGATTTCTGTGGGTTAGACCCCCACAAGGGGACCCCAGATGACCATCCTGGGGTGAGAAGAGACTCAGGTGGCGTAACACCTATGGCAAGGGAGGGAGAGCCCAAAGAAATTAAAAATAGGATCAACAGGCAAGACACGATGGTGTGTTACAGAGTGCTGGGAACTAAAAGCTGAGCCAGCATTCTGGTCACAAAAACACGAATTAATTCCCCCTAGGGTGGACTTGATGGGGCCTAATTAGTGTGTTAGAATGGGCTGGGGAAGGACTAATGAGCAAATTAGTCCATGAACACAGGAGATCTAAGAAGGCATAGGAAGGAAATACAGTCTTCCAGAGTTAGACTATGAAGGATCTCTGGGAAGAGAGTGCTCATCCCGGTCTTTGGCAGAGAACTTAGGAGAAAGTGGAAATAGTTATTGTGTAAGAACAAATGTAAGCCAACTTCCCTGGGCTGTTTAACAACTGAAGGTCTCTGAGTCTGTGAAGACAGAAGCAGGATGTCACCCTGTTGCAAGCCCCATGATTTTGCAGCCATAATATTGGCTTCTTGTGCTTTCACAAGAAGTTCCTGGCAGCTCAGAATTTCTGCATCAGCTGTAAGAGATGTTGCAATTCTGGCTGCAGCTACTAGAGGCTCTGTTGGGAGCAAGAGGGTAGGCATTGGGCTGTAGTTCTGGATGCAGCCTGGAAAGGATGCTGCTGCACTGGCTGCCTCCTCTGTAAAGCCTGGGAGCAGCAGCCTAGGGTGATAGAGACAGCATTGGGATGTCAGTTAGTGGAAGAAGGCAGCAGGGGCACATGAGCAAAGGGGTGGAGGAGTTGGGGAATCCCAGGAGTGTCTGCCCCCTTCCTCTCTGGCCTGCAAAGACTCAGCTCCAGCCCACTTGCACTCTCCTCTGTGTATCCCACTGCTACTGAGCTGCTATATGGAAGAGACATATCCAGAAGATGGGAACTAGGAGGACAATTGGTCAGGGAAGTATCCAAGGGGAGAAAGCTGGGTGAGAGCCAGGGGTAATGGCTGGGCAGGGATCAGCAGTCACTGTGCCTGGGGTGGGTGTGGAGGGAACAGGGGGAGATGTTGGGGAGAACCAATGTCCAGATTTGGGGGGGGGGGAAGGGAGGATATTGGTTGGCAGGGGAGTGTATCCATGGGTGGGAGCTAGAGGGGCAAATATCCATGTAAGAAGAAAGTGCAGTGTCGGGGGAGACTGTCAGGGGAGGGGGAGTCATTCCTAGAGCTGAATTTGGAATTTTTCAACAAAAAAGGAATGGGTTTTTGTGTGTGTGAAAAGTTTAATAAAAATGTTCCCATTTATTTTAATCAGCCCCATGAGTGTCCATTGGAGGTGCTGCAGGCCTAGGGCATAGCTGAGAGAGGAGGGGGGATCAAGGAAAGATATTGAGGAAGTAAAAGGGAATCCTCTCCCCGCATTTAAAAGTATTATTTTGTGCATTTTAGACTGAGTTTTCTGAAATACAACCAGGAAAATCAGAAAACAGACCAAAAAATGAGAATTTAAAATAAAAAATAAATCTCATAATTTGCAAGCCAGTTTCACGATTGGCCCATAATTTTTGAGCAGGGGGAAGGGGTTGGCAACATTGCTTGTTGCTCTTGCCTGCTGTCCTGAAATTGCTAGTCCTTCACTTTCCTGGGCCCTAAAACTCACATAATTGAAATACAAATGTAAGAAGAATGAGAGTGGACCAAATTCTGCCCAGGTATAATTCCACTGGCAGTCAAAGGAGTTGCACCTGGAATGGATTTGGCTCTGTGTATCTAGATGGAATGAAAAATTTCCCTGAGTGCTAAACGAGTTTCTCTAAATAAAAGCTGACAATTAATGGTGTTTGGAATTGACACTTTTGAGAAGTGTTTGGAAATAAGCAACTTCAGACCTTAATTCTTCTATAATATGTTCCTGCCTTGGTAGTATAAATAACTGTAAAATTAGTTTTTTCAAGCATATTCAGACTCTGCAGACTCAAGACCTGTGGCTTTGGATAATGAGCTTCAGATTGTAGAGCCTGACACCATCTTTAGTTATGCTGTCAATCTGTGCAATAAATTTGTAGCCTTAGACATGAGTGGAATGGGAGAAAGAATAGAGGTTTACTAGAGCTGATATTCTAGGCAGAGCAAAGAGCCTTGAAATTACAATTAAAGCTTTGCTACAAATAGCTAAGCTTTTTAAAAATGAGGAACTAACAAGGGAGGTGCCAAACATGAAGAAAGTCATTGGTTCTGTGGCATCCTCCCTTCCATTGCCTGCATTATTTCTAATTTAGATGCTAAGCTTCTTGAGGGGAGGGTCTGTTATTGGGGTGTCTTGTTGGTTTTGATAGCCAGGAAAGTGAGGGCAGCCTTATGTTATGGGACCTTGCAAGGCTGTTGGCATTGGGATAGTGTGGCTATGAGATATGCAGAGGTGTGGCTGGAGAACTGTGTCAGGAAGGTGAGCAACAGCAAGGGAATTTGGGCAAATGGGAGAGTACTCTTCCCTGGGATTCTTGCAGCTGGTATGTGGGCAGCTGGGGTGCCTGGCTATGAGTGGCGGGTGGGTTTTGGCAGCTGGGAGGAAGTTCAGTTAAGAGTAGCTTAACACTGGAAGTTGTCATAAAGTCATAGTGTTTAAGACCAGTGTTTAAAACATCTAGTTTGACCTCCTGTATATCACAGACCACCAACACCCACATAGGTTGTAGGATGGATTTTGGCAATAAGGGTGTTTGGGAATTTGGCAGCTAGAATGGAGGTCATATCAGGTCATGGGGTAGCTTTGGGAGCTACAAGTACTGTTGGTCTGAGTGGTTGGCATCTCAAGTAGTAGGAGAATTTTGGCATTTGGTTAAGGGTATTTGTCACAGGATAGAGGTCTGAGGATTTGGAGGCTAAGAATGATGTATGTGGGTCTTCCTGAACAAGGAAAAGTTTACTAGAGTGATGAATTGGCTGAGCAGTGTTGGAAAGGGCAGAATGATGAACCTGCTAATGGTGATTCAGTGGCTGCTCTTTTCCTCCTGTGGGGGGTGGGGAAGGATACGTCTCTGACAGTTAGGAGCAGGGTGTTTGGGGCCCTGGGAGAAGCATGGTGTTGAAAGATGTTGGGAGATGTTATTGGAACACACCAGGTGCTAGAGGCAAAAAGACGTTAGCTGCTAAAGCATATACGATACTTGCCTCAGCTGTGGTCTACCTGACACTAGGGACTGACTAAGTGAGGTATGGAATCCTGTTAGCTGGGGATTCCACAAGAGACCTACAGTTATGCTAGATGTTGGGAAAGATGGATGGTCTGGAATTGCTCCTTGACAATGGGAGAAGCAGTTGATGTTCAGGTTGGTGGTCAGGCTCTTTGTCTCTCTGTCCAATTGCACTGGTGGTACAAGAACCTGCAAACTCCAAGTTTGAAAAAGTCCCACTGACATTTGATCCCAAACTACTGAACCTATTTAATGTATATTTTGAACATAATTACTCCCAGAAAAATTTCAAAGACACCATGAGGAACAGATGCGAAAATTCAAGCATCTGCAAACAGCTGAGTAGCTCTTCACAGTGGTGAAGTATTTATCTAGGTGCCTGAGTACTTATCCGAAAAGCTGTTAACATGCCCCTTGGCTTTTCCTCCTCATGTTGCAATGTTTCTAGGAATAATCACAGGGCCAGTTGTCAAGTACTGTAAGCAGAGGACACGTTATTTCATGTAATTTCACTAGAAGGAGAAATAAAAGTATTCAGCCAAGTCACTGGTAACCTATTTCATCCTGGAGTGGCGGTGTAGCTTGTACAGTACACCCACACAGTGTGAGCTGAGGGGGAAAAGATGTGAACGCAGCAATACCTGCTTGTAATACCAACACAAAGAGGGACCAGGGAGAGGATGCTGTGGGAATTCCTTGTACTCTGGTGCTGCACACCAAAGTGAGCAGCTCAAGAATAAAAAAAATTTTTTTGTGGGGAAAAATTACAAAAAGTCGCTGTTAAGTACTTAATAACCTAAAATCGTCCTAATGGGTCAGACCAAGGGTCTATGTCTCCTGACAGTGGACAGTGCCAGATGCTTCAGAGGGAATGATGAGAACAGGGCAGTTTCGAGTGATCCATCCCCTGTTGTTCAGTTCCAGCATCTGGCGGTTGGAGGAGGTTTAGAGATGCCCAGAATATGGGTTTGTGTCCCTGACCATCTTGGCTAATAGCCATTGATGGACCTATCTGCCATGAACTTATCTAATTCTTTTTTGAACCCAGTTATACTTTTGACTTCACAACATCCTCTGGCAATGAGTTCCACAGGTTGACTGTGCATTGTGTGAAAGAAGTACTTCCTTTTGTTTGTTTTAAACCTGATGCATATTAATTTTGTCAGTTGACCCCTAGTTCTTATCTTATGTGACGGAGTAAATAACACTTTGCTATTCCCCTTCTCCATACCATTCATGATTTTATACACCTCTATCATATCCCCCTTGGTCATCTTTTTTCTAATCTGAACAGTCCCAGTCCTTTTAATCTCTCCTCCTGTAGAAGCTGTTCTATACCTCTAATCACTTTTATTGCTCTTCTCTGTACCTTTTCCAATTCTAATATCTTTTTTTGAGATGGAGCAACCAGAGCTGCATAGAATACTCAAGGTGTGTGGGTTCTGTAGGTTTATATAGTGGCATTTTCTGTTTTATCTATCCATTTGCTCGAGGTTCCTAACATTTTATTAGCTTTTGTGACTGCTGCTTCACATTGGGCAGATTGTTTCAGAGAATTATTCACAATGACTCCAAAATCTTTCTTGAGTAGTAACAGCTAATTTAGATCCAATCATTTTGTGTTTGTAGTTGGACTTGTTTTTTTCCTGATGAGCATCACTTTGCACTTATCACCATTGAGTTTCATCTGCCATTTTGTTTTCCAGTCACCCAGTTTAGTGAGATCCCTTTGCAGCTCTTCACATTCAGTTAAGACCAAAGCACTTTTTGTCGTCCTGCACATTTTGAAATCCTTATTTGTGCCGTAATCATTTTGCACTTTAACAATTGCAATTCCTTCTTTAAAATAACATGTCAGTTATTTCAGAGTTAAGAACATTTTAATGTTTTACTTTAAAAATATATTTTCTGGTAAGGATTGATAACAATTATGGATAATCAGATCCTCAGCTCATGTAAATCAAAACAGCTCCACTAAAATAAATTTACACCAGAATAGGTACATAACTATGATTAAGGGACTAACAGTAACTGGTCCACATGCTATTGCACAAGGGACCAAAGGGGGTATAATAATGTATAAGGACAGACCCTGCTCAACACGGAACTTCTAGAGGCGGCACGCTTCTTTTCCAAAACAGAATATAAAGTCCTAAACAGAATTTAGATTTCCGTAGCTCAACCTGGGTTAAATTATAACTAAAATGCGTAGGTTGCCACTCTCAATTATTCTTCAAGGGCTTCACTTTCTCACTTAAGGTTTTATTTTCTTTCACGAATGCTAGTGACAAAGATCTATGACTTTGAAGTGCATTTTAAATAGATTCTCTCATCTGGTCTCACTGTAATGACTGTGAGGTTCTGATATATTGACTGTGCCTTTGATTTCAATGAGATCAAGATTAGGCAATCGCTTCATTAGGGACAGAAGGCGATCCAGTGTCCAATTTCCACAACTTAGAGGTAAGAGTATCTGTTAGTCTCTGTGGACAAATTCTCTGATGTCTGTTACTCCTGGAGGAATTTTGTGTAACTGTGCATGAACAGAATTTTTGCGTTTCCCCCTCCCCCCCCCCCGCTGCAGATTTCTTTGTTTCCCTGAAAAAAAAAAATGAATTCTGATGGGGAAGCAAAGGGAAGCCACTAGAGTGGTCACGCGCCCCTCTCCAGCAGCGCAGAAAGGTCGGTTCAGGTATTTGGAGCAGCCAGTAGAGACGTAAATCATTGCTGGCGGTGGGGAGGTCTGGGCAGTTGTGCGTGTATGAGAGAGACACTCTGTCCTTGCTTGCTTGCTTTTGCAGCATGCTCAGCATGGAGGAGCAGGGCATCAGGGTGTTTCTGAGGAGATAGGTGTGGAGCAGACTCTGTCCCCTCAGGCGGAGCAGAATATAGCAGCCTGCCTGCTTAGTAAATTCTTCCCATTGTCTCTGTGAATTTCCTCAGGAGTATAAAACAGGTGTAAAAGTTTTAAGGCTCCTTTACATGGCCAGAGTGGTGAAAAGAACAGTGTGGCCTTATAAATGCTTATGATGCTTTAGTGATTAGAAATGAAATAAATTTTTGGACTGAAAAAATTTCCTATCAAACTCTGCTCCATGAACTGTTTGCTACTGACCTTTCTGGAGGTGGTGAGCAGCCAGTATAAATTGTAAGTTTGATTCCCCATTTGCTCTTCAATTTCTGTGCTGTAACACTGAGCATATGGCTGCATCTATCTGTTGACAAATAACTAGAAATAAAGGGTCAAACCTAGCTACATTACTATTCAGCAAGGGAATTTGCGGATTTTCTCCAATGCTCCCCACTCCCATTCTACATCCATTGTATTGTAGTTTAAATAAATTATCAAAATAATTGAAATTAGCATGATTATATTGCATTATTTTGATAAATAAAATATGCAGAATTTTAAAATATTGTGTGCAAAATTTTTAGGTACCAAATTTTTAATTTTTTGGTGCACAATTCCCCCAGGAGTAGTCTATGCACCATACAACCTCTAAGTCAGTAGGAATGAACAGTGTAAATCAGTAAAGAATTTGGCCCCCAGGGCTCTACATACAGCGGGGGAAAGGGAATTGCAGGATGATCTCAGGCCCCAAATAGATTAAGTGTTCTCTCCGGGTCCCTCATCTTGTTTAACTGGAGTGATGAGCTCTAAAGGAAGACTGTTTGGTGGACACTCCTTCCCCAGTACTGAGACACATTAACTTCAGGTACCAGTTAATCACCTGAAGAGTTTTTGCCCTCTTGGATATAACACACACACACACACACACACACACACACACACACTCTCTCTCTCTCTCTCTCTCTCTCTCTCTCTTTAAAGGGAGTCACAATTCCTTACAAACACAGCCAAGCTGGCTAAATAAATCATTATCAGCTATAGATGGGGAAATAAAATCATGGGAGGCTGAAAAAAGCCTCTGTCTAAAGGCAAGAAAGCACTTGGGCTGAGAAATGTTTAGCAGTAGACCGTAGTGTAACTGTACAGTTCAAATGGTGGAGCATTGCACCTAACATTCTGTTTTTAAAGTAAATTTAGTATAAGATAAGCACAATGAAACAAATAACAAGAGTGCAAATTCCAGCATTCATTACTTCCTTAAACTCAAAAGTACCACTTGTTTTCTCCTTCAGTGTGCAGGATATCCAAGAAATAAAAAGGGAATTCTACTGCAAAAGAAGCTAATTGTGCATCGTGTGAGACTTGGATTTAAGTGTCTCCTTTTTTCTATGTTACAGCAGAGCCAGGCATATAGCTAGAAGGGGCTATGGGTGGGTGTTTGGTTTGTTGACATATAGCTATGGATGGGCGTTTGGTTTATTTGACATTTTTACTGAAACTGGAAAAAGTTTTATATCTGAAAAAGCCAGAAATGATATCTGTTTACGTATTAGTTTTGGGTACTTTGTTGTTGTTGTAAGGGAGTGAATCCTTGTTGCTCCGTTCATTTCAACTTGACTTTTTTCATGGAGTACAAAAGAGTTGGTATTGGCCTGTGTGGTTTCAAGAGCTCTAAAGATTTCTGAGAGCTGTAAATAGAAGCATTTTGCCATATTAGAGGAAGAGGGTTTTTAATTCTGTAAATGGATTTATTTAAATAACAGTATAGGAACTCAATCCCGCTTACACATGTGAGTAATCTTATGTGAGTATTCCCAAGTATTTTCAGGATCAGGGCCTCTGAGTACAGTATTCTTCTGTAAACAGCTGGAAATTAACCTTCATGTGAACAATACCCAGTGCTAATTGGGTCAAATCGTTCAAAATTAATTTGGAATCAGTGGGGTTTTTGTTGCATTATTTGTTTTCACCGTTGCTTTTTGCTGTTTGCATTTCATAATTAATTCCTTTGTTTTAAAAAGTTAAGTAGTTATAAAGAATACAGAAATGTGGACTTTAAACACAAGGATTGCTTCGGACATGTTCCTTGTAAAACCTCTAATCTATTAAACGTAATTGGCCTATGCTTAATGATGATTGTATTCATTGTGAGTGGTAGTTAGTGACTTATTAGTTGTCTTTACACTTCTGTGTTGGTTTTAATGTATTATCTTTTGCTGTGACATTCATCTCTTCTGTACAGATTCGAGTGGATCGTTTGCTGACAGTCTAGGGGGACTAACATGAAAAAATAGCTTATGGAGGAGTAGAGAGCCCTAGATAATCATTGATAATATGTGGCATTTATATAGCACTTTACCAAAACACTAATCTACATTCTTATTACGTGCCCATCACCATTGAATCTGATCACCAAATCCTCATAAACTTGTGCAGTAGGTAAGAAAGTATTTTATTGCCATTTTGCATGTAGGGAACATGAAACTGAGGTTATACGACTTGGTTAAAGCCACCCTGCAAATCATTGGCATAGCTAGAATTAAAACTCAGGAGTCCTAATTCCCAGTCCCATGTGAAGACTTTCACCTCTAGTTCACCTTTTCAAATTTAGCATAGGTCAGTACTGTCCAAAATTTCATAGCTGATTGATGGCTAGTGTGAACTGGGAGAACTAAGTACTCTGATCTCAGATTATCAGCATGGTCTAAGAACCTGAATAGAATAAAATAGATTTATCTCCTGGCAGATCCGAGCATACCACTGTTCATTTCAATATAACCACTATCACAATTTGTAGTTTCAGCAGAGATGCCAAGGGCTGAATCAGCATGGAGACAGAACTACCCTCTCATCCCTATAAATTGTCCCTTTAGTAGAAGTTCAGGCACATTGACAATGGAGTCTGTACTACTACCCACTGTGTACACTGTATCTTTTCTATGTATAGAAGACTTCAGTCTTCAGAACTGTCAGTGAGGTACCTTTAAAGAGCACTGAATTCACTTTACAAAGAAAAGGATCCTTTGATTACTGAGCACTGCGGGATGTGGTGCTTCCATTTTGAAGTCACTCAGGTGTGTTATTTGTGTGGTCACTTGGTGAGACGCAGATGAAGATTTTTGACCTTGAGCCACTAAAAGATTTAATAACCATTCCAATGTTTTTCTCAGCTGATGAGCAGAGCCTACTTTGTGGTGGTGCTTTACATTGTCCCATGGACTGCTAACTAGCAGAAGGGGTATTACATAAGAATAACAACAAAAACCAATGCATTGTATTGAGGAGGAGGTGATGAATAGGTTACTGAAAGAATTGTCATGAAGCCTGGTTTTATCTGACATCTTTATTAGTGATCTGGAAATAGCAGTAACTATCAAGAAAATGAAATGTGTTAACAGAGACATTAGGTAAAGTATGTGGAATAAATTACCAAAGGCAGCAAGAAAGTTGTCAGGAGATGATCAAGTACTTGGAAGAAAAAACTCTGAGGGGCACAATTGATATCTTTAGAAAACTGACCTACTTGGGTTTCCAAGCTTCCATCTGTTCGTACAGATTTTCTGTTCTCTTAGGAAAAGTTTAGAAAATGCTCACAGTAGTATACCACCTGTCTGAATCTGTAGAAATTGTGTGCTACGCATATGGTTATTTTCACAGGTGCAGCGTGAAAGGCAAAACCACCCATGTGAAGCTTTACACCCATTTTCAAAATTTATCCTGGCCATATGGTATGTTTATTTTAAAGCCAGTAGTGTCTACTGTCATAATAGGTTCAGTCCATGCTAAAATCTAAGGTACACTGTAGACAAGGAAGATGTAGGGACAGGATTTTATAATTGTACTATAAAAATTGATGTAAACTTTGAATTAATTCTGCCAGCCACCCTTTTTGAATAAAAGAAAGGAATGACTGTCTGAGACTGAGATCTTGTTTCCTATATGCATTATAAACTTCCCTCTAGTCATTTCTTTGGTTTAAGATTTAGTGAGTAAAAGACAGGATCTTGTGTTGTGTCTATGTTAATTAGATTAAAGGAATGTTAGAGACCTGAGCCACAATGTAAACTGTTTTGACCACAAGATTTAGTGAAGTTTAATTTACAATGTATTCTGCTGAATATAAAATACTGCTGTCTTCTCTGTGAGAGATGGTTTGTGTGAATGAGGAAGGCATGCATCAGGAAAAGATAAGGTGTGAAAGCCATCACAAATGTCCAGATGGTCAAGAAAAAGTGAGAGACTTGGAAACACCAGGAGACAATCAGAAAACATCCATTGTATCAGATGCTAAACATGTTAGCAGCATTGATGGCCTCAAAGGTGAGGCAACCACCCCCGAAGGAAAGACAACAAATGGGAGATAACGATGGGAAGCCCGACAATAACCATCAAATGATAACAGCGGAAAACCGCAAGATTACCACCACTTAAAGACTAATGATTACAGGATGACATTGCAAAATGATGGACTCAAATGGGAATTTACAAGTATAAAGCTGGGGTGTTTTGACATGAAACTCTGGGTTCAGTCCTGCCAAAACCTCGGAGCATCGTGACCGACAGAGCCCAGCTCCTCAACTCGTATTCAGTCTAACTGGCCATTAGATTGACTCAAGCTACAACAGAATCGTAACTATAAAAACATCAACTGGCAGGACTGTGTGCATGATGTGTATGTGTGTCTGACTGAAAAGCACATGCTAACTGTTGTATTCCCAATAAATATGGTGTATTTGCCTTCTCTCTTATAAAAGATCCCATGTGCTTTGTATAGCATAACAAAGATATTATTAAAGCACCCTTTACTGATGAAGATATTCTAAATCATGCAAATGGCTCAGCATATGTTTGCTGGATGAAGTTAAAAAAAGCAGCCATGGCATGGTTTCCTTTTTTGCTGGGTTCTGTCAAAGGTTGGTTAACACATGATGCAACCTCAGATGATTTTAATTCATATTTTCAAAATCTGTTAGTGATTTTTCTACTACCATATTTGTTTACATATTTCTTGTCTCAGTAATGTCCAATGCTAGATATTCTATAGATTTACTTCCAAATAAACAGAACAGGCCTGATTCACCACAGTTTTACTCCAATTTTATGCCAACGTACTTCCACTGAGCTCAATGGTGTATCGGAGGCATAAAACTTAAATACTGCAGTGACAACTTAGGCCCTTTGCATCTCATCCAGTCTTAAATACTACTATTTCCTTCTCTTTTCCTGCTGACTGATATTCTCATCAAACTTGGTTTGAGTCTTATCCTCCCAGATCTTCCCATTCTCCCTCACTACCTTCATATTTCCTTCCCCATTCACTTTACTCTGAGCCAATATCTAATTTTCCACCCTTCACCATTGGATGGGAAATTGAACTGGCTGAATTTTGATAGCTAGTACCAGTTGCGTTAGCAATCTCTTTCCATTCAGTAACCTTCAACTCTAAACACGGTCCCCTGGCTCTTCCGCAAAAGCACAAAACTCAGAAACTAGTAACTGGATTGAGTAAACAGCTTCCATTGAAAAGAATTCAAGGAAAAACAAGATGCTGTTGCAGTTTCTGAGGAGAAAGAAGACTACCACTGAAAGAAAAATAAAAAGGCAAGTAGTAAAGAGAGAACTTGCTGTTGCTGAATTCAATAAAATTGCTTAGCATGTTTCTCCTGTTATGAAAGGAACGGTTCTGGCCCTAAATATATCAGCCTCTTGCCCCAAATCACTTACTCCTTCCCATGAGCAGCAAGCCCCCTG
Organism: Caretta caretta; assembly: GCF_965140235.1. Classification (NCBI taxonomy): domain Eukaryota; kingdom Metazoa; phylum Chordata; order Testudines; family Cheloniidae; genus Caretta; species Caretta caretta. The sequence goes on along the minus strand of NC_134209.1, from coordinate 92,909,107 downwards.
CATCTGGTCACACACAGGGAGAAAACTAGACAATAAATCTGTGAGTAGGAGGCAGTATGCACTCCAGAGTTTATAAGGTAGCAAAGCTAGATACTCCTAGGCAGGCAGCAAAGCAGCCTGATAGGTGGATGGGAGAGTTAATAAACTAGACGTGTTGGGACAGAGAGAGTTTCAGTTAGGCTTACCAGATGGTTAAGCTGTTGATTCAGTACCTTAGCTTCCACAGTTAGTAAAAGTGGATTCTGTGTGTTAGGGTTGCACAACAAGCATCCAGAACTGCCACTGTAAAGACCATATCTGGCCACCAAAGGAGGACATGTCATGACATCAAAGAGATGCCAAGTCACCTGAAACCCCCATTGATATCTTTGTAGGGTGTCAAATGGAGAATGCAGGAGGTGGCCAAAAGATCACAGCAGCATTACTGTAGGGTTCCATCAACTGTTTCTGACTATAACCACCGTAGCACACAGCGATACATGCTACCAGGTATCCAGAACCCTTGGTTCATCTGGACTAAACAACAAGCTTACAAGTCCCAGTAAACTACAATCAACTCCTAAGGGTGGACAACAGGAGCCAGTAACGTGTAGGAACACAGTACACAGATATACACAGAGCAGGCTCACAACTCCAGGTATCACACAAGTTGGTTATTTAGATGGGTAATGAAATAAATGCACTCTGTTTATTTAAATCTCTTGTCAAATAGAATAATGTAAGTTCTGCCCTTGACATAGACCATTGAAACAGTAAAGTTGTGAATAATGTTGTTGGTCTTTCAACAGCAAAAGAAAAGCATTATATAAGGAAAGCTTTTTTTATAATTGATTTTTAAGAACTCCACCAACGTCAGTGGAAACAAGGTGCTGAACATTTCTGAAAATCAGGTACACTTCATCCTTGTGACTAGATTTTTCAGTGTAAGCAACTATACTAGGACAGAGTTCTGGAATCATCCACCTGAAATGAAAGATCAAAGCTCAGAGAAGACCACGTAGCTGTAACTCTAGAGCTGGGCCCAATTTTTCAGTGAAAAATACTGATTCAGCAACACCAAAACATTTCATGAATTCATGTCGGTTTTTCTGAATTGTTTCAGTCAAAAGAAACATTAAAAATATCAAAATACCTTCGTTTAACACCTTTGAAATGAAAAATGCAATGTTTTTAATTTGAAACTACTTTTTATTTAACAATTTTCTTTAATTTTATTTAAAAGACTAAATATTAAAAATGCTCAAAATCAAACATTTTGTTTGACCGGAAACCATTTTTTTGGGTAATGACCAAATACTAAAACATCCATTATTCACACAGATCTACATAATTCCTTCATCCAGTTATCATGCCCTCTATCCCAGGCAGGGTCAGAATGGTCATATAGAACATAGAACTATTTATTCAATCTTAAGCTTAAAAATATTCCAGGTGCTAGACCACTGCTATGTTGATCCTCTTCTAGTGCAGTGGTTCTCAAAGCCAGTCTGCTGCTTGTTCAGGGAAAGCCCCTGGCGGGCTGTGCTGGTTTGTTTACCTGCCGCATCCGCAGGTTCAGCCGATCACAGCTCCCACCGGCTGCGGTTTGCCGCTCCAGGCCAATGGGAACTGTGGGAAGGGCAGCCAGCACATCCCTCGCCGCTTCCCGCGGCCCCCATTGGCCTGGAGCAGCAAACCGCGGCCAGTGGGAGCCGTCATCGGCCGAACGTGCGGATGCGACAGGTAAACAAACCAGCCCAGCCTGCCGGGGCTTTCTCTGAACAAGCGGCGGACTGGCTTTGAGAACCACTCTTCTAGTGTACTCACATTTTGTTGTAAAATGATGGTGGGAGTTATACAAGATACTTCCTTTTTCACCGTAAGGGAAATTATGTATAGTGCAGTGCTTAGGAGACTGTGGTTCAATACTGTGCTCTTCATTTCAGAAAATTTGTTTAAAAAAAGGTAAGTTTTGTTTGGAAACACAATTTTCACTTCAAAATGTTTTACATTAATTTACTTACTTATATGTTGAACATTATTTCGACACATCATGAGTAGTGGATAATGTTATATGCTACTGTTATACCAATAAAGTAAAAACCAGCAGGATCTTATTAAAGGGGAAAAGGCAAAATACCACATTTATTGTGAATACAGAAAGAATCAAAGTAAGTAGTTAGTTATAGCTATAACATTCCATTCAATCTCATATTTATTCACACACACACACACACAGAGGTTCTGCAAGGTTGTTACCATAGTTACCAGCCTTAGAGTTGCTCATGCCAAGCCACTGGCCAGGTATGAGGAGGGAGAAGGGCCTTGTCAGATGCACATCTGATGCTCCTGGAATTTGGTTTGCAGAATTAGCCCCCCAAAGTTCTTACTTTCTAGAGTCCATTTTTATAGGAATTTCTTCCTATGCCAGTCTATTGAATTGCTTCATCATGCTGTTGCTGAATCAATCAGCAGATGGCACATTCCTGACAGCTCCGTGCTGCCAGATGTTATCTTGTTCTTTGGTTCTCCCATTCTTGAGGCTGTTGGGTGGATTCCAGTCTGCCCTCCGGGGGTCCTCTGGTTATTTCCACTTGACGCCTTCTTCAGCCAATGGACACTGGATTCTTAGGCTGGCACCTCCCTGATTATTCAGTTATTATCCACACCAAGCATCCATCCACATACATCCTTTATCTCCATTTTAATCACAATTGTTAACACAGCGAGATGAATACAACAAAATGGCGGGGAGTCTCTGGGTGCTGTTTCTATTGTTACAGAGTATTGCTCTGAGTCTCTCTCTGTGTGAGTAGTTGTTGTTACAAAGAATTGCTTTGAGAACAGACTCTGTCTTAGAATGTACTAACACAATTAGCAGCTTGCAAGTTTCACACACAGAGGGAGAGAAACAGTACCAAAAACCAAGAGTCCTCTTAATTAGTAATACCCTGGAATTTAAACTATGGGGAATCAAACTCATTTGTGATTTTAATACAGAACTTCTTTAATATGATCCAACACTACTACTGATGTGACATGATGAGACACTGTAATCAAAACATTTTATTTTTAAGGTTGTCAAGGCGTTTCAATCTGTACTTCATATGGATTGAAATGCCTTAACTTATTTCCTAGATCAAAGTGTCTCCTGTTTGTATCATAATGAAACAGTTTGATACTTTGATCTAGGAAATAAGTTAAGTACTGTGTTCTAGTGAGAGATGCAGCTGTGTTCAATATCCTTATTAGCCTGGAATCATTTGTCTATTTACTGTTCACTTTCGTTCTACCATTGTACAGTAACTGGAAAAATATTTGGTTTTGTTCTGACTTGGAATGAAAACAAATTTCCTGTAAAATGAAAAGTGGAATTTCCTATCAGCATCTCTGAAAGTAGGGCCATAAGGGCTCAATCTTGTAAGGTGCTAACACCTGTGAGAATTGCTAAAGGCACTCAATCTCACAGGATGTGTTCAGTGTCATGTGGGAGGGAGTATTTATCAATGGACGCTATGCTTTTCAGAAAAGCAGCCACAGACTCACTTCTTTGCTATACAAAAGGCAGAACAGCCCCCTAACTACTACTGTATAGTATTATAGACCTATGCATAATTCCTTGTCCTCTTTATGGGCCCAATCCTACAAGCCTTACTTGCATTTGACTTGATACTGCATAACATAGTGATCAAAAAATTAGAACAAAATAAAATTAACCATGGCACACATTTAATGGATTAAAAACTGGCTAACTGACAGGTTTCAATATGTAACTGTAAACAGGGATTCATCATTGAGAGAGTGTTTCCAGTATGGTTCCACAGGGATCGGTTCCTGGCTCTATGCTGTTTAACATTTTTTATCAATGAGTTTGAAGAAGCCATTAAAGTTTGCAGAAGACCCAAAAATTGGGGGCAGTGGCAAATAATGAAGAGGACAGGTCATTGATTCAGCACAAACTAGATCGCTTAGTAAACTGGGTACAAGTAAACAATATGTGTTTTAATATGGCCAAATGTATACATCTAGGAGCAAAGCATGTAGGCCCAACTTAGGGGACTCTATCCTGGGAAGCAGGGACTCTGAAAATAATTTGGGGCCTGTAGTGGATAATCAGTTGAACATGAGATCCTAGTGTGATGCTGTGGCCAAAGAGCTAATGCCCTCCTGGGATGCCAAAACAAGGAAATCTTGAGTAGGAATAGAGTGGTTATTTTACCTCTGTATTTGGCATTGGTGTGACTGCTGCTGGAATAGTGTCCAGTTCTGGCGCCCACAATTCAAGAAGGATGTTGATGGATTGGAGAGGGGTCAGAGAAGAGCCAAACGAATGATTAGAAAACATTCCTTAAGTGATAGACTCAAAGAGTTCACTTTATTTAGCTTAACAAATAAAAGGTTAAGGGATGACTTGATCACAGCCTATAAGTATCTACAGGAGTTTGAATATTTAATAATGGGCTCTTCAGTCTAGTGGAGAAAAGTATAACATGATCTGATGGCTGGAAGCTGAAGCTTGACTAATTCAGTCTGGAAATGAATAAATTTTTTACAGACTAATTAACTATTGGAACAATTTACCAAGAGTGGATTCTTCATCACTGACAATTTCTAAATCAAAATTGATGATTTTCCTAAAAGATATGTTGTAGGAAATATTCTGCAGAAGTTCTTTGGGCTGTGTTATACAGGAGGTCAGACTAGATGATCACAAATGGCCCCTTCTGGCCTTGGAATCTATGAATCTACTCACAAGTTACCTCATCATGTGTGTAGTCTTGCTGTAATAAATGGGTACATCACCTGCCAGGGATACTCGGGCAGCTTCATTGACCTACTTTTCATACACCAACAAGTCAAATCAGTGATATTTATGACGTGTTATTTAATGCATTAAAACAAAATTGCCAAAGGCTTGGTTCTGACCTCACACTTATTAAATGCATTGATCACAGTGTAGCTTGTCCTGATTTGCACAAATATAAGTGGAAGAATCAGGCTATAAGTAAAAATCTCAAACCTGATTCTCTCAGTTATGCACTTTCACCAACCATTACTGTATCACTTCCTTGTTACTCATTTCAAGTCTGTCTGTACTTCATTAGGTCACATTGTGGAAAATCACAAATCCAAAATGCAAAACTGATTTAGGGGTGGTAAAACAGAGAGTTTCAGTTTTCCAAAACACTAACTAGAGAGGTTATAAAAGGACAAGAGCAATGCACATGATGTGGTTTGTTTGGCAGGCAGAAATCATAATATCACATGCACTGTCCATGATACTGCCTGACTTGTGTTTTCAAACTCTTGTGAATTAGAGAGTTTTTATTTTATTTTATTCGTGACATTTTCATATACTGCTTATCAGGTGGCATCTAAATGATTTGTCTGTCTACAACCCTCCAAGAGTAGCAGTAACAACTTCTGAAGGGTGAGATGTCCTTCTCAAAAACTGCCACCTCACAGCAATGGGAATGAAAACAAGTGTGAATAGGAATTTCTGAGATGAGCCAGAGAAACCTCCAAAATGGCTCCCTGTTGAGATCAAATGGGGGTTTGGGGCCAGTAACTATGGAAGACTAGAATTTGCACCCAGAGATTTTCCACTGCAAATGCTTGAATATGTATGTTCAAAGGCCACTCTGAAGTGAAGTCGAATCTAGCAGTAAGTCCCATCCTGCTCTTTTTGGAAGGCAAGGAAGTCAGCCCCCAGCAGCCTCCTGAAAGGATCTGCAGCTTCGGGCATACAAAGCTGCCCCTTAGAAGATACCTACTGCAGCAGAGCATGCAGGCACCTGCCATTTCAATAGCTCTTCAATCTATCCATTTAATCTTTTCAGTGGTGTCTACTGGCCAAGACACTCAGATCCTTAAGCGCTGAAGGATAGTAAGATAAGGACATCTTTAGTTCTCTTTTTGGATGTTGTCCTCTGAGCAATTCTCTCATCAACTGTTGCATTTAATACTGCACTTGCATTTGGTTAGCAGGAGGAGAATGCTCCCTTCACTTTTTCAGTGCAAAGTATTTGCAAGCATTTGGCCAGGCCTAAAGCACTATCACCTGTGTTGCATCTAGAAAAATCTTACAGTGCTCAGTGGCTGGGATCCACTTTTTTTCTTTAGTTAAATACCAGGTCAGTCCTAACCTCAGTCTAACATTCTTAGGTCTAGTCTCCAGTGCAGACTTAACTCAGGCTGAACTGCCAGTTTTTTCTCCTTACTATGTTCTGTGTTCATACGTCCACATGCCTCTATACGAGCTACATTCTGATGTAGCCACTGCTGCCTATGCTATGGGGCAGACCCCGAAGCAGCTACAGTGAATAAGTTCAACTAAGGGCCATCACAACACAGACAGGATGTCCTCCAATCCCTTCCCGTAAGCCCTCTGACCAGAAGTGGACTAGAAGTGGCTCCTGGGAAGCCAGGATGGCTTACTGGGCTCTCCTCACCCCTGTCCCCTCCCACCATGCATGACAGAGCTATGAGAGGCAGGAAAGAGAATGGGGGATGGGCAGGGACATTTGCAGGGTTTGGAAATAGTGATGGGGGATTTTCCAGATCCTAGTGTCTGGAAACTAAGGGGTAGTGAAGCCTGGTACCCTGCAGGACATGTATAGTTTGCGCTGCAGCCAACGGAGTGGGGGAATCTTCTACAGGCACCATGTTACTGATCAGCCAGCTTTGATCTAACTTGGAGAGGAAATTCAGGGCCAAAGGCCATTGAGAGTGCAGCCCCCCTGCGTGGAGAAGGTGTATGGTGTGGCAAGTGCCCCACCAGGTAGGAGTCTCAGTCTCCAGTGTGGCAGGTTTAAGGAAGAGTGGTGCTTCACACAGATAATACAGGGAAGGTGTGAGAAAGCTTACCCAAATCCCAGTAAGAGGTAAGACAACTGCCTTCCTTTACCAGGGAAACTGAGGCACAGTTAAGTAGTGCAATGGAAGACCCCAGGCAAAAGGAGGGAAGCCAAAGCAGATACAGACTACTGCATAAGATGTGATATCTATTGCTTCACATTCTGGGTCGTGCCCTCAGGATGGGTATTTTGTACTTGGCAGTCAGCTACTTCCTCAGTCGCAGCCATACTCCATGAACTAAGGGCAAATTAGGAGATGGAGAATTTATTGAGGGGTGGACAGTCCCTTCATCAGTGAAAGAGGATTCTTGGAATGGATGATTAGATGCCAGAGTCAGACTTAAAACTTGAAAGGAATGCAGTGGGAGGCATCAGGTCTGGTACGAAACAAACAAACAAAAGTTGCCTTCAAGTAAGGCCAGCAGGATTTTAGCCTTAAACACGATCCACCACAGAATTGTCTCTAGGGCTTGCTCCTCTCAGGTGTTGAGCACCCTCAGCTCATAGGAACTTCAATGGGAGCCAAGGGTTCTCAATGGGATTGCACTCTAACAGCTTTTGCAGCTCTGGTATAAATTAGTCCAATCTTACTCCAATGGAAGTCAGTGGGAGTTTTGCTATCAGACTTCAGTGGAAGCAGGATAAGGCACCTGTAGCTTTACTGTTGAGGTTTTTAATGTGAATATCTGTCAACATTATCATCAAAACATTTTGAAAAACAGGGAGTGAATTTTCTACCATTGGATTCTATTTTTATTTTAATTTCTTCATAAATGAGGGGTCACAATCTGGCAAACAAAGGCTACCTAAAACATTGCTTATTTTAAGGTAACTTAGTTTCCGAGTAAAATATATGACTCTTTGTGACTGAAGTGGTTTATGGATCCATAATTACGTTGCTACTGCTCAGCAAGGACTTCAAAAAGTGCACATTCCATTATAATCATAAAATCATAACCAGCACACTATCAAATGCAGAATATTTAATGCAATTTGAAAACAGCAATTTCCCAAATTACACAAATAGAACTAATGACAGTTGTCATTCTTCACAATGTAACTTTGTGTAGAAGACTTTAGGCTTCCATCATCTCTTCCCCCGCTCGATTTCACGTCCACGAAAGAGACAGCTCCCGGCTGAAGGTTTCAAGATAAATTTCAGGGGCTGGCGATCGTTCATGGCTGTTTGAATAGTGTAAATACTGGGTTTGAGCCACTACTGTGGCATGGCATTTATCACAACACAACGTGAATTACCATTTTCAATCACAGCTGATAGGTCCCGAATAGAAGTATGATTTCTAGGACATTTTGTGCAGATCAGTTTTCTCGGGTTATATATTTTAGTCTCATGCGACATACCATCACATAAACGAGGTATTTCAATACAGCGATTGACATTCAGCAGAAAACACTTTCTGGGGGCTGAGAAGTTCCTATTATAGAAGCCAATGTAACTACGCACGATAAACAACACGTTCACTAAAATCAGATCCTCGCTCTCTTTTTAGCAACGGCACCTCGTTTTGTCTGTCGTGCTTTTGGGGAGCGGCGAAGGCAGACTGTGTCAGATTCGTATATTTGCCCATGCATTCCCCCCCCCCCTCCGCCCCGAATCACGTTTTGGAAAGGAGATGAGGCTGCATTGCAAAAGAAGAACCGTCTCCACTGTGTATTTTCATGCAAAGCTGAGACGGTCGGGTGCCATCTCTCGCTCTGTCTCGCTTTTCTGTGAAGCAATGGCATGTTCTGCTCTGGGGATTCGGGTCCTGAGGTTCCCCGCCTCTTCTTCCCCACCCCCCAGCCAGCAGCTTCGCAAAGAGCTTTTCATAGCTCCCAGAGCAGATCCAAGCTCTCCTCGTCGGCTTCACTTTCGTGGCTGAGTTCGCTTGTCCGTCAGTAAAGGGTGCAATTTAGTACGAGTGCAATTACCAAGAGCTATTAACGCAACCGGTAAAAAAAAAATAAGTAAATAAAAAAGCAGCCCCAAATACTGTCACACGGAGCTCGAAGGGCACCGACCTCGGCTTACAGCGCCAGGGGAGGAAGGACGGGTGCCTACGCTTGCACCGCGCGCGCGGCGTTGTCCAGAGGAATCAATGAAGGAATGAATGAATGGGGAGAGCCGGGAAAAGAATGAATGGGGCCCGGCTGCGCAGCCACACGCCGCCCGCTCGCAATGAATGAACCGCCCCTCGGCCGCGGCGCCCCAGCGCCGCACCGGGGCGCTGTTGCCCCGCCGCGGCGGCGGCGGCTGGTGGAATCCCCCGGCCGCGCACGTGGCCGGGGCGGAGGAGGCCGAGCGCCGCCAACGCTAGATGTCACCTGGAGGCAGCGGTGGCGGAGGCCGCTGCTGTGGTGGGGGTGGGGGCGGGGGCGAGGGGAGGCTATAAAAGTAACTCCGCGGCACGTGCAGACTTCAGGGAAACTTCAGAGCCCGGCCGCGGCCGTAGAAGGCGCTGGGGCTGCCTGCGGCGCGCCGGGCACCCTCCCTGTGAGCCGGGCGGGCGGATCCCCGAGGGCTGCAGGCGAGCCCGCTCCTTGCCCCAAGGTGGCCCTGGGATGTTGGGCGAGTGAGGCGGGGGCGAGGAGGAGCAGCAGCATGAGCGGCAATGGGAGCGGGCTGAACGCCTCCCACCCGCCCGCGGAGCTCAGCCTGGACCGGCCCGCCTGGGTGGCTTCCACTTTGGCCGCCATCCTCATCTTCACCATCGTGGTGGACGTGCTGGGCAACCTGCTGGTCATCCTGTCCGTGTACAGGAACAAGAAGCTGCGGAACGCTGGTAAGGAGAGGGGAGGGGTTGCTCAGTGGTTTGAGCATTGACTGGCCAAACCCAGGGTGGTGAGTTCAATCCTTGAGGGGGCTATTTAGGGAGCTGGGGCAAAAATTGGGGATTGGCCCTGTTTTGAGCAGGGGGTTGGACTAGATGACCTCCTGAGGTCCCTTCCAACCTTGATATGAGTCTAAGGGCAAGGGGGGGGGGCAGTGTGTGTGTGGGGGGCTTGCCAGCTCCAACGCCTTCACCCCAGCTGACCAGCTTCGCTCAGGCGTCGGGCGCTGCTAGCCCGCGGCTGTCTCACGCCAACCTGACGGGCACGGAGAGTTCGGGCCCCGGGAGGGCTGGTCCTCATTGCCTTGGCGCTGCGGCGTGGGAAGCTTGTGGCAAACGCGTCCCGCTCCGCAGCGTTGCAGAACGCGAGCCTCCGGTCAGCCCACTTCTGCAGAGCTATTTTTAACCGGCCTCGACAGGAGCTTTTCTCGCTGTTGGAGCCTTGCTCGTTTGTAGATAAAACTCGGGATGGGTATTCGGGGGGTGGGGGTTTAAAAGTCCCTGCAAGACCGCGGATACAGTATGCGACAGATGTTTCACGGCAAATCGGCGCTCAAGCTCTGTGATGTGTATTTTTAGCAATTGCAACCAAACCGTGGTGCTATTTAAAGCTTTCGTTCAGTAAAAGTGTGAGCCGGTATAACAAACAAGCTTTGCTTTGCAAAGAATGAAACGTGGAGGGAGGATGCCGGAGCTTGTAGTAGTATATGAACAGACCAGATGTCACGCTACCGATCTCTAAGTTGAATATTACTTAATACGTCTCTCTGCATAAAATAACAGGGTTGTGACATCTGACAAAGTCCAAAGGTTTAGTTATGGCTGATGCATAATTCAGAATAAAAGCACAAAGTTGATCAGCATCTCTCTTTATTCACCAACTACTTGCTGTTTACTTCTGTTAAAGACTGAAGCCATCTGACAGAAAATCAGATTTAGGCATGCCTCAGAAAAGTGGATTTTTGACAGGATAGGATCTGTGACGGGCTATTGGGTAAATCCCTCTTAGTTTACTGATTATTGGTCCGACAGACAGGAACTTCTCCTTCAGAGGCTCTGCTTTATCAGGTCAGACCAGCTGCTGCGCACGTGTACCAAATCTGTGCACTCAAAACCGTTTCGAAACTGTCATTGAAAAAAAAATAAAGAGGGAATATATGCAGGGAGCTGCGGTGCTAAACAAAACAGCTATTTCTGTGTTGCTATTTTTTTCCTCCCCCCTAAACCAGAGGTCTCCAAACTTCATGAGAGGAGGGCCATATTAGATTTTTTGAAGGGGCTTCTCAGGCTGAAGTAACTGTGAAATAAATTAAATATTTGCAAAATCATTAAGAAAAAACACTACTCTACTCTGTGTCAGTGTTGCATTAAATTCTAAATCAGGTGTAAAAGTTAATCAATGCAGGTACTGTGAAATCACACAATATTTGTTGATAGGTTAAAAATCATTTCACATTTTTTTTATTTCTAAAAACTCACATTTGTATCATACAAATACACATATTCAAAAATAAAGAAATATTATTTTAGAATTAGTGAGAAGTATGGGACTGATGTTTTTCTGACAACACTGCATTTAGCTGTGGTTCAAAGTTAGCGTTCCCTAGCACCAAAATTGATTGTAAATATTCATCAGACAAGGTCGATCTGTAGTGGGATTTCACATATTTCATCATTGAAAATGTTTTTTCGCACACATAAGTAGTGCCAAACACTGACATTAATCCACAGAGTTTTTTACATGAGCGTATTGGTCACTTGACAGGCATTTATAGAACTCTACCAGACTTCCTTCCTTATGTTTGTCCTTCAACATGTCCTAGGATTGCAGGTCAGTCACTTCCATTTGAAGTTCAAGTGACCACTCCGCGTGCCTACTCAGCTGCAGCCTGCCTGCTTTGTGCTGATGGGAATCTGTGCCCGCCTGTTTGCTTCTCCTGCTTGGCTGCAGCAACAACTCGCCCCTAAGTTGGCTCCCAGAGGCACTCACCCCTCTGCACAGCTCAGCTGTGCTGCCCTCACCCCTGCATGAGCTCCTGCCGCGGCCGCTCCTCCTGCCTACTCAGCTGTTCGCCGCTTCTCCCCTGTTGGCCGAAGGGCGGACAAATGGAAGCCTGGGGCCGCAGTTTGGAGACCCCTGCCCTTAACTGTTGTAAAGGGCTGGTTCCGGTTATTGATGAATGGCCTGCAGAATTTTCGTGTTCACGCCACAGAAGTCAGCTGAGTTAGACTGGCTTGAGACTGGTGTTAGAGATGAAGCTTGGTTTTGAATCTAGACAATTGCCATGTAACTGTTCTCTGTTTGTATTATAAATCTAACTGACACTGCATAAAAGGTTTCTAAGGTCACTTTCTAAGTAAGGTAATTAAAATCGTTTATAGTTTTCATTTCAAGGAATAAAGAAGAGGACGACTTGTGGCACCTTAGAGACTAACCAATTTATTTGAGCATAAGCTTTCGTGAGCTACAGCTCACGTCATCGGATGCATGCTGTGGAAAATACAGAAGATGTCAATAAGCATGATTAAAATGAAGGCAAACTTCTTTTCTTATGTAGTTATCACTGATCTGAGCCTTCTGTCACTTACCTTGATGTAAATAAGGAGTACTTCCATCAAAACCAAAAGTGGTGTGAGATCAGAATCAGATTCTAGAATTCCAAGTCAAGCTGAACTTTGTCTTACCATTTTTTCTCATTTAGACCTTTCTTTTTATCTTAGGGATTTTTTGTTGAAGTAGGTGTATATTTTTAATGGGTCTGTGGGTGAGAGTTAATGGATTTAGATAAACCCCTCATGTTAATTCACATTCCTCAGTTCTTCTCTTGGGAATTTGAAGACTAGAGATCCATAGTAACAGACCCACAAAATATAGTGATGTGTACCCGAGAGTAGAATTGACTCCTTAGACTCTTATATCTATATTTGTTCTGCTTTAGCTCTCAGCACATCCCACTCATATTCTTTCAAATGCTCACTTTTCACGTTTCTCACTCTCTGCCTTTTTCTTTCTCAGTGCCTATTGAGAACTGCAGCAAACTATAATAACATAAAGTTAAGGCCAGAGAACGTTTTGGGGATATTGAATTGTATTAGGCTAGGTTGTGGGACAGATACTGCTGTAATTTAACTAAGAAACTGGTTTATAGTAGGAAATAATTCATATTGTGTTTTAGGATATAATTTACTAGTAAAACAAAGTAGTTTCCTAGGAGATAGATTAAAACTTCTGTCCTGTAAGAAAAACTTTGAATACTTTGATGAAAGAAAATGTATGGACTTCAGGATCTTGGGAAACATAGAAAATGGTTAAACGAACAAATTTTATAATCCTGTAACTTTTTAGGCCCCACCCAGCGAAAATTTAAGCTGATCCGTAATGATGTGAGTAGCCCCATTGAACGTTACACTGAATTCAGTGGGACCACTCATGAGTAAAGTTATCCATGTATGTAAGTATTTCCAGGATCTGGGCCTAATATTATTTTGATTGGGGAAAGGAGGATTTTCTTTAATTTTAGTGCTGTTAAATCAGGATATTTAGTAACAGGCTAAATTTTAAATGCCAGGTTATTGATACATCTTATTTATAATTTGTTAATTATAAGGAAAGTTGCAACTAATTGCAGAGCCATAATGAGAAAGAAACTTCTGATTTTGCAGCATCATATATTAATGAGTCATTTGCTGACCCATTCCTTGAGGAAAAAAGGACATGGGCTGAAAATTCCACCTGAAACAGGTCATGGAGGAGCAGAAGATGCCTTCTGAAGAATATGTATTTCAGTGAAGATTACTCTTCCTTCTGAAAAAGAGGACAAACTGAACTATGGAATATTTAACATTGTACCAAAATAGGTGGATGTGGTGGGGGAAAATATCTTGCATCTCCATCTCTCTATTATATATATATATATATATACACACACATACGTACACACACACACACACGCACATTTTTTTGGAAGATCACTACAACGTCAATCTGTGGACTTCTTTTATTGCTAAAATATGCCCTGGGGAATAGTAGGAAAACCTAGAAAAACCTTCACAAGAAGTGGTATCACCTGCCTGCCAGTCAGAAGGTTAGTGAGGTACTGTGATCAAAGCAAAGGAGTTAGTATCTCAAAGAAGCTTTGTCTCAGCACGCGAGGAGTGTCTGATACAACAGACTCCTTCATAGTCACAGACGTGGCTTCAGTAGATGCTCTTCTAGACACAGAAGCCGATGATGCAACTGGTAGGATCCTCTTTTATTTAATGTACTTGACTGTAATGAATTTCATAGTTCTGACCTAATGTTATGGTGATTTTTACGATCAACATATTACTAGGCCAAGTTCAGTCTTGGTGCAAGCAGCTGTGATCTAGGTCGCATTGGCTTACACCACTGCTGAATTTGGCTCCTGATGTCTTTTAACTTTGGCACAGATTTAATGGGAAACATTCAAGGCATAAGGATTCTGATGTTTTAAGTCTTGACCTGATGTCCAGGTCAGTGAAACTTAAGAAAGCAAGCACATGAATGGCTTACTAATTTTTTTATAAAGAGGTTCAGTATAAATCATGGAATGTATTTCATGGTTCTTTGTTAATGCTTATAGCTCTGCCTGATAAATTCTTTTAACAAAAGTCCTCAGTTGAAAAATTAAAGACACAGATTTTTGCTGAGTTGCTCTGCTCAGTGTTGCAAAGGCTAAAGTGACTTAGGCTCTTAAGTGCGTAAGGCCCAGATTCTCAAAGACATTTAAATTCTGAAATCAGGGGGAGTTAGGTGCCTAAATAGCTTTTGAGGCTCTAGCTAAATCACTTGTGAATATGAGACTTCGACTCCTGAGTCACTTAGGCCTTTCAGCACTGAGTAGAGCAATGCCTAAATAGTTTAAAAATCTGGGCCAAAGTGACTGGCCTCAGGGAAGGTAAGTGGGGAAATACAGATAGTTTTCAAACCATTGCATAATGTTATTACTAAAAAAGCAATATATTAGAGCACCTCAGTGAATGTAGAAAGCAGGTAACTTAAAGAAGTTTATAAAATGGTATAAGTAAGAATTCATATGATTGACTGTCCTTATGCCTTCATTGTTCTCCTTGTCAAGAAAACAATGCATCAAGAACAAGGCGATGAAGCAGTTGTAAAAATTAGCTTATTACGTGGTAAGTTAAAAATGATTTCTCCCCTATTAGGGTCTCATTCTACACTCTTTGCACATGCACAAAACGACCATTGTAATCACTGGGAGCTTTGCATACACAAGGACTGCAGGTTTGGGACCTTACTAGTTAATGAAGGGAGCTGCTTTCAGTCTTATCCCTCTTGATCTTCCTCTTCCCCTTCCAAACTGTATTATTTTGGCCAAGTTAATTGTTTTTGCATGGCTACTTGGAGGAGCCAGCATAAAGGAGTCATAAAGTGGTCTTAAGAGCCACCCACTGAATTCCTGGGGAGCTAAATTGGGTTCAGGGAGCATAGTTTGTAAAGACAGGACCAAGAATGTCAGTGTGTGAGGTTGAGAGCAGCCCCAAATTAAATTTGTATGTTCATTTGGGACATCTAGGAAAAAACAAAGGAGGACAGCTACTTATGTGAAATGTGTTTTTAAAAAGTCCCTTTAAATAAAAAATAACCTGAAGTATTTTTATTAATACTGTTGTATTTTTAGAATCCGGGGCACAGTCATTTGGAATCCTGCATGTGGAGGGCTTACAGAATTGGGCTCTTGCTTTTTAAAAATTAAATATGTTGCATAGCAGCATATTAATCTGGTTGGTGAAGAGACTTCTTAGTTTCAGTATTTACATTTATTGGAAATATTATACACGGGGGTTTTCAGATGATCAGAGAGCAGCTTTCATTCAGCCTTTTCATTCTGTTAATTGTTCTTGATGATCTGTTTTTTTTATGTCAAGACATTCTTCAACAGAGTATTTGTCATGTTCTGTTTACAAAAAGAAATGAAACTTCTTCTGTTGTGAAACAGACTAAAGGAATTATTGTCTTTATTACAGATTTCCCTGGATGACTTTTGCATACCCTGGGAGAAAATGGGTAGCCCAAGAAATGTTTGGATCATCAGAGAGAACAGCTGTAGAAGACCAAATAATAGCACGTGAAATAAGGGTCTCGAAGAAAATTGACTGACATATTGATGGCAGTAAACATTGGTATTTCAGACTTGAGTTACTTCAGGTAGCAAAAATGGTAAGCCAATTGGGGGTGGAGGGGGAAATGTCTAGCTGAGTTGTTGAACTTGTCCACCTGATGGACAGAATTACAAAGCAAAATGTACAGTTTTGGACAAAGCAATTCCTTTAGAGTAGTAAATGGTGATTTTTGGTTAATAATTTGTTCAAGCTTAGGGTTCACTTCAGAAACTTGTTGAAGTGGGACCTTGTCCTTTCAGTAACCAAAAATTAGGGGTAAGCATTTTAAAAAAAAGTGTGGGGTTGGTTTTTTTTTTTTTTTTAGTTTTTGTCCTTCCTTACTCTTCCTGCCAGTTTTTAATTTTATGAACTGGCTTACCTTTTTGGAGGCACTGCTTCTTGTCTCTTGCTGTCATGAAACACTGTTTCTGGTTGGAAACACTTTTCTTTGTCTCTTCTAGATTTTGGTTCACCCCTTTTCTGTTTTTTCTTCGGGTTTTATTTTTCTGTTCTTCGTCTGTTGTCTCTAGTCTCTTTTCACTTCCTCTCTGCCTCCACTCCCCCCCAGTACTCTGCTTCTCTTTTTCTTTTACTCTTTGCTGTTTTTTCTTTTCCTTCACCACTATACATGTTTCTAGCATAATGACAATTCTAGTTTCTAATGATAGAAATGCTACCAGCAGTAGATATCAGATACCAGTAGGACCACTAACAAACCCTCTTAGACATTGTGGCTTGCTTTCATAGGGAAATAAAAATTCTGCAATGTCAGACCAGGATTCAGAGTAGCAGCCGTGTTAGTCTGTATCCACAAAAAGAAAAGGAGGACTTGTGGCACCTTAGAGACTAACACATCCAGAGTGCAATTTTGCAGTCTGAAAAAACACCTTGCACCCTTTCTGTTGACAACCTCTTTTTCTTATGTACTTGCTTCAGAACTTCCTGAAATATCTCACTAAAGTTCCACTTTTGAGTAATGGAACTCCTCCAGGAGGACGTGATTACTAAATGAGCTCTTTTTTGGAATGAGACACAAATGTGTGTTAATAGCTTTTAAAAAAAATGTATGGGTCTTTTGTAAACTAATAAACATGTATTTAATATGTTTGTAAATAATGCTTGAGCCTTTATTATATAAATACTACCAAGAGAATAGTACCCTTTCAGTAGGGTAGCCCTTCCAAAGTCCACCTGCACTGGGGGCAATGATTGAGCTGAATAGGGTTGTAAAGCTGTGTATCTTTCATGCTGAAATGAGTCTCCCCATTCTTTTGAACTATGTCATTTTAAGGATGGAAAATACAATGAAACAAACTAAATAAGAATCCTATGGTATGCCAGAGAACAGATTTGTCAACCCTGTGGGCATGCTGCAAACCCCATCTTCCTCTCCTATGTTAGGCTATAGAGGAGGGTGTGGGTTGGAAAAAATATATTTAGGGGCAATCTTTGATTTATATTGTGATTTGTAACTTATGGGATGGGTTACTTTGAGCACTGGATGGACACCTTTCATTGTGCAGTAATATGTGCAGTAATAAATAATACAAAAGCTCCAAGTTCAGTATTTTTTTAAAAGCGCAAAACCATGTCAGTTTCCATTTAAAAGCAGTTTTCCACCAGAAATGTCTCCAACCAACTCACCCCAATAGCTAGAAGACTGAAACAAAGAAATCATACCTGACTATCACAGCTTCTGGTTCCACACTCTTTCAGGCAGGGTTAGCACCTGCTCAGGAATTCTGTTCTTGATTCTTCTGTGCTTACTGCCTTGTTTGGCGTACCTTGTAAAGCCACAGTTACAGAAATACGGAGATACTGCATTACTTTGTTTGCATACTGCTACCTTCTTTTCCCTTCAGCCCCAAAGATTTCCCATCATCCTCCCTTTCTCTGTCTCTCTCCTCAAGTTTCTTCCTCCCCAACATCCATGGCTTGTTTTTCCCCATTCAGACACTCCTGTTTCCCTCCATAACATACTAACTATATAGACTCTTCCTAAGGCATGGTCCCTAACCTACACATGATTACGGAGATGTGGCTTTAGTGATTACTTCACACTATGCAGTGCTACATCCATGTGATTAGATTAGGGACCATTCTCCAAACTCCTGGAGGACTCTGAACAGTCTTTATAACTTAGAGTCCTAGGACATACCTAAAGGACTCAAAATATAGAGATTGCAGCTTGGAGCACCTCTCCCTCACGCCCGAGCTCTTCCAGCAAAAACAGGAGATAAAGGCAGGGCCGGCTCTAGGCACCAGCAAAACAAGCAGGTGCTTGGGGCAGCGCATTTCTAGGGGCGGCATCCTGGCGCCGGCCATGCCGCCCCTAGAAATGTGCCCCCGCCGCCCCAGCTCGCCTCCACTCCACCTCTGCCCACTCCCCTGAGCATGCCGCCGCCTCTCCGCTTCTCCCCCCTCCCTCCCAGGCTTGCCGTTTCGCACGGGGGAGGCAGCGGTGGTGGAGCGGAGGTGAGCTGGGGCAGGGAGCGGTTCCTCTTCCCCCCCTCCGTTACTTCCTGCGCTCTCCCCCACCCCCGCTCCCCTCGGCTCCGCCTGCTCCCCTGAACGCGCTGCCTCTCCCTCGCCTGAGAGAGAAGGGGGAGAAGCAGAGCAGCGGCATGTTCAGGGGAGCAGGCGGAGTGGAGGTGAGCTGTTGCGGGGCGGAGCCACAGGAAGCAATGGGGGGGGGGAATGCGGCACGCCCAGAGGAGGAGACAGCGTGGGGATTTGGGGAAGGAGTTGGGGTGGAGCCAGGGGGTGGGGGGACACGAAATAAAAGCAGGGGCGGCCAAAAGAGTTTTTGCTTGGGGCTGCAAAAATCCTAGAGCCAGCCCTGGATAGAGGCATATGCTCATGAAACCAATAGGGAGTGTCCTAGCGGGGTTCAGGAAATTGACCTCTGGTTTGGTAGTTTCCACCAGTACAAATAAAATGAGATTAAAATGCTATCAGTTTAGAATAGGGGCATTTCCCCACACTTTGCATGTGTGTGACTAAGTGACTGTACATGTTACATGACAGTGGAGAAATAGATCTTCCGCCTGTTGGTTTAGAAGTTGAAGTCCAGGTACAAAATTTGAAGAGGATGCACGATCATTTTCTCTTCTAATGACAAAAAGGAGATCCAAAAAGTAATTGTATTTCAAATGTACTTTTTATGGTTTATCGGCTTTTCAAAGTTTTTTTTAAATTTTTATAACATACTTCTGTAAAGCCAATGAGTTTTAAACAGCTAACATTTGGAGCAACTCAGAATTGAAAAGTTTATTTTGATCATAAAATCATGTTACATAGATATTTTATAGAGATTATGTATGTACTATGCATTAAATGTATAACATCCATTTTTCAGTCATTAAAGATGACATTCCTTGCAAAGGTAGAAAACAGGATACAAACTATTCTTTCCTTTGACTCATGTCTCCACATTTACTCATAAGATTCTCATTGATATTAATGAATGAATGAATGAATGAATGAATTAGCTAAATCCCCTTTGGCAATGCAATGTATGTGGTTGACGGCCCTCTTCCCCCTTCACTTCACTTAACTGGCCTATATGACAATCAGATTTATGGGAATAGTGCTTCATGGTGGCTGAAAGGCAAACAAATCTGGGACTCCTATAAAGCTATTCAATTGGGTTGCCATCTGCAAGGCCCAAGATTCATGTGTATACTTCTCTCTGGACCCTACATCTTCACCCTTCTTCAAATAACTCTGCCATAAAAACAGGGGGAAGGTTTGTGATCCAGAGGGTGAGGTCCAATTGGGAATTTGATCAAAATTAATGTGTTTTCCCAGGGGACTCAGTTTACGTCCACAGAGCTCTCATTCCATACCACGGGCACTGGAATGTGAATGGTAAACTGCATTATCACCTTAGCCTGTCACTGTTGGGATGGAGCGCACTTCAGCTGCAGGTTTAGCAGTATTTTCTGAGCAGGACTTCCTTGGGTTAGGACTTTCCAAGTAAATAAATCCTCCCCATGTCCTAACACAGGAATCAGTTCTTATCTTGCTGATTGATATTCCATGTGACTAATCAAGAACATAGCTTTTGTTAGTAGGCCATGTCAACTAAACCTGAATAGGAGTACAGTATTACTGTACAATCTTGTATTAGTCAGCCACAGAAAGCATTTAGGGCCTGATTTTCAGACATGCTGAACACTCAAACTCCATTTGAAGTCAATGGGAACTCTGATAATTCGTTACCTTTGACAAATAGGTAAAAAAGCCCATGCAGGTCTTTCCTTGTCTGACCACTCAGGAGCTATTGGTCAAGCAGATGGAGGGGTAAGTGCCATGTACAGTCTTGAAGATTTCCATGCAGTCTTTATATGGGAGATGAAGGTAAAGAGTGTGTGGAGGAGGAATACTGGAAGTCCCAGAAGCAGACTGCTTATGTGAATAGTAGGAAATTTGCTACAGTAAATTTCAACAAAAGTGGGGTTTTTTTATCAAAATTTTCCCTGAAGTGTTTTTTGTCAAAACACCAAAAACTGACATATTTTGTCCAAAATGAATGTTTTTCCATCCAAAAACTGCAATATTTCAGTCCAAAGCTAAAAACTTCTTGCCTTTCAGGCATTTGTTTCCTAAAATTTTCCCCCAAAAGCAGGTGCTTTTCATGAAAAAATTTGTTTAATGCAAACCGCAATTTTCAACTGAAAAACAGTTTCAGTGGAAAACTTTGAGCAGCCCTTGTGGGTAGTCTCCTCTCCATTGTCAGCAGCAACAAACTTAATTAATGCCTCTACTGTCAACATCAATAAGGTAGATTGAGTGAGCCTTCCTACTTCCAGCTAATTATAAAGACCTGTTCCTTTCCCAATCTGTCTTGGGGGCAAATAAGTGAATTTACTTCACCCCTAGAGTTGACAGAGTGGTATGACCCAATTGGAGGTGGGGAAAGAACAAGTTTAGCATGTACACCTGGAAAGCCTGAAAGGACAAAAGTTACTTCCACGTTCACTTCTCATTACATGACACCTTTCACCCCTTCACTCTTTGAGCAGCTCTGTAATTCCTGGCTGTTGAGCTAGAGCGGTGTATTAGCATTTTTGCTTTTCTTCAGCTCCCCTTGGATAGGTTAGCCTGTGTCAATATCCACAGTCTTATTTTGAGACAGTGGTGATGCTTTGCTAGGATAGGACCCTAAGATCTTTTAGGTTTGGTGAAGAGCTAGACACTGGCCATTAACTTTAAATAAATGTTCTCTGTATAAATTCATATGGATTAAATTCATTCCTGGTACAACTTCATTGACTTCAAAAGGAGTTTCTCTAGTTTAGGCAACTTTCTAATACTGAATGGGGAGCAAATTAGTATGGGTGATCTACAAATAAAATGTTTTTAAACATTGTTTTTATTTTATTAGTAATGTGCATGCATTTGTCATGGCTCAATTATGGGAAATCTTTACATAGAAAGTATCTCTTCAGATTATCTTTTGTTGAATTCATTTTTACTGGGATTCCATCTGATTATAATACTTCAGCAGTGTAATACTGTTAATCTAACATTCAGGTTCATATGATTATGATTTACTAACAATCTGTGTTAATGTTTTAGTAATGCAGTGGTTAATAATAGGGCATTTAGATAATTACAGTTTTTAATATGATTCAATTTGCAAATTGTTTTTAATTACTGATATATTTACAGGCTGGAAGTGTAAAATTTTTGTAACTGTGGGATTCCAGGATGGCTTTTTCTACAGTTAAAACATACCAACCCAACCTTTTGTTGTTACCATGTGAATGGTTTTAAAGAAACAAAATAAATGTTTTTCCATATTCCAATTGAGCATGCGGATGTTCATTAATCTGTTTCTTTAAACACATTTTTTTGAGATCATGAAATTTGAATATTTTTGGCTCCGAGCTAAGTGAAACTAAAACTACATGGCATGGAGCAGAGCGGACCTCATCAAATCATGAAAATTATGCTACAAAGCAGGGGAGTGGACTCTTGTAGTGTGCTTTCCCGGCACCTGAGCTGTGAAGCCCTCCACACGAAGAAAACGTGTTTGGGGCTCTGCAGCTTTTGGGAGGTACTGTGACTGGCTGAAATATCATGGGTCTGGGGAACAGTTTCTCAACACAGAATGTTCCCCTTCAGAACCTGTAGATTTTCCCACCGAAAGCTCAGCAGAAGTTAATAGTATTCATTGGAGCCTTGAATTCCATTGTTTCTACCTTAGATAGAGGGACCAAAGCAACGTGGCTGCTCAGAGATGCCAGCATTTCAAAAAATGATCCTGATAACAAGCTGGGATAATCTGGAGTCTGCTCAGGGGAAGTGGGAGGGAAAGGGTACGTGCATGCTTTCTGAAGAGAATTTGAAGTGATTTGCAACATGAATATTTTAATTCTCAAGGCCTCAACTGGCTTTGAGTTCAGCTAAGCAGCCAGAACCCATGAAGATCCCACTTCACCCTTTAATTAAAAAAAAAAAAAATTCTGACTCATAACTGGTGCCCCCTCACCTACAGATGATTCTCTTCTTGTGGGGAGGCCCAGTGACCTTCAATTCCCTCCTCAACTGGCATCATCAGCAACCAGTTTCTCACTTTGATATCTAATTAATCTAGCTTCTGCATTCTTTTTCTCCAGTGGAGGGCTGTGTGCGTGATGTCTCTGCTACTTTGGTCGTCTTTTTCTAGGGATTGGAAAGGTTTGGGGTTCCCCTATTCTTGTTTTATTACGGTCTCCTCTCCCCCCTCAGTATGTGCCCATCTGCCCAGCTCTGTGTCCCATGAGTATTCTGGGAAATGAGTACTCCCTGGGAAATATTTTCTTTACAAATTCCCCCATCCCTCTTCACCAGTCCCAGCAAACTCAGGGTGAAAACCTGGCTACAGTGAAGTCAATGGGAAAACTCGGAGTTCAAGGTTTCCCACTCAACATCTATATGGGGCAATAATTGGTCTATGAAAGGCAGGAATCTTGATCTGCCATAGTCAGGATCCAAATACTTACCAGGCACTGGGGATCCTGCCATCACTGCCCTTTTTATGCATGAATAGTAACTGCAATAAGGGACCAAGACATAACATCTTTCTCCCCATCCTTTGTGTGCCCTGGGACCATCTTTAAAAATGTAGAACTGTCCTGGCTAGACTATCACCACCAAGCCAGCTGTGCTTTCTGGTCCCCCTTCTCCTTACACAGCTCACAGTGGGGCTGATGGTCAGTGCAGATGCCCAGAGAGCTATATAGTTGGGACTAGTACACTTAGTGGAAGTACATGGCTACATACCTAGCCATATATACTCTAGCTGTCTATTAACCCTTCACCAATCCCTTTACCCTTTGGGCAGTATATATTGGAAAGTCAGTTGAAATTTCATATATGTTAGACAAACAAATTATGACTCAGATGTTGATGATTCAAGATTATCTCGGCAGGGAGAAGACCACAGACTATTGCAATACCTCCCTTGTCTAACCATTTCAGTAAGTGGATTTTGTGTTCAGTGGATCAAGGACAGTTTGCCTGGCCCATGTTGTCTGGATGGATAACATCAATCTGTTCTTGATGTTCTTTGCCCCCCTCTGCTTTCTACTCACAGGAAATGCTCCAGATTATCAAATTTTGCAAATGTATGAGCTGTTTGCATAAAACTGCTGGTGTGAGTGTATATGTACATGATCTGCATATATATATGCATTTGTGTTTGCATGCATGTGTGCACACAGAGTCTATCAGGGATGGGCTCAAGAATGGGTGCTGTAGAGCCAACAAGGATAATTTCCAGATGGCTGGTTTTCCATCCTCTATGCATAGCTTGGACAGAGTGGAGTGGAGCAGGGCCAAGGATGTGTCCCAGTATCTGGTGTTAACTGATGTAAAGCTCATAAGATTCTCGCACTTGCTGTTTCCTACAAAAAAAATGTGTTATTTTAAACATTATTTTTAACGAGCATTATTTTTAGTTTCAGAGGAACAGCCGTGTTAGTCTGTATTCGCAAAAAGAAAAGGAGTACTTGTGGCACCTTAGAGACTAACCAATTTATTTGAGCATGAGCTTTCGTGAGCTACAGCTCACTTCATCAGATGCATACCGTGGAAACTGCAGCAGACTTTATATATACACAGAGAATATGAAACAATACCTCCTCCCACCCCACTGTCCTGCTGGTAATAGCTTATCTAAAGTGATCAACAGGTGGGCCATTTCCAGCACAAATCCAGGTTTTCTCACCCTCCACCCCCCCACACAAATTCACTCTCCTGCTGGTGCTAGCCCATCCAAAGTGACAACTCTTTACATAATCAAGTCGGGCTATTTCCTGCATAAATCCAGGTTTTCTCACATCCCCCCCACCCCCATACACACACAAACTCACTCTCCTGCTGGTAATAGCTCATCTAAACTGACCACTCTCCAAGTTTAAATCCAAGTTAAACCAGAACATCGGGGGGGGGGGGGGAAACAAGAGGAAACAGGCTACCTTGCATAATGACTTAGCCACTCCCGGTCTCTATTTAAGCCTAAATTAATAGTATCCAATTTGCAAATGAATTCCAATTCAGCAGTTTCTCGCTGGAGTCTGGATTTGAAGTTTTTTTGTTTTAAGATAGCGACCTTCATGTCTGTGATTGCGTGACCAGAGAGATTGAAGTGTTCTCCGACTGGTTTATGAATGTTATAATTCTTGACATCTGATTTGTGTCCATTTATTCTTTTACGTAGAGACTGTCCAGTTTGACCAATGTACATGGCAGAGGGGCATTGCTGGCACATGATGGCATATATCACATTGGTGGATGTGCAGGTGAACGAGCCTCTGATAGCGTGGCTGATGTTATTAGGCCCTGTGATGGTGTCCCCTGAATAGATATGTGGGCACAATTGGCAACGGGCTTTGTTGCAAGGATAAGTTCCTGGGTTAGTGGTTCTGTTGTGTGGTATGTGGTTGTTGGTGAGTATTTGCTTCATTATTAAGGATCTACAACCTATCCTAAAGGATGACCCAACACTCTCACAAGTCTTGGGAGACAGGCCAGTCCTTGCCTACAGACAGCCCCGCAACCTGAAGCAAATACTCAATATACATGAGGCCCTAAAAAAAGATGTTGGACCTGATTAATGTAGGTATGTTGGTTGAAGTTAAGGTAATGGTAAGTAAGCTGTGTTCAAGGATCTAAGGAAAGGGTGAATTGGCAATCCAAGTGCCTGTATGTATTTGTTTTCTCTTCAGGATATCACTCATTTGTCACAGCCCTTTTACATGACTTCATTGTAAGTTTTTGTTAGTGGGTGTCCCTCTTACTTCCCTCGAGCTCTAGCAGCTACAGCATGGCTGACAGCATGCTGACTGGAGTCAATGTCTCTGAGCATGTTACTCTTGTGTTGAGAGAATGTCACAGATTACCAGCAGATCTTCTATTATATTTGCTTATATTCAGAACTCTCCATTATCTTTTCCTACCATATTTCCTCATAAAACCTTCTTAATCATCATTCCATTATGTTCACCTGTCTCTATATTGAACTGCTGACAATTCCTTGTGATAGGGCAAAAATATTTGTGTCTACATCTTTTGCTTACCTTATTTAAAAACATCAAACCTGCTTCCTTCACAAATTGATCTTCAAATCATTTACTCCTTCAGAGCTGTTCTTTCCTGCTACATCCTTAATGGATATTCAATGGAAATTCAGGAGCTACTATGTAAGTAACATGGGGCAGCAGTTGCATCATGTGGTTAAGTTTAAATATGGCTTTTAAATTTTTATTTCTTTTTTTATATTAGAGTGCCTGTATGAAAGGTGCTTTTGAAGTATGAAGTATGTGACTGATCGTTTCTTCTATAAACTCTCAGAAATATGTATGCTTTAGCATGTTACTAAAAATAGAGGACTCAAACACAAATATCTTAAATATATAAGCACTGCAGGCATTTCATACTTGTTAAATAGCAAAAAATCTGAATTTACAGAGAACACTTCATGATTGACATTACACTCCCAATTTAGCTGATTAGTAAGGGCTAAATTGTGGCTTAGATTACATAGCCACACAAAGGACTAAGGCCTAGATCCTCAAACGTCCAAATCCATTGACTCCAATGGCTAAATACCTTGGAGGATCTGGGCCTAAGTGAACTAGGAATTCTGTTTACATCATTTTGTGATTACCTGGACCTTGGGATTTGATGCCTATATATAAGTGCACGCCTGCATACTCCCTTCCTGGAACAGGTGGGCAGGGAATGGGTAAGCGTTGGTTCCATCTCAACCCTCACTGGGTAGAGAAGTTGACCTAGCATGAGTAGAGATATGGGAGGGGGTAATCATTTAGTGCTGGGGCAGGCCAATAGTCAGTTACTACCCCCACTGAACAAGGAGGAAGCAGGAGAAGAATTGTGGCTCAGAGGTGTGTCTGAAGAAATACTGGACACTCTTCTCTTAGGTTCTTGTTTTCACACTCATAAGATTTTTGGCAGGTTGATAAGGCGGGTTGTGATGCAACTTTAAATGTAACTAAATGTAGTTTTGGTTTATAACAGAAACCACTCATTTTGCACTTACTCAATCAAGACTATAGGAATACATGTCCTTAGGACTAAAGGAAACACTTAATTAAACCTAAAATACTACTTCAGAAGGGTAGGCAAGTATGTCAACTGTTAGTCTGGGAGCCTGAAAAATTCACCCTGCTGGAAAGGTGACATTAATTGAATTTGCAATGGGTTCCTGCAAAAAGACACTTTCTTCCTGCAGGACACATTGGGCCTGATCCTCAGCTAGTGCAAGTTAGAATAGGTCCGCTGAAATCAATGGAGGTGTGTCAGTTTACGTCCTCTGAGGATTTGGCTTAACATGGTTATAATCATCCAAATGCATGATTTTTTTTTTCTTATGACATTGGGTTACAGTCCTCAACAGAGCTAGATAATAATTCCTATGCCCTCCTTGCATTTGCCCTTTACATCATTTGCCATTGTCAACCATTCCATATTTAATGGATCTTTCAGTGTCTTACTGCAATTCTCATGCCTGTTGTAGAAAAAAGTCCTCACTTGCTTACAAATGTTCTACCTCCATCCTCTTTCCCTTTGTAAGACTTTCTCTCTCCTTACTTAGCAACCTCTTTGATTATTTTCTGTCTTGATTTTAAATCTACTTCTTCTAGTGGTTAATGATTTACTTTTGCCTTTAAGCATGAATTTCTTAATTTCCTACTTGTTCTCAGTGCCACCTTTTATAGTATATGGCTCACACTATCATGCTTTGAGAACCTCATTCAAGAAGCCAGTTTCTCCAGCATTCTCCTATCCTGGCTTTAATCCTATTTACATAATCCCTTTCACTTCTAGTGGAGATTTTAAATTGTTCCCTAGCTGTTCTCCTGTGCAATGCCTCAGACTCCCTGGGATGTCTAATTTTTTTGGTGGTTTCCCACTTGACATTCAGCTCTATTATCTCTGTCAACTCATCCTCCCTATCCCTTTGTCTCCCATCTACAGCATTTACATATATTGTTTTAAACATTTGACATCCTTTCTTTAGGTAAAAAAGTTCTTCTTCATGCATGTTGCTGCCTTTGTTAGTTTCCTTAACTCCAAAAACATAGCTCCCAAGGCTAGAAATCTCAGGAATTTTTTACCTTGAAAATTCTCTATTCCCTGTCCTCTGCCACATCTCCTTGTCATCACCTCTGGTTCAGTACTGTAATTTCTTTTTAACTTAGTTGTGCTTCTTGAAAAAATTCTCATTCGTGCCTTAATGATTTTCTATTATGACTTCTTCCATTAACTCTTCTATGGTCTTCCTGCAGCCTTACTCTGTTTCATAGAGTCCAGAATTTTACAGTGAGATTTCCTGCTCCCTCCAGGAAATGGGACCATATCATTGTATCCTTTATAATCTTCATTGACTTAACTATACATACATCTCAAAACTGAGTTCAAAACTATCCTCTTGTATTTCAGGCTTCTTTGTGGACCTGTTGCATCTTATAATTCTGACCTCCCACACACCTGGAAACTCTACTCCTCTCTCTCCCCCTGTGACTTTTGATTTTTGGGGCAGTTCTTTCATTTTTGATGTTCCATCTGTCTCAATTGCCTTTACATTTTCCTTCTCAACTAATGCTCTCTTGAGTCATTCCTTTTCTTTAAATCTCACCTTTAAACCTTTTTTCCTTTTTTGTCCTAATTTTCACTCTGTACAGCATTTTGTGATACTCTGCATGAAAAATGCTGTATTAAAATACATTGTATTGTAATTTTTGATTGAAGAAAGTTACTTTGACAGAATTTTGTGCACTGGAAAAGGTTCATTTCTTATAGGACTCTGCTGCTATACTTAAATTAGCTCAGTATAGAAAATAGCTAAACATCACAGGCTCCTTTTGTTTTCTGCATTTTTCAATCCATTACTTCTCTATGCAGTACACAGCACTACAAAATTTTAAAGTGTGACTACAGTTAGAAAAAAGTGACTTTATGGAATGTCAAAGCTGTAATTTTTATATATTCTCCTTCAGTAACTTCCATATCAAATCTCTTCCGTTTATAAGTCCGTGTAAAGCGCCCCCAGATGTTCAGCCATTCAGATCAGTCTTTTCTATGAAGACAATATTTTTATTATTTCAGTTAATAGAATAATGAAGGAAACAGAAAAAAAGAAACAGCAGTTTTTATATGACAAAGGAATGTCAGAAGGAAAAACACTTTGTGTTTCTCTCTCAATTTACTACCAGTCTATCTTAAATATGGTATTGTTGTGCAAGGCTCTTGAAGAGATTTAATGAACAGTGTTCTTTGCTTCTTGCTCCTTTAAATTAGTTGGATTAAGGATTCTTCAAACCTTTTGGAAAAAAAAGCTGCAGCAGCTAAGCTGTTTAATGCAGTAACTAATGCTTTGTTAGTTGTCCGAACAGATCACTTCCTTTAATGACTTCATTTTGCCTTTAAGAGTTCCCAGGATAGTGGCAATGTGTAAAGGGAAAATATGAATCTTGAAAATGAGTTTGAGCTAAGTGATTCAATTAAAGATATTACAGATACGAACTTGCAGTCCCTGTGCACTAAAATTCCCATTTACTACTTCTGTGAATCCTTTCAGAAATGGTCATTGCAAGTTTCCTGTGCCACCTCTGACTCACACTTACATACTATGCACTATTTGAGTCTGTATTCTTTTCTCTTCATCTTAGACTGTACGCTCCTTTGGGCAGGGGCAATTTAAGTCCCAATCATACTTTTGGTACTCAAAAACAGATATCAGCAATAATGACTATAAAGGGCAGTAGGACTATCTTTGAACATGGATCTAAATGATCCAGCCTTGTCAGATTCGGTTGTTTTTTTTTTTTTTCCCATGGGCAACTGCTACTTATAGTAAACCTGTCAGATGTAGGTTAAAGATACTGAAGCTCTTCAAAGGGATTTGATATAAATTATAACTGATTCAAGATGGGAGGGGATAGGGAGGCTGCAAACTCCTCTGGGAAATATGAGGATGGTGGAGGTCTTTCTGACTGGCTCATCAGACCTATCTACATTCATTCTCTACTATTGATCTCAGTCTAAACCAACAGTTGTGGGGAGGCTGAGTTGGCAGCACCAGGAGGACTGATAGATCTTACTTCCTTAGGTGGCGATTTTCAGTAAGGAGACATCTGTCTAGCCTATTTGGAGATCTGCCCTTTGGTTCAGACTCTAAATATTGCCGTACCACAAAAGCCAAAGGAACCCATGTCTACATGATGATGGAGAGGTCCAGAAAGCCTCCATGAATCTGTATTACCAGAGGACTTAGGCCTGGATAAAATAGATGCTGGATTAGGAAAAGGAAGTAAGAGGATAAGAAGACTTAATTTAATCAGGATACTCATAAACCCTAGCAATGGCCTTGAGCTACGTTCCTGATGGCAGTCCAAAGACCTAACGGCTCCCAAGAGAGGCACTTGGAGCAGATTAACAAAAGGATCTCTGCTTGAATCAACCAAGGAGAAGAAAACAGAACCAGTCTTACTGGTACTAAAGGAGGTATGGCTGGCACTGGCTCTTCCCAATGTTGGAAGGTGTATCATGAACGTTGTTGCTTGATGTCCATGGTCACAAACTGGATTCTGACTTCAATTGAGGACTAAACCTCGGGAGCAGATGAAAACCTAAATAATAAACTTTTAATGCAAATTTGCCTAACAAAACAAATAGGAAGAGAGGTCAGAAAATATGATAAAATGTTATCTAAACAAAATATTTTCTGATGAGTCATTAACAGATCTTTAGGATATGTTATATAGCAAATGAGATAGGTGTTGAGGTACATAAATTCTAAGGCCCCAAACTTTGAAAATGTCTTTTTAAACTTACAGGAATCTTAGTGGATTATAATGTTCTAGAATGAAACATTACTAAAATGCTTTTGTACCTTATGTGAAAACAAACCAAGGGATATATAGGACCTGGTTCAGAAAAGCACTTAGTCATATGTTTACCTTTAACCATGAGTGTTGTCTCACTGATTACTCCTATGTTTAAAGTTAGATGAGTCATGAAGTACCTTACTGAATCATGGTGTGAGAATGGAACATGGAAAATAGAGACATGAGTTCATACTTAAAATGGATTCCAAAAAATGTTATGAAATGCAGTGAAAGAAAGTTGGATCCATCCTACTTGACATAATTTAGGGAAATATCTGAGTGTTCAGGGAATAGCCCGCAGTATTATTTTCAAGTTTATTTTGTTAAGTTTATTAAGTTCTGCCTTGTAGAAAGTCAGCAAAGCAGTTTGAATAGGATGCTATTATGGAGTATGACATAGAAATCAAGAAGAAGGGTATCACTGAGCAAAGAGTTCTGTTAAACAGTTTTGATAAAAACATCACTGTAGCTCATGTGTGGCTGACCTACTGATGAGAGCATTAACTTGAAAGACAATTCTGAAGTTTTACAGTGGATGTTAGGTTTCAGAGGAACAACCGTGTTAGTCTGTATTCGCAAAAAGAAAAGGAGTTCTTGTGGCACCTTAGAGACTAACCAATTTATTTGAGCATGAGCTTTCGTGAGCTACAGCTCACTTCATCAGATGTATACCGTGGAAACTGCAGCAGACTTTATATACACACAGAGAATATGAAACAATACCTCCTCCCACCCCACTGTCCTGCTGGTAATAGCTTATCTAAAGTGATCAACAGGTGGGCCATTTCCAGCACAAATCCAGGTTTTCTCACCCTCCACCCCCCCACACAAATTCACTCTCCTGCTGGTGCTAGCCCATCCAAAGTGACAACTCTTTACATAATCAAGTCGGGCTATTTCCTGCATAGATCCAGGTTTTCTCACACCCCCCCCCACCCCCATACACACACAAACTCACTCTCCTGCTGGTAATAGCTCATCTAAACTGACCACTCTCCAAGTTTAAATCCAAGTTAAACCAGAACATCTGGGGGGGGGGTAGGAAAAAACAAGAGGAAACAGGCTACCTTGCATAATGACTTAGCCACTCCCAGTCTCTATTTAAGCCTAAATTAATAGTATCCAATTTGCAAATGAATTCCAATTCAGCAGTTTCTCGCTGGAGTCTGGATTTGAAGTTTTTTTGTTTTAAGATAGCGACCTTCATGTCTGTGATTGCGTGACCAGAGAGATTGAAGTGTTCTCCGACTGGTTTATGAATGTTATAATTCTTGACATCTGATTTGTGTCCATTTATTCTTTTACGTAGAGACTGTCCAGTTTGACCAATGTACATGGCAGAGGGGCATTGCTGGCACATGATGGCATATATCACATTGGTGGATGTGCAGGTGAACGAGCCTCTGATAGCGTGGCTGATGTTATTAGGCCCTGTGATGGTGTCCCCTGAATAGATATGTGGGCACAATTGGCAACGGGCTTTGTTGCAAGGATAAGTTTCTGGGTTAGTGGTTCTGTTGTGTGGTATGTGGTTGTTGGTGAGTATTTGCTTCAGGTTGCGGGGCTGTCTGTAGGCAAGGACTGGCCTGTCTCCCAAGACTTGTGAGAGTGTTGGGTCATCCTTTAGGATAGGTTGTAGATCCTTAATAATGCGTTGGAGGGGTTTTAGTTGGGGGCTGAAGGTGACCGCTAGTGGCGTTTCCACGGTATACATCTGATGAAGTGAGCTGTAGCTCACGAAAGCTCATGCTCAAATAAATTGGTTAGTCTCTAAGGTGCCACAAGAACTCCTTTTCTTTTAGTGGATGTTAGCACATTGTTGTCCAGCATGATGTACAGAAAATGTTTCATCCAGTTACATTTAATCTCCTGCCTTCCAGAAATCATTATGCTTTCTAACAAAGTGAGATTTTTTTTCTGGTAGTAAATGATGATAAACCCCATGATTTATAGAACTGCATAGATTATTCTCTTAAGAGGTTTTTATGCATAAGGATTGAATTATAGGCATTTAGCTAGACCAGGGGTTCTCAAACTGGTGGTCGGGACCCTTCGGCATCGTGAGGTTATTACGTGGAGGGGGGCCCGTGAGCTGTCCGCCTCCACCCCAAACCCTGTTTTGCCTCCAGCATTTATAATGGTATTAAAACACTTTTAAATATATTTTTAATTTATAAGGGGGGCTGCACTCAGGCTTGCTATGTGAAAGGGATCACCAGTATAAAAGTTTGAGAACCACTGAGCTAGACAGTTACGCGTAGGAGACAAGGTTGGTGACAATTAGGAGACATGTTCCTGTGTCTGTCTGTCTTAGGAGATAGTAAGTGATCTTTGAGGAACAACCATATCTTTTGGGCTGGCTACTTTAATTTAACAATCTGTGAAGCTATATAGTAAGCTTCCCAGAGACATAATATGAAGAATTTTTGCCTTCTGGATGCCTGGTGGTACAGCAGGATAATGCTTTTGCCTTTCATATCTGTAAACCTCAGAGCTGAATTAGATTACAAGTCGAATGAGTTTACAGTGTGTGTAGTTCCTCAAGCATGGCCAGAAACAACATGGCATGATTCTGCTTTAGGTAACCCAACGGAAGCCAAAGCTGAGCTATGTAGGTACCTTAGAAATTGGCAATATCAGTTATGAAAGATTCCACAGCACTTTAATGCTCTGTGACTGGTTATAGTGTGTGCTGAAGTTCAGCATTGTATATTATTAAAGTAACGCTTAGTTCAACCACTTTTTTTTTTCTTCCATCAAACAATTGGCAAGTGAAACACAGTAGCAACGCTTCTCTTTCCCATTAAAGGTGTGTGTGGGGGGGGAGGGGAGGGCGGATATTGGAGTAAATGTGTTCAGTCCCATAACTATTGCATTTGCTAGGGCAAATTTGTCATGTTGATCATCTCTCCATTGTTTAGATGACATTTTAAACTTCTTTGGAAAACCTTCAGATTATCAGACAGTATGTAAAAATATTTCTTAGTTTAGTGGGCCAAAGAAAAATGATTTGAATGAGGGACATGCAAATACTGCAAAGTATCTGCATAGAAGAGCAACGGTGACAGTAAAGTGGTTCAGTAATAATCAGATAAGCTGTCGTCATTACTTGTTTTTGTGACTACAGTGTACATAAAACAGAAGCTCCTATGTGATCAGGTTAGAAACTTTTAAAAAATGCTCTAATCAGTAGATGCTTAGGGAGCAGAACAGCTTGGAACCGCATATCAGCTTCTCTGGCAAAACCACTTACGGTGTCTCTTCTCCTAACTTTTTAAGCTTTCATTCTGTTTTAACCTTCCGAGATTTAATGGAGCTGAAAGTGAACATTTAAATTAGGGAGCACCAAGTGTCCTTATCCTCAAAAAGTCTGATAATTTTAATAATCACTGGAATCCTGGACACTGAGATGTGGAAGGTTTTATTCTGTCATTTTAATATTGGGAAGGGACCACATGGGAGAGAGCGTTGTAACTGAAACAGAACACTAGTCCAGGTAGACTTTTCTAATGCTCCCCTTTCTACCTGCTTTGAGTTTTCCCCCTCCTTCTTTGTTCTTCCTTCCCTGGGTGTGTTCACACTTTCTCTCTCCTCTATTCTTCCTCCTCCTCTCCCTCCTCTGTCTCTCCCCCTCTTTTGCTGCTGCATAATACTTCATTTGAACTGGTAGCAAAACAGAATGAGTAAAAATCCTGATCTGTAGAACGTTCCATGTTCTGCTTCAAAGTGAGAGAGATTTATTGCTTTCTTTCTGCTTGCTATTAGCCCAGGTGGTACTGAGAAAAATATAAGCAAAAAACAGAACAGGTTGAGGGTTTCTCTGTGTGGGGCAGTGGGACATTACTTTGCTCAAGAGGAGGAAAACTGGTATTGTAAGGATAATATGGAATGTACTGAGCAGCTTCAAAATACATCTGTACTGTATTTTGCCCTCTACACATATTTGAAAGATGCAAGCACTAATATATGAGAGGATTTGTTTAGGGTGAAAATGTAATTGTAATGGGATGTAATTAAGAGAGGGGAATAGTTAGGGAAAATATCAAGAAAAGGAAAGACTTCCTAGCAGTGTGATCTGTGTCAATGTTGAACAGCCTTGTAAAGGAAAGTGATATAAGTGAGTTATTTAACAGTGAACTGGAGAAAGCACTAGAAAGCCTTCTCTGAATATCGTCCTTCACTGTTACGAGAGTGAACTAGCTAACCTAAACAGAAAAGGAGTACATGTGGCACCTTAGAGACTAACCAGTTTATTTAGTTAAGCTTTCATGAGCTACAGCTCACTTCATCGAATGCATTCCTAGCTAACCTAATTGGTGTTTTTCATCTCTAATGACAAAGCTCTCATTGATTTCAATGGGATCAGAAGCTGGTTCAAGGTCTGTATGAAAATCAGGCCTGCATCTCTATGTGCAGCTTGTTTAATAATAAACAAAGAAGTAAATACTAGTTTTCCCTCCCTTTTTAAAAAACAAAAAAACAAAAAACAACCAGTTATTTATTCAAGTATGGTAGCCTGGTAGTCACTACAATGTGATGTACACGTGGCATGGCTTGTTTGAGATACTCAAGATTTTTGTTTTGTTTCCGCTGCATATCCACTGGAATTTTGTCAATTTCTGGTGGACAAATTCATTATCATATTTTTCCATAAAAAACAAAAATCCCCTAACAATTTGTAGAAGCCATCCTTGGGCTTGGGAAGTATCATCCTTGCACCAAGCAGCTTTTTGCACAAAGTTCTAAGATTTTATTATTCACACTGTTGCCACATATAGAAGGTTTTTGTGCCAGCAAATCAGATTGTATTGTCATGGCCAGGGATTTTAAACTTGAAAGCAGCTTTTTCCTTCTTTTGAGAGACTTCATTTTGCTGTAAAACTTGGACAAATAAATCTTGCAAATTTAATTACTAGGATTCCATGATGCATGTTGAGTAAATCAAAATGTTGAGCATTCTGTAAAACGGTTCTAGTCGAACTAGAGCCAAGAGAAGCAGACTTTGGAGAGGGTAATTTAGCTTCTTGGAAGGTAGTCTTTCATTGGTAAAATCGGGCCAAATTGTACTAAATAGCCCCTGTAAACACGCGAGGACTGCTTCCTCCTGCCTTTTTGGGAAAATAAGTCTGAAGGAGTGGTCTAATGTGAGACCCAGGTTTGTATTGCTGTGTAAAATGTGATATTGTGTGGACAAGATACTGACCTCAAGAATACCCTGGGCTAGGGTGACCAGACAGCAAGTGTGAAAAATCGGGGTGGGGGGTAATAGGTGTGTAAGCAGTGTCAGAATGAGCTCCACCCTGACATCTGGTGGTGAGGTGTGGCAAGTTGTGAAAAAGAACTTCAGGGGCCAATATCATTTGCATAGGCACACCCATCCCACCTAGAATGAGGCCATAGCTGCCCAAATGTCACTTTGGCTGCTGTGGGATCCCCAGTGTCTCTGTTATTGGGGCAGGAAGAATAAATTGTTATTACCCTGATTATGGGAACTGTGCTTGGAACTGTACTGGGCCTTTTGTTATGATGGAGGGACTCACCATCAACTAAGTAGCACTCGCTAGGCAAGGGTCATGGGTTCCAAAACTGTGTGAATTGAGAGAGGCTGGGAACAAGTATTAATACTTGGTGATATGGGCCCCTTGGTGAGGGCCTTACATGCTATTGCACTTCCTCCTCTCTCCACTGTGGAATATCAGAGCTAATTTTGATTCCATTAGGAGTCTAGTTACAGGCTGCTGAGCTCCCTTTGGGCTAATGGTGTACCAGCACTGAGGCTCCCCTACTACAAGCTGAATTCACTTAAGAGCTGAAATCGCTGAGCGTTGTGTTAAGTAGTGGGGGATCCTGAAGATATATTGTGGAGCGGTTTCTGGGACGGCTGGAGTGCCTTGTGGACCGGCTGGTGGAGCAGTTCGTGGGACGGCGGGAGCTGCTTGTGGGGAGCAGAGCAGAGCCGAGCAAAGCAGTTCGTGGGGCAGCTGGCGGAGCGGAGCGAAAGCCTATGGAGCTGTGGGGTGGTCACCTTACCTCTCCCCCTTCCCCCCCTGCCCCCATCTCCACCCAGGTTGGGAGGTAAAGCTCTGCAGATAAACTTTTGAACTCTGCGGCTGTCCTGACCAGGGACAGAGACTTTTGGGTCATTGGACTTTCGGGACTTCGGGTGATCTGGGGTTGCTGGACTCAAGAACTAAAGGGAAAGGGCATGCCCCAAATTTGCTTGGGGTGGGTTTTTGCTCATGGGTTGTGATATGAATCCTGTTGGTGGTATTTCCCCAACATAATGCCATATTGTTTCTCTCTGTTATTAAAAGGCTTTTTGCTACACTCAGACTATGTGCTTGCAAGAGGGGAAGTATTGCCTCTTGGAGGCGCCCAGCGGGGGTGGTATATATTTGTCCCAGGTCACTGGGTGGGGGCTCGAGCCGGTTTGCATTGTGTTATTGGAATGGATCCCCTAGATATTGAACCGGGCCCTTGTTGCTGCCAACTCTGACAGGCAGAAGGATTACAGGTGCCTATATCAGGCAAAGCCCCAAATATTGGGACTGTCCCTATAAAATCGGGACATCTGGTCACCCTACCCTGGGCAGGGATTATAAACTCACTCATCAGTCAGTAATTGTGTCTCCAGAAACCAAAGAGAATGCTGTTCTAAGTGATTTTGCTAGGCAATTAGCACAATGTAATGGGGACAGAGAATTGATTGGTGTGTTTAGAATTCTGCTGTGTCTGACATTCCACTTTAATCACTGGTTTTAATCATACCACAAACCTTTTAACCCTTTGAGATTCACCTACCAAGACAAGGAGGCTAAAAATACTTAAAGCAATTTTGCTTGTACTTTTATCTTCCTTTCCTTGTGTTTTGTGTTCCTTTTTTAGTCAGTTATGGGACAAAAGGGATTATTCCACTCAGATGGTTCATCTGTTCCTACTGCTTAGGCTTCCTCTGACGTGTTAATTCATTGTTTCACATTCTAAGCATGTTTACAACAATATAGTGATGTCAAATCAAAGGGAGCAAATATTTATTTTTAAACATTCATAAACTGAAATTAAACTGACCTGTGAAAGTCAGGTGGATTAACTTGTAGCAGTTTTTAAACATCACTTTTCTTTGAACAGCTTCAAAAGTGAATATTGTCCTTGATTTGTCCTTCAGATGTTCCCACTAAAAGATTTCCATGAAACCTATTTACAGTGAGAAATACAGCGATTCTTTAGTTTAAGAATCATTTTAAGCATTTGATGAAATTGTTTGTATTCTTGTGAGCAGGATAAAATGCCAGCTAAGGGTCAGTTACTGCCCTCAATCTTTGTGTGAAAATCCCATTGACAACAAGGGAGTTCAGTCATGGATCAAGGACATGGCCTGGCACTAAAATTGTAGCAGGTAATGATAGTAATACATGTTATTTAATTCTCATCCTACTTCTTCACACCATCAAAAGCAGTTAGAGCAGTTCATTATATTATGCCGTTGCTATTACTTTGCTAATTTTAACAGACAATGAATATTCTGATTTAAAGGAAATCACTGAAGAATTTACACTCTTTTGAGGTTACAGTGTTGATACAGAATTAGTGGCAGAATACCCTGCTAAATTAAACCACCTCTGTTGCATTAAAAACAATATACAATTCCTCTGCCTACTGAAATTACCGACCTGAGATAGCAAAATTGAGGCCACATTTGGGGGGGATTGGAGATGCACAGAAAATGTTGTTCTTGGTATACAACTTTATTTATCAATGTCTTCAAATTAGTTTCAGCAGACATTTACTAGTGGATACTATTTTAAAAATAAAGGGCTCGTTCCTCAGCTTCTATACACTGGCTTGATCAATGATACTGTTCTGATTTTCACCAGCTAAGTGTCTGGTCCCAAATCTGGGAGAGAAGACTGTTATTTAAAAAACCAAAAATCCATCACCCTCAAAGCAGAAGTTTGTTTAGGTTTTTTGTCATGTTTGTGTTTTTGTTTCTTCTACTCGGCTGTTTTTGTCATATTCTAATTTTTAATGCCTGCGATAAATTCAGAACTTTTTGTACTGATTTTATATCATGCAATCCTATTGGTTTAAATGGGGTTTCAGAGTGTGAACAAGTGTAGAGTTTGGCCCTCAATCTCCAAGTAAGAATCTGCTCTTAAACTGACATTCTATGCTTCATCCACACACACAACTCTCTTTTCTCCTCCTAGCATTTGGCTATTGAAGAGTGTGCAAAGAAACTGGTGCAGGCAGGAAATGAGTTGAATAACATGGCAGTGATGCTAGAACCACCAGTATAGTAAAGGTCAAACACAGAGAGCCAGACTCGCTCTTTGTTGGATAGGAAGGAAGTAAGGGCATTGTGTGGCGTGCAATTGTAAAATTCTCCTGTCTAAGCAATGCTGCTTAGTACTCATTCAGCTACATTCAGAGGTGAAAGTGGGCCAGTACAGCATACCAGTAAGAAGTGGCCACCGGTACTGGCCCGTTCACAGCCGACGTTAAAGTGCTGCTCTTTAACATCACCGCCCCTTTTGCCCCCCTCCCCCCCCCTCCCCAGGGCAGCCGACGGGTAGGCACCCTACCAGCAGGCCCGCTGATGGGGTGGGCAAAAGGGGCAGCTGCCCTGGGGCCTGGTGATTTAAAAGAGCCTGGGGCCTGCAGCAGTGGCCGGAGCCTCGGGCTGATCAAATCGCCGCCGGAGCCCCGAGTGGTGCGGGCAAGGCAGCATGGGAGGACTGGCTGGGGGAGGCTGACCCCCCCCGCCACTTGTGCCCAAGGACCTGCCTCCATACCGGTAAGTCTTTTATCTTACTTTCACCCCGGCTACATTATGAGCAAGCTGAAGGTTCTTGAAATATGTTCACACTGCAGTGTAAACTAGGATTCAAACTCCGGCTCTAGTCTAACCCCTCCCCCTTCCATTTACAGACAAATCGCGCTTACCAAGGGCTCAGACTCAGGGTCCCAGGACCCAACGGGGGATGGAGAATCGAAGTCTGAGTCAAGTTAGGGTCCAATCCATATTGCTTTGCAGGGAAAATGCAGGCCCACCTGACTCGTGCTCTGGACATCCGCCAAAAGTATCCCATAAGCTCATAACTGTCCAGAGGACAAAGAAAATCAGCCCAAGTTTGGTGGATAGTCAGGTTTCTCCACACTGTACCCTGAACAAAGGGGTAGAGTGGCCACATTTTGGGAGTGCGCTAAGAAATCTGGGATATGAGTGGTTGGACTCATGCCGCATTATGCAGGCCCGGGCATTGGAGCCACTGGTTGGGACCAAGAGTTTAACTATTCCTAACCTGGGGTTACAAATGAATGGAGATGCTCAAGCTCCACATTAACAAATGTAGAATCTGCTAACTCAAGTTCTACTAATCCTGGGCTCACATTGCATTGTGGACATACCCTTAGTGCAGTGGTTCTCAAACTATTGTACTGGTGACCCCTTTCACATAGTAAGCCTATGAGTGTGACCCCACCCCCTTATAAATTAAAAACATTTTTAAATATATTTAACACCATTATAAATGCTGGAGGCAAAGCGGGGTTTGGGGTGGAGACTGACAGCTTGCGACCCCCACCCCCCATATAATAACCTTGTGACTCTCTGAGGAGTCCCAACCCCCAGTTTGAGAAACCCTGCCTTAGTGGTCTTTATGCATACTCCATGTATGCTCATTGCAGTCACTGTGAATGTGATGAGTACAATCCTGAAAAAGCATATACATGTACTTTACTTTAAGCATGCAAGAAATCTTCTAGTAAATAAAAAATAAACACTGTGATGATTTGGGGGAATTGTTTTGTACAATTTATGAATTTTGTGAGAGGTTGTGAACTCAGTCTGTGTGTCTTGACCAAGCTGCAAACTCCATTTTAAAGGTGCAACCTTTTGTCTTCTCTGTTGTCCTTTTACCTCCATATTAGACTAACGTTCCAAAGGGTTATG
This sequence comes from Caretta caretta, assembly GCF_965140235.1. Taxonomy (NCBI): domain Eukaryota; kingdom Metazoa; phylum Chordata; order Testudines; family Cheloniidae; genus Caretta; species Caretta caretta. The sequence continues at coordinate 92,868,942 of NC_134209.1, read as the reverse complement.
ATATAGGGCTGACAAAAGAGGGTTATTAAATCTCGGTGGCCCTTCATTCAAATACAAACATACTAAACAATAGACTGGCTTCCACCCAAGAGCACTGGTTTATCAAAAATGAGGTCACGGGGCAAAGAAGTCACATGGTAAATATCTGGGATCACCTGAGCAGGCTTATCCTGTAGACAGAGGGACTGGAAGGTTACAAAAGGCAGGAGCTGATCTGTTCATAGTCTTTAGCCATTTTCACCAGATCAAACAGATGGAAGCTACTGTAGGAGTCTGATGTGGCAGGGAGGAACCCTGCCTTGAATTCAGATGGTCCCTCAAAGGAAGAATGAGCTAGAGTCAGGGGCGTTGTGTTCAGAATGTTTGTTGTTTTTATATATACTCTGTGTATTTCTTGTGCTTAAATAAAGAGCAGTGGTGTTTTAGAATCCTGTGCAAAGTCTATCGTGTGCATTTTATGTCTTATGCTTACTGTGTGCCGTTCGAAGAGTTAACCTGCGGACCTAGAACATGCACATGGCTGGAATTCTTGGAGCAGGTACGTTTGAGCTAAGGAGGAGTCTGAGAGGGTCAGCACTGGTAAAGGGCAAGACAGAGGTTTCCGCTTTCAGAAGGGGATGCTCGGTAGAGGATCTGCACCCTGAGAGTGTACCCTTAGATAGGGTTCAGACTCTGGAAGTTTAAAACTGTTTGATTCCCCTCCCAGCGTCTGGTGAGTGGCCAAGATGAGGTACTTGACTGGATCTGTGACAGACAGACTCTATATTTTTCGTCCACACCTAAATAATGTAAAATGTATGTCATGATAGCTGTAAATACTCCCATTGTCTTGACTTAGCTTTGGGTCAGGCCCCAGGTCAACATGTTTCTCAATTTCCTACAGCCTTGAGATTAACATTTCCTTCTTGTGTGTTTCCAACTAATTCTTCCTCCTCGGTGTCATCATAGAGTATGAGACATTCATAATGGTGGGTTATTTTGAGAATCTCATTTAATTCTTTAGGTTGTACCTACTCAGTAAAAGATAATTTTGTCATAACAGCAGTTGTTTCAAGTTCCTCCTTAATTTCCTTCTTAGAAACTTAAACCTATATTAAAAAGCAGAAATATTTGTTACTCTCCACATATTACTTTTTAGTTTTTCTTCTCCGTATGTATAAAATTCTGCGTCTAAAGACAATGACCTTAAGAAGCCTTTAGGCTAATTCTGTGGTTTAAGTTCTTTGCTTGCCCTTCATTTGCTTTTTAACCTTCAGCTCTCTCGGGGAGGCCAAAATGAGCTGCCTCTTCTGTTATGAATGCCAGAGATGTTCCAGGCACTTGCCAATAGTATTTAACGCAATTCATTAATCCATGTGTTCTTTGTGCACAAGTAGAAATCTAGCAGTTACAAACAAGGTGTGTGCCGCTCCACAAGGGAATCCTATTGAAAGGCCAGAGGAGCAGTCGGTGTCTTGCTTGCAGCATATAAAGTATTATAAACCAAATAATCCTTTTCAAAGCAGCAACGGGCAGAAGGGGGAAAACTAAATTTGACACTTTTTTTCCTCCGTGGTGGGTTGGGACAACAGAGTCACAGGCCACAGACTTGGAGCAAAGAATGGTCCCTATCATTTTTGTAGAGCTCAGATATTTACAAGGAACCCTTGTACTAGCCCTGATGATTCCAGGGTTGCTTTCCCTTTCTCATGATGTTGTGGATCCCCCTCTTGCTGCACAGCTTGCTCAGTCTCCCCTCCAACGTCTCCTGAGCTGTGCATTAACCCCACAGGGATAAAAAGTGCATGGAGTTAATGATGCTCTGAGCAACATGATTTCTGTGGGATTCAAAGAGGAGCATGTAATCCAGAGCAGCTGCCCTCTGGCTCCACTGCCTTACATGTAGATGTGCCATCTCAAAATCCCACAGCTCACCAAATGAATATTGTTCCCTTCTTTGCTAGTGGCAAGGATCAGCATTTGGCCAGAAGTCCGAGTTCAGAACAGAGTAATTTGCAATGCTTGTTGTGTCCAGTCCTTACCTCTTCAACTCTCAGTGCTTTGTCCCCGTGGGAGCTAAAGTACAAAGGTCACCACTAAACAGAATCCTCCATAGCCACACAATGTAGGGATGTCTTACACCTCATCAGCTGCTGACTGGGTGCTTATGCAGAAGTGAACAATGTGCAAACAGGTTTTAGCCTTGTTTGTTCGTGTTGTGTTTTTTAGGTGAGGCATTTCAAATATGTTCCAGCTGCTTTGTGTGACATTTAAAAGTGCAGAAGCTTTAGTATCAACACTGACCACGGGTTACACTACAGAACTCCCTCAACCTGACTTTTGCCTTTGTTTGGCCTTGGTTCAGGTCTCTGGCAAACTGAAGGTGTAAGGCAATTTAAGTTGTAGTTACCAGTCGGAGAACACTTCAGTCTCTCTGGTCATGCAATCACAGACATGAAGGTCGCTATCTTAAAACAAAAAAACTTCAAATCCAGACTCCAGCGAGAAACTGCTGAATTGGAATTCATTTGCAAATTGGATACTATTAATTTAGGCTTAAATAGAGACCGGGAGTGGCTAAGTCATTATGCAAGGTAGCCTGTTTCCTCTTGTTTTTTCCTACCCCCCCCCCCCCAGATGTTCTGGTTTAACTTGGATTTAAACTTGGAGAGTGGTCAGTTTGGATGAGCTATTACCAGCAGGAGAGTGAGTTTGTGTGTGTATGGGGGTGGGGGGGATGTGAGAAAACCTGGATTTATGCAGGAAATAGCCCGACTTGATTATGTAAAGAGTTGTCACTTTGGATGGGCTAGCACCAGCAGGAGAGTGAATTTGTGTGGGGGGGTGGAGGGTGAGAAAACCTGGATTTGTGCTGGAAATGGCCCACCTGATGATCACTTTAGATAAGCTATTACCAGCAGGACAGTGGGGTGGGAGGAGGTATTGTTTCATATTCTCTGTGTATATATAAAGTCTGCTGCAGTTTCCACGGTATGCATCCGATGAAGTGAGCTGTAGCTCACGAAAGCTCATGCTCAAATAAATTGGTTAGTCTCTAAGGTGCCACAAGTACTCCTTTTCTTTTTGCGAATACAGACTAACACGGCTGTTACTCTGAAACCTATTGCCCATAGTAGTCAGGTGTCTGTATTTTGTACCAGCTGGAAGCATTCCAGGTTAAATTTTTGACACACTCACTGAACTGACCTTTTCAAATCTGGATACTAGTAATTCAGTTTGGTGGATAGTAATGCTTCTGTGAACCATAAGATACATAATTACCCCAAGACTAGTGGCTCATCAAAACAGTGAAGTTAGTTATGAAGTGTTCTAGAGAGAATTACAAATGTCAATAATTAATTTAAAAACAAAAAAACCCAAGAACCAAAGTATATAATATAGTTAATTTACACAGCACTTTATTTACACATTCGTACTTGATTGTTGTGCAACCCGAGCAAGCTTGATGCTGTTCATGACATGGAAGGAGACTCAATTCCTGCCCCACAAAGCTTAGTCTTAGGAGAATTTTGCAATTTAACTATGGATTTGCAAACAACAAACTGCATTTAAAAAGAGTTAAGGTTCAAAACATCTTTTAATGAAGCTCCACAGGCATCCCAAAGTAATGTTGTTTACAAAAAAAAATGGATACCCTATTAAAAACCCTAAGCATTACACTGAAAATTAAAGCATGAGGTGCATAACCTTTAGTGCAGGAGAATGAAGTGGAACATATATGATGAGCTTATGTCATATGAGGAAATAGTTCAATTATTTCCCATGCCCATATTACAGAAATAATTCATAGGTGACAGTAAAGCAGAAAGGCCTAAGTAAATGAGAAGATGCAAATAGTGCACAATCATTGTTTAATCTGTTAAAGGTTTACAATAAAATTAGTGAAAATATACTTTTTGGCACAATATTAGGTGATATTACAGTATTGGGTATCCAGGCCAGAAAGGTAGTGCTGCTCTTATATTTATATTTTGATTACTGGCATTTAGGATATACCATAGTCCCTGATTAAATTCTAGCCTGTATTTGAGTCAAATAAGTCGTATGTGTTAAATCTTAAAAACACAGCTTGAGTACTTTAGGAGTAAAGAGTGGAGTAAAAAGACTGAATAATGGAATGTGTATTTAGTCTAAGGCAGTGTAAGTTATTTATAAAATGTGTTTAATTATTAAAAATTAAAAATCTCTTGCTGGAAGGAGAGTCCTAGAGTCTAAGGCTGGAAGGGACCATCTAGTTATGTAGATCATCTAGTCTAACCTCTTGTATATCACAGGCCACCAACAATACCCAGCAACTAAAAACTAAATCCAACACTAAAATTAGAATAAAGTGTTACAGCTCTAAAGAGACTAAACTGTTATGTGTCACAGGCAGAGAATAAGAGGGACTGAGGTACACCAATATGTGCAGCCCCTGCAATAGCAGGGAATTGACTAAGTGGGATACACTGAGGCAATCCTGGCAAGTGACCCACAGCTTCACACTGCAAAGGAAGGTGAAAACCCCCCAAGGTCACTGCCAATCTGACCACTGGAAAATTCCTCCCCGAACCCACATATAGGGATCAGTTAGACCCTGGGCTCATGAGCAAGAACCAGCCAGCCAGCCCTGAGAGAGAGAATGCTCAGTGCCACCTCAAAGCCCTAGCCCTCCCTGTCCATTGCCCAATCTCCAGCTGTGGCCATCTGTGATGCTTCAGAGGAAGGAGAACAAACCAAGCCAAAACAAAATAACTTTAGGGAGAATGTGGGGAGAGAATGCTTTCTGGACCTCTGCAGGTGCATGGCTGAACTGAAGCTTGAGCTTTAATAACATAAGACGGGGTGGCCAACCTGAGCCTGAGAAGGAGCCAGAATTTACCAATGTACCTTGCCAAAGAGCCACAATAATTCAGCAGCAGCCCCCATCCACTCCCCAGCGCATCCCGCCTGCCGGCAGCCCCCACCAATCAGCACCTCCTCCCTCCACAATCAGCTGTTTCACGTACACAGGGGGGTATGGGGGAAAAGGGGAGGAGCGAGGGCATGGCAGGCTCAGGGGAAGAGGCAGGGACCTTGGACGTGGTGGAGTGGGGGCAGGACTTGGGGCAGAGCAGGGGGCTGAGCAGTGAGCAACTCCCAGGACATTGGAAAGTTAGCACCTATAGCTCCAGCCCCGGAATCAGTGCCTAAGTAAGGAGCCCATATTAACCTCTGAAGAGCCACATGTGGCTCAGGAACCTCAGGTTGGTCACCCCTGACATAAGACAAACCATAAGGGATCTCCAGTGCTACTGCTCTGCCCCCTACCATCACAAGATCACTGTCAGAGAATTCCACTCATACATTTCTCCAGCTCTTTCTTAAAACTAATTTGTTTTGCCCTCCCCATCCCCCCTCCACCCCTCATAATAAACCACATTCTAACTTCCATCCTTAATTTGTTCAGGGCCAGTTTACTCATTTCTTCTTCTGCCAACATTGTTCCTTTAGCTTAAATAGCTCTTCAGCCTCCCTAATGTTTATTCCCCTAATATATTTATAGAGCGCAATCATATCCCCTCTCAGCCTTCATTTTGTTTAGGCTAAACAAGCCAAGCTCTTCCATTCTCCTCTCATAGGATAGGCCCTCTGTTCCTCTGATCATCCTTGTAGCTTTTCTCTCCACCTGTTCAAGTTTAGCTTCACCTTTCTAGAGATAGATGACCAGAATTGTATGCAGTATTCCAGATGAGGTTTTACCAGTGCCATTTACAGTGGCATTAGTACTTGTCTGTCACGATTGGAAATGCCTTGCCTGATACATCCTAGGATTGCATTTGCCTTTTTCACAGCTGCACCACACTGGTGGCTTATAGTCATCCTGTGATCAACAAGCGCACCCAGGTCTTTCTCCTCCTCTGTCACTTTCAACTGATGAGACCCCAGTTTGTAGCAGAATTTCTTATTAAAGCGCAAGTGCACGGCCTTTGCGCTATTGAATTTCATCCTAATTCTGTCACTCCAGTCTTCAAGGTCATACAGCTCTTCCTGTGTAATATTCTGATCTTCCTTTGTATTGACGATGCCTCCTAACTTTGTATCATCACCAAATTTCATGAGCACACTCCTACTTTTTGTGCCAAGGTCATTAATGAAAATATTAAATAATATAGATCTCAAGACTGATCCTTGAGGAACTCCACTAGTAACTTCCCTCCAGTCCCATAGTTCACCTTTCAGCACAGCCCATTACCTTCTCCCCCTTAGCCAGTTCTTCAGCCACCTTACAATTCTTATATTAATCCCCATATTCTCTAGTTTAACTAATAATTTCCGATGTGGTATGATGTCAAATGCTTTACTGAAGTCCAAGTATATTAGATCTACTGTGTTTCCCTTATCTAAAAGATCCGTTATTTTCTCAAAGAAGGAAATCAGGTTAGTCTGGCACGATCTATTTTGGTTGCATTACTTCCCCTTTACCATTTACGTCCCTTAATTTAATTATTCTTTTCTTCACAATTTGTTCTAAAACCTCTTCACTGTAATAGCCCAGATCACTTCCCCACCCCCACTTTCTTAAATATATGTCTGATGTTATCTATTCTTCAGCCACCACCCCTGCCCAAATAGATAGATAGATACATGGATTCATGAAACATTCTTGCTACCAGACTAGCAATCTCATGTGCCAATTTTTTCAGCATTCTGTGATGGGAAATTATCCTCTTATACCCAGTTGAGCTCATTAAGCTCCCTTAAGTTTTTCTCCCACCTCAGATGTGGTAATTTCCATTGCTATATACTCATTCTCCTGTGAAGCCAGACATGGAGATTTCCTGACTCTCTCTCAGTCTTCTCCCCTCATCTCCTAGTTTTAATGCTCTTCTTATCAATCACAGTGGTTCATTATTAAATTCCCTAATATAAGACATCTTGTTTCCTGTGCACAGCTGAAACAATGTAATACCCATGACAGTGGAAAGATAAATTAATATAAATTATTACCTCTACTGTTGCCTTGTCAGTGATTTTAATTTTGAAATCTTTTTTACTTATTTTTCTTTTAAAGTGAAATGGTATAATGATACTCTACTGCGTAGTCAGTAAGAACCTGATTAGCAGACTCTGACCTCCACTTATATGTGAAACTTTTCAAGTTTTAAACTTTAACATTTCCATGTACAGATGACAGACTTTTCTTTAGTCCCATTGGGTTTTGTGTGTAGAAATTCCAGGGTATATTCTGAGTGCTATGGTATCAGGTGCAGGTTGATGTAGTGCTTCCCCATGTACAACACGGGAGGGTTGAGGATCTAGACTGTCAGATTCCTGTACGTATATTTATTTGCTCTGTTTGCTGTACAGATATAAACACATACAAAACTCACCAGGATGAAAAGCTCACTAGATCTAGACCTCTCCACTTTCCCAAGATAAAACTTCTTCCCTTCTCTCCAATCCCACTTACGTGAGTGTTTAGAAGGAAGAATGTCTTGTTTTTTATTTACTCTTTTTTTGTTCTGTTTTTCATGAGATTGTAATATACTGTAGTGTTCAGAAAAAGGTGAAAAAAAGAGGACTATGCTTACTAGGATAGAATGGCCTGTCAAGGTTCCTTCCCCACTGAACTCTAGGGTACAGATGTGGGGACCTGCATGAAAACCTCCTAAGCTTACTTTTACCAGCTTAGGTTAAAACTTCCCCAAGGCACAAATTAATTTTACCCTTTGCCCTTGGATTTCCACTGCCACCACCAAACTTTATCTGGGTTTACTGGGAAAAGTAGTTTGGACACGTCTTTCCCCCCAAAATCCTCCCAACCCTTGCACCCCACTTCCTGGGAAAGGTTTGGTAAAAATCCTCACCAATTTGTATAGGTGACCACAGACCCAAACCCTTGGATCTTAGAACAATGAAAAAGCATTCAGTTTTCTTACAAGAAGAATTTTAATAAAAGTAAAGGAATCACCTCTGAAAAATCAGGATGGTAGATACCTTACAGGGTAATTAGATTCAAAAACATAGAGAATCCCTCTAGGCAAAACCTTAAGTTACAAAAAAGACACACAGACAGGAATAGTCATTCTATTCAGCACAGTTGTTTTCTCAGCCATTTAAAGAAATCATAATCTAACACATACCTAGCTAGATTACTTACTAAAAGTTCTAAGACTCCATTCCTGTTCTGTCCCCGGCAAAAGCAGCATACAGACAGACACAGACCCTTTGTTTTTCTCCCTCCTCCCAGTATCTTGTCTCCTCATTGGTCATTTTGGTCAGGTGCCAGCGAGGTTACCGTTAGCTTCTTAACCCTTTACAGGTGAGAGGATTTTTCCTCTGGCCAGGAGGAATTTTAAAGGGATTTATCCTTCCCTTTATTTTTATGACATGGCCATTACTATTATTATTGATTATTTGTATTGTACTAGTGTGTAGGAGCCCCACTCATGGACCCGGGTCCCATTGTGGCAGGCACTGGACAAACACAGAACAAAAAGTTGGTCCCTGTCCCAGAGAACTTACAATCAGTTAATTAGAAATTAGCTAAATGAGTATTCTGGGTCTGTCCTACATTCTAGGTCTATGTATTGCAGCCTTAAATTGTATTTTACGTATGTTAGAGGATGGCAGACTGCAAGTGAACAGGTTCATAAAAACATCTATATATTATTAATCATCAGAATATCATTTGATCTTAATTAACACATTCACACCTTTAATTGCAGGTTTTTGGAATGGCTGTCCTCACAATACATGCAACTCTACTGGTATATTTATCTTCGAACAGGATTTAAAAGAGATTCCTGCTGAGTCTCTCAATCTGTTCTTTCACTTCACTGTATTATTTCATCTCTATGATGGAAGTTCAGTGTAGTCTGCCAAACTATGTTCAAGCCTGCTGAATTTTTACACTTAACTGTGTAAGTAATGCCTGCATTGCCCATAGTTTGTTGTGTGATAATGGAGTTTCATGTGTCATGACAGACTTAAGCAATTCTTCCCTTTAACCAGTTGATTAGTATCTTGAGGGCAGATCCTCAGCTGGTGTACATTGACATAGCTCCATTATCTATGACAAATTACATCAGCTGAAGATATGCCCCCTTGTAATTATTTTTGCATGTTCTAATCGAGGCTTTGGCCCCAGACATTGAGGCTCGGGCACCAGCAAGTCTAAGCCAGCCCTGGTGACACCATTAAAACTGGGTTGTCACCCACTCTGGGGTCCCAATCCACAGTTTGAGAACTGCTGTTCTAATCCATCTTTAAGAAATAATAGGCTATTGTAGGTTCCTTCTCCCCTTAAAGTCAGTGGTAAAACTCTGACTTCCATGGAGCAGGAACAGACCTTAGATAACCACTTCACTGGAGCACATGCTTTTGGGAGGAAAATTACACAAAACCTTTGAATCTTGTTCTCTGGCCCTAGGATTAATTTAAATACGGGTTTGCTTTGTTTTTTTTTTTCCCAACCAGAGATCAATTCATTTAGTTTAAAAGAATAAATCTTTCTCATAAGATTTAAAAAAAAAAAAAAATCCAGGAACAGCTTTGGTGGTATTATCATTTATTATTTTATTGAGTGCCAAAATATGCTAGGTGCCTCACGTATATAGAATTAGACAAATCCCTGCCTCAAAGAGTTTAGGATACAAATAGAAAATTGAAAAGGTTTGAACAATGGAAAAGGGTAGAACAAAGGAAACAATGGACATACACAAAACATACTAGCAAAATGACTAACACCAAGGGTGAGGCATGTCTTGTTAATGCCATGATTTTTCCTTTCTCCAGTTGCTTCCTATTTTATGTCCTCTTGCTATCTGCCCCTGGTCAGCCATCTCCTCCGAACCATTGCCTTCCGCCTTCCCCAATCAAATGGCACCATTCTTCTGCTACTCCTTGTCTCCCTTATCATTCATAGACTTGGGACTGAATATTAAAATATGAGGTGACTAAAACAAAATCCAGCCATCAATAGTCCAAAGGGCATAGAGTATCTAACAGTACCAGTGTGGGATTTCCTACAGATGGGAGTAGGGCTCTTATAGCGTCTTAATTTTTCACAAAAGTTAATCGTTGCAACTGCATTTAATCAACATACAATTTGTGATACCTTTGTTTGCTTGCTGGGTGGTCAAAACTCACTTTTTCCATCTCATTCAATCTGAAGTTCAGGATGGTCTCTGGAGGTTAGATTACCTGGTTGTAAAGTCAATTTCTGGATGATTTTAGTCCATCTGTCTCAGTATGCATTTCATTCTATCTTGGAATAGTTGTCATCTTAAGAACTCTATTTGACCCTGATATAGGCATCTTTTTCCATTTTCAGAAAGTATTACTAAGGTTCATGTAATAATAGGTCAGATTTGATCACTTCGAACAGATAAACTGCTTCACTACTGCATCTGATGACTTAATGCTTTGATTGTGTCTCACGCGCTAGGTCACACAGCTACTTTTTTTCTAAGAGGTTGGCCATCATGATAAAGTAGTATCTGTCTGGTGCTCATTCATTTTTGGACTTCTGAACTAAACTTTCAAGAAAGGAATGCCTCTTCCGGACATGGATAAACTGTCTATTACTGTGAATGATACCCACACTGAATGGGAACCCTTCTTACATTCCATCTGTCATTATACTTAGGCATTCTAGTTATCTAACTAGAAACATGTTTCACATTAGCATATTTGAAGAGGCTGGAAACTAAGTGTACATATGAGTTGTTTTCTGGTTTCTAGCTGATAGACTGTAATGAGCGTAATGTGCTTTTTTGGTTGCAAACAGTGGAGTAGGGCTATACTGCACCTGTAATATAAATAATAATGATGAAGAATGGATGAATTGCGTAATTAAAGGCATTAAGGCATTTGTCATTCACTAAGGCATATTAATTATGTCATTTGCTTTTGGCAAGAAACTCTGATTTGCCACATCCTCCTGTCCTGCATCTTGTTAATCTTTGTATTCTTTTAGGATAAACCATGAAGGGCCCTCTTACATCTTCAGGCTGGATATATCTCCTACTTCCAGTCCATCACTTTCTCTCACAACCTGTTAAATTAATTCTGTGTACACTGTGGAGTTTAGGAATAGCAGAGATCAGCTTTAAGTCTCTGAACGTGGTACCCATTTTCTCACTCTCACCAGGAAATTGTCTGTTATTTGCCTAGTCTCCTTCCTTCCTGTTTCTAGTGCAGTGCTTACAGTGATCATAATCTGGAAGCAGCAACATTGGCAGTTCAGCTTTTGCAGTGTACCACTCAGTCAACCTGCTCTGTTTTTTTATTTTTGTTTTCTTGGCTGGAATTGCTAACCCTCACCTCCACTCACCCATACTTTAAGAAATGCTCTAGTGACAGCAATGCAGAGGAATGCTGGGTTGGTCTCCATACCTCAATAAAACCTATTCTAATCTATCCTTGATGTGCCTTGCACATCAGTATCTGTGACTCTAATACAAGGATTTTAAAAAAGCATAACTGACTTCTAATTAATAGAACTGATAGAAAAATATGAAGAATATATCACCAAAAGGTATGCCATTTCCCTCTATTTTCACCCATAAACGTTTAATGAAAATTGCCCAAACAGTTCTACCAGTTAAAGACCATAGACTTGATCCTGCAAATTTTAAGTGAGCTCATAACTTAACTCACATGAGTAGTCCCATTTAAACCTATGCATGTTTAAGTGTTTGCAGGATTGGGTCAAAAATTCTCTGCTCCTTTTAAAGTTATGTTGTATTTATATGGGGTGTGCTTGGTGATAGATTTCTCTCTGTAAAGGGAAAAATGTCATTGACCTATTTTACAATACTCCTTATTGAGAGAAAGAAGCAAGTTTTGTGTCATGTTTTGAGAGTGGCAAGTCACAACGCAACCTGATTGCTGGCAAGGTAGTGTTTCAAACTTGAGAGCTCTCCATTGAGAAAACCCTATCCTCGAGTTCTGTACCCTGAGAGCTCTCGCTGGGCTTTGTCAGTTGCATCTTACTGATGTTAGTACTTAATACCTCTTGTGGTAAAAAGCACTTTTATCAGCACTTTTAGTCTCCTGTGATTGACTCAACTTGGCAAAACTATGTGGTCACCTTATTCTATTCAGATTCTGTCTTGGCTCTAGTATGACCCTGTGGAACTTTCAAACCTTTTCTGTGGTGGATAAGAAGAACTCTTTGCATTGGTTGGCACCTGAGCTGTGGTTGTGGGGAGATAGCTTTTGTTGATTATACAGCTCACTATGTTTGTCCACTTCTGGGTCAGCCAAAAGTCAATCACCATTCTCACATATCTCTTTTATATTTTTTCTTACATATAGTCTTGCTGACAGCAGCCCATTACTTTACAAGCACCAAATTGTGCTTTTCTGCTATAAGTTAAATTGCTCAACAATTCTTTGAATTAGTGGATTGTTGTTGTTATTATTATTGTAATTCTTCAACTTCTGCAGTCCGATTCAGGACTTATCTGTGTTTTTGAAAAATTATTCTAAGGAATGGTTGTGTTCTGATGCAGTGATGATAGAATCTCTATGCTGAACTGAATCAGAGAGATGTTTCAGGTATTCTATTAGAATGCCTAAATATAACTATATTTGTGTGCTCACACTTAGAGTGAAGAGGTGAATGATACCATGAGAATAGAGGCAATGGTGAATTACACAGTGATGAAATAAACATAAAGTAGAGAGTGCTATTTTTCTTGAATTAGATTAATACTTTAGTAAGAAAATTGAACCTATGCAATTGAACCCTTAAACTGAACACATAGTTCCTTTCGACCCAATTCTAGGATATGGGGTTTTGTTTTGTTTTCAAAATCTTAACCTTAATCAGCTTCTGCTTTACAGTCAGTGGACTGCTCAGCCCATTATCTTTGCACCATTCAACCTGTCAGATTTCATTAGCTTGCCATACAGAGAAATCCCTCTACAACCAATTGCTTGTTAATTCATCTACAGCAAACTCTGAGGGATTTTCTTTAAAAGCCATTTTAGGCAAAGTAGTTGATTTATACTTCCTTTGGCACCACTTAGCCAAAGGTTCAACAAACATCAGATTTTTACAGCTCACCAGAGCTTTATAAGATTTTTTTTGCTGCTTGAGATTTTGAAAATAATCTGTTGGCGGTGCTTTTGGCAGTAGTTACCATGTTAAAAATCTGTTCACTTTAATAATATTGAATGGAACACTCCTTGGAACTTTTTTTTCCCCTAGGGCAGTTGTCTTCATTAAAGTACATTAGAAATAATATGATGCGGCTTCTTTTAGTTTCAACATCTAGTGACAGAAGTTATTGATGCACATAGAGTATATTTATGTTGGATTGTCACAAGGCATTGGAACTTGCTTCAACAGGTATATAATTTCTTCTTATTTTTAGTAAGTTTTACATATCACTGCAAGAATGTCTATATTGCAATTACTGAGAGTCTCTTAAGGAGAAAACTAGCTGTCAGACTGCAAAGCTGATCATATCCATTCCCTTATTAGAATTATGAATTTCAAGTAGGTGTTACTGTAGTACAAATAATGAATAGTAATGATAACTGGCTGAATATGTTGATTATCTTTCCCAACATGCTTTTCTGATCGTTGGCCCTTTCCATTAGGCAAAGATAGTGTCCATTTGACAGCTCTCTGCTACATTTCTGTTCCTTCCAGCTGGTAAATATTCCTGTTTTTTTTTCTTTTTTCTTATCACAGAGGTAATGGCATATCCTCACAAAAACAGTGCATGCTTGAGTGACTGGGTGCATAAGGAAGGGATTGTCAGTGGTGATGGAGAAGGAGGCAGAGGAGAGAGTTAGCAGGAAAGATGAGAAGTTTGTTTTTTCTCCAGATTGATTTTTATGGAGCTGTAAGAAATCTTTGAGGCGATATAAGAGCAACAAGTAGAGATGGGAGTCTGCTCAGGGCAAAGAGGTAATAAGGAGAGAAAGATCTGAGAGTAATTAGCGCAGAGCTGATGAGAGTGGGAATGGATTAGGCCACAAGAGAGCTAGCACAGAAGGGAAAAAAGGAGGGAACTAATGACAGACTGACTGGGAAATTCAAGTGCAGAGTAAGAGGAAGGAGGAATGTAGAAGTAATGATGGAGCTGTCTCCAAGATAGGTGGAGAACAAGCAAAGAACAGTCACAGAAGCCTAAGGAAAAGAGGGTTCTCCACAACATCAAATACAGGAGAGTGATTGTGAAGAATGAATATAGAGAGGAGACTTGGAAAGGAAGAGTTATGAGTAACTTCACGGGCAGTTTAGGTTGCATGGAGAGAATCAAGGAGAGCACTAGAGAAGATTAAGCTGAGACTCTGGAAGTAGGCATCTCATTGATAGAGCTTGGAGAAAAGAGAAATAGGGGGTGGGTTGAGTAAGGGTTTTATTAGGATCGGAATAATAACAGCATGTGTAAGTGCAGAAAGGAAGAAGCAAGAAAAGAGAGAGAAGTTAAAAGCCATGGAATGAATAACTGAGAGTGCAAGGGAAGACAGGGAACATGGGCAGAAAGAGAAGGAAAAGAAATGGAAAGGAAACAGGATTTAAGGCGCTGAATGCATGAGCGTAGATAAGAGAAGCAGGATCAAAGGAATGAGGCTGCATCAGAGAAGAGTGGAACTTGTCCAGTGGAACTGAATGAAGAAAGGACAACTGTATACTGGGAGAAAGTGTATGGTAGAGGACTTACTCCAGTAGAAGCTTTTGTGAAAGCAGTCAGAAAGTGAGATATATATATCTATTATTAGCAACCACAGATGGTTTTCTTCTACAAAATTCTGAATGCAGATTTAGGTTGTGTCCCTTTTCAAAACTTAACCCATTAAAATCAAATATTTTCCATACTTTAATCCATATTTTTTAAATAAAATACAGTAGTTTACTCTTTCAAATACATTAAACCCAGCATTAAAACCTACTTCAAAATTAGTCTTCCTTTTTGTATACTTTAGAACACAAAGATAACAGAAAGAAAAGAGGAAAGGTAAGGTTTTTGATAATCTAGTTGGGAGGATGGTATCCTTTTATTCATTCATACTGAAAATGATCTCTCCCACTGCTGGTGTTACTTGAAACCCTGCAGAGCTAATGCAAGTCTTTTTGTTACAAAACAGATGTTGGGCAGGGATGTTGGGAATGGGCAGAAGCTGGGAATGGGCAACAGGGGATGGACCACTTGATGATTACCTGTTCATTCCCTCTGGGGCTCCCGGCCTTGTCCACTGTTGGAAGACAGGATACTGGGCTAGATGGACCTTTGGTCTGAACCAGTCTGGCCACTCTTATGTCAATATGGTCTTATGAAATAAGAAGCTAGGTTTTTAATTTTCATTTGATGGCACTTTTCCTAAATCCTTTGCCTCTTTACATTTGCCCCATATGGTACATTCAACCTGAGATCAGTAAAAATGTTTGGTTTTGAAGTAATGCACAATGGTTTGGATGTATTCAGCAGAAAAATAAAATAAAAGTAACATTTATTACTCTCCTTTCCAGTAAATAGTCCATGTGTACCTGTTTTGCTGTTTGTGTTTGTTTGTTTGTTCATTGGGGTCAGGTGGGAAAGCAAGGCTTAACTGCAGTAGAAACAGTGATGCATATTCTTTGTCATACAAAGCAGATAATATTGTATATATTGAAAACAATTCTCCCATCAGCTGTGAAGGTTAATACAAATTATAATTAACCATCGCCAGTTTTAGAGTGTAGGCATAAATATTCTAACAAATTTTTCAATTTGTTTTGAATTTTCAGAAAAAATTATTTAAGCCTTTGTCAGCAGATGATATTCCATGGTCACGGTAAAGTAAATATTTTGATGGAAAGATTGAGTTACTAATTCTTTTTCTTGTTTTCAATTCCAACAAAAACCCATGTTTCTATGGTTTCAGAGTAGCAGCAGTGTTAGTCTGTATCTGCAAAAAGAAAAGGAGTACTTGTGGCACCTTAGAGACTAACAAAATTTTTGTATGTTTGTATGTTTTGTATATTTGTATGGTTTGCTTTGTTTTTTCCCCTGGAGGAGGTAAATATCTTCCGGGTATGGATGTAGATATATACCTAACAGATTGTATTGTGACTATGTGCACTACTAAAGAGCAAAGGTTTCGTTCTGCTTATTTTGGTTCAGTGAAATGAAGTACATCATCTTGCTCGCTCTTTTTGACTATTGTGCATGAATGGTTACTTGCTTGAGAATAAAAAGAAACCTTAATATGATTTCCACTTCATCTAGAGGCTTGCCTTTTTTAGTCCAGTGCATCTTTTCTTACCTAGGGGACAGCAAAATCATATTTGTAATACTACAGATCCAATAAAAAAGTTGCAATAATGGTATTTGAGATTTTGGAAAACAGATATGAAAAGTTGATCAAAGTAAATAATAGAGATGACCAAAAGCATGGAATTTGATTCCAGAACTAGATGAGGTTCAGAGTAGGGTTCAGGTTTGAGACTGAATAGAGTCTGGGAATAGATTCGAAGTCAGATCAGGGCTAGGGGATGGGTTCAGAATCAAGGGCACAGAAATCTTATGAGCTGTTCTCCTGAGATTTAACTGGAGCTGTCCGAAACTCAGAATTTCTGGTGCTTAGAAGATATGGCTTAGAAAATTCCATGAACTGAAAATTCCCCCCAAAAAAAACCCAAAGAAAAAAAATTCATTTCAGAAGCACTAACATATGGTGTTTCTAAATGACATACGCTCCATGAAACTTTGGAACCTGACTGAAACTGACATGATTCTACACTAAATTGGAAAATCAGTTGGAATTAGTAAGTAAGCTTTTCATTTCAAGGAAAGTGGTTCAGATCAGGGAGTTGAGATTTTCATGCAATGTCTGATTTTATTATGAGGCTTGCAATGCTACTGTGAGAATAGCAACATTGGGACTAACACCTGACAACCTGATTGTGACTCAGTCCTACACAGCTGCAAGAAGTCCCTCTTCCACACTTCCCCTCTGTGTGATCGTTCAAGTCTTATTCAGATCATGAGTCTGGGTAGAGGGAGAGCAGTAAAGTTATGTGCCTTCCCCTCCCCCTCTCCAAAATCCTTCAAGAGCAAGAGAGCGGGGAATGGTGAGGAGTAGGAGGGAACCATAGGCCTGTTCTTTTCTCCACCTTCCTCCACATGCTGCTTCTGGAAATGGTCAGGCCCTTCATCGGAAAAAAATAGGAGTTTGGTCTGAAAAAAATGTGTGAGGAGTCAGATAGCACCACCAAAGTGCTGCAAATGCTACTTGGGCAAGTAAATTACAGAAAATGGGACTGTCCTGAGTGGCATTAATTTATGGGCAAAAATATGCAGAGTCCTGTGGTAAAATTTAACAGAGAAGTGAGTATCTTAAGCATGTAAGACCCATTGATACATAGTGGGGCTCAGTGGCAGGCTTAATCTCAGATTGCAAGGGGCTTGGGAAAGTATGTTGGCCATGTCTAGAAGCTATGGCCTTTTATTACAGATTATACTGGCATATGTAGCAGTGCACTGTTCTACATCTTCCCCTATTAAATTACCCACATTTTCTAGTCTCTCTCTGTGCAACAGGAGTTTCTTGCCATGTTCACTGCCATTTACTAAAATTTTATTGTTTTTATGACTCCATAGTATGATACAAAAATTAGCTGTGTACGTTAATTTGTAGTAGCTTCCCCCTCCCCCATTATTTTTATTATAATGAGGAATGTACTATCCATTGAAGTTAATGGCAAGTCTCTCCTTGACTTCAGTGGGAGGAGGACTGGGCCGATAATCTATAGTTAATTAGAAAATAAAGTCTAATAAATTCAAATTATAGCTAAACATGCTATTGACCTATAGCAAAATTTCATAATCTTTAGATATCCATTAAAATACTGAAATTGCTCAAAAATCCATTCAAGCAGTTGTAGTTTCACCTATCAGACACCAGAGGGAAAAATAGTCCACATTTTTGGAGCCTAGAGAAACAATCCAAAATGTACTACTTTTCACCTTACCCACCACTTTTCATAAATAGAATACTGTTACTTAAATAGGATTTGTTACTCACATTCTAGCACTTGTAACAATTGTTTGATTATACAGCAGTAACTTTGTAATAGCTTCTTGAATCAGCACTGTGCTTGAATTTCAAACAACACTGGCACCATAAACATATATTTATTTACTCAGCAGTCATTTGCAATCAGCCTATGACAAACCCCGATCTTGCAGTCCTTACTTTGGTAAACCACCACTGAATTCAGTGGGAATTTTGCCTAAGAAGTGCTGGATCAGTCTCATATTCTACAATGGTGTCTGAATTTTCCAGAAGCTCTGATCCTTTAAGGTACAGAATCAGAATGACTCCTGTACAGTGCTGAGTTCCCTCAACTCTAGCTCTCTTCAACAATTAAGGGACTTCAGCACCTTGTAGAATTAGGCCAAAAGAGAACTAGTTTAAGGGTATGTCTACACTACGGAATAAGGTCGAATTTATAGAAATTGGTTTTTTAGAAATCGGTTTTATATATTCGAGTGTGTGTGTCCCCACAGAAAATGCTCTAAGTGCATTAACTCGGCGGAGTGCTTCCACAGTACCGAGGCTAGAGTCGACTTCCGGAGCATTGCACTGTGGATAGCTATCCCACAGTTCCCGCAGTCTCCGCCGCCCATTGGAATTCTGGGTTGAGATCCCAATGCCTGATGGGGCTAAAACATTGTCGCGGGTGGTTCTGGGTACATATTGTCAGGCCCCCGTTCCCTCCCTCCCTCCGTGAAAGCAAGGGCAGACAATCGTTTCGCGCCTTTTTTCCTGAGTTACCTGTGCAGACGCCATACCACGGCAAGCATGGAGCCCGCTCAGGTAACCGTCACCCTATGTCTCCTGGGTGCTGGCAGACGCGGTACGGCATTGCTACACAGTAGCAGCAACCCCTTGCCTTGTGGCAGCAGACGGTACAGTACGACTGGTAGACGTCATCGTCATGTCCGAGGTGCTCCTGGCCACGTCGGCTGGGAGCGCCTGGGCAGACATGGGCGCAGGGACTAAATTTGGAGTGATTTGACCAGGTCATTCTCTTTAGTCCTGCAGTCAGTCCTATTGAACCGTCTTATGGTGAGCAGGCAGGCGATATGGATTGCTAGCAGTCGTACTGTACCATCTTCTGCCGGGCAGGCAAGAGATGAGGATTGCTAGCAGTCGTATTGTACCATCTTCTGCCAGGCAGGCAAGAGATGTGGATGGCATGCAGTCCTTCTGCACCATCTGCTGCCAGCCAAAGATGTAAAAGATAGATGGAGTGGATCAAAACAAGAAATAGACCAGATTTGTTTTGTACTCATTTGCCTCCTCCCCTGTCTAGGGGACTCATTCCTCTAGGTCACACTGCAGTCACTCACAGAGAAGGTGCAGCGAGGTAAATCTAGCCATGTATCAATCAGAGGCCAGGCTAACCTCCTTGTTCCAATAAGAACAATAACTTAGGTGCACCATTTCTTATTGGAACCCTCCATGAAGTCCTGCCTGAAATACTCCTTGATGTAAAGCCACCCCCTTTGTTGATTTTAGCTCCCTGAAGCCAACCCTGTAAGCCGTGTCGTCAGTCGCCCCTCCCTCCGTCAGAGCAATGGCAGACAATCATTCCGCGCCTTTTTTCTGTGCGGATGCCATACCAAGGCAAGCATGGAGGCCGCTCAGCTCACTTTGGCAATTAGGAGCACATTAAACACCACACGTATTATCCAGCAGTATATGCAGCACCAGAACCTGGCAAAGCGATACCGGGCAAGGAGGTGACGTCAGTGCGGTCACGTGAGTGATCAGGACATGGACACAGATTTCTCTGAAAGCATGGGCCCTGCCAATGCATGCATCATGGTGCTAATGGGGCAGGTTCATGCTGTGGAACGCCGATTCTGGGCTCGGGAAACAAGCACAGACTGGTGGGACCGCATAGTGTGGCAGGTCTGGGACGATTCCCAGTGGCTGCGAAACTTTCGCATGCGTAAGGGCACTTTCATGGAACTTTGTGACTTGCTTTCCCCTGCCCTGAGGCGCATGAATACCAAGATGAGAGCAGCCCTCACAGTTGAGAAGCGAGTGGCGATAGCCCTGTGGAAGCTTGCAATGCCAGACAGCTACCGGTCAGTTGGGAATCAATTTGGAGTGGGCAAATCTACTGTTGGGGCTGCTGTGATGCAAGTAGCCCACACAATCAAAGATCTGCTGATATCAAGGGTAGTGACCCTGGGAAATGTGCAGGTCATGGTGGATGGCTTTGCTGCTGGGATTCCCTAACTGTGGGGGGGGCCATAGACGGAACCCATATCCCTGTCTTGGCACCGGAGCACCAAGCCGCTGAGTACATAAACCGCAAGGGGTACTTTTCGATAGTGCTGCAAGCTCTGGTGGATCACAAGGGAAGTTTCACCAACATCAACGTGGGATGGCCGGGAAAGGTACATGACGCTCGCATCTTCAGGAACTCTGGTCTGTTTCAAAAGCTGCAGGAAGGGACTTTATTCCCAGACCAGAAAATAACTGTTGGGGATGTTGAAATGCCTATATGTATCCTTGGGGACCCAGCCTACCCCTTAATGCCATGGCTCATGAAGCCGTACACAGGCAGCCTGGACAGTAGTCAGGAGCTGTTCAACTACAGGCTGAGCAAGTGCAGAATGGTGGTAGAATGTGCATTTGGACGTTTAAAGGCGCGCTGGCGCAGTTTACTGACTCGCTTAGACCTCAGCGAAACCAATATTCCCACTGTTATTACTGCTTGCTGTGTGCTCCACAATATCTGTGAGAGTAAGAGGGAGACGTTTATGGCGGGGTGGGAGGTTGAGGCAAATTGCCTGGCTGCTGGTTACGCACAGCCAGACACCAGGGCGGTTAGAAGAGCACAGGAGGGCACGGTACGCATCAGAGAAGCTTTGAAAACCAGTTTCATGACTGGCCAGGCTACGGTGTGAAAGTTCTGTTTGTTTCTCCTTGATGAAACCCCCCGCCCCTTGGTTCACTCTACTTCCCTGTAAGCTAACCACCGCCCCTCCTCCCTTCAATCACCGCTTGCAGAGGCAATAAAGTCATTGTTGCTTCACATTCATGCATTCTTTATTCATTCGTCACACAAATAGGGGGATGACTACCAAGGTATCCCAGGAGGGGTGGTGGAGGAGGGAAGGAAAATGCCACACAGCACTTTAAAAGTTTACAACTTTAAAATTTATTGAATGACAGCCTTCTTTTTTTGGGGCAATCCTCTGTGGTGGAGTGGCTGGTTGGCCGGAGGCCCCCCCACCGCGTTCTTGGGCGTCTGGGTGTGGAGGCTATGGAACTTTGGGAGGAGGGCGGTTGGTTACACAGGGGATGTAGTGGCAGTCTGTGCTCCAGCTGCCTTTGCTGCAGCTCAGCCATACACTGGAGCACACTGGTTTGGTCCTCCAGCAGCCTCAGCATTGAATCCTGCCTCCTCTCATCACGCTGCCGCCACATTTGAGCTTCAGCCCTGTCTTCAGCCCGCCACTTAGTCTCTTCAGCCCGCCACCTTCCTCCCGGTCATTTTGTGCTTTCCTGCACTCTGACATTATTTGCCTCCACGCATTCGTCTGTGCTCTGTCAGTGTGGGAGGACAGCATGAGCTCGGAGAACATTTCATCGCGAGTGCGTTTTTTTTTCTTTCTAAGCTTCACTAGCCTCTGGGAAGGAGAAGATCCTGTGATCATTGAAACACATGCAGCTGGTGGAGAAAAAAAAAGGGACAGCGGTATTTAAAAAGACACATTTTATAAAACAGTGGCTACACTCTTTCAGGGTAAACCTTGCTGTTAACATTACATACATAGCACATGTGCTTTCGTTACAAGGTCGCATTTTGCCTCCCCCCACCGCGTGGCTACCCCCTCAACCTTCCCCCCTCTCTGTGGCTAACAGCGGGGAACATTTCTGTTTATCCACAGGCAAACAGCCCAGCAGGAATGGGCTCCTCTGAGTGTTCCCTGAAGAAAAGCACTCTATTTCAACCAGGTGACCATGAATTATATCTCACTCTCCTGAGGATAACACAGAGAGATAAAGAACGGATGTTGTTTGAATGCCAGCAAACATACACTGCAATTCTTTGTTGTACAATGATTCCCGAGTACGTGTTACTGGCCTGGAGTGGTAAAGTGTCCTACCAGGAAGGACGCAATAAGGCTGCCCTCCCCAGAAACCTTTTGCAAAGGCTTTGGGAGTACATCCAGGAGAACCGCGAATGCCAGGGCAAAGTAATCCTTTCACATGCTTGCTTTTAAACCATGTATAGTATTTTAAAAGGTACACTCACCAGAGGTCCCTTCTCTGCCTGCTGGGTCCAGGGGGCAGCCTTGGGTGGGTTCGGGGGTACTGGCTCCAGGTCCAGGGTGAGAAACAGTTCCTGGCTGTCGGGAAAACCGGTTTCTCCGCTTGCTTGCTGTGAGCGATCTACAACCTCATCATCATCATCATCTTCTTCGTCCCCAAAACCTGCTTCCGTATTGCCTCCATCTCCATTGAAGGAGTCAAACAACACGGCTGGGTAGTGGTGGCTAAACCCCCTAAAATGGCATGCAGCTCATCATAGAAGCGGCATGTTTGGGGCTCTGACCCGGAGCGGCTGTTCGCCTCTCTGGTTTTCTGGTAGGCTTGCCTCAGCTCCTTCAGTTTCACGCGGCACTGCTTCGGGTCCCTGTTATGGCCTCTGTCCTTCATGCCCTGGGAGATTTTGACAAAGGTTTTGGCATTTCAAAAACTGGAACGGAGTTCTGATAGCACAGATTCCTCTCCCCAAACAGCGATCAGATCCCGTACCTCCTGTTCGGTCCATGCTGGAGCTCTTTTGCGATTCTGGGACTCCATCATGGTCACCTCTGCTGATGAGCTCTGCATGGTCACCTGCAGCTTGCCACGCTGGCCAAACAGGAAATGAGGTTCAAAAGTTTGCGGTTCTTTTCCTGTCTACCTGGCCAGTGCATCTGAGTTGAGAGTGCTGTCCAGAGCGGTCACAATGGAGCACTCTGGGATAGCTCCCGGAGGCCAATATTGTCGAATTGTGTCCACAGTACCCCAAATTCGAGCCGGCAAGGCCGATTTAAGCGCTAATCCACTTGTCAGGGGTGGAGTAAGGAAATCGATTGTAAGAGCCCTTTAAGTCGAAATAAAGGGCTTCATCGTGTGGACGGGTGCAGGTTTACATCGATTTAATGCTGCTAAATTCGACCTAAAGTCCCAGTGTAGACCAGGGCTTAATGTTTTCCTTTCTTCCCTTCTTCTCAGTACAATAGACACACTTGACTATAAGTGCTGCGGTTTTTTGTTTGTTTTTTTTTCTGAAAATGTCTACTAATCATTACTACTTAGTTATGGCCTTCCTTGCAGAGAACTGAAAGCAGTTTTAAAGCTATCAATCATCAGTCAGTTAAAATGAAGGAGCAGCCTACTATTGTTTCTACCAGAATATTGTGCCCTCAATGTGTGTCAGTCCTGATATTTTGGCACTCACTTTCTCAGAGAGATTTAGTTTTTGTTTGAATGTTCTTTCATTTAACAATGAATTACCCAAATTTCTACTTCCTTCTTTTTGCTATGTCTGCAGGGAACAATTTTTGTAATCTTGTTAATGAAATAGCACCTCCACTACCTGACATAGTAATAGCAAGTAAGGGAAGAAGACAGGGCCAAAAGTCTACTGCTTCAGGAGACAATACTTCTTCCTTTTGTTTTGTGTTGAGCAGAAAGTATGACCCCAGAAGAACCTACAGATTTTTTTTCTGAATCCAGCAAAGGTCCTCCACAAGCTGCTGGTTTTTTGTTGTTTTATTTTTCAATAAGAAAAGTGTTAGTACTTCACTTCTTGTTTTGGTAATAAGGACTTTGACTTGGATTCTCAGGAGAAACTTTCTCCATCTGACTGTTTTCTTCTAAAATTAATTTAGAAATTAAAGTTAAACCTAGCTGCCAATAGCACACGTTTCCCCATACTGCCAATATGCTGCCTCCTTTGATTGAGGACCTTTACAGGTGAGCGTGCAATTCAGATCCATTCACTACTTGGCCTCTCTGCTGAGATTGCCAATCAGAGTCATCATCTGGTGGTGGTTTTTGTGATCTGCAAACATCTCTTTGCTAGGAAATGAACAGAGGCCACAACTCTTTTCTAATCACACTTTTCTAAACAACCAAGAGACAGAATGTTAGGATACCTATCCTATATACACCTGTAGTCACTGCAGGGATGCTTACAATCCAGCTGACAATGAGCCTTCCTGCCCAGGGAGACAGACTCTCACTGATTACAAATAGTAACCCTAAAGAGGAGAGTTTCCTGACTTATCCAGTTTTGCTATGTGATTATTTTCAAAGGGAAGAGAGTAATCCAAACCTGGGAGAAAGAATGGCATTTACAACCTCTTCTCTTCAGTATGGCTCTCCCATGATGAACTTTATTTTACCTGAAGAGATTACAGTTTGAAAGGAGGAGTGCGTATATAGTACAAAATGAGTCCTTGTACTGTATAGGCAAACAGTGACGTGGTCGTATCTGGAAAGCCTTGCAGAACAGGATATGCAGCACCTGAATGTCTTGAAACTCAGCCTGAGCAGTGGCATACCATGACATTTTCAGTAAAGCACGCCACAACTTTTTCGCATACAAGGCGTAAACTACAAAATGGTGTCCTCTATGGGCATGCAAGGTCATGCTGTGGGGAGGGCACCATTTTGTTCCACAAAACTGGGTTACTAAGAAAGAAATCCAGAGTAAGGAAGATACGAACACTAACCACACTGTCTCATTTTATTGCCATCTAGAAGCAAATCTATTTCCTGAGCACCCTCAAAGATTTGGAACAGGGTTGAACGCTGATGTGAAAAGAAATGAAATAAGTAAAATAAGCAAGCAAAGGAAAAGAAAACTCAAAGCCAAAATTACACAATGAATAATGAGCTGGAGGCCTGAACCTTCCCCTCCAGAAAATCCTTCTTGTGGCAACAGAACTCATTTCAGTGGAATGAAACAGCAATGAATGGAATGAATGGAATGAATGGAATTCAGTGGAATGAAACAGCTTCATTTTATTCACCAACTCATGACTGACCGCTCTAGAGCTTTTCTGCACAGAAGGATGCAAGTCCATTGGAAGGACTGATGGTCATGTTATGTAAGAGAAAAGAAAATCTATAGGTAAAATCGTCCTTCCTGTTAATATGAAGTCATGTTTTCTGTTAATTTTTGAATACTTGAAAAGGATCGTTCCATTTATGTATGGGGTATTCCTACTTTTATTTTCCGACAATATCAATAGAACCACCGGCTATCCTTTTATATGGATTCTTATTTAGTTCTTATGAAGTCCAAGAAAATATGAAGGGAACAGAGTTCTTCTATAGATAATTTAAGACCATTTTAATAAAGTCACTCTTCACGGGCCTGATGAAAAATATACTGAACATGTTGCTAAATTACTCTTCATGGCTCTCCCAGTCCAAATTATAGGCTGTGATTTTCTTCAGCAATTTCAGTTTCTCCTGCTTGCCTTTACTTTGCATTGCTCTATGCTGTTCAGTTTTCTGTGGAGCAAACAGTTTTACAGGAAAAATTAGTATATTTTTTGAAAATGCAGTTGGAAATGACATTAACTATTAATTATTCCAAAATAATATACCAGTGTAAAAATAAGTCTGGATTTTGTTACGTGCTTGCCTTAATTACTATTTGCTGTAAAAAGATTTTCAAGGTATTAAGTTTCTTATAGTGGTTAATCTATATAGGACCTATTAGTGAATATTCTTACTATTGCCTAGTTTTCATCAACAGACTTAACTGTATTTCCTCTCACTATCTCACTGGTTGAGATAGCTGGCAGCCATTCAAAATGAAAATTACATGCTTCTTCAGTGCTAGCTTTTCTTTATTTTATATCCGTCTCTCCACAAGAAGCGGTTACTCATCTTCTTGTAACTAATGTTCTTTGAGATATGTTGCACATATCTATTATACTGTAGGCAGTGCATGTCACATGCACCAGTGCAGGAGAGTTTTCTTAAGCTGTACCCTTAGGGGCAGCCACATATGTACTGTGATGTCCCTCGTGCTCCGAGCTGAGAGTATCGAGGGTGGAGCCTAAGCGCTTATGTCCTGATAGTCAAAAGCAGCCAAATATTAATGAAAGGAGTTCTACAAGTTGATCAGTTTCCATAAGAAAGTGGACTGTTTTGTATATATTTAACCAGATTAGAAGTTTTATGTTTGGAGTTTTACAGTTAGTTTAAACTTCTTAAAAGTTATTACCAGACTATAATTTTCATTTAATCTCTTAGGAATGTGACTGTATGATGACTTTGAAACTTTGTTTCCTACCAATTATTTGCCAGTGCTTGGCTCTCTTGTATTATAATGACTTGACTAATATGCCTAATGAGAAGAACTTTTTAGGGTGCTAAATAAATTAGAAGTGATATAATTAATACTATGTAAAATATATCCAGGAGATGTTTAAAGTACACATTTTGAAAGGCATTATAAGTAATGGACTGAAAATATTTACAAAGACAGCAAGCCGTCCTACTTAGCATGATTTGAAAAATTGCAGATAATGACTTCCACAAGTACACAGAAGTAAGTGATAGGCTTGTTTCAGCACATATCCATGCAGTTGCTAAATGTCCTCTTCACCTCCCAATATGCATAAATCAGTCCAAGTAATATTAATGAGACTGATGTATGCTCAACAAGGAGAAAATATATCCCTAACGCATGAGTCCTGTTGCTGAGATTTATGAATAATATTAAACAATCAAGGAGCATACTAGTGTATCACACCGTTCTCTAACACTATTTATTTAACAATTTCTATATCAAATTACCAGGTTGGGTCAGATAAATGCATCTTTAAAAAATACCAGGCTGATCTGGGTTAATAACAAAGATGGGCTTGAGCCATACGTTTGGATATGGCTCTGAATTTACCTAAAGTTCAAGTGAGGGTTTAGTACCTCTTGCAGTACATAGTTACATTACCACCACTCACATGTCTACCAGCATTCTGTGTGCCAAGTTTATCATTTGGGTTACACTGTGTCACTGTAATTATGCCACTGATGAATTTGACCCTAAGTATATAATTTTTTAAAAGAGCACTAAGGGCCCCATTGACTTACGTGTGGGAACAGGAGAAGACCTTAAAAGATGAATTTCTTGATACATCAAGAAGCGCCTTTATATAAATGTTATTTTTCTGATTTGGCTGTGTCTTCATATTTCATAAAGAGTTTGCCAATGACAGTTAATGTTTTTTGTTCTAGCCATAACTGTAGAAGATCTGGATCTTGAGCTCCCATCTATGTTTACAGCAAGCATTTCTATATAATCTGCAAGAAGCAGAAATACACATTTTGTTAATCTAGTAACAAAGATTAAGTGCAATTCAAGAAGGATTAACCTGCATTCCACAAAATTGAACTCTGCTCTACTCAGTACCAAGCCTGTTGTTTCATTGCATTGCAATCGATCCTCAATGAAAGAAATTCTCATTGAGAAAATCAGTCATAATGAAACTGAAAAGTCGTACAATATAAATTAAAAGTACAATATTGATTTAGTTACTATTAGCACAATAGTATCCAGTGGTTTTTCTGCTGTGGTTATGTCATTTTTATGGCATGTATTTTCTACTTATTTTAAAAGATATGATTTTATAACTGTTTGGAACGGGAGAGAACTTTTTGTATTAAAAAAAAAATTAGTGCTAGTCAGTGGGTTGACATTATTTGTTTGGCTGTACCTTAAGTTCAGGTGACTTCTTTAAGAAGAAGAAATGGTTGTATAATAAGGCTTGGCATTCCCTCTGTAACCTAAGACGTATGGGGAAACTGAAACTTTTACAAAAAATTGCAGATTCTTAACAATACCAATGTTAATTTTTTTCCTAAAAAAAACCCAAGGTGGAAAAATGATTTGCATTCATGATAGTTTTGGAAAACCTGTTTGCATCTAATAAATGTAATGGTTCAAGAATTACTCATTGTGAGATGACATACCACTGCTGGATTGCCAAGGTCCTGGAAGCTCATGTTGACTCTCTGAGTAAGTGTTAGCCATGCTTGTAAAAGCTGTTTCAGGACAGTTTCAGTTTATCATAGAATCATAGGACTGGAAGGGACCTTGAGAGCTCATCTAGTTCAGTCCCCTGCACTCATGTCAAGTATCATGAAGATCATTTCTGACAGGTGTTTGTCTAACCTGCTCTGAAAATCTCCAATGATGGAGATTCATCAACCTCCCTAGGCATTCTATTCCAGTGTTTAACCACCCTGACAGGGAGTTTTTCTCTCAACCTCCCTTGCTGCACTTTAAGCTCATTGCTTATGGTCCTATCCTCAGAGGTTAAGGAGAACAATTTTTCTCCCTCCTCCTTGTGACAACCTTGTATGTACTTGAAAACTGTTATCATATCCCCTCTCAGGCTAAACAAACCCAGTCTTTTCAATCTTCCCTCATAGGTAAGGCTGTGAGTCTGTCATGGAGGCCTGGAAGCAGCCCTTGTCCCTCCCTTGGCTCCTAGGTGGAGGCACAGCCAGGCAGTTCTGCGTGTTGCCTCTGCCTGCAGGTACCGGAGCAGGCGATTGGGGTGGGTACAGCGTGAAGACTCCCCTGACTGCGCCTCTGCCTAGGGGCTGCAGAGACATGCTGGCCACTTCCAGGAGCCATGCAGAGCTGGGTAGAAAGCCATGTTTTTAGATCTTTAATCAGTCTCATTGCTCTTTTCTGGACTTCAACGAATTTGTCCACATCCTTGCTGAAATCTGGCACCCAGAACTGGTTACAACACTACAGTTGAGGCCTAATCAGTGCAGAGTAGAGTAAAATAATTACTTCTTGTGTCTTGCTTACAACAGTCCTGCTAATGCATTGCAGGATGATGTTCGCTTTGGGGTTTTTTGGGCGGGGAGGAGAGGGGGTTTGGCAACATTGTCACACTATTGACTCAGATTTAGCTTGTGGTCCACTATGACCCCCAGATCCCTTTATGCAGTACTCCTTCCTAGGCAGTCATTTCTCTTTTTTGTATGTGTGCAACTGATTGTTCCTTCCTAAGTGGAGTACTTTGCATTTATCCTTATTGAATTTCTTATGTCCTTATGCAACCAATTTTTTGAGAATTAAAAACAGAGACTAGACATATATACATCTATATGTACTTTACTTGTGTAGGTTAATTTCTCATTTTTCTCTACTGTCTCCATGACTTTCTTGGACATTCATCTTTCTTTTAATGTACTTATCAAGTTCCCTGAGATAAACTATGAGGAAAAAGAAAACAAAATATTGTTTAGCTGAAATTCTAGGCTATATGGAGGCATATGTGAAATCAAATTAGAAGTCATAGTCTTTCTGTGTCACAATGTATGTATGTATAGATAACTATACAGTTGGTAATAGTTTTAGCACAAAATACTGCTAAACCATTATTTTCACAGCAACTAAAACTATTTTCCAAATCCAATACAATTGACCCCCCGAGGACATAGTTAATCTCCCAGCAAACTTTCAAAAGCATGAGTTACATCATGTTCAATATAATTTCTCATATTACATATTAAAAAAGAAAACTTACATGGCCCAGCACGTACTTATTCTATGAATTTCACAGACGTCTGCCACTTACAATTATACTCATGACTCTGAAATTATTCTAAAAATACAGCCCATCAAATTCCATCAAACACATGATTTCAAATGGCTGATCCTGTGTGGTGTTTGAGTGCCCTCAATTCCCATCGTCTTCATAGTTATGAAGTTGTAGGTGTCCAACATACAGCCACATAAATGGAATGCAAAATCTGAAAAGATAGATCAAGAAAAAAAACCCTTTAATGTTCCACTCCAGCTTCAACTCTCAAGATTTATGTAGTCCTAATCCTTATTTATGCACCCAGTGATTAAAAACTCATTCTCTCACTGCATACAATATGGTATGTTGATAATTAATGTAACAAATAAAAGTGTGATATAAAGGTTAATTCTGAGTAAAACTTTAGTCTACAGTCTATGTGTGTGGTACTTCCATTTGTTTCTCAAAGACTGTAACATAAATGACCATTGGGAAACCTCAAAAAGTATATTTACATATTTCTGATAATCTTCTAAAAGTTTTATGGTACCAAACTTTATAGACTGCAACTTTAATACCTCAGGACATGATCAGATCATATTTCATGGTTATGAATGGTCAAACCCAAATAATAACCTCCGTAGACTTTTTCCCAAGACTGATGAGCTTTCAGCCTCTGGTGGCCCCCTTGGTGGGGCCTGTGTGGACGCTATTGTGAATCTGACCCTCGAAGTATTAAATGCACCTACTTTTGAATCATGTCCTTTTGGGGAGATTCAACATCAGAACATAAAGACCAGTTACGTTGTCTGCAAGAATAAAAAGGATTAACTCTTTGTCCTCCATGTTGCTTGTAGCCCATTAACATGTAAACGGTTCAAAATTTTGGAAATCTACACTGAAATTCTACCGGGGAAAAAAGCCCTTACTAAAGTAACACTGATTTTAATGAAACTATAAATGTGTGTATTGTGCAATGAACTAGGTGTATGTTCTTTAAACTCTGCAGATTTTATGCCAATTTTAATGTATTTGTCAATGTTTGTAGAAGAGATTCTATTGGAGATGAGTTCCCAAACATGAGTGGAAAATATTGTTTGTGTGTGTGTGTGGCAGGGGTGGTGGGGGGGGAGAGAGAGACAAAGAGCGGTGGGGGAGAAAGGTGGGTAATAACTCCAATTGTGTCTTAAGATTTTAAATGGTTAACACTTTTCTAATTTGCTATTTTCGGTAGGTATCTCACTTTTATACGCTTGACATTCTATGACCTTTTCTGTATATACAGTATACAGCTTGATAGTCAAAAGAGAGGTTTCAGAGTAGTAGCCGTGTTAGTCTGTATTCGCAAAAAGAAAAGGAGGACTTGTGGCACCTTAGAGACTAACCAATTTATTTGAGCATAAGCTTTCGTGAGCTACAGCTCACTTCATCAGATGCATAAAAGTGGAAGATGCAGTGAGGATATTTTTATACACACAGACCATGAAAAAATGGGTGTTTATCACTTCAAAAGGTTTTCTCTGGCTAAGTCATTATGCAAGATAACCTATTTCTCCTTGTCCGTCCGTCATCCATCCCCCAATCCCCCCTCCCCCCACCCCCTTCCTCAGACGTTCTTGTTAAACCCTGGATTTATGCTGGAAATGGTCCACCTTGATTATCATACACAATGTAAGGAGAGTGATCACTTTAGATAAGCTATTACCAGCAGGAGAGTGGGGTGTGGGGGGAGAAAACCTTTTGAAGTGATAAACACCCATTTCATGGTCTGTGTGTATAAAAATATCCTCACTGCTTTTTCCACTTTTATGCATCCGATGAAGTGAGCTGTAGCTCATGAAAGCTCATGCTCAAATAAATTGGTTAGTCCCTAAGGTGCCACAAGTCCTCCTTTTCTTTTAGTCAAAAGAGAGTGGCAACTTAGTTCAATCACGAGACTGATCCATACAGTATATCTAAATGTTCTGATAGACATGAAGTGAGTTTGTGAGGAAAGGGTCCCTCCTGAGCGATCAGACTATTTGGAGTGCAGTTTTTCATTCTATTTCTTGACCCGTCAGTTAAGAATGTGGCACAAGAACAGTTTTGCTGATTTGAATGATATTGCACGCGTGAGAGATGTATCCCAAGAATGAAGTGCTTCTAGTGGAGTAATTGAAATGGAGGGGGATGTTGGGAGGGTTTTCCCCCCACACATTGACATGCACAGATTCTGCTTTCACGTAGGAAGTATCAGAAAGGGGAGGGAGAAAAAAGCCTCTTGCAAACTGCAAGGTGACTTTTTTTTTTAATTGAGGGTCACAGCTGCCTCAGTTCTAACCACATAACTTAGAGGATAGAATGACTCTCCCTGGAAATCTGGCATGTTGCTAGTGTAACCAATTCCAGGATCTGGCTTTGGTATGGTTGTGGTTTTGTTCCCTGTCTTTTGCTGCTTCTCTTATTCTTGTAAGTTGCACAGGGGGCAGGGCCAGCCCATAAAATTTTGGCATCTGAGACAGGGAACTCAAACGATGCCCCGGTGCCCCCTCGCTTGGGCCAAAACTTTGAAAGGTCTCAATTCTGCCTTCTTCCTATTCTGCTCCTCTCATGGTATTGCTCTGCTACTTACCCCAATAAAGGAGAACTAACAACTTAAAATGCCTTGTTCAAAAATTTTAAGTAACACTTAACTTTCAAACGCCTGAACAGCAAATGTAACTTTTCTTGTCTGCATAGTAAACACTGGCATTTTTATCTGTTTGAATAATCAAAGTGGTGCTTTCCGTGCCATCTTGGTTGCAAAGATTTGAACTGCTTCGTGAAGGTCCACAGTCTGGGCCAGCTCATGCTCTAGTGAGATGGTTGCAAGGCCGACCAGCCTCTCCTGTGTCACTGTGGAGCGTAGATGTGTTTTTATTAACTTCAGCTTGGAGAAGCTGCGTTCTCCACTGGCAACTGTTACAAGAAGTGTTTAGAAGTATGCGCAGAGCAACAAAAGCATTTGGAAAGAGGGTGATCATCTTATTTGTGCACATATATTCCAGAACAGCCTTTGGAGTTGATCCTGCTGAAATGTATCTTGAAAGGGCTTTCAGTTCATCACCTAAATCACTCGAATCAATATCGTGCATGTCATCATGCGTCAACACTGTCTCTAGTGCCCTGCATTGCTGGTGTAGATCTTCTTCAGGTATAGTGAGGAGTTTGAAATATCATACAACATCCCAGATACACTGCTGTGTTCCTTGAGCTGCATGAGCCCCTCTGCCATGTACATTGGTCAAACTGAACAGTCTCTATGTAAAAGAATAAATGGACACAAATCAGATGTCAAGAATTATAACATTCAAAAACCAGTCGGAGAACACTTCAATCTCTCTGGTCACTCTATTAGAGACCTAAAAGTGACAATTCTTCAACAAAAAACCTTCAAAAACAGACTCCAACGAGAGACTGCTGAATTGGAATTAATTTGCAAACTGGATACAATTAACTTAGGCTTGAATAGAGACTGGGAGTGGATGGGTCATTATACAAAGTAAAACTACTTTTCCATGTTTAGTTTTGCCCCCCTCCCCCCGTTCCTCAGACGTTCTTGTGAACTGCTGGAAATGGACCACCTTGATTATCACTACAAAAGGTTTTCTCCACCCCCCACCCCGCTCTCCTGCTGGTATTAGCCCATCTTAAGTGATCACTCTCCTTACAGTGTGTATGGTAACACCCATTGTTTCATGTTCTCTGTGTATATAAAACTCCCCACTGTATTTTCCACTGAATGCATCCGATGAAGTGAGCTGTAGCTCACGAAAGCTTATGCTCAAATAAATTTGTTAGTCTCTAAGGTGCCACAAGTCCTCCTTTTCTTTTTCCAATTACAATTAATGTCAAATGTGAATGCAAATACCCAAGGTAGCTTTGAAAGTATCATTCAATGAGATTAAGGGACCAGGGTCCTTTCTGAAGGAGATTAACCTTCCTCCTGACACTCACCAGTTGGTGCTATGCCACTGGGGAACAGGCTGATGCTTCATTTGCAGTATATAACTGTATATAACCCACCAAGGAAGTGCTTTCTCTTGTTACTGGAGAAATATATATCATTGACTGCTTTTTATATTTCATTGCTGCATCAGCCATTAGCTCCAAATAGATAACTGATTGGTTGATACTGCTGTAATGGAATTCAGATTGACTTGCTTGATAAGCTGCTTGCCACATCCATTAGCTGCACTGGAGTGAAAAAGGCCATGAGATACTTCTGCTACATGTGACTGTTTCATATGGAGACAAACATGTGGCCTTTTGTAGCTAATTTTAATGCTGTTTTATCTTTTTCATCTAGTGAATCTTTATGGCTCTTCCTCAGCATTTATTTTGGCCTCATTAAAAGGGGTCTCAAAACGTGTTCCTTCCTTGCAACCCAGTTTGCTCCAGTGGCTTCTTGGTTACTGGCCCCAAATCAATACAGTAGAATTACTCCTTCTTGCTGTCTCAGCTGAGTTGCTGGCAGATTGGAGGTGAGAACCTAGTTTCTGTGTACTCTATGGCCCATCCCGCCCACCTGCTCAAAAGGGGAAGTTGCATGTGCTCATAATCCGCTTACCCTTATGCTCCCAGACCCAAAGACCAGGGATGCTGCATGGAAGCAGAGAGAGGGGTCTAACTCCCTCTTACCCCGCTGCATAGCCATGCAGCTTTGACCATGATTCGGAGCTAAATATTCATTAAAAACACTGAGATTGATTCACCTCTCTGAATAATGTTACATTGGCCAAACTCTATTGCCTTTAGTTGAATTACTCCTAATTTACACTGGGGTGAGTGAGAAGGGAATCAGACCCATTACCTGATTTGGCTATGACTTTTACTGCCTAGGAAATGCCGCTTACTAAACTTTTAATTCATTAGAAGTACCTGACAGTAGTTATGCTTTTCACTTGCTTTATACTTGTGGTGGATCACTGGCAGCATAATTTGGTCTCGTTATTACTTCAAGCAATTACATACGACATGTGTCCAAATTACAATAATTTTTCATCGTGCGTCCAGCTAGTAGGAAAATACTAGTCTTTAAATTACTGTATTTCAGTCATTTACTACTGTGCAGACCTTAATTTGTTCTTATGGTTTAGATCAGTGGTTCTTAACCTGGGGTGCACGCATCCCTTGGAGGTGCGAGATGCCCTTTCTGGGGGTGCGAGACATGCCAGATTTTTTTAGAAGGTAAATCATTGAAAACACAAATTAAGCACAGGCACATAAGTACAACTACTGTACTTTGTTTCATCAAACCTATGTATTTATTAACATTATAAATTTTTTAACGATTCCTGTAATATACAAACAAAAAATATATCTAGGTTTAAAGAACTGACCTACTTGATAAGGGGTGCAAGAACATATTTTGAGAACCAAAGGGGTGCAGGCTGCAGTAAAGGTTAAGAACTACTGGTTTAGATGATGATGATTTATTTGAATTTCTGTAACTGGGAGTACGTGCCTGTAATTAGATGCTGAAAGGCTCATCCATTGGAGCTGAATCTCATTTCTTCAAAGCATCTCCATTTCTTGTAATGCAGATGTACATCTCTAAAGATAATATGCTTCCACATATTACACTTTGTTGGCTTTCAGTTTGGTGGCTGTAGGTAATTCGTTTTATTACAAAACTGTCAGTAAATCTTTTGTCTAAAATGACCATTTAAAACTTGTATTTACAGTGCCAAATCCTCCAATCCGCCTGGAATGGGTTTTCCTGTTTATAAAATTAATGCATCTTGGACCATAGGAAAAAAACTCATTTAAATGTTTGTCACTGGATTCAGTATAGTCTATTATTATAATTATTTTTCTACAGAAAAGTTGTAATGAGTTGGCAGTTCCATTTCAATGTACATCCCAGAGCAGACAACAAAAAACAACAGTATTGAATCACACATTATAATGTATGCCTTATGAAACAGATATTTATCTTGTTTCAGATTTGACTAGAATTACAAATTTAACTATCAAGTTCTCTTTTAAATCAGTGATTACTAATTACACTCTATTTAAACTGTTGAGAGTGGCTTTGTGTGTACAAGACTAAAGGCTAGATTGTGCCTAGCCTTAACACACCCGCACAGGTCCTGCATTAGGGCTACCTTAACTGAAGCTCCGGTATTCGAGGGAGCATAATGGCTGCATGCCACGTTACCCCCTCCCGCTCAACATGAGAACAGGTGGGAAACCATAATGCTGCCTCCCTATGCACTAGCTTGAAGATGCAGAGGAGGAGTATGCTGCCTGCTGAATAGGAGGTTTGCAAATTACTTTCCTGCTCCAGCACAGCAGGGAGCCTCAGGAAGATTGTGCATTTCCTACTTGGGGTGGTATGCCTACCACTGTCCCTTACTGCTGGCAACATTCAACCTAGTCCCAGCTTTAAAAAGAATTAAGATACAGTGTAAACATCTACTGAGTTAGTTATCACATGCCAGTTGACCATGAATTCTGGAATATCATGGAAGATTTTTGCATAGGTGGTAATTTTTGTAGAAAAATGATAAAAATATTCAATATATTAAAAATTGTGTCTTTATAAACAAAAACTAAAAGATAATGTATCCAAAACATCCTTTGCCTTGTCAACAGCTACAAGTACATTCTAGATTTATTTTCCACTTTATATTTACTTATGAACCTATCCACCACCTCTCTTGTCTGTAATCCCACCTAGAGGGAAGAGACTAACTCAATACCCAAACATTAAGAGGTGAGAGCAACCTGACGGCTCAATTTTCAGGTCACTTAGTTCTACTTTTTAAAACAGATCTTAGATTCTATTCATGGAATGTATGTTTTAAATGGCTAAATTTACTGAATATTTGCCTAGAATAGATCCACTACTGCAATTTGGATACTCAACTGTTGCTCAAACAAAGCTTCTTTTTTAGGTACAGTATGTCAACATTTCTTTATACATAACTTTTTCTTTGAGCAAATGAATTTTGAATGCATGCCAGCTGTTAGTCTCACTTCAAATGAGTAGAGCTTGGCAGGTACATAAATACTGTACGTAATTTATTGCATGAGCAAACAAGTGCCTGGAAGAAGATGTTTCCATGTCTTTTAACTCACAGCACAGAGCGGTTTAGGATTTTTAAAATATATTACAAATGTAAATTAAAACTTTATGAAGCAGCAGGAATCTTCTTTAGGGGAAAATTATTCATTGAATTAATAAGATCTTTGAATTAACTGAGTGTATTCATAATGGTGGCTATGGTTGGCTCTATGCGGAACTTTTCCCAAGTAAATCTGTGCTCTCCAAAACTCCCTGGGCAAAATTTTGCTGTCAGATATGCGACTTTCTGTCTCTAAAAAATGACTCTTTGGAGCATTTTCACTCACAATAAGCCTTACTTAACTGAGGATCTTTGGGATTCTGCTAATTCGTTCCAGAGACATTTCTTCTGCATAGCAGATTAGATATGGGCCAGAACCAACCCCCCTCCCCAACCTAAGCTTGTGGGTAGGGGATTAGAATTCCAGGTCCAAATTCTCTGGGTTGGGCCCATTTATATTTCAGATAGAGCTAGTAGAAACTTGAAATTTCTGTTCTGCAGGATCTTATGACATTTCAAACATATTTAGTTTCAAATTGAAATAAAACCTAGACATTTTCGCAAAAAATGTCAAATAATTTTCATTTTGGAAAAACTGAGCTATTTGGTTCTCCCTCCCCTCGCCCCCCCAGAAAGAACCAGAGCAGCCAGCTGCCCCAATTCAGGGATTACTCACACTTCCCCCATGGCACTCCCTGTGCTGCTCCCAGAGAGCAGAGAACAGCCCAAGGAGTTCCCTGGAATTGCGGGAAGCCCTGTGAGGCAAGGGAGTGGGGGAGCCTAGAAGTCCACTCAGCATTTCCAGGACTGCCAGCCTCCCTGCCATGGACCAGGAAGTCCTGGGGTCCCCAACTTTGAGGCAGTCAGCATGTTGGAGCTGCCCCAGAACCAGAGACACTGAAACTCCGGGCTCCTCAGCAGCCCACTAGGCGAGGCAGCAGGAAACCAGGCAGGGTTCTGTCAGGACCCTGCCTGACTGTGTTTCAGCAAAAGTTCATCAAAACCGAAACATTTCTGCCAAACGTTTTAATGAATCTGCTTATCCTGACAAAAACCTGCTTCCCCCAAAAATTCCCATCCAGCTCTAAATTCACACATTGAGCCTCCAAAAGCAGGCATGCTGTGTCCAAATGTAAATGCTTTTTGGACATTGCACCACTTATTTCTTTTTGTATGTCTCCTTCTCCCTTCTTTTAAAGTTTCTTACACTGAACCATTCAGATTCAGCCAGGTAAGAAGCAGAGGAGTACCAAGATTGTTGATCACCTTCAATGTATAAGTCTTTGCGCTATCAAGTATTCATCCGTTCTTCTCCCTGACCCCTCCACTCCCCCAGGCATAATCATTGTAGATTAGCAGTAACAGCTGTGTAGTTCAAGTTGTGACTGAGCTGCCATGATAAGCCCTTTCTGCTTCTTTCAAGTAATATCAGTCTCAAAATTATAGGTTAACACTGGGGCCAAAAGAGAGTTTATCTAACATATATAAGGCCAGTATAATGCATCAAAAAGGTAATCATTTAGCGTTCAAAAATTCTTCTAACACTGATTTTGCTGATTTGTAGCAAGAGAACAACAGTAACTAAAAATATAAATCATGTTTTATGATTTATAATCATCAGCCCATGCCAAAGATTAGCTAATTAAACTTTTATTTTACAATTAACATTTTAAATAGGAAATTGAGCAGATGTCAGTTCATAGAATCATAGAATAGAATCATAGAATATCAGGGTTGGAAGGGACCTCAGGAGGTCATCTAGTCCAACTCCCTGCTCAAAGCAGGACCAATCCCCAATTAAATCATCCCAGCCAGGGCTTTGTCAAGCCTGACCTTAAAAACTTCTAAGGAAGGAGATTCCACCACCTCCCTAGGTAAAGCATGCCAGTGTTTCACCACCCTCCTAGTGAAAAAGTTTTTCCTAATATCCAACCTAAATCTCCCCCACTGAAACTTGAGACCATTACTCCTTGTTCTGTCATCTGCTACCACTGAAAACAGTCTAGAGCCATCCTCTTTGGAAGCCCCTTTCAGGTAGTTGAAAGCAGCTATCAAATCCCCCCTCATTCTTCTCTTCCGTAGACTAAACATCCCCAGTTCCCTCAGCCTCTCCTCATAACTCATGTGTTCCAGACCCCTAATCATTTTTGTTGCCCTCCGCCGGACCCTTTCCAATTTTTCCACATCCTCCTTGTAGTGTGGGGCCCAAAACTGGACACAGTACTCCAGATGAGGCCTCACCAGTGTCGAATAGAGGGGAATGATCACGTCCCTCAATCTGCTGGCAATGCCCCTACTTATACATCCCAAAATGCCATTGGCCTTCTTGGCAACAAGGGCACACTGTTGACGCATATCCAGCTTCTCGTCCACTGTCACCCCTAGGTCCTTTTCTGCAGAACTGCTGCCCAGCCATTCGGTCCCTAGTCTGTAGCGGTGCATTGGATTCTTCCGTCCTAAGTGCAGGACATTGCACTTGTCCTTGTTGAACCTCATCAGATTTCTTTTGGCCCAATCCTCTAATGTGTCTAGGGCCCTCTGTATCCTATCCCTACCCTCCAGCATATCTACCTCTCCTCCCAGTTTAGTGTCATCTGCAAACTTGCTGAGGGTGCAATCCACACCATCCTCCAGATCATTTATGAAGATATTGAACAAAACCGGCCCCAGGACTGACCCTTGGGGCACTCCACTTGATACCGGCTGCCAACTAGACATAGAGCCATTGATCACTACCCGTTGAGCCCGACAATCCAGCCAGATTTCTATCCACCTTATAGTCCATTCATCCAGCCCATACTTCTTTAACTTGCTGGCAAGAATACTGTGGGAGACCGTGTCAAAAGCTTTACTAAAGTCAAGGAACAACACGTCCACTGCTTTTCCTTCATCCACAGAGCCAGTTATCTCATCATAGAAGGCAATTAGATTAGTCAGGCATGACTTGCCCTTGGTGAATGCCATGCTGACTGTTCCTGATCACTTTCCTCTCCTCTAAGTGCTTCAGAATTGATTCCTTGAGGACCTGCTCCATGATTTTTCCAGGGTCTGAGGTGAGGCTGACTGGCCTGTAGTTCCCCGGATCCTCCTCCTTCCCTTTTTTAAAGATGGGCACTACATTAGCCTTTTTCCAGTCCTCCGGAACTTCCCCCGATCGCCATGAGTTTTCAAAGATAATGGCCAATGGCTCTGCAATCACATCCGCCAACTCCTTTAGCACTCTCGGATACAACGCATCCGGCCCCATGGACTTGTGCACGTCCAGCTTTTCTAAATAGTCCTGAACCACTTCTTTCTCCACAGAGGGCTGGTCACCTGCTCCCCATGCTGTGCTGCCCAGTGCAGTAGTCGGGGAGCTGACCTTGTTTGTGAAGACAGGCAAAAAAAGCATTGAGTACATTAGCTTTTTCCACATCCTCTGTCACTAGGTTGCCTCCCTCATTCAGTAAAGGGCCCATACTTTCCTTGACTTTCTTCTTGTTGCTAACATACCAGAAGAAACCCTTCTTGTTACTCGTAACATCTCTTGCTCGCTGCAACTCCAGGTATGATTTGGCCTTCCTGATTTCAATCCTGCATGCCCGAGCAATATTTTTATACTCATCCCTGGTCATTTGTCCAATCTTGCACTTCTTGTAAGCTTCTTTTTTGTATTTAAGATCAGCAAGGATTTCACTGTCAAGCCAAGCTGGTCACCTGCCATATTTACTATTCTTTCTACACATCGGGATGGTTTATCCCTGTAACCTCAATAAGGATTCTTTAAAATACAGCCAGCTCTCCTGGACTCGTTTCCCCCTCATGTTATTCTCCCAGGGGATCTTGCCCATCAGTTCCCTGAGGGAATCAAAGTCTGCTTTTCTGAAGTCCAGGGTCCGAATTCTACTGCTTTCCTTTCTTCCTTGTGTCAGTTCTGGCTGTGGAACAGAAGTTCTGGAATCCCTGAGATTGTACCTACTAGATCCAGTATGTTATGCTGGAATGGGGCTATGAAGTCATTGCTGACCTGTTCTTAGGTGCTTAATTGTTTGAGTTCTGTTTCATGCTTGTGTTAATAAATGGCCATTTATAATGGCAAGCTTCTCATATCAAGTTTATCCATCCAGGAGCAGGACCCTTTGGATAACTCACAGCATGATTGATAGGGTGATTTCAAGAACATTCATACTCATTGCCATGCCATCCACTGAGTAATGCGATTGAGGAATAGGCCCTAGAACAAATAAGTCATTC
Organism: Caretta caretta; assembly: GCF_965140235.1. Classification (NCBI taxonomy): domain Eukaryota; kingdom Metazoa; phylum Chordata; order Testudines; family Cheloniidae; genus Caretta; species Caretta caretta. The sequence continues at coordinate 92,828,063 of NC_134209.1, read as the reverse complement.
AGATGCTCTTTGTTTCTTATAAAAATGATTAGGGGACTGGAACACATGAGTTATGAGGAGAGGCTGAGGGAGCTGGGATTGTTCAGCCTGCAGAAGAGAAGAATGAGGGGGGATTTGATAGCTGCTTTCAACTACCTGAAAGGGGGTTCCAAAGAGGATGGCTCTAGACTGTTCTCAATGGTATCAGATGACAGAACGAGGAGTAATGGTCTCAAGCTGCAGTGGGGGAGGTTTAGATTGGATATTAGGAAAAACTTTTTCACTAAGAGGGTGGTGAAACACTGGAATGCGTTACCTAGGGAGGTGGTAGAATCTCCTTCCTTAGAGGTTTTTAAGGTCGGGCTTGACAAAGCCCTGGCTGGGATGATTTAACTGGGAATTGGTCCTGCTTCGAGCAGGGGGTTGGACTAGATGACCTTCTGGGGTCCCTTCCAACCCTTATATTCTATGATTCTATGATTCTATGAATTGAATGTTCACATCTATAACAATATTCCTAACAGACTGTTTTAGAATAGAATAACGGACAGGGTTTGGATGTTAATTTTTAATAAGAATTGTGTGTCTATCCTTCTTTGCATAGCGTTGATAATTTAAGGCTAAAAGTATAGATTAATTATTATTATTTATTATTTGTAGTACCACAGTGTCTAGGAGCCCTCGTCAAGCACCAGGATCTCTTTGTGCAAGGTGCTGTACAAACACAGAAAAATGGTTCCTGTCCCAAAAAGCTTACAATCTAAGGGTATGTCTACACTATGAAATTAGGTCAATTTTATAGAAGTCGATTTTTAGAAATCAATTTTATACAGTCTATTGTGTATGTCCCCACTAAGCGCATTAAGTCGGCAGAGTACGTCCTCACTACCATGGCTAGCATCAACACATGGAGCGGTGCACTGTGGGAAGCTATCCCACAGTTCCCGCAGTCTCTGCTGACCGTTGGAATTCTGGGTTAAGCTCCCAATGCCTGATGGGGCAAAAACATTGTCGCGGGTGGTTTTGGGTAGATGTTGTCAGGCCTCCCCTCCCTCCCTCCCTCCATCAAAGCAACGGCAGACAATTGTTTCACACCTTTTTTTCCTGGTTACCCGTGCAGACGCCATACTACAGCAAGGATGGAACCCGCTCAGCTCACCACTGCTGTTGCGTGCATTGTAAATATCTTGTGCATTATACTGCAGTATGTGCAGAGCCTGGCTAAGAGACAGCAGCACGAGGACGATTGTGAGGAGGACATGGATACAGCCGTTCCTGAAAGCACGGGATGTGGCAATTGGGACATCATGGCAGAATCGGGGCTCGTTGATACACTGGAACACCGATTCTGGGCCCGGCAAACTAGCACAGAATGGTGGGACCGCATAGTCTTGCAGGTATGGGATGATTCCCAGTGGCTGCAAAACTATCGCATGCATAAGGCCACTTTCCTGGAACTCTGTGAGTTGCTTTCCCCTGCCCTGAAGCGCAGGAATACCAAGATGAGAGCTGCCCTGACAGTTGAGAAGCAAGCGGCGATAGTCCTGTGAAAGTTTGCAGCGCCTGACTGCTACTGGTCAGTTGGGAATCAATTTGGAGTGGGCAAATCTACTGTGGGGACTGCTGTGATCCAAGTAGCCAATACAATCACTGACATTTTGCTGTCAAGGGAAGTGACTCTGGGAAATGTGCAGGTATTAGTGAATGGCTTTGCTGCAATGGGTTTCCCTAACTGTGGTGGGGCGATAGATGGAACGCATATCCCTATCTTGGCACTGGACCACTTTGCCAACCAGTACATAAACCGCAAGGGGTATTTCTCAATGGTGCTACAAGCACTGGTGGATCACAAGGGATGTTTCACTGACATCAGTATGGGATGGCCAGGAAAGGTCCATGACACTCTCATCTTTAGGAACTCCGGGCTGTTTGAGCAGCTGCAAGAAGGGACTTACTTCCCAGACCAGAAAATTACTGTTGGGAATGTTGAAATGCCAACAGTTATCCTTGGAGACCCAGCCTACCCCTTGTTCCCATGGCTCATGAAGCCATACACAGGCAGCGTGGACAGTAGTAAGGAGCAGTTCAACAATAGGCTGAGCAAGTGCAGAATGGTGGTAGAATGTGCCTTTGGATGTTTAAAAGCTAGCTGGTGCTGTTTGCTGACTAGATTAGACCTCAGCACAACTAATATTCCCATTGTTATTACTGCTTGCTGTGTGCTCCATAATATCTGAGAGTAAAGGGGAGACGTTTATGGCGGGGTGGGAGGTTGAGGCAAATCACCTGGCTGTCAATTTTGAACAGCCAGACACCAGGGCGATAAGAAGAGCACAGCAAGGCGCGCTGCACATCAGAGAAGCTTTGAAAACCAGTTTCATGACTGGCCAGGCTACGGTGTGACAGTTGTGTGTGTTTCTCCTTGATGCAAACCTGCCCCCTTTGATGGCTTGGGCCATCCTCTGGAGTGGAGTGGCTGGATGCCCGGAGTCTCTTCCCCGCCGCCCCCGGCACATTCTTGGGCATCTGGGTGAGGAGGATATGGAACTTGGGGAGGTGGGCAGGCAGCTGTACAATGGATGAAGTGGCAGTCTGTGCTCTTGTTGCCTTTCCTGCAGCTCCACCAGATGCCTGAGCATATCCATTTGCTCCCCCATTAGCCTCAGCATTGCATCCTGCCTCTTCTCATCGCGCTCACTTAATGCTTTCCTGGACTCTGCCACTGAATGCCTCCATGCATTCAGCTGTGCCCTATCAGTGCAGGAGGACTGCATGAGCTCGGAAAACACGTCATCGCGAGTGCAGTTTTCTTGCCTTCTAATCTGTGATAACCTCAGGGACAGAGATGATAGGGGGAGCATAGAAACATTTGCACCTGCAGGGGGATAAAAAGGGAGAGTAAAATTTAAGATGATACATTTCTGAGAACAAAAGGGAGACTCTTTCACAGTGAATCAAGCAATTCACAGCAGACAGCACATGTGCTTTAGGTACAAGGTCGCATTTTGCCTTTTATATTGAGCACTTGCCGGTATGGTGGCACATCACACACGGCTTGGCAACAGAATTCGGTTTCCAGGCAGCCATGGTAAGCCACAGGGTACGCGGGTTTGGCTTCTAACGCCTTCATAACATTTGTGAATGTTTTTCAAACTGCAGCATCCTCCTTTCCCATAGCAAGCAATGCCGGTTGGGTTTGCCATTTAAAAGGAGGGGCTGCAGTTTTCTGGTGGATGTGCAGCACACTCCTCCCCCGACCCCTCCGCGTGGCTATTTGGGATGATCCCTTCAGCCCTCCCCCTGCCGCATGGCTATGGGATCATCCCTTTTAGCCACGCGCAAACAGCTCAGTATGAACGGAGTCCTTTTACCGTTCCCTTACAAAAATTCTCCTATTTCAACCAGGTGACCATGAATGATATCACTCTCCTGAGGCTGACACAGAAAGATAAAGACCGAATGTTGCTTGAATGTGACCAAAACCCAGGACCATTCACTGCCATGCTTTGCGCTGCAATGATTCCAGAATACTTCCTACTGGCTTGGCATGGTAAAGTGTCCTACTGTGGAGGATGAAATAAGACAGCCTTCCCCAGAAACCTTCTGCAAAGGCTTTCCGAGTAGCTCCAGGAAAGCTTCATGGAGATGTCCCTGGAGGATTCCCACTCCATCCCCAGACACATTAACAGACTTTTCCAGTAGCTGTACTGGCCGCGAATGCATCCCAAGTCTTCAGGGCAAATCAAATATTAAACACTATTGCTTTAAACCCTGTACTGTAGTTACAAATGTGCACTCACCAGAGGTGCCTTCTTCACCTTCAGGGTCAAGGATCTCGCCTTGGGAGGTATTGGCTCCAGGGTGATGAAAAGGTCCTGGCTGCCGGGGAGAATGGATTCACCACTTGCCTGCTGCGCGTTCTCCTCCTCCTCTTCCTCATCCACAAAATCCTCCTCCGTGTTGCGTGAGACTTCCCCCTTGCAGGTGTCCACGGACAGTGGTGGGGTAGTGGTAGGGTCCCCCCCTAGAATGTCATGCAGCTGATCATAGAAGCGGCATGTCTGGGGCTCTGACCCAGAGTGACCGTTTGCCTCCTCTGTCTTTTGGTAGGCTTGCCTGAGCTCCTTAACTTTCACATGGCACTGCTGTGTGTCCCTGTTGTAGCCTCTCTCCACCATGCCCTGTGCGATTTTGGCATATATATTAGCATTTCTTCTTTTTGATTGGAGTTTTGCCTGCACAGATTCTTCTTTCCATACAGCAATTAGATCCAGTGTCTCCCGTTCGCTCCATGCTGGAGCTCGTCTGTGGTTCTGGGGGGACTGCATGGTCACCTGTGCTGCTGAGCTCGCCATGCTGACCAAACAGGAAATGAAATTCAAAAGGTCCTGGGGCTTTTACTGTGTACCTGGCTAGTGCATCGAAGTTGAAAGTGCTGTCCAGAGCGGTCCCATTGGAGCACTCTGGAGGCCAATAACATTGATTTGTGTCTGTACTACCCCAAATTTGACCTAGGAAGGTCGATTTTTAGCGTTACTCACCTCGCTGTGGAGGAATACAGGAGTCGATTTTCAGAGCCCTTTAGGTTGACAGAATGGGGTTGCTTGTGTAGACGCATTCGTTATAAAATCAACCTAACCCTGTAGTGTAGACCAGGGCTAAGACAACAGATGGATACAGGCTGACCAACCTGGATCTCCTCCTTAGAAGTAATATACTAAGTAGTACAAGAAAATAATGAGGCAGTATTGGTCAGCAGGGTAGACAGTGGTCTCAGCGCACCAGTGAGCTTACCATTGTCAAGTTTTTTGTAGTTATCCTAGCAAAGGAGAGTTTGAAGAAAGATAGTGAAGTACCTTTGTGAATGTTTAGGGGGAGCTCAGCCCAACCAGGAGAAGAAGCATGGGAGAAAGCATGAAGGTGTTTTATGCTGGTGTAATGTCATAGACTTCAAAGGTATTGCATTACAGTGCAGAGTTTGGGGCTTTTTTACTTTCATTTTCTGGCAGGTCAGTAGAGACTGGCTTTATTTTTTGTTACAGGGATATTGTCAAGGTTGTTTGGCCTAAAATTTGACCAAACTTAAACTAGCCAAATTCTCAGCTGTTGAAAATCTGCATAGCTTCATTGACGTCAATGGAATTACATTGATTTACACTAGCTGAGAATAGTTTGCAGCCAGTAACCGTTTTACAGCCTCAGTCTGAATTGATTATTGCCATGTGTTTAGAAAAATCAGGATCTCAAGTAAAGGACACTTACACTACAGTTTGTATAAGACTCCCAGTGCAGCTTTACGTGAGGATATCAGGAGTACAATCACAACCCCTTTAGCATGATGTAGGCCATTGGAAAAAGTTGTGTTCCCTCTTAACTGCCTGTATCATCTACAAATACTTCATGACAAGAATTAAGTTGGGACGTTCAATAATGTTCTGTGTCTGCCTAGTAGAAATGTGAATCGGATATATTGTTATGGAGAGGGTCTCCTTTAACTATTGTGACAAAGTTCCTCCTCTGCCTTGGTGGGTCCTGCACTTATTGGCGGATTTGCTCGCCTCAGAGGTTCATGGCAGCCCTCAGTTTGGCCACTTTCGTGGCTCAAATCTGCCATTCACTCAGTTAGCCTCATCACTGGCCAGCATGGGGAAAAGGAAGAACAACAATCCCCGCAGTCTCTACTGATTCACCTAGTGGATCGGGGAACAGGCCAGAGGCCTTCCCCTCTGGTGGAACCCACAGTCCAGGTCAACTCCTCCGGTATCAAGTAGGGAGTTGGGGGGATGGAGGGAACCCGGGCCTGCCCTCTACTCCAGATTCTAGGCCAGGGCCCTGTGGATTGCAGCTGTCTACAGTGGCTCCTGTAACAGCTGCGTGACAGCTACAACTCCCTGGGCTACTTCCCCATGGCCTCCTCCCAACACCTTCTTTACCCTCACCACAGGACTTTCCTCCAGATGTCTGATAATGCTTGTACTTCTCAGTCTTCCAGTAGTCCGCCTTCTCATTCTCAGCTTCTTGTGCCTCTTGCTCCCAGCTCCTCGCACGCACACCACAAACTGAAGTGAGCTCCTTTTTAAACCCAGGTGCCCTGATTAGCCTGCCAGTCTCAACTGATTCTAGCAGCTTCTTGACTGGCTGCATGTGTTCTAATCAGCCTGTCTGCCTTAATTGTTTCCAGAAAGTTCCTGATTCTTCTGGAACTCTATCACTCTCCAGTAGCCATCGGGCTGACCCTGTCACACTGTCTACAGCCCATCAGAGCAGAGCAGTGTGCCAGTGTGCTACCAAGAAAGAAGATCAAAATAACGGTCACCAATGCTAGGTACATATTCTCAGTTGCCTTCTGTCTTTTTGTCTTTCTTTGCTCCAGAATCATGGAGTATATGCTCCTGACACATGCTATTTCTGCTCCCCCTCCCCCGCAGCGTCTACTTGAAGGAAACGTCAGAAAGATGCAATGATAATAAGAACTGAAGAAGAAAAAAGAGCAGCTCTAAATGTTGATCAGTGTCAGATCTCGATCTAGGAGGCATTCACTGGAGCTGGAACATGCACCTCCTCAATTCTCCCCTCTATCATCCCCAGAAGAACAGAAATCCTTCCCCCATGTGCCTCATGTAATGTCCATTCTGGCTGCAATCCCTTCAACTGAACGTTATTAATAAGGGAATTAGTTCTAGTTTCTTCAGCCGCCGTACATCTAGCTTCAGACTCTGGCTGGTGGAGATGTGCAGTAGAAAGCTTTGCAGCTCTCTGATAGCCTTAGGGCTGGGGAGTTTCTCATTTCTCTACCCCTGAAAATGCCAAGGGGAGCAGTTTTTGCGGAAGAGGGAGTTCTGCTTCTTCCTCTGACCTTTTAGCAGAACCTACATTTCAGGCAGGTGTCTTAGCTCAGTGCTACCGCTTCACACCAAGTTCTCAACCCAGTCTAGTGTTCCTGCTGCTTTAAAACAAAAAAATCCAGTCCCTCTCCGTGGACAACAAGCAGTGAAAAGCAGGGAAAGTTCTACAGCCAGCACCTACCTCAGTATATGGGAAATATTCACAACCATGTCTGTTAGCTAAGAGCATTCAGCAACGAGTGACACAATCATGTACTATCATTCATTTTAAAGGGCTCTTAAAAGGGGCTTCAAATTAGTACCTTAGGGGTTTCACTATCAGTTATTTCTGTGAGCCATTATTTGATTCAGCCTCTAGACTGGAGGACTTGGGGACTCAGCTATATATATTTTTCAGAACTCTGAAAATCCACTTCCCAGCATTCTGTGCTTTCTGCCTATTGCCTCGAATTTGTTTCAAAAGTGAATGCAGAATTACATTTTAATGACCCTCCTGTGTTGCATTTATTCCTAACCTAAATTCAGTGCAGGTAAGTGAGCTCCATTCACAGAATAACTAACTTTTATGTGGATACAACAGAGAATGTCAGACTTGACAGGTATACTAATCTGGGGACGGGTCCAATATTGATTACAGCATTGGAACTTGCAAAGATCAATATCTTACCATTAATATGTAGTTATTTATTCATGCTCCATTTCAATTCAATTAAAAATAAAAAATAAACCTGCTCTTTATTTTCTGAACTGCATAAAAAAAAAAAAATAACCCAGAGCTACTGTCCACAAAGACAACATTTCAAGTAGCTCTCAAGAAGATGAATGACACAGATGAGCAAAAGCTAACATTTTAATTCTATTACTTCCAGGCATAGTATTCTAACAATAGAGCAGTATTCTGAAAGCTGTGAACTCCAGTCTTACTGCCTCTTGGTAACAGGGATGAAGAATCAAGAGTGAAAGGGCAACTGCAAACAAACATAACCAATGGAAATGTACATGTGTTCTGATCTGCTGACAGGGCTCGGTGTGTGGGAGAGGAGTGGTTAAGCACAAATATTTACTAGTGGCATAGGGCATCTAAGGGTAATGTCTACACTGCAATTAAAAACCTGTACCAGCTGGCCTGTTCCAGCAGACTCAGGCTTGCAGGGCTCAGGAGCTCTTTAATCGCAGAGTAGATGTTCAGGCTCCTACTGGAGCTCAGGGACTAGGACCCTGTGAGGTTGGGAGGGTCCCAGAGCTCAGGCTGCAGCCCGAGCTGGAATGTCTACATGGCAATTAAACAGCCCCTCTCTTTGTTAAACATTTTGATTGCTGTGTGAGAATAGCGTTATGTAAGAACTGAGTAGTATTATTCATAAAGGATAAAGTTTGTATTTTTTTTATGTATTGGTTCAAAATGTGATTGTTAGTTTCCTGGAAGTCCCTCACCCAACTGGCCAACAGGAGAACACAGCCTGGTGCAAGAGTCCTGTGGTTAGTCAGTAAAGATATACTCAGATTGTTAATGAGATAAAAGGTGGCATCAGGTCGCCCACTGAACTCGATATCTTACAATAACATCACCACATAAACACATACTTGAACATAAATTCAACAGGATAAATAATAATGCAAAATACTGTGTATTGTAAAATGTTGCTTTGGGAACTTATTTGAATTATCTGACGTCTAGCCATTTTCAATTCTCAACGTTACTGTTGTATTAGTATAGTACATTGCATTTAATATTCCAAATTTCACTTATGAATTGGAGACAGCAGTGATTTTATTCGATGTCATGATTCAGTTACTACCCAAAAAAATCTTCGTCGTTCTGGTCTTTAGAATTTAGATATAATTATTTCCGGGCAGTTAAGGGTCATATTTAAAATATTCTTTTCAGTGAATATGAATATGACTATGCCATTTATAATGCAACTGAAACATTTATTTATGTTCACATAGGGTTTAGAATACACACTCATACAGGCAAATCTGTATATGTATGGAAACCTCTGAATATGTCTACATTTTCATAGGGAAAAATGAGACAGGATATGTATTGTATGTTAAAATGACCAACTTAAACACCTGAAAGCATGGAAATTCAAAGCAAAGGAATATCGGTGTTGAAAATGGTCTTAAAGCATTGCAGTATCCCTGAATCTCATTTTGTAGAAATGTGAGGGTCAGGAAGAGCTAGATTCCAATCTGACCTAAATTAACAACAAATCAGTTTGGGTTAATATTTAGGCACCTGCCTCATAACAGGAATATGCCTGTCTCCCATTGATGACACCTGATGGGAAACCTAGATCTTCCTCATAGCAGAAGCTAGCAACTAAGTAACTAAGGAGAAGAACTAGCAGCTCTTTGGGGAAAGAGGGTTTAGGATCAACCCCTCCCACACCCGTGAAAAAGACCAGCAGTAATGGAGGCAATGGAACAGGACAGGCACATGTGACCCAATGCCCTCTTTTCCCATCTACATACAGCAGGTGGGTTGGTGAAGGGAAAAGAAACATTCCCATTTACCCAAAGAGAACTATTTTTATGGGAAATGGGGCCATATTTATCCCCCCTCCTCCACAAAAGAGGAAGGATGGACCAGCTTAATTGTCAGTGGAAGCTGATTGTGTTTGGATCCTCTCAGTTCTCCTTTGAAACTGTCTTTTAATGTGTATCTGTACAGCACCCCGTACACAAGTGCTCCAACTCTGGACTATAGTAGTACAAATAATAAAAGAAAGAGAAAGGTGATAAGCAAAAATGGCAGCTATATCATCGTTCTGATATACAGGCAGTGGTATAACTGAGCAGGGTTTGGTCTTTATTAGGGCTGTCAAGCGATTTTTAAAAATGTATTGCGCGATTAATCGTGCTGTTAAACAACAATAGAATACCATTTATTTTAAATATTTTTGGACGTTTACTACATTTTCAAATATATTAATTTAAATTACAACACAGAATACAAAGTGCACAGTGCTCACTTTATGTTTATTTTTTATTACAAATATTTGCACTGTAAAAAAAATTTTATATTTCAATTCACCTCATACAAGTACTGTAAGTACAATCTCTTTATCATGAAAGTTAAACTTACAAATATAGAATTATGTACCAAAAAACTGCATTCAAAAATAAAACAATGTAAAACTTTAGCGCCTACAAGTCCACTCAGTCTTACTTCTTGTTCAGCCAATCACTCAGACAAAAAAGGTTGGTTACAATGTGCAGGAGATAATGCTGCCTACTTCTTGTTTACAATGTCACCTGAAAGTGAGAACAGGGGTTTGCTTGGCACTGTTGTAGCTGGCATTGCAAGATATTACATGCCAGATGCGCTAAAGATTCATATGTCCCTTCATGCTTCAACCACCATTCCAGAGGACATGCTTCCATGCTGATGATGGGTTCTGCTTGATAAGCATCCAAAGCAGTGCAGGCTGATGCATGTTCATTTTCATCATCTGAGGCCTGGTCTACACTATGGGGTTAGGTCGAATTTAGCCACGTTAGGTCGATTTAAAAATGACTGAGTCCACACAACCAACCCTCTTCCGTCGACCTAAAGGGCTCTTAAAATCAACTTCTGTACTCCTCCCCGACGAGGGGAGTAGCGCTAAAATTGACCTTGCTGGGTTGAATTTGGGATAGTGCAGACTCAAATCGACGGTATTGGCCTCCAGGAGCTATCCCAGAGTGCTCCATTATGACCGCTCTGAACAGCACTTTGAACTCCGGTACACTAGCCAGATACCCAGGAAAAGCCCCGGGAACTTTTGAATTTCATTTCCTGTTTGGTCAGCGTGGCAAACTCAGCAGCACAGGTGACCATGCAGTCCCCCCACAATCATAGCCCGTAGAATCATAGAATATCAGGGGTGGAAGGGACCTCAGGAGGTCATCTAGTCCAACCCCCTGCTCAAAGTAGGACCAATCCCCAATTTTTGCCCCACATCCCTAAATAGCCCCCTCAAGGATTGAACTCCCAACCCTGGGTTTAGCAGGCCAATGCTCAAACAGACTGAGCTATCTCTCCCGCCCACTGAGCTTCCCACAGTGCACCGCTCCATGAGTCGATGCTAGCTATGGTAGTGAGGATGTACTCTGCCGACTTAATGCGCTTAGTGGGGACATACACAATTGACTGTATAAAATTGATTTCTAAAAATTGACTTCTATAAAATCGACCTAATTTCATAGTGTAGTGAGTCAAATGTCACCAGCAGAAGGTTGATTTTCTTTTTTGGTGGTTTGGGTTCTGTAGTTTTCACCCCAGAGTGTTACTCTTTTAAGACTTCTAAAAGCATGCTCCACACATCTTCCCTCTCCGATTTTGGATGGCAAAATCTGATTTCAGATTCTTAAACTGTGGGTTGAGTGCTGTAGCTATTTTTAGAAATCTCACATCGGTACCTTCTTTGTGTTTTGTCAAATCTGCCCTGAAATTGTTCTTAAAAGGAACGTGCTGAGTCATCATCCGAGACTGCTATAACATGAAATATATGCAGAATGTAAAACAGAGCAGGAGACATACAGTTCCCCCCCCCCCCCCCCCCAGGAGTACAGTCACAAATTTAATTGCTGCATTACTTTTTTTAACTATCATCAGCATGGAAGCATGCCCTCTGGAATGGTTGCTGAAGCATGAATGGGCATATGAATGTTTAAATATAACTGGCATGTAAATACCTTGCAATACCAGCTACAAAAGTGCCATGTGAATGCCTGTTTTCACTTTCAGGTGATGTAAATAAGAAGCAGGCAGAAGTATCTCCCGTCAATGTAAACAAACTCGTTTTTCTTAGCAATTGGCAGAATAAGAATTAGGACTGAGTGGACTTGTAGGCTCTAAAGTTTTACACTGTTTTGTTTTTGAGTGCAGTTATGTAACCAAAAAAGAATCTGCATTTGTAAGTTACGCTTTCTCAATAAAGAGACTGCACTTGAGTACTTGTATGAGGAGAATTGAAAAAGACTATTTCTTTTGTTTATCATTTTTACGGTGCAAATATTTGTAATAAAAAATAATAATATAAAGTGAGCACTGTGCACTTTGTATTTTGTGTTGTAATTGAAATCAATATTGAAAATGTAGAAAAACATCCAAAAATATTTAATACATTTCAATTGGTATTCTATTGTTAGTGCGATTAATCACTATTAATTTTTTTAATCATGATTAATTTTTTTGTTAATTGCATGAGTTAACTGTGATTAATTGACAGCCTTAGTCTTTATCGTAACAAATAGAGTAATTGCAGTTAAGAAGATAAAAGTTCAATCAGTGAGGAAATGGCTTGACCTAACTCGTATGTTGCCGGAGAAAACAAAACCTGCAACACTTAGAATGTTGCTATCATTCACTGAAGGGGTTGGAATTGGTACTTGTAATGAACTCTAGCCTATGGAGAAGAATATATAGAGATGTAGCAAATAGCACTCTCTCTTTTCAATGGCTGGCATTGACACCCCCAAGTTTTATAAAATGGATTTGAAGGAGCCACCTCTCCAGATTATCAAAAAGCCCTTTCCTTTTACCACCCCTGTAGCATCATGGGGGCAGAGCAATTCCACGAAGAATGCTAGTGGAGGTAAGTGATTCTGTTTCTTGTTTACAAGATTAAAGAACTAAACATGCTCATTTCTTTGGGCGCAACCTTTCTATTAACCTATCTGTTACTATCAAAGGCATTCATCTGCTTCTGCCTAACTGCAGACAGGATAGGGTCTTGTGTTCACCTGTGAAAATACCCACTATCACATTTAAGTGGCTCTCCAAGAGGCCAAAACTCTTTCACTTCCCACCTTGTGCCAGGGACCCCACTTCACTTAAAAATCTGGATAAAGAGATGTTTATAGAAACAAGGAAAGCTAGAAGGCCCTAGTAGGGATGCCAAGGGGTTACTGCCAAGTTTTAATCTTCAGCCCTCTTTAGAAGAGCTCAGCCAGTTTACGTGGACATTCTAAAAGACTTAAAGGTGATTGTCCCTACTGAAATGAGATTTCTCAAAGAAAACCAAATGGATGAGTTTAAAACTGGTCACTTTGGTTGGTCATTGGGGCCAGGCAGGAACTAAGGTTATATAACTTGGACACAATGCACTATTTAAATAATAAACTTAATGTTATAATGCATTTGTATCACAGTGGTGCCATTATAGTAGGCCTTAGAAGTACATACATTAGTTAGGCAGTACCTCTCCATTTTCTCAGCATTTTGCGATCATTTCAAGATTTGGTAATGGAATTTTTGATTGTTATCCATTGAGATAATTATCCCATCTTCTGTCAGCACCCTTTTTTATTTTTAGCTTCCTAAGTGAAGAATTTCCTTGTTGTTTTCTGGTTTGTTAAATCTTGTTAAATAATAAAGTAGGTTTGCATATAGATGTGTAGCTAAAAAAAGGATGGAGAACTCAAAATAAAGGTTCAGAGGGAGAACAGGCTGAGTGAGTTCTCATTGAATATTTAAAAGGAAACTATCTTTAGCTGTCTATATTTAGCTGTTCAGTTTCCTTAAAAGCTTTTTTGGGTGTAAGTCTTTATTCTTACATGTTTAAACAGAGATAAAAAACTGCATAAAACAGAAATAAAAAAGCAGAAAGGGCTCTTATCAGCAAAGTTATAACAGACACAATATTATGAGTCTAAAATGAGACAAGATTATATTGTAGGTATGATTTTCTATATTTATTTTCATTTTGCATAGGAAGCTATGTTCACATTTCTATGGCAAGCTCTGAACTTGTGATGTTGCAGTGAGTATTTTGGATTCTTGCAATGAGCAGATACCATTTCTGTATCATGAAAAAGAAGTCAATGATTACAAATATTTCAGCTGAGATAGTAAACTGAGATCCTTCTTTCTAGTCCTTAGAAACTATCCAGGTAGGACTTACACTAATAAAAATTCCAACAGCTATGGCACCTTTGTTTATTGCATTGCACCTGCCAGAATTGCTTGGTGCATCACAGCAGGTATGAACCGAGAGTAATTGAGTCATACCCATCAAACATTGAACAGAAGCTTCTAAAAAAATTCAACTCCACTACACATGGAGGAAAAGCCTAGATAAGTGTGCAAGATTACAGTTATCAAATCTAGGCTCAGGTGTATCAAAATAATATCCTCAATAATCACTTTAGGAGGGGCATTCAGGACATTGGGTTAGTTCAACTTGTTGAGTTGAGTCAGTGGAGTTAGTTGCATCACTTTAACAGAGAACAGAATTTGGTCCTAATTTCCCAGCCTGTTCTAAGCATAAGCTGCCATATTTGCCAATGCATGCATTGCACTGGTGATGTATAGCTTTGTATATTGTACAGTACCTTGTTCAGTGCTGATAGGAGGAAATGTGCACTTTCTAACCCCATTCTAATGTTACTAAATACATAAGTGCAACAAAGCCATGTATTATTTAATTAACTAACCAAAATACATTGACAAATGTTAAGACTGTGTGACAGAAGGTATTAAAAAGAAGGAAGTTTCTTTATGAGATGAAGGCTATGTCTACACTTACCATTTAGAGCGCAAAAAGTCCCTTTTTTGCAGTAAAAGCACGGAAGCATCTACACTGGTTAATGACTTTTTGCGGCGAAACTCTGAAGTTTCGCCGCAAAAAGAAAATCACCTTCATGAGAGGCATATAGCTCTTACCGCTGTTCGAGCTGTGCTGTTGTGAAAGCGAAGACACGTTCTACCAGCATAAACTCCTTTTGGCCTCTGAAGGATATTCCACAGTTCCAAAAGTGACCACTCTGGCCAGCATCTCGGCTGCTCTTACGCAAGGTAAACGGATATCTGCCCTTCCCCCTGTAGGCCCTGGGAAGTTTGAAACTCCCTTTCCCTTTGCTTGTAGATATGGCAAGGAAAGCACCCAGACATCAGGGGGTTTAAAAAAAAAATGCCACAAACGAAACAAGGAAGTAATAGGGCTGCTGGGACATGAAGCAGGGCAGCACGGGGCACTGAGCAGGGACCCAGAATGCTTTCCACTCACCCCCCTTCTCGCAAGCCCTATCGAGAGAGCTGCACTGTGGGATAGCTGCCCTACAGCACTGCTCTCATCGGCGATGGAAGTGCTGCTCGTGTAACTACTCTCTGCCGCCTGAGGAATTGAGTGAGTACACAAACCAGCGCTTTACTTTCACCGGTGCCTTATCACCGGTGAAACTTACAGCGCAAAAACTCTACAAGTGTAGACATACCCTAAGGCTGGAACGTCATTGTTTAAAAAACCACCTCCCCGGAGGACAAAAGTTTTACCAGTGAAAAGCGCCAGTCTGAACAGCACTTTGTCAGCAGGAGAGCCCTCTTGCCGACAAAGCTGCTGCTTGTTGGGGGTGCTCCTGCCAACAAAGCTTCTGCCGCTTGTTGCGGGTGGGAGGTTTTTGTCGTCAGGAGAGTTCTCTCCTAATGACAAACAACGGCTACGTTGCGTGCCTTGGCTGTAATGGCACAGCCCTGTCGCTAAAAGCTGGGTAGTGTAGACAGAGCCTGACTTCAAATGACCGAAGCACAATGGGGTGCATTATGGAAATAGCTAAGGAGTCACCCCATTAGGGCTAGGTACAGAAGGTCAATTAGCTTCTGTCACATCTTGAATGTTCTTTGGAGTATATTCATTGCTCCATAAATTTCTTTTAAGTAGAGTAAAAAATCCCCTTGGGTAGGAAGAAACAGAACTCTATATGAGCTTCTCCCATCAGTGTAAATACTTCACCTCCCCGAGAGGCAGGAGCAGTGCAGTGAAGCATTCCCAACGACAGATCGCTGTCTACACCAGGCATTAGGTCGATATAACTGCGTGGTTATATTGACATATGTTTGTAGAGTATACCAGGGCTCAGGGACTGATTCTGTTCCCACCAAAGTCTAAGGAAGTTTTATCATTCACTCTAATGGAGGAAGGATTATATTGGGAAAAGATATAATCACAAGCGTTAATGCATATTTCACATTTCCCCAAATAATAGTGCAGTTCTAATCCCCTATAATGAGCTCTAAAATAAGGAGGAGTCCATTGGCACCTTAAAGACTAACAGATTTCTTTGGGCATAAGATTTCATGGGTAAAAAACCCCACTTTTTCAGATGCATGGAGTGAAAATTACAGATATAGGAATAGATATACTGGCACATGAAGAGAAGGGGGAGTTACCTTACAAGTGGAGAACCAGTGTTGACAAGGCCAATTCAGTCAGGCTGGATGCGGTCCACCCGCAATAATTGATGAGGAGGTGTCAATACCATGAGAGGGAAAATTGCTTTTGTAGTGAGCCAGCCACTCCCAGCCCCTATTCAAGCGCAAATTAATGGTGTTAAGTTTGCAAATGAATTGTAGCTCTGCAGTTTCTCTTTGAAGTCTGTTTTTGAAGTTTTTGTGTTGAAGAATGGCTACTTTTAAATCTGTTATTGACTGTCCAGGGAGAGTGAAGTGTTCTCCTACTGGCTTTTGTATGTTACCATTCCTGATGTCTGATTTGTATCCATTTATTCTTTTATGTAGAGACTGTCTGGTTTGACCAATGTACATGTGTGACGGTGTTGCCCGTGGGAGCCAGCTGAGGTCACTCTATTAGGGTGAACTGCAAACAAAATGGGGCAGACAAATCCCAAAAGCTGGTGGATATTCCAATACTTAGATTTACCAAGCCAGTACAAAACAGCTCCTGTAGTACCTCACTGGTTACTCAGAAGTCCAAACAACGCAGTTCCCTTAAAGTAACCCAGCCTCAGGCCTCCATCCAGACACACATGTCATGTATGATGATGATTACTGAAAATCTTATCTCATCATATAAAATAAAAGGTTCTTTCAATCCCAAAGGATCAGCCACACACCCAGGTCTAATTACAACTTAGATCTTACCCAAAATACACGCTTATAGTCAATTCTTGTTAACTAAACTAAAATTTCTTAAAAAAGAAAAGAGAGAGTGTTGGTTAAAAGATCAGTATACCTACAGACTTGAATTCAGTTCTTGAGGTTCAGATACATAGCAGAGATGAGCTTGTAGTTGCCAAAAGTCTTTTTGGAAATAGTCCATCGGTTATAGTCCAGTGTCCATATTCAGGGTGACTCCAGTCAATGACTGCGGTTCTCAATCCTTATGGCTCAAGGTTTCCCCCTCTTGAAATCCAAAGCAGATCTGAGATGAAGAAGGATCGTGTCCCAAGGTTTTTATACATTTCCAGCAGCCTTTTGGCCTGAGAAAACAATAGGCTTCACTTTCCTTCTCCCAAACATCATGGCAATTAGCACAAGGTAATTTATCCATTAAACAGTTCAGATACAGGTTACCAAAACCTTCAAAGAGACATATAGACAATAATACTATTTCACTCAAGTGTCTTCCTAAATGTTAATATTCCTTTTTTGATCTTTGAATCAAAGCTATAGCAATAGACAAGAATTGTTTGCTTACATCAAAAGACCTGAACAAACATCTCTAACAATGCAGACTTGCATTTCAAAGCTCTATTCATTTACATATCGTCCTAACCAGTCTTTAAAGTTCGGCCCTGGGTCAGGTCAGTCTGGGAGTTAATTAACTCTTTCTGGCCCTGTCACCTTCAATGAGATATTATATTACACTCATAAGGTCACAACATGGCAGAGGGGCATTGCTGGCACATGGTGGCATATATCACATTAGTAGATGTGAAGGTGAATGAGCCCCTGATGGTGTGGCTATGCGGTTGGGTCCTCTGATGGTGTAGCTAGAGTAGATATGGGGAGAGAGTAGGCAACAAGGTTTGTTACAGGGAGCTGTCATGAGCTGTCGCTAGTCATATTGTATAAAGACAAGACACTCCAAATTCATATACCAGCTATCAATGAGGCTCTGATGGAACTATCCACATTGTTGTAACTACAATATCCTAGCCAACTGGCATTCTTTTAATTTTTGAAAAGACCTAATGAATACACTACCGTGGTGACCGATAGATTAATACATGTGCATTTGTGAAATTGTACATCATGATGTGATGCGGCATGAAAGTATTGATAGTGTACCCAAGACCAACTTTTTTTTTTTAAAAACTTCTAATTAAAAAAAACAACTCCTGAGTAGAGAGTTTCCCAAACTTTATGAAATAAATTACAATACATATTGGATTGAAAGTCATATTCTACCTTCCCCACTGCAAAACGTTGATTGCAGATACGTTACTTTTCTATGCCCTTACTCAGCAAGCTACTTAAGCACGTGCCTAATTTCAAGCTAATAACTGTTGCCTTGAGAGTCAGTGACACTACTCACATGCTGAAAATTAGAGACATGCTTAAGTACCTTGTTAAATCAACACCATGAAAAACTGCATTCTTCCCAAAATACCTTTATTAAACAGTTCTGTTGTATCACATCTTTGAATCTAGGGTTCTTGTAAGGGAGAGCTAAGGAGTCAAGTTATACAACTGCTGCAATGCTTTTGACATTACCATATTTGTCATTGCAATTACTTGATTTGCTTGCTTTAGGAGGAGTACTGCTTTCTTACACAGATTTTATAGACTGTCATTTATTAGCTAACATGCTATTCCTAAGCCAGGTGTCTGAAACATAAATTGTAGCCTTGACACATTCAAGTTTTGACTGGTACTCTGTATATGTAGTTCAGGTTAAACATTTTGTTCTGACATTTGTTAAAATAGTAAGGGGCAAAGCAAGAATCTAGCTGCTAGGATGAGTATTGGGCAGGGACATGTTGGGTGATAAACACCCCCATCCCCTCACCCGGTGTGTGCCTAGTTGTTTTGGAAAGGTTACTGCAGCTCAGTGTCTGAAGTAGATTCCGCAGACCCTTATACAAGCTTCTCACAGGGAAGAAGGTCCATATAGTAGTAAAAAGAAAAGGAGTACTTGTGCCACCTTAGAGACTAACCAATTTATTTGAGCATAAGCTTTCGTGAGCTACAGCTCACTTCATCGGATGCATACTGTGGAAAGTGTAGATCTTTTTATATACTTTCAGCCTCCAACTAAAACCCCTCCAACGCATTATTAAGGATCTACAACCTATCCTGAAGGATGACCCAACACTCTCACAAATCTTGGGAGACAGGCCAATCCTTGCCTACAGACAGCCCCCCAACCTGAAGCAAATACTCACCAGCAACCACATACCACACAACAGAACCACTAACCCAGGAACCTATCCTTGCAACAAAGCCCGTTGCCAACTGTGCCCACATATCTATTCAGGGGACACCATCACAGGGCCTAATAACATCAGCCACACTATCAGAGGCTCATTCACCTGCACATCCACCAATGTGATATATGCCATCATGTGCCAGCAATGCCCCTCTGCCGTGTACATTGGTCAAACTGGACAGTCTCTACGTAAAAGAATAAATGGACACAAATCAGATGTCAAGAAATATAACATTCATAAATCAGTCGGAGAGCACTTCAATCTCTCTGGTCACGCGATTACAGACATGAAAGTTGCTATATTACAACAAAAAAACTTCAAATCCAGACTCCAGCGAGAAACTGTTGAATTGGAATTCATTTGCAAATTGGATACAATTAACTTAGGCTTGAATAGAGACTTGGAGTGGCTAAGTCATTATGCAAGGTAGCCTGTTTCCTCTTGTTTTTTCCTACCCCCCCCCCCCAGACGTTCTTGTTAAACCCTGGATTTGTGCTGGAAATGGCCCACCTTGATTATCATACACATTGTAAGGAGAGTGGTCACTTTAGATAAGCTATTACCAGCAGGAGAGTGGGTTTGTGTGTGGGTGGGGGGGTGGGGGGGTGAGAAAACCTGGATTTGTGCTGGAAATGGCCCAACTTGATTATCACACACATTGTAAGGAGAGTGATCACTTTAGATAAGCTATTACCAGCAGGAGAGTGGGGTGGGAGGAGGTATTTTTTCATGCTTTGTGTGTATATAAAAAGATCTTCTACACTTTCCACAGTATGCATCCGATGAAGTGAGCTGTAGCTCACGAAAGCTTATGCTCAAATAAATTGGTTAGTCTCTAAGGTGCCACAAGTACTCCTTTTCTTTTTGCGAATACAGACTAACACGGCTGTTACTCTGAAACCTGTCATATAGTAGTAGATCATCTACTCCTCCTTCCATTGGCCCAGCCAGGCAACCTCCTGTCTCCCCTCTCCACTTATGCACTGATGAGCAGGGAGCTGTTCTCGAGAGGGACTAAATCCCTGTTTGCATCGCCTCCCTCTCCCTCCCATGCACACAATTAGTTTTCCACCCTCTTTGCACATCAGCAATGTTCCATTGCCAAAGTGCCCTCTGTAAAGTTACCGACACAAACAACTCCTACTAATTAATTTATTAAAACAGCTCTATTTAGTTATCTAGGGATGCCAACTGCCTTGCAGGTAGACAAAGAGGCAGCTGCAGGCCACTACACCAACTCCCCTCAGTAACAGCAGAGCTGAGCGCTCCTATCTAAGGCATCATGAACTTTTTTTTCTGAGGGGAGAAATAAGGACTGTTTCTTTCTGCTCCTCCCCACCTCTTTCAGGGACTCAGGGCAGTAAGAGGAACTAGGAGGCAAAAGGAGAAAAAGGATTTGAATGGAGAGATGAGGGAATTCAGAGGGAAGGCAGATAGGAGAGGAGGAGCTGTGGGGAAAGATAGAGAGGAGTGAGGAGATAGAATAAGTCCAAGCGTGAAGGAAAGGGATAAAGAAATGAAAGGGGAATGGGTTGGGGGGAGCAAGAGTAAACGCACACCACTCCTAGTCAGTTGATTTTTAATGTAACATTATTTTGTATTTCCCTGGTGGGTGTCCTACATAGCTGCGTTTAGGAGAAAGCAGTGGGGTGGCTATTTTAAGAACTCATGTTTAATTAACTTTGCTGGCTGTCTACCCTGGAACCTGTTGTTAAATGTTGGGATTGCTTTGATGGCTAATTATGCTTATATTACTTCTGATTTGTGTGGGGGGCTGTGGGAGGGATATTGTGTTGCTCTTTTTTTTTTTTTAATTTTTTCCTTCCCTGGGATAAATACCATGGACAAATTCAACCCATAAACCCCATGTGACACCAATGACTTGAATGTAGCTGCACGGAGAGCTAAATCTGGTCCTCCATGTTATTGGGCTGAGTTTTATACAACGGGTCAAATTCTGCTGTCAGTTACATGGCTGTAACTCCACATAGCAATCTCGGTAACTGTATGATTGGTATTATCTTTACCATCACCCTTTCTACCCCGCCCCCGTTGTCTGTTAACTTTTGTCATGCTGCGAATTAGATTGTAAGGTCTCAGGAAAAGAGGCCATTTCTTCCTATTTTTTGTACAGCACCTAGCACGCGTGGGGGGGGGCACGATCCTGGCGGGGCTCTATGACAATACAAATATAATAATAATGTTCAGGGGTCTCTCTCTATCTGTCATACCCTGCTTTTTCCTTTTGCTTTCTTTTAGTCTGTGGCCCCACCCTCATTTCCTTTCCCTCCCTTTGCTTGGACTTTACTATAGGCTTATCTCCTTACACTTCACTTTTCTGCAGTGGTCCAGTGCAGCAGTGTGTGGCACTAAGTAGTATTGTTATTCTAAGCAGTTGCATACAGTTTCTACAATTGTGATAACAACACTAGTGTTTTGAAACATCTAGGCAAAGAAATAGCACTGGAGCACAGGCTGGTCTGTAGGAATTTTTTGTAAATGGATGATAGAAATGAAAGGTGGAAATGATCAATATAAATCCATTTTGTGAAAGTGGATAAGTTACTCAGGTAAATCCATTCAGTTTCTGATGCATTTCTCTCTCAGGAGGAGGGGCTAGTGGACATTTGAAGAGGACAAACGGTGGTACCTCCTAACCACTCTTTGCCCAGGGATCCATAAAGAATTCCCATCCTGGCAGATGCCCTGAGAGCCAAAACCAGTACCACAGAACTCAGGCAATCTGCCTGCATGCCATGGTGTTTGCTTTGGACTCCAGTCCCAACCCCCATGACAACATGGCTCATACACAAGCTGTGCTGCTGCTGGGGCTTCTCTGTGGTTCACCCTATCCCTCAATCCCCAGTGAGGGGGTGGGTGTGGAAGCCACAGAATGCATCAACAGCATTAATCCTGAACACACTATTGGATTGGTGCCAGACACTCCACAGGTTTAGCCAGTGATAATGCTGCGTAAGGATTAGGTCCTTTGATCCAAGAGTGAGATGTATATGTGCCTTCACCCTCTCAGGGGGACAGCAGTTAATACGGCTTCCCACACTGTTTTTACTGGCCTCATTTGGCTTATTATTTGAGCTTGTTCGATCTCTTCCGTACCATGCATCAAAGGAGATCATATGACCTTGGGAGAGGGATAAAACTTAGGAACGCCTTGGTAATGTAGGATTTTTACACTTTATTGACAAACCTGAAACGTCTGTTAATCTGTACAGCTGTGAGATTCTCTACCCATTTTATAAAATGAATGGTTCAGATTATCATTGTGATACGATAAATTATATTGATTTTGATTATCATAGAAGATACTAAGTTTTATTTAGCATACAGTACTTCAAATATTTGTAAAATAATGATTAAATAGTAATCAGTTTTTTTCAATGGTTATTGCAGGTATGCAAACAATGGTAATGGATTGTTAGCCAATCTCAATTGTTGGCATAGGAAGATTTTAGAAATGTACTTGTTTAGTTAATTAGTGTGACTTTCTTCAATAGCTTCCAACGCATTAAAAATCTATTGATTTATATACCTCAGTTTTAATTTAATGCAACAGATTTTCCACCCCAGAATTAAAAAGCTAGAGAATATTTCTTATATGGATTTGATGCTGCTTTTTTAAGCAAAAAAACCTTGTACACCAACATCAAGCCACGTCTATTGGACGATCAAGCCAAAATATTTGTTATGGCATGATAAATTTTTAAAAACAGAATGATTATGTGCACGGAGGTTTTGTTTATTTTCAGTAGCCCAGATAACCTACCCTTTTCTCCTTCAAATCCTTCTTGAAAATGCATTTGTACAAAGCCTATAAAGCTGACCACTGCTAGATACTTAAACCCTTCCAAAATCATTTGGTACACTACGTAGTATTTGGGTGTGATCTGTTTTGTCTACAAGTGAAGTAGACTGTAAGCTACTTAGGATAGATAGTGTCTTATTTTTTATGTAAAGCATCAACTGCATTATATTGTTGCCCCATAAATACATTCAAAATAATAATAATAGCCTACGTTGTGTTTGACTAATGCGTTGTATGTCAACTAAGGCATGGAAAAGGTTAAGTAAGCAAGCATTTATTTACATTTGGTTTTTGCCCAGGTTCCCAATTGGGTTTTTCCATGTTCTCCCAACTCCAGTACGGCTTGATCATTTTCACCAAGTGAGGTCTGTGTTAGAAGAACAATACAGACATCAGAATGAGAAGTGTCCTTACGCATGTGTTACCCAGGAATGTAAAATTGGGTGACAGTTTTCGGTTCTCTGCAGCCCACAAGAACCTAGAATACTAGTATAATAGCAGGTTTCAGAGTAGCAGCCGTGTTAGTCTGTATCCGCAAAAAGAAAAGGAGGACTTGTGGCAGCTTAGAGACTAACACATTTATTTGAGCATAAGCTTTCGTGAGTTACATCCGATGAAGTGAGCTGTAGCTCACATAAGCTTATGCTCAAATAAATTTGTTAGTCTCTAAGGTGCCACAAGTCCTCCTTTTCTTTTTACTAGTATAATAGGAACTCTGTTTATACAGGTTTTAGTATTTAGAGTAGAGCTGGTCAAAAAATTTTGAATTTTGTAAATTTTTATGAAAAATAGGAAGAAATTTTTGCAAAACTGTTTGCAGAAATCTTCCCTGTTCACTAGCTCTAATTCAGAGATGCTGTCCTCATGATCAGCATTTCATATGTGTTTTTCTGTACAAGTCAAAGGGAGCTGCTGGCTGCTCAGCACTTTTGGAAATTGGGCAACTTATTTAAGAACCTAAATATGGACCATTGAACATAACTTTAGGCACCATTGTTGTAAACGTTATCCTTTATTTGCAAACTTGTTTTATTAGTCACTCTTCTTCATATGCACAACCTATTTGGCCAAGGCCAATCTGGAACTGATCCCTAATATTTTATTCCCTGTATTGTGGGAGTCCCTATTGTTGCTCTCCTCCAACCACTCTAATTTGCATATAATATCCTTGGCTAGAGGATGAGCAGGCATTTCAAATCAATTTGTTGCTGTTGCTTCTTTGGAAGATTGTGTATGATAACTCTGTTGTGCAGTATACAATTAAGTATAATCTAATCACAGTATTATGATCTTTCCTATATGCAACACTAGCTATGTATCTATTCTTTCTCATCTCTCACGTATAGTATATTGTTTCTGCTCACCTGGGGTCCAGTCCTGAGCACCCTGAGTTCCCATTGACTTCAATAGGAGCTGAAGAGACTCAGCTCTTTCCAGAATCTGAGCTGTACTGTGGTATTCAAAATATTTGCCTTACTAGACTTGTTATAAATGAGTGGAAGTGTAAATATTTAATACTGTCTACTGAGTGCTAACAAGCTTCCTGCCTGACATTATGGATGTGTCAAATTCTATGGTTGTAATAATTACACATTAGGCTTGGTTAGCCGTCACTAGGTGATATTTCTATGACAAGAGGACATGTGCCTGAAAGGTCAAGGATCACAATACTGGATTTTTCATGCCCTTCTGAACATTGTTTCTATTATGAGAAATTGTATAACAATTATAACAATGAAGCCCTAATGTAATATGAGGCCTCTTTTCAGATTAAAAAGAAAATTAGAGAGAGATGTTTTCATGCACGTGTTTGATGCTGAAATATACACACTGGGCTTAAAGCCATTCACATCCTCTTGCATGACCACCTGCGGTACCAGATTTAATTTGTTAATCAGGAGTAAACCCCAAAGGCCTCCGTCACGCAATTAAAATTGAATATGCACGTGGAATTTTTGATGCAAGCCAGGTTTAGAAATAGAGTCTTGATTTTAAAAATAGGCATTTCACATCTAAGGGAGCTGATATTATGATCTGTAAAATGAATGAAGTTCCCAAGAGTAACTGGAGTTTATACAATATTTATTTCTGCATTTCTTTTCAATGGTTTTTTACCATTTTGATGCAGAGTTGTGTAGACCATTAGTTTCTTAATCCTCTAGGACCTCTGCTTCAGTGAAACTGGGGACTGTCTGTGCAAACAATCTAAGCAAACTTATTTGGCTTTGAAATGGTGGCTGAGAAGTAACCCTGAAGGGAAGAAATGGTAATTGACTCAACTTGCAGGCTATTCCTCTCCATATAATACTTTTGGGGCACTTTAACCCTTGTGGAATTCCAAATGAGATACTTAGCTACTTAGATGTAGCAGTTTTCACATTCTGCATTGCCACCAGGAAGATACTGGACTGGAGCTGATCCTGCTTTCCTTGAACACCCTATATCAACTAATTGTTTGTGGGGGGATATCAGTGGGCACATGGAATGCAGGATCATCCCCCTACTGTGTAGGAAATAACTATATCAGAGACTGTAGCTGATTTCTAACAGCCCATCATAGTTGTACCAAGTAACAAACATATTGATACCTTGAAAGTAAATGGAGCATTTTGTAAATTACTTGTTTACAGGACCAGGAATGCAAAGAAGACTAGGTTAGTTAACTAGCACTGGACACTTAGAAAACCACTGGAGAGCAGTTATTAATTAACACATTTTAAAATTGAAGGAACATTTAGGGCATCCCTTGTCACACAGTATAAAGATAGCCTGTTCATGATTGCTCTAATCCTTTTGAATGCCGTTATGTGCAAACCAAAAGGGGACACTGACCTCACAAAACAGTGTGGTCACAGGGAAAATGGCAGCATGATATGCTTCCTAAGACTATGCACCATTCTATTTTACAAAACAAAAATGGCATCCAAAGGAAAGTAGCTCATGGCCTGTTCTGCAAAAGTAAAGGTGAATTCACTTTGTATTGTTTTTAGCTTTCTAGTCTTGTTTTCCATACAATCTGGACCAGTACTTTCTGGTTTCCCTGTGACGTACTGTAATCTGGAACTGTGGTCACTCCTAGCATTGTGTTGCTCTGGAGTAGGATTGCTAGTTTATTAAAGTGTTGCTAGTTTTTTACAGAATATCAGCGTGTTTGTATTTTTGGTTTTATGACTATGGAGCCCAATGTTTGACTCTTTCCCTTCTTTGCTGCACACGTGTTCGGTGAGCATAATGTTGAATTAGTTGTTTATGTCTATCTAATAATGCACAACTTTGGGTTTATCTTTTGAGCCTGTGCATTTTATAGCACTAAATGAGAAAATATCTAGACTAAAGGGAAAATATAGTTTTATGATTAAAATGATAAAATACAATGAGAGACCCCTGGACATAACCCGTAGAAATTTTAGCAGTTACCAGAAATCTTATAAGATGTCACTAGAAGAATTCAAGGTGCTTTACTATGAAGATATGCTGATAAGAGTACCAAGTCCTAAGAATCCTGGCAGTGAAGCATTTTAAACAAGTTATACCTCTAGAGAATTTGACCTACATTTATAGAAAAAAAAATCCCAATAATTAAGCCTAGCCTATAATTAGTTACATCAAGATCAGAAGCTAGTGCTTCGACATTCACATCTGGGCATATTTGAGAGGTGATAAAAAAGCAGTTAGGAATTGCATAGACATTCTAATCAGAAACTATATTTGACTTCATAATTGACCCTAGATTGTAAATGTTACATACCACTATCATTAGGGAGTGGGGAATTAATAAGTAAGCACTAAGGGCCTGCTGCAGCTCTTATTAAAGTCAATTGAAAGACTCCCATCGACTTCAGTGGCCATAGGATCAGGTCCTGCCTCAAAATAAACACTTATGGTAAAAAAGGAAAGGTTGAAAAAATGTCTCAAAGTTAGAAAAATGTAAAAACATGCTTGGGTCCCATCAGACCTAGGTGAATATGAGATGTGAACAGTCCATTAAAAGAAAGAGAACGCATTATTTACCTGAATGCAGTACAGTCTGTATTTGTGGCTCCTGGATACCCAGTAAACAACAGATGGGTATGGGAGGTCCCTAAGCAAGAAGCTAGAAGAAGGTTACAGATAATATGTTAAACATGCATACACATCATACAGGTTTAGAAGATATTGGGAATGGAGTCTTGTATCTTGTTAGAGCTGGAGCCTCTAGCTATTAATACCATACAAATACTAAATATGTCATTAAATTATGTTAATGATGCAAACTGGTCTTTTTTCAGGAAAATATTTTTTTCCTAAACCCCAATGTAAGCATAGGGGTTTAGGTGTAAAGAAGATTGAAAGGGAGAAGATCAATTACAGGTGTTTAATAACTTTTTAGGGGGGAATGCAGATGTTTGATTTGATCTATCTATTTAGGTGGAAAATATTTTCCCTCTTTCTAGCACAGAATAATTTGTGGCTGTTGACAAAGTGTGAACGTTCTGCTGTTCTATACATGTAAAATAATTACTTGCCTGTTTTTCTTTTCTTCTTCATTGAGATGATTCTAGATTTTTTGTTTCTATTCATATTTAAGTTATTGCTGCTTTGCTTGTGCTGGTTATTTGTTTGCTTGTTTCTCATAGCCAAATTTCATAGGGGCCAAAAGTGGTCCCTGAAAGTCAGAAACCAGATTGCTGTGTTCACTAAGGATTAACAACATGGCTAGACCATGAAGCCACCTGAAAATAAATTTAGTAATAAAATAATTTTATTCTTTGGGTGAAGAATAAAAAGTTAGCACAAGAAAGTGAAGAGTAGAAACAGCAAACTAAAAAATGTTAGTCTAAATAAATGTGTTGAAAAATAATAGCAATCCCTTATCACTGTTGCCACTAAAATAAGATCTCCAGTCCTCCCACTCTACTACTCAATTAAAGTTTTTCCATAATCCCAAAATCTTAAATAGGACTCACCAACCTTATAAAATTTAGTTATTTTGCATCATAGATCTAAAACTTCCAAAATTTCTTATTCTTACCACTCCTTCCAGCAGAGAGAAAGTCAACTCTGCCCCTGCCAATACCTGCCTCTTGACATTTAGGGAGCTCAGGTCTCCAGGCCAAAGTCTGCTCTCAGTTGTGTCAGCAAAACTGAGGGCAGAATTTGGGCTTCTTTCCCCTGGTAATGTGGCTGCATGGTGCTGAGTTCCCTGAACGTTAAGTCTGAGGTTTGGCATTGGCCATTTCTTCCTTTATTGGTTCTAGTCATATTGGGCTAGATTCCATTCCAGTCACAGGCAAAAATCTGATTACCTTCAGTGCTAAAGGATCAAGCCCAAATACAGAGTCTATGGGATCATTACGAGCATACAAAATACAATGTGTTACACAGATATCAATTACTGCCAGTACAACAGCCTGTGGATCTTCTGTGCTGCTTCTCCATCTATTTTGGCAATGGCATCATGAAAATTAATAGTATGAGTCTTTCCTACAACTTCCCTGTGTCACATTTATTCCATTCATTTTATGCGGTGTTTCCCTTTGGGGAAAGTGGAATTGTGTGGATCATTTGTTTTCTTTTGTAAAAATTGTAAGATGGCAGAATGGTCTGATATGGAACATGTACTGTGCATGAGCAGTCACACAGGTTTCTTCCGCATTCACAGCAATGCCAATATTTTTTGGAGCATTTCTTTGGACTGTATCTAAAAGCAGAGCCTACTGACTCTAGTCAGACCAGCTCAGCTTTCTCCACACTTCTTTACAAGTTTAAAGAACATTATTAAGGTTGCAAAGTCAAGCCCTCAAAAGTTAGGAAATACCAGAATTCAGACTGCATGTGAAACCTTAATTCACTCCCCTTGTGTGTATGCATTGCAATACAGTCTTTAATTACATGATGGCGTACTATTTTTTCCACAGAACCCCCTGCTCATTCAGTGCACAGAATGGAAGGTGCTCAATTAATGAACAGCTGTTTAATATTTTGTTTTCTCAGCATTTGTTCGAAGTGTAGCCACAGGGCTTATTTACTGCACAGCGTTCTCTCCCCTCCCACCAGCCTCCTTGCCCAGACTCCCCTCTGGCTTCTGCCCCCATGAAGTCTAGCTCTTGTGAATTCTGGATTCAAATCAGCACAAGTTGACAAGCTCCTTGCTCTCAGGTCTGGTGCCAGACCTCAGCCCAGCCTACAGGAGACCAGAGCTGCAGTTATAGGCAGAATTCTGCTCAGCCCCTGGATCCTGCCCAGTGTGGACAGAATCTTTTGGGGATTTAACGACTAAAAATCTACGCATGTTCTACTGAGCCCATGCAAACTGATTTTTCAAGAGCCTGTAATTTGGGCAAATTTGGACTGATTTTCACAAGGAAAGCAAAAAGCAAATCCTTGACACAGAAGTCCCCCCTGCTGCCAAATGTCAAGCCCCAGCTCTAAAGTCCGGGGATGCTAGCACATTTTTTTCATAGAAAAGATCAAAGTTTTTCAATATGGGCAAACCAGTTATTTTTCCCTCGTCTTGTTCTTGGAAGTGGCTGAACCATTGTGGCTGAAAGTTTTTTGGGAAAAAAAATCACCCTGCAGAAGAAACCAGCGTGGAAAATTTCAGCCCAAATAGTTAAAATTTGGCAAAGCTATGGGGAAATGAAACAGAGCCTTATAATAGGAAGTGACTCAGCCCCACCTGTAATTTATATAGTGTAGAATTTACACATTTACAGCATTCTGCAAACAATCTTCCAGTGGGTCATGGACAGATTTTGTGAGCAAAGACCAACAGAGGGAATGGATTTTATATTTTCCTTCTGTTTCTATTCAAACTTCCTCCTTTCATGCTGCCGCTGAAATTAATAGGACCTCTGCCACAGGCTTCATCACAAGCAGACTCTAGGATGGCATTAGACCTTCAGTCAAAAAGAGGAAACAATTTCACAAATCAACAAGAGAAAGGCATCTAGAAAACTAGGTACAAAACTTATAAAAACCAGTATATCTTAATCTTTTAAATAAGGCCATTTATCCCAGCTTCTGTTAGTAGGAACAGTTAATGGGCATCATGTGCCTGCATTGAATAAAATTAAAATACAAAAAAATACATACTATTCTGAGCCAAATATTTCCATGTTTCTGCATCTTTGCATGTGTCTTGAGATTTAGTATTTCCCTATGAACACTTAAAGCATGGGATTAGCAGGAGAAAATGCTTTTTTCCATGTTTTAATTAATGTAATTATATTAAAAGAAGTGGAGCACAATGTTGAGAATTGCAGCAGTGCAAAGGGCTTGATACTGCATTGGTATTTTCATTTTAAAGCTGATTTTCAGTTATAATTTAACAGTATGGTGCTTGCTTACATGCTGAAAAACTTGAATAAAACATTGTCCCAAAAAATCTGCTTTTAGTAAGTTGGCTTTTTTAAAAAAAATATAGAAAGATAAGAGAGAATATGTTGGGTTGTTTTAAAAAATATCCTTGCCTCGTTGAAGTCAATAGCCAATACCCATTAACTTCCATGATGCCATGATTTCATCCCTTATAATCAATAATCTGTCCACAATTCTTTTATCTGAATTTTGGTTCCATGTTTTGCTTGTCATTGTTTTTAATTTGCACTGTGATTGTAGAGGTGTTGGTCCCAGAGAGACAAGATGGATGAAGTGATATGTTTTATTGGACCAACTTCTGTTCGTGAAAGAGACAAGCTTTCCAGCTTCTACAGGGCTTTTCTTTTTCATGCTTCCCTACATTGTATAATATTCTGGACAATGAACACCTATTATTGTAGGGACCTCTTGATACCAACTGCTAGCAGTGCATTAGGGTTACAGGGATCCCCTGGTCCGGAATTTACATTCTAGTTGACGAAAAAGTGTCAAGTAAGGTCTCTAATGAAAGCCTGTGTCATACTGGTCATCTCAATGTATGTACAGGTGATATTTAAAGAGTTGTGTATGTATGTACACAAATTATGTTCTTAAAGCATATAAGGTGACATGTTTTAGAATGGTTCCACCAGACAGGAAGTAAGAAATGTTTAGCTGTCTGGCTACATGAAAGTGAAGTATTGTAAGCTTTACAGTGGAGACACATTTACATACTGAGTCAAATGCTAATGCAGGGATGTGAAATCAATGAAAAAAGCACACAGGAAAAAATGAGCTGTGCAGAATGATATCCTGATCTCAAACTAAAACAATGGTTTGAGAGACTATATCTAGGAGGTGCAGAGGAACCCCCAGTGATTACTTCAGTCTGTGAAGACAAGCTGCCAGTGGACTTGATCTCAAGAGCAAAGGTCTCAACTAAATTAGTTGAAAACACTGTGGAAAGGACTTGGGGTAAGCTGTTTTGTTAGTCTCTAGAAAACATGTTATGATTTTGTTTTATATGCAACCATTTGTTACCAATATTCTCACTCTCTATCACTTGAATTTCTGTTTGATAATAAACTTATTGTTTTCACTATATCTAAGCATTCTGTGTTAAGTAAAGTGGTGATCCCGAGTGGAATTTTACAACCTGGTGTACACTATTCCTTTGGGATTAGCAGAAGTAAGAGTTCTGTGAGTGCTCAATAGACCAGGGATTGAGCACTCTAGAGGAAAGATAGTCTCTATATGTGCAATAAGATCTCACATGTGACCTACAGTGTATGACGTAAATGTCTCATGAGAATAATAATCTTCGTGCTTGCAATATAGAGGCAAATAAACATGTAGATTGACTAGTGTTTTAAAAACGCATGAGGATAAACTAATTGAACATAAACTCATACATTTGTAAAATACTTGAAGGATTATGAGGTGCTCAGATGCTACAGTCTAAAATAGATTGATTCTGATTTACCTGCTTGATTGAGGGCCCTATCCAAAGCCCATTAAAAAGTCAGCAATACCTTTTCAGATTTCAGAGTAGCAGCCGTGTTACTCTGTATTTGCAAGAAGAAAAGGAGTACTTGTGGCACCTTAGAGGCTAACACATTTATTTGAGCATAAGCTTTCATGATGCATCCGATGAAGTGAGCTGTAGCTCACGAAAGCTTATGCTCAAATAAATTGGTTAGTCTCTAAGGTGCCACAAGTACTCCTTTTCTTTTAGTATCTTTTCAGCAAGTTCTCTTTGCTGCTGCATCTGCTGTGCTTACCTTTAGGTAGAGCAATCAGGAAGAAGGAGTAAGAGTACGTGGCATCAGTGTTCCATGCTGAAGATCTTTAAACTATCTTTGTCAGCCCTAGATGATTTTAAAAACAGGATGAAAAAATTGGGATTTGGGTTTTTTTTTTTTTAGGGTTTTAGAAACTCTTTCCTTGAAAAATACCAGAAGGATGTTGTCTCTAAATATTAATACAATTGCAGTATTGTAGCTGGAGTCTTTAAAATTTATTAAGGTAATATAACCCAATAAAGGCTTGAGATACAAACAGGAAAACAGATTTAAGTTTCAGAAGTAGAAAAGTTTGGGGATAATTTAAGGAAAAGCAATGGAGTTAAATGTGAAAAGAGAGTTTTAAATGGCACCATATTCATCGTCATATTATTTATGCTCATTTTTCAAGAGAGTCTGTTTTAATAAGACATGAATTCTGGATCTGTGTGATTAGGAGAAACCAAGTAAATGACATAATAAAAATAGAAGTTTTATGGTAACTAAACCCAATAAAACCTTTGTTTTAAAAGTACACCTTAGAATTGAACCATTTCCTCTTTAAAGAAAAATAAGTGTCTTATTTCTGATACATGAAAATAAAGTTTGGGGTTAATAGAAAGTAGAGTTTTCCTCTGAGACTGGCTGTTAAAAATCTGGAAACACACAAAGGAAGAAAGAACAAAAGAAAAAAGAGAAATAAATATTTTTTTTCATATTTATTTTGCAGGAAATATATTTGTTGTAAGCCTGGCCATTGCAGACTTGGTAGTGGCGATCTACCCATACCCACTGGTCCTGACATCTGTATTTCATAATGGATGGAATCTGGGCTACCTCCACTGCCAAATTAGTGGTTTCCTGATGGGCCTAAGTGTCATTGGATCAATATTCAACATTACAGGCATTGCTATTAATCGATATTGCTACATCTGCCACAGCCTCAAGTATGACAAGCTGTATAGTGACAAGAATTCTCTGTGCTACGTCATTCTCATCTGGATCCTGACATTTGTTGCTATTGTTCCTAATCTGTTTGTTGGATCTCTACAATATGATCCACGAATCTACTCTTGCACATTTGCACAATCTGTGAGCTCACCGTATACAATAGCAGTGGTGTTTTTCCATTTCATGCTTCCCATAGGCATAGTTACTTTCTGTTACTTGAGAATATGGATCCTTGTTATTCAGGTAAGGCGAAGGGTTAAACCTGACAACAAGCCCAGGCTGAAGCCACATGACTTTAGGAACTTCGTCACCATGTTTGTGGTATTTGTACTGTTTGCGATTTGCTGGGCTCCTTTGAATTTCATAGGCCTGGCTGTGGCTGTCGACCCAGACACAATAATCCCCAGGATTCCAGAGTGGTTGTTTGTATCCAGTTACTACATGGCATATTTCAACAGCTGCCTTAATGCTATCATATATGGACTTCTGAACCAGAATTTCAGACGAGAATACAAGAGAATTATTGTCACAATTTGTACAGCAAAGGTTTTCTTTCAGGATAGTTCTAATGATGCAGCGGATAGGATGAAAACCAAACCCTCACCACTGATTACAAACAACAATCAAGTGAAGGTAGACTCAGTGTGAAATTGGGATCCTCACCATTGCCAATCTACAACATTCAAACACTAGTTCTGTTTTATTAGCTACACAGTTGAAGTGCTGTACTGAAATACTAGTCCTATATGAAAGGTACTTGGACAATGTTCTGTGTACAGTATTTGTGAGCCAAAGTAACACAGCCTTGACATAAAGAGCCTCCTGTTGTACAATATGTCTTTCAAATAACGACTGACTTATATGCTTAAGGTATTACAGGGTTACAGAATTTTTTTAAATTTTCTGTTTAACATCGATAACTGAAGATGGATGGGAACTGAACTGCCATATTAACTGGCTGTTTGAAAAAGCATCAATCTGGACTCCCTAAATTGCAAGGCAGGTTATGGTACTGATCTTGACACCCTTAACAACTTCTGTTAAAGGAAAAATGGGAGCTATTTATTCCAGTGTGCGGGAACATGAAAAGAGGAGGGAAAATACTTGAAATGTTTCACTAAGAATCTCAGTCTATATATTTAAGTTCCTAGAGTAGTCATAACTTTGTGGCAAATAAGCCTTACCACTCCTTTCAGGTAACTACACAGCCCTTGTTTAGTTCTCCTCTTTAAAACTGTTTTTAGGAGGAAAAATATGCATGTCTGATTATCTCAAAAGCTACAAGGGCCTATAGAACAGCTTGGGGTATGCTGGGGGATGGCAGGGAGTACACATGGGTTCAGCAGGAACTCAAAGAACATGGGGGGGTTTTGAGGTATGGGAACTTCCAACTTCCCTAATGTCCAGGAGAAATACAATGGGAGAAGCTTGGAAGCCACCCAAAAGGAGAGAATGGGGCAGATATCCTCTGGAGATAGTAGAGAGAAGTGCCTGTTGCTCCTCTGTGACCTATGGGTGGCAGCGGGAATTGCCAGGCATGGACCAAGAAGCCAAATGCACTTATGAGGGCACCTGAGGGGAATGGGAGTTTGTTTTGGGGAGTGACAGGGCCTCCATGGGTTCTGACTGCTTAGCTGAACTCTCAACCACATGAAGCCTGGAGGATTGAGATAAGCATATCAGATTCACTTACTGCTTCCCAAAACGAGCCTGTGACCCTGTTCTAACCTCTAGAAGCCCTTAGAGCCCTGGCTGCTTCTCAAAATTGTCCAAAAAAGCTTTTTGAAATGTTGGTATCTAAACACCTCATCCATAGTTACCAGTGATGAAAATGGTATAAAAGCCTAGAGAGATTAACAGACCAGAATAATAGAGAAGAGAAAAGAGAAGGCACCACTACCCTGTGGTAGAGGGACAAAGGAATAGATGGTTCCCAGTATTGGACCAGCCACTCCCTATGTGGCCTACCCATAGATGTGTTCCATGCATGGGCAAGAGATGAAGAGGGTGGGGAAGGGAGGAAGTGCAGCTAGGCAGGCCTTGGCCTTCTACAGTGAATCTCCACTTACAGTGAACTCATTTGGTGATTTTTTTTTTTTACAAGAGTAGGTTTCAGCTTTTTCAGTTAATGGACTGAGATCCTTTCAAACACTATGCAAGGATTGTTCTCTCACTAACTCTCATTATCATTAAAAGGAGTGATCACTGAATTAGATCTGTAAGGGTTTCAGCTATCATAGCTTTCTAATCATTAGCCATCCTATCCTGGAATATATTTACTTCCCACAATCACTGATGCTTGAGTTTTTCCAAGACAGTTCCAGCCATCTCTACAAGACTAAAAGGTTTTAATAGTTTATCAGCATTTTATTATTATATGTTGAAATATATACTATATTGAAACTGGTCCATTAAAATAATTACATGATACACTAGAAAAAGATTTGGATTTCAACACGTTAGATGTCTTTGAAAACATTAAATACTCACTGTGTTCTATAATTCCTTCACTGTACACAGCCTTAAAAGTATCTCATGTCTTTTGGGCATATATTATTGTACACTTGACTTAATATAAATTATGAGCTAAACAGAACATTCATACATACTTGAAACCACACTAACATTTTGGCAACTGAACAGTTTCTTACCTTAAAAACAGGTGCCTCCTGTTGTCCTTCACTCACTTCAGGCTTGTAATGAACCTAACTAACTAATGATGAAACAATGTCCAGATGAACAGGCCAGTCAATGCATTATCAAGGTGTTTGACTCATCTTTGTTTACATTCAGATCTGTGTGGGCAGTCAAAACCGCTCTGTAAATAACCAGTTCTCTTCTATTGTGGTATCATCATGTGATATGATTAACAGTATAAAGTACATCACAGCTTCCTTCAGTGATTTCATCCTTAGAGGATGCTTAGCCGTGTACTGGCATTGCTTATAGTGTGTAGTTATAGCACAATAATGAGGGAGGCAAGACCACCCTATATGAGTCACATAAGAAATACACTATTTAAATTACTACAAAAAGTCTTGCCTTATTTAAAACAAATATTTTCACTTAAAACAATGTAATATTTTGTGGGGAATCTGATAAAGTAGTTTCAGTAGCCTAATCATCAGTGAATGTAGTATTGTCAAAGGTTTTTTTTCACTTGCCCGTTTCAAACTGGAAGCTTACATGTTTATCACTTCTACACACGTATAAGCCTTGAAACAGCCATTAGTGTGGGTTATCTGAGGACTTAAAATCCCTTTTAATTCACAAGTGCGAAAATATATTTTTGATTATAATAAAACTCATTTGCTAGACACAATAAATCATATATTATACCAAAGGTCTATATTTTGGTGAACAGGCCTGTAATTAAAATTGAGAACATTTTTCAGATCTGGTATTTTGAAGGATTTATATTAATATTAAAACTAGAGAAATTGTGTATGTTGGTGATGATATGAGCTGCTAAATAGAGCAATAATTGTAAAAAGACTAATCCCTTGCTCTTTTGGGGGGTATTGTTGCTTGTAGCTATTTGTTTGCCTCCAAATTAACACAGATGACCAGCTGGCTGGAACTTTTAGGAAATTATTTGCTGACCTCTTCAAATTTTTCTGCTTTTTTTTCGACCATTCCATAGTATGTTTTTAGGAGTGGTTTCCAAAGTCACTCCCAACCAACAGCACCTCCAAATGCAAAACAACTGCAAATTAAAACCAAAGTACTAGTGTTTAAGTTCCCTAGAACGATTTATGGCCTGATCCTGTGAGGTGCTTGCAACATGATGAACAGCCTTTGTTGGAAGTTGCTCAGCACCTCACAGAACTGGGCCATCTATAATCAACAAGTAATGCCTGGAGAACATAGGATGCTTCTTTCTCAGTAAAACTAGAACTAAGCTCCGGCAGTTGTGGGGTTTACCCAAACAAGTCTTGCAATTGAACTGTACAAATGGATGATCCCTAAGATATAAGTAAAGATATTTTTACCTTCAAAGTGATGAAATTCACCCCTGTGTAAAAGACCAGTATAGGACTGCTACACCACTTAATCCAATTAAACTGTATTTTGGAGGCTTAAGTGGTGCATAGGCCCTTTGAATAGGGGTGATTTTCACTCTTTAAGGACCCAGTCCTGCAATGTGTTACACATGGATAGACCTCTGCATTTGAACTTAGCCTCAGTGAAGCCAATGGACATCCAGGCATGAGCAGGGATACACCCAGGTGCAACACATTGTAGGATCAATGGCTAAATGCGTCTCAATTTTCCCTATGAAAATTCTTTTTTCTGTATGATCCTGGCTGTGCTAACAGTCAGTCTGTGTGTGTCATCACATCCTGAATAACACTATTGCTGTGTTTGGTACAGTCATTTTTTTGGTGGTGATTTTCAGTGCAAGCTTTATATAACACAAAAGTATAGCACTGTTTCCTTTTAACTAGCACAGAAAATATTAACACATTAATATTAGTTAGTGTTTATAGTATTTAAACAGTGATTGTTTGCAGCTATGTACATTAATTTTGAATAGTTTACTTATAGTGCTCATTGCAATATTTCTTTCGCTCCACTCTGCTACTAGTGTAACAACACGGAAAAACAGCAAAAAAATGTGTTATTTTGTATGGACATCAAAGCAACAACAAAGCTGTTATTTGTTTTTTCTTTATGTTTCAGAAGATTATCTTTCAATAATCCATAATAATCTATTCTATTCTAATCAGTCTGTGTAGAAACAAATAACCCATCCTGCTTAGATCAGTCTACACTGCACCTTTGGATTGCTTTTGAACTACTTTTGCAATGTTATTGTTGATTAGCTTCAAAAAGAATTATGACAGGTTTCAGAGTAACAGCCGTGTTAGTCTGTATTCGCAAAAAGAAAAGGAGTACTTGTGGCACCTTAGAGACTAACCAATTTATTTGAGCATGAGCTTTCGTGAGCTACAGCTCACTTCTGATGAAGTGAGCTGTAGCTCACGAAAGCTCATGCTCAAATAAATTGGTTAGTCTCTAAGGTGCCACAAGTACTCCTTTTTTTAAAAAGAATTATGACACAAAGGAATTCATTGGTCCATTGAAACTGCACAGCAAACAACATATACACAATATATGTTGCAGTCACAATGTAAAAAGCCTAGAACCATAGCCTTCAAAGTAGCTTGTTTCTAAACCAGTAGTAATGCAAAATAACAGATATTCTCTAATCCCTTTCCAATATGTGCACTTTCTTTCTGCTCATAATTAATAATTCCCAGCACTTTAAAAAGAATTAAGACTTGCTACTGTTTGCCATTTGCTGACTGAGGCTTTAGACTGGATATGTGCCAGCAAAGAAAAACTTGCTTGCCAATTCAGAACCTGTAGAAAAACACACTAGTCATGGCCTCACATGCCATGTAATATAGCTCAATTTTTTGCCTAATTTAAATGAGAACCCCATTTTGTGGTTCAGTTTTTTCAATTATAAGAAAAAAATCCTACCTTAATACTTTGCATGTTTCTGGGAAATTCTAATTATATAAAAAAGAATATAACTTGCCCACAGTACACACCTCTTAGATTCTATTCTAGAAGAAAGAAAGGAAAGGTGAAAGGAAGAGGCGCATATGTTAAAACTGATCTGGGATTACTTTAATACACATTGGCAATCCAAAACAGCCATATTACTGAATATTGACCATAATATTTATGATACATTATGTATAACATGCCTATAAACAAACTATGCCAATATATTAATATTAAAGATGAAAGACGAGCTCCTCAGCTAATGTAAATCAGCATAGCCCCACTGATTTATAACAGCTGAGGATCTGGCAATATTTACTTTCATACATGTACAGGACACCTATCATACCATTACACTAGCTACGTTTCTCTCTTCATTTTAAAAAAACCATCTCT
This sequence comes from Caretta caretta, assembly GCF_965140235.1. Lineage (NCBI taxonomy): Eukaryota > Metazoa > Chordata > Testudines > Cheloniidae > Caretta > Caretta caretta. Next base: position 92,789,274 of record NC_134209.1, on the reverse strand, counting down.
GTCAGCTATCCAGGTCTATACCAAGGTTGTGGAGGAATGTGAAATTGCCTGCGAAATCTCTGCAAAATAAACCTCATCCAATGGAGTTGTCTATGTGATTTATTTTTTAAATAAAGTAAATATATTAACTCAATGGCTTGATTAAACTTCTGTTATCTAGCCATGTTTCATTGTTGCTATGTTGGTGAAATCCTACAAGCTTTTGGCAGATATCCGGAAATTATCATCTCTATGTAACTCTATGGATGTATGAAAATAGACATGCCACACACACGTCCCCATATGGGTGCACAAGGATGGCATTTAATTACAAACATGTAGATGGGGTCCTGATCCTGAGAACTCTTACTCAGACTCTTACTCAGACAAGTATTCTCATGAAAATGGAGTAATCTCATTGACTTCAGCAAGAACTACTTGTTTAACTGCTTCAGGATCAAGCCCTAGAATAGTAACCTAAATTACTGCTTAGAAGCCATAAATTAGAAAGTATGACAGAACATTGAATACCTTGATGAAACGTTGGAGAATTTGTTCAAGGATGGACAAGAATCATATCAACATGATAATACTGCTAATGGTAAGCTTGATTTCCCCGCCCTCCCCAAATTAAATAGTTACATGGATACACAATTACACTTCTGTGCAATCTTTAGTGATGTATTATCTAGGTCACACCCGCACAACACACAAAGTATAACTAGTGGTTATTTTGAAGAAAGAATTGAAATATTTTAAATTACATATAACTACATAGGCTACACATTGAAAGGACTTCTTCAAGCCATGCTAAAAGGTATGCTCCACCGGCTTAGATACGGCAACTATTCCAACTTTGCAGTTCTATCCTCAGGTGGACTTTGCATCTATGGTCAGGATATATATCAAAATATGCATGTTTAAATCCAAAAGACTAGTATACAGCCCTTGGAACAGAAGGATGATAGTTGCACTGATGATGTATATGCTCAACCTGAGCATTTGCCCCAACCCAGTATGTGGCTCATGCCATATTCCAGGATAATTCCTTCCCCCTCCCTTAGAGAAGTATTAACCCTTCTCTAATTTCATATTCCAAACTATGGCCCTTTCTATCCCATGTCTGAGCAGGCTACCAGCCTGACTCTCCCCACCCACCTGGCCGCAGCAGCCAATCCACTCTTTCATGAGAAGTGCTGTCGGCTGTGTGTCAACATACCCCAGCCCAATGTAACCACCAATCCTTTATTTTAAGGGATGTCAGATGGTCCTCCATCCATACCTAATATGGATAAGCATTTTAGCAGATACAAATATATAGTTTAAGCAATAATCACACAAAGGGTTCTGCGCTGTGATGCCAATGTATATTTTTTGTACCATGAATAAACCACCACGAGGTGATGTTCCTTCAACAGAAGTGTCCTGTATATTTCATACAGTTTGCTTTTATTTCCGTGAAATGCAGGTGGTTACCCTGCTGCCCACCCCCTCATCTTGTTCTCTAGCCACATGACACCCTCCCCTGTTGCTTCCTGGACTGAGGGAGGGACCAGGATTAAAGATCAGGAGGAAACAAACTCTCACGGAGGACTTGTCTACATGGAACATTATTGCCTGGCATGCACTGAAACAGGACTTCTGGAACGGCACTATGGAACGTTTGGCACACAGTAGCAAGGTCCACGTGGCCAGTTAATGTGCAAAAAACTAGTGCACTGTAGATTCACAGCCTTGGCTTGCCACGTATGAACTCTCTGTGTAGACAAGCCATGAGAAAGCAAGCTGGGAGGTGGTGTTTTGGTTCCCAATAGGGAGAAGACTCACATCAGATAGAAAACACAACTTAGCCTACCCTCCCAGCGGCCTTCCCTCCTCCCTAGCACAGCTACCCTAATGGCTTCACTCAATACTGGATCCAACCAATGGTCCATCTAGTCAGTATCTTCTCTGACGTTAGCCACTACTGTTTGAAGAAGACGAACAACCTCTTTAATGACCAACTTCACAATAAAGTAGCTATGAGAGGAGTTTCCAGGCAGGGAGTGATTTGCTTAATCTCCTGAAATATGTAGGTTATAAATGGTTGTTCTGCCAAGCTAGTATAAATATGTAGTTATTACAATTATATGTTTACCTGCAAATTTCCTATGGCTGAGTGTTTGGAACTTCCTCACCATACACTGAAATGGCAGTTTAATGAACTTGATGGTCCCAATTCTGCTTTCAGTTACACTGAATTTCATAACAGCTACATAAATGTATGTGAACCCCAAACTTCACCTGTTATGTGTCATTCTATGAGTACCTATCGCTTGATCAAGACTTTGTTGAATAACATTTGTCTAATCATTAATTTGGATGAAATTTGTGAAAATTTAAAAATAAATGGACTTTTTTCATAACTTCCTCAAGTTGGAGAATGACTTGTAAGATTTTAATTGAATGTTAATTCATGAATGTATAATATATTGAAGAACAATTTCACATACAGTGTTTTCAGTTGTTTTGATTATTCAGCCAGCTCTGCTGTCATTACCTGGTTGTATGTAATTATGGAAGTGTAAAGTGAATACACAAGTATGCACACCACAGCTTCATAAACTGTAAGCCCAGAACAGACTACTTTGAACATCTAGGCTGACTTACTATATAACACTGGCCACACGACTTCCTTGAATTAATTCCTGTTTGAAGCATACCTTTCAAAAAAAAACATCCAATCTGGAATGTAATATTGCCAGTGCTAGAGAATCCACCACAACCCTTGGTAAATAGTTCCAATGGTTAATTACTCTCACTGTTAAAAATGTGCACCTCATTTGCAGTCTGAATTTGTCTAGCTCCAGCTTCCAGCCATTGGAAGCTATACCTTTGTCTGCTAGATTGAAGAGCCCATTATCAAATATTTGTTCCCCATGTAGGTACTTATAGACAGTGATCAAGTCACCCCTTACCCGTCTCTATGTTAAACTATATAGATTGAGCTCCTTGTGTCTATCACAATAAGACATGTTTTCCAATCCCTTAATTATTCTCATAGCGCTTCTCTGAACCCTCTCCAACTTACCAACATTCTTCCTGAATTGGGGCCAACAGAACAGGACACAATAGTCCTGCAGCAGTTGCACCACTCCCAAATACAGTGGTACTGTAACTTCTCTGCTCCTAGGCCAGGTCCCCCTGTTTATGCGTCTAAGGTTATGGCTGCACTCGGAGCTGGGGGTGTGAGTCTCAGCTCAAGTAGACCTACTTATGTTTGTCATTAGGCTAGTGTGCTAAAAAATAGTAGTGTAGCTGTGGTAGCATAGGGCAGGGTGAGCTGCGGCATGGGCTAGCCACCCTGAGTCCAGTCCCACCGGGGTCTGGGAGTGTGTGTAGTCAGGGCAGCTAGCCTGTGTTGCCATTTGTTGAGATGGTGCTAAATTATTATGAATTGCTGTGATTGATCTGGATAAATGTGGCAAGCATGAGTTTGGTATGGCTTGGTATGGCTGAACCTGCTAGAAGATTTTGGGACCAGGATTCTCTTAGCATGAGATAAATGGAGTTGTATACTACTGGAAGTGCTGAAACTGCACTGGAATGGCTAACAACAGCTTAATGGGCATGTGTGTTTTAGCTCTGAACTTCGGAATATATCAGCAGAAAAACCTGCTCACAAAGTAAAGAACATGTAAGATCATGCAATCAGTGGGCTTGGTGACATAGCTGACATAGGTCAAAATGACCCTTTTTGAATAACCTCACGCTAAGAGCTTGAGTGAATGATTTATGAGAGGGTAAATTATGGATGAGCTTTGGTCTGTCTGTGTGTTTGCTTTGCAGTCCCTTCCAAAATTATGAAGAAAACCAGTAATAAACGACTACAAGGCATATTTCTGTGACAAGTGACTCCTTTGAGAACAAAAGGGTATATAAATGCTAAGCAAAGTGAATGAAATCAGTTCAATCCCCAATTAATATCCAGAGGTTTGAGACTGAGAGACGGAAGTCGTCGGGGTAACCGAGACCCTGCCGCAAGGGACCTTAGAACCAGAGGTCATTAGGGTAACCAAGGCCCTGCTCTGAGGGACAGATCAAGTGCCAGAGAGGGGAAAGAAGAAAGAGTAGTAGTCTCCATCTAGAGCTGGTAGATATATCTGCTTTCTTTGCCAATCAGGATACTGTGTAAAGCCAACGTAGTTACTGAGGGTTTAGGCTTGGGGAACTGAGGCTTATGGAAAAGAATGTACACCATGTAACTTTAAGTACATTTGAGTGATTCTCTCTCAGATAAATGACTGTGCATTAAGTGTACTGATTTCCAGATTCTCACTAGTATCGGAAAACCCCTGCTCAACTGTGGGCCATTAAAAGATCCGTTTCAACACCATTCACTGCTGCCCGTGCTACCATGGCTACACTACTATTTTTAGAGGGCTAGTGTTATGAGAACTAGCGCAAGTATGTCTACTCGAGCTGGGAATCACACCCCCAGGTCCAAATGTAGGTGTAGCCTATGACTCACATTAGCCCATTTTGCCACAGCATTGCACTAGGAGCTCGTGTTTAGCTGATTATGTCCATGACTCCCCACGTTTGAAAAAAGAATGTATCAACAGGTTTAACCATCCCTCTCAAACTACCAAACGACAGAATGCAGAACTTTTAAAAATGTAAGATTATGCTAAAAATTAAGGGCTACAAAAGCAGATGTTTCTCAATGAAGGGGAAGAAATTTCACAAATTCCAGCCTGATCCTACAAGCTGATCCTTGTGGTGGACCCTTACTACCGAATGATTGGAGAATTGCTAACATAGTTCCTATTTTTAAGAAAGGGAAAAAAAGTGATCCGGGTAACTACAGGCCTGTTAGTTTGACATCTGTAGTATGCGAGGTCTTGGAAAAACTTTTGAAGGAGAAAGTAGTTAAGGACATTGAGGTCAATGGTAAATGGGACAAAATACAACATGGTTTTACAAAAGGTAGATCGTGCCAAACCAACCTGATCTCCTTCTTTGAGAAAGTAACAGATTTTTTAGACAAAGGAAACACAGTGGATCTAATTTACCTAGATTTCAGTAAGGCGTTTGATACCGTGCCACATGGGGAATTATTAGTTAAATTGGAAAAATGGAGATCAATATGAACATTGAAAGGTGGATAAGGAATTGGTTAACAGGGAGACTACAGTGGGTCATACTGAAAGGTGAACTGTCAGGCTGGAGGGAGGTTACCAGTGGAGTTCCTCAGGGATCAGTTTTGGGACCAATCTTATTTAATCTTTTTATTACTGACTTCGGCACAAAAAGTGGGAGAGTGCGCTAATAAAGTTTGCGGATGATACAAAGCTGGGAGATTTAGAGAAGGACTGGGAAATCATACAGGAAGATTTGGATGACCTTGTAAACTGAAGTAATAGGATGAAATTTAATAGTGAGAAGTGCAAGGTGATGCATTTAGGGATTAATAACAAGAATTTTAGTTATAAGCTGGGGATGCATCAATTAGAAGTAACAGAGGAGGAGAGGGACCTTGGAGTATTTGTTGATCATAGGATGACTATGAGCCGCCAATGTGATATGGCCGTGAAAAAAGCTAATGTGGTCTTGGGATGCATCAGGCAAGGTATTTCCAGTAGAGATACGGAGGTTTTAGTACCGTTATATAAGGCACTGGTGAGACCTCATCTGGAGTACTGTGTGCAGTTCTGGTCTCCCATGTTTAAGAAGGATGAATTCAAACTGGAACAGGTACAGAGACGGGCTACTAGGATGATCCTCGGAATGGAAAACCTGTCTTATGAAAGGACACTCAAAGAGCTTGGTTTGTTTAGCCTAACTAAAAGAAGGTTGAGGGGAGATATGATTGCTCTCTATAAATATATCAGAGGGATAAATACTGGAGAGGGATAGGAATTATTTAAGCTCCGTACCAATGTGGATACAAGAACAAATGGATATAAACTGGCCATCAGAAAGTTTAGACTTGAAATTAGATGATGGTTTCTAACCATCAGAGGCATGAACTTTTGGAATAGCCTTCCAAGGGAAGCAGTGGGGGCAAAAGACCTATCTGGCTTTAAGTTTATGGAGGAGATGGTATGATGGGATAACATGATTTTGGTAATTAATTGATCTTTAACTATTCATGGTAAATAGGCCCAATGGCCTGTGATGGGATGTTAGATGGGGTGGGATCTGAGTTACTACAGAAAATTCTTTCCTGGGTATCGGAAAAAGAAAAGGAGTACTTGTAAATTTGCAAATTGGATACAATTAACTTATGCTTGAATAGAGACTGGGAGTGGTTGAGTCATTATACAAAGTAAAACTATTTCCCCTTGTTTATTCCTCCCCCACCCTCCACCCCTCCCCCACTGTTCCTCAGACATTCTTGTTAACTCCTGGAAATGGCCCACCTTGATTATCGTTCAAAAGGTTTTCTCTCCCCCCACCCCATTCTCCTGCTGGTAATAGCTCATCTTAAGTGATCACTCTCCTTACAATGTGTATGATGAACACCCATTTTTTCATGGTCTGTGTGTATATAAATCTCCTCACTGTATTTTCCACTTTATGCATCCGATGAAGTGAGCTGTAGCTCACGAAAGCTTATGCTCAAATAAATTGGTTAGTCTCTAAGGTGCCACAAGTACTCCTTTTCTTTTTGAGAATACAGACTAACACGGCTGCTACTCTGAAATCTTTCCTGGGTATCTGGCTGGTGATCTTGCCCATATGCTCAGGGTTTAGCTGATCGCCATATTTGGGGTCGGGAAGGAATTTTCCCCCAGGGCAGATTGGAAGAGGCCCTGGAGGTTTTTCACCTTCCTCTGTAGCATAGGGTATGGGTCACTTGCTGGAGGATTCCCTGCTCCTTGAAGTCTTTAAACAACAAACTGAGGTCTTCAATAGCTCAGACATAGGTGAGAGGTTTTTCACAGGAGTGGGTGGGTGAGATTCTGTGGCCTGCGTTGTGCAGGAGGTAGGACTAGATGATCACAATGGTCCCTTCTGACACTAATATCTATGAATCTATGAAACAGTAAATGGGACTCCATACAGGTGCTCTGGTTTGACTTCAGAGTATCAGCGTCTAAGTAAGATTTCTCTCATCCAATACAAGGCAATAAGGAAAATCAAGAGAACATAAGCTCTTTGCGAGGGGAAGGGATTTTGAACCCAGGATGTGTGATTACACCCTCTTATATAGTATAGCTAAGGTATTAAAAACATACTTCCCTGCACTTCTATCACTGACATGAAACATCATGTTCCCAATGGTCATGATTTTATTGGGAATCTGGCAACATCTGTTGTTCTTCAGTCACAGATCCTGGAGTCCAGTGGCTAGATGAGTGACTCAGCTTTTATTTAAAACAAAAAGCAAGTTTCTAGCCCTCCTTGTTGCAGAGTAAAGCTTGAAAATGTGACCACAGTGTCACCATTGGGAAACCCGAAGACAAGCAAAAAGAAACCCCCCAATTTTTTTAAATCATTATTTTGGGGGCCTGACTCATTTTTGAATGCGTGGAGTTGGCAATACTGGAAACGACCAAGAAACCCAAGGCCTTAATAAGTTATATTTATTTTGCTGTTGTGTGCATAAAGATGGAAATAACAAAATCAAGCATTTTGCAATGTTTTAGCAGTATTTAAACACTGAAAAAATTGTCTCCAGTTTGCAGGGCTGACCATCAAATTCAGTCAATTTTGAATCAATGTCATTTCAGCTACTGAGAATAGCTGCTCTCGTGCCACACAAATCTTGAGGACATATCAGTGGGAGAAACAGGGTTAATGAATATAACGGGGAAAAATAGCGGGCGCTGATCCTGTATTCTTTATACAAGGAAAAAAGGCTGGAGCCCGATAATTGTCAGTTATGAAGCACTGGGTTTATAAATATTTAATAACTCCTATAACTTAAAAATATTGTACCAATAAAGTTCCACGGATGCAGGCTCCTCCACTGAGACGTTTTCATATCCTATTTTTATACAGATCGCCTCATCCTCCATTAAAAGAATGTTAAGGCTGCAAAGTCAAACATGCCAAAGTTAGGAAATGCAAGAATTAAGGTTGCCCAGGGCACCCTCAATTCATCCCCTTGTGTGTGTGCAGTATGAGACAATCTGTAATTAAATGACTGCATATTATTTTTCCAGAGACCTCTGCTTTACTTAGGGCACAGAATGTATGGAGCTCATGTACTGAGCAGCTATTCAATTATTTGTGTTCTCCTCATTGTTTGATGTGTCCCTATTTACTGCACATTACTCAAACCCCTGCACACAATTCAAACCTTGCTCTTAAGTCAGAATTATTCATGTCCTCATGGGCTTGTCTATGATACCCACCACGACAGTAGCTCAGTGCTTCACAAATAGGAATTTATTTCCACAACACTCCTGTGAAGTGAGGGGGGGGGAAACTGAGTCACAGAGAGATTAAGCAAAAGAAAGGGAGTACTTTGGCACCTTAGAGACTAACAAATTTATTTGAGCATAAGCTTTCGTGAGCTACAGCTCACTTCATTGAATGCATTCAGTGGAAAATACAGTGGGGAGATTTACATACACAGAGAACATGAAACAATGGGTGTTACCATACACACTGTAAGGAGAGTGATGACTTAAGTTGAGCTATTGCTAGCAGGAAAGCTGGGGGGGGGGACCTTTTGTAGTGATAATCAAAGTGGGCCATTTCCAGTAGTTGACAAGACCGTCTGAGGAACAGCCGGGGCGGGGGGTGAGGGGGAGAATAAACATGGGGAAATAGTTTTACTTTGTGTAATGACCCATCCACTCCCAGTCTTTATTCAAGCCTAAGTTAATTGTATCCAGTTTGCAAATTAATTCCAATTCAGCAGTGAAGTTTTTTTTGTTGAAGAATTGCAGAGAGATGAAGGTAAAACAAATATTCACCAATTCACCTATGATCTGATTTTTCAGAGCATTTTGCACTATATAGCACTCTGTATATTCAAGATCCTGTTTGTTCAGTCCTTCTGCAAATCAGACCCCCCAGGGACCCAGAAAATGAAGAACACAAAATCAGTAATCACCCGTAAAACATTTGGTTTAGGTGACTTGACAGGCATCACAAAGGAACTCTGTGGCAGAGGCTGCAGCATTGTCCGGTTCTCATGGGCAGCGCTCAGCTGCCTTAAGACTGAGACAGTTCTTTTTTTCCCTTCAGTCCCCTGCCTCATTCACTAAACACCTTCCAACTTCTGCAAAAAAGAAAGCAGAAGTTCTACAGACAGCCTTCTTCCCTACACAATCCTGATTCCTCACCAGAGCAAGTCCATCCTATGCTCTGAATCAGGCTGGGGCCCAGCTGAAAAAAAAATGGTTTGTGATCCTGTGATTAATCATAATGCATAGTCATTAGGGGACTAAGTTAAGGTTGCACAGGCAACTTTAATTCTGGCATTGTCTATCTTTTGAGTGCTTGGCTTTGTAATATCACGGTCATTTAAAACAGGTTTTGTTTTTTGAGCATAGATTTCTTAGGTTTTTTTTTTTAAAAGTGAAAAAAACTCAGGAGATCTGTCATGTGCCATCATATTGGCACCTCCATGAGTCATAAGTAGGGCTTATCCACCACATAGACCTCTGCCACGAGAGCTAAGGCAATAACTGATAACAGTAGTAGTAGGTCATCCTCTCTGTGAATCAGCACTACAGAAAGGTGGGACACTTTGCTAGTGTGTTTAACAGCTATTTGCTGGCAGCAGAGGAATGGTGAGCCTCAGGAATCTTGAGGTCCATTCCAGGCTCTGGAGGGGAGTGTGCTGCAGTGGACACAAACTCCGCTGCCTATTTCCCAGGCATGACCCCTTCTGCTCCTCCCCTGCAACCTGTCCCTACCCCTGGCTCCTCATCCCAATCCTATACTCCTTTAGCCAGTTTCAGTCTTGTGACCGGGATCCCAGTGGGAGCGAGTTAAGGTCACTCAATTAAGGTGAACTGCAAAGAATGGGGCAGACAATCCCCAAAGCTGGTGGATATTTCAATACTCAGATTTACCAAGCCAGCACAAAACAGTTTCTTTATCTCACTGGCTGCCCAGAAGCCAACAACAAAATTCCCTTAAAGTAACCCAGCCTCAGACCTCCAGCTAGGTACCCAAGTCAAACATGATGAAGATTTCTGAAAATCTTATTTCGTCATATAAAAGAAAAAGGGTCTACCAATCCAAAAGGATCGGACACATTACCTTCCAGGTTATTGAATATTCCAGATCTTACCCAAATATATGCTTACACCCAATTCGTATTAACTAAAGTAAATTTATTAAAAAAAAAAGGAGAGAGAGCGTATAGGTTAAAAAAATCAATATATATGCAGACATTCTTGAGGTTCAGATTCATGGCAGAGATGGTGAGCTTTGTAGTTGCATATTCAGGGTGTACCAGCTTACCTGGGATCTCAATCTTGCGACTCACACTTCCCCTGATTAAGCTTAAGCAGATCTGAGATGACAGGATCAGGACCCAAGCATCTTTTATACAATTTCAAGCCTTTGACAGGCCGGAGTCCCTTGGCTTACTATAGGTAATCAGAGAGATTTTGAAATAGGTCCTTCACCGGTAATTAGCTACATGAATTAACATAAGGCAATTGCCTGTTTTTCACCATTTGCAGATGAGCAGCTATACATTTCAAAGAGAGATGAATACAGCGATATCCCATGTTTCCAGTTCATTTCAATGCTAGGATGTGCTTTTGATCGCTGAATTAACAGAATACAGGTTAGACAGGGCCTGTTGATTACATTGTTGATCCCTGCCCATATATATATAAGTACACAAAAACACAAACATTATCTCCCCATATGTCTTTAAGGGTTGAATTTGAGACATTTATCCTGCAGGATGCTTAGCCCTTTCGGGCCATGCATCACAAATCTCCACTCCTCAGCTTCTCTTCCTAGTCCCAATCTCTTTGTCCAGCAGGTCCTTGTGTTACCACTCCAGACTGCCCATCTCAGTGTTCCCGCCCCCATAGTCCCAGTCCCCTTGCCCAGCCATTTCCACTTCCCCCTACCTCACAGCTTCTTATCTGCAGGCTCTTTGCCCTGCCAGACCCTGTCATTCACTCCCTTCTTCTTATGCTATTTCTCCTTTTTAAAAAAACAAACAGGTTTGTCTGTTACTTTGGGGTGCGCTCATTTATTAGGGTTACTCTTCTGGGGTGGGGGTGTCTGTAATGCTATTAATGTACTGCTTGTGTCACTTGTGTTCTCATACGGAGCTCTACTTCTCCCTGCTGCAAGTTCCCTCCCAGTGGAGCTATCCTGCAGGGTCTAGGTTCCGCAGGGCTGCGTTCTTCCAGCCCCAGAATCAGATGAACTCACACACATTAACAGAGCACGTCTGAGAGGACCAGGTTAATCAGTACTCTCAAGGTGACCCCTTATATGTCCCTGGACTCAGTAGTCTGGGTCAAACAGCACCTCCAAGCTGTCACCCTCACATGCTGTGGGCACTGTGTAGCCCACAGGATTATTTTGGAAGCTATTATATCCTACTAATCCAGCCAGCAGTATCAATTAATGTGTTTCTTTTTCTGAAATTAATCTGTTTTATTCTTATATTTTATCAGTATTAATTCCATGGAATTTAGGATGTGTTGAGGCATGTGTTTCTGAATAATAAGTTTTGCTGAAATGGAAGAATCCTACTGGCCTGTAAGATCCGCTAAGATCTGCTATATAGTAAAAGTATAATCAGTTAAGAATATGTCAGCATAAAAGCTGGCAACCTTTGGCACAGATAAGAATGGTTTCTGAACTTTGGGGAACCAAAGGGAGGAACCGTAGGATTCATACAAGGTTCATGCGCTTGGCAACATTCAGGGCACACCCAGAGTGTTGTATAGGAGCTGTGCACACACAGCTCTTCTCAAGGACATGAACCTTGGAATCTCACCCAGATGACATGAACCGTGGGAAGCCTCCCAGGACTGGGCTCAAGGCCCGAGAGCAAGGAATGCGGTAGATAGAAATTGGTAAATAAGAATGTTAAACAAAGCCAGTGTATTTCTTTTATCTGTTGGAGAATGTAATGCGCGGGGGGAGAGAAAGAATAAAGGAGAAGGTGGAAAGCTGACAGGACCAGCCCGTTGGCAGACCAGCCTGCTTGCTTGCTAAAAGCTCTGTGCTGTCTTGTATTTGAAACTGCCACAACTGGCGCCCAAACGTGGGGCCCTCAGCACTCACCTCACCCGGCAAGGGTTTCAGATGCTTCGCGGATCCCGGTGAGTATTTTTCATTGTGGTAAGTATGGGAAGCTCCCCCTCTGCTTTGCAAGTGCAACACCGCAGTGAGCTACAGTATTTGCTGCGTAAGGCTCAGCATGACTGCCCCACTCGAGAACTCACTCTCCTGCTACAGGTTTCAGAGTAACAGCCGTGTTGGTCTGTATTCGCAAAAAGAAAAGGAGGACTTGTGGCACCTTAGAGACTAACCAATTTATTTGAGCATGAGCTTTCGTGAGCTACAGCATCCGATGAAGTGAGCTGTAGCTCACAAAAGCTCATGCTCAAATAAATTGGTTAGCCTCTAAGGTGCCACAAGTACTCCTTTTCTCCTGCTACAGGAGGTGCGTGCCCAATGCCCGTGGTACCCTGAAGCTGGAACCCTTAAGCTAGCGGACTGGGAGCGGTTGGGCCAGACATTGCACAAAGAGCCTCGGGTGCCCGTGCAGGCTCTACATGCCTGGCACCTCTGCCGCGACGCGATACAGCGTGTCACCTTGGACAGGCCCTCCCTCGCGAGGCTGGTGCTCTCACTACTCCCGTCCGCTCCTGCAGCCATCCCCCCTCCTGGCGATGCAACACAGCGTGTCACCTCGGAAAGGCCCTCTCCCGCGCCAACAGAGGGGCTGCCGATCCCGCCACCCCCGTCCGCTCCTGCAGCCATCCCTCCACGTGCTTCGCCCCCAGTGCCTCTATTACCACCGCCTCCCTGGCCTTCCCCACCGGAGCCAGTGTGTGATCACCATCCCCCTGTGGGGCCCCATGCTCCGGGGCCCCCCGGGGGGTCGTCCGCGTCTGCTCAGGGGCTTTCGCTGGTGCAACAAATGGTTCACGCAGCGAAGACTCGCTCAGATATTAGAGCGGAGGAGCTGGCTGATCTGGTCTCAGTTTGTCCGGTGACCTGGCAAGATGATGGCCAGGGCAACCAGGTTGCAGACTGGGTCAGTTTGCCTTACTCGGTGATCAGAGACGTAAAGAAAGCGATTCGCGAGTTCGGCCTCACTAGCACGTATGTGCGTGGTCTCATTGAAGGGCTAGGTACTGGGTACACCCTGATCCCTGAAGATTGGAAGGCGCTGTTGCGCATGATGCTGACGCCCAGTCAGTATGTTATTTGGATTAGTGAGTATCGGCAGATGGCGGAACGCCAAGCCCAGGTATATAGAGAGCAAGGTATCATTTATGAGCATTTGGCAGGGGAGGGCCAGTTTGCTACTGTTCAGATGCAGTCTCAACTCCCTCAGGCCATCTTCCCCATTATTTCCACCTGTGCCCAGCATGCTTTCCAGAGGGTCCCAGATTCAGGCAAGCCTACCAAAAGCTTTGCCAGTATCTGTCAGGGTGCATCAGAGTCCTTTATGGATTTTACCAACAGATTGCAGGAGGCTATCCTCCGACAGGTGGATAACCCTGCGGCAGCTCAGGAGATCCTATTAAAAATGGCGGTTGAAAATGTGAACAAGGATTGCCGCCGTGCTCTCCAGGCGGCACAAGCCTCTGGAATTCTAGAGCTGTCAGACATGCTGCGGGCGTGCCAAAACGTCAGAACCCAAGCACATAAAGCTGGAGTTCTGGCCGCCGCCCTGAGGAAAAAGTGGGAAGGAGGGGAAGAGTTGTTACCGCTGTGGTAAGGAGGGTCACTTTCAGCCGGAGTGCCGCTCATCGACGGCGCCCGCCCGCCCGCCCGTCAAAGAAGTGCCCCAAGTGTCGGAAGGGCTATCACTGGGCTAATCAGTGTCGTAGCGGGTCGGGAAACCGCATGACGGGTTCCCCCCAAACCCAGGGCCAAACGGGGGTGTTTCCCACTAGACAACTGTTCCTCTGCTTTAAAATCCGTAGAGTCCATGAGGGCAGCGACTGCCAGAAGTGCAGGGCTTGATTTGATTATGCAGGAGGACGCTGATTTTCAGTTGCCGGCGGAGGTTTGCGCCATACCTACCCAGGTGACGGGACCTCTCCCTGACGGATTTGTGGGTCTGGTTCTCCCTCGCTCACACGCTGGGAAACAGGGTTTTTTTGTCATCCCAGGGGTCATTGACGCCGATTACACCGGTGTTATTAAGGTTCAGGTGTGGACCCATCTTCCGCAGTCGTTCCTGTGTGGACAGTCAATTGCGCAATTGATTTTAGTCCCCTATCAGGTGCCAGCCGCAGAGGATTGAGCCCGGGGCAGGAATGGCTTTGGATCGACGCTGTCTCAGTTGCCGTCTCACAACACATCCTCTCCACTTGTTGCTCTAACAATGTCGGTCCGCCCCTCGAAACCTCAGTTAACACTTCTCTTAAATAATGTTCCTTTTACAGGGCTGGTGGACACTGGAGCTGACGTTACGGTGATTCGTGATCCGGAGTGGCCGGTCGATTGGCCAACAGTTCCTTCTAAAGAGTTGTGGGGGATCGGGGGTAGCAAACCCGGGTGCCAAAGTTTGTCTTGGGTCATGGTCTCTAAACCAGGAGGCCGTGCCCTTGCTACAATCCGCCCTTTTGTACTCCCTGTCCACCTCAATATTTGGGGCCGTCACTTACTTGTAAAGCTGGACACCACCCTCGATATTAATATATAATGGCCCGAAATCCTCCCTCACCCACCTTGCAATCCTCATTACCATTGGTATGGCAATCCTTAGAGCCCGTATGGATTGACAAGTGGCCCCTCCCCCTAGAAAAACTGAAAGCGCTTCATTCACTTGTACAACAATATTTGCATGTACAGCGCTTGGAGAGCTTTACTAGTCCTTGGAACTAGCTGCTTTTATTTTGGCCTTTCAACTTTTTGCTGATTGTCCCTTTAATTTGACCGTGGACACGCATTATGTTTATCAGGTAATTGATCATTTACCCCTTGCCCTTATTACCCCTCAGGTCGATGCGGACCTTCTTCGCCTGCTTTTGTCCTTACAGTATCTCCTCACCACTCATAATTTCCCTTATTTTGTTGCTCATATTCGCAGTCATACCCCTCTGCCTGGGCTACTTACTGAAGGCAATGCGCGCGCTGATCGCACATTACGTGGTCAGGTAAATTCCCTTTTTTCTGACCCCATTGAAAGCCATTCCTTTTTTCATCAGTCTGCCTCTGTTTTGGCCTGACAGTTTCACATTCCTGCTGATCATGCACGTTCTATTGTTCGTTCCTGCCCCCACTGTGCCGCTGCTGCCCCTACCTTTTTTTATGCCGTTAACCCCAGAGGTACTGCAGCGAATCAGCTGTGGCAACTGGATGTCACTCACGTGCCACAATTCCATCCCTATTCGTTTTTACATGTTTCCATTGATACCTATTCAGGATTCCTCTGGGTGACCCCACAGCGTGGGGAAGCCACTCCCAAAGTTATTCACCATTTGCTAGCCTGTTTTGCTGTTATGGGTTGCCCGAGCCAGATAAAAATAGATAGTGCCCCAGACTATTGCTCCACAGCCCTCTCCATCTTTTGTGCCCAATGGGACGTCTGTCTCAAACACGGGATCCCTTATAATTCCACAGGCCAAGCTATTGTTGAACGTGCAAATTGCACGCTAAAAACCTTGCTCGACAAACAATTAAAACAAGGGGAGCTGCGTCTCTGAACCTTAGGAGACATTCAGCAACAATTGCATATCCTTTTGTTTATTTTAAATAATTTAATGCTGAATGCAGATCAGCAGACCCCCGCGGATCGGCATTTTCACAAATCCGAGGTACTGGAAAGACCGCATGTCTATTACCGTCAGCTGCCCGATCCGCAATGGCTGGGCCCAGTACCTCTAATCACTTGGGGTCAGGGATACGCTGCTGTGTCTCTCCCTGCAGGACCGTTGTGGGTTCTGGCCCGGTGTGTGCGACCAGCACTGAAACAGCATGGCGTGGCACCAGGGGCTGTCAAACGCCATACTGGAGTTTCAGCTGACCTTGGAGGAGAACGCGGTGCCTCCCAGGTCGACAACGGCCGGACGGAGAAGGAGGAGGCGTAGCGTCCCAAGCCGTTGACATGGGGAGCAGTAAAAGCATTGGTCACCGCGGCTCAATGAAGACTGGCAGCAAACCAACAGCCAGAGACTCCTGAGACTTTGTTAGTGGCAATTCTCGCCCAAATTACTGCTAATTCTGTATTGATTGTATGCCTTTTGTGCCTGCTATTTCCTGTAGGGGTTGGCTCGGGAGCGCTTTCTCCGTTACGGGCCCGAATGACATATAACCTATGGGAAAGATTGGCTTCAATAGCAAATGTTACCCACTTTTGTTTATCTGATTTTGTAGCAGCTGAAGAATTGTTAGGTACGTGCCTTATTCCAGTATGTCATCACCCTGAGGAAATTGGAAATGAGATGATGCTCGCTGCTTACGCGAACCTCTCTTCCCAGTACTCTAGCATGACTAATTGGGGCCCAGCCAATTACACTTTACCCTCTTGAGCTTATTTTTTGCTGTTGCTGTGTGCAATGTATTTCCTTTTTGTTAAGACTTTGTCGAGAACCGCCCTGGCAGGCTCCATGAGTTATGACCTCGTCTGTCGGGGGGTTAATTGGCTTGCAAAAGCAAATTGATGGCTACCATGAGATGGCCAAGCACAAATAAACAAAAAAGGAGAGGATGTAGGATTCATACAAGGTTCATGTGCTTGGCAACATTCAGGGCACACCCAGAGTGTTGTATAGGAGCTGTGCACACACAGCTCTTCTCAAGGGCATGAACCTTGGAATCTTGCCCAGATGACATGAACCGTGGGAAGCCTCCCAGGACTGGGCTCAAGGCCCGAGAGCAAGGAATGCGGTAGATAGAAACTGGTAAATAAGAATGTTAAACAAAGCCAGTGTATTCCTTTTATCTGTTGGAGAATGTAATGCGCGGGGGGAGAGAAAGAATAAAGGGGAAGGTGGAAAGCTGACAGGCAAAAGTCGGTTGGCAGACCAGCTCGCTTGTTTGCTAAAAGCTCTGTGCTGTCTTGTATTTGAACTGCCACAGAGGAACTATCCACAACACATCACAGGTTTATCCAGCTTCTACATCAGTTGGTAACTGCAGGGTACACCACAGCTTGGAGGTCATCAAGAGAGCCTAGGCTGGCAGTTTTGGAATGAGATAATCCTTATTAATATATTGAGAAAGTAAGTGTTATAATCCACTAACCTATAGGAGAAGGATACCCATAAATTTCTTAGCGTACGGAAATAAGATTTGGGTATAGGAGGTTGGGCCTGAATTACATAGGTCAGAATCCTATAAAATACCTTGTAAGGGAGCTCTTAGTAGTTGGGTTCTGCTAAGTTCAGCTCTTCTAAACTCTAAGATCTATCTATCTATTCTATCTTCTATCACACTATCAGCTCAGCTTGTGCAGTATAGTATAACTACCCAACATTCCTAACCATTGGGGAAGCCAGCACCATCGCGTAATCGGGCATGCCAGGAGTGAGACTGGTCCTGCACCTCCTATTATTGGGTCCTCAAGGAAGGGTGTGAGTATATTAGGTTAAGGTATAAGAAAAATGGTACCACCAGGAGTTTTGGAATTCTTTTACTGTTTTGCAGTTACAAGTTTCATTGCATTTCTTATTTTTATGTTAATTTCAATAAAGGTTTTTATCAATTTGGTATTGTCCTCAGCGTATGTGTTCTTGCCAAGCACCCTGAGACTCCTCTCCCAATATAGATCTCTCTGAGTTCTTGAACTCTGTAGTCTGAATTGGTTAAGAGCCTATAAATCTTCTGGTTGGATGCGATCAGTGGCGAGCCATAACAACTAACCCATCAAATTCAAGTCAACAACCACACCGGAATAGAGTATGCCTGAGCAGGCTGGGTCAAACAGTACTTCCAAGCTGACCCCTCATCTGCCCCAGGTTCAGGACATCCCTATCCCCACTTTCATGTTACAGTTGTTCTGGTAGTAGCCCACTTGATGAGCAAATCCACAAGATTTTTGGGCACTGTAGGGATCTTTAGCTTAGGTACGAGGAGCGTTGCTGCAGAGTGAATGGGGAGTCAAAAAAACACAGAGGGGTAGAAGGAGAGAAGCAACCAGCTTAACCATGAAAGTTATTTATTGCCAGGTAATAATCATAGAAGGGGAGCCAAACAAACAAAACAGTTATAATATCAATTCTAACTTAAATTTGACAATAAAAGTCAGGTTTAGAAAACTATAACTGATCACACAAGTCAGGGTCAGAAGGCTATACTGAGACAGAGAGCTGGGTTCTCACCACTTTGTGAAGCTTGACTCAATCAGGGGTCCGAGGTGGTGGTGGTAGCTGAGGGTCTGGAGTGCTGGAGACAGGCAGAGTCCCCAGCACGATCAGTCAGGAGAAGATGAAGTCCCAATGGAACTGATGCAGATTTTGGATCAAGGCATCGGAACACTTACTTGAGCATGGGTAGAGGGTTTTGTAGGGAAAGAACAATGGTTCAAGGGAGAACACTAGATTTGTTTATGGGTAAACTGATGGCTCAAGGGAGCATATCAAAGTTGTTTTGTTCAGGCTAGACAATAGGAACTGATCATTCCTGGCTATGAGCAGTGTTCCTTTGAGGAGGCTCACAAATGCAATTAGGCAGCTTCAGTATACCAATAAAGGATTTAATACTAGAATTGGTCTGATAACTACTGAGCTGGGTGTGTGCAGGCATGGGTTCATTAACAGCTGCAGCAGAGATTCCCCATCACGCAGTGCTTTCCTGGTCCCAGAGTTCAGTGTGGTTCTTGCTTTGGAATCTCTGTTCTCCATTCTGTATGCTAATGGCGATGCCTCCCTGTTCCATCTTTGATGCAAATGCGGCTAGGGGAGTTTCCTTAATCCTGTCACCCTTGTCTGGAAGGGTTTAAGTGTGTCTTCCACTGCCTTTTCATTGCTTTTTGTAAGTCTTTCTTCTGATCGGCTTTGGTTCAAGCAGAGACTGGGGTGGGGTGGGGAAGGTCTTTTGTGAGTCAGACATGCTGGGTACTGCACCCTGGGTCCCCAAGAACACAGAGTGATAGGTAACACTCTCATATCCCCTTTCTGGCTTCCAGTCTCCCCACAACCTCATCCCCCTGGCCATCAGTCCAAAAACTCCCTCCCTAGTCTCTTTGTCCAATCTCACTATCCCTTGCCCCACATCTCAATGCTCCTTGCCTAGCCAGTCCTTCATCCCAAGCTCCCAGTCCCAAATTTCCCTCTCTGCCCAGCCAGCTTTTGCTCCCAGTTTCTGCCTTCCTGCTGCTTATTCCAATTTACTGCTTCTTCCTATCCCCCCAAGGTTCAAGTCTTGCGCCCTCTGCAATCATATCAGGCAACTGTCTCATTCATGTGGTGTAGACCCAGCAGGGAGCCACTGAGAATGCAGGAGAGAGTTTCTACCCTATTTGCTCAGGTGCCTGTGCCCAGACCCGGACCTAGTACATTCCATAGCAGTCCAGAGCTGCTCTCCAGGCTGGAGAATGTCCAGTGCTGACAGAAACTTAAGCAAAGTTAGCAGCTACATTTCAGACGTCTGTACTGAGTACATGAGAACAGGGATTGTTCAACTTGGTCGAATTTGTACAGAGTTCGTGGAGGAAGGAAAAAGGCACAGAGGCCTCCCACCTACCAAGTTTTGAGTCCCTGAACCTAAACATAAAGAAAAGTTCACCAGAAATTGTTAAACTGGGCAAAACAATGTATTTTCTCCTAACTTCATTCTTGCAAATGGCTGAACTATTCTGGTCAAAATTTTCCAAAATCAATTCAGCCTGAGACAGACACCTGGTCAGGAGAAGTGGAAGCTCCATAAAAGTGTGAGTGTGGAGGCATTCCCCCCTCAAGCCTGCCCCACACTGCCCATTCTCCCTGAGGCTCCGCCCTTTCTCCCCGAGACCCCGTCCCTGCTTACTCCTCTCTGACCCCCGCATCTCTCACCCTTATGGCTGGTAAAAAGTGATGGGGCCATGGTCCCCTGGTTCCCTCTGTTCTAGCAACCCTGCACCTGGTATGGAAAATATCAGCCCAAACTTTTCAG
Source organism: Caretta caretta (assembly GCF_965140235.1). NCBI lineage: Eukaryota > Metazoa > Chordata > Testudines > Cheloniidae > Caretta > Caretta caretta. The sequence goes on along the minus strand of NC_134209.1, from coordinate 92,769,090 downwards.
GTATAACCAACTGAAAACTGTCTTCTAGTGGGAAGTTCAGGCAATCTTATTAGTAGGTGTTGCCACCAACCCTACTTACTATATATTTGATCTAATAAAGGCAGAATCAGGTAATAAATACATGCAGTTCTTCCAATCTTCTTATTAGCTAACCAACATGAAATCAAACCCAACTGAGCAGTGCAACAGAAATAGTTTAGCAAATTCTGCATTTTCAGTTTAAGGTTTTGATCCTGCAAACCTTACTCATGAAAGCAATTCTTAATGCATGTGAGTAGTAAGTACTGTTCATGTGAATAAAAGCTGTAAGAATGTGCCCGGAGTCATTAAACTTCATTGAAATGTTCAATTTTAGATGGTAAAAAAGTACTTTGCTGTTATTTAAAGTGGCAGACATCATTTAAACACTGTAATGGACTACAGGGTAAAATATTCTGGAAGCAGAAAAAGTCAGATGAAATTTAAATTAACCCTTGTGAATGTTGATAAATACAGAGTATATAAAGCAGCAAAGCAGCAATGGTATGGCTCTTTTAGGCACACACACTTTGTGTCTCCTGCTTGCTGCCCTACTGAAAATAGTCCTTCCCTTGGAGCATAGCTCTGATATGTTATGATATGGGCCACGTATGAGAATTGTTCAGATAGTGAGTATCAAATGAATTAGCAGAGATAGGAACTTACATGTCAGCATTTCTAAATGAAAAGGCTACATTATTTCAACATTTTACACTGCTTTCATCATTGAAATCCAAATGCAAATAAATTCCATCATCATAATAAGCATAAGCAGTTATTCATTTGAAAATACTGGGAAAAGTTATAGCATGATATTTATTGTTGTGGGCCCAGCTCTGCTCCCACTGAAGTCAAAAGCAAAATTCCCAGGAGTAGGGTCAGGTCCATGGTTGAACGGATGAAAACAGGAGGTGAGAGAGCCTGGCAAACAGTGTTTTCTTAGGTTTCAGAGTAGCAGCCGTGTTAGTCTGTATTCGCAAAAAGAAAAGGAGTACTTGTGCACCTTAGAGACTAACAAATTTATTTGAGCAAAAGCTTTCTTATGTGTTTCTTAAGTGTTTTCTTAGGTTTCAGAGTGGTAGCCGTATTAGTCTGTATCAGCAAAAACAACGAGGAGTCCTTGTAGCACCTTAGAGACTAACAAATTTATTTGTGGGTATAAGATTTCGTGGGCTAAAACCAATATCATCAGTGCATGGAGTGGAAAATACAGTAGGCAGATATAAATACACAGCACATGAAAAGTTGGGAGTTGCCTTATCAAGTGGGGGATCAGTGCTAACGAGCCAATTCAATTAAGGTGGAAGTGCCTATTCTCAACAGTGGCAACATTACAGTGCAAATAAGCGATGGTCACATAAACACCACCCTATACCAGAAACCTACTGACCCCATACTTACCTACATGCCTCCAGCTTTCATCCAGACTACATCACACAATCCATTGTCTATAGCCAAGCTGTAAGATACAACCACATTTGCTCCAACCCCTCAGACAGAGACAAACACCTACAGGATCTCTATCAAGCATTCTTAAAATTACAATATCCACCTGCTGAAGGGAAGAAACAGATTGACAAAGCCAGAAGGGTACCCAGAAGTCACCTACTACAGAACAGGCCCAACAAAGAAAGTAACAAAAAAGCCACTAGCCGTCACCTACAGCCCCCAACTAAAACCTCTCCAGCACATCATCAAGGATCTACAGCCTAACCTGGAAAATGATCCCTCACTCTCACAGACCTTGGGAGACAGTCCAGTCCTTGCTTACAGACAGACCCCCATCCTGAAGCAAATATTCACCAGCAACTACATACCACACAACAAAAAACACTAACCCAGGAACCAATCCCCGCAACAAACCCCTTTGTCAACTCTGTCCGCATATCTATTCAAGGGAGACCATCATAGGACCTAATCACATCAGCCACATTATCAGGGGCTTGTTCAGCTGCAGATCAACCAATGTGATATATGCCATCATGTGCCAGCAGTGCCCCTCTGCCATGTACATTGGCCAAACCAGACAGTCTCTACACAAAAGAATAAATGGACGCAAATCAGACATCAAGAATTATAACATTCAAAAACCTGTAGGAGAACACTTCAGTCTCCCTGGACACTCAATAACAGACTTAAAAGTGGCAATTCTTCAACAAAAAAACGTCAAAAACAGACTGCAGAACTGGAATGAATTTGCAAACTGGACACAATCAAATTAGGCCTGAATAGAGACTGGGAGATGATGAGTCACTACAAAAACTAAATTCCCTCTGCTGATACTCACACCTTCTTTGTCAACTGTTTGAAATGAACCATTTTGATTGCATTGGCTTCATTAGCATTACAAAAGTGGTTTCCCCCTCCCTTGGTATTGTCAAAGTCAGATTCAAGACTCACTGAATTTGTCAGACCACTCTGTTTATTAGCAAAGCACTTTGCCAATGCACCCAGATATATGTAAGACCCCTGCAAAAGCTCAAGCTAACTTATTTATACAGATAAGCCAAAGCCAGTTTAACATAGGAGACAAAAGGAAGTAGAAACTGACAAATATACATACATATCGTATTTGCATACTAACGTTTACCAATCTCCTAGCTCAGTAGGAGCTCTAAGTTAATTAGTTTGAGGACCCATTGTCTCACACTCCTTAATGTTTCTCTTCCTGACAACTATATTTCAACAAACCTTTCAAGCAGCATTTCTTTAATGAATTATAATTTCAATATAATTCATTCTACTTTCACAGTATTCACCCTTTCTTGTCAACTGTTGAGAATGGGCCACTTCCACCTTAATTGAATTGGCTTGTTAGCACTGACCCCCCACTTGGTAAGGCAACTCACATCTTTTCATGTGCTGTATATTTATACCTCTCTACTGTATTTTCCACTCCATGCATCTGAAGAAGTGGGTTTTAGCCCACAAAAGCTTATGCCCAAATAAATTTGTTAGTCTCTAAGGTGCCACAAGGACTTCTCTTTTTTTGTTTGTTTCTTTTTTAGTGTTTTCTTAGAAGATTTTAATTTTGTATTTCGAAAACATGTAACAGTTTGATTTGAATTGATGAGCTGTTTTTTGCCAGGACATTGCTGCTGCCAGGAGTCCTCTGAGAATTGCCTCAGTGGGACATTTAGGTTTATGAATTCATTTTAATAAATAATTTGAAAAACCTCTTTAAAATGGTGCTTCCTACGCTTGCCCTATGATCATTTCCCCAGTAGAATTGAAACTGTGTTGTCTATGGTAGTACTTATAAGGAAGTTCTAGGGAAAATGAATATTTCCACATTAGATGGAACGTACAGTAGCTATTTTAACACAGGCTTCTAGATATGTCCTGAAAAATAAACTACACATTTCAATTTCAAATAAACCGAGTATGTGAAGCCTATGAATCATTCTTACCACACATTATGTTAAATGTCATTCATCTTGTAGTATTTCTTTAAAAAGAAGGTGGGAGTGGAAACACCCTTTTAAAAAATGTATCAGGAAGAAAAAGAATCCTGAAAATGGCATTGGCCCATTACTACAAGGAAATGGTAGAATTATCAATAACGTAGAGAAAGCAGACGTGTTCAATAAAGATTTATGTTGTGTATTTGGGGAATAAAACAGATGATATAGTTTCCTCATATGGTAAGAGCACCATTCTTTTCATTCCACTAGTATCCCTGGAGGGAGGATGTTAAACAGAAGCTAATAAAATCAGACATTTTTAAATCAGAAGGTCCAGATAAACAACATCCAAGAGTTTTAAAACAGCTGGCTAAGGAGCCCACTGGAACATTAATGTTCATTTTTAATAAGTCTTGGAGTACTGGGCAACTTCCAGCAAGACTGGAAGAAAACTAATGTTGTGCCAATTTTTAGAAAGGGTAAACGGGACGAGCTGGGTAATTATAGGGCTATCATTCTGACATTGATCAGTGGCATGATAATGGAGTGGTTGATATGGGACTCAATTAATAAAAAATTAAAGGAGGGTAATATAACTAATGCAAATCAATGTGTATTTACAGAAAATAGATCCTGTTAAACTAATTTGATATGTCTTTGATTAGATTACAAGTTTTGCTGATAAAGGTAATAGTATTAATGTAATATATTTAGATTTTTGTAAGACATTTGACTTGCTTCTGAGAGAGATAACACACATGACACACATTAAATGGATTAAAATATCTACTGATAGGTCTCCAAATGTAACTGTAAATGCAGAATCATCATCAAATATATTTAAGTGGGGTCCTGCAGGGATTGGGTCTTGGCCCTATGCTATTTAACATTTCAATCAATGACCTTGAAGAAAACAAATCATAGATGAAGTTTATAGATGACACAAAAACTGAAGGATTTGTAAATATTGAAGAGGGCAGGTCAGTGACGGAATGATCTGGATCTCTTGCTAAACTGGCTGCAAGTGAACTATGCATTTTAGTATAACTAAAGTGTAAATGTATACAGCTAGGAACAAAGAATGTAGGCCATAATTGCAGGCTGCGGGGGTGTGAGGGGATGGGGTCTATCCTGGGAAGCAGTGACTCAGAAAAAGATTTGGGGATAGTGGTGGATAATCAGCTGAACATGAACTCAGAGGCCTTGTCTACACTGGCAAGTTTCTGTGCAGTAAAGCAGCTTTCTGCATTGTAACTCCCGAGGTGGACACATTGCCAAGCCATTTAGTGTGCAGAAACTGCACAGTTACAGCACTGTAAAAAGAACAGCCCGAGGAGAGGCGTGCCACTTTCTGCGCCAGGCTACAGCACTGCGGTGCCAGTGTAGACACCCGGGTCGATTACAGTGCTGTGATTGGCCTCTAGGAGGTGCCCCACAATGCCTATTCTTGCCTCTCTAGTCATCAGTTTGAACTCTACTGCCTTGCCCTCAGGTGACCAACTATCATCCCCATTGCGTAAATTCCTTTGGAGCAATGCCGAGCTGCCGGACCTTTTCAACATTTGGGGAGAGGAGGCTGTCCAGTCCCAGCTGCGCTCCAGCCGTAGGAATTATGATACCTATGGACAGATTTCATGATACATGATAGAAAGGGGCCATGACTGGGACACACTGCAGTGCAGGGTCAAAGTGAAGGAGCTGCAGAATGCCTACCACATGGCACAGGAGGCAAACCACCGCTCCGGTGCTGCGCCCACGAGCTCCTGGTTCTACAAAGAGCTGGATGTGATACTTGGCGGTGATCCCACCTCCACTGCGAAGGCCACTGTGGATACTTCGGTGGCTCGCATGTCAGTCGACGGTGGACCAAGCCAGGAGAAGGAAATCTTGGATGAGGATGTGGAGGGGGAGGGGAACCAAGAGGCAGAGGACGACTCAGAGGTCAGAGATGTATGCATCCAGGAACTGTTTTCTACCCCAGAGGAGACTAGCCAGTCACAGCTGTGCTTTCCTGTGCCACTCTGCCGTCACAGCGGGGCCGGGAGGGCGAGACTACCATTGCTGCACACAGGCGAGCTGCATAAGAGCCAGGGCAGAAGCCGCAATCATGGAGAATACACTCCATTGATTCCTTGCTCACCCTCAGCAGCGAGATATCTTCCATAATGAACACAGTGTGTGAAAAATGGATGATTATCAAGACCCCCCCCTACAGTGCTGGCTCTCCCCAAGAGCCACATGCCCAATGTACACTAAGGTCCGGGAACACTGATTTCCTCTGCCCCTCGGTTACTCACCATTTTGGGGGTCTTGTGGCTCACGTGTGCCTGCCTGGGGTCAGTCAGTTAGTGACAGGTATGTGAATAGTGACTGTGTTTTAAATCATGGAATCAGTGTTTTGTGTGTCGCAAACAATACTGCGTCTGTAAAATGTTGCCTTTTGGCTTCAGAGATAACAAAGAGGGAGGCTGGGCTCCCAAGGTTATCACCAACTGAACACCAACCTATGCAGAATTAGAAAGTGGCCATGAAGAACTAAGGAGGAGTTTCTGGGTAAGGTTATGATGCACTCCGTGGCCGAAAAACAGGAATTGGAGGAACGGTGGGACAGCAAGAAGCGGGACCAAAAGGAGAACATGGTGCGCCAGAATGAAGCCACAGAGTGGCTCTTAAAAATGTTATGGAGCACCAAGCAGACATGCTCCAGGCGATACTAGAACTGCAAACCGAGCAGCTCCTCTCCCTCCCTCCCCTGCGGCTGCTGTCACAAAAAACTCTTTCCCATGCACCCCCCAGACACCACCAACCCACTCTTATCAACCTCCTGGCTCCAGTCTGTACCCGCAGCACTTCACTCCTCCCCCTTCTGATTAATGTACTCAGTGGCTGGATGGTCTGGTGCCAAAATTGGAATATGCGTGCCATCTATTGCCCCTCCGCAGTTAGGGAAGTCCATTTATGCAAAGCCATCCACCTCACACGTTACCCAGAATCATGGTCTTTCGGAGCAGGATGCGATTAATGGCCCTGCACACTTCTGTCAACATGAGTCCAACTGTCAACGTGCCCATTCCAAACTGGTTAGTGACCAATTGGTTGCAGTGTGGAGTAGCAGGCTTCCACAGTGAAATCTCCACGTGCATCTCCAATGGCAGGGCAGCTCTCATTTTTGTGTACTTGAGCCGCAGGGCTGGGGCGAGCTCATCACACACTCCCATGAATATGGCTTTCCTCATGCGAAAGTTCTGCAGCCACTGCTTGTCATCCCAAACGTGCATGACGATGTGATCCCATCACTCAGTGCTTGTTTCCTGAGCCCAAAAGTGGTGTTCCACAATGGTCAGCACCTCCGTGAATGCCACAAGCAATCTCATGTCGATCTCGCCACGCATAGTAGCTATGTCACACTCCTTTTGCCTTTGTAGATTAATGAATAATTCCACTGTCACTCGTGACGGGTTAGTCAGAGCGAGCAGCATACTGGTCAACAGTTCAGGATCCATTCCTGTAGACCAAAGAGGCAGAGCACGCAGTACACAAACCATTGAAAGATGGCACCAAATGCAGACAGAAGCATAGGGATTGCTAGGATGTGAAGCAATGCATCATGGGGCACTGGGATAGGACCCAGAAAGCCCCACAACTCCCTCTGCCTTCCCACAACTCTTAGTGGTGGAAGAGATGCTCTGTGGGATAGCTGCCCAGAGTGCAACACTCTGAATATCACTGCAAGTGCCACAAGTGTGAACACACTATTGTGCAGGCAGCTGACAGTGTGAACACACAACAGCAGTTTCCCTTCAGCGCTCTCTGAGCAGTGCTATAACTGCCGGCGCTGTAACTCGGCCAGTGTAGACATACCCCCAGTATGACTTTGTGGCCAAAAGAGCTAATACGATTCTGGGATGAATAAAAAGGGGAATCTCAAGTAGCAGTAGAGAGGTTATTTTACCTCTGTTAATGTTCCCAGTTGATCTTGGCACTGGTGCCACCACTTCTGGAATACTGTATCCAGTTCTAGTGCCTACAATTCAAGAAGGATATTGATAAATTAAGAGAGTTCAGAGAAGACCCACAAGAATGATTATAGGATTAGAAAGCATGCATCAAGGAACTCAAACTACTGAACCTTCTCTTTGTTAAGATAAGGGTGACTTGATTACACTCTAAGTATCTACATGGGGAACAAATATTTAGTAATGGGCTCTTCACTATAGCAGAGAAAGGTATAACATGATCCAGTGACTGAAAGTTAAAGCTAGACAATTCAGATAGAAATGAGGAGTATTTTAATAATGAGAGTAATTAATGACTGGAACGCTTTGCAAAGTATTTTGGAGGATTCTCCACCAATTTTAAAAATCAAGATTAGATATATTTCTAAAAGATATGCTCACAAATTATTTGGGAGAAGTATGGTGGCCTGTGTTATGGAGGAGGTCAAACTAGATGATCACAATGATCCCTTCTGGCCTTGGGATCTGTGAATCCACTTCTTTCTCAATAGTTCAATTCTACACAGTTACTGATGGTTGAAATTCTCTGATAAACAAGCATTAATCTACAAACATGCCAGCCCTAAAAATACAAAATCACAATGCTGATTTCAATAGGCTCCATGTATCTTCTCAGGAAGACCGTAATTCACCTGATGGGGAAAATGGATGCACTGTGGCCTCACTTGGGAGGTCGTGACTCCTGGAATACAACAACGTGTTCACCATCACCTTCCCTTCCCTGCTCTCCAACAAGGTTATAGTTTGACATGGGGACCATGTGGTCCTGTGTCTATAAGTCACATCTGTCATTTGCATACACAGTGATGCTCCCCAGGACAATAGTTTGGTAACAATAATCAAAAGGATAAAAAAGTAGAATTCAATTTTTATGAGGTTCGTGATGGTGTGTTCACCCCACACAAGTCACGAGAGGGTTAATGATGTATGCTTGAGATGCCAATTAACTTGCCTAGTTGCACCTAGTTATCAGCCCCAGCTGGTGGGAGTGCTGGGGCTTGTTATAAAGAGATGGGTGAGGTGACAAGGTTGGGGAGTGCCCTTTTTCAGAGAAGTAGCCTGAAGGTAGACTGAGACGGAGGGAGAAGAAGAGCAGCCAGTCATTTCTAGGGGTGAGCTAGAAGCTTGCCAGGAGGCAGGAACCCTGAATTACAGCTTGCCTGAACCCCTGAGTAAAAGAAGGCCAACCCCTGGGCCTTGGGGTTGATCAAGGAAAAAGAGGGTAATCTAAAGCAGCTGAGACATATGTGCAGTGAGGCTGCTGCCAGCAGTGCCCAGTCGAGCTGAAGGCTTGGTTTCATTATATATTTTGGTTGAACTTTGGCATAGGATCTTATGGCATCAGAAAGGGCAGGACTATGTAACGTGGTCTGGCAAGGGGACCAGGAATAGTTGGAATAGGCCAAATAAGTGTGGGAAACTGAGGCAAAAGTTGCTGCATCACTGCATCTGGCTGCAAGGAGGTGTTCTGGAGCAGCTTCTTTGACACTACACTATTTCACTACAATGCAAAGTAAAATTTACCTAGAGTTATAAATGCAGCCTCCCATGAAACCAATTTTTCTATTGAAAAGTTCATCTTATTTACCCAGCTAAGCAGTAATTCTTTCTAGCTCTTTCAGTTCTTTAATCTTCATAGAATATTCCTAGAACATCTAGAAGGTGTGTTGGTCACACATCTAATAAAGGTAATGCATTTCTTTCTGACAACTCTTTCCTGCAGAATTCAAACTAAATACTTTAACTTGTCAAAAGATCCATCTGGGATGAAACGTCTAAAAATCTGCCTGTCATAAATATAAAGGGAAGGGTAAACACCTTTAAAATCACTCCTGGCCAGAGGAAAAAACCCTTTCATCTGTAAAGGGTTAAGAAGCTAGGATAACCTCGCTGGCACCTGACCAAAATGACCAACAAGGAGACAAGATACTTTCAAAAGCTGGGGGGAGGGAGAAACAAAGCCTTTCTCTCTGTCTGTGTGATACTTTTGCTGGGGACAGAACAGGAATGGAGTCTTAGTACTCAATAAGTAATCTAGCTAGATATTTGTTAGATTCTAATTTCTTTAAATGGCTGAGAAACTAAGTTGTGCTGAATGGAATGGATATTCCTGTTTTTGTGTCTTTTTTGTAACTTAAGGTTTTGCCTAGAGGGATTCTCTATGTTTTGAATCTAATTACCCTGTGAGGTATTTACCATCCTGATTTTACAGAGGTGATTCTTTTTACTTTTTCTTCTATTAAAATTCTTCTTTTAAGAGTCTGAAGGCTTTTTCATTGTTCTTAAGATCCAAGGGTTTGGGTCTGTGGTCACCTATGCAAATTGGTGAGGATTTTTATCAAACCTTCCCCAGGAAGGGGGGAGGTAACTTTTGAGAGGGGAAAAACGTTTCCAAACGGACTCTTTCCTAATAATATACTGGTTAGACATTTGGTGGTGGCAGCGAAAGTCCAAGGGCAAAAGGTAAAATAGTTTGTTCCTTGGAGAAGTTTTAACCTAAGCTGGTAAAAGTAAGCTTAGGAGGTTTTCATGCAGGTCCCCACATCTGTACCCTAGTGTTCAGAGTGGGGAAGGAACCTTGACACTGCCCATGACACTTTTGGTTTCAGTCTCTCTTTGCATTTTCAGATTAAATCTCTTTAGCAGTTGATGGTTCTTTAAAGAATCATAGAATCATAGAATATCAGGGTTGGAAGGGACCCCAGAAGGTCATCTAGTCCAACCCCCTGCTCGAAGCAGGACCAATTCCCAGTTAAATCATCCCAGCCAGGGCTTTGTCAAGCCTGACCTTAAAAACCTCTAAGGAAGGAGATTCTACCACCTCCCTAGGTAACACATTCCAGTGTTTCACCACCCTCATAGTGAAAAAGTTTTTCCTAATATCCAATCTAAACCTCCCCTACTGCAACTTGAGACCATTACTCCTCGTTCTGTCATCCACTACCATTGAGAACAGTCTAGAGCCATCCTCTTTGGAACCCCCTTTCAGGTAGTTGAAAGCAGCTATCAAATCCCCCCTCATTCTTCTCTTCTGCAGACTAAACAATCCCAGCTCCCTCAGCCTCTCCTCATAAGTCATGTAAGGTACCAAGCAATTAGATTTTAATCATGTTTGTGTGGGACTGGGTCTGTTTACTGTAGCTGCCATGCAAGTTCATCACAGATAAAGTAAAGACTACTCAAAGCCACAGAGTGACTGAATCATTCACAGATCACATCTCAACTGTTTTATCAGTCCCAAATAACAGTGGATTATTTTGAACTGTTGAGGTCCTATTTCCTCAGCCAATCTATCATTTTATTTTCAATGTGCTATAATCCAGATTCTTTCCTTTTTTTCCAGATTTGCACAGTATGCAGGTATTATTGTAAACTGCTATTATCATGGGCCAGGCTGTTGGATAGTAGCCTTTGACTCTGCCATGATACTAAGTATTACAGAGTTTTTGCTTGCTGATTCAAGGTGGGAGATCTGGAAGGGTTACTGCTGTTGCTTTTTTAAAAGGGGTAAATTAAAAATGTTTTATGTGTCAATTTAAAAAAGTATATATTTTAACATAGTAGAACTGCATTGTTAGTTAAAGAATTCATGCTAAAACCATATTGATATTTACTTGCAGCCATATTAGCATATGCTGTAAAATCAACATATGCAACAAGCTAAGCAAATTTGAGTTTGGTTGGTTCTTGAATAGGGGACCAGCAAGAACTTCAAGAAGTGGTGTCAGTGAATTAGGAGGTGGTCCTCTTCCCTTTTGGTCAGTTTTGATCCAAATTCTGCAGCACTATGTTAGGGGACAGGTTTCTCAGATAAGCCATATAATCAAGATATTAGTACTTGAAATGCTAAAAATACTTCATGATACTATTGAAAGAATATGAGAGTTATGACCCAGTTCAAATCCAGGTAATTGCATTCTGCCTACACAAAGTTCGAGTTGATTGTTGTATTGTTTTCCACTTTTTCCCTGAACTGTTATGTAGTGCTGATGCATTCCCCCCGCCCCTCCCCCCCCCACACACAGTTGCAACAGTCTGGGATGATCCCCTTTAGTAATGGGTGACATGGCCTGCACAAACAATTTCTCCAACTATCAAATACATCGTACACTCGCATGCAAAGAGAATGAGATCACTTTCTCTGTTCAAAGCCATGTTGTTACCTTGAGTCTTTTCTGGTATTTTGCATAGTGCATTTGGGAGTCCTTAGCTATTTGGATCTGAAGAACCAACAGTGCATGCCCCAAGTCCATCTTAATGATAAGATGTAACAGTCTGATGACATATTACAAGGACCTGCTCTGGGTTGCAAAATGTAGTTTTGACTGGGTCTTTATTTTCCTCAGGTTGTGGCTAACCTCATTCCCTCTTCATGCCATTAGCTCTTCTCTTCTGTTTCCTCTCTCTGCCTAGACATTATAACAACAGAACTAGAGTTGCTGTGACAAACCCTTTTTGTTTGTTTGTTTCTGTGGTAATAGTCTCAGGGCTAAGGGTTTCTGAAATGACTTCTGAAACTGGAGGAGGAAAGTAAAGGAGATACAAACAGACTACTAATGGGCTGCTAATGTTTACAAGTGGATTACTACAATTAGCTAAAAAACTACTAAAATTAAGTCAAAATGGTGATTGTTGGCAAATTTGTTTCTTGGGGATGTGTTATGGGTCTGAACCAGGGCAGGGACAGAGAATCACAGAGTTAAAATCAGTTAAAGTCTGCAACTAATCTCCTCAAAAAGAAAAGGAGGACTTGAAGCACCTTAGAGACTAACAAATTTATTCAAGCATAAGCTTTCAAAGCTTATGCTTGAATAAATTTGTTAGTCTCTAAGGTGCCACAAGTCCTCCTTTTTGCGAATACAGACTAACACGGCTGCTACTCTGAAACTAGTCTCCTGTGTGTTACTTTGAAAGTCAGTATGGTCAGCCCCAAGCTTTCACAAGCAGGGATTCCCCCCCCCCAAATTTCCCCAACACCCCCGCCTCCCAGGGGTTAACTAATTACATGCAGTGTTGCCAGTTCAGTCATTGGTTGGAAATTTGAATTGAAATTGAAGCAATAATATAGACTTTAAAAGCATATACAGTATATGATAAAATACTTGTACCTGAAAAAGCATAATAGGTTTGAAAAGTGTGAACAAATACTAGCAACCTCAAACAGCTGCTGCTTTTTATGACAACGTTGGCTCATTCATTTTGGCGATGTTGGCCAATCTAATAATTTCAAATTATTATTTGTAAGCAAGGTCTGAATAAGCTCTCTGCTGACATCTAGTGATGAGCTGGTGAGTGGGAGGGAAAGGCTTCAGGACCAGACTGTATTCACATGAACACACCTGCTCTGCCTAGGTATCCAGCAGACAGAGCTGTGTCGCCCAACTTTGTCTGGTGTTGGGCTACAAATCACTTTAGTATTGAATGCGGGGGTCATGAAATGTTGTTATCCTTATTGTATGAGTAAAGGGCAGCAGAACTGTGCTTAGCCTGTCTGAATGAGGAGGTCTCCCCAGCTTATTTGTGCTGGGGCTTGCCAGGGCTGAGCCCCAGGATCTCTAGGCTTGGCTGTTCCTGGCCCCAGCACCTCTGGGCTTGCTACATCAATTATGAAAGTAAAAAAACTTGCTTGAGCCCAGGCACCTAATTGCTTGATTCCTGGTACCTCTTTCGCTACAAATTAAGCACTGGTCACCCTCAACTGAACTGCATTTGCTAAGCAAGGGATTTGGATGGCAGATCCCAGTGGAGAGAGGGTGGGGAATGTTTTGCTTGGTAGTTTGGGCTCTGCCTAAGAGTCGCAGGCCCTATTTGACCTGCCCCCTCCTCTGTGAAGAAATAGAGCTGATTAGGCTCAAGTCTTTTGTTTAGTGACCACTAGAGCTGAAATCACTGATAATCAGCTCTAAGTTCCTGTGGAAGAGACAGCCCAGCTTGCACTAGCAGTGAGATTCCTCCACTGAGAGCTGAAATCACTGTGACCTGGGTGGAACCTCAGGAGACTGACTCAGAGGTCACAGTGACAGGTGGCAGCAGAAGGTGACAGCACAGAGTCATGAGCGACAGAGAGGTGGCATGAATGTTGGGATGACAAACAACAGCAGCCAGAGCGAGCAGCCAGAGCAAGTCATGAGCAGCTGGAGGAATGAGCAAGATGCCTTCTCCCTCCCCCTGCCCTCAGGGTGGGAGGTGAACTCACATAAAACCACCTCTGAACTCTGGGTCTCCACTGACCAAGGACAACAACTATGAATGGGGTGCAGTGAAGGGAGGGGTATGTTTGTTGGACTAAATGAATGTTTTAGTGACTTTGCTCCAAAATGCTAGATTTGTGACTAGGACACTTATACAAATATACATTTCCTAGTAGGCCAAGATTTTTAAAATCCATTATTTGCCAAGATCATTATCTCACATTGTCATCTTGAGGAGTATCTGTACTAAACATTTTTATTATTAAAATTATTTTTACATAAGAACATAAGAACAGCCATACTGGCTCAGACCAATGGTCCATCTAGCCCAGTATCCTCTCTTCCGACAGTGACCAATGCCAGGTACTTCAAAGGAAATGACCAGAACAGGGCAATTTTCAAATAATCCATCCCCTGTCGTCCACTCCCAGCTTCTGGCAAACAGAGGCTGGGGACACTCAGAGCATGGCTAATGCTCATCCTGGCTAATAGCCATTGATGGATCTATCCTCCATGAACTTACCTAGTTCTTTTTTGAACCCTGTTATATAATCTTGACCTTCACAACATTCCCTGGCAAAAGTTCCACAGGTTGAATGTGTGTTTGTGAAGAAGTATTTCCTTTTGTTTGTTTTAAACTTGCTGCCTATTAATATCATTGGATGAACCGTACTTCTTGTGTTATGTGAAGGAGTAAATAACATTTCCTTATTCACTTTCTCCACATCAGTTAAGATTTCATACATCTCTATCATATCCCCTGTTACTAGTCTCTTTTCCAAGCTGAAAAGTCCCAGTCTATTTAATCTCTCCTCAGATGGAAGCTGTTCCATAACCCTAATCATTTTAGTTTCCCTTCTCTGTACCTCTTCCAACTCCAATATATCTTTTTTGAGATGGGATGATCAGAACTGCACATAGTATTTAAGATCTGGGCGTACAATGGATTTATATAGTAAAAGTAGAGGACTTGGTTTGCCAGACCGACCAAAAAGGCAGTGCTGAGAACCTATGTGAAAAGGCTGCAGAACAGTCATCAACATGCAGAAAACCTTATAAGCCAGTCACTGTCAAAGTCATTTTTTGAAGTACTTAATGAGGCTGTTAAGAATGCTGGAGACACAGTTTATGCAAACAAACATGGCTGTCACATCATACTTTCTATTTAAGCAAGAGAGATACCACACACTACGAACTGGAGGCCAATGTTAAGTGCATTGTCACTTGTTAATCCTGAAGTTGGACAATGGTTATGACAAAGACCAGCAAATGCTCACTATCTTTCTGCAAGAAATTCAACTGACTAGTTAGAAGCATGCGGTGCAACTGTGAAAGTCTCAGCAGTTGAAAGAGTGAAGAACTCTGTCAGAAAATGTGAATACATGGCTGATGAAAGCACCAATGCAAATAGGCATCAGGCATTAAGTCATAGCATACGTTATCTTGATGTCAGTGGTAGGTCAGTAGATGCATTTCTTGATGTTCAGGTTATAGAAGACACACCAGCTGCATATGTCAAAACCCACATCTCAGAAGAGTTAAATGCTTGTAAATTGAACCCCAAAGAGATGGCTGCTTGTGCATCTGATGGAGCTGCAAACCTCTCTAGAAGACATAGTGGAGTAAAAGCTTTGCTCAAAGAAATCTCTCCTATACACACTGCAGAGGCCATCTACTTCTACTAGTTCAATGAGCTGCAGAATCCTCAGAAGACATTTAAAAAGCCATAAATTTAATGGCTTTGTTATACTCTTTTTTGAGCAAGAGTCCAAACAGATTGAACATCTTGGAAAAAGCGGAAGATACACTGGGACTGAAGTTCAAATTAGTACAACCTGGGAAAACCGCTGGCTTTCTCATGAGCAATCCTTGGCTGTTGTCTGAAAATTACTGCAACTGTTATTACTGGCTTTGGAAAGTATCTACTGAGAGGGGACAGATCCAAGTAGTGAGGCTGGTGGCTTTTCAAAGTTCAGAGAAGACTATCACCATTCTCTCTCTTTTAAGTCAACTGTTGAAATCACATGGGTATTTAAACAATGACATCCAGGCATCTGCTACAGCAGTAGTAGATCTTTGCCCAGCAATAGAAGCTACATTTGGATCAGAGAAAGATCCATTAAAAAAAAAACTTACTGGAAGAAGCAAAGACTTCAGTTCAGAAGTTGACTAATTAAGGCACATATACTGACTCATTACGTGAAGAGGACAAGAAGTGTTTGTTAAGCCAGCTGAAAAAGTAAAGTACACAGGCTTGATTCTTACAAATTTACAACAGCAACTTCTGGATTCTACTCAACCTCTATGTAGTTTTTACAGATGCCTGTCTTAGAAAACACTGACAGTTGAGTGGAGTGATGCACTACCAGCAATGGATCTGCGATGTGATCAGGACAGAATAGAGAATGTGAACACAGAGTAAAATATCATATGATGAACAAATGAAGATTTGACTTCAATTTCTTCTTTATCGTGACTAGTGGATCGACACAATCTTTGTGCTATGTTTCCTGGGATGAAAGAAGTAGGAATTCATTTCTTGTTACTCCCAGTCACAACAGCTACCTTTGAGTATTCTTTCTTCTCATTGAATAGAATTTTGTGTTCAGAAAGAAGTCACCTTCTGCCTGATCATGAACATATTAATAAGGACTGGAAGTACCAGACACATGAGAAGCTACCAAAGACGAATGCATTCCATTTGAGAAGTTTATTAACAGAGTTATGAAAAATTACAACAAGAAATCAAGAAGGATCTAGATGTAGAACTTCATAGTAGGCATGAGTAGCAAACTTTTAAATGTGGGTTATGATTTAAAAGCATGAATTAAATCTAATAAAGTGATTGTGAAACATTTTTCAGTTTTTACTATGATGCAATACAGCCCACCTTCGTTGTCCTGGTCGTTGTCCCTCTCATACCCTGTATATTTGAACACTTGTCACCCCCACCTGTATATTTGAACACTAATTTCAATTTCTGGGGAAAACACTGTTCACAAGTCATGAGTCAGGCGCACTGAAAAATCATGAGTTTGGCTTAAAAATCACAAGATTTTAAATAGAATAAATATGAGGGGTTGGGGACATTTGCTTTCATGTTTTCAAGCTTTTCCTTGCAACCATGAAGGATGGAAACTTTTTTTTTTCATGAACGCTGAGATTCTCATGTAATCATTGACACCAGGAGCTGAGGCCTTAAGAAAACAGAAAAAGCTAATTTCGGTATTGCTGTGTTATTTGAAGCTCTGTGCCAATATAAATATATGCAAACCAATGTGTGCCAAAAAACCCCAAAACAAAACACTGACTTACACATACACACGTTCCACCAACCCCAGACCTCCATTGAGCTTCTGTGCTCCTGGCCATTACCAGGATGCAAAATAACTTCAGAATGTTCAGATGGAAAAGACTATTAAATCACTCTGTTCCAATACCTCTGCTCCCTCCTCCTTTGGTGTTTGGAATTTTCAAACCATCTATTGTATGACCAGGTAGTGTGAGAAAATTTCAAATTAATTTTTGTCAGATAATAAATGAGCTGTGTGCTGTATAAATTGTGTATAACTCTTAGAACTGTCAGGATAAACAGGATTTTCAGAAGACTGAGTAGAGAACAACATAAGAACATCACTTCAAAGCTTCACCCAAGAGCTTAAGAGATACAGCTCTTTATCACGCACAAAAAGCTAGGATTTTATTACTTCACCTATTTACAGTTTCCCCTTATTTGGGGAACTGCTCTATCTTTTTTTAAAAAAAAATAAGTATTTTTGCTTTATTATTGTAATTGAAGAAATAAAGAGGCTTAGAGGACAAAACTGATTGGTTTTGGTTATGGATGAAGCACATGTTAGGGCTCACAAAGATTAGATTAGCAGTAAACAGACCATGACAAGGGCTGACATTAAAATTTACTCATGGTGCTAAAGTATTTTTTCCAGGAAATGCCCTGCTTATATCAGGAATAAAAGACTTGGACTCCAGAACAGAAGCTCAGCACAACCAGGGAATTAGAATTTCCATAAGTAGGAAATGATACATCCAGAAAGAGTCAATCAATGTAGTGGGAGAACAGGATGAGGTGTATTAGTGGGCATGTCTATAGGTAAGCTGGTGGGTATTTCATTACTGACTCATGGCCAATGGAAAGAAAATGTATTTAATTCATCAATTAAAGTGGTAAATATATGCTTATCAGCCTACCATGATCTTTATGAAGTGATCATGGACACTGTTACAGTCCCCAACAAATCTACTGGCCAACACAACAAGGAATTTTGATGGATTCAGGATTTAACAGAACCAGAACTCACTCATATTCTTCATGTATAACAGTCCCAGGACTAAGGGTTTCTGAGAGCCGTCTCAGATATCCAATATGTTTCAGGGGCCACTAAATTAGATTTAGATTCCCCATTCCAAATTATTATTTCTGAGGTTACAAAAACCCCACACATAATCCAACAAGGTAAAGGAAAAAACAAATATGTATAACCTGATAAAATTATTGGCTAAGCTTGTACAATCATAAAAAGTAACCAACCAGCCTTTCAAAAAAACCCAAAGAACCAAAAAACAATTATTCTAACATCTGTCTAAATTTTATAAGGACCCCTCAAAAATCAATATGTGAATCAAACATTAATTAAGACCATTAAAAAAAAAGTGAAATAGTCAAGACCTGCTTATTACTAATCAATGCAATTAAAAGTTCTAATTCTTGCAGCTCTTGTTTTGTCTCTGCTCCTCAGTCAGTGTTCACCATCTCTCATCATGTCTCTGGCAACTTACCTGGAACTTGAAGGAAGGAGCATAGGCTGCAGGAGGGAAGAGACTGGAGGAAGCATCAGGAAGTAAGTCTGTGTGCTGCTATGCATGTGGCTGGAACGGTAGCTGAAATTGCACTTTTATCTTATATTTCTCTTGATAAAAAGCCAATTTAGTTTTAGAAACTTGGTATCCTTTCACCTTATAACCCAACATGCAGTACATGAAACAATGTCATGTCTTAAACTAGGTTGTAAGACATATTATCTTTTGTTTTTCTACAAAATACCATGCACTTTTATGGTGTTTAATATATGCCCAAGATTTTTAAGTAAAATTATGGGAATGTATAAATGAGGGGTGAGCAGGTGAGCTACCTACAAATGAGATAGTTACTGCTACCTCACAGATGTTTTTGTCAACCCAAGTGAGCCCTCCTGAGCCGTCAGGCACTTGCATAGTGTGGATAAAAATGCAAAACACATCTCCTATAAGAAGCAAAAGTTTGTTTACTAAAGCTAAGTGAAAAATTTCCAGGAATATTTATTTAAAAGTGATTGTGTTTGTGATCCTTTTGAGTTCATTTTTTGCAGGCAATGGGTGCTGGAGCTTTGATAGCATGAATATTCATGAAAACCATTTTTAACTTATTTGAATTGTGTGTATTTGTAAAACTTCCAATTTAAATGTCCAATGCAGCATGAAGTATGAACGGCAAATGTTACAATCAAATACACAATTTGGGCTGGAAAATATATATATTTATATATATTATATATATATATAATTAACTTATGCAACTTAGCTTAAAGCAACTTAATATGGCTTCAAATGAATGTTGCATTATGAATTGAAAATTATGCTAATTGTGATCACAATGTAAATGATTTGCAGACCAAGAATTATTTTCTGAAAAAAAATAGCAAATTCCAAGTAATCAAAATTTGAATAGTGTAACCTTTTTGAGGACAGTTCATGAACGAAAAAGATAGAATTCCTCAAACTATTCACTGTAAATAGTTAGCTGAGCTCTTCGTGACTATAAAAGGTACTCAGGGAGGGGGTCAGGGGAGTAAAGAAAAGATGTTCACAAATAATTTATGTACACCTATCAGAAGACCATTTCAGTCCTTGGGATGAATCATTTTGATCAACTGGTAGTTATCTTCAACAAACAAAATGTGTCCTCATCTAATGGATGACAATAACTCTTGTATAACATTCTGGATCCTGGCCAAAGGACTTTAAAAGAGCAATGGAGAGATCCCAGCCATCGAAAATGTGAAGATTTGCTTTCAGAGATAACAGAAAATGCTGATATCAGTCTGGCAACAAACAGTGTACATTTGCCTTGGGATTGCTGCTCCTAAGGAAATAAAACTTTGGTATGACTTCATGGTGTATCGCTCTGCCTCTGACCACAAAGTGACACAAACAAAGGAACATCAGGTCATTACCTTAACACAATGTATTTATAGAGCTAAAGAGATCTAATTTTTGACCCTTAATGATCTGTTACAGTGTACTTTACCACTAAGAGATTGATAATCAAGATAAAGCTTTTCAGTCCAACTAGGAATGTTCCAAGTATCATTGGGCCTGATTCACCACTGTTTTACACCAGTGGTAATCTGGAATCACAGTGATGATTGGCCAAATGTGCTAAACTGCTATAGCTCTGTTGCCTTCAGTGGCACTATGTACATTTACACCAACAGGGAATGAGAATGTTTGGCTTTATTTAACTAAATGTTAGGGGAGAATGTGGGCCAGCAAGCCTATGCGATTGGCTGTTTTGCACAATCCGACCAGGGGGCAAAGGACCCTAAAGCTGTCATATCTGGCCCAAAAAATATCATCCCAGTATAGGGGAATTCTCAAGTGTCATAGAGCCAGTATAACAGCTCCTATGTCACCTCTCATCACACTCTCCGGCAGGTTTGAGAGAGTGTGGCTTGGCGCTTGAGGGACAAGAGAATATGGCTGGAGCTTCTCTGTCCCACAGCTACTATGAGTCCCTTGGGACCACTCACCCAGCTGCCTGTGAATAGCAGGCTGGGTCTTGAAGGAGCCATTACAATTAAAATGGTTTTGTATGTTGAAGACTTCATAAACTTACAGCATGGGAAAACAACCTGGTTTAACTAGTTTCCTGATCCAAGGCTTAGCATGGTAGCTAGGGAACTCATGCTAAGGCTACCATATTAAACTTTGTGCATTGATACCTGGCCCTGGGCTTCTTGCAGTAGCTGGCTCTGCATGAGAAAGAGGGTTTCCTTCTCCCAGCTCCCTATGATATGTGTGTGTACACACATGACGTGTGTGTATACACATGAGATTTCTTGGTGTGAGGACGAGTAGAAGGAGCAGCCAGCCTGTCAGAGGTCAGGCTACTTCCTGGCTCTTCAAGGAGAAATTGGGGGTTTGAGAGAAGCAGAGGCTTTGGCTAGCCATCCCCAAAATATAGAAGCTGGGGTTGGGGAGGTGGGGAAACACTATTCTGCCCCCTTAATTTTCTGGCAGTCTTATTAAAATAATCCTCTCAATATTCAGATTCTGATGAAGTACCAGGGATCTACCAAGGGATGGAGGAATAAAGCCTTGTGCTTGGATAGCCTAAAGTGTTGGGCTCCAAGCTTGTCGTAAACAGAGCATATTGCTAGACATCTAGAGGTGACGGGTGTCCCACAGCACTCACAGTGACACTATATAGGGGAGTCTGTTCCACAGTGCTACCAGGCATGTAGGAGCATCTGGTAAACTCCAGTACTTGCAGAGATTCCTTTCAGTGGGGTTCTAGGAGAATTCCCCTAGGTACTCCTAGCAGTAGACCCCTAGTGAGAGTCACCAGCTTCATGCATCTACAGAAAGCTAGCACTGTACATGATGCCACCTCAGGGTTAACAAATACTATGCAGCAAATTGACCATCTACAGAAATGTGACAATGATTCGTCTGTATGTATAAAAGGATGGCTATTTTCAAGCTTTGGAAACAGCTTTAAAAGAAATTGTTAAAAGAAAATTCATTGCCATCTTATACAAGGGGGAAACTATTGCTTTTCAGAATTTATATCTGTGCATTACTGTAGCACACCAATTTATTTAAATTGTGCTGTGTATACCGTACCAATTGGGCACAAGTAATTCAAAGCAAACAGTACCTGCTGCAAGTACCTCAGGACATGGGGCTGTTTGTAGACTCACTGGTGTTTTTAGGTTAATTAGCTTCTGTATCTGACATACCTGAGAACTGCTATCAAAGAGACACCTGGGAATCACAGTGATACAGTGCTTATTATCAAACGCTGTAATCTAATTCCCAAAAGTACTGCGTTTTGGGTGCCATAGGTTCATTTATTGCCTGGATTGATGTACTTACATGTGGTCACACAACGCACAGTCAACCTATGGTACTCTTTGCCAGAGGATGTTGTGAAGGCCAAGACTATAACAGGGTTCAAAAAAGAACTAGATAAGTTCATGGAGGATAGATCCATCGATGGCTATTAGCCAGGATGGGAAAGGATGGTGTCCCTAGCCTGTGTTTGCCAGATACTGGGAATGGGTGATAGAGGATGGATCACTTGATGATTACCTGTTCTGTTCATTCCCTCTGAAGCAACTGGCATTGGCCACTGTTGGAAGACAAGATTCTGGGCTAGAAGGACCTTTGGTCCGACCCTGTATGTTACGTTCTTGGTTACCCGTTTGGGTTTTGAGCACTCCCGGTGAGTTGTGTTGGGGGAAGGCTGAAATGTATATGCCAGTAACTCCTTTAATTTCTGTAACGGTTTCAGAGTCATGTTCTCCCTGAGCTTTATTTTATTTGGATTTCTACAATAATAGAAAGATTGTTATAATGAGATGCTAACTAAAGTTTAGTTGCAGCAACCTGGTAGAGATGGGTGAATTATTTGCGAAGCATAATTTTATCTGAAGCCTTTTTTTGTTCATGGAACATATGCAAACAGTACAATTTCTTCACATTTATTTGTTTGAAACCAATTAATTTTCGCATTATTTTAAAATGCTATGGATTGATTGCAAACAGCTTTTTACAGGTATTTGATATCCTAAATTTGCTGTCTGAGCTGTGTTGAGTGTAGTGATGGACCAAAAAAATACCGTGTGATCTATCTGACTGAGAATGCAAACACTTCTGGCAAAAATTTACATTTAAAATTTTATTTCAATGAATATTTGGGCATGCAATTATTAAATAAGTCTCTTGCAACATCCATGCTACTAAAGATTGGCCATCTAAGTAACTAGATAGAGGATATAAAATGTGTTCATATTGTTTGATTTCAGATATTAATTTTATGCCTAAATGAAATCAAGCAATGCTATTTTTCACCCATCTGTTTTTATGTTTCAGCATAGCCATTTTGTTAGTGATGAATTAGTAATTTTGCATCTAAGAAAACATTTTGCCCGTTTCCTAGATATATAAAATGATGAGCAATGACTATAGCAACTAAAGAAAGCATTCAGCTGGTTACTTAGTCAAAAACAGTTTATGTATGTGACTTCACATTCACATTCCTTACTTTCATCTGAATGAGGTTTTAGTCCTCCTATCCAACAAAAGCTATACTCTGTTAGGTGTTTTCTTTCCACCGTGCTTCAGAAATTACTTGGTGTAATGGTTGTCATACATTTCTAACAAAGGGGGTGGGGGGGGATTTGAGTTCCAATGCTGAAAGACAGAAAGCAGAAAATCCATTTCCAGGAGCTCTATGTTTTCACTCTGGCTTTTTATATTTATTACCTAGTGTTCAGGGCCAGATATAATCTAGGATTCTGCAGCCACTGAAATTATCTCAGAATAGCTCCCCTTGCCACAGAACTGTACTCTAGAATCTCAGCTTTCATAAAACATATCTAGCTTTTCCAGTTGCAGAGCAAAACCTGAAAAACATGAACCAAGTGTAAAGCAGCACAGTATCAGCTGCCTGTATCCGCAAAAAGAACAGGAGTACTTGTGGCACCTTAGAGACTAACATATTTATTTGAGCATAAGCTTTCGTGAGCTACAGCATCCGATGAAGTGAGCTGTAGCTCACAAAAGCTTAGGCTCAAATAAATTTGTTAGTCTCTAAGGTGCCACAAGTCCTCCTTTTCTTTTTGCGGATACAGACTAACATGGCTGCTACTCTGAAATGTGTCTGCAAAGACAGCCTAAAACAGTAGCTCCAAGAGGTGCAATATGCCCCATTCATCTCAATCAATTTCCTGATTGCAGAATTTGGCATTTTTCCAAGACACCATAAAATTCAGCATGTCTGCCATGGAATTTGTCATTTTGCTACAGCCAGGTGCCTATCAACCTCCCTGATGGGTCATACCGGCAGTTGCCTCCTGCTCTGCCCCTTTGCCCACAAGAGGCAGTTAATTAGATTACAGTGTGTGTTTCTTGCACTGCTCCAGGGGGACATGCTACAAGAGTTGGAGCCTCAGAAGAAGAGCTGGATTCTTGCCACCAGGGAGCGGGGGAGGCAGAATTGTAGGTGGGCAAGCTCAGTAGCTTGGAGAACATAAGGCCCAAGGAGCCAACCTGCTTCGTTAGTCTAGGCTGGGGGAAGGGACAGGGAGCGTGATGTGACGTGAACACTGATCCATGCCCCCCAAGCATATATCTTGATGAATAAGGATCAAGGTCAGATTTAAGATGGTGTGGTATTAACAATATAGTATTTTAACAAATAAAATGTCAGCCAGTGTGGTCATATCATAGAATATCAGGGTTGGAAGGGACCTCAGAAGGTCATCTAGTCCAACCCACTGCTCAAAACAGGACCAAGCCCCAATTTTTGCTCCAGGTCCCTAAATGTCCCCCTCAAGGATTGAACTCACAACCCTGGGTTTAGCAGGCCAATGCTCAAATCAATGAGCTAACCCTCCCTCCTACGTTGGCATGTATAAGCTCTAGAATTACCACAGTTATCCAAGTAAGGGTTGGAGCGACCAAAGGAACCATAACTGAGTTAATGAGCCATTCACAGTTTCATTGTACCGGCTGTGTGTGCTTAGACACGCATGGCTTAATCTTTGAGACAAGCATATCTGATAACTGAGCCTCAGAAGCCAAGAGTTTTAAAATCAAAGTTTAAATGATATTTAAAGTACACTGCTCCATTTGAAGTGTTTCCAATATACCACGGTCACCCATGTAGTTTGGAAGTGAAATGTGTTGTATCAACCAGGCAAGGTACTAACAAGCTTCAGTACCAAGCGAGCAGATCGAGGGACGCGATCGTTCCCCTCTATTCGACATTGGTGAGGCCTCATCTGGAGTACTGTGTCCAGTTTTGGGCCCCGCACTTCAAGAAGGATGTGGATAAATTGGAGAGAGTCCAGCGAAGGGCAACAAAAATGATTAGGGGTCTGGAACACATGAGTTATGAGGAGAGGCTGAGGGAGCTGGGATTGTTTAGCCTGCAGAAGAGAAGAATGAGGGGGGATTTGATAGCTGCTTTCAACTACCTGAAAGGGGGTTCCAAAGAGGATGGCTCTAGACTGTTCTCAATGGTAGCAGATGACAGAACGAGGAGTAATGGTCTCAAGCTGCAGTGGGGGAGGTTTAGATTGGATATTAGGAAAAACTTTTTCACTAAGAGGGTGGTGAAACACTGGAATGCGTTACCTAGGGAGGTGGTAGAATCTCCTTCCTTAGAGGTTTTTAAGGTCAGGCTTGACAAAGCCCTGGCTGGGATGATTTAACTGGGAATTGGTCCTGCTTCGAGAAGGGGGTTGGACTAGATGACCTTCTGGGGTCCCTTCCAACCCTTATATTCTATGATTCTATGATTCAACAGGACTTTATTTTTAAAATGGAAACCTCTTTACCAAGCTGCTGCTGCACCCTCTGTAGCTTTCTCCCAGCCTCTCAACTCTTCCCTCCTCCTTCCTGTTTCCTATCCTTTCAGACTCCCAACAGCCAGTGCTCCCAATTCTAATAACTACAAGCAACATCTAAACACCACATTCCCTCCTCTCTTAAGAAACTCTCCCAATTAAAATAAACATTATTGTTCTAACCACAGGAAGAAATATGAAACAAGACACTACACTGTTGGCAGAAATATTATGCTGAAAACACTGTAGATACTACATAACATAGTCTCTAGTCCAGTCCCAGGTGGTCATCTGGGTCTGACAGGCCATCTCTCAAGCTCCAGTTCCAGTGCAATGTCTTGTTGTGTTGGTACTACGGTGAAGTCATCCAATGCAGACTGGGTGTTGGCATAATCTCCTCTTGGTGCATAGGCAGGTGCAACATAAGAATCATTTCATACCCACCCATCAGAAAGTCAATAGGTGTAAGTTCCCTTCTTCTCTATGATTTTAAGAGGAGCTGTGAATTTATGGTCCCCTTTGCGTAAAATTCCAGGTTTTCGTATTCTAACGAAGGAACCACACTCAAACTTTGGTTCCTTAGCACCCCGCCACTTGCCTGTGAAAGCCTTAGACTTTGCTTGGTTCTGTTCAACTGTTTTTCTCACATCATCCTCGTTTGGGGCATCAGGTCATGCCTTTAACAATCCAGCAATGTTCAGTTTAGTATTCATCTCTTTCCCATGCAGTAACTCTGTGGGTGATCTTTGCGTTGTGGCATGTCATGTAGCCTGGTATGCTTGCAAGAAATCAGTAGTGAAGGTATCCGCAATTGCCCTTCCAGTTTAGCCGTTTGCAAACTCTCTTTCAAACTTCTGTTAAACCATTTGATTTCCCCATTGGCTTGAGGGTAACATAGGGATGACTTTCTGTGTAAAATGTTCCTCTGTGCTAGAAAAGTTTCAAACTCCAGGGAAGTAAATTGACTACCATTATCTGAAACCAGTTCTTTGGGGTTACCTTCCCTGTTAAAAACTGAGGAGAGGAACTTAATTACTGTAGCAGAAGAGATCTGCGATGTAAATGCTACCTCAGGCCATTTACTGAAATAATCTATTAAAGCGATGGCATAACAGCAGTCAGTTGGAGCAGTATCAAAGGGTCCTACAATGTCAATTGCCACTTTTCCCCATCCAGATTCAGGAAGAGGAACAGGCTGTAATGGAGGGGTACATGCCACTGCTGTCTTATCATACATTTGGCAAGTGACAGAGGGTTTTATGAGTGCTTCAGTTTGAGAGTCCATCCCTGGCCACCAATACAGATCCCGTAGTCGTTGTTTGGTTCTGACAATTCCTTGATGAGTATCGTGTGCCAGGTGTATGAATTTTGACTAATTCTTCTGGCACAAGGAGCTGGTGTGTACCTCGTAGCACACAGCCATCAAACAAAGAAAGTTCATCCTGAACTCTAAAATAAGGCAGCAAAACTGGGTCAAGGTTTTTAGGGTGACTGGGCCATCTCTTTGTCAGAAATTCCCGTAGTTTTTGTTGAATTGGACACGCTGAACAAGCAGCTTGAAATTGTTCTCTTATTACAAGCACTCTCACTGCAGTTACAAGTGCAACCACTACATCCTCATCCTCCAGTGGACCATCTGGTGAAGGCAAAGGCAAGCGAGAAAGGCAATCAGCAACCACATTTTGGTTTCCAGGGTAATATTCCAGTTCATAATTGAAAGAGGGTAGTTTTGCAGACCATCGAGCAATATGGTATCTTGCTCTTCCCAGTCTTTTCGTGGTGAGCAACGTCGTCAAAGGGCTGTGGTCTGTGCGCAACTTGAATGTGCGGCCCCACCGGTAAGTTCTCCATTTTTCAGTAGCCCAGACACAAGCAAATGCTTCTTTTTCAACTGTAAAATATTTTCTCTCAGCATTACTTAGTGTCCTTGAAGGAAATGCAACAGTCCTCTCTGTGTTTTCCTCATGCAGTTGTGTGAGAACAGCCCCAAGTCCATAATCAGAAGCATCGGTAGTTACAATTGTGGGCAATGTAGGACTGAATAGTGCAAGTACTGGACTATGTACAATCAAGTCTTTCACCATTTCGAAACTAGCTTGTGCATCCGTTGTCCACACTAAGGTTGAACTTCTCCGTAGTAATTCCCGTAATGGTTCAGTGACAGAAACATAATTGGGAATGAATTTTGCATACCAGGAGGTAAGATCCAAGAAGGAACATAAGGTTTGCAAATCTGTTGGAGGAGGAGCATTTGAAATTGCCAGGATATGATCTGGATCAGGTTTTAGTACAGAAATTGTATGCCCCAGAAAGGAGAGTTCAGTTTGTCAAAATGTGCATTTGGACCTACTGAGCTGGAGGCTTGCTGTGCTGATGCAGTTTAGTACAGACTGCAGGTTATTGTCATGCTCCTCAGAAGTATTTCCAAACACGATAATATCATCCAGATAGCACTGAACTCCATGTTGAATCTTCAGAATCAATTACATCATTTTTTGAAAGGCACTTGGGGCAGACAGGGGGCAGACAGGGGGAAGGATAGCTCAGTGGTTTGAGCATTGGCCTGCTAAACCCAGGGTTATGAGTTCAATCCTTGAGAGGGCCATTTAGGGATCTGGGGCAAAAACTGGTGATTGGACTAGATGACCTCCTGAGGTTCCTTCCAACCCTGATATTCTATGAGATGTGAGACCGTATGGAACATGTTTAAAATGAAATAATCCCTCATGTGTAATAAATGCTGTGAGGTCTCTGCTATCTTCTTGCAACATAACCTGGTGGTATGCACTCTGCAAATCAAGAGTAGAAAACATCTTTGCTCCACAGAGTTCTGCAAATACTTCTTCTATGTGAGGAAGAGGATGGCTGTCAATCACAATAGCTTTATTTGGCTCCCTTAAGTCCACACAAAGGCGAATGCCTCCACCCTTCTTCTGTGTCACTACTGTAGGTGAAACCCATTCCGAGAAGTTAATCTCTTCAATAATGTCCTTTTGAACAAGTTTTCTAAGTTCCTCTGAAACAGCTTCCCTGACTGAAAATGGTAAGCACCGTAACTTCTGTCGTACAGGCATCACATTATTCTGCATTTTAACTTTATGCAGAAACCCATAAGCACAGCTGAGTTTCTCCTCAACCTGGTGTTGGGTCCCAGCTGAAACTGATGTGTGTACTGTGCTTTGCTGAGGAAGATCAGTTCGTCCATTAACTACCCTGAGATTTAAAGCAGCCAATAAATCTCTGCCAAGGATAGGAGTGCCGTTGTGGACAATGTAGAACTCTGCAGTTACACAGCAATCACCAAAAGTAACTCTTACTGGCAGGCAGCCATGTACTGGAATATGGTTTTTCAAATAGCACACCAAGTGAAGCTGGGTTCAGTAAGAGGCACATCTCTAAAGTAATGCAGATAGATGGAATCAGGTAGTATAGATACTGCTGAGCCAGCGTCCAACATTAGCTGAATAGAGTGTGGTTTGCCTGAGGGTATGACGGAAACGTTTACATGCACTTTATCTGTTCTGGAATATGTGCAGTAGTGATTTTGTCCACGCTCATCACAGTAACATCTGGTATTCTAACTGCATGCATCTGTTGATTGAACTGGCTACTGTGACATACTTTAGCAAAATGTCCAATCTTTTTGCAATGATTGCACTGAGCTACTTTTGCCAGACATCCTGTGTAGCTTGCAAGGAGTTGTGGGGATCCACAGCGAAAACATGCTTTTACTGTATTTTGAATTTGCTGATTCAGTGTTTTTTCATTAGTTTTCCTCTTGCTATTGTGTGTCTGCAGTGGTAGTGAACTTTTCTGCAAAGAAGTCACAGCCTGGACTGTGCCTCCTGTATCCATGCTCATTATTTTGGCTTCAGCTGTAGCTGACTCAATCTGAGTAGCAATGGTTATTGCTTTTTCTAGTGTAAGTTGTGGTTCTAGAAGTAAGCGTTCTCTTACATGAAGCATGGTTGTTTTCTCAATGAGCTGGTCTCTAATCATCTCATCTGCCATATTCCCAAAGTCACAAATTACAATCAGACTCCTCAAGGAAGCAATATACTGCATTATAGTTTCCCCTGGTTTCTTCTCACGCTGGCGAAATCCGTAGCGATTAGCTACTACATTCACTTTTGGCACAAAAAAATTATTTAATGCAGTGAGTGCAGTCTCATATTTATCATCTGCATGGGGAAAAGTGTAAAATATACACTACCCTTCTGCTCCAAGGCAGTGGACTAGCAGAGCATCCTTTCTTACTTCAGAAAGCTCTGTAGCACTGTTTGCAAGCAGATAAGTCTCAAACATATGGATCCAGGTAATAAAAGCAATTGGAGGCTCACCTGGGCTTTGCAAAAAGGGTGCAGGTGGGTTCAGAGGCAGAAGATCCATCCTCGTCGCCAAAATGTTGTATCAACCAGGCAAGGTACTAACAAGCTTCAACAGGACTTTATTTTCAAAGTGGAAACCTCTTTACCAAGCTGCTGCTGCACCCTCTGTAGCTTTTTCCCAGCCTCTCAACTCCTCCCCCCCTCCTTCCTGTTTCCTGTCCTTTCAGACTCCCAACAGCCAGTGCTCCCAATTCTAATAATTACAAGCAACATCTAAACACCACAAAATGTGAGAGTAAAATTTACATTCCCCTTTTCTTTCTCTGCATTATGGATCATGCAATGATTCTGAATTCGAGCTTTGCAAAACATTTTGCACACAAAGCAAAAAACTACTGGAACTGCCAGATATTGAGATGGAAAAAACCCAGTGAATAACAACCAGAGAATTAAATCCCCAAGAGTGTCCTGGTGCTGTTTAACACTAATACAGAGTCCATAACTCAAATACATTCACTTCTGGCTACAGTGATGGTCGTGCACATTTTTAGAGAGAGCACAAGAACTGGCTGATTAAAGAAACTGGCACATTTCCCCCTTTTCCTTACAGCAGGAAGTTCCTACTACTTACCCCACCTCTACATGAGTCTTATCAATCTTATGCCTCCCACCTTATGTAAATAGAAAAAAAATGTACATTTAAACCACCAGTCCTAGAGTTTTAGCTACCATGGACAAAGGGACAAGAAATGTGAGTGCACTAAGTGAGTGCAATCCCAATTGACAGCTCTGTCTAACAGTTGAATAAATTCCAAGTGTTCGGTTTTATTTACATAAGAACAGCCATAATGGTTCAGACCAATGGTCCAACCATTATGACAACGGCCAGTATCAGAGCTTCAGGGGAGAGTACAGAACAGAGCAGTTGGAGTGATCTACCCCATTCTAAACTTTGATTTAAAAATTTTTTAAATTAGTGATACTAAATAATAATACCCATATTTGCTTTCAAATGGATTTATGCTATGGTAGCTCCCAGAGGACTGACCACAACGAGGTCCTGTTCTGGTAGAATTGTATCATAGTTGGAAGGGACCTCAGGAGGTCATCTAGTCCAATCTGCTGCCCAAAGCAGGACCAATCCCCAATTTCTGCCCCAGATCCCCTAAATGGCCCCCTCAAGGATTGAACTCACAGTCCTGGGTTTAGCAGTCCAATGCTCAAACCACTGAGCTATCCAGGTGGCGTACATAAAAGTAAATACAGTCCTTGTCTCAAGGTGTCTACAGCTATATCTACTGGGGATTTAATTTGCTTTAAACTAGCTAGCTCAGTAAAAATAGTAGTGAGGATGTGGCGGTGTGGGCTTCAGGGGAGGCTGTACAAGCCCCCCTGACCATGTACATGCATTGCTAGTCCAAACTGCTGCATCCTCAACTGCTGTTTTTAGTGAGCTAGCTAGATGTACCCCTGTGATCTGTCACCTACACAAGCTGTAATCACACCCCCAGCTGCCGTGTAGATGTCGCCTCAGCGAGCAGGCACATGAAAACAAGAATATTTGTTGTTGCTATTCTCTATTTGTCACTTTTTTCCTGTTTAAAAACATTAATCCCATCAAGGAATAAAAAAATGATACTATGTGAGTTAGGCAGCCAATCACACATAACAAGTAACGAACCATACCGCTCAGTGTGTGGCTAATCCATAGCAATTAATTCAGGCAAATGATATGCTGAAGAATTAGGAGGAACTCACAAAATCAGGAAAATCATGATCTGTTTCTTTGAGGAAAGTTTGCACACAGGAAAATTGGATTCCTAGATGTATCAAATATTCATTTACCCAGCTCTACTACCGTATAGTGTTGCTTTCTGTCACTGTAGTCCAAATGCAGCTTGTTGGTAGCATTTCAAATTTTCCATGTAAATCTCTTGAAAGTTTGTGTATGTGCTATTTGAAGAAAAAAGGCTGTAATTAAACCAAAATATTAATGATTATTGTAACTAAATGTAAAGGTCATTGTGTACCTCTGTATGAACAGTCTGCCCTCTTGTATGTGGCTGAAGCTTCCACTGAAGGTCTTTAGTACTAGGGCACATGCCTACTTTGAGGGGGTAAGTGGTTCTTTTAAGTTGGAGAGGCTTAAAGAATTTCAATAGTATACTTTCTAAGTGGCTAACATTGGAGTCTGCAGTGTTACCTGAGGAAGAGCTCTGTGTGGCGCGAAAGCTTGTTTCACAGAAGTTGGTCCAAAAAAAGATATTACCTCCCCCCACCTTGTTTCTGTAACTCATTTGAGGAGTTAACTAGCTAAAATACAGCTGGAGTGTAAAACTTCATGATCCCTAAAAAAAATCAAGGGCTTAGGCCATCACTTGAAAATTAGAGAGAGAAAACCAAAATACTACTTTACAAAAACATGCCTTATGATACTCATGATGTTCATTGTATAAAGTCTGTGTGGTGGGTATTTTTTAAAGCCAGTGCAGGAGAACCAGGCAAGTAATGAGAACCCTGCAAACTGCTCCCCTCAGTAGCATACAGTGGGGGAGATTTGGGGAGCCTGTGGGTCTCTGAAGCTTGGCAGGGTAAAGAGATGCAGAGGGAGCCAGGGACAGAAGCTCACATGCTTTTCAGAGCATCAGTGAAATAAGAGTAGACACGGACTGTATGAAGATCCTAAACTTCACATTGAAGTATGGGGCTGGAGACAAGGTAAGGATCCTAAACTCTCCATTGACTGCATTTTTTTTATATGGAATGAAACAAAAAGACAAAACTTTAATGCTGTCACTATTATTTCACTTTTTTTTTAAGTTGCTAAATGCTCTCAGTTTTTATGGTATTTATACATGACATTTGAATTTTTACATTCTAACTGCATGCCAGAAAATCTATTTCAAGGCTTCTGTTTTCATTTTTGAAAGCTGTCCAAGGGACAGAACAGGGCTCTCTAGGGCAGGTCTACACTACAGGATAAAGTCAACCTAAGTTACACAACTCCAGCTACGTGAATAACATAGCTGGAGTCGACATACCTTAGGTTGACTTATTGTGGTGTCTACACTGTGCTGGTCGATGGGAGAAACTCTCGCATAAGGTAAGTCGACGGTTCTCGTTCCGGTGGAGTACCGGAGTCGACGAGAGAGTGATCAGCGGTCGATTTAGTGGGTCTTTGCTAGACCTACTAAATTGACCCCCGGTGGATTGATCGCTGTTGATTCCCTGGTAAGTGGAGACAAGTGCTAAGAGATTGTGCTTCTCTGTGCAACCACACTGTCCCATGACAGCTTTGTTCCTCATATCAACCAATAGAGAGAGTTATCTGTGACTACAGGAGCCAGACCAAGACTCTGGAACTTGCTGTCAGAAGAAATAAGAACGACCACCTATCTCTTCACTCAAGCTTAAGCTCAAAGGGGCTCTTACACATCAACATTTGCACACTGATATTTAATATTAATAAACTGTAATCTCTTGCTGACAAGGAAGGAAGAGAAATATGGTTATTGGTGTCCTTGCTTGAGTGGAGCTCAAATACCATGGTGATGGGCATTCTGGATAGATATGCATGTGAAATTTTACACATATACATTTCACTGAGAGGTTGTGAACTGAAAAAAATATTAAAATACCTTCAATCTTCCCTCAACTGTTCTCTTCCATACTTATATATGTAATTTTCCTTGCTGTCCATTCAGTCAGAATACTTTTTTTTAATTGTTGGTTGTATAGACATAAACAGCATATACGGTGCTACCCTGCTCCTAAAATAGAAGGGGTTAAAAGCAGCCCTGGAGAGGGCTGTGGCTGGGGATGGCTGATTGGGGAAGCAACTGCAGCTGGGCCACACCCTAATCAGGCCCCAGCTGGCCTGTATAAAAAGGCTGTGAGCCAGAGGCCCAAGGAGTCTCTCTCCAGGCTGGGAGAGAGCAGGGCCTGGCTGTTTGCCTGACAGGGTACTGAGGGTGGTGCAGTGCTGGGGAAGGAGCAGGTTGAGTGGGGATGCTCCAGGCTGGCAACTCCCCAGGCTGTAGGGCTTGGTCCAAGGCCCATATTGGTACTGGGAGGCAGAAGAAGGCAACAGGTCTGAACCCCCTTGCCTATGATGAGTAGCCTTTACACGGCAGTCTGCCCCAGGGGGCTGGGGCTTGGTGATGACTGGCAGTAGCCCAGACTGAGGCAAGGTGGGGATAGTGGGTTGGGGGTTCCCCAGGAAGGGGAGACCCAGAGGTGGAGTATGGGGGTACTTCCAGGGAGCAGAACCCCAGAGAAAGGGGCACTGGGATCTATGTGGGACAGAGGAGCCGGAGCTGTGCGGATCACTGGCCTGCAAAGGGCGCTCTAGGCTGGAAAAGAGCTAATTCCCAATGACCAGCAGGAGGTGAGTCCTGCACTCTCACAGGCTCCCATTACATCTAAAGCATTGAGGCTTTTTTTAAAAAAAGCCACCCCCCAAAACTAAACTATAATACAGATCCATTGCGTCAACCATACTGCCAAATTTTAGCAAGTAGATATTTGCTAGTGTTACAGCTGAGCACACACATTTAAATGAGACAGCGTACCCTTTAAAATGAAAATATTCCAAATAACAGCAGTTCAGTGGGATAAATGCTCAGAAGCATATCCAGATACAGCTGTTTGAGGGTGGCTAAGCCTATTTCTCAACACTCAAGGTTTAAAATAGCTAATATTCCCTCTAAAGGACTCTGTCTGAATACAGTCCATACAAAGTTTTTGGGGGTGGAGGAAGCTTAGTCATCCATGTATGAAACCAGAAAAACTAATTAAATCTGTAACAATCAGCATGAAATCGTTAATCACAATTAAATAGGACTTTTTCAGCATTTGAACAAAGAACCCAAATAGAACAAGAGATGAACTGAAATCATGCATCTTGCTAATACAGCACATGCAGCATCCAGTTCTGTAAAGAAGGAGAATTAACTTTAAAAGCTGTTCCCCCTTTTCCCCCTGCTGTATACAAATTTAAGGGAGCCAAGTAGAAAAACTAAGCAAATAATGTGACAGAGTCCCATGTTTCAGGAAATTTTCAACACTTATTGGTCATCTTCATCACTGCAAGGAGACACCTTCTCTAACAAAGATTTAGCACTATTTATATTCTCCAAGTGTAGCATGCAGCTTCACTGGGATTAAATTAAATGACTTCTGAACCCTGATGCATAAAAACCTTCTTTTAAAAGAAACAAAGTATTTTTTTGCCTCGATCACAGGTCTCAAAAGATAGAAAAAATTCCTTATAGTTTCTTCATCTCTCTTAATATCCTTTTCTTGTCCTTTATATCAGACGACTTCACAATGATGGGGTTACTAGTGGTCCTTTCTCTCCCCCACCCCCCATTGGGCTCCTATATTCTTCATCTCCATATGCAGGAGTTTCTCTGATGTGTCATTTAAGAAGATTATGCAGGATTTAATCCTCCATGAACCCAAGGAGGGCAGCTACTCTTGTCCAAACTCTCCATTGACCTGCATATGGTACATTTTGTGTTCTTTTCATCTGGATTAGAGCCTCTGGTTGGTTATCTGGTTGGATACTGGGGTTTGAGGATGTTGCGGACTGTCTGTTTGTGACCACATATTATTAATTACATAATAAAAATCAAGTGTCTATTAGGAAAGCAGTGCCTTAAATGTGAACTTTAAACTTGTACTGATGATTTTAAATTTCTAATCTAATTATTAAAGTCTTTGAGGTAGGTATTTTACTGATCATTCTCCATAAATACATTGGAGGGTGGGGTAGTAAATATGAGGGAGGGAAAAGAGCTGTTTAAGCTAAACTACACTGTTGGCACAAGAACAAATGAGTATAACCTGTGCATGAATAAATTTAGAATGGAAGTTAGAAGAAAGCTTCTAACCATCAGAGGAATGAGGTTCTGGAACAGCTTCCCAGGAGGAGCAGTGGGGGCAAGAAACCTAACTAGTTTTAAGATGGAGCTAGATACGTTTATGAATAGGATTGTATGACTACCTGCAAAAGCAGGGAACTAGATTCACTAATCCTGGAGGTCTTTTCTAGTCCTATGTTCTTAAGTGCTAACCTGGGAATGCACCAGCTCTTCTGCAGCTTCAATCAGCCCTGTCAACAGTTACATAACACCAACAATTCCACTCTGCGTTTCAGGAAAGGGTCTACTCTTAGTTCCCTGAAACAAAATTGGGACATGTCGCAGCCCATGTCCTTCCCATTCCTATCCTAAGAGTTTGCTTAGTGCACTTTAGAGCATATGTCTGTGATGTGAATCTTCCAATACCTAAATCCTGCAGCTACTTTTAACTCCAGAATCTAGTTCTGCTTATACCCCGTGGCTCAAAGAGGCAAAGCACAGACCACTCAGCCCAGTAGGTGGTGTGGTTAAAATGGCTTAAAGTCACCCTTGTGCTCACCTGATTCTGTGCTGGTCAGGGGGCTGGAGTGGCCTCCCGGCATAATTTAGACAGCCCTTGGGGGACTGTTTAAATCACAGCAACCTGTTCTCATCTCCCTGTGGCTGGCAGCAGTGCCCAGATTCTCTGAGGCACTATCTGTTGCAAGTTCACATGATATGCTCCTTCCACCTCAGCAGGGACCTGGCATGTCCCTTATGCCAAGGGCTGCACAGGGGTCCTCAGATGACAGCCTGCTACTGCCTACCCTCATTCCTACACTGGAGGAATTTTCCACTGAGTGGTGATGAGGTTTTTAGAGCCCCTTTACAGTGCTCCAGTCCTTTCACCCAGTGGAGAAGAAGCAAGTGGGTGTAAGATTTCACCTGACCACCTGTATGCAAATCCCTCCTCAAAACTTCCCTTTGCCACTATGCCTACAAAAATCTTGACAATAGGAGGGTGGTGAGTCCACTGCTTATCATACTGTCCAACTCTGTCTCACTGTTTACTTGGACTCTCCCATCTGTTTGTATCCATCTGTTGTCTCTTGCCTTATACTTTGATTATAAGCTCCTTAGGGAAGGGACTGTCTTTGTTCTGTATTTGTACAGCACCTACCACAATGGGGTCCTGGTCCATAAATGGGGATCCTAGGTGCAAATAATAAATAAAGAGGCAATCAGGTTGATTCTGACAGACTTATTTCAAGACTTCTTTCTCAACACACAACAGGTTCCTTTCACACTAAAATTGCACAAAAAATGCTCTCAATTTCAGTAATGCTTAAAGGACACTATGCACTTGTAATCAAATAAGGTTTTTTTGAAACTCAGTTAAAAGTTATTGCAGGCATTACACCGTCCTCTGACTCTCCTGCCAATTTGGGTGTGTTTTACAATCACATTATTTAAAATGCAGTTCTTTCCCAACTTGCTGAGTAAGCAACACAGGCAATGGAAAATGACTAAAAATGACCATATAAGAGTCACTGATCGTACAAAGTAAGCGGTGGCATCATACTGTGGATAAGGCATTGGACCTCAGGAGACCTGGCTCTGCTAATGACCTACTGTGTGAACTTGGCCTGGTCATATTACATCTCTCTGGTTTTATTTACCCTCCCACACTTTGTCTTGTGTATTTAGATTTAAAACTCTTTAGGGGAGGGACTGCTTCATACTATGTGTTTGTACAGAGTCTACATACCAGTGCTTATGTACAGAGGCACAACAGGCCCTGAACATTAGTTGCGACTTCTACGCAGTATTCTGTGATAAGTAGCGAACAAGGCTAATAAGTGCTGCAGGAGGATTGGGACTCCCCTGAATCCCCACCAGGTCACAATTCAAGGTGTTTGCAATGTCCTTCCCCTGTTTGTAACTCAGGGGTTAATCAAGCAAAAACAGACAAAAGGTCCTTTTCTCCTTCTTTCCCTTGAGAGAGAGAGAAGGGAATCAGAGTAAAAGAAAAGAAAGGCAAAAGTTATCTGTCTCTTAGGCAGTGTTTTGGGGTCAGGCCTTTGGGGTTTGATTTATTAGCTGATATGGTGTCTTTAATTAGGGTTTGCCTCTAGCCCCTCTTCTCGACTCATCCAACTTCATACCTGTTCCATGCAGTCTCAGGGGTTGTGAAGCCTGCAATTGTCTCCCTCTTGGCTGATCTGTCTGTGCTCAGCTGTCTCTGAGATACAGTAGTCTTCTTCCTGTTCACCACCCCTTTCTGTGGCAGGCTTTCCTTTTTTAAGCCAGTCTCCCCTTCCCCGCCCCTCAGCCCTCAGGCAAAGCAAGCCTCACAGATGCACTGGTTAGTGCTGGATGAGCCCAGAAGAGGTCACTAGCCTCCTCTCTTCTAGAGCACAGATGTGCCTCTTCACATGCTGTCAAGTCCACAGTGAAAAACAGAGACACATTTTTCTAATAATTTTACATTTCTTTAGTCTCATATTACTAGTAATTTAGTATTTATAACAATTTCAAACTTGAAATGAATGTATGTAGGTTACAATAATGCTGTTATGTCAAATATATTAATAAAATATAACAAAAGTTTACACCTAAACTAATCCAAAAACCCTTCTCTGAAGTGCCAGTGAGTGATAAGAGATGCCCCTTACACCCAAAATCCCAAAGTTTGTAATTCTGTTACAATAATAATTTCAGTATACATAATTTTGAATCTAGAATCTAGTCCCTGTAAGGCCTAGTTACTCTATATATGAAAATGTTCAGATAAAATTTTCTATCATGTTTCAACTTGAAATTTCCCTATTTTGTTACAGCAAATAGAAGTTCCCTGTAAAGGAGACTCATGTTTTGAACTCTCTTTAAGCAGGCTCAAGAAGACAAGGTATTTTTGATGGATCCTGCTGAGATTCTGATACCTGACCCACATTTTTAGAATTATAATAAGATGTTGACTAGTATACACTGTCTAT
Source organism: Caretta caretta (assembly GCF_965140235.1). Lineage (NCBI taxonomy): Eukaryota > Metazoa > Chordata > Testudines > Cheloniidae > Caretta > Caretta caretta. The sequence goes on along the minus strand of NC_134209.1, from coordinate 92,730,661 downwards.
CTATCTGTCTATATGTATTATCTGCAATATATATATATTAGCCAGCATACATTAGTCAACACACACACACACATATCAATTAGTATGCATTAAAACACCAATAACATTAAGCACAAATATTGTAACAGCGATATAGTCTAAACTAGCCTAAATGGCAACCCCCATCTTTTCATGTTCTCTGTGAGTGTATATATATATATCTTCCTACTGTATTTTCCACTCCATGCATCTGATGAAATGGGTTTTAGCCCACGAAAGCTTATGCCCAAATAAATTTGTTAGTCTCTAAGGTGCCACAAGTACTCCTCATTCTTTTAGCCTATACCATAATTCTATTAACTAATGCTACATATCCCATCACTCTTTGTGTTTGCTGAAGTTAGAGTGACTAGATATCCCGATTTTATAGGGACAGTCCCAATATTTGAGGCTTTGTCTTATCTAGGTGCCTATTACTCCCCAACCCTGTCCTGATTTTTCACACTTGCTGTCTGGTCACCCTAGCTGATGTAAGCATTTGGCATAGCCGATAGGAAACACGTCAAAATCAAGACACATTTGTTTTATGTCGTAGTACAAGTTAGGGAAGTACCTTAATGGGCCAGTACCTGGAATGCTAGTATTCAAAACAAAGATAAGGAAAGAACAGAACAACAAGTTAGGGAACAGGAGCAAACTGATGGATTGGATTTTAGAGACATGTAAGGGAGTAGTGTAGTTTGTAAAATCATCACATAAATAATACCAACTGAAATATGTGACTTTGGGACCACATGTTCTGCATAAGGTGATTATAACGTCAATCTAGGAGACTGGTATCATATTTAACCTTTTTTCTGTACTATTCTATTATTGGCTAAGAGCAATAAACCTGAATGACACTGCTCATTTGGCCTCTTGAATATATTTCATAATAAACGAAACCAAAGTGTGGTCAAGCAACTGATTATACAATTTGTCAACAAATAATAAGTGGAAACCAATTTCTCTGGTATTTTGTAGAACTTTAAATTATCTTCCAAAAGTGTTTATTTGGCACTCATGGGTAAGGATCAACTAAATCTAAATGTAGCTAAGCCTAATCATAAACACAAGACTCCCCAAATTCTCCAAGGAGGATGGATTGTAATGTACCAACTTTAATCCAGTAAATCTATCCATTACAGGGTTTCATTAGAAACCCTGGATAAAAGGAATTTAAGAGATCATGCGGCAGAGAGCAGGTTGTGTAGGGACAGTTGATAGACTTTTGTAACTTTTCACTTTTTTGTAAAAAGTCAAAAATAACTTTTAGGACCAGATTCCCCCATAGGTCAAGGTCCACTTGGCACAGGAAATGGACATAATCCATTAGGGAGCTGCCTGTAGCTCACTTATTCTTTGGGAAGTTCCAGCCATGGCAGTGACCTGAATGTATACAGCCCAGGAGCTGTACTAACCTACATCAACTGGCAATAGGCCCCAGGGGAGCATCTGCCTGTTGAGAAATGGCAGAGTGCATCAGTGCTCCAGTTATGCGCCCTCCTATACCAGTGTGCCCCTCTACCGGGGGCAGAATAGAAAGCTGGCATCATAGCTGATTCAGAAACACTGATAGTAATTAGCTTAGGAACATCATCCAAACTCCCCAAATCCATGGGTGCTTAGATCCAGAATGTTTGTTTAGGCCCAATCCTATTCAAAAGTTGGTGATAGAAATCTTGCAATATGAATGTGTATTGGGTCTTGTCTTCATCCATCTGTTTTAGAGGAAGGTGGTTGATGTGAAGAAAGGGTGCTGGGGATTTAAGAGGGCAATTATGAGATGTAGGTAGAAAACAAAATTCCACACACTTGAAGACAAACATTATTTCAGGAGATGATTTCTTCCTGAACTATTCACTGCAACTAGGTCTTTGACAGTTAGCATCTGTTTGAGGCAAGTGATAGATCACTTAAATCACATGGTATTGTTTCTGCTTCCTGACTGGATGACTGATTTTTTTTTTAATTAACAGGACAGAAATTGGAGATTTGAAGATGACTGTATGGATACTTCCAGTGATGTGATAACATATACTTCCATGAATAATAAGTGGGACTTTCACATTTCGCAGATGTTCCTTAGAAAAGAAAAAAATCACTCCTATGAATGATTCAGGGAAACAAAACCAGTTATGAATAGCTTCAGAGCAAATTATGTCTTTTATCTGAATGAATGTACAATCTTTATACCCTATCCACTAATACTATGAATCCTTGCATGCAAGACACATGGACACAAGTGGGAATTTCGCATGTCCTTAATATGGAATGACAACTATTATTAGTCATCTCAAATAATGACAGTGACATTTCTGATTCTAGTACATATTTTATTTAGTAGCCAGAATTTAAATCTGAGGAATCCTTAGACCCTAGAGAGATGACATTTAAATATAAGCAAAAAAATCCCAGACAACATAATTTAGTTTGTTGCTCAGCTCTTTTTAGTTGTTTAATCTTAGGGGGTTAATTCATTTCTTTATAAAAGTGCATTCTCTATGCATAAAAGGTGGCTGATTAGTCTCCACCACTATCAAATTATTTAATAGGACTGTCATAAATATAAAGGGAAGGGTAAACACCTTTAAATCCCTCCTGGCCAGAGGAAAAACCCTTTCACCTGTAAAGGGTTAAGAAGCTAAGATAACCTCGCTGGCACCTGACCAAAATGACCAATGAGGAGACAAGATACTTGCAAAGCTAGAGTTGGAGGTCTGTCTGTCTGTGTGATGCTTTTGCCGGGAACAGATCAGGAATGCAGCTCAGAACTCCTGTAAAGAGTTAGTAAGCAATCTAGTTAGATATGCGTTAGATTCTGTTTTGTTTAAATGGCTGATAAAATAAGTTGTGCTGAATGGGATGTATATTCCTGTTTTTGTGTCTTTTTGTAACTTAAGGTTTTGCCTAGAGGGATTCTCTATGTTTTGAATCTGATTACCCTCTAGGGTATTTCCCTTCCTGATTTTACAGAGGTTTTTCTTTTACTTTTTCTTTAACTAAAATTCTCTTTTAAGAACCTGATTGCTTTTTCATTGTTCTTAAGATCCAAGGGTTTGGGTCTGTGTTCACCTATGCAAATTGGTGAGGATTTTTATCAAGCCTTCCCCAGGAAAGGGGGTGTAGTGCTTGGGGGGATATTTTGTGGGGGAGACGTTTCCAAGTGGGCACTTCCCCTGTTATTTTTGTTAGACACTTTGGTGGTGGCAGCATAAAGGTTCAAGGACAAAAGGTAAAACAGTTTGTACCTTGGAGAAGTTTCAACCTAAGCTGGTAAAAATAAACGTAGGGGGTCTTTCATGCAGGTCTCCACATCTGTACCCTAGAGTTCAGAGTGGGGAAGGAACCTTGACAAGGACTAGTGCCTGTTTCCTCGGAAGTTAAACAGCAAAACTGTAATTGACTTCAATGGAAGAAAAGACAAGGCATCAATCAACAGAATGGGTCCAGCACTTTTCTCAAGTATTTGCATATTTGATCTAGGATTAAAATGCTAGAAAACAGTGCTATGGGCTGTTGAAAATCATGCACCCAAGGAATTATTTACTGGGAAACTGCAGCCCGATTGTAAAGGGATTATAGCCACAAGCAAATTTTACTCTGTTTTTTATCTGAGTATTATCTAGAAGAAAATTTCTCAAAGCCATTTCTTGAACACTAGCCTGACTTTAAGGGTATCAAATAGGCTGATACTATGGTCAGAGTCTAAAGAATGGAAAATACTATTATATAAGTGAACTTGCTTAAAAATTCAGCTGGTAGGACTACATGCTCTAACATCTAATGACTAGTTAAAAAATCCAGCATTTGCAGATGACCACATTTTCACAGAGTTTGTATCACTAAACTGGGAACAGGGTTGAATCCATAACAGCAGGTACAATTAAAATCTATCCAACTGTTCTTAAAGGACATGGAATATGGCATGTAAATATGCTAATTATAGGGTCCCTAGGTTAGAACCTGGAGTAGTGGATGGGCCAGGGTTCCCTCACCAGCTAAGTGATGTAAACCCTGAGAAGTGGGGGACAGGCCTAACCATAACCCAAAGGGCACAGAGCTCATTTGGAAGCCTGATCAAAGGCCTGAAGACCCTGATGAGCGAGATAGACTGCTGAGTTATTGGAATCAATGCTACATAAGAAAGGGGGTTCATTTTTGACTATGTGATCTTCCAAAATCCAAACCACAGGAGGCAGGCACATGGCCTACGGGGGGCACCAGGAGCAGGGAAAGGACTACAGTACTGCACCTATCCTCACGGAGACACTTGAGGTGAGTGACGCCTCTCATGTGACATGTTAAAAGAAACATGTGTTGTACCCACAAAGGGCACTAGCTGGACTTTATGTCTCACTTGTGCTGAGGGCAATAAGCTGCATGTCCTTTTGTGCCCTTAATTATCTCCCCAACTCTGATGTGACTATAAAAGAATTCAGCTCATATGGTCTCCCATCTGATGATACCTGCTTGGATTGTACAATGTTTAACAAAAGAAAGCAAACACAAAGGGTAGAGGGAGGAAAGTAAGTGCCAATTCAAATACATTATGGAATGGGGTCCTTTGCTAGATATTTAACTTGTCCTTTCTAGCCATACATTCAGGAGATAAGATGTGTTGTGTGTCATAGCAGTAACACAGATTAGAATATTCTAGGCTGAGGGATGCTTTCTCTGGGTATGCTTGTTGAACCTTGTCTCCTGTATTGAATAGGTTGTCTTTCCTGTAAATTATCAAGGCCATAAGACTTGCGTGTGCAAGAACAGTGGGACTGCAGCATTATTAGCTGGGAAACAGAGTCTCTCATTATATACTGTGTACTCAGTTTCCTCAGTTGAGCTTGTTATCTTTCCTGTGTATGACTTACAAGCATACACTATTGTTCTAGCTATAGTGGCAATTTGGAATCTATGAATCTCAGGTAGATTTTAAGGCCAGAAGGGACCACTGTGATCATCTAATTTGACCTCCTGTATAACACAGGCCCTAGAACTTCCCCAAAATAATTCCTAGAGCATATTTCTTAGAAAAACTAGCCCATCTTGATGTTAAAATTGTCAGTGATGGAGAATACATCACAATTCTTGGTAAATTTTTCCAGTGGCTAAATACTCACTGTTAAAAATGTATACCTTAATTCCAGACTGAATTTGTCTAGTTTCAACTTCCATCCACTGGATTGTGTTATGCCTTTCTCTACAAGATTGAAAAGTGCATTATCGAATATTTGTTCCCCATTCAACTCACCCCTTAACCTTCTCTTTAGTAAGATAATTAGATAGACTCAAGGAACTCAATTACTATAAGGCATGCTTTCTAATCCATTAATCATTATTGTGGCTCTTCTCACCCCTCTCCAATTTATGAACATCCTTCCTGAATTGTGGGCATCAAACTGGACCCAGCATTACAGCAGCATTCATACCACTGCCATACAGAGGTGAAATAATCTCTCTATTCCTGTTTGAGATTCCCCTGTTTATGCATCGCAGGATCTCGTTAGCTCTTCTGGCCACAGCATCAGACTGGGAGCTCATGTTCATCTTATTATCCACAATGACTCCCAAATCTTTTTCAGAGTTGCTGCTTCCCGGGCTGCAGTCCCCCATTCTGTAAGTATGGCTAACATTTTTTGTCCCTAGAAGTATTCATTTATATTTAGCCATGATAAAATGACTATGGTTTGCTTGCACCCAATTTACCAAGCAATCCAGATTGCTCTAAATCAGTGCCTCTCAAACTTATTTGCTCACACCCCCCTTCGTTGTGTCTGTTGTTGTTTATGCCCCCCAAGTATAGATACCACCACCCTGCTCCGAAGGCAGAACAGAGAGCAGCAGCTGCTGGCCAGGCACCCAGCTCTGAAGGCAGCGCTGTGCCAGCAGTACCGCAGAAGGAAGGGAGGCAATGTGAAAAGTGATATTTCTCAATATCACTGTTCACAACAGACTTAGAATCCCATTGCCACTCTTACTTCTGTGTGCTGCTGGGGCCACCCCGGGGCTGACAGCTGGAGCCCTGCCATTTCCAGGTGAGGGGGTCGGGGTGGAGAGGAGAGCCTGAGCCCATGTGAGGGGGCTCCAGCTGTCAGCCCTGGGGCAGTGGGGCTCCATCTGTCCCCCTTTTCCCTGCCTCCCTTGGATGTGCATGGCTCCTCTGCACGAGTACCAGCCACCCGGGACTGACAGTCAGAGTTCTTAATAAAAAAAATAATATAATAAAAAAAAAAGCACACAGCTCATGCCTCCCTTGACACGTTCCCACGCCTCCCTTGGGAGGCTCACCCCACAGTTTGAGAACTGCCGCTCTAAGTCGGTGACCTGTGCTCTTCGTTATTTACCACCAACCCCATTTTTGACATCTGCAAACGATATCAGTGATTCGTTTTCTTCCAGGTCATAAAAAATTTTAACTAGCCTAGGGCCAAGAACTCATCCCTGCAGGACCTCACTGGAAGCACACCCACTTGTATGGCAATTCCCCCTTTAGAATTACATTTTGAGGCCTATCAGTTAGCAAGTTTTTAATTTATTAAAATGGGTGCCATGTTAATTTTGTATTCTAAGGTTTTGGTTTTTTAAATCAAAATGCCATGGGCTTCATAACAATTTGCAGTATTTCTGTAATCGTCCATATTTTTGTTTTGTATTTGTTTGCACACTTCAGCTCCAAGGGCAAATTAAGTCAGTCTTTTCCACTCTTTGTTTTAATATAGAAAATTAATTAGTGGAATCATTCCACTGCACAACTGGAGTAAGAGGGCTGATTGTATTATGGCAAACAAAATGTATACAACATTGAGTAACAAAATGACAGTATAGACGCTGCATGCACAGAGTCATTTGGTTTTATTGCTCCTTCTGTTCCATTGCCTTCTGTGTCATTCACCACCACTGGCTCACACACTTTTCAGAGACCTGCAATGTAGACCATGGCCCCATCGCAAACGGCTATGCTGGTCTTCAGCGTCTTTTGACTCTGGTGATATATTAGAGAAGACTTCCTGTTCCAGTCCCCAGTTCAGCACAGTAATTAAGCATAGGCTTAAGTGTCATTGTGCAGAGTGTCCCTGATGGAATTCAAAGGTCAGATGCAAAGCCCACTGAAATCAATGTGTGTGAATGGGGGGGTTTGGAGTGGGGAAGATACCCACTGATGTTGGTGTGCTTGGCACCAGGCCCTATTTCTCTGAAAACCTCTCCTTAAATGCTGCTTATTTAATGTACCTTTCTTTTGCTGGTAGTCTGCTCTCACCATCTTGCTTAATCTATTTATTGTTTTATCATATGTCCAATTTAGATTCCAAATTCTTTGAAGCAGGGACTGTGCTATATCTTTTGTAAAGCACCTGACATACCTCTATTGCTGGATGAGTGATACCTTTATAACAGTCTCCCAGATTTCGACAATCTTTTTAACATCAATACTTTACAAAGCAAATAGTTTGTATTTTCACCCATTAGCACTGCTGTGTTTTGCCGCCACCAACCTGATTGAGGTAAAAAGTCACAGTCGGACAAATTCAGCTATGTCAGGTCTATGACACATACAGAGCTGTCTGTGGGATCCTCAACTGTCCATTTAGTTTTCTGCCTGTTTTGTCTCATTAACGCAGCACAATGCAGGCAGAACAGGGGTTGAGAATCTGGTCAGCAAAGTCAGGACAGCTAGATTCTATTCCTGACTCTGTACTGACTGGGTTTGTGATTTTGAGCGAGTGACCCCTGTGTGCTTCAGTTTCTCCATCTCAGCCTCATATTCCTCATCTGTGAAATGCTTTGGTATCGTTGGTTATTTAAGTATCTACTTATAGAGCTTTATTTTGTATTATAATATTTGTACAGTACTGGGCACATTTGATTCCGAAGTCAGAGAGGCTACAAGCACGAGATCTCATTTTATGTTCACATATGCCCCAGTAACCTGATTCTAAAAATACTCTCAGAACAGAAACACACTATTATATCTATGACCAATCCAATCAAAAATTATTTGAATTTCAAATATTGAATATTCCTATTAAAGTGCTCACAAGCAAGCTCCAGACCAAGGATTACTCACAGATGAAGTGAGCTGTAGCTCACGAAAGCTCATGCTCAAATAAATTGGTTAGTCTCTAAGGTGCCACAAGTACTCCTTTTCTTTTTGAGAAATAATTAAGGAGTTTTGAAAAAACAATCGATGTGAGAGAGAAAAAAATCAGTCTGTTCATGGACAAGTTTCTAGCGGAAAAACAGGAAAAATTAGTTGATTAAGTTACCTTGAGATGGATGAATAATTCAAAGTGAGTATCATCTGTCTTAGTCATTGTTACTGTGTAGTACATACAATGGTAGAACTAAGAAGCCACAATCAAGGTCCTGACCACATTGTGCTATGTGCTGTACAACACAGAATAACTCTTTAAATAATTTTGTTTCCCTCTTCTGGATACATTCTCACTGATATGTTTTTATAGGGCTGGAAATTCCCTTTTGAGGACATACCTCGGTGTCAATGCTGAAGTGGGGAGGAAGAGATTGGTTGTCTGGGAGAACATTTCTCCAAAGATCTCACAAGTGAGCTGCTACTGTGCACAGAAGAAGTTCTGCTAAGTTTTGGGGAGGGTGCATGATTTGCTGGAGGTGGAGCAGGAGCACATTACAGTAGCCGAATTCCTGCATGGAAGTCATGGTGAAAACCAGAGAGGCTGGAAAATTCTGAGAGGATTTTCTAGTGGAATTTCTGAAGTTCCCTTCTGCTCTATCCTTCTGCATGGCCAAATTCTGCTGCCTCTGGCCCAAATTTCCTGGCAGCACATTATTCCTAGTTGAAAACTCCTATTTTATTTCTGAGAAAAAATATTCTTTTTCAAAAAACAAACAAAAATACCCATTTGGTTGCTTTCACATTGAAATTTGTGTTTTTCTTTTTTGTTGTAAACCAAAATACCTTTCAGTTTTCAGGTTCCCCGCCACCTTCCCTTTTCTCACTTATTTACTTTTTGCCTTTCTGGGAAGTGAAGAGAAAAGGGTTTTTTGTTATTTTAAGCTGGTGGAGAAGAGTGGAGGATTTTTTTTTTTAATCGTTCACACTTTTTCCAACAGAAAAGTGAGAGAAAAATAGGGAAAACCTCTCTTTCCCTGACTTGTTTAGCTTTTCACATTGTACTGGAAAAGAGAGATCTAGAAGAGTGTACACACTGCTGGCATACCCCTTTATGGCTGGGTATGGCATAAGCCTTTGCCTCTCTGATGACAGGTGCTGTAGCATTGCAGTGGTCTGCTTCTTCTCATGATTCAGCCCTCCAGCCTGGTCATTATGAGTTCTCCCATTCCATTATAGTCCCACCAACAATATTTCAATATCCTTACATCAGGTCTTCAGCTCCCAATTGTGGGCCCCAGGATCCTTACACCCTTTTGTCTTAGGGCTTTCAAAAGTCTTTATCCCCTTATATCAGAGCTTCACACCACCTTCCCCAATAGCTTGTAGGGAACCCAGGCTCACCCTCTCCTCTAGATTCCAGCTCAGGGACACTCCAGTGAGCAGGCAAAGTCTGTCTATTCACACATACTGCCTGCTACCTCCCTGGGCTGCTTCCTACCTCAGCCTGTCATCAGGCCCTTCCTTTCTGGGGTCATTGTGTACCCTGTGTTCTCCTCAAGCTACAAGCCATCTCTATCTTCCAGGCCTCTACAGCCTCTCTAGATCCAACCTTCTTTCAGGGCCAGGTCTTGAAGAGCTTTTTCCTGCAGTCTAACAAATCCCAAATGAAAATAACCCACTTTTGCCCTCCTCAGGCTCTAACTGCTTCTCTCTTAACATCTTCTGCTCCATCCCTGAATTGAACACCTCCCAGGGCTCTCTCCCTAGAAGTCTGGATCCTGCCCTTTTGCCAGGGTTCACCACTAGACCTTGCTCTACCCTGGGGGCTTTTCTGTTTCTGTTGTGGCTTCTTGCCAGGTTTTCTACTCAAGAGAGGGTCCCAAGGCCAACTCTTCCCCTGGGCAACTGCTTCAACCCTGCCATTCTCTCTCTCCACTCTCTACTGCTAAAAGACTAAAAGAGAGACTGCAGAATTCTTTCCTCCTACTCCTTCAGCCCCCTCTTGTTCTGGGTTTCCTCTCTGCATAGTAATCACTCAGTTCCTCCTTGACATGGGACTCATTTTAAGCTGGGCTTGGACCACCCTCCACATACAACCAGGTGCCCCAATTCATCTCTCCTGCTCCAGTTAACTCTTTCAGAGCCAGGGTGAGATATACACTCCATCACAGGAAGAAAAATTTAACAAAAACTTTTAAAGAACTTTTCCAGTGGAAAAAGGACCCCTGGGAAGTTAAAAATTGAGAGAAGGAGGGGCATTTTCCTACAATTTGAAATTGAGAATTATTAAAAATATGTAAAAAGAAAAGGAGGACTTGTGGCACCTTAGAGACTAACAAATTTATTTGAGCATGAGCTTTTGTGAGCTATGGCTCACTTCATCGAAAGCTTCATTGAAACACTGCTCTAAGGTATTGGCTCAAGATACCTTGGAGACTGCCTGACCCTGCATGATCATAACCTCTACTGGTCCCTTAAAATATATGCTAACTACTTATGCTAAACTATCTGTTTGATCTTATATGTAGCTGTGACACTCTGAGTACCTTTCCCAGATCGGAAGAAGAGCTCTGTGTAGCTTGAAAGCTTGTCTAACTCACCAACAGAAGTTGGTCCAATAAAAGATATTACCTCCCCCACCTTGTTTCTCTAATGTCCTGGGGCTGACACAGCTACAACAACACTTCACAGTACCTCCAATGTCAACTCTTTCCACTACGGCAATGGGATTTCAACAGTGAGACTTACAGGCACAAGAGAGAGAGATTCAGAGATTTTTTCAGTACTTGACTTATGAGTGTGGAACTCAGTGTCAGAAAAGAGCAGAATGGCAATGATTTTTAGCTTCTTCAGAACACACCTTAAACCTACTCCTTTCACATAGAATCATGGAAGATTAGGGTGGGAAGAGACCTCAGGAGGTCATCTAGTCCAACCCCCTGCTCAAAGCAGGACCAACCCCAACTAAATCATCCCAGCCAGGGCTTTGTCAAGCTGGGCCTTAAAAACCTCTAAGGATGGAGATTCCATCACCTCCCTAGGTAACCCATTCCAGTGCTTCATCACCCTCCTAGTGAAATAGTTTTTAATATCCAACGTAGACCTCCCCCACTGCAGCTTCAGACCATTGCTCCTTGTTCTGTCATGTGCCACCATGTCTATCTCTTGTTCTGAGAACAGCCGAGCACCATCCTCTTTGGAACCCCCTTCAGGTAGTTGAAGGCTGCTATCAAATGCCCCCTCGCCCTTCTTTTCTGCAGACTAAATAAGCCCAGTTCCCTCATCCTCTCCTCATAAGTCATGTGCCCCAGCCCCCTAATCATTTTTGTTGCCCTCCACTGGACTCTCTCCAATTCGTCCCCATCCTTTCTGTAGTCGGGGGGCCAAAACTGGATGCAATATTCCAGATGTGGCCTCACCAGTGCCGAATAGAGGGGAATAATCACTTCCCACAATCTGCTGGCAATGCTCCTACTAATGCAGCCCAATATACCATCCTAAGTGCAGGACTCTGCACTTGTCCTTGTTGAACCTCATCAGATTTCTTTTGGCCCAATCCTCCAATTTGTCTAGCTCACTCTGGACGCTATCCCTACCTCCAGCATATCTACCTCTCCCCCCAGTTTAGTGTCATCTGCAAACTTGCTGAGGGTTCAATCCATCCCATCATCCAGCTCCTGAATGAAGATGTTGAACAAAACTGGCTCTAGGACCAATCCCTGGGGCCCTCTGCTTGATACCAGTTGCCAGCTAGACATCAAACCATTGATCACTACCCATTAAGCCTGATGAACTAGCCAGCTTTCTATCCACCTTATAGTCCATTCATCCAATCCATACTTCTTTAACTTGCTGGCAAGAATACTGTGGGAGACTGTATCAAAAGCTTTGCTAAAGTCAAGGTATACCATGTCCACTGCTTTCCCCATATCCACAGAACCAGTTATCTAATTATAGAAGGCAATCAGTTGGTCAGGCATGAGTTGCCCTTGGTGAATCCATGTTGACTGTTCCTGATCACCTTCCTCTCTTCTGAGTGCTTCAAAATGGATTCCTTGAGGACCTGTTCCATAATTTTTCACATAGCCTTCCCTCAGTAACCCCACAGAACCACACACTTAAAAGTAAATCCTTGTGGAGTGGGGTAGGAGAAGAGAGAGGAGAGAAATCTTGTATTCATATTAATAAATGTACATACCCAGGAACCTAGATAGTGAGCATGTACAGAGGCCAGAGACAACCTCAGTTCTTTAGTTTCTGTTTCACAACAAGAAGGGAAGTTTAGTGCAGGCTATGGAGCTCAGCTTGCTGGTGAGAGCAGGGCGTAGTGAGGCTAGGCTGGAATGGGAGGGAAAACACTCTACATTCACTGTTGATGTATAACAGGAGTTTCCTCCACCCTGCATTTCCCTAGAATTTCCTGGAGGAAGGTACGTCTGCCTATGGTGCAGTGCCCCTGGAAGTTGCTACAGTCTTTTCTCCACACACACCTACTTACCCCAACACAGCAATGCCTTAAAACTACACATTTTGCATTTCAGTAACAGCATAATACCGCTATTTGGTTTGTCTGGCTTGATTTATTCTTTTTGAGCTCATGCTGCTTATCGTTACTTAGTTTTAGTCAGGCTGCTCAATGAAGAGCTTGAAGATCAATTTCTTTATTACTTATTCCTGTATTTTAATTGGCATTGGAGTTAGTCTAGCTGATCTTCATTTTCCTCACTTTCCCTTCTTTTCTATTCTAAACACGGTTACCATATTCCCCTTCTCCTGTATTTAGTGAGGTGTTAAAGATGACTACTTCTGACTGTATTTTCACCGAGCAGTTCTTCAAAGACCTACAATGAATATCCAATGATGCTACTGATTGGCAGCTCTTTAGTTTGTGGAAAGGAAGGATAAGAAACCCACAAATACCTACATTGTCTTGCTCAAATCCTCATTAGCTATTAATTTCCTGCAAATCTCTCAATGAATCTTATTTAAACTCCTTCCTAGTTTTTCTTTTACCCTTGATGCAATTATAGAACATTTTAATTGACTCACTCTACTAGCTATATTTTATTTTACAGTTTTCATTTAATATATTAAAATGTTGTGTTTTGTCTCATATTTTGTCTCACGTTCTTGTCAACTGCTGGAAATGGCCCACCTTGATTATCACTACAAAAGGTTGTTTTTTTTTCCCTCTCCTGCTGGTAATAGCTCACCTTACCTGATCACTCTGGTTACAGTGTGTATGGTAACACCCATTGTTTCATGTTCTCTGAGTATATAAAATCTTCCCACTGTATTTTCCACTGCATGCATCCGATGAAGTGAGCTGTAGCTCATGAAAGCTTATGCTCAAATAAATTGGTTAGTCTCTAAGGTGCCACAAGTACTCCTTTTCTTTTTGCAGATACAGACTAACACAGCTGCTACTCTGAAACCTGCTTTTTACTTATATCTTTCTTTTGTAGTAGACTTGTTATCCATTTTGCCTCGGTGATAGTGTCCCTTAGGACACAAAAAGATTTGAATTTCCTATTGCTTATTCATACTTCCACCCATGTGATCTTGCCCACTAGTTCTTTTAATTTCATAAATGTGCAGTTTCTCAGCTGGCTATTCTTATACCAATGTTTGTTTGTTTGTTTTTTGTTTGTTTGTTTTGAAGACTCATGAAATATGCACATATTTATGTAAGTAGTCCACCAGATATCAATCATAGTTTTACTCAGCATCCAGCGTTGATACTGATGGGATTTAATGTGAAATTAGACATGAGGCAATAACTGTGCCCAGCCTTCTAAATATACAGTACAATAGGGTGGGTGAAGTTTAAACTATGCAGCAAATACACAATATTGTAATTAATATGTGTAAGAGACAAAGAAAGATTTTGTGTAGAACCAGGGAGGGGTTTCCATGGGCCATATGTGGAGAATGGGCAGGAGGGAAGAAGACACAAAATTAAGATTGTTGTGTGAATGTTAAAACTTATTTTCCTTTTCAAACCATCATCTTTCAGGGTTCAATCCAGCTTTCACAGGACTTGGATCAGGCCCTAAATTTGCCTGGATAGGTTTTTGGGGGTTAAAGGGGGTGATTAAGCATTCTAATACTTGCTGCAGCTGAACTGACAGCAACTAGCAGGTCTTTACCGAATGAGCATAATTTGGAGGTTTATGTAAAGCTGTTTATTAGTAATTCCAGAATTGTGTTTGTTCAGATGAGCCTATGTTTTCATTTTGGATGATCTTTCATGTACTTTAACCCTTTGTTTACACATCATTTATGTATGTTATTGAGTACTGTTGTTGAAAACTGTTTTGAACCCACTATAGAAGCTGCGAGACTGATTACTTGTAGTCTGTATATTAGTACCTGTTAATAAATATGAACCTTTTTAGTCATCTTTTATTGTACATTAAACTCATTCACATATTAACTATTCTTTCAGAATCTTTATGAAATTTGCAAAAAGTGTGTTTGAAATCTAAGGCTGGATTATTGGTTCTTAACATATGAGTGGCCTGTATTCAGGAACTTCATGTGATCAAGTGTCGGGCTGTACTTCATTATGGCTGGTGCCTCCACATCTGTGGCAATATAGATGTCTAAGGAAAAAAACCTTCAAACTGACAAAAAGTGTCTGCAGCCATATGGTATTGACAAGACTGGGTGTTTGATAAGAGGTACCTATGATTTAATTATGCTCTATGATTAATAAGAGTCCTTGTTATTGCAGATGTTTTCTGTAATGGATAGAAAGAGGATACACTGACAGATGATTTTTAATGCATTAAGAACTGCCAGTAGTCACAGCTGTCAGTAGTAATGACCAGAGTAGAATTCCCTTTAGTTTATCAATCATGTACCCTAAAGATACCATAAAAGAAATTTCATGAGTAATTAGGTCATTTGAAAATGTCAAAAACAAAACACACAGTGTACCTGTGCTTTACCATGGGAAAGCAATTTTCCCTCCAGAAAGGAGTTTCTTTGCACTTGTCTTCACTACCAGGATAAGTCGACCTAAGTTACGCTACTCTAGCTACATGAATTCCATAGCTGGAGTTGACTTACTTAACCCGGTGTCTTCACGGCACTGTGTGGACGGGAGACACTCTCTGGTCAACTTATCTTACTCTTCTCAGAGAGGTGGAGTACTGGCATCGGTTGGAGAGTGCTCTGCCGTTGATTTAATGGGTTTTCACTACACCCACTAAATCAACACCCACTGCATCAATTGTAGCAGCATCGATCTCCCCGGTAGTGAAGACAAGCCCTTTGTCTCATGCTCTATAAAAGACAGAGGACTTGAAAGGTAGGTTGGGGTGTGAAAACTGCCATTATCCCACCAGAGCCAGACGAGACAGACACAGAGACCAGCTCTTTACCTTACACCAATGATGGTAATGTGTTTATTCTTTCTGATTTATGTATAGTGCTGTATTAATTGGATCAACTTTGATTAAATAATTCCATTTGAGCCTGTTATTTGACAATCTCAAATCTTTATTAAATTTAAAACACAAAACAGTTGTTTTAAGATGTTTTCTTGTCTTTTATGCCTTGTGTGACTGGCAATTACTCTGACAGGCTGGTTTTTTAGTAAGTGACAATTTGGATGTAATTTGTAGTAATAGGGAAATTATATGACTATCATTCTTGACGGCATGTGAATTTGATAAAAGTTTACAGATGGATTATAATGGAGCCATTATCATTCATTACAAAAGGAATATGATGAATTATGTGTGTGTCAGCTAGGGAATACTAGGCCACCATCTGTTTTGGATAATTGCATTTTGTCTAGGGTTATCATTGTTTTTCTCTCCTCAGTATAAAATTTATACATCTGATCTAACTTCTCTTCACAGTAGAGAGATTATAAAAACCTGAAAAGAGTGCTGTAAATAAGATGGGATATTTATTTTAATAAAATATATTCATCCTCCCAATAAAAGAGGATATTACCATTTCCTTTTTTCAAATCAGATGTATGATAATATTTTGTATTAATGTGGATACATTTTTTTACAAATATCTTAAAGTAATCATTTCATGCTAAGGTATTAGAAATATAGCAGAGACTAATTTAACTGAAAACCATGGGATGGAATACTTTGATATATATCTCCTATTGGTACTGCCTCTAAGTTAACTTTCCAAAAACAACTTTCACCCCATAGCTGAAAAACATCACTGATGTACAGTAGAATAACTTTCACAGGTATCAAAATACATTGATATAGAATGTAGAAATGTTACATTTACATAATTAAAATTGGATATTACCTAATGGCAATAGTTCAAATATTCAATATGAGGAGTATAGAAAAGTAGGGATATTAGACACCCCTCATCTCATATGCCTTCTTAAATTAAATTATACACAGACTATAGTATTCATGATACCACAGGTTAAGAATAATTCCAGATTTAAACTTGGGTCCAAAGCTAAAGATTTAGGAGCAAATACTTGGCCTTGCTGTAGTACTCTTCCATCCTCTTAAGCTACTGTGTCAACAAAAAGTGCCCATAAAGCTATCATCAGTGGCTTCCTGAGGATACTTCCAAGTGCAGGTAGAATTAGCATAGAGCTGGAGTTGCAGCTCAACATTGCTTCTGTGCTGTCCCCCTGTGTGGAGAATCCCCACACCATGTATAGCCAATACAGCCTTCTAGTCCGCCAATGCAGAGGGGTGTTCAGCATGTTATTGCGTTTTGTTACTGAGAGTAGCAAGGACTCCACACTTGGATGAATTTTACCTAGAATTAATAAAAATAGGAGGGAAAGATTTCTTTCAACAAAATAATTCTTATAGTTCCTTGTCCCTCTACTTATTACATCATCATGCGTACCATAGAATTTGTTAACTTACCAACTAATAAAACACAAAATATAAGTTAAATATATTCAGGGCTTCCTCAGATTAGCTAAAGGATCTTGTTTCTTATCAAAAAGATCCTAAATGCTGCCAGCTATATATAAAATCTATAGCATATCTTGGGCTATCATTGGATTTTAAAGGTTAAAGTAAAAGCCACATGATGATGCTGGAGACCAGTAGAGAGAGCTTGGAAAACCATGAACTCATTTGTTTGTTTAAAGATAGATTGTGACCAAGTACCTGGATGGGCCACACCAAGGATGCCACACTGAAGGGAGACTGCAAGAAATGTGGCGGACAATCCCCAAAATTGGTGGTTTATTCTATAGTTAGATTCACCAAGCCAGTAACGAAAGAGCTTCTGTAGTACCACACTGGTTAACAAGAACCCCTTTAGGCATTCCAGCCTATTTAAACAACCAAGTCTAATATAGTGAGAAGCTACTGAAAACCTGATTCACCATAATTAAGGTTCACCAATCCCAAAGGACCAGACATTTATCCTCAGGTTAATATGAATCTCAACTCTTACCCAAATATCATGCTGTCAGCTAATCCTTAATAACTAAATTTAAGATTAATAAAAGGAAAAAAAGAAGAAAGTTACAAATGGTTAAGAGATCAATATACATACAAACTTGTGTAAAATCCTGAGGTCAATTTCATAGCAGAGATGGTGAGGCTGCTGAATTGTAAAGAAGTCTTTCCGGAATCCATTCAAAGGGCTATAGTTCAACAGGCAGTCCAGGTGTATAATCTGTTAGAGTTTTTCCGTGAGAATTACAAAGTAATCCAGGTATCTACCTGGGGACCACAGTCCTATGGTTTAGATTTTTCCTGTTAAGGATTAAGCAGATCAGAGATGAAAGGGTCCAGCCTGGGTTTCACTTGTATAGCTGAAACGGGCTGTTTAATTGTTTTGAACACAGCATATGACTGACAATTCATCACTTTGAAGTTAACATCCTACTTACTAAGCATACACTGATAATCCAGGTACACTATAAAACAACAGCTGCTCATTTAACAGAGAGATAGTTAAACGGAAGACAATGTAGATAAATTTCAGAGTGGTAGCCATGTTAGTCTGTATCAGTAGAAAGAACGAGGAGGACTTGTGGCACTTTAGAGACTAACAAATTTATTTGAGCACAAGCTTTCGTGGACTAAAGCCCACTTCATCAGATGCATGCAGTGGAAAATACAGTAGGAAAATATATAGATATAGATATATACAGAGAACATGAAAAAATGGGGATTGCCATACCAACTCTTAACAAGACCAATCGATTAAATTGGGCTGTTATCAGCAGGAGAAAAAAAAACTTTTGTAGTGATAATCAGGATGGTCCATTTCAAACAAAAAGAATGAGGAGTACTTGTTGCACGTTAGAGACTAACCAATTTATTGAGCATAAACAGATTTTGACTTCTTATAAGAAACAATAAAATTGCAACCAAAGTTTTTTTTCTAAAAGACAAATTACAGTGAGGAATAATTGCAGCCTCACTATTGCAAAGATGTAAGCATGTACATCACTAGCCCCACTAAAGTCAATGAGACTATTCATGTGCCTAAATCAAAGCAGGTGCAGAAGTTTTAGAGGGATTTGCATCTTTATTTTATATTAATGCACCCATCTGTTTTTGACATTTTGGGCAACAATATAAAAAGCTACATATAAATTACCAGTTAAATATATTTAAAAATTTAGTCAGGCAGATAAAAATTCCATGTCAAAAACATCTTAGTTCAAAAAAAAAAAATTTTTTTTAAGTGATCGCCTTGTTTCTCCTAAGGTTAACAGCAAAAGGAATTCCAGCCACATGGGGAGAGATTCTGTGCTGTGCTTCTGTGAAGTGCAGCACAAAACTCACAGCCAAAGGAGGCTTTAAGTCACCTTTGCAGCATCGCAAACCTTGGCTGTTCCAAGAACTGGAGAGACCTTATATGGTATAGCAGCCTCCTTGCCCTGCAGCACTGCCCAGAATCTCTTCGGTACTGTATGCTGTGGCCGCATCCCTGAAACACTCTTCTCACCCAAGCCCCACCTCCAACATAAACCTCTGATCACAGCCCTGCCTTCCTCTCACCCCCTATGCCAATGCTTGCAAGGGGGCCTTGGGAGGCACTCTGACAGCTGGCTCCACAATACCTACAATTGGATACAGACTGGCTCCAATCTTATTTAACCTGAGAGAGCAAGATGGTTCTTGATGGGTGTTCAGAAGAATGTATCTGAAATGTGTTTTTGTTATTAGGTATTATAGAACAATGGTATTGCAGTTCAGACTAACTCCCACCAAAGCACTTGATGAAGTGAAGTGAAAGACCAGAATGTTGATGGGTTCCTGGGCTTTAAATATCCATCTCAGAATTATTACAGTTTTAATACAAAGTTAAAAATAAGAGACCTTATACAAGCCCTCTAGCATGTCAGCAGTCATGCTGCCATGAGCCACCTATCAGACCTTGGATCCCAGTATTTGGAACAATAATGTCCTTAGGGTGATCCTTCCTACTGATTCAGTTGGAGCAGAATAGAGTCCTTAGAGTGAGTAAGTCTGCTATAAGAAATAACTGTGTGACAATATCATGGAATTCCAGATTTCTGCTGTCTCTGATTTGCATGCCAAATTTACTCTTTTTACAAGTAAAAAAAGGTTTTTCTAATTGTCTTTCGTGCAATCTCAACCTGGAATCTTGAAATCAAGCTCTGATCTTTCCTATTTTTGCACCGTCACCACCAATATAAATTTCACAAGGCAATATCTATCGTCAGAATTCTGTATTCAAAGCCTGAGCAATCAAAATGTCTTCAAATTCTGCTGTCAGTTACAGCTGTTTAGCAGGATTGCCTTCATAGGTGTGTTGTTATAAATCCAAGCAGCTGTCTCAAGTTTTTATGAAGGAGGAATACTTAAAATCCAAACAGAAAAATTCTTTGGACTATATTAGCTTCCTCATTTTCTGTAAATATTACAGCCAAAAAACTACATTAAAAACAATGTTAAGGTTGCAAAGTCAAGCACTCAAACTATTGTAGAATTATTGCAAAAAGGGCCAAGGGATCTGTTTTAAGAACTGCTCAGTGTGATTGGAATCTTGATATCAAACTTCTTTCAATAAACCCTCTGCTATGCTAATATCTTTGTAAAAAAACTGTTTCCCACTCTGGCTGAATACCTGCTTTGTTACACCTATCTGTGTTTCTTTAATGAGCAAGCAGTGGTACAAACATTGTTTGTCACGCTTTGTGTCCTGTATGACCTTTGCCTAGTATGGGATACCAGAATTCCGAAAAACTACATCAGAAGATGATCTTTAATAAATCCCATAAAGTCTGTTAATTGGCCAAACCTCTAGACGGACATACAACAGGTTTCATCTGCAGTTGATTGGCGGGTGATGGCCCTGGAGGTTAAAGCATGGAAGTGCAATACAGTAGTGTACCTGCTTCTGTGCATGACTGTGAATTCAAACAAATTCCTTGCCTATCAAATATCAAATCAACTAAATACTCATTTTATTAATATGCAAGTTTCCATAATAAAGTAATTATTACCATTGCTTGTGTGAGATTTGTGGTAAGAGGGAAACAGATACATGCTTCTGCATATGCAAAAACGTGCTTAATATTTATAATCTATATAAGTCAGTGGAAACAGTTAAGTAGTAGATCAGTTTGGATCAGCAAGTTAATTAAAGAATCTGTCACCCAAGCCATCTCTTAAAGCATACATTTAATCTAAAAGAGATAAGAATATGATAAGCAATTGCTGACAGAATCAAGGAAACTTCAGTTTAGTCACTGGAAAAAGGGAAGGCGGTCACTTTAAACACTAATACTGTAATTAGACATACAAGTCTACCTTTAAAGAGTGTATTACAAGCTCCATTTTTGATGTGATAATTTGTATTAAAAATACTTCTGATTAACTGTAGAAACCTTGTGTCTACATTGCAAATCAGAGCATATGAAAAAGTGCATTGGAGATTTAAAATTAGAATCTGAGTGTGAATGAATGCATCCCTGTATTCACACCCTACAGTAATAATCTTTTTACAAGACATGCCTGGTAAGGTATCATTTGAAAATTCATAACTTGATCAATAATATCATGGTAAAATGCATATAACAATATTATGTGTAAAGTTATGAACATAAGCTGAAATCATGACTGAAGTGTTAATCCCAAGGATGTCACATGGATGGAAACTTTCCCAGGGGAAAGAAATTTTGGGTTACAGTTTGAGACTAGGGAAAGGGAAATTAAGTGAAGTCCTGAGAATGAACAAGAATTTCATGTCTCATTTGTAAAAATAACAGGAGTACTTGTGGCACCTTAGAGACTAACAAATGTATTTGAGCATAAGCTTTCGTGGGCAACTTCCACCTTTTCATGTTCTCTGTATGTATATATATCTTCTTACTATATGTTCCATTCTATGCATCTGATGAAGTGGGCTGTAGCCCACAAAAGCTTACGCTCAAATAAATTTGTTAGTCTCTAAGGTGCCACAAGTACTCCTTTTCTTTTTGTGGATACAGACTAACACGGCGGCTACTCTGAAACATATCTCATGTGTGTTCTTTAAAACACAAACAGATGCAGATAGAGCATACCCTGGGGAAACAGGGTGGGGTTAGAAGAACTGAAAGACGTGGCCAAATCCACTGGGGCTCCATACTGACAGCAGAATTTAACCCAAAGGGTTTTAAACTGAGTAACTGACTGAGCTTGATTTGTCTTGTGCTGACTCCCCGTTCCTTAGATCAGTGGTACACAACCAGGGGTACGTGTACCCCTAGGGGTACACAGTGGTCTTCCAGGGTGTACATCAACTCATCTAGATCAGTGTTGCTGAACCTGGGGTTTGCAGCCCTCGTCAGGATCACAGGACAAAGTTAGGGAATTGGAAGTGCAGGGCTGGCATTAAGAGGGCAAGTAGCAGGGCAATTGCCCAAAGTCTGATGCCACAGGGGTTCCCGTGAAGCTAAGTTACATGCTTCAGCCCCATCACCTGTGGCTCAGGCTTCAGAGAAGGCTCATAAGTGAAAAACATGGTCAAGTATCACACCAAACTATAAGTACAATTTTTATATTCCATTTGATTTATTTTATAATGGTAAAAATTTGGTGAAAATGAGAAAGGAAGAAATTTTTCAGTAATAATGTGGTTGTGACACTTCTGTATTTTTATGTCTGATTTTGTAAGCAAGTAGTTTTTAAGTGAGGTGAAACATGGGGAACACAAGACAAATCAGACTCCTGCAAGCGGTACAGTAGTCTGGAAATGTTGAGAACCACTGCCTTAGATTGTTAGTACTTATAGGCAGAAGAGCCCGTCTACTCCTCTCACCTGTACACAGCCCTGTGTGTGAGGAAATCCATTAGCTAAGAAAGCAAAGGATATAAGTGCTCTTCAGATGCTCAGAAAGGGACATTCAGAGCCACCATTAAGGTAGCTGCTACCACTTTCTCTAAGTCCCAAAGGGTGGGAAATGCAATGATTGAATCACTTCAGAGCAGTCTGCTCAGTGTCTCAATACACCTTCCTTCCCTTGTACAGTGCCCTTTCTTGATATTATGTAACTGAAAGGCCACTAGAACCATCTGAAGCAAAACTGAAGTTCTATTTTCATGTTGTATAAGTATTTTAATGGTTGACGATACTGGATCCAAAAGGGAAATTTTAATATGGGAATATTTTTTTATTAATAACTTGTATTACAGTTGCACCCAGAAGCCCCAGCATAGAACAGGGCCCCATTTTTCTAGGTTCTATACAAATACATAATAAGAGTCCCTGCCCCAAGAACTTACAATCTAAATAGATAAACAGACAAAGGGTGCTAAAGGCCAGTTTTACACATGTGGATCTGAGGCACAAATTGATTAAATGAGTTACCCAAGCTCAGTCCAGAAGTTTGTAGCAAAGCTGAGAATAGAACCTAGCTCTCCCAAATGCCATCCTATTACTCTATGTTCTTTTCAACTGGTAACGTTATTTCAATCTGTGTGCCAAAGTCATACTGAAGCTATTCCTAAATATTCAATGAGATCTATGGGGCTGTGTGCATGGTAAATACAAAAACACTACCAGATTGTGTAGCCATAAAAGCAAAGGCCAAATAAAGGAGTTATTTGTTACAAATGAAAGTCCCATATAGGTTGCCACTGTTTTAAATGAAAAAACTAGTCAAGTACAAGGACTGTTTTAAGGAATACTACAGCTCTGAACTCTACTCACAAAAACGAGGGGTTGGGGGCATGGAGGTTGTGCTTCAGTGAAGCAGCCACGGAGTCTGTAACAGGAAACATCAGAGTGATGATCTCATACAGCACGAGATTATGCATTCATCACTTGGGCAAAACTCCACTGAACCCATTGATCAGGCTCACAGGAGCTGCAGCGCATTCATTATTGTAATCCAATGTGCTGTGTTTGTACTGATGGACTAGAAGTGAACACTTTATCCTAATACCTTTCAGCGAGTCTTTGATTTGTATTGTTTGTTTTAAAAGGCAGTGCTTTTGGGACTAGGGAAAAAAGAGGTCACAGCTCAGCTAGATTCAAAAATGCAGTTGGCTTATTTCAAAGCCCGTAGCAACAACTGTGGAGATTAAAACATTTAAAAAAAAAACCCCAAACTTTACATTATGCAAAATTGAGAGCAGACAGACAAAAAATATCATTGAAAATATATCTAATTATCAATGTAACCCTTCTGCCAGTCAGAGTCGGCAGTAATAAGGGCCAGGTTCAGTATCTAGGCATTCCTTTTCAACTATACAAAATTAAACCGCTCAAGCCCTGACCCAGTGAGCTGGGAGAATTACACACCACCCACTTGGCACCTCTAAGAGGCAATACTTCCCCTCTTGCAAGCACAGAGTCTGAGTGCAGCAAAGAAACTTTTATTAAAAAGGAGGGAAGTAACCCCAATATTAAATTGGTAAAACACCGCAAACAGGGTTTATAAACATAAACCATAAGCAAAAGACCCACCCCCAAGTAAGTTGGGCAGTGGCCTTTTCCCTCAGGTTCTTAAGTCCAGCAACCCAAAAGTCCCCTTAAAATGCTTGTCCCTTCTCTGCACCCCACTCACAGTTGTTGTCCTTGGTCAGAGCAGACCCAGAGTTCAGAGGTGCATCTGCAGAGTTCACCTCCCAGCCTGGGTGGGGGCGAGAAGTAAGAAGGCACCTCACTCAGTCTGCTGCCCGAGCACTTGCTCGCTTCCTGTTTGCCGGCCGCCCTGCTGGCCAATCTCTGTGGGGCTCCACTCCGCTCTGCTCCTCTCCGCCAGCTGCACTGCCAGACAATTGGCAAAATCCTCTCCATCAGCCGCTCTGCCGACCAATCGCCGCACCTCCCTGTAAAGCTCCTCTCCACTCCTCTTCGCGTCTACCCTGCTGGCCGATTGCTGCACCTCTCTACCAGCCGCCCTGCTGGCTGAGCTCCATGCCTCTCTGCAAGGTTCTGCTCCAATCCAATCCTCTCCACCAGCTGCCCTGCTGGCCGAGCTCCATTCCTCTCTGCCGGGCTCTGCTCCAATCCAATCCTCTCCACCAGCCATTCTGCTGGCTAATCACCAGGCCTCTCTGCCTGCTTCCCTGCCAGCCAAACACCAATCTGCTTAGACATCTTCAGGTCTCACAGCTCTCACTGATTTCAGCTGAGAGTGGGAGAGCCTCACTGCTGGTGCACACTGGACAGTCTCTTGCATCAGAGACACTGCCCCAAAGCAGGTTTAATGCTTAGACCTGGGGATCAGTGATTTCAGCTCTGTGGTGTATAACAAGTAAGGCTGTCAGGTGATTAAAAAAAATTAATTGCAATTAATCACATGATTAATTGCACTGTTAAACAATAATAGAATACCATTTATTTAAATCTTTTGGATATTTTCTATATTTTAAATATATTGATTTCAGTTACAACATGGAATACAAAGTGTACAGTGCTCACTTCATATTTTTATTACAAATATTTGCACCGTAAAAAAAAGAAATAGTATTTTTCAATTCATCCAACACAAGTACTGTAGTGCAATCCCTTTATATGCAAGTTGAACTTACAAATGTAGAATTATGTACAAAAAATAACTGCATTCAAAAATAAAACAATGTAAAACTTTAGAGTCTACAAGTCCACTCAGTCCTACTTCTGGTTCAGCCAATCGCTCAGACAAACAAGTTTGGTTACAAGTTGTAGGAGATAATGCTGCCTGTTTCTTTTTACATTTTTTGTTTTTGAGTGAAGTTATATAACAAAAAAATTCTGCATTTGTAAGTTACATCTTCACAATGAAGAAATTGTACTACAGTACTTGAATAAGATGAATTGAAAATTATCATCTTTTATCATTTTTACAGTGCAAATATTTGTAATAAAAATATAAAATGAGCATTGTACAATAGAAATCAATATATTTGAAAATACAGAAAAATTTCCAAAAGTATTTAATAAATTTCACTTGGTATTCTGCTGTTTTACAGTGTAATTAATCACAATTAATTTTGGTTTCAGAGGAACAGCCGTGTTAGTCTGTATTCGCAAAAAGAAAAGGAGTACTTGTGGCACCTTAGAGACTAACCAATTTATTTGAGCATGAGCTTTCGTGAGCTACAGCTCACTTCATCAGATGTTTACCGTGGAAACATCTGATGAAGTGAGCTGTAGCTCACGAAAGCTCATGCTCAAATAAATTGGTTAGTCTCTAAGGTGCCACAAGTACTCCTTTTCTTTTTACAATTAATTTTGTAATCACAATTATTTTTGAATTAATCACAAGTTAACTACAATTAATTAACAACCCTAAGAACAAGATTCTCAACTGAATCTAAATTAGCTGTTATTACACAAGGAAAAAGAAAGATTACATGATGTCTGACATACTTACCTATCCCTAACCTCTCTCAACTTACTAGGATTTGGAACCCATGTCCCCTGCCTAGTGAGTTTCATTTAGTTGAGGGTGAGTCCCTCAATCAGGGTATGCCAAGCACAGTTCTGCTGCCCTTGATTCACACTACAAGGAAAATAATGCTTTATTACTCCTGTCCTAATAACAAGGGAACTGGGGATCCAACACCAGCCAAAAGTGATCATTTGGGCAAGAAATCCCATCATGCTGAGCACCTAGGGAATATGGGTGTGCCTATGCAAATGAGATCATCTCCTGAAAGTCTTCTTCCACAGTTTATCACTAGATGTCAACGGAGAGCTCATTCAGACCCTGCTTAGATAGATATATTTTAAGTTACCTCATTGTATCCTTCTTCCCTTTTAAATGTGCCTGCTTCAGAACATGAAAAACAACAATAAAATGAAAGGACCACTAATAATGTTCAAGGATACTTTTCCAGGCAAGTGAGGCAAGGATACAACTTAGGGGGAGGGAGGGAGGGAAAGCATAGGATTCATCTAGAGAAACAACGAGAAAACCTGGATTTGTGCTGGAAATGGCCCAACTTGATTATCATACACATTGTAAGGAGAGTGATCAATTTAGATAAGCTATTACCAGCAGGAGAGTGGGGTGGGGGGAGGTATTTTTTCATGCTTTTTGTGTATAAAAAAATCTTCTACACTTTCCACAGTATGCATCCGATGAAGTGAGCTGTAGCTCACAAAAGCTTATGCTCAAATTGGTTAGTCTCTAAGGTGCCACAAGTACTCCTTTTCTTTTAACGAAAAAATATTAACTTACTTAGTCTACCCACCCCCTTTCCTGCCTAGTGTCTTCAGCTGCTGCTTTCCCAAGCCATATGGTTTTACACTGTCAGATGCCTTGCAATCTGTGGTTTATACAGCAGCAACCTACATCTTTGTATATAGTGCACACATCTGCAGGCCCAAGCAGAGTGGACTGATTTAAATTACCAAGTGGAACCCTTTCGTTTAAATTGTTATGCTGGAATATCTAGCTCAGGGCAGACTTTTCAAAAACAGGACGCACCCCAAACCAGTGGTACTTTCTATAATTAAATTTCACCAACCCAGTAACAAACATGAACCCATGGATCACTATAACAGCCTTAACATGGAGTCAGACAGTTACCTTGGACTCTCCAATCTACCTTGCCACGCAGGCAAGCTGGACTTAGTGATAAATGGTCACTTACACCAAAAATCACAAACTAGTCAATGAGGTTGCTTTCCGTTTCAAGAGACCAGTCATTTACCCCAGATCTCACACCAAAATCAAAACCTGTAGTCAGTTCTGTAATAAACCAAAGATTTAACTAGGAAAAACTAGTAAGAGTGTTATTTACAGGTTAAAGCAAGCAAACATATATACTCAAATGAAAAGGAGTACTTGTGGCACCTTAGAGACTAACCAATTTATTTGAGCATGAGCTTTCGTGAGCTACAGCTCACTTCATCAGATGTGATGAAGTGAGCTGTAGCTCACGAAAGCTCATGCTCAAATAAATTGGTTAGTCTCTAAGGTGCCACAAGTACTCCTTTTCTTTTTGCGAATACAGACTAACACGGCTGTTCCTCTGATACTCAAATGAGTTACCATCTATGATTCGTAAAGATGACAGATGAGGTAATCTGTCAGTTCAAGGTGTCTTTCAGGGCAGATCCAGATCCCTAAAGATCTCTGCCTTAGTTTAATGTTTCTAGCCCTGTTCAAACAGCAAAGTGATGACAAATTTTCTTGCAACCCTGTTATATCTTTTACATTTGGCTTTCCAGTCCAAGAGAGGAGCTCCCTTGCATGTAGCATTGTCAAGGTTCCTCCCCCACTCTGAACTCTAGGGTACAGATGTGGGGACCTGCATGAAAAACCTCCT
Source organism: Caretta caretta (assembly GCF_965140235.1). Lineage (NCBI taxonomy): Eukaryota > Metazoa > Chordata > Testudines > Cheloniidae > Caretta > Caretta caretta. Next base: position 92,702,854 of record NC_134209.1, on the reverse strand, counting down.
AAGCTTATCTTTACCAGCTTAGGTCAAAACTTCCCCAAGGTACAAAATATTACACCCGTTATCCTTGGAATGGCCGCTACCACCACCAAACTAATACTGGTTACTGGGGAAGAGCTGTTTGGACGCGTCTTTCCCCCCCAAAATACTTCCCAAAACCTTGCACCCCACTTCCTGGACAAGGTTTGGTAAAAGCCTCACCAATTTGCCTAGGCGACTACAGACCCAGACCCTTGGATCTGAAGAACAATGAAAAAGCATTCAGTATTTTACAAGAAGACTTTTAATAAAAAATAGCAGTAAATAGAAATAAAGAAATCCCCCCTGTAAAATCAGGATGGTAGATATCTTACAGGGTAATTAGATTCAAAAACATAGAGAACCCCTCTAGGCAAAACCTTAAGTTACAAAATAGATATACAGACAGAAATAGTTATTCTATTCAGCACAATGCTTTTCTCAGCCATTTAAAGGAATCATAATCTAACACATACCTAGCTAGATTACTTACTAAAAGTTCTAAGACTCCATTCCTGTTCTGTCTCTGGCAAGAGCAGCATACAGACAGACACAGACCCTTTGTTCCTCTCCCTCCTCCCAGCTTTTGAAAGTATCTTGTCTCCTCATTGGTCATTTTGGTCAGGTGCCAGCGAGGTTACCTTTAGCTTCTTAACCCTTTACAGGTGAGAGGAGCTTTCCCCTGGCCAGGAGGGATTTCAAAGGGGTTTACCCTTCCCTTTATATTTATGACAAGCATTTCTAAGGTATGGTAGGGCCATTCACCAGTCTTTGTATTGTGGTGTCTCTTAATGGCCCATTCATCTTGGTAGGCCTCCTTAATGGGTTGGGGGGGAGGGGGGGAAGGCAATGATTCCTGGGCCTGGGCTCACAAGTCCAGAGCAAATATTTTCAAAGTTATAAAGCAAAACTTACAAATTTCCTTATAACATTGAATATAGGCAATAGAAGTGAGATTAATGCATGCAGCAACGTACAAGCATTTCATAGACTCTAAACACTAAATACCTATTTTGAAGAAAACTAACATATAGCTGAGCTGGTTTGGTTTCTATCTATGAGTTTGTCAGTTCTTAGCTCACATCTACAGCCTTGACTAGAACTGGTGCATGGTTTACCAGCATCCCATACATAATCTATTTGAAGCAACTTTTCCATTTGTACTTCAGTTATTTTCTAAACAAAGGTGTATTCTCACAGTTGATAGAACCATTAAAAACAGCTGATTTACAACTAAATAGAGCTTTTACATTAGATTTGGTGCCTCGGAGGGTAACCATACACATTTATTTAAGCAATTATATAGCTTAACATTTTCAAATTCTTACTAGTTGTACATTTTTAGTATGTTAGAAAAATGGTGAATGATATCTTGCTTATTTATTAGATAATGAACTTTTTGTTCATCATTTGTGTGAAGCTGTGTTAGGTTAATTAAACACATAAAACAGCATATACATTTATATTAAACAAAACCAATCTTAAGTATTTGGATACATAAACTTCTCTTATCAAGACATGTTTCACATTTACAACTAAATGACTCCCTAAAGGAACAGAGGGATTAACTGTAGTCAGTAAGTTAAACTGATTACTTCAGGTCCACCTGAGAAAATTTTCAAATACACCTAAGTGAGAGTTACTGGAGCTTAAATTCCTACCCATGTAAGTCTTTTGAAAATGAGACAGGCTCCTAAGTCACTTAGGATACCCTTCAGACTTTTAAAAGTAGTAGATCTCACCCCTACCACCTCATTTTTATTAATAGACAGGGAGACTTGTCTTCCTGCTCTTTCAACTTCCAATTGCTGTCTCAACTTTGACCTGAATTAGTCCAAATGAAGAAAAATATTCTCTGTGATTGCAGAAGAGGCTATTACTGTAGGAAGCTGGTTTAGCACTTCAAAACACTGATTCCAAGTGCTTAGCTAGTGACTGTGATTGGGTGCAGGGAATTGACCACACTGAGAATGCCACGCTCAGGGCAGACTGCAAGAAACAAGGCAGACAATTCCCACAAATTGTTGGTTTAGTCTATAACTAGATTCACCAAACCAGTAAGAAAGGAGATTGTATAGCACCACACTGGTTAACAAGAAGCCAAATGCAGTCCCCTTTAGGCATTCCAGCCCTTGGCTCCCATTCAGTCAAACAGATCCAATTAACCATATATGAGTTTTTACCAATTCCCAGGGATCAGATACTTACCCACAGGTCAACACATATTTCAGATCTTACCCAATTATCACGCCATCAGCCAATCCTTAGTAAACTAACTAAAGATTTATTAATAAAAGAAAAGAATAGAGTTATAAATGGTTAAAAGATCATAGGTATACAAAGGATTGCAAAAAGTCTTTAGATGAGGTTTGTAGCAAGGATGGAATACTCTGCTGGCTTGCAAAAGTCTCTCTGGTAACTTCCAAAAGATTGGAAGGTCCTCATTCCACTGTTCAAAATACTCCTTTTAGATGTAAATCCACAGTCCAGAGAAATGTTTCAGAGTAGCAGCCATGTTAGTCTGTATCCGCAAAAAGAAAAGGAGTACTTGTGGCACCTTAAAGACTAACAAATTTATTAGAGCATAAGCTTTCGTGAGCTACAGCTCACTTCATCAGATGCATACAGTGGAAAATATAGTGGGGAGATTTTATATACACAGAGAACATGAAACAATGGGAGTTACCGTAAACACTGTAACAAGAGTGATCAGGAAAGGTGAGCTATTACCAGCAGAAGAGCGGTCCAGAAAAATGTCCAGAGAAATGGAGCAGGAATGAAGCAAAATGGATGCCTCAGGTGTCTTTTATATCCTCTGCCATGTGCATGGAAATTTAGTGTCCCAAACAAACCCACAGCCCCTGTGTATGGAAAGTTACTGCCAAAGATGGAGTCTGAGGTCACATATCCACATCAGAAGCTCTTACATGTTTTGCTGAATTGCAGGGGTGGTCATTGGCTCCTTGCTGTCTGTGGCATTCTCAGGAAGAGCTATCTGGAGAGCTGAGTCTTCTTAATGGCCCATCAAGCTTCAATAGTCCATTCACAAGGGGCTGGCAAGATTGGATGTAAACTACCTTGTGGGTGTCACCCCAAGAACAAACACATGTAGGAAATACAAATACATAGCCAATATTCATAACTTCAGATACACTGATGATACATGGATTTAACCAGGATAATCATATTTGAAAGACTGTAACTTTTCTATTCACACCTCACATAATATATTTTGTATTAATTTCAGTGCAATTGTGCAACAATGATAAAATGACAGGTTTCAGAGTAACAGCCGTGTTAGTTTGTATTCGCAAAAAGAAAAGGAGTACTTGTGGCACCTTAGAGACTAACCAATTTATTTGAGCATAAGCTTTCATGAGCTACAGCTCACTTCATCGGATTCATACTGTGGAAAATACGGAAGATGTTTTTATACACACAGACCATGAAAAATGGGTGTTTATCACTACAAAAGGTTTTCTCTCCCCCCACCCCACTCTCCTGCTGGTAATAGCTTATCTAAAGTGATCACTCTCCTTACAATGTGTATGATAATCAAGGTGGGCCATTTCCAGCACAAATCCAGGGTTTAACAAGAATGTCTGAGGAACACGGGGGGGGGGGGGGGGGGGGAGGAGGAAGGAATAAACAAGGGGAAATAGGTTACTTTTTATAATGAATCAACCATTCCCAGTCTCTATTCAAGCCTAAGTTAATTGTATCCAATTTGCAAATTAATTCCAATTCAGCAGTCTCTCGTTGGAGTCTGTTTTCGAAGTTTTTTTGTTTAAGCATAGTCACTTTGAGATCAGAAATCGAGTGACCAGAGAGATTGAAGTGTTCTCTGACTGGTTTATAAATGTTATAATTCTTGACATCTGATTTGTGTCCTTTTATTCTTTTACGTAGAGACTGTCCAGTTTGACCAATGTACATGGCAGAGGGGCATTGCTGTCACATGATGGCATATATCACATTGGTAGATGTGCAGGTGAACGAGCCTCTGATTGTGTGGCTGATGTTATTAGGCCCTGTGATGGTGTCCCCTGAATAGATATGTGGGCACAGTTGGCAACGGGCTTTGTTGCAAGACTAGGTTCCTGGGTTAGTGGTTCTGTTGTGTGGTATGTGGTTGCTGGTGAGTATTCACTTCAGGTTGGGGGGCTGTCTCCCAAGATTTGTGAGAGTGTTGGGTCGTCCTTCAGGATAGATTGTAAATCTTTGGTGATGCGTTGGAGAGGTTTTAGTTGGGGGCTGAAGGTGACAGTTAGTGGTGTTAAGTTATTTTCTTTGTTGGGTCTGTCCTGTAGTTGTTGACTTCTGGGTACTCTCCTGGCTCTGTCAATCTGTTTTTTTCACTTCAGCAGGTGGGTACTGTAGTTTTAAGAATGCTTGATAGAGATCTTGTAGGTGTTTGTCTCTGAGGGATTGGGGGAGAATTAGTTTGGATCCTCCTGCTCTCTTCAATGAAGCTGAAGCAAAGTGGTTGTTGTGGAAGTATTTTTCAATTTCAATAAGGTTATAAACCTTTATTCCAGGAGTGGTACTTAAGTCTTTGGCTAAAAGATATCTCAAATTACCATCCCACCCAGATGTTATGTCTCAGGTTCTATTTCATTTCTTCTAGATTTCTTCTCATCTTTGCTACAGTTGCAGCATTGTCTGTGATAAAGCAATGCACTTGACTTGAATTTTTGTTCAATTTTGTTAAAGCTTTTACTGCTACTTCTTTTAAGTATTCTGTGCATGTGTATTTACTGATGTATCAATTGTTTCAATTGACAGACAACCTCATCTTCTGTTGTCTCACACACATTACTGTATCATTGTATACATTGCTCCATCCACCAAAATGCAGATTAACAAATGTCCCATCAGTGTTTTTTACTCCCTCTTCAATTTCCTTCTGATACACTATATGCAGCAACCTTCCAACAATGTCTATTTTGTCAGCCTGGTCATAATGACTGAACCGTGTCACTGAAGTGTTTGTTCTGAACAAGGTGAAAATGAGAATTTATTGTATAAATGAACAGAGCAATCTTCATCGATGGAGCCTTGCTGGAATTGATTGGTCTCGATTATGAACTCATCCATGGTTATATTGAATAATGAAGATAGTTTTGTTTTTTTATATGAGTAATTTACTTTCTGACATATGTTTAGTTGCAGCACTGCTGGTGGTACCAGAAGATAATTCTGAAGCTATAGATGATGGACTATATACAACTTGTGCCTCCCCATACCCGCAGGGGGACACAATCTAAAGGGGAGGATATGTGACTGCCCATAGTGTCTCTTCTGCCCAGCGACCCCCTCCTTCCACTCTGCACCCAACACTGTTGCACTCTCCCCAACCCCACTTACTTGCGGGGCGGGAGGGTCTCTGTCCTTCTCCCTCTGTGCCTCTCCCTGGCACATTCAGCCATTCTCCCTAGCAGCGGGGCCCATGCGGCAAGCAGGACGGAGCCACTTCTCATGTGGCTGAAGCTGGATGCTCCGAATTGCTGGCTCTGTGCAGCGCAGCAGCTGCCTGAGAGAGGTGGCGGCAGTTGGCTAGGGAGGTGGTGGAGGTGGTCCACTCCCTGCCCAAGCCCAGCGGCCAGGGACAGGGGCTGAGCGAGCCAGAAACTTGCCAGGGAGGAGAGGGGACTCCAGCTTGCTCAGCCCCTGTCCCTGGCAGCTGGGCGTGGGCAGGGGACAGCTTGCCCCCACTGCCCCAGTCAGGCTCCCTCAGCCGGCTACCATGCTGCACAGAACAGAGACCCTGAGCGGCCAGCATGAAAAAGTGACTGGTCCCACCCCTTTCACTTCCCGCCTGGCCCAGTTGCCAGGGACAGGAGCCAAGTATGCTGGGGGTCAGGCACAGCAGAAGAAAGACAGTGTCCCTCTTCATCCACCCATCAGGCCAAGCAGAAATTGGGGAGGCACTTGACCCTGCATGCATCCCCACATGTTCCTATCTGATGGACATTCACATAACCCCTTATGTTTAAGCTGGATCCTAAAACAAAAGCTCATTGAATATTACTCACTGCACTGCTTTAAAAAAAAATCGTAAATGAAAGATTCCTCCTGCTACTGCTGTTTGTTCCACTGTTTAAATGATGATTTATTATAAGCCCAGTTCTCAAGGAAAATTAGTAATTGATAACGATTATCTAAATCTATTTAAAACCGTATCTTTGGCAACATACTAAAACAGCTTAGGGAAAAAAAAATTAAAATGTTGCAATTTATAAATGCTTAATAAATAAATATTTACCCTTAAACAGGAAATCTTCACTTAGGATGTTTGATTACATTGACCAATAAAAGTATTTTTTTCAGAAGTCCAGTCATAACATAAAGCACAGTCAACCTGTGGAACTCATTGCCAGGGGATGTTGTGAAGGCCAAAATGTATAACTGGGTTCAAAAACCAATAGATAAGTTCATGGATCATCGATCCATCAATGGCTATGGCCAAGATGGTCAGGGATGCAACCCCATGCTCTGGTACTCCTAAATTTCATCCAGAAGCTGGGACTAGATGTACAGGGGGTGGATCATTCCATAATTTGCCCTGTTATGTTCATTCACTTTGAAGTATCTGGCACTGGCCACTGTCAAAAGACAGGATTCTGAGCTAGTTGGCCCATTGTTCTGACCCTGTATGGCCATTCTTATGTAACAGTAAAAATGTAATTGATAAATACTCCCACAACTTAAGTTGTTTGTGTTCAAAATATATTTTGAAATTTGTAAGTAATCCATCCAAAATCAATTTATGACAAGTTATGTAATATACTAGTGAGACATGGTAGGGACTACTGAAGAATGCTGCAAAAATAAGTTTACTGGTCAGCTGATCCAGATTGTTCAGACATGTCTACACCATCATCTTCAGACTCATTGCCTTCTAAGGAGCATTCTTCATAAAGTTGTTTCATTCTGACATCCAGGCCTTGTGTCTCTCTGTTGCACTGCTTGCATTTGACATGTGTTCCTTTTTTACCCGGAGCTAAAAATTTCCTGAAAATATCCCAAATCGGGTCTTTTTCCTCCAGCTCCCAGGTGTTGCAATCAACACTAGAGGCTGCGCTCTGAAGAATGTCGTCTATTCTTCCCACAGTGGCCTGCTTTGACACCAGTTTGCTCCTTTTTGGTTGCACACACGACTACTTCACCCTTGTTACTTAATTCCCCCACTCCAACCCCAATCCCAGAAAAAACAAAAGCATGAACTGCGATCGAAAGCTTCTGCTCATGTAACCCACACACCTTTCACACTGCACTATTTTATTTGCTTAGAGACAGAGGGATGCAGTTGAGAAATTAATGGATTTCTGTATCTGTGTATCTTTCTGTGTACATGTAAGAGGACAGAGCAAATCACTTTACCTAAGATGTAGAACTGATCAATGAAATTGTTTTTAATTCTTCACTTTGTTAATATAACTTCATAAGCAAAGTTTTATGAATGAAACAACACTCATTCATAAAACCGGTTACCCCAATAACTGGCTAATTGAGTTTCACTTTCAATCCAAGTGCTGCTTAAATCTCGGAAACTTGCACTGTTTCAACATTGTAACTTCTGTTCACAGTTTGGCATTCCTTACACTTGTCCATATTGTAACTCAAGCTCCATTTTACCTTGTCCCAAACTCCATTTTAAAATGCTCACTTCATTTTGTAAAAGCTTGCTGCAACCTTCATTTTTGCAAAACCCTGCTGTAATCTTATCAGTTTAGTTTAGATGTGTGAATGAGGTATGGATGGATGATGGACTCAACCTCCAGCCCCAGCCTGTCCTGATGAAATAAAGTGTAAACAGCCAACGGCTGAAGATGCAGACAACAGCCCTGACAAAGTAAGAGGAGTCCACCCTCAAAAGAAAAGAACCAAAGTACAATTGAAGAAACATCAAAGCCAGGTCCTAGGCTGAAAGTCATGTCTGCATTTGACGGGTGATCGATCACACCGGACCCAGAGGCAGCGTGATACAGCAAGACCCATAGACGCTGGATTCAAACTAAAGCCTACAAAAAGGATGGGTGAGATGGAAGACTTTGAACGGTAACATTCTGCTGCCAACATAGAAGGGCATCGGTGCATGCCCAACAGAGACCCAGCTCTTCCTTGCGCCCAGCTTTCCTGGCCAGTTAGCCGCCACAAGCTATGAACCCAAGCCACGAACTCAAGCTACATTCAGGACTGGTAACTATACAGCAGCTGCAGAACCTGTGTGTGTGTATGAATGAACGTGTGAATGGAATGTTACAACTATAACTGACTGCCTACTATGATTCTTTTTGTATTCACAACAAATGTGACATTTTGTCTTATCCCCTTTAATAAGATCCTGCTGGTTTTTATTTTATTGGTATAATAAAGGTGCCCAGAACCATCCAGAAGCAAGACTGGTAGTTATTGGGCAGATCAGTATTTTTTCATGACTTGGAGAATAAGTTTTCTGATGGGTGGAGTCAAATATTCATAATTTGAGATCTGAGCCAACATAGGAGAGCTCACATAGGAAGGAAGTCTAGAAAGGAATGCAAGATGATTCAAATGGGCTCAGTGGATGGTCCCACTGCCTATGATGACTTTGCCAGTCTATTGCACCCATAGCATAGCAACAAATCAAGGATCCCCATAGGATCATGCTCTTATTATAGACCTCTTGCTCCATATTTATAAATCTTGACCTCAAAAGTTAGAACGAGGGGGAAAACATCTTTTATATAGTAAAATAGCCTCTAACACATTTTGAAAGAGGCTTACGGACTCAGCATTGATATTTTTATTTAGATGTTTTAAGAGATCATTTTAGGCCTTAACCTATTTTGTATTAACTTCAGATTTCATTTTAAACAGGTTTGCTTAGAACAAAGTGGATATCGTAAAATATAAAATAAAATAAAATATAAAATCAAATAAAATCCACCCGGGGCCCAGGCGATCTTTCTAAATCCCCTGCTCTAGATCAGTTATTTAGATTAACCCATTCACTCTACTTATTAGCTTATTCCCCCTTTCTTGATAAACTTTCTTGCACACTATTCAACAAAAGTGCATTAGACTGTTTGGCATATAGCCTTAAAGCAATGCTCCATTGGTCTCTGCAAAGTTTAGAGCTGCAATCATGCATGTTGTTCTTTCTGGGTGGATTCCTGTATGTGTGCAGAGCCACATTTAAATCAATGTGTTTTACATATTGTTCCAGATACTCCCTGAGTCATGCTGGCTTCTGTTCACAGGAAAATTTATTTCAAATTAGGGTTGGGTAGCATCTCTATTTTCTGTAAAAGTCATCTCACTTTTCAGGTACTGGCTTTTAAAGGAGCTAAAAATATTCCACTGTGAAATTACAGAAAATCCTACTGTAAATATTAAAACAAAAATATTTGATGCAAAAATGCTCTCTTGATGTAGCTGAGCAAAGATGCTAACACCACTTAGTGAAGTCACATAGCTTTCATAGCTCACATGTGAGCTCATTCCAAAATAAGACTACATCAAATCCTAGCCACCCTTTTGATTTGTTGTTTTAACACTACAGAACATTCCCTGAGAGCAACTCTTTATTAGGTCAGAAATAGCTACTGCATTCCAACCAGATCTTTTCTGACAAGTAAAGCCCTTGATTATAGCTTAAGCTTTTGACATTGGCTGTGTGTTGTATAATATTGTGAATGTGGTCAATTGTCCATTTCAGAAGTTCAGGCATTGCTGCACCCCAAACCTACTTCCAAAAAAATTTTTGGAAGTGTCTTGCAACTGTAATAAATCAGGCTTTCAAGGCTCCATTTATTTGATATTTTCTGATATTTTCTTGCCCTCCACCGAACTTGGCAGGATACTTAGTCCCTTAGCTATACTGGTACCATTTCAGAAATAGTGTCCCCGTTTAAGCCCATCTATGTGCAGCTGTCACCTTCGGTTTTCACATAGGTCAGAAGTCTTGGTGCCAACCGTAGCAATATTCCAAAGGGCATGGCATGGCATTGGGTGAAGAGACTTCTGGGGCACACCTGGATCTCAAAGGGATTAAGCTGTGAGGGACATAGTGTTTGCAGCTGCAGAGTGTGGAGACACCATGCCGGAAGAAACAGAAGGAAACTGGCTGTAATTTTAGTGGCTGTCCATGAATCCCATTACATTCTTTCAGTTAGAGGTGAAGGAAATATTTTAGCAGTTGACCTAATGGGTTACTCATCTCATCAGTCCTAATATTTCTGTGATGATGAGAAAAGAGACTATATTTAGTTTCCTTTTATTTGGATTTTGTGAGAACATTGGGGTAAATACCATAGACAATGCATATTGGTTTTATTTAACTAAGTTATCCTTACCAGGTCTCATTCTTTTAAATTCAGGCTAGGTAAAGTATACTTAGCTAAAGTATAGACTCAAGAATTCTTGTAAATCTGTACACATTTAAGTTTCAGTTCTATTTTGATTAGTACAATTACATAAAGATAGATACATGAGTTTTTACAAAGTTCAAATGAATGAGTTTAATACATAATGTTAAAGCTTAAAAAAAAAAAAGAACAAATCAGTTTTATCACAATATCTAATCACACAATATCCCAATTCCTACTGATCATTTCAACCAAAAATAATTCTGAAGTTAGACATTTTAGAAATGTAAACAACTACTTAATTACTGTCAATTCCATTAAAAATTGACTTCCCAGATAAACTGCTGAGTCTCTTTCTTTCAAACACAAATACCCACACATATGTACTTGTTGATTCAAAGCTACTTCTGGAAATTCTTGAGTAGCTGTGATCACAGATATTTGTAATCCTAATTTTAGTTTACTATAAACTCTTAACTCTAATCAAATGTTAAAATAATGATAAATCTTTAGTTCACACCTCATTAATTCAAGCTTCTCATCTCTTAAAAGCTGTCAGTTTCAGGTGATATCCCAAATTGTGTTATCTGAAGAATCTCTAGAATGCAACTGCCCTGCTTTTCTTTCATCTTTTCAGTGCATTAAATACACTTTCTTGTTAAAATAGTGCTATGCTGAACTAATAAATTTTCTAGTCTCAACAATCTTTACTTATTGACTATTTCTAGACATCAGTGGTGAGACTGACTAGAGAAACACAAAAACATGTTTTTTTCTCCTGCTGATAATAGCTCATCTTAACTAATTAGCTTCTCACAGTTTGTATGGAAACTTCCAACTTAACTGTATGTATATTTATATCTTCTTACTATATGTTCCATTCTATGCATCCGATGAAGTGGGCTGTAGCCCACGAAAGCTTATGCTCTAATAAATTTGTTAGTCTCTAAGGTGCCACAAGTACTCCTGTTCCTTTTGCGGATATAGACTAACACGGCTGCTACTCTGAAAAAAGTACACGTCATGCACTTAGTAATTTAAAAGCTTTTTATAATTAAATTACATACTCCCAGAGATGTATTTAACTTTGAATAATCAAGTCTTATTTCTTATGCAAAATAGTATTTATCTGTATTTTTGTAGGACAGATTAATGGTTTTCACCCAAATAGGCAGAAACTTCATTTCAGTTCAAGTAGGTGCTACTGATGTATTCTTGCTCTGTTGTCACACTAGTCTTCCTATAGGGCTGAAGAAGGAAGTTACCACCACTAGGAGTCATCCTTGGTAGCCAGCTAGTCAGTAGACCAACAGCTGTAGATCTCCTTGATCTCTCATGCAGTGTTTTTGGCTTGTGGAAAGCCATTTGTTGAAAGTATTATGCTTCTTTTATTCTGTTTTGATTGGTGGTCTGTTGACTAGTTCTATTTTCAAAAAGCATTGTGAACCAATCAGAACACAGTCCTAACATCAGACAGCAAGCTGAGGTGGCCCAATCAGAATGACAGTTTGCTTCACTGAGCACCATTTTACACTCTAATGAACAAACAGGGCATTTCCTTTCTGCTTCACACATATCAATTTGTGGGGTTCCTGGACACAAGCAAACAATATGAATTTTAATTTGTGTTGTGAGGTGTCTGGTTTTCAATTGGAATGTCTGGTCAAAAAGGAGATCTGGTAGTATCCAGACACCAAAAGTCTGTCACCCGGCCCTGAAGAGGCGGCTCATAAATGATCTGAAGGATGGTGTGGATTGCACTCTCAGCAAATTTGCGGATGATACTAAACTAGGAGGAGTGGTAGATACGGTGGCAGGTAGGGATAGGATACAGAGGGACCTAGACAAATTGGAGGATTGAGTCAAAAGAAATCTGATGAGGTTCAACAAGGATAAGTGCAGGGTCCTGCACTTAGGACGGAAGAATCCAATTCACCGCTACAAACTAGGGACCGAATGGCTAGGCAGCAGTTCTGCAGAAAAGGACCTAGGGGTGACAGTGGACGAGAAGCTGGATATGAGTCAACAGTGTGCCCTTGTTCCCAAGAAGGCCAATGGCATTTTGCACTGTGTAAGTAGGGGCATAGCCAGCAGATCGAGGGACGTGATCGTTCCCCTCTATTCGACATTGATGAGGCCTCATCTGGAGTACTGTGTCCAGTTTTGGGCCCCACACTACAAGAAAGATGTGGAAAAATTGGAAAGAGTCCAGCGGAGGGCAACAAAAATGATTAGGGGTCTGGAGCACATGACTTATGAGGAGAGGCTGAGGGAACTGGGATTGTTTAGTCTGCAGAAGAGAAGAGTGAGGGGGGATTTGATAGCTGCTTTCAACTACCTGAGAGGTGGTTCCAAAGAGGATGGTTCTAGACTATTCTCAGTGGTAGAAGATGACAGGACAAGGAGTAAGGGTCTCAAGTTGCAGTGGGGGAGGTTTAGGTTGGAGGTCCCTTCCAACCCTGATATTCTATGATTCTCCCATGGCAGCATGAATGCACTGGCTCGGATGGCCCTTTGAGGACATGGTGTGCAGCGGCCCATGGTAAGTGGGGTAAGGGACTCCCAGCAGGCGTGGAAAATTCCCTGGGCAGGAAGGAATGCAAGCTGCCTCGCCACTCCAACCAGCATTTTCCCTAGCCACGCTCTCAGGCAACTCCAGGGCAGGCGAGACTCATGTCCTGAAGGATTAAGCTCCATACTCTAGGTCCTGCTCCTATGAAAGCTTGTTCTCACTCAAGAGCCTTCCCCTATTGGTTGACACTTTAATTGTTTCAGGCTCAGAAGGGGCCCCGGCCTGCTCCACTTACACTGCGCCCCAAGACCCTGCTGACTTCCTCCACCCACCACTTGCTGCTCTCGGCCTGCTTGCTGGCTGGCTGAGGTCTCCTCTCTGCCCCCGGCCTCTCCGCCCCCTGGTTCTCTCTGCCCCCTGGCCAGATCCCAGTGCACCTCTGGCTCCCAGCAGTCTCTGCTTCCCACCACCTGTGGAGCCACACCTGTCTCCTCAGAGCTGAGCCACCTGGGTCTGGTGCAGAAGCCTAGCCAGTCTCAGCCAGGGAGGGGGAGGGCGGATGACAGTGTGGAGGGCTTGGCTGGGCCCCTCCAGGCAAGTGGCAAGGGATCCTGGCTGGGGCAAACCATGGCCTGGCTGATCATGCGACTCCTGAAGGGCTGGAACAATTCCCAGACCCAGGACCAGCCCTGGCTATGCTGCCGGCTCAGCCCGGCAGCACAGTCACCTCCCAGCAGGTCCAGGAGGCAGGGCATGGGGGACTGGGTCTCCAGGTGGTCGGAGAGGGGTGATGGGCTGTGAGGAGGTGGGGAAGAGCTGTGTGTTGGCACACTAGGGAGTGGGGATTTTATGTGGGGGGCTCGACGGGGGGGCTCTGGGCAGGGGTGGTTTTGTGCAGGGCACTGTGCATTTGTAGGGGAGGTCTGGGGGAGCACTGGGCATAGAGGGTCCAGGGGGGCTCTGGCCATAGGGAGTTGGGGAGTTGTTGGGCAGGGTGTATGTGTGGCATGCCATGGGCCCACCCCTGAGGGGAAGGGGCATGCTGGTAGCACAGGGCCGGGAGGGCCACTGTGCATCTGGCAACTGCCGGTTTGTAAATAGTGCCCTCGCACTGGGCTGGATGGAGTGGGGCTACCCCTGCCATGTCCTGCCCCATTGACTCTGGCTGGCCCCTCGCTCTGGGGACTGACCTCCCTGCACCATGCTCCATTGCCTCCATGTTTGGCGCTGGGCCCACAAAAGGTTAATCCGGTCCCATTTGTTGAGCCCATACATACAAGCCCGCCAGGGTTTGTCACCCTCAGTTCAGTTCAGTCACCCTCACCCTTAAGGTAGAGAAGCCCCAGCCCTTCTTCCCTCAGTTAAGTCCCAATAAAAAGTCTCTGGGGCTTTATGTGGCTGCAGCTCAGCCTTCTTCAGCCTTTTGGATTCTAGGCCCCCATGAGGTTCTTTAACAGGAGCCTTCTACTCACTGCAGCTCCTTTCTGTTAGAAGATCCCTTGGTCGGGGGGTGTCTTCCCTACAAGAGCCGTTCACACACTCAGCAGTCTCTCAACTATTTCCTGAGGCTTTCCCCCCAGTTCGCTTCCTACCTCTGACACTCTCAGCTAGTCTCTCTCAACTACACCCCTCCTCCATGCAGCCTTTTATATTGGAATCACCTGATGCCTCTTGCAATCTTGCAATCAGGGCTGGCTTAGCCTCAGGCTTCCCAGTCCAGGGCAAGCCACCCTAATAAACCGAGTCTATGTAAACAAATAAGTGCAGTAAAAAAAAAAAATACAAGTGAGCAAAGAGTGGACAAAACATATAATATGTGTGAAATGCTAAAATAATTGTTGATGACAAAACAAGAGAAATTTTAGAGTTCTGTACACAAGTCAATTGATGCCATGGTTTGTAGAAAATGGGGCTGATCCATATACGGGGCCAGATGTAAATCAAAAGTAACTCAATTGAAGTAAATGGAGTTACATCAGAATAAAAATGTTGTCAGTGAGACCAGAATCAGAGCCAGTTAAAAGAAAAAGGGGAAAAATGTGTATCGAAATTAGGGGCAATAGAGAAACCAGATAGATAATATGCCAAATGAGAGAGTAGGGGAATTGCAATTGTGGTTATACAAGTCTGTAGAGAACAAAAACTTGTAACTGTGAAGGAAAGAAATGTACATTATTTTTCAGCATTCACAAAAACCAGATACGAAGTATGCGTTAGCGAGACGCTGAGGAAGGGGAGTAAAAGACTGGTTATTTAAATTCTTCAGGTCTGCAGTTGTTACATTTGTGGATTCAGGGGTATTTGGGATGTACAGAGCAGTGGTTCTCAACCATTTTTCCACTTACAGACCCTAAAACAATTTCAAATGGAAGTGCAGACCCGTTTGGAAATCCATTGTCTGTATATGTAGTTGAATTCTGTTTAGTCCGTTTTCAGTCTAAATATTTCGCGGACCCCTTGGACATAGTCCACGGACCCCCAGGGGTCCGAGGACCACAGGTTGAAAACTACTGGTATAGAGGATTGGTGTAAAGAATAGACTAGACCAGTGATTCTCAACCGGCGGCATGCTTGTGGCCCAATCAGCATACAGCTGTGGCCCATGTGATATCCTCAGGATCATACAGCTAGTATATATATTGTATGGATTCAGCCCACATAACATATAGACAGTTGCATATGCAGCCCATAATGGTAAATAAGTTGAAAACCACTGGACTAGACTAAATGAGTTCAGGATAGTAGTAGATTGTGAAAATTAAAAGGAAGTTACTGGTAGATAACTGTTCTTAGACTAGAAAAGAATAATGAAGAGAATGTGGAAGGCTAGAACAGTTTATTTAAAAAAAAGAAACACACAAATGTACATTATGAATTCCCCTTCATAAAAGCAAGGAACATTACCAACAAGATAGAAGGATTGCAAGTATATGCATTCAAGAGAAATATGATATTTTGGTGTAAACATTTTGGCTACATCAGGAAATGAAAATGACTACCGTATTAAATTACAAAATATAAATTTAATTCAAGAAGGATGTCATGTGGTAATAAGAATGAACATTTTTCAGAGTAGCAGCCGTGTTAGTCTGTATCCGTAAAAAGAAAAGGAGGACTTGTGGCACCTTAGAGACTATTATGTTCTAATAAATTTGTTCGTCTCTAAAGTGCCACAAGTCCTCCTTTTCTTTTTAAGAATGAACATCTATCTCAAAGAGCAACTCACTAACGCAGACTGGCAATCACAAAAGAAGGCCACAATAATTCGGACACCAAAGATAGAGACTCAAAGACTGTTTGAGGTAGCCTCATAAAAAAAGAGAGAATTTTATGATACTTGAATGGATTTTTTTTAATTATGAGAAGAACATAGATACATTTGATCCATCAAGTCACATTTACGAGCACAACAAACATGTGAGTAAACAGTATAAAATGTAAGCTTTAGGGAAAACCATTTTGGATAATAAAATGTAAAAAAACCAGCCAACCAACCAAAAAACACACAGCTAACAGCAATTGAAAGAGGAGGCATCAGTGAGTTGACCTGTAAGTAGCTATTTGAATTTCCAAGCCCCACTTTATATCTATTAAAAAGAAAAGGAGTACTTGTGGCACCTTAGAGACTAACAGATTTATTTAGCATAAGCTTTCGTGAGCTACAGCTCACTTCATCGGATGCATACCTTGCCTGCTGAATAGTGTAGTACACTTGAAAGCTTTCTTGGATCTATTGATTTTAAGTTAGTCCATCTTATCTTTTGATCTTTTTGTTTAGCATAATTGATTTTCTTTTCTACCTATTTTTATCTACACATTCTAAACCTGCTTAACACCCTTGATCTGTTGCTCTCCAACATTTGCATTGTTAATTTAAACATTTCCTGAGTGTGTACCATGTAGATATTTCAATAACTGCTCTCTTATGAATTACAGAGCCAATGGAAAGAATAGCACAACAGCTATCAAGGCCATAGATTATTTTAGTGTTTTAAAGAAGAACTGCTATAATAATTTTATGAGGGGCAAAATAGGAACAATACATATATATTTTCCATGCATGACTTGATGTCTTAAGGAAGAAACTTATTTTTAAAGACTAGTAGCTGTTTTGTGATCTCACCAATAAGTGAAATTAAATAAATAAATAAAATACCAAATAGTTAGTTATTAAATAAGACAAGCTTTCAAGCTACAGAGCACTCGTCTTCAGGTCTGGGAAAGGAACTCCCAGGATCACAGCAAAAAGCAAGGTGGAACAGATTGTTTAGCATAAGTACTTAGCACATATTGTAAGGGACCATTCACGATTGAAAGAAAAGGAGTACTTGTGGCACCTTAGAGGAACGGGGGGGGGGGGGGGGGGGGGCTGGGAGTGGTTGAGTCATTATACTAAGTAAAACTATTTCCCCTTGTTTATTCCCCACCCACCACTGTTCCTCAGACGTTCTTGTTAACTCCCAGAAATGTGCTGGAAATGGCCCACTTTGATTATCACTTCAAAAGGTTTTCTCTCCCCCCACCACACTCTCCTGCTGGTAATAGCTCATCTTAAGTGATCACTCTCCTTACAATGTGTATTTTTTCATGGTCTGTGTGTATATAAATCTCCTCACTTTATTTTCCACTTTATGCATCCGACGAAGTGAGCTGTAGCTCACGAAATCTTATGCTCAAATAAATTGGTTAGTCTCTAAGGTGCCACAAGTACTCCTTTTCTTTTTGCGAATACAGACTACCACTATACAGACTGCTACTCTGAAACCATTCATGATAGAGTGGCCCGTTAACACTGCTGCAGTCATAGGACCCCATGGAGTATAAGTTGTAGTTGTTTGATGATGGGTTCCAGTGAGGTGGTAAGTGACAACTAAGGATGTGCAGTCAAAGGAAACCTGCACAACACTTTTAAAAGACAAGCCTGGGAGCTTAAATTCATTATTCTGCTAAACACCAAAAATCATGGACTAAACAGAGATACTGGATTTATGGTTTATTACAACAATACCGCTCCCATGTAATAGAACACCTTATGAACTGGCTACACACACACTGTTCTGGACTGCCTGTCAACTGAGTCCCCAGAAACCTAGCTGTTATATGAGCCAAATTTAAGTGAGCGGCATTGTGACCTGGCACATGGGGTGGCAGCACTGCTTATTCCCATTTGGCCCAGATGCCCCTCTGTCATGACGACGGAGGGGAAGTCAGCTGCAGTGGGGTGCTGACCCTCGTCTGTGGACAGGAGCTGCAGAAACTGCTGTTGCAGGGTGAGGTTTTTTGTTGTTGTCATATTAATCGTTTTTTTAAAGAGAAGGATTTGCGGAATATGGGCCTGATCCTGTAGACACGTAGATGAGTAAGTCAAGTTAAGTAAACATGACTAGTCAAGGAAGTTAGGGTTTGCAGGAGCAGGCCCTAGCTTCTTGCAATAACTCTTGCATCTATGTTCTCTACTTAATGTGGAGAGTAAGGATGGTCCAATGGTTAAGGCGCTAGCCTAGAACCCTTGCCACTTAGGTTCATGCTAGCACACCTTCCTCTGTGATCTCAGACAAGTCACTGTGCCTTAGTTTCCCACCTGTAAAAAGGGGGCAAATAATGCTTCCCTACTTCAAAGGCATGTTGTGAGAATAAATATGTTAACAATTGTGAGGTGCTCAGATAGCACAGGAATGGTGGCTATATAGGTACCTTAGATAGAGAGAACAGAAAGATTTATTTTGGGAGCATTCCCAGAAGATATGAACATTGTTCCATAAAGACATGGCATTCCCTCCAGCATTTTGGTTTCTAAATTTATGTATTTTGTTTTCAAAGACTGGTATACAAAATGATCTAATCATTCTTTTTCATGGGCATGCTCACCAAAATGGGGAACTTTTCATTATTCACTGCTGTTACTTTAATGTGAAAAATAATATTTTGACTTGTGATTTAAACCCCGGGAGTCAGTTTACACCAGGAAACCAGCAGGTGAAGAGAGCATCCGGTTTCTGTGGTGATAGTGTTTAAAAATATCATTGTGTGGGTATCATGTTGGCATGTGACGTTTTACATCCCTAACCCTTCCGGTGTTCTTTTCTTTTTTTTAATTGGAATTGAATTCTGTTAGTGTTTGGATCTCACTTTTGTGAATTATACTTATAAACTATATTAAGCCATTTGTCATAATACTTTGTTTATACTGTTCCAAAATTAATCTCCATTTGATTTAAAGGGTGTTTAGTGAGCAGGGCAAACATCACAATAAAAGACCATAGAGCAAAACAGCTGGTTCTTTCCTGGTGTCTGTACTCTCAACTGCATTCCCAACGTGCACTGAGATGAAGCTTGGAACAGTTTGTATGTGTAGTATAAAGCTCTCATAGCACACTTATTTATATAGGCATAGGCACATCTGAGGAGCAACATTTTTGCACATCCCTCCCCTACAGTCAGTCTGTTGCTATGGCCACTGTTCCAGTGAGTCACCATCTATTTAAATCTAGAAGGATAGGAATATTCTTTCAATCATGGGATTTGATTGGCTGAATATTCCCAAATGCTTTCTAATTAGTAGAGTATTCTGGTCAATATAAAATGCCAAATGCATGGGTTCTAGTGCAATTGAAAGATTGGGGTTGGTTTTATTTGATCCTTTATATGAAGACACAAACATTAAAAAGTAGGGCTGTCAATTAATTGCAGTTAATGCCTCCGATTAACTGAAAACAAAATGTATGCATTAATTTCATACCTCTGGGCAGGGAAGGAGGCATTGGCGGTGGGCGGGGGGGCCTCAGCATAGAACTTCTAAGGTGGCGGGGAGCCAAAGCCCCAGCATCCAGCTTGGCTGGTGGAGGGAGGTGGGGCCTGAAGTGCCAGGCTGAAGCCCCACACACAGTGGGGGCTGAAGTCCAGAGGGGGTCTGGAGCCAGGAGCCCCATGTCCTGAAGGGGGGCTGAAGTCCCGAGCCTCAAGCAGAGCTGAAGCCCAGAGCCCCCAGCCCTGAGCCTATACTTGAAAAAATAGAAAACATTCAGAAATATTTAAATAAATGCTATTCTGTAATTATCGAACAGTGCGATTAAAACTGCGATTAATCATGATTAAGTGCTTGACAGCCCTATTAAAAAGCCTTTTGGGCAGGAATATTGTATATTACTTCAGAGAGAGAAAGACACACAGAACGAGTGAGGTAGAATGCATATCAATCCTGACTCCCATTTTCCACTCTCCTCCAGCCACAAACTCTTCTCTATGCCCCTGGCAGCCATTGGCTTCTAGGGCACAAAGTCTGTGTGGTCCCTCAGCATCCCAGAATCCAGCCTATCTGTAATACAAAGTGTAGAGGATTGCTCTGGTGCGCTGGGAGAACAGAGTTAAACTGTGAACCAAGGGTAGAAGAGAGAGAGAGGAGAGGGAGGCTTCAGTGAGATGCTGGGGGCTAGACATGATGGGAGTGAACTAAGAGTGACTCAGGAATAGAGGATGAAATGGAATGGAGCAGTCTGACCAAGTGCTACATGCCTCACTAATGCAACAAACTCATTGGCTAGATCTACAAAAGGGACTTAGGCTCAATGTTGCAATGCTTAACTTCCCAATGAAATTCTGAACACTTCATAGACACCCAGACTCCCTATACAATGCATGGGGAGAGCTAGGTGCCTAAGAATGGGATTTTCAGAAGCCAGCAAACCAATTGCTTAGCTGCCTAAACCAGCCAGTAAGAAATGCACAGGAGAGGGGCAGAGGCTAGCACCTATGCCTCAGAGGGAGTTAAGTGCCTATCTCTATTTGAGATTCACAGCCAGGAACCCTGTCCTGGAGTAAGGCGTCTAAGCCAGGTCAGCCCTTTCTCACAAAGGATCAAGGAAGAGATAGTGGTGGTCCCCTTATAGCGAATATCCCAGTGGTTAGAGCACTCAAGCAGCCTGTGGAAGACCAGTATCGTTTTCCGACTCCACCAGATTCAGGGAAGCAACTTAAACCCAAGTCTCCCTGGTGACTGCCCTAACCACTGAGCTATGGAGTACTCTAGGCCAGTGGTTTTCAAACTTTTTTTCTGGGGACCCAGTTGAAGAAAATTGTTGACGTCCGCGACCCAACGGAGCTGGGGATGAGGGGTTTGGGGTGTGGAAGGGGCTCAGGGCTGGGCAGAGGGTTGGCGTGAGGGAGGGGGTCAGGGCTCTGGGCTGGGGGTGCAGGGTCTGGGGTGGTGCCTGGGATGAGGAGTTTGGGGTGCACAAGGTGTTCAATATCTTAATTAATGATCTGGAGGATGGCGTGGACTGCGCCCTCAGCAAGTTTGCAGATGACACTAAACTGGGAGGAGTGGCAGATACGCTGGAGGGTAGGGATAGGATACAGAGGGACCTAGAAAAATTAGAGGATTGGGCCAAAAGAAATCTGATGAGTTTCAACAAGGACAAGTGCAGAGTCCTGCACTTTGGAAGGAAGAATCCCATGCACTGCTATAGACTAGGGACCAAATGGCTAGGCAGCAGTTCTGCAGAAAAGGACCTAGGGGTTGCAGTGGACGAGAAGCTGGATATGAGTCAACAGTGTGCCCTTGTTCCCAAGAAGGCCAATGGCATTTTGCACTGTGTAAGTAGGGGCATAGCCAGCAGATCGAGGGACGTGATCGTTCTCCTCTATTCGACATTGATGAGACCTCATCTGGAGTACTGTGTCCAGTTTTGGGCCCCACACTACAAGAAAGATGTGGAAAAATTGGAAAGAGTCCAGCGGAGGGCAACAAAAATGATTAGGGGTCTGGAGCACATGACTTATGAGGAGAGGCTGAGGGAACTGGGATTGTTTAGTCTGCAGAAGAGAAGAGTGAGGGGGGATTTGATAGCTGCTTTCAACTACCTGAAGGCGGGTTCCAAAGAGGATGGGTCTAGACTGTTCTCAGTGGTAGCAGATGATAGAACGAGGAGTAATGGTCTCAAGTTGCAGTGCGGGAGGTTTAGGTTGGATGTTAGGAAAGACTTTTTCACTAGGAGGGTGGTGAAACACTGGAATGCGTTACCTAGGGAGGTGGTGGAATCTCCTTCCTTAGAGGCTTTTAAGGTCAGGCTTGACAAAGCCCTGGCTGGGATGATTTAGTTGGGTACTGGTCCTGCTTTGAGCAGGGGGTTGGACTAGATGACCTCCTGAGGTCCCTTCCAACCCCAATATTCTATGATTCTATAATTCTAAGGGGCTCCGGCTTTGGGGGAGGCTCAGGGCTGGGGCAGGGGGTTGGGGTGTGGGAAGGGGTCAGGGCTCTGCACTGGGGGTGCAGGCTCTGGGGTGCAGCTGGGGATGAGGGGTTTGGGGTGCAGGAAGGGGTTCTGGGTTGGGGGGGCTCAGGGCTGGGGCAGGGGATTGGGGCACGGAGTTGGGTCATGGACTTACCTCTGGTGGCTCCCAGTCAGCGGTGCAGTCGGGTGCAGAGGCAGGCTTCCCACCTGTCCTGGCACTGCGGACCGCACTGTGCCCTGGGAGTGGCCAGCAGCAGGTCTGGCTTATAGGCGGAGGCGCATAAGTCGCTCCGCACGGCTCTCGCCCACAGGTACCGCCCTCTCCCCTCACCCCCCAGCTCCCATTGGCTAGTTCCCGGCCAATGGGAGTGCGGAGTCAGTGCTCGGAGTTGTTGCCCCATGGCCCCCCTGCCTCGAAGCCGGACTCGCTGCTGGCCACTTCCAGGGCGTAGTGCAGTGTCGGAGCAGGTAGGCACCAGCCTGCCTTAGCCAGGCAGCACCGCCAATAGGACTTTTAACGTCCCTATCGGCAGCGTTGAACAGAGCCGCTGGATCGCTGAGCAAGGCGCCCCAGTGTCTTATATGCCGTGACCCAGTTCTCGGTCGTGCCCAAACTTTGAAAAACACTGTTCTAGGCTGGGTATATTTCATAGGCGCCAAGTCTGTGGGTGCACGGGGCCTGGAGCACCTACAGAAAAAAAAATAGCGGGTGCTCAGCACCCATCAGCAGCCCCCCCAATCAGCTCCTCCCCCAGGGCCTCCTGCCCACCCACCAATGGACCCTGCTGATCAACTCCTTCACCTCCTCACCAGCGCCTCCTGCCCGCCTATGATCAGCTGTTCAGTGGTGTGCAAGAGGAGCTGGGGGAGGAGCAAGGGCCAGGGATTTCCCTGTACCCCCCCTGAATTTCCCCAACACCCTCCCTGTGGTCAACTAGTTACATGCAGTGTTGCCAATTTACTCATTGTTTGGACATTTGAATTGAAATTGAAATATTAATACACACTTTAAAAGCATATACAGTGTATGATAAAATACTTGTACCTGAAAAAGTTCAATAGGTTTGAAAAGTATGAACAAAAACAAGTTTCTTCACACAGTTGTTGTTTTTTCTGACAATGTGGCACCTTCTTTTTGGCAATGTTTTGAACCTTATAATTTCAAATTATGATTTGTAAGCAAGGTCTGAGTGAGCTCTGTGATGAGCCGGGGGTGGGGGGAAAGGCTTCAGGACCAGACTGTATTTACATGAACTCACCTACTCTGCCTGGTTATCCATTAGACAAAGCTGTGCTGCCCAAGTGATCAATTTTGGTTGGTGTTGGGTTATAAATCACCTAAAAAATCCTTTTTGTTCCATGAGTAAAGTACCCAAATGCATGGAATCTAATTATCTAAACTGTATTCTTAAATTCATTCACCTAAATGTGGGTTATTGCTGATTATGCATTATATGTGTGTTATGACTTTATCCATAAATACAAAGTTTGTTTTTAATCTAAGAACTACACCCAGATGTACCAACACTCTTTTCTCAACCTATGTATTATATTTTTTTTAACATTAGATTAATAAAATTTTTAAATTTTAATGTGGGGGTCATGAAATCATAGAATCATAGAATATCAGGGTTGGAAGGGACCTCAGGAGGTCATCTAGTCCAATTTCCTGCTCAAAGCAGGACCAATCCCCAACTAAATCATCCCAGCCAGGGCTTTGTCAAGCCTGACCTTAAAAGCCTCTAAGGAAGGAGATTCCACCACCTCCCTAGGTAACCCATTCCAGTGTTTCACCACCCTCCTAGTGAAAAAGTCTTTCCTAACATCCAACCTAAACCTCCCGCACTGCAACTTGAGACCATTACTCCTCGTTCTGTCATCTGCTACCACTGAGAACAGTCTAGATCCATCCTCTTTGGAACCCACCTTCAGGTAGTTGAAAGCAGCTATCAAATCCCCCCCTCATTCTTCTCTTCTGCAGACTAAACAATCCCAGTTCCCTCAGTCTCTCCTCATAACACATGTGCTCCAGCCCCCTCATCATTTTTGTTGTTATCCTTATTGTATGAGTAAAGGGCAACCTGTCCTGATTGAGAGGGTCACTCTCAATGCTAAATTTTTGCCAGGGCTGAGCCCTGGCACCTCTAGGCTTGGCAGTTCCCGGGACATCTGGGTTTGCCACGTTAGTTATGAAAGTAAAAAACTTGCTTGAGTCCTCGTACATCTTTTGTTACAAATTAAGCACCGGTCACCCTCAACTGAACTGCACTCGCTAAGCAAGGAGTTTGGATGACAGATCCCAGTGGAGAGAGTGGAAACAGGAAAGAAAGAGAGGGTTTAAGTGCAGTCATTTTAATTTGTTAGAAATAGAGCAACTGTTATGCTAAGTCTTAGCCTAATATTGCGGGACCTGTAAGAAGGAGGGCTCACGTCAGAAGCGGGTGGGAAAACAGCAGCGCAGAGTCAGTGTGACCTAGCCTTGAGATAACGATGTTTTGAGAAGTGAAAGTGAGAAAATGCTGGATTAGACAGGACATAATATAAACAAAATGTAGATATTTTCAATTAATGATGCCAAAAAAGAGTATAAATGCTTGTGTGATATTGCTTGTATTTCGGAGAAACTGAGGCAGAGATGCTCTCTGTCAGCTGTATTCTTTCCTTGCAATTGCTCGAATAAAGCGGTCTCTGATTTTGTTGCTTCCAACCTAAGAGTGAAGACTCTGTTTTCTTCCACAATTTGGTGCCGTGACTCAGATGGTAACGCCCAGCTGAGACAGAAGCAGCTACTATGGACCGTTCCCCTTCGACTCCAAAGTACCAGACAAGAGGTAAGAGACCTTTTGAAATCTCTATTGGGGTATCAGAGGAGGACTGCCTGCCGGGCCGTCTGTCCTTCTTGGACTCACACCATCCGAACTGATTGCTTTTGAAACAAGATCAGACACAAAGCAGTACTGAGGAACTGTTTGCCGCCCTCAATAAGGTCAGTTTGAAGTGGTACTGAGGACTTAGTTTGCCACTCGCAACAAGGTTAGTTATATGCGGTACTGGGAAATAGTTTTGCCACCCCCAGTAAGGTTAATGCATCGATGCTCAGGGGTTTTTTGCTGCTTTATATAAGGAAAAGATTGTGTTAAGTTCGAACATAAAGCATTAAGGTTATTGTTAAAAGATGCATCGTGGTATGAATGAATGAGTGGGATCTGGTGTGTGTTTGTTAGTGTGAATTGAGGGTTGCAGGAAGATGCCCAGAGCTCTCTGCGAAGCTTGCAAGCTTGTGAATGGAGATGTCTCTAACGCAAGCCCTGTGACTGCACCGTAGTGGACCGGTAAAAGATCTGACCCAAGGTGGGCTGGCTCTGCATGGCCTGACCGGCGAGGGGCCTGCCTGGGTCTAGGATTGTGTGACCCCATCATTTTCCCATTCTTGGACAGTCCAGGTCCATTTTCTTGACCTTTTTCCTCCCCCTCTCCTCTGCTCCTGAGCCACTGAATTGTCTGACCATCTCACCGAAAGCAATCAGAGTAAGCGGCATTGTTCTCTGCAAGACTAGCTGACACTCTTTGCTGAAGGGGGCGTAGGAAGGTCGTGGACATCCTCGATAAACCTTTCCTGTGTGAGTGACCCGAGCGGAAAATAGGAGGTGGTATGATAATTTTAGCTTTATGAGCCGCTACTCAGCAGACAGGGCACTCCTGTGTGATTGGAATATGGATGGGGGTCAGTCTAAAACTGTTCCTGCGCCACCGAAGGACACATACATATTATATGTGTATTATAGTTCTAGGATTTGTAGGTATTTAGAAAATTGGAATTTTTACACGCATGATGATCCATCTAAACAAATTTCCCAACTAGAAGGTACCATCAATTTAGATAAAATCATACTCCTCAGAGGAAGCCACAAAGACTCCATGAGTCTTGAGTGCGGCGTCTGAAGGACAGCCAGGCAAAATGAAAACTCAAATGCAGCATTTAAAAAGAAATGTAAAGCATTCGGATGCCTCCCTATCCAAACTATTTTGTTAACCCCCTCGACTTCTTTATATTCCCAATTAGTTAAGGCTGAAGTCAAGGAGGGAAAGGAATGGGTTAATTTGAAAAGTTAGGTTGGCCTAGAGATAAAGAGAAAGCTGCTTTGCGTTCAAGGTCAAGAATCGACACAGACCATGTCAAGCACAAAAAAACCCCTGCTTTCAGCCCCAGCTGGCTGTGAAGAAAATATAGACAGGAGTAAAACAAAGGCAAATAAGTTGCAGGACTGAGATTACATTTGCGAAGGGTGGCCACGCGGTGAGACCCAACAGTCTGCCTTTGCAACCCTGGAGCCGGTATGGTTGGGGATGCTGAAGAAGCCACAGGCAGCTGGCCTGGACTGGAATACCTCCCAAGAGCGGAAGCAAGTTGGAAATTTTTGCAGCGTATCTCTGGACAACCTGTGCACAGGATAACCTCCCGTCCATCTCTCTCTCTCTCTCTGTCTCTCCTACCCCCAGGCCTGGCCAGCCTAAGAAGCGTGTTTGTGAGTATAAAAGGGGGTCAGGGTTTGAGCATGAATGTTTTTCTTCCCCTGAGTGATGAGGGAGCGTTCCTAATATTCTTTGCTGTTATTTTATCTCTTCATCTCCGCCCTACAATCCTGTGGTTTTAGCCTGATCAACTAAGGCACAGGCAGATTGACAATGAAAATATGTCATAGTTTTAGTGGAAAATTGAGGAGGGGGAGAACCCTGCAGAGTGCACACCATCTATCTGTTTTGCCCTTGATATTTCACATTTGCTTTGTTTGGCACAGTTGGTATTACATGTTAAGAATTGCATGATTAAAGGTGAGACCCACTCTCAGCTGCAGTAGGTCTGAGAACCGGAGAGGGGTTTAGCATTCCTCTCTCCGCCCCGGTTGCTGGTGATAAAGTGCAAGTGGGGGTACTCCTGGTTGTAGAAGTCCAGGATGGTGGAGGGGAGGACTTGGGGAGTCTCGCTCCACGCATATTATCCTTGGTGCATACGACCTTAGCCGTAGCATGCCTGGGGTACAAAGAGGAGTTGGGGATAAGGAAAGAGATGTGTGTATCTGACACCTAGAATTGAGCAATTAAAAGCATAGATTATGAACCAGGCAGCAACTCAAACTTACGCCCAGGACAAGTTGCAAGCCTTGAGACAGGACTTCCAGGCAGAAAAAGCGGAACGCATCTGCCTGGAAGCGCTGGCTAAGCAAGTACCAGTCCTTCAGAGACCTGTCAAAATGTAACCATTTGTGCTCAGCATACGCCGAAACAGCAGTGTGTCTGCCATAAGAGGAAATTGAACAGTTAAAATGCCAATTGGCCGTGCGTTCTGTCCAGGTGGCAAGTCTCACGGGGGAGGACTCCCTGTGAGTGAGAATGTTTAAGAAAGAGACCAGGAGGGGTGGGGGGCTGGTTGAGGAGGCCACACTTCTTGCTAAATTGGTAATGGAACAAAGCTTGTGCCCATGGAAAGTTATGTTCAGTGAGAAAAGCAGGATCGGGCCCAGGCAAGCAGGCAGGCAACAGAGAGAGAGACTGGAAAACAGGTTGGAATCTCTGAGGGCATAGTGGAAGGAAAGGAGTAAGTAATCACAGGCATGGGAAATTTAAATCCCTGGAACAAATTGGAATGGTAAAATCTGAGTTGATTGGCATGGTGTTGGGAAAATAAGCAAGTGATTTAAGGAAAGAAAGTGAGAAGTTAACTCTGTAGTTGCTGGAGGAAATTATCAGTTGAATTTTGTAAAAACGCTAAAGAAAAATAATTCTTGGTTTCTTTGCAGCCATTCTGAAGGAAAAATGGGCCCTTTTCCCAAAGGAATGTCTGTAAATAAATCCAGGCAAGAGACTATTTGATTGAAATAATTTGGCTATGAACAATTTAGTCAAATTAGCTAAAAGAACATAAGGGGTTTTATTGGAACTTAACGGCCCAAATGTATAAAGGAATGTAAATATATAATG
Organism: Caretta caretta; assembly: GCF_965140235.1. Lineage (NCBI taxonomy): Eukaryota > Metazoa > Chordata > Testudines > Cheloniidae > Caretta > Caretta caretta. The sequence continues at coordinate 92,674,763 of NC_134209.1, read as the reverse complement.
CTACTTAATTAAAATTCTATTAGGCTCTAAGGGGCTACAATAGGTGGTGTTTTCCTTTTTAGACTTGTGTTGTGAAAGCAGGACTTAAAAGTAAAAGGCAATCAAAATTCTGGTAAAGGTTAATTGTGTCCCTTTTTAAGTAAGAATCTTTAAGCTGTCGATAGCTTTGGATCCAAAGGCAAGCCAGAAAGCATTTGTGTTAATGTAAATTACCTAACTGATAAAGGTAGAAGTCACTGAAACCTGGTCTGCCTGTAAAACAAACACAGGAAAATATGGGGATAATTCCTTTTTTTTCCCTGCAATCAGCAAGGGTATTTGTATAAAAAGGAAATATTTTAAGCAATGGCTGATCGCGCCAGAAGGGGTAGACGTATTTTTTTTTGTTTTTCGGAAAATTCACTGGCCAGACGTTTTAATTGGGAAAATTGTTGTTTAAATTGCACACCTACAGACTTCGGAAGCAAAGACATGAAAAGTTAACCCTCTTCCCATATTGCACATGGGATCCTCCTGGGTACCCCAGATCTCTAGCCAGAGGGCTGGGAAGGGAGGAAAGCTATTGGAAAGCACTGCCCTTATTAGTGCTCAGAGGTGCCATCTGATCTGTGGCCATGGAGACACACTTGAAGATTTTCAGTGTGGAAATGCAGGCAATCACAGTGCTCTTTCCCAGCATACAGGCTGGTCGGAGGGGTGTGGGCTCCCACATACCGAATCCTGCCGGGCCCGTGGGATGGATGCATGTGCGATTGGATAATTCACTGAGACATTTGGGAGATTAGACCACCTGGTATGCCTAGCCGATTTGTTGTTAGTGCTCCTGGAATAACACCTGATGTTTTGAGAGGTGGAAGTGAGAAAACGCTGGATTAGTCAGGACATAATATAAACAAAATGTAGATGTTTTCAATTAATGCATGCCACAAAAGAGTATAAGTGCTTGTGTGATATTGCTTGTATTTCAGAGAAACTGAAGCAGAGATGTTCTCTGTTAGCTGTATTCTTTCCTTGCAATTGCTCGAATAAAGCGGTCTCTGATTTTGTTGCTTCCAACCTAAGAGTGAAGACTCTGTTTTCTTCCACAAGAGGAGTGGGGGGATGGGACAGGGGTTTTGCTTGGTGGTGCTGGCTGTGCCTAAGAGTCACAGGCACTATTTGACCTGCCCCCTCCCCTATTTAAAGATAGAGCTTATTAGGCCCCATAGAGAGTCTTTTGTTTTGTTAAGTGACCACTAGAGCTGAAATCACTAATAATCAGATCTAAGTGTTTAGACCTGCTGCAGGACAGCATTTCTGTGGAAGAGACAGCCCAGCCTGCACTCGCTGTGAGGTTCCTGCACTGAGAGCTGAAATCACTGAGACCTGAGTGGAACCTCAAGAGACTGACCCGCAGAGGTCACAGTGACAGGTGGCAGCAGAAGGTGATGGCTCAGGGCTGTCGGTGATGGAGTGCTGGAGTGAATGATGCCACGACAAACAACAGCGGCCAGAGTAAGTAGCGAGCAGTTAGAGGCACGAGCAAGGTGACTTCTCCCTCGCACCCCAACAGGTGGGAAATGAACTCATGTGAAAGCACCTCTGAACTCTAGGTCTTCACTGACCAAGGACAACTATGAATAGAATGTGGTGGAGGGAGAAAGAAGGGACACGTTAAAGGAACATTTGTTTGTTGGACTATGTTTTAGTGACTTTGCTCCAGAAGGTTAGATTTGTGACACCGAAACTTATATAAATATACATTTTCTAGTAGGCCAAGAATTTTAAAATGAATTATTTGTCAAAGTCATTATCTCACATTGTTGCTATCTCGAGAGGTTGTTATCTTGGGGAATTTCTGTACTAAACATTTTTATTATATTATAATTAATTTTTACAGAAGAATGGCCATATTGGGTCAGACCACTGGTCCATCTAGCCCAGTACCCTGTCTTCTGACAGTGGCCAATGCCAGGTGCTTCACTGGGAATGAACAGAACAGGGCAATTATTAAGAGATCCATCCCCTGTCATCCACTCCCAGCTTCTGGCAAGCAGAGGCTCTCAGAGCATGGTGTTGCACTGGATGGGCAGGCTAATAGCCACTGAGGAAAATATCCGCCATGAATTTAACGAGTTCTCTCTTTTTAACGAGTCAAAGCCAAATTTTAGAACTACTTAATGACGCTGTTAAAAATGCTGGAGACTCAACACAGTTTATTCAAATAAACATAGCTGTCACCTCATACTTTCTATTTAAGCAAGAGATACCATACACTACAAACTGTAGGCCAATGTGAAGTGCACTGTCATTTGTTAATCCTGATGTTGGACACTGGTTCTGACCAAGACCAGCCATGAGTGGCGGGTGAAACTTTCCCTGGGGAAGGCTAGCTCCCTATCCCACCATTTTCTGCCTTCAGCCCTACCCAAACTTCATCCTCGCCCTGCCTCCTCTCGGCCCACTCCCTGCTCGGTGTCCCCCACCAAGTCCCTCCTCACCCCCCCGCCCTCAGTGAGACCTCCCCCCCGCCTACCGCATCCCTCCACACTCCCCCCATGCCATGAAATCCCCTGCTTGCCATTCACCACATCCTTCTTACTCCCCCCCCCAAGAATCCCCCCAACACCCCTTTGCCTGCTGCTTGCTTGCTTGCTGGGTCCCTCTTCACTCTCCCACCAGCCGCGAGACACCCGCCCACTGCTCACCTCTTCACGCCCCCACCTGCCCTGCCTGTTGCTCTCCTCCTCACTCCCCCATCAGAGCCCCCTGCTTGCTGCAAGACCCCTGCTCGCCTCCTCACTCCTCCACCAGAGCCCCCTGTCCACCGCAAGACTGCCACATGCCTGCTGCTTGTCTCCTCACCCCTGCGCCTGGCCACCGCTCACCTCCTCATCCCCGCCAGGCCTCCCTGCCTGCAGAAAGACCCTGCCTGCTTGCCGCTTGCCTCCTCACCTGCCTGCTGCTCACCTCTTCATCCCCCCTCCCGCAACAAAATCCCTGCTCCTGGCCTTCTCACCCGCCCCACCCACTGGCCTCCTCACTCCCCTGCCTGCTGCTAGCTCACCATATCCCTCCTCACTCACTGCCCCTCTTCAGCCACTCCCTGCCCACCTGCACAGGTAGCAGCTCTGTTCCCTTCCTCGCATACCCAGCATGGTGTTCAGGAGAGGCCAAAAGTGGAACTGAGATGAAGGGTGTCTTACTTCATGACACACTGACTATACCATCTTCTAAGGCTGGGCCACAATCTGGAGTTTGGTTTACAATAAGTGCATAAAACAAGCCTACTCCAAAACTAAAATACATGCAATAAGCAAAAAAAAAAAAAATCTAAAACAAAACTAAGCTTACAAAATAGAAAACCCCAAATGCCTAAAATGTAAGTGAAACAGAAGTTTGCATTTTCAAGTGGAACTGGATGTTAGAAACCCTTAGTTCAACTCCTAAGTCTGCCACAGACTCAATATGCAATTTTTTAGGAGTTAGGTGCCTAAGTCCAAAATGTAGGTGTCAGTGAGATCCTCAAAACCACTGCTAAGCTGCTGCTTAACCCTGGAAGTGCCTAACTTTCCTAAATTTTTGCACCTAAATTGCACCTTTGCACCTAAATTTCCAACATTAAAGATCCCCAGGTATCTAAGTTTCTGTCCCCAGAAATGTGCACTGCTACCTTAGTCTAGGGACCTGGGGGTATGTCTGCACAGCCCATAGCAATGAGACACCTAGCCTGGCTCAACAGACTCAAGCTCTCTGGGTTTGTGCTAAAAGTAGCCATGTAGATGTTTTGTCTTAGGCTGGAGGTGGGGTAATCCCCCAGGCTGTGGGAGACCTCAGTTCAATCCTCTCTGCCTGATGAGAAGAAGGGGTTTGAATATGGATCTCCCACTTCCTAGAAGAATGCCTGCCCTGAATATGGGGATATTGGTAGTGTATTGAAAACTGTTGTTAAAATTATAAGCTATCACTTTAAATTCTCACAGGTTTTTCCTGGTGCTGTTTACAAGCTAAGCGCGCGGTAGGAAAATGCACAATCTGGGTCTTTCAGCAGTCAGTCTGCAAATAGCCAGCCTAACAAGGCTATTCCTTTCTGCCTGTTTTGCTTATCACTCTGGTTTTGGTTCTTGTGTGCTAAGATTCTGGATTTCAAGGAATAAAGTAGTGTTACATTGCAACCTCCCAGAAACAGCATTTTATGTTTTTATCCAACTTCTCTGTATGCCATGAATTTAACAATATTCCGATATTGGAATCTGCCCTGTTGAAGCTGTTCCACTGTATATACATAATTAAATACACATTGTGCCCGAAAGAGTGAGAATTGGGATAGTCTAGATGAATGGTGAGTGCCGAGGGCAAGCTGGAGTACACTAGCATGATGCACCCTAACTGTCCACATGGATCCTGCTACTGTGCACTGGATGTTCCTGACCTTCCATTCAGAGTAGATTAAAGCACAGTAGAGAACTTCTAGTGTGTGGTATGCTAGCATGCTGTAGATTTACACCCCAGCTTGATGTACACTTACTCTATAGACCAGTAGTCTAAGAGGGTAAGAAATGGTTTAGGCACTTGACTATACGATAGGCTTCCCAGCTGTGGATCCCAAACAGAAATAGTTACCTCCCTCCACCCAAACTTTGGCACCTAACTCCCTGAGAGGAGCAGGGCTTAAAACACACCTGCATCTTGACATCTGCTATTGCCCAGCTTAGTCTCTCTCTTTGGCTCAATCTAGCCCTTTGTGTTGTAATAAAAAGAATCGGTGTTAATACAAAAAAGCATGAAATGCCAAACTTGTTAGTTACAAAAAGTGCACAGAAAGCAGCACAATGCACCCCTCTCAATTGATTGTTAAGAATTAATGTAGGCCATTATGACAAACAATGGCCTCCCGCTGGTTGCAAAAGATATCTAATCCAACATGATTTACGATTGAAGGGAAGGGAAGGAAATAGTCAGATTGTGTTAATCAAATTAGGTGGTGTGAATTCCTGTTTATGTAGAAGAAGAAATGTCTCATGATCTGGCAATATCCAAAAACAAGCCAGAGTTCTTCACATAAGATTCATGGTGTGCATGGATCAATATCTTCTCAGGTGGAAAGAAATATTTCTACCGAGCTATTGCAGAGAGGGAAGTAATCTTGTACTTGTCACAAAAACAACTGATGGAAACCACTCCTCCAGCTATGTATCAAACAGGCACTGTGCACCTATGCAGATGCACAGGGGAAGTAAGCTGCACTCACCCATTTTTATTCCCTGCACAGTCTACTCAGAGACCTTTGGCTTGGGTGTGGTAAGGTAAGTGAGATATATAGCCCATATCTTCAAAGGTATTCCACTGAAATCAATGGAAGTTAAAAGCTAAATACTTTTGAGGATTTGGGCCTAGGTATTCACTTGTCTCCCACACTGCCTATGCAGGGTGGGTAAGACCTTGATTATGCTGCATAACACACCAGCCAGCACAGCTGAGAATCAGTAGCATGGTGGGTGGTAGTAATTTTATACTAGTCAGGGAAGAATTCAAGTCTCTGAGGCACAGTTCTGTCTCTGTTGTGCTCCTGAGGCATTGCCTCTTACACAGGGCAAATTGTATCTAAGAACAGAGGGTACTCATGACCTTGCAAGATTGAGCCTATGAAAGCATCAATATTTCAAAGCTCCAAAAACAGTTCAGGTGCAAATGGTTTCCTGGTTTTCTAACACAGAGCTTTGGTAGATACTGTAGCCCATAAATTGCAAGTTATATATGATGAGTTTGTATTGAACAAGGAGAAATCACAAACCACGTGAGGAGTTTGCAACGAACGAGCTTCCATCAGCTTCATTTACAAAGGCAATGATCCGCTATATGGTAGCAATTTTAGGCCTATTTCCTTAATGGAGATTCACAAAAACCATATGTGCTTGCAACTTACTCGGAAAGTTATCCCATATAAAAAGCCAAATTATGCCAACATCAGCACTAGTGTGCTTTGAGGAGGAAGAGTGAAAGTAGCCTTCTTCCTTTCCTGCAGTGCACCTGCACAAGAAGAAATCATAGAGCGGCTGCTTGTGCTTTCTGAGTTCAAACCTAGATCCAGCTTCACGCATTTATTTGTGTTTGACTAGAGAGATTCTCTGATCCTTCAGCATATAAGGATGTATTGCCTGTAAGAAGTGGAGACAGGTAGAAACTCTGTATCCAGCGCTATATTTCATAGATTTTACATGTTATCATTTTAGACATGCACAGCTGATTAGGATTGCTCACAGCCTGAGGACTTAATGGAAGACTCTTCATATTGCAGGAGTGGAAAAAGTGCAGAGCACATAAAAGACCTTAGTCAGACTTTTCTCTCTGGACATTCTAAAATCTTACACATATTTTTGAATTTTTACATGATAACAACCAATCCTTCAAAATGTTTGGAGTGGATGGCTAACTCCCCTCAGGTCTCCAGTACTGCCAGCCCTAAGTGTTCAAGAATCATGAGTCAGCCCCCCAAACAATGAGAAGATTGGCTTCATAACCATGAGATTTTAATAAAATAAATTGAGGGTTCCTTTTATTTGCCTTTTGGGTTAATGAGCCTCTAGAGTGCACTTGGATGATATATGTTTCTGGCCCTTCCAGATATGGAAAAAAGCTGGAACACTTTACAAAAAAGAAAAGAAAAGAAAGCTGAGATTCTCACTTAATCACAGCTTTCCAGGAGCTGGGGCTTTTAAAAAAAATACACTAAATACACTAACTATTGTGAGACGCTTGCTAAAATTGTGAGACTGTGTCATACATTATCCTTTGGAACCCCAGAGCTTTAGGGGGTTATGAAAGCAACAGTGCATGAACAATGTAATTATAGTAGTAAGACAGAGCTGACCTAAAACCAGCTGCGTGTATATAGTCTCAGCATTACCGTAAACAGCCTGGTGTATCTGGCTACCTAGGGATTCCCTTCACATACAGAGACTCCCCAGGTGACATAGAAGCCTACTTTCATGGGTTCCTTTCCATTGGTCTAGAACAGTGGTTCTCAACCTGTGGCCCACTTGCGGCCCAAACAGCACAAGGCTACAGCCCATGTGATATCCTCAGATTCATACAGGTAGAATATATATAGTGTGAATGCAGCCCACATAACACAGAGATCTGCATATGTGGCCCACAATGGTAAATAGGTTGAGAACCACTGGTCTAGAACATCCCCACTGCAGCCTTCTACAGTAATATTCAGTAAGGTGGTAGGTTGTTGGTTGTTGCTGGGATCTATATTTCCATTCGTCCTTGAAAAGGCCACCACCAGAGAGAATGCTTTTGACACCCACTAGCGCAGGGGTGGGCAAACTTTTTGGCCTGAGGGCCACATCTGGGTATGGAAATTGTATGGTGGGCCATGAATGCTCATGAAATTGGGAGTTGTGGTGTGGGAGGGGGTGAGGGCTCTGGCTGGTGGTACGGGCTCTGGGGTGGGGCCAGAAATGAGGAGTTCAGGGTCCGGGAGTGGACTCTGGACTGGGACAGGGGGTTAGGGTGTGGGTTGGGGGGTGCGGGCTCCTGCTTGGGGTGTGGGCTCTGGGGTGGGGTTGTGGATGAGGGATTGGGGGTGCAGAAGGGTTCTCCGGGTTGGGACAAAGGGGTTCAGAGGGCAGGAGGGGATCAGGGCGGGGGCAGGAAGTTGAGGCGTGGGAGTGGGTTGGGGAGCAGGCTCTGGATGGCACTTACCTCAAGCAGCTCCCGGAAGCAGCAGCATGTCCCCCTCTGGCTCTTACGTGGAGGCATGGCCAGGCAGCTCTGTGCGCTGCCCCGTCCGCAAGCGCCGCCCCTGCAGCTTCCATTGGCCTTGGTTCCTGGCTAATGGTAGTTGCAGAGACAGCGCTTGGGGCAGGGACACCATGCGGAGCCCCCTGGCTGCCCCTACATGTAGGAGCCGAAGTGTGGACATGCCACTGCTTCCGGGAGCTGTACGGAGTCACGCACAGAGTGGGGCAAGCCCCCGACCCTGCTCCCCAGCTGGAGCTTGAGGGCTGGAATAAAACATCTGAAGAGCCGGATGTGGCCCCCGGGCCATAGTTTGCCCACCCCTGCACTAGCGAGTCAAGTGTCAGTGAAAACACAAGGGTGAACCTGAGCAGAAAAAGGTGAGTTTTCCTCTTCTCTCCCCTCAAGATGTTTATATGTATATTGGCCCAGCCTTAGTAGGGATTTAAACCCTGAAGACCTTGAATTGTTTTTCAACTAGCTTGTGAGGGGTTTTCAATGTGGAAAATAAGCAGCTTTGAAAGGAAAATTTTCTTTTCAAACACTTTATTTTTTTCTTTTCTTGACTTTGTTTAAAGATCAGAGTGCTTGAAAAATCCTTTGCATAAGAAAATATTATCCTTCACCACTGTTTTCATTTTTTTCTTTTAACCTCATGACCTACTTCAACTCCATTTTTGCTATTGTATGGCATCATGCTCACTTTTTTTTACTTTCCCTAGATCAAAACAGGGTCTAATGACAAGATATAAACAGTTTTCTGGTGGAGATATTAATGCATTTTCTACATTTGCTCCTGTACTTCTTTTATGCAGAGGAAATCTCTACTGTGAAATCTGTATTACCAATGAACAGTGCAGAAGAAACATTTAAAACCAGCTGCTTAGTTTGAATGATCTTTCTACATGACAGCAAATAATACTGCATACAGCAAAGGTGACTGTTATTTTTAGGAACTTCCGCTCAAGTACTGTTAGTGTGCTATGGTTAATTAAGAAACTTGAAACGTGTGGCCTTGAACTACCCTGGAGAAAAATGCCACAGTAAGCATTGCTGTTCCCTGTCTCTTGCAGCAGTTCTAGCTTCTAGGCCTGTGGCCTTAACTAAGTATATAATTATGCTCTTCTTGCCATGACCATTTTTATCCAAAATGAACTCCTCTAATCCCCCATCTGAGCACACTGGCTATTGAGGAAAAAACATCTAGGATGTTTGTACATCCGAGTGTAACATCAGTTACAAAGAGTATGTCACTGCTTGGGAGCTGCTGGTTCCATGTGGATTTTGCACTTCACCAAGCTGGAAACAAAATTACTAATGTTTGTAAACACAAACAATGACTTACAATGCCCCATTAACTTGGTAATTTGGGGCAGTCAGTACACAAACTTGTAACACTTTATTAAAAATTATATTTGCAGCACCTAGGCCTATGACGCCCGTGTGCTGGGTTTACTCCTCACTGTTATGTGACTTTATGGTGCCTCATACTATGACAATAATAAATAATAGTATCTCTTCCCTTTATGGAATACATTTCTATTTTTGTCTTTCTCCTCCATGCAAGCCCTTCCCAACACCACTAAACTCCATCTGGATAAACCCTCCTATAGTTTGCTCCAAGGGTGCAGATTTTTCACAAAGAAGCAGACATGAGACAAAGGTCTGTTTGCCTTACATGAGTTGTCAACCTATGGTACTCCTTGCCAGAGGATGTTGTGAAGGCTAAGACCATAACAGGGTTCAAAAAAGAACTAGATAAATTCATGGAGGATAGGTCCATCAATAGCTATTAGCCAGGATGGGCAGGAATGGTGTCCCTAGCCTCTGTTTGCCAGAAGCTGGGAATGAGCGACAGAGGATGTATTACTTGATGATTACCTGTTCTGTTCATTCCCTCTGGGGCACCTGGCACTGGCCATTGTTGGAAGACAGGACACTGGGCTAGATGGACCTTTGGTCTGATCCAGTAGGGCCATTCTTATGTTCTTATGTCCTAATAGGTCCAATTCTTTTCTTAGCTACACCATTGTAACTGAGAGCAGAATTAGGCTATTTACTTCCCTGTGCTTTCTTGTGTGAACATAATGAGTAAAACTGGGCCCTCTATAGGGCATGGAAGTTGAGTCTAGGCAATGTGATGGTGATCACGTTTTCGTTTGTTTGGGTTGGGCCTACGCATTCTCATGAGAGTCTGTTTTTGTCTATTTTAACCATTTCTCTTCTTTCAATATGCAGACTTCATGTGGCTTCACTTTACCACAGAACAAAAGTTGGAAAGCTCCTTATACTGCCCTGACCATGAGACTTCCAATGAGTAGGAGTCACAGATGAGTATGATAGGCTCACGATTGCTAGATTAGAAGAGAAGACTCATGTTCTGCACAGGAAATGGATTTCTGACTAGCAGCATATGGCACTATGACTAAGCCATGGGAAAGCAGCGATATAATTATAGGAAACAGAGGGAAGCTTCTTGCTCAGCTCCAGTGAGCCATGTTTCTATTATCAGGATTCATCAAACTAAAGAAACAAGCAGAATAATGCAAAGAAAAAGAAAACGTCAAAAAATCAACCCAATGATCGTCTGGTTAAACAGTAACTTGTTTCTAACAAACAAACATAAAAATAGATTACATGGGATGTGCAAGGTCCAGGAAACAGTTGCTCATCTCCTTTGCAAGTTCAAGCAGTGTACCATCAAAAGGGGATTTGTATATGAAAAACTTGGAGGCCTTAAAGCATCAAAAATTTCACAGCAACAGCTAGTAAGAGCATCAGGCAAACCGGGACCTATAAAAAAGCAATATTGCAGTTCTTTAAGGACACTGGGAAAGGGGAAAGACTTTAATTCTTGAATTAGGCATGGTGCCCAGTACTTAGCACTCATAGACTCAGCAAGTGAGTCTGCTTCACCAAAAAACACAAAAAGAAGAAGGGGAGGAGTGTTGGCACAGGCAGTGTCTGGGGAACAGAAGCACCGAGGAGTGAAGATAACTCTGATGGTATGTCCTTGGGGGAAGGGGCCAGGTGCTCAGGGAGGTAGCTGATGCCCCAGAAAGGGAGCAGAACTGGTTATAAGAAGGGAAACTGGCTGGGACAGGGAAGCTGCAAGAAACAGGATTACCACAGACCCCTCAGAGGGGAGGCTGTGAAACCCAATGACAAAAGGTGAGCTGAGGAATTGTTTTTTATCATTATGTGCTTATGTTTGGACAAATTAACCTACTTAAAGGAAACTAGAAGTCCCAGTGAGTGCTTGTTAAGATGGGAAGAAGCTGCAGTGAAGAATACGGTGAAGAATGCAGGCATTTCTATTTCCCCTATTAAAATGGAAGAATGAGGAGGATCTTTGCCCAGTGAAGAGGGGGGAAACAGAGGCAGGATGCTGCAGAGTGACCTTTGGCCACAAGGGAGCCTGGGGTGGTGGGCACCATATTATAGGGCCTAAATAAGGCCTAACAGAACAAGGGTTGGAAAGAAAAAAATGTTAGGACAGGAGGGTATGGAGAAGACTTACAAGAAATCATCAGTTCCTTTATATAGCTTGTTAATTCCTTTGCTATTTTTTTTAAACATAAATTAATATATTACTTTCAGTAGCAGAGATATAGATTAGAATTTCCTGAAATGAAGGACAATGAGAGAGTCATGTACAGGTTAAAGCAGGCAACATATATACACTAATGAGTTCAGTTTATGGTTATAAAAGGTAGAGATGCAATAATCGGTCGGCACTGAATCTTTTTTTTAGGGCTAACCTAGGGGGATCTCTGCTTTTTTTTGTCTCTTAGCTCCAGCAGTTTAAGAGTCCAAACAGCAAAGAGATGGAAAATCTTCATGTCAGCTATCTTTATTTCCCTCTTCCAGAATTCAAGCTGATGGGACATGTTTTCTGTCACATAGCATGTTAATAGGTGTAAGAGGGCCATTAAACCAGCCTTTATGTCAGGGGTGGGCAAACTATGGCCTGGGTGCCATATCCAGCCCTTCAGATATTTATTCCGGCCCTTGAACTCCAGCTGGGGAGCACGGTCGGGGGCTTGCCCCACTCCGCTTGTGCTGTGACTCCACGCAGCTCCTAGAAGCAGCTGAATGTCCCCCCTCTGGCTCCTACATGAAGGAGCAGCCAGGGGGCTCCGCACGCTGCCCCTGCCCCAGGCATTGTCTCTGCAGCTCCCATTGGCTAGGAACCATGGCCAATGGGAGCTGCGGGATGGCGCTTGCGGATGGGGCAGTGCGCAGAGCTGTCTGGCCATGCCTCCACGTAGGAGCTGGAGGGAGGATATGACGTTGCTTCTAGGAGCTGCTTGAGCTAAGTGCCATCCAGAGCCTGCACCCTGACCCCTTCTGCGCCCCAACCCCTTACCGCAGCCCTGATCCCCCTCCTGCCCTCCGAACCCCTCATTTCCAGCCTGGAGAACCCTCCTGCACCCCCAACCCCTCATTCACAACCCCACCCCAGAGCCTACACCCTCAACCGGAGCCTGCACCCCACACACACTCCCCAACCCCTTGCCCCAGCCCAGAGCCCCACCCTTCACTCCGAACTCCTCATTTCTGGCCCTACCCCAGAGCCCGCAACCCCAACTGGAGCCCTCAACCCCTCCCACACCCCAACTCCCAATTTTGTGAGCATTCATGGCCTGCCATACAATTTTCATACCCAGATGTGGCCCTCAGGCCAAAAAGTTTGCCCACCCCTGCTTTATGTAGTGATATTCCACAATGGCCCACTTAGTTCTTCTAGATGGGCAGGGGAACCAATTTTCCTGCCTAGATACACAAGTTCGGTGCAGGCATTTTTATAATTATGAAGCAAAACTTACGTATTACCTTACAGCACAGGATACAGACATTACAAGCAAGATTAAAGCATGCAGCAATTTACAAGCATTACATAGAGTCTAAACACATTCTTACAAGTCTAACACCTATCTTGAACAACATTAACCTACAGGTGAACTGGTCTGGTTGAATTTGTCAGTGCTCCGCTGATGCCTACAGACCTGACAAGAGCTGGCATCTGGTTTACCAGCATCACATATTGAAACAAAGCTTTTCAGAAATGAAACATTTCATCTAGAGAGACAAGGTATGTGAGGTAATTATTGGACAAACTTCTGTTAGTGGAAGACAAGGTTTTGAGCTTCACAGAGCTATTCTTTAGGTTTAGAAAAGATAACCAGAGAGTGTCACAGCGAAATACAAGGTGTGACAGATTGATAAGCATAAAGAGTTAACACATTGCAAGAAACCACTTAAAATGAAGTGGGAATTAACACCTCTATACTCATAGGACAAAGGAGAGCTAGCAGGTTACAAATTGTCATGAGCCTGTGGGAGAGCACACTCAAGCTTGGAATGCCCCCTTCCATCTGGGCATATGTCACAGGGATCCTGAGCTCCTCCAGTCTGCCTCTGGCTCCAGTTCTTTTGTGGCTCAGCCCTCCACCCAAGTCACAAAGTTCAAACCCCTTCCAGAGTATCATGAATCTGAATCATACTTCTACCCCCCTTGAGCTACTGAAGTCATGTTCTTCTATTTGCAAAACTCTTTCTCAGGGCATCCCTGGCAGAAGCCTAAGCTGCCCCTGTTATATTGGTCTGTTAGAAACCCAGGGTTATGGTCTCAGCCAGAGAGACCTGTCTCATCTCATTCTGTCCATCCACTCCCAAACTGAGCTCCATCAGTCTACTTACTGTGGCTTAGTTCCACCCCAATTCTCCCCCTTGCCCAGGCCAGGAGCCAATTAGCTACTCACCTCCCCAGGTACAGAGCATCAGAACATGAGAATGGCCCTACTGGGTCAGACCAAAGGTCCATCTAGCCCAATATCCTGTCTTCTGCCAGTGGCCAGTGCCAGGTGCCCCAGACGGAATGAACAGAACAGGTAATCATCAAGTGATCCATCCTCTGTCGCTCATTCCCAGCTTCTGGCAAACAGAGGCTTGATTAATTTGGTGCATTCACTAGCCTTGCAAGTGATGGGGGTTAAGTCCCATCACAGAGCCATGAAACCAGTGTCTGAGACCATTTTTTTTAGTGTCTAGCACAGTTATGAATTTAAGTTCCTGTGATCATCTTTTGAAGGTGTTGTGGAGGTTTCCTTTGAAGACAAGGACTGATAGGTCAGATATGGAGCAATCGCTCTGTAAAAAGTTTTCACCCATTGGTGATAGGGTGATTTTATCTTATTGTTTTTCTGTGCAAGTTCATTTGAGAGTGTAGTGATTGGCTTCACTCACAGAGTTGGTGTGGGGCATTTGATCCATTGGATGAGGTACACAACCTGTTGTGATAGGCATGTGTTACGCCCAGAGATCTTGAAAGGTGTATTGTGAGGGGTATTGATCATCATAGCAATGGAGATATGTCTGCAGGTTCTGCATCTATTTTTCTGACAGAATCTGGTGCTGCTTAGAGTTGGTGTATCCTGGTTTGTGGAAAGCTTGCTTTTGATGAGCTTGGTGAGGTTGCTGGGTTGTCTGAAGGCCAAAAGAGGAGGTTTGGGAAATATTTCTTTCAGGATGTGGTCTCCATCAAGGATGGGTTGTAATTGTTTGATTTCGTTTAGGCATTTTCAATTGAAATGAAATATTTTAATATTCCCAAATCAAAACGTTTCATTTTGGATTATTAAACTGACTTGAAGCTAAGCATTTTGAGTCTGTTCAACATTAAGTTATATGCTACTATGGTGTTGCATTGCTCCCTGGAATCATAGTTCTGGAGTCTGACGGGGCTGGACTACACCTCCCATGATGCACCTACAGCCATAGACTTCCATGATGCACCATGACACTCTGAGGAAAGACTACATCTCCTATCAGGCAGTCTAACTAGGGAGCACAAGCCATAAGAGACAATGGCGTCTGAACTACAATTCCCATGAACTGACCCTAGAAAAATATTTTGGGTTCAACAAATTGAAATAATTTGATTTGGGTTGCTGACTGAAAATTCAAAAGTCAGCAACACTAGTTTTGTAGAAACTGCAATTTCAATCAGAAAGTCATTCAGTGGGAGTTTCCTGGCCACTGGTTTCCAGTTTACATGTGACTTGGCTCAGGATTTCTGCCATCACAAGAGTGACTTGAGTGTAGCATTCTGCCTGGTCATATTTAAAGAGTGCATTCTAGGACATTCTGGACAGCTAACCTGAAGAAAACCTCATCAAAGACTGTAGATAATTTTTCAGACACCACCTTTGATCGCCAGCAAACCCTTGCCACCTATATGATTTCTTATAAATAATCCATATTCCCTTGCTAGGAGGTCACAGTGTTAATTTCATGTCAAATAAAATATTTTGTTTGATCCAAAATGAAATTTTCTCAACATTTTATTAATTTGTTTTTTTAAAAAACATTTAATATTTTAAAATAAAATGTAGGGACATTCAGAAATGAAACATCTTTCCAAATCAAAATCAAAATGTTTCATTTTAGAAATACCAGAATGAACCATTTTTCACATTTCTGAAAGTTTTCTTTTTGACCAAAAGTAGTCACCAAAATCAACCTGCATTTGCCAACAGTTTGTTACCCTGAATCTGTATTTTTCAGTAAAAAAACAAACAAACTATTTATGTGAAAAATTTTGCTACAGCAGCCACTAACTCGACAGGCATTACTTATATATGAAGACACAGTAACATATACACAGATATTCCCAGTAGTCAACCACATACAGCAGAACTCCGACAGTGAAAAAAATATAGGATATCAAACTATACAGGAATATGGAGGATCAGTTCTACTCCAACTGATAAGTTTTCCTATGCTGAATTCTCAGCTGCCCATTTAGGACAGCTTTATCACCCCTTGGCTCTGCTGGAGCAGCACAAAGACAATTTAGCATGGACTGCGAGGATCAGGTCCAGTGTTTTTAACCCTTAGCTGAGCACTCAACATATTTACAGCATTAGATTATAGCATGTTGCAGAAACTCCTGTAGATTCCCTCATTCTAAAGAACGCACTAGAGCTAGTAAAATGTTTTTTGACTGGGTAGGTTTCAATTGGAAAATGCAGTTTGTGGGAACAAGTCACTTCTGATGAAATTTTTGATGGGGCGGGGGGGGGGGAGTCAGAAGAAATCACTTTGATTTTTTTGTTTTGATAAGTATTTTTATTTTATTTCAATTAACTTTCTTTTGACTTGTATTAAAATATTAGGTTTGATATGTTTATATATGTAAATATTTCATCTAGTATTTGATAGTATGTATGAACATTACTAAAACAAAACCATCCCATATAAAAAAGAAATGTTTTGATGGTCCCAAATAATTCCCGCCCCCCCCCCCCATTTAATTGGGCAGGAAATTTCAAATTTCAGCTTTGCATTCCAAATTTGGATATTTTTTTTTAAATGTCAGAATTTCCATGGAACAGAAATTCTGTTTTCCATCCAGCTCTAATAGCTACTTCATAATCTTCCCAAGTTTTCTTTTGTTTTTCAAATGCCTTAAATTTTGCTAATGATCCAAGAGCTATTTTAAAACTAAAACAAAGCTTTTAGCTTCTACAGCAATGACTGCTTCCTTAGATGGAAGGAAGCCAGAATAGCAGCTGCCAGCTCTTACAGCTGCTTTAGAAGTCTTTTTTAAATGCTATTTTAGTTTAACCATAGGCATTAATAAAACCACAAAATTACTTCCTCTAAAACAAAAAATCAAGATGGCAGTTCACAAAGGTGTATATGGGAGTTCCTGAGTCCCTTATGAGACCTTGCTGAATTCTTGAAGAGACAACAATAACTTCCCTATGACTAGCACTGCTTTCTTTCACTTGCTCAAATGTCCTGCAATTATTTTCTACATGATTTACAACATTATCTCCTCTGGAAGCAATGTGATGCAGAAAGATAAGGTTGGCATCAGTGGACAGCTTCATGCTGCTCCCTAATGCAGCATGGTGGAGGAAGAGATTTGCTTTTCAGACTCTTCTTCCCCCTTACAAGTCTAGCCAGGATTTTAGGAGGCTGATGGCTCACAGAAAAGAATGAATGGTCTATCTTTCAAATTGACCAGAGGGGAAGCGGGCTACCAATTTTTCTACACAACAAGTAGGGCTAGCTGGATTGAGTGGGGACAGGAGGCAGCTTTGCCTCCACAGATCTGGACAGTTCAATTAAGTATCCAAACTCAGAACCTGTTGATGTCACCCCATCAAAAGATTTGCATGTTGCTGAGATTGCTTTGCAGCATTTTTGTTATGTACTGTAAGTTTGTTAAGTCGAGCTAGGTGAAATTTTTCAGACATATGATTTATTCACCAAAAAAATAGTTTCATTCAACCCAAAACTATTTGCAAATTTGATATAAATTTGTCAAATACCTTTGGTCCTCCCCAAAAATCTTAGGCTACATTCACAAGGAGACTTAAGGACCATTCACAGAATGGCCAGAGGAGGATGTGGTGCCCCCCATAACCTTCTTCTTAGTATATCTGCAACGTGCCTCAAGCGGCATGTGGCCAGGATTTATCACCAAATTTAGTCCACTATTTGGATCATTAGCTGGATACTGATGGGGAGCATGACATGAATCATAGAATCATAGAATATCAGGGTTGGAAGGGACCTCAGGAGGTCATCTAGTCCAACCCCCTGCTCAAAAGCAGGACCAATCCCCAATTAAATCATCCCAGCCAGGGCTTTGTCAAGCCTGACCTTAAAAACTTCTAAGGAAGGAGATTCCACCACTCTCCTAGTGAAAAAGTTTTTCCTAATATCCAACCTAAACCTCCCCCACTGCAACTTGAGACCATTACTCATTGTCCTGTCCTCTTCTACCACTGAGAATAGTCTAGAACCATCCTCTCTGGAACCACCTCTCAGGTAGTTGAAAGCAGCTATCAAATCCCCCCTCATTCTTCTCTTCTGCAGACTAAACAATCCCAGTTCCCTCAGCCTCTCCTCATAAGTCATGTGTTCCAGACCCCTAATAATTTTTGTTGCCCTTCGCTGGACTCTTTCCAATTTATCCACATCCTTCTTGTAGTGTGGGGCCCAAAACTGGACACAGTACTCCAGATGAGGCCTCACCAATGTAGAATAGAGGAGGACGATCACGTCCCTCGATCTGCTCGCTATGCCCCTACTTATGCATCCCAAAATGCCATTGGCCTTCTTGGCAACAAGGGCACACTGTTGACTCATATCCAGCTTCTCGTCCACTGTCACCCCTAGGTCCTTTTCCGCAGAACTGCTGCCTAGCCATTTGGTCCCTAGTCTGTAGCTGTGCATTGGGTTCTTCCGTCCTAAGTGCAGGACCCTGCACTCATCCTTATTGAACCTCATCAGATTTCTTTTGGCCCAATCCTCCAATTTGTCTAGGTCCCTCTGTATCCTATCCCTGCCCTCCAGCGTATCTACCTCTCCTCCCAGTTTAGTATCATCCGCAAATTTGCTGAGAGTGCAATCCACACCATCCTCCAGATCATTTATGAAGATATTGAACAAAACTGGCCCCAGGACTGACTCCTGGGGCACTCCACTTGACACCGGCTGCCAACTAGACATGGAGCCATTGATCACTACCCATTGAGCCCGACAATCTAGCCAACTTTCTACCCACCTTACAGTGCATTCATCCAGCCCGTACTTCTTTAACTTGCTGACAAGAATACTGTGGGAGACCGTGTCAAAAGCTTTGCTAAAGTCAAGAAACAATACATCCACTGCTTTCCCTTCATCCACAGAACCAGTAATCTCATCATAGAAGGCGATTAGGAAAAACTTTTTCACTAAGAGGGTGGTGAAACACTGGAATGCGTTACCTAGGGAGGTGGTAGAATCTCCTTCCTTAGAGGTTTTTAAGGTCAGGCTTGACAAAGCCCTGGCTGGGATGATTTAACTGGGAATTGGTCCTGCTTCGAGCAGGGGGTTGGACTAGATGACCTTCTGGGGTCCCTTCCAACCCTTATATTCTATGATTCTATGATTCTATGATTAGATTAGTCAGGCATGACCTTCCCTTGGTGAATCCATGCTGACTGTTCCTGATCACTTTCCTCTCCTCTAAGTGCTTCAGGATTGATTCTTTGAGGACCTGCTCCATGATTTTTCCGGGGACTGAAGTGAGGCTGACTGGCCTGTAGTTCCCAGGATCCTCCTTCTTCCCTTTTTTAAAGATTGGCACTACATTAGCCTTTTTCCAGTCATCCGGGACTTCCCCCGTTCGCCACGAGTTTTCAAAGATAATGGCCAATGGCTCTGCAATCACAGCCGCCAGTTCTTTAAGCACTCTCGGATGCAACTCGTCTGGCCCCATGGATTTGTGCACGTCCAGCTTTTCTAAATAGTCCCTAACCACCTCTTTCTCCACAGAGGGCTGGCCATCTATTCCCCATGTTGTGATGCCCAGCGCAGCAGTCTGGGAGCTGACCTTGTTAGTGAAGACAGAGGCAAAAAAAAGCATTGAGTACATTAGCTTTTTCCACATCCTCTGTCACTAGGTTGCCTCCCTCATTCATTAAGGGGCCCACACTTTCCTTGGCTTTCTTCTTGTTGCCAACATACCTGAAGAAACCTTTCTTGTTACTCTTAACATCTCTCGCTAGCTGCAGCTCCAGGTGCGATTTGGCCATCCTGATTTCATTCCTACATGCCCGAGCAATATTTTTATACTCTTCCCTGCTCATATGTCCAACCTTCCACTTCTTGTAAGGTTCTTTTTTATGTTTAAGATCCGCTAGGATTTCACCGTTAAGCCAAGCTGGTCGCCTGCCATATTTACTATTCTTTCGACACATCGGGATGGTTTGTCCCTGTAACCTCAACAGGGATTCCTTGAAATACAGCCAGCTCTCCTGGACTCCTTTCCCCTTCATGTTAGTCCCCCAGGGGATCCTACCCATCCGTTCCCTAAGGGTGTCGAAGTCTGCTTTCCTGAAGTCCAGGGTCCGTATCCTGCTGTTTACCTTTCTTCCCTGTGTCAGGATCCTGAACTCAACCAACTCATGGTCACTGCCTCCCAGATTCCCATCCACTTTTGCTTCCCCTACTAATTCTTCCCGGTTTGTGAGCAGCAGGTCAAGAAAAGCTCCCCCCCTAGTTGGCTTCTCTAGCACTTGCACCAGGAAATTGTCCCCTACGCTTTCCATAAACTTCCTGGATTGTCTATGCACCACTGTATTGCTCTCCCAGCAGATATCAGGAAAATTAAAATCACCCATGAGAACCAGGGCGTGCAATCTAGTAGCTTCCGCGAGCTGCCAGAAGAAAACCTCATCCACCTCATCCCCCTGGTCCGGTGGTCTATAGCAGACTCCCACCACTGCATCACTCTTGTTGCTCACACTTCTAAACTTAATCCAGAGACACTCAGGTTTTTCTGCAGTTTCGTACCGGAGCTCTGAGCAGTCATACTGCTCCCTTGCATACAATGCTACTCCCCCACCTTTTCTGCCCTGCCTGTCCTTCCTGAACAGTTTATAACCATCCATGACAGTACTCCAGTCATGTGAGTTATCCCACCAAGTCTCTGTTATTCCAATCATGTCATAATTCCTTGACATCACCAGGACCTCCAGTTCTCCCTGCTTGTTTCCAAGGCTTTGTGCATTCGTATATAAGCACTTGAGATAACCTGCTGATCGCCCCTCATTCTCAGTATGAGGCAGGAGCCCTCCCCTCACAGACATTCCTGCCTGTGCTTCCTCCCGGTATCCCGCTTTCCCACTTACCTCAGGGCTTTGGTCTCCTTCCCCCGGTGAACCTAGTTTAAAGCCCTCCTCACTAGGTTAGCCAGCCTGCTCGCAAAGGTGCTCTTCCCTCTCTTCGTAAGGTGGAGCCCGTCTCTGCCTAGCACTCCTCCTTCATGGAACACCATCCCATGGTCAAAGAATCGAAAGCCTTCTCTCTGACACCACCTGCGTAGCCATTCGTTGACTTCCACGATTCGACGGTCCCTACCCAGGCCTTTTCCTTCCACGGGGAGGATGGACGAGAACACCACTTGCGCCTCAAACTCCTTTATCCTTCTTCCCAGAGCCACGTTGTCCGCAGTGATCTGCTCAAGGTCATTCTTGGCAGTATCATTGGTGCCCACGTGGAGAAGCAGGAAGGGGTAGCGATCCGAGGGCTTGATGAGTCTCGGCAGTCTCTCCGTCACATCGTGAATCTTAGCCCCCGGCAAGCAGCAGACTTCTCGGTTTTCCCAGTCAGGGTGGCAGATAGATGACTCAGTCCCCCGGAGTAGAGAGTCCCCGACCACCACCACCCGCCTCCTTCTCTTGGGAGTGGTGGTCGTGGAACCCCCCATCTCAGGACAGTGCATCTCATGCCTTCCAACCAGCGGAGTCTCCTTCTGCTTTCTCCCCCCAGACATATCATCTGGTCCACTCTCCGCAACGGTACCTGTGGGAGAGAACATGAAAGCGGTTAGTCACCTGTGTCCACGTTGCTGGAACCCGGACATTCCCCCTTCTTCTTCTGGAGGTCACATGTTGCCAAGCTTCTTCACTGGCCTCTTGGCTCCGCTGTGCAACCTGCTCTAAATCTTTAGAGCTTTGTGCCCGTAGAAGCATATCCTGACTTTTGTCCAGAAAATCCTCCGTTTCTCGTATGCAACGCAGGGTCGTTATCTGTTGCTCCAGACCTTCAGTCTTCTCTTCCAATATGGAGACCAGCTTGCACTTTGTACAGACAAAGTCGCTTCTGTCCTGTGGAAGAAAGACAAACATGGCACATCCAGTGCAGGTCACAACAGCTGAACCCCCCCCTTCCATATCACCTTCTTACTATGAGCTTCCTCAGAGAAGTTGGCAAGATTTAAGCCTCACTGGGCTCACTCCAGGCAAACTCCTGCTGTGTGCTGCTCTGCTGTCCCCCGCTGCTCAGCTGGTTCGCCGCAGCTCAGCTGGTTCCCGAAACTCTGGCTATTTTTAAACAGCCAGGCTTCCCTGAAACAAACAAACAGACAGCCCCAGTGCCCGCCCCCAGCAGGCTACCAGCCAATCAGGCACTCGCTCAGGTTCTCACACTGCCCTCCCAGCAAACACACACTCGGATACTCACCAATCCCAGGCAAACTCCTGCTGTGTGCTGCTCTGCTGTCCCCCGCTGCTCAGCTGGTTCGCCGCCGCTCATGAACACTGATCCATGCCCGCTCCCCGTAACCTTTAGCCCAGTGGTTAGGGTACTCACATGGGATGTGGATCCAGGTTCAATTTCCTGCCGTGCATCATATGGAACAGGGATTGGAACTTGGATCTCTCACCTCACAGAAGAGTGCCCTAAACACTGAGTTATTCTAGGGTGACTCTCTGTTATGTGAGAAAATGACTCTATAGCCTAGAGGTTAAGACACATAACCGGGAGAGCCAAATTTAAGTCCATTCTCTAATGACTAATTTATACACTGTAACAGCTTCTACAGGTGAGATTGAGAGCACCCTACTCCACCCCCAGAATACACTGTAGCCCTGTGAGTAGGCCACTCTCTGGAGAATTGGGTTTAAATCCTTGTCCAACATGAGGCAGAAGGGGGAACTGAACCTGCTGTTTACACATTCTAAGTGCCCTAACCACTAGGTTAAAAATTAAGGATGTAGCCCTTTATTCCTCTTGCTTTTATTTTAAGAAAAAGTTGAAAATACCAGGAAATGAAACATCTAGTTTCAGGTCAAATGAAATATTGTGACCTGAAACAAAATTGCTGACTTTTTTTGATTTAGCTGATTTTTTGAGGGTGTGGGGGGACGGATCTGCAGTTTTGGATTACACTGAAGTGGATTTGGGTGTGCATGTATTTTTCCAATTTCAGGGAACTGAAAACTCAGTTCTTTGCCCAGTATGACAGACAGGGCAGTTTCCTGCCATATCCTTTAGAAACCTTATTGAATTAAGTTTAAGTAGCTTTAGTATGGACCATACTATTAAATGAATGGCTTATGAATTATTATGGGCCAGGATTATATATAATATCTTGAGGGGGAGGTGAATGCAAGTTTTGCATCTTTAGTTACACAAAGGCTTTTGAAGCTACACATGGAAGAGAGGACCACTGGTCACTTGTTCCTGGAATTGAAGGTCAAAGGCCCAAGCTGTATAAAGGAAAGGCAGAACTTTACATGGGTGTGCTGGTCCTGCGCTAAGGCTATTGAGAACTTGTAATCATGGAAAAAATCCTTTGTGGGGTGTCAAGGTTCCTTCCCCACTCTGAACTCTAAGGTACAGATGTGGGGACCTGCATGAAAGACCCCCTAAGCTTTTTCTTACCAGCTTAGGTTAAAAACTTCCCCCAGGTACAAACTTTGCCTTGTCTTTGAACCCTAGGCTGCCACCACCAAGCGTTTTAAACAAAGAACAGGGAAAGAGCCCACTTGGTGATTTCTTCCCACAAAATATCCCCCCAAGCCCTACCTCCCCTTTCCTGGGGAAGGCTTGATAATAATCCTCACCAATTTGCACAAGTGAACACAGACCCAAATCCTTGGATCTTAAGAACAATGAAAAAACAATCAGGTTCTTAAAAGAAGAATTTTAATTAAAGAAAACGTAAAAGAATCACCTGTGTAAAATCAGGATGGCAAATACCTTACAGGGTAATCAGATTCAAAACATAGAGATTCCCTCTCGGCAAAACCTTAAGTTACAAAAAGACACAAAAACAGGAATATACATTCCCTCCAGCACAGCTTATTTTACAAGCCATTAAACAAAAGGAAATCTAACACATTTCTAGCTAGATTACTTACTAACTTAACTGGAGTTGTAAGGCTGCGTTCCTGATCTGTTCCCAGCAAAAGCATCACACAAATCCTTTGTTCTCCCATCTCCAGATTTTAAAGTATCTTGTCCCCTCATTGGTCATTTTGGGTCAGGTGCCAGGGAGGTTATCTTAGCTTCTTAACCCTTTACAGGTGAAAGGGTTTTGCCTCTGGCTAGGAGGGATTTTATAGCACTGTATACAGAAAGGTGGTTACCCTTCCCTTTATATTTATGACATGAGGTTTCAAGGACTGACTCGTACCGGAGCCCATGTTGGGGGTGATCTCTGGTAAGCTTATTAGCATACATGTAGATCTTTATTTTAATGTTTTCTCTGTAATGATTTCACCTTAAGAATAAATGTGCTTCTTATAAAGAGCTGCATGGTAACTTATAATTGCTGGTACCTATGTTCTTCATGGCGTTAGAAAGGAAACCAAAGTACATACAGTGGTCTGTTTAGGCAGGCTGGCTGGTAATATCACAACACAGGTTGGGAAACTGTGCAGCCCAGATCAGCCCTGGCCACAGGGAGAGAGACATGGGTCTCTACTCAAGAGAAGTGATTGGCTGAGGAACTGGAAGCCAAGAGTAGAAGCCCTTGGTAGACCATAAGGTGGAAACACAGATGCAGTTGCCCTGAACTGTGACACTCAGCTCTAATCTTGAGGATGGCAGAATATGGAACCTTAAATTTTGTGTTAGAAACAAATTTCACAAGATGAACTTGGGGATGGGAACTGGAGTTTGGACTCCTGAAGCCTCAAGAAATGCTATTGAGGACTCCAAAAGTGAGCATTGCATAAATGTTTATTAAGGCTTTGATTTCACTATCTCCTCTGTCCTTAGTGCTAGGACTCACTCCATCAACAGTTAGAAACTTTGTAGTGTGTGATGGAGCTATTGCTCTGCTTCTCCTCTCATCGCCCAGTCTCTATGCCATTCTATATACATTAACAATTTCATCAGTATGTTGAACTTCTTTTGGTATTTCTGCTTAAAAAATCAGTAAGGATTAGACAAGGTTGATGTTGGATTTTGGTGGTAATGATAGAGATGTATACTGGTGTAATTGTGACAACAGCACTATATTATGTTCACATCTAATCTATTAAAACTAAGATCCCTACTCACCAGTTAAATAGGTCAACACCACAACATTTTTAATAAGAACTATTCCGATGTTTTTAGTCCTTCTTTCTAGTCATAAAATAATCCTGATTTCTTAAATGTGTTGTTCCCAAGTATTCACAGAATAATTCATGTGAACAAAAACAAGGCAAGGAGTTGTTCACAAAATACTTCTTCAGACCATGTCTTTGACTTTTCTCTTTTTTTATGGTGTGTAATCCACCACTTTCTTCACACAGTATTGTTTCTGTACCCTGAATAAGTGATTTAAAACTTTAAGATAGTACAAGTGGCAAAAATATATAAAAATAATTACCTCGTGGTATGAATTTTCAGATAAATTATAACATGCTAAAATTAGTCTATAATATAATTCCCTGCAAACTAGCCACATTTGTTGACAAAATATTTGTACTTTTTGTACTATTCACCAGTGCTGTGTATGCCAACTACAGTAATATGCCACAGATATGGGGTTCCTTTGGTATCTGTGTAAATTGATTATTAAGAGGGTGAACAGATTCTGGCTGCAATGGATCATCATTGTCAACAGGGTTTTTTCTTATTTGTATCTTGCTGATTTGGAAAGGGCAGATGTTGGATTCTTGATCTACTGGTTCACATGCACAGAGCTATATCAGATCTTAGCACATGTTTAGAGAAACACATGCACAAGTTTCAGAGTAACAGCCGTGTTAGTCTGTATTCGGAAAAAGAAAAGGAGTACTTGTGGCACCTTAGAGACTAACCAATTTATTTGAGCATAAGCTTTCGTGAGCTACAGCTCACTTCATCGGATGCATACTGTGGAAAGTGTAGAAGATCTTTTTATACACACAAAGCATGAAAAAATACCTCCTCCCACTCCACTCTCCTGCTGGTAATAGCTTATCTAAAGTGATCACTCTCCTTACAATGTGTTCGATAATCAAGGTGGGCCATTTCCAGCACAAATCCAGGGTTTAACAAGAACGTCTTGGGGGGGGTAGGAAAAAACAAGGGGAAATAGGTTACCTTGCATAATGACTTAGCCACTCCCAGTCTCTATTCAAGCCTAAGTTAATTGTATCCAATTTGCAAATGAATTCCAATTCAACAGTTTCTCTCTGGAGTCTGGATTTGAAGTTTTTTTGTTGTAAGATAGCAACTTTCATGTCTGTAATCGCGTGACCAGAGAGATTGAAGTGTTCTCCGACTGGTTTATGAATGTTATAATTCTTGACATCTGATTTGTGTCCATTTATTCTTTTACGTAGAGACTGTCCAGTTTGACCAATGTACATGGCAGAGGGGCATTGCTGGCACATGATGGCATATATTACACTGGTGGATGTGCAGGTGAACGAGCCTCTGATAGTGTGGCTGATGGTATTAGGCCCTGTGATGGTGTCCCCTGAATAGATATGTGGGCACAGTTGGCAACGGGCTTTGTTGCAAGGCTAGGTTCCTGGGTTAGTGGTTCTGTTGTGTGGTATGTGGTTGCTGGTGAGTATTTGCTTCAGGTTGGGGGGCTGTCTGTAGGCAAGGATTGGCCTGTCTCCCAAGATTTGTGAGAGTGTTGGGTCATCCTTCAGGATAGGTTGTAGATCCTTAACAATGCGTTGGAGGGGTTTTAGTGACGGCTAGTGGCCTTCTGTTATTTTCTTTGTTAGGCCTGTCCTGTAGTAGGTGACTTCTGGACCCATGCAAAAGAAGCCCTTGAGGGATTCCACCATGATTTCAACAATTTCCATCCCACTATCAACCTCAGCCTGGTCCAGTCCATACAAGAGATCCACTTCCTGGACACTACAGTGCTAATAAACGATGGTCATATAAACACCACCCTATACCGGAAACCTACTGACCGCTATTCCTACCTACATGCCTCCAGTGAGAAACTGTTGAATTGGAATTCATTTGCAAATTGGATACAATTAACTTAGGCTTGAATAGAGACTGGGAGTGGCTAAGTCATTATGCAAGGTAACCTATTTCCCCTTGTTTTTTCCTACCCCCCCCCCCCCAGACGTTCTTGTTAAACCCTGGATTTGTGCTGGAAATGGCCCACCTTGATTATCATACACATTGTAAGGAGAGTGATCACTTTAGATAAGCTATTACCAGCAGGAGAGTGGAGTGGGAGGAGGTATTTTTTCATGCTTTGTGTGTATAAAAAGATCTTCTACACTTTCCACAGTATGCATCCGATGAAGTGAGCTGTAGCTCACGAAAGCTTATGCTCAAATAAATTGGTTAGTCTCTAAGGTGCCACAAGTACTCCTTTTCTTACATGCACAAGTGGAATCCAAGTGCATTACATCTCAAGGGTAGATCATGTTTACTTTACAATAGGCATCTTTAATCATGGCATTTGCAGAGGTTGTAACTGACGTTACTGTACACGGTATATTCTGTAACATGCTGCTAGAGATACACAGTGGTTCACAGCTGTAGGTACCTCTCTGCCTCAGCAAGAGAGAGTTTTGCTGGTGATTAGACTATGTCAACTCCTTACTACATCAATCTGTCTTCCTCACCAGCAAACTTCTCAAGGGTCTGCTGGCCCAAATCTTGCCTCGCAGATAACAATAAGTGAACTGCACTCCTGAGCTCCTAAGAGATATTTTCTCTGTAATCCACAGCACCTAATCCTATACATTCACAGAAGATATTAAATTTTCTGCTCTGTTAGACAGTCACTACATCACAGCTTATTAATTTAACTGGGGTAAATACACCCTTCACTTCAAACACAGCACTGTGCTGTTTTATAGTAAAAGTAAAATATGTTTATTAACAAAAAATCAGGGATTAAGTAATACAAAGATATAAAGGCAGAGATGGTTACAAGCAAATAAAAGGGAAAACATGCATCTAAAAGTTCAAAACTCAGTATAGAAAGAGATGTATATATTCTAGACATATAGAGACATATATTCTATATGGTTCCTTTTACCCAGTCTCCTTTCCAAACTTTTAGTAGCCGGTCTGGCCAGGACTCATCACAGAGATCAAATCCCTTAGTTTCTTTGTTTCCTAATGTGAAGGATCAAGGTGGATAATTATATATCGCAAAAGGGATTTCTTAGTCTTACAAGTCAGGAAGGCCTTTTGGGGAATCAGTCTTCTGTGTCTCTCTGGGGTGCAGAAGCCAGGTTAATTCTGTCTCCTGAGTTCAAAAACAGGGTAACCCCTGCTGGTTGAGCTTGAGAGCTTTGTTTACTGCTAATATGTAAATTGAGGGAAACCCACATTCCTTTGTCTAGTGCAGACCTGTTTATCTCCTTTACCTAGGCTAGCCTGTCTTATCTTAAACTATTCTAGTAACATCATACAGAGGGAATTTGTAATTTCACATATAAGGTTAACATGCACTTTACAATGATATTTATAACCAGCATGCTGTTAGCTTTCATATGATATCTCACAAGGCATAATCTGTGCAAATATCATTGCAGTAGTGTGTAGGGAGTGAATACAGGGGTACCTAGGGTCACAATATCTTATCCACAGTGTTTGCACTTTTTACTTGAAATAAGGAATGCCTCAAATATTGCAGTAAACAGCAAGGGACAGATCTATAGCTGCTGGAAATTAGTATAGCTGCACTGACACCAATAGAATGACATCCAGTTAGATTAACTGAGGATCTACCCCACCAAAATTTAATTGGATCCACTGCACTTTAATAGTGTCTATTAAAATAAGATACTGTGAAAAGTATCATAAATACGTAGAAATGATGTAAAAGGCATCAAAGAAATTGAACCCCAAATCAAATAAAAAAAATCACTACTCAATTCATTCTGGATCCAAGATTGAGGTTGCCGGGAAGTTAGTTTAATGAATGTGTGGCTCCCTTGCTCACTATTGCAGTGTGCAAAGACTCCACTGTTTTTTCATCTGATCTTGTTTCACGTGAGAATACCTTGCTTTCCCCATAAGAAGTTCAAGTGTAATTAGCCAACTAGTGATCAGTGAAGTTTGGGAACCCAGCAACATAATCCAAATAAGTGTGTTGGTCTATGTGACGCATGACCAGGAAGGGTTAAGCATCCTGCAAGATAAATGACTCAAATTCAACCCTTAAAGGCAGAGTGGTAGATAATGTTTGTTTGTTTATATATATATTGGTAGAGATCAACAATGTAATCAAACATTCTATGCTGTATTCTGTTAATTCAGAGATCAAAAGGACATCTTAACATTTAAATGAACTGTAAACATAGGATATTGCTGTATTCATCTCTCTTTGAAATGTATAGCTCTCAAGGCTGAATCCCCACTCCGCCATGCTGAGTGCAGAAAGTGGGGCCCTGCAAGGATTCTAAAAATTAATACTTGACACTCCTGGCTTGTATTAAACCCCCAAGGTTACAGCTTTTCTCTGACCTTGGCTTGGTAAATGCTGCCAGTACCCAAATGCAAAAAGCCCCCTTTGAACCCAGGAAGAAGCACTTGGGAATTCCTCCCTGTGGGGTACCCTCAAGCCCTTTCACCCCCTCTCCAGGGAAGAGCTGAGAAAGAAAACAAAGGAAATTAGCTGCGTCACCAGCTAATCAAACAACATATGCACAAACCTCTTAGGACACCAAAAATCCAATCCTGTTCTTAAAGGTAAATTTGGTTAAAAACAAAAAGGAAGAAAATACATCTGGAATTTAGGCTTTTGCTAGATTTTAAAAGAGCAATTCCAAAAATTAAGCACTCAAAATAGCTTTCTTGGGGGTTCAGCTTAAAGGTTGTAAGCAAACAAAAGCATCTGGGGTTAGCACAGAGGAGTCCACAAGCCAATAAAAAAATAAAAGAAATAACTCTAATTGTGTCTTTTTAGACATTCCCTAATTTTACTTACATATCTGAGGCTTCAGATAAGTAGGTTCGAGATATGAATTGATAATCTTTAATCATACCTGGCTTAAAGCTGCTTACAGCATTGCTGCTCCATCCCTGCAGCCCATAGAACAACAGACAAAGGAAAGTTTCTTTCCCAATTTTAAAAAGTTCTATCTTCCCATTGGCTCTTTTGGTCCGGTGCCCACTCCTTTTCTTTTACCTGTAGGCTTGTTAACCCTTTACAGGTAAAGCAAGCAGATAACAGACCAAGAGGGATTTTACAGCTAACTGGCTGGCTGGGTGTCCATCAAAGGAGCTACTCCCCCCCATTTATCACAATAGCAATTGCCTTATGTTAATCTGTGTGGATAATTACCAGTGATGCTTACGAAATAGGTCCACTTCAAAGTCCTCATGAATGCCTGTTGTTCGCCAAAGAATTCTGAGCTATTACAAGAAGGCCTGAAACTGTATAAAGATGTTTGGGTCCCCATCCTTTTTATCTCAGATCTTCTTGAGGCTTCATGCAGGGGAAGCCTAAGTTATAAGGACTGAGATTCCAGTCCTGACTGGACCACCCTGAATATATATATTGGACTATAACCTATGAACTATTTCTGAAAGAACTCTTCACATCTACAAAGCTTACCATCACTGCTATGAATCCGAAGAATTGTACTCATGTCTGTATGCATACTGATCTTTTAACCAAAGCGCTCTATCTTTTTAAATAAATTTTAATGTAGTTAATAAGAATTGGCTGGAAGCGTGTATTTGGGTAAGTGAAATATTCATTAACCTGGGAGGTAATGTGTCCGATCCTTTGGGATTGGTAGAACTTTTTAATATGATAAATAAGATTTTCAGTAATCCTCATCATCATATTCGACTTGGGTGTCTGGGTGGAGGCCTGAGGCTGGGTTGCTTTAAGGGAACTGTGTTGTTGGCTTCTGGGTAACCAGTGAGGATTATAGAAGCTCAGTTAGAGAATACAGATTTCTCCACAAATAAATTTATATGCAAAGTAAGAAATAATCATGTTAAACTGGCCCTTGCAGTGAGTTTCTCTTACCCTTTTAATGGCACTAGTTTTCCTAAGAGAGTCATTTTTTCATTTTAGCATTGTCCTCACTTTAATTATATAGCTCAGAATATTCATATGGCAGGTACAAAGCTTGTATATTTAAGCAAACACAAACACACAGATCTCTTAAACCTTGATAGTAACTAAGTCATACCGAGACACGAGAAAGATATCAGTCCACCTACATAATGAATGGCTTCCAGTTAAAAAAATATCTTTGACAGAAGCATAAGACTGAGTCACAAATAGAAATCACTGCTATCTCCTTCTTTAAGATAGCCTATGTTGGTTAAATCTGTTACCAGATAGTACTCCCTTTACACATGATTTAGAATCTCTAACCAAACATTTTATTCTAAAGAGTGTAAATCTTTTTTAAACTCTCTCTCTTCTTCAGCCCCACCCTCTTTGCCCTTTATTTTAAGAGTGCAAGAGTACAATGACTGATTCATGATATCATTTAAGCATGCCGTGTCACATGGATTATCACATACATTGTTCAATTTAAATTAACCTATACAGCAAATCAATAAATACTCATCACTTCTCTGATAACACATGTTAAGTTACTATGCCAGTATATTTAGCAATGAATAACAAACTGTAGTACGTGCAGGTTCAAATGCTCTCTTAAAGGCCAAAGACATGGTCACTGTTTCTCTTGTCTGCCAGTTGGATGATGCCATCAAAAGGATCTTTTCCTCCATTACTACATGTCTAAGCATAAAGGGAGTTATACATACGCACTGGTCAACGTAAAATGAGGAATTTGAGCATATGTGACCTACGTGAGCTCCATTTTAATGCATTCAGACCCATTATCCATAAATTGGACACTGAGAACTGGTTGCTTATGCCACACAACGACACCTGGATATGACAAACTCCACAGGTATTTTAAATTAGTCTGGGCATGGGAGAGAAATAAAGAAGGGTTTAGTTATTGTCCAGCAGCCTAAAATCAAAAACAACAATAAAACCAGTTACGACAGTGAAGTACTCTACTCTGAGCCAACACTATAAGCCTGAAAGTGCAGCCTCTCTTTCCCTCTTTAACATTCCTTTTCATGCATGATTCACTTCTGCTGTATGAACCTCAGAAGATTTGCAGGGTTGGTTTGGATGAGCCCTTATAAGTTTCCTGAACCTTTTTAGAAATTGTCACCATCCCCTGACCATTCATCTGTACCCTGTTCTTTCTCCCCCTCAACCCTATCTATCCCTTCTCTAGTCTTGCCCCTGGCTAACTCCCTTTGCCCTTCCAATCTGAATGTAGTCTGTATTCTGGCTGCTCTCCATATCACCACTCTCTGCATTTTGTCCTATTCTCTTATGTTTCTCTGCTATGCTCTCCACCATCCAAAGACATATTGGCTTCATTGTGGACTTGCTCCTCTCATGGATGACATTTCTCTTCAGTGTCATTACCTATTGAATCTGTTTATACATAGACACTGTTATAATGGTACCTCATGGGATCATTGGTCCATCAACTCTGGTATCTTGCCTTCAGCAGTGGTTGATGCCTGATGCACTCTAAGCTCTTTGGGGCTAGAAGGATCATATCTTCCCATGTGTTTGCACAGCACATAGTACAATGAGGACCTGATCATAGGGTGACCAGACAGCAAATGTGAAAAATCGAGACAAGGATCAGGAAGTAATAGGAGCCTATATAAGAAAAAGACCCCAAAGTCGGGACTGTTCCTATAAAATCAGGACATCTGGTCACCCTGCCTGATCATGACTAGTGCCACAAATAAATTAATGATGCTTTACAAGAAGTTAAATCCCGTCCTCATAATGCACTACAAAGCCAGAAATCGATAAGGAGCTCAGGCTACTGGAAACATCACATGCAGCTGTTAATTCTAGCAATGTAGGCAACTTAAATAACTCCACTGTTAACAATGGAACACTAGAATACTATGAATTCTTGCAAAGGGAAGCTGTATGGCTGGGTCAACATCTAAAAAAAAAAAAAGACCTTAAACTTATCCAGAAGAAATGATCTATTTCTGCTCCACAGCAACCTTTCCGAGTGATACAGAACAGCAAGGAAGATTAAATATAGTTGTATCTGCTTAATTGGTGTACATTCCTAGAGACAGAAACATGTCAATGAAGTTGTCATTCTAATGATCACTGCTCATAAGAGTGCGTAGGAAATAAGGATGAATTACAATACACTGCTGTAAAGATATGTATTGTGTAAAGTATAACTCATAAAATACACCTCTTACAAAAATAGTTTGTTATTTATTATTTCTAGTACAGTGATATCCAGAGGCCTTGATCAGGGCCCCATTACTTTAAACACACATGCACATAGTAAAATAGACAGTCCTTGGACCAAAGGGCTTACGGTTGTAAGGTTTGAGGCCCTTTTCTGCATAAAGCAGCAGCAGCCATAGTAGGATAGCAGCAGCCATAAGCTAAAAAGCAGAGTCACATCCTCACATTCCACCTAAAAGTGCATCAAAACAATATAGTATCAGGCTGTTAAGAAGGCGCGCCTCTCCTAATAGTACCCACCATTGCTGGTTAAAGACACAGATCTCAAGATGTTTAAAGAATACTTCGTTTGATATCATTCTGTCTGGCAAGAAACCACTTAACAGTTGTGATTGTGAAATCTATATTTCTATTGCTTTGTCTTGATGGTTTATCTGTATGGTCTCAGATTCTTTAATTGTTTCTGTCTGTTGCATAACTAATTTTGCAAGATTTAAATCAACTAAGGCGGTGGGGTCTGATTGGTTAAAGAAGTGTTTCATAATGGGCTAGGATTGGTGAAAAATACGGTCTTGTAGTACTTTAGTTTAAAATGATAGCTATACCTTCACCAAAGTAGGACCCAAGTGTTAGCTATATAAACTGGGGGTCCAAAAGGAAGTTCTTTTAGAACCTAACTCCAGAACACAGTTCAAGATCAGAGCTGCGGGACCTCTGCCAATCATACCATGCAGAAGCTGGAACCCCATATGATCTAATCCTCCCTGGCCACCAGGAAATGTTCTCCTGTCTTATTGTGAGCGGTGAGTATTGTATTCTTATTGTGTGTATTCTGGTTTGGCAACTGTTAATAAATAGAGGTTAAGGATATTACTGATATCACTGGTAAAAGGGCCTGTCAAGGTTCCTTCCCCACTCTGAACTCTAGGGTACAGATGTGGGGACCTGCATGAAAGACTTCCTAAGCTTTTTCTTACCAGCTTAGGTTAAAAACTTCCCCAAAGTACAAACTTTGCCTTGTTACCACCAAGCGTTTTAAACAAAGAACAGGGAAAGAGCCCACTTGGAGACATCTTCCCCGCAAAATATCCCCCCAAGCCCTACACCCCCTTTCCTGGGGAAGGCTTGATAATAATCCTCACCAATTTGCACAGGTGAACACAGACCCAAACCCTTGGATCTTAAGAACAATGAAAAAACAATCAGGTTCTTAAAAGAAGAATTTTAATTAAAGAAAACGTAAAAGAATCACCTGTGTAAAATCAGGATGGCAAATACCTTACAGGGTAATCAGATTCAAAACATAGAGATTCCCTCTCGGCAAAACCTTAAGTTACAAAAAGACACAAAAACAGGAATATACATTCCCTCCAGCACAGCTTATTTTACAAGCCATTAAACAAAAGGAAATCTAACACATTTCTAGCTAGATTACTTACTAACTTAACTGGAGTTGTAAGGCTGCGTTCCTGATCTGTTCCCGGCAAAAGCATCAAACAAACCCTTTGTTTCCCCCTCCTCCAGCTTTGAAAGTATCTTGTCTCCTCATTGGTCATTTTGGTCAGGTGCCAGCGAGGTTATCTTAGCTTCTTAACCCTTTACAGGTGAAAGGGTTTTGCCTCTGGCCAGGAGGGATTTTATAGCACTGTATACACAAGGATGGGTACTCTTCCCTTTATATTTATGACAGGGCCTGCAACCCCCAAAAGATTACACCCTGAGCCCTAGGAACTGGGAAAGGGTGGGAATGCCTATATTAACCAGGCTAATAGGTTAAAGGTGGGTTGCCCTAGAGTGTGCGGGTAACACAGTTACCTTTAAATCAGAGGTCCACATCCAGCATAGGCCAATAGAGATCAAACTTCACCTGATGCCTGTTTGGTGCCCTACTGCAGGAGAATTGAAATGGTGTAGTGTAATATTGGGTAGGTGTCAACTTCATAAACCACATCACATCATCATAACTGGTTTCAATCAGCATCCCTGACCTCTGTTGAGATTACTAGTAAGTATGGAATATGGGGACTGACTACTTTCTCAGCCCTAGAAGAGGTCCCTTCAGGCAGTGTGTGAGGCAGACTGTTAGGTGGGAAGATTACGTTGCCATTCCCAGATTTCTACCTATTGTTAAGAAGTGATTCAGTCCAATACTTTCCATGAGCATCAAATTTATTGTTCCAAATTTGTTTGAAAAGATTATATGTATTGTTTGAAAACAGATGTATCTGCAACTTAGTTGTTTTGCTCTATTTATGGTCTCTTTTAGCAGCTTGAAGGCAATTGTTTTTACCGGCTGACACTATTTCTCACTGCACAATTCTCTCTCTGCTACCTCTGGCCGAACCAGTTTGGGGGAAATCCAGACGTTAAGAGACTCTCTTTTCAGCCTCATCCCCAAGACTTTGTTGATATCACAGATAAAGTGTGTCCTGAACTTCCTCTGAGACAAACCGATAGCCAGACCAGACCCTCAATAGGTGCCATGACTCACTCCCCAACAAAGCCTGCACCGACTCAGCCCTCAGGCATGCCATAGCAGCCTATCCCTGGGCAGGGCACAGCTTAGATGACCCCCGTCCTGCCCCACCCCACCCCACCCAGACACAGGTATTTCACTGACCCTGCCAGAGCTGCAAATTTGTCTGTACAACAGCACCACTTGGCTAGGAACTCTGCTGCTGCCTTGTAGAGTTAGTGACTCCCTAGGCTTCCAACCATCCCTTGATCCAGTTCCTGCCCCCAGCCTTGCCTAATCCTTGTTCCAGCTCACTTCAGCCTTGTCTGTTCCCAACTCTGACCTTGCTCCAGCCCTGTTTCTGACCTTGCTTCACCCCTGTACCTGCCTCCTGACCCTCAGACTGACTCCAACCTGGCTTCAACTTTTCACTTGCATCTGGACTCTGACGATGATCCTGATCTGGCTAGTGTACAGACTCTGACCTTGGTTCTGACCTTCAGCCTGCCCCCACACCCTGGTTTCAGCGCTGCCCTTGGCCTGGTCCTGATTCTACGGGTCAAGCTTTGACCCTTGGTACCTGTTCAACCAAGATTCCAACCACCAGGCCTGACCCAGAACCCAAAGCCTGACACTTCCTTCTGCCTTTCCCCTCTGTTCTTGTCTTTTCAGAGGATTTACAGCATAGCAGCACTCTTAAAACTTTTCTCTGAGATGCCCATATCCAATTTGGATTAATATGAAAAGAGGTTAATTTAGCAACAGAGGTCAGAAATGCTGGAGGGGACTGAATACCCTAATTTCCCTCATTCCTGAATTTATTTTTGTAAAATGGCATTTCATCTGGGATTCCATCTTTCTATAGATTGGAACAGAAAAGTTGGAAGACAGTTAAAGCACAGGGAGAGATAGTACGAACACTATGCAGGAGGGCTGTATCAGCAAGAGCAGTAGGAAGAGGCAAAGGGGGAGGTCTCAGCCTCCTTGAAATGGGAGGTGAGGAGCCAGAATGCCAGGTTGTAAACAATGAAGATTTGGAGGAAGGTTGAGTGGGAAGCATGCTTGTAGAGTAGAGTGAGGGTTGAGTGGAACAGGAAGGGTATGTGGGGATTGTAATGATTTTTTTTTTAATTTGAAGTATACTAGTCAGCCATTAGGTGCCTCTGGGCTGTGCAGAATTCAAGCTCTGGCACAGTCCCTGGTAAATAAAGGAGGCAAAAGGTAGAATGTAAGTTGCATTCATCTTGTGTTCTTAATTACCACCTGTTTAAGATGAACTGTGTTTTCACAGATTATGACATGGGTAACTCGAAGGCCAAAGTGAAAAGT
Organism: Caretta caretta; assembly: GCF_965140235.1. Taxonomy (NCBI): domain Eukaryota; kingdom Metazoa; phylum Chordata; order Testudines; family Cheloniidae; genus Caretta; species Caretta caretta. The sequence goes on along the minus strand of NC_134209.1, from coordinate 92,638,260 downwards.
CTACAATGAAGGAAGAGCACAAGGGACATGGTAAACCAAAGAGTGAATTAGAGAAGGTTCCTAATTCTCACCCATGGGAGTGTATAGTAATGGGAAAGATCAAAGGTAGGACAAGCAGGATGCTAATATAGGTGAATAGGTGACAGAGGAGCAGGCTCATGGAGCCTTCCCTGACAAGGGAAAGACTCTGGCAGTGAGGAAAGGCTCAGCCTTTGTCAGCTGCCTCCCCACTGCCAGAGCCTTTCCTTGCTGACGTGAAAGGCTCCAGCAGTGGGAAGCTGCTGAAGCTTTTCCCAACTGTCTCCTCCCTGACAGAGCCTGTCATTGCCACATGTAGCTGTACACGTCAGTGTAGATGTAGCCTTAGGGGAACCTGTTACAGTTGAGCTAAAGGAGGAATTATTCTATTGCCCTACCCATTAACATTCTTTATTTTAATCACTATCAGGGTTCACTTTACCATCTGTCCACTGGAGAATTGAATCATTTTGGGCCAGAGCCCAGATGAACCTGGAGACATCGCCGTGGGAACAGCCACACATCAGCTATTGTCGCACAAGCAGCAGCTGCTGCAAAAACTCCCTACTGCTCCTCTAGGTATCTCATGATCTGGATGTAGTAAGGAAAAGATGTCAGTCTCTTCCCCTCCCCTGCCACCTCCTTGCTGGAGGAGCAGCTGCTACAGGGAGAGAAAAGCCTGCCCTCACTGCCAGATGGGACCCACAGCCTCCCCCTGGCCATCTCCCTACCAAAAAGGAATCCCAGCTTTTCATTTATCCCGCCTCATTGCCAAGAGGAATCTGCTCCTCTACTGGACCCACCACCAATGCCAGCTAAAGTCCCATTCCCCACCACTTCATTGGTCAGTTACTGATTTACTACTTGGACTCCTAGTATTCATAGTTAATGCCATTTTAATTTTGTTTGGATAAATTGCTACTATTTTAGACTCTGTGCTTCCCCAGTCTCCTAAACCATGGCTTGCAACTTTCACACCAAGCATCTACCTTCTAACTTGAAATTGTGAACTATATAGTTTTCTTTCCTTCCTGTTTTTCTGGAATGGAAGAAGAGCGTTCTTCAAACCAAACAACTCAACTGAAGCTTTGAGGTTAATTGGTGGTGGACCGAGTTGCCCATGAAAAGCAAATATGATATGGTACTTCCATTCCCTTGTACTGTAGTTGATAGTAATATTCATGAAGTTGGAGAGACTTTAAATTGGGGGAAGAACTTTAGAATTATACCGCTGATATCAAGTTGCTCTGCTCTACTTTTGTTTTTAGCAGCACTGAGTTTTAAAAAGCTTTTCCCTTACCTTTTATAGTCTCAGTAATTTTACAGTACATCAAAAGGAAATATTGACTTTCTGGAATATTTTGCTTATCAGCTACAGCAAGTTAAGATCATCCTTGATTAGGATAAAAATATTCTTATCATATTATTAATTAATGAATTGTTGCAGTTTGGCATGCTTTTTTTTTTTTTTTTTTGTAGTGCACATGGTTTTTACATCAAAAAAAGAATTTGGGTCAGATTGTAATGACATTTAAGTTTCTTATCTCTGACACTCACATCGAAGCAAGGCAAAACTGAGCTTTCAGTTGATACATGAATCTTTTGAATAAACACCTTGTAAACTAAAATATACAGGATAATCTTCAGAAGTAGGCATATGTGTTCAATGAAACTCTAATTTATTTGATAAAAATATCCAGTAAATTTCAGACATGATAAACAGTTTTCATTTTCTTTTGTACATATCTCAAATTTACAATAGTTTAATCCCTCCCTATATAATAGGGGTTCAGTTGTTTTTATTCTAAATCCTCCTTCTTAAGACTTTACCCTCCCCCCCAAGTCAGAAATAGGAGTGCCTACCTTACATAATAGACTTGTTGCTGCAGCCAACACTAGGAACAGATCTACAACTGGTGTAAAATGCCACAATTCTATTCACTTCATTTGAGCTATGGCGATATACACAAGTTGAGATCTCTCACTTGGATGGTTATAAACTGTTCAGGAAGGACAGGCAGGGCAGAAAAGGTGGGGGAGTAGCACTGTATGTAAGGGAGCAGTATGACTGCTCAGAGCTCCGGTACGAAACTGCAGAAAAACCTGAGTGTCTCTGGATTAAGTTTAGAAGTGTGAGCAACAGGAGTGATGTAGTGGTGGGAGTCTGCTATAGAACACCGGACCAGGGGGATGAGGTGGATGAAGCTTTCTTCCGGCAGCTCGCGGAAGCTACTAGATCGCATGCCCTGGTTCTCATGGGTGACTTTAATTTTACTGATATCTGCTGGGAGAGCAATACAGCGGTGCATAGACAAACCAGGAAGTTTTTGGAAAGCATAGGGGACAATTTCCTGGTGCAAGTGCTAGAAGAGCCAACTAGGGGGGGAGCTTTTCTTGACCTGCTGCTCACAAACAGGGAAGAATTAGTAGGGGAAGCAAAAGTGGATGGGAATCTGGGAGGCAGTGACCATGAGTTGGTTGAGTTCAGGATCCTGACACAGGGAAGAAAGGTAAGCAGCAGTATACGGACCCTGGACTTCAGGAAAGCAGACTTCGATTCCCTCAGGGAACGGATGGGTAGGATCCCCTGGGGGACTAACATGAAGGCGAAAGGAGTCCAGGAGAGCTGGCTGTATTTCAAGGAATCCCTGTTGAGGTTACAGGGACAAACCATCCCGATGTGTCGAAAGAATAGTAAATATGGCAGGCGACCAGCTTGGCTTAATGGTGAAATCCTAGCGGATCTTAACCATAAAAAAGAAGCTTACAAGAAATGGAAGGTTGGACATATGACCAGGGAAGAGTATAAAAATATTGCTCGGGCTTGTAGGAATGAAATTAGGAGGGCCAAATCGCACCTGGAGCTGCAGCTAGCGAGAGATGTTAAGAGTAACAAGAAAGGTTTCTTCAGGTATGTTGGCAACAAGAAGAAAGCCAAGGAAAGTGTGGGCCCCTTACTGAATGAGGGAGGCAACCTAGTGACAGAGGATGTGGAAAAAGCTAATGTACTCAATGCTTTTTTTGCCTCTGTCTTCACGAACAAGGTCAGCTCCCAGACTGCTGCGCTGGGCATCACAACATGGGGAATAGATGGCCAGCCCTCTGTGGAGAAAGAGGTGGTTAGGGACTATTTAGAAAAGCTGGACGTGCACAAGTCCATGGGGACGGACGAGTTGCATCCGAGAGTGCTAAAGGAACTGGCGGCTGTGATTGCAGAGCCATTGGCCATTATCTTTGAAAACTCGTGGCGAACGGGGGAAGTCCCGGATGACTGGAAAAAGGCTAATGTAGTGCCAATCTTTAAAAAAGGGAAGAAGGAGGATCCTGGGAACTACAGGCCAGTCAGCCTCACCTCAGTCCCCGGAAAAATCATGGAGCAGGTCCTCAAAGAATCAATCCTGAAGCACTTGCATGAGAGGAAAGTGATCAGGAACAGCCAGCATGGATTCACCAAGGGAAGGTCATGCCTGACTAATCTAATCGCCTTCTATGATGAGATTACTGGTTCTGTGGATGAAGGGAAAGCAGTGGATGTATTGTTTCTTGACTTTAGCAAAGCTTTTGACACTGTCTCCCACAGTATTCTTGTCAGCAAGTTAAAGAAGTATGGGCTGGATGAATGGACTATAAGGTGGGTAGAAAGTTGGCTAGATTGTCGGGCTCAACGGGTAGTGATCAATGGCTCCATGTCTAGTTGGCAGCCGGTGTCAAGTGGAGTGCCCCAGGGGTCGGTCCTGGGGCCGGTTTTGTTCAATATCTTCATAAATGATCTGGAGGATGGTGTGGATTGCACTCTCAGCAAATTTGAGGATGATACTAAACTGGGAGGAGTGGTAGATACGCTGGAGGGCAGGGATAGGATACAGAGGGACCTAGACAAATTAGAGGATTGGGCCAAAAGAAATCTGATGAGGTTCAATAAGGATGAGTGCAGGGTCCTGCACTTAGGACGGAAGAACCCAATGCACAGCTACAGACTAGGGACCGAATGGCTAGGCAGCAGTTCTGCGGAAAAGGACCTAGGGGTGACAGTGGTCGAGAAGCTGGATATGAGTCAACAGTGTGCCCTTGTTGCCAAGAAGGCCAATGGCATTTTGGGATGTATAAGTAGGGGCATAGCGAGCAGATAGAGGGACGTGATCGTCCCCCTCTATTCGACATTGGTGAGGCCTCATCTGGAGTACTGTGTCCAGTTTTGGGCCCCACACTACAAGAAGGATGTGGATAAATTGGAAAGAGTCCAGCGAAGGGCAACAAAAATGATTAGGGTTCTGGAACACATGACTTATGAGGAGAGGCTGAGGGAACTGGGATTGTTTAGCCTGCAGAAGAGAAGAATGAGGGGGGATTTGATAGCTGCTTTCAACTACCTGAGAGGTGGTTCCGGAGAGGATGGTTCTAGACTATTCTCAGTGGTGGAAGAGGACAGAACAAGGAGTAATGGTCTCAAGTTGCAGTGGGGGAGGTTTAGGTTGGATATTAGGAAAAACTTTTTCACTAGGAGGGTGGTGAAACACTGGAATGCGTTGCCTAGGGAGGTGGTGGAATCTCCTTCCTTAGAAGTTTTTAAGGTCAGGCTTGACAAAGCCCTGGCTGGGATGATTTAATTGGGGATGGGTCCTGCTTTTGAGCAGGGGGTTGGACTAGATGACCTCCTGAGGCCCCTTCCAACCCTGATATTCTATGATTCTATGATTCTCACTACTTTTGAACCAGTGCAGCCTGTCAAGAAACATTTATGAAATCTTATCTTCAAATTATAGGGTACAAATGTAATTTTAATCCTTTAACTATCTGTAATAAGAAGGGGAAAATACAGAGGACAAGATTACACTGTGCCTATGGGTGGTGAGTGAAGCTTCCCCTGGGGAAGGCTAGCTCCCTGTCCTGCCTCTTCCGCCAATGGGCCCTGCCTCACACAGACTCCACCCCAGGCCCTGCCTCCACTCCCACAAGGTCCCCTCTCTGCTCTGACCCCCACCCCCCAGCCGCTGCTCACCACAGCCCTCCTCTCCTCCACCTCCCTCTCCCCGCAAGGCCCCCCTGCCTGCTGCTCACTGTGTCCCTGCGGGCAGTGGGGGGATGGAGTGGAATAGAGAAGAGGAGGGACTCAGTCAGGCAGCAGCAGGCGGTGGGGGCTTTGGGGAAGGAGCGGAGCAGGGAGGAGAAGAGGCGGGACCACCACAGCCATAGCCTCTGGCGGTGGGTCAGCGGCAGCTTTAGCCTTCCCTGGCCTATTGTCCCCCTGGCTCATGACTGTGCCTGTGCACACAATACTGGCGTTTGTTTTATTTTAAGTGAAACCTATGCTTGCAAGTAGGATTAATTTAATCTCAATCTTTAATAGACTGCTACAGCATAAGACACCAAATGCAGTTTGACACAGCCATTACTGTGTGCTCAGTAGAGTCAGGCAGACTGACTCAGCATGAAAGGAGAAATGAGAGAAATTGTCTGTTCTGTGGAGGTTTAAGCAATGTCACTTCTGTATTGTGGAGGAAATCACAAGTGTTAAAACAATTTTATTCTAAAATGCAGTAAAAAGTTGACTACTTACAAGGGGGCATACTGTAGTGCAAGTTGTTGGAATGTGGAGTTCTGGTTAATAACAAATGGCACAATATAACACAAAGGTTCACCCTCTTGCACACTTGGATTTTACTCAATGTTTGCAAGACTTGCTATTTATCGTTACTGTACAAGAGTTGCAACAAAAAATCAAATCATTACTCATTTACTTCCTAAAAGTGTAATGTTACAATTGCTAGGTGGTGTTGCCGCAATAAAGACCAGGTTCAATATCTAGAGTTTATGCTTAACATTGCAAAATAGAACTGATTTGAGCCCCCACCCAGTAATCTGGGAAAACTAAACATCAGGCCTTAGGTGCCTCTAGAGCAGAGGTGGGCAAACTACGGCCCGCGGGACCGTCCTACCCGGCCCTTTAGCTCCCAGCTGGGGAGGCTCGCCCCCGGCCCCTCCCGCACTGTACCCACTCCCCCACAGCGACGCCGCTGCACAGGCAGCGCAGCTTGCGCCCGTCCACCTCCCAGGCTTTCCAATAAGCCTGTCCCGTCGCTCTGAGCGGCCTGGTAAGGGGGAGGGGGGTTGGATAAGGGGCAGGAGGTCCTGGGGGGCAGTCAGGGGACAGGGGGCGGTTGGATGGGGCAGAGGTTCGGGGAGGTGGATGGAGTTGGGGTCCTGGGGGGGACAGTTAGGGCTGGGGGTCCTGGGAAGCGGTGGTCAGGGGGCGGGGGTGTGGATAGGGGTCGGGGCAGTCAGGGGACAAGGAGCTGGGGGGGTTGGATGGGTTGAGGGTTCTGAGGGGGGCAGTCACGGGGAGGATAGGGGGCAGGGGCCAGGTTGTTTGGGGAGGCACAGCCTTCCTTACCCAGCCCTCCATGCCGTTTCGTAATCCTGATGTGGCCCTCGGGCCAAAAAGTTTGCCCATCCCTGCTCTAGAGGCAATACTTCCCCACTCACAAACACTGAGTCTGCGTCTAACAAAAGAAAACTTAATAAAAGGGAAAGGGAATCCAGCATAAATTTGGGAAAACACTGCAACAACAATCCAAAGCACGTTAACCAAAAATAAATACCCATCCTACAGTGTATTTGGCAGTGTCCTTTGCCGCAGTGTCCCACCTCAGTGTGAAAGTCTGATGGATGAATGGCCCTTTAACATGTCACTTCCCTTTCCCTCCACTGCACCCCACTCACAGTTGGTTGTCCAAGGTCAGTGAAGTCCTAGAATTCAGGGGTGCATTCACATGGGTTCACCTCCCCGCCTTGAAAGTGGAGGGGGAGGTCATCTCTGTGACTGCTTACTACTGCCACTATTTTCTCTGACTCTGTAGGCCGCTCACCGCCTCCTTTGCCATGCCATGTTATGAGGTTCTGCCACATAGCCTGGTTCTTCATGTCGTCAGCTCTTAGTGATGTCACTGAGTAAGCAGGGAACCTCATTGCTACAACAGCCTCGACAATGTCTTTCACTACAACACTGTCCATACACCAGATCTAGGCTCAGTTCCTAGACCTGCTTAGTGATTTTAGCTCTGGTAAATCACTGAACGAAAACAAGGAAAATCAGTCAGGTTCTTAAAAGAAGGATTTTATTTAAACAAAAAAAGATAAAAATCACGTCTGTAAAAATCAGGATGGAAAATAACTTTACAGGGTAATGAAAGATTCAAAAACACAGAGGATTTCCCTCTGGGCCAAACTTTAAAGTTACAAAAAGAAAACCAGAAATATACCTTCCTCTCAGCGCAGAGAAAATCACAAGCCAAAACAAAAATAAGCTAACGCATTCCCTTGCTAGTACTTACTAATTCTAATGGAGTTGGATTGCTTGCTTGCTTCCTTGATCTGTGCCTGGCAAGCACACGGAACAGACAGGCCAAAACCTCCCCACCCCCAGATTGGAAAGTATCTTGTCCCCTTATTGGTCCTTTTGGTCAAGTGCCAGCCAGGTTACCTGAGCTTCTTAACCCTTTACAGGTAAAAGGATTTTGTGCCTCTGGCCAGTAGGGATTTTATAGTACTGTATACAGGAAGGCTGTCACCCTTTCCTTTATACTTATGACAGAGGGGATCAAGGTAAGGGTGGCAATTTTACAACTTGAAAAGCTTCAAAAACAGACTCCAACGAGAAACTGCTGAGCTTGAATTAATATGCAAACTAGATACCATTAACTTGAGTTTGAAAAGAGACTGGGAGTGGCTGGGTCATTACTCATATTGAATCTATTTCCCCGTGTTAAGTATCCTCATACCTTCTTGTCAATTGTCTAAATGGGCCATCTTGATTATCACTAGAAAAGTTTTTTTCTTCTGCTGATAGCTCATCTTAATTAATTAGCCTCTTACAGTTTGTATGGCAACTTCCACCTTCTCTGTATGTATATATGTCTGTCTTCTTACTATATGTTCCATTCTATGCATCCAATGAAGTGGCTGTAGCCCACGAAAGCTTATGCTCTAATTAATTTATTAGTCTCTAAGGTGCCACAAGTACTCCTGTTCTTTTTAAGGTAAATACAGTTGTGCTGCCCTGCTATAATAAGATTAACATTTCATTACTCTGGCATTCAATACAAAAGTGAATTTTATCCCACAACAGCCAGATTTGATCACTTGACAAAGCATCTCTGTCTGCTGAATGGCTAGGCAGAGTAAGTGTGTTTATGCAAACAGACACACTGCTCCTGAAGTCTTTGATCAGTTCATCACAAGATGGCAGGGGAGAGCTCATTTAGACCCTGCTTACACTATTTTGTTTATGGAAAAAACCCACATGCTTACCCAACAGCAAGCTTAGCAGAGAAGTCTGAACCGGTAAAAGAAAGGTGAATCTGATACTGGTCTATGCTCTCTGTCAGCAGATGTAGAGAAATAAGGTCAGCTCAAGAATGAAAAATTATGTTCCTTTAAGGCAATATCCAGCTGCATCCAAAGTGTATCAATATTCCTTACTACAGTTATTAGCTAGTATTAATGAATGTGTATATGGCACATACTGTGAGGCCCAGTAGGTCTCAGAACCTGGGCCTGCAGTGCTGCCAAGCATCAGATACCAACAGCAGCTAGAACCAGTTTGCACTCCACTACTCATGACCCACTGTGGACACAGACCATGGGAAATTCCACCTCAAAAGGTCTGACAGGCAGCAGCCTCATAGCTCCTGATTGGCTCCCCACACTGTATAAACCCAAGAGGCATTCCAGAAAGTGTCCAGGCAAGAGTGTGGATATCTTGTAGTTGCCATGACCAATCCTGCTCCTGAACTCCTGGCTTTGACCTTGGCTTAATTTGTACCTTACCTCCTGACCCAAACCTTGAAACCTGACTCTGACCCTAGGTATAGACCCTGGCCTGGAACTTGACCATGAACTCTCCTGCTACTCTCAGCAGTGGGCATTAGCCAGCTACATGGGGCTAAGTGACCCCAGAGGAAAAAGAACACTGTTGCCACCACAGGCTGTGTTTCTATTGTGGGACATCTGGGCACACTCTTTCCAACTACCCATCTCAAGCTCTAGCATGAACCAGTTTGGGAAATGACCATGCCCAGACCTGGTAGGGAGTTGCCCTAAGCAAGCTTTGAGATAACAGCCTCCTACCCCTCACCAAGGCACACTCCAGGAATGGTAAGTGATCCCCGCACTTTAAAATCTGTGTCTACCTCTGAGTTCCAGGGGAGCCTTATTGAATTCCCCCACAGTGGGCACTGGTGGATGCTGTGGCAGCAGACAACTTTATAAATGCCAATACAGCCTAAGCCCTGTGTATCCTGGGTCAACCAAAGACGGCCCCTGACCTAATGGAAACTATAGATGGCTCATTCCTGTTGTTGGGGCCGTGACACAGAAGACGGTGCTTCTGGAAGTTGCTATTTGGGACCATTGGGAAGTCCTTTAGTTCGGGATGATCTGCTTGCCACACTTCCCCATAATTTTGTGACTGGTGGCTCATGATCTACACATCCTTTAGTGTGAGTACCAGGTTAGCTGCCACTTCAAGTTCTTCCAGCACATCTGCCTATGGTCACTGCCTGACGCTCTCCCCATCTTCCTGGACCCTGGCCATGAGTCAGGTGGGATTACCACCAGAATTGACTTTGGCACTGTCCCGCAAGTATAGCCACTACAGTGACATCTTCAAGAAGAAGAAAGCTGACACCCTACGCCAAGGTTATGACTGCCTGAGTGAGCTGAAATCAGGGCCAAAAATCTTGCAAAGGCAGATATGCATAGGCATATTCTACAATCATTTTAAAAAAATGTATTCCAAAATGACTTGTTCTGTGGGGACTCTCAATTAGAAGTGCTGGTCTTAATTTTGGATTCTAACCTGGTCCTATAGACCTTTTTGGCAAAAGGCCTTCTGTTTTCAGTAGGAATAGGTTAGAGCAATTTAATTGTTTTTAATTTATAGTTTGTACATGGGTGAGTTAAGGAAACCAACTCTTCGCCCTGCCCACCCTCCCCAAATTATACATATGACTACTTACAATTTCTCTCATATCTTTAAGTTAAGCTTTGAAACTTTTACATCTGCATACAAACATTAGCCATTAAGATTTTGGACAGTTTATGGTATGTCTTCACTAGAATAATACATCTGCAGTGGGCCTGTGTCAGCTGACTGGAGCTCACAGGACTATAAAATTACAGTGTAGATGTTTGGGCTCGGGCTGCAGCCCAAGCTCTGGGATCCCATGAGTGGGGAGGGTCCCAGAGCCCAGGCTCCAACCTGAGTCCAAATATCTATATCACAATTTCGTAGCCCTGCAGCCCAAGTCAGCTAGTGGGTGTTTTTATTGCAGTGTAGACATACACTTTGAGTTCATTCTAAGGCCAAATTTTGTCCTCAGATAACCTGTGCAACCCAACTAATGTCAGCACATTTTCAAAAAAAGAAAAAAAAGAAAAGAAAAAAGCCCTACAATTTCTTTTAAAATTTGTATTTTTTGGACTTGACTAATTACATAAGATTAATGTAAGAAGAATGGCTTGTATGGTATTCAGACCTGTACAATTTAATGTTTAAAGCTTATCAAGATGAAAGACATTTCACAATATCTTTCACAGTATCTACTGAAAGTCAGTCTTCAGAAGATAAGGTGGCTTTGTTGTGCAAGGGAATTGCCCATTCATTATTTTTAACTTATTTTATTTTATAGCTGAATTTTCTATAAGTCACTGATGTTGTTTAAAGACACTCCACCCAGATAAGACATCATCTTTCTCAGAAGTGGCCTTACGAGTATTTTTTTTTCCCCCTCGGGGGCAAGCGGTTTTTAATGTGAAAAAGACTGGATATTTTTATTATTGCTGGCTTAAGTGGTACTTTCCCTCCCAAGTTGATACTTGCCAATTATGACCTAATCAAAACTTGATTGGACTGAGTTGCATGGCTTCAATGTAGGCCTTCTGCCTGACTTGTCCAATGTCCTTTGAGGAAAGTGCTGCAAGGTGAAGCATGCAAAACTCAAACCATAAGAATCAAGGGCAAGGCTGGGAAGCCTCACCTTTTGGAGCACCTGAGGAAAGACTGACATTCCAGAATCTCCAAGACTGATCATCTGGGGGAGAGGAATTCAAAACAGCAACAGACATGACACTCATGCTTTTGACCAGTCTCTCCGTGCCCTTGAAGGTTGATCTGCTAGTGCTAGAAGTACTGTTGTAGCAAATCACCATCCTTGCAATTCCTGTTCCTATCCTAGGAGAGTCCAGAAGAGAGAACTAAAGAATTAGGGATCCCCCATTATCTTGAGTATCTTATTTTTCCTTTCTGCTTCTTGTCTTTAGTTTTTACTAACTGGGAGATGTCCCCACCTTTTCATTTTCAGGATGTGAAAGTGTGGCTGTGTGCATGCATGTGTTTATGAGTACCCATAAAAATCCATACAGGGAAAAGGTGCCAGAAAGAAAAGTCCCCCTGGCTTAAAGAGCCCTCAAAGTTCTCTCAAAAGGGACACATTAAAATGTGCTCTGTGTTTAAAGGTCCTGAGCTTGTCATCTGTAATTTCTGGCAAATAAGACTTGTTAAACTTCTCCTTAACCAGAATGTTCTCTTAACATCTGTATTATAATATCTCTGTTGGGGACAGGGGAGGAAGAAAAAGGTTAGTCACCATACTGAACATCTGTATTATAATATTTCTGTTGGGGGACAGGGGAGGAAGAAAAGGGTTACTCACCATACTGAAATCTGGAATAGAAGATGGAAGCTTTATAATTGGTGCTGAGGTTGTGGTTCAGACATTAGATAATACGGGGGTGAGGGGGAGATGAAAGTGTTTAACCAAATTAGAGATTTGACTGATTTTGGTAAAAATTTTCTAGTTGGGATTTATAACTAGATGATCAGCCACCTTCCTTGGAACATGTACCTTGATGGTTTAACTCCACTCCATTAGTGAGACTAACTTGTTTGATTTGACCTTGATTTACCAGCATCATGTTTCTAGTTAGTGCTAATAGCTTAGTCTGGGGATATCTTATTTTTCTTTTAGTTTGCGTTTAAAAAAGTTACAAAGCAAATGGATTCTCAGTGACATTTCTTTTAATAAGCAACATTGGTCCAGAACCTCTTTGATGGCCTGGGGCTGAAATGAACTGATTAGTCTAAAAGCCTGAGCCACTCCTCCTAATAAGCTTATGGTTCTCACAAATGTTAGAGTCAAGGGACAAAATCTAAGTTGCCTGCCAACTGATCACCTCTCCACAATTTCCAGCACACAGAGGATTCTCAACATAGATCTCACCTGTTCTAACTTAGCGGAGAGGGGAACATATACCTTCCTAGTATCACCCCCCACATGCTCCATACACTGTTGAGAGAGCCCTGGTTGGAGATCAGGAGTTGGTGGATGTGATTGCAGAGCCGATTGCAGAGCCATTGGCCATTATCTTTGAAAACTCATGGCGATCAGGGGAAGTCCTGGATGACTGGAAAAAGGCTTATGTAGTGCCCATCTTTAAAAAAGGGAAGAAGGAGGATCCTGGGAACTACAGGCCAGTCAGCCTCACCTCAGTCCCTGGAAAAATCATGGAGCAGGTCCTCAAGGAATCAATTCTGAAGCACTTAGAGGAGAGGAAAGTGATCAGGAACAGTCAGCATGGATTCACCAAGGGCAAGTCATGCCTGACTTATCTAATTGCCTTCTATGACGAGATAACTGGCTCTGTAGATGAGGGGAAAGCGTGGACATGTTGTTCCTTGACTTTAACAAAGCTTTTGACACGGTCTCCCACAGTATTCTTGCCAGCAAGTTAAAGAAGTATGGGCTGGATGAATGGACTATAAGGTGGATAGAAAGTTGGCTAGATTGTCGGGCTCAACAGGTAGTGATCAATTGCTCCATGTCTAGTTGGCAGCCGATATCAAGTGGAGTGCCCCAAGAGTCGGCCCTCCGACCGGTTTTGTTCAATATCTTCATAAATAATCTGGAGGATGGTGTGGATTGCACCCTCAGCAAGTTTGCAGATGACACTAAACTGGGAGGAGAGGTAGATACGCTGGAGGATAGGGATAGGATACAGAGGGACCTAGACAAATTAGAGGATTGGGCCAAAAGAAATCTGATGAGTTTCAACAAGGACAAGTGCAGAGTCCTGCACTTAGGACGGAAGAATCCAATGCACAGCTACAGACTAGGGACCGAATGGCTAGGCAGCAGTTCTGCAGAGAAGGATCTAGGGGTTACAGTGGACGAGAAGCTAAATATGAGTCAACAGTGTGCCCTTGTTGCCAAGAAGGCCAATGGCATTTTGGGATGTATAAGTAGGGGCATAGCCAGCAGATCGAGGGATGTGATCGTTCCCCTCTGTTTGACATTGGTGAGGCCTCATCTGGAGTACTGTGTCCAGTTTTGGGCCCCACACTACAAGAAGGATGTGGAAAAATTGGAAAGCATCCAGCGGAGGGCAACAAGAATGATTAGGGGTCTGGAACACATGACTTATGAGGAGAGGCTGAGGGAATTGTGATTGTTTAGTCTGCGGAAGAGAAGAATGAGGGGGGATTTGATAGCTGCTTTTAAACTACCTGAAAGGGGGTTCCAAAGAGGATGGATCTAGACTGTTTTCAGTGGTAGCTGATGACAGAACACAGAGTAATGGTCTCATGTTGCAGTGGGGGAGGTTTAGGTTGGATATTAGGAAAAACTTTTTCTCTAGGAGGGTGGTGAAACACTGGAATGCGTTACCTAGCGGGGTGGTGGAATCTCCTTCCTGAGAAGTTTTTAAGGTCAGGCTTGACAAAGCCCTGGCTGGGATGATTTAGTTGGGGATTGGTCCTGCTTTGAGCAGGGGGTTGGACTAGATGACCTCCTGAGGTCCCTTCCAACCCTGATATTCTATGATTCTATGATCAGCAAGTGAAGAATAGGACTAACAGGCTGATGGCTGGGATTGTGCGGGAGGAGGCTAGGGGAACACACAGGTTTTCTTGGCTCATGGAAAGCTAACTGTATAAGGCTGCACTGATTCTTCTGCAAAACTTATACTTGGGAAAACCCCCAAAGACCATGGTGGCTGGGGATGCTGTGATACTATGGATCCATTGGAGGGGATTGACAGAAAGCCCCAAGCAAGCATGGAGACAGAGGGCTGCCATACAGCTGGCTCTTGCCTCGTGTGGATATCCTGCAATTCACTACCTCTGGGAATGCAGGTGCTTCCCCCCCTCCCCCCCCCGGCACCCTTGCTTGTAAAAAACTGATAGTGGTCACAGTAAATACATCACTTATAGGGTAGAGCTGCTTAATTGTAAACATTTCTAAAAGATAGTCAGAAACTGGCAGCCACTACCCTCTGCCTGATCATCAACCTTTTCTCCTAAGTGTTGCTGGTCAGATGATTAGTGGCAGGTGGGGAAGTTGCTCAGTTCATTAACCCTTTAGGGGCTCTAACAGTGCAGGGGTTATCCACCCCATCACATGGCATTTATCGATTTTTTCCCCCAAATTAAGTGTTAGTGGTGGCAGTGAAATCAGGGCTTCTCTTATTCATGGTATTAGTACCAGTAGTCACTAGTAGCAAGCCTCTCACTGTGGTTCATCTCTTTTTTGCAGGAACTTAATTAGTCCTTCAAACCCCATGTAAGGGTTTTCCTGTTGTCCCAAATTCATCACAGCTTCAGCTCAAAACAAGTCCCTCAGTCTTGTGAGGCCTCAGCAGGCCAAAGTTCCTGCTAACCTTTCCCTAAGGATTGAGGTCACCACGCCGTCCTATCCGTTTGCTCAATCATAAAGAAGGACCTGAGTCAATTTTAACTCAGGCTATTTAACCAAAAACCCTTTGTCTGTTGGTCCCTGAAGAATCCAGTGTGAATTAGTACATATGAGCCTCTCTCCAAGCAGTGGTAGCTCTCTGAAGTGATTTTTTTCAGAGTAGCAGCCGTGTTAGTCTGTATCCGCAAAAAGAACAGGAGTATTTGTGGCACCTTAGAGACTAACAAATTTATTTGAGCATATGCTTTCCATGGGCTACAGCCCACTTTATCGGATGCATGCAGTGGAAAATACAGTAGGATGATTTTATATACACAGAGAACATGAAACAATGGGTGTTACCATGCACACTATAATGAGAATGATCAGTTAAGGTGAGCTATTACCAGTAGGAGAGAAAAAAACAACAAACACCTTTTGTAATGATAATCAAGATGGGCTATTTCCAGGAGTTGAAAAGAACATGTGAGGAACAGTAGGGGGGAAAAAGAAACATGGGAGACTAGTTTTACTTTGTGTAATGACACATCCACTCCCAGTCTTTATTCAAGTCTAATTTAATGGTGTCCAGTTTGCAAATTAATTCCAATTCAGCAGTCTCTCGCTGGAGTCTGTTTATGAAGTTTATACACTGATTGTACAGATAGATTCTCCCAATTCATTACAAGGAGTAGATTGTTATTCTTTTGATGACCCAGATGCTATAAGGGAAGGCAACACAGTTTGTCAGTTCTAGTTCTATTTCTGGCTCTAGAGGAGTGTGTGTTTGTGGAGTGTGGTCTAGTTATTCTAGGCAGTCTAACACACAAGTGTAGTGTATTCATTCATAAAGCCGTGTGGCTAAGTGCATGAAATTTGCCATATTACAGATCTGGGTTATATTCTCAGGTTTTTCCAAAAGTGGCTTTGTGCAACATCAGTTACTGCCTCAGTAAAATTAACAGTCTCCTCCTTCCTACCCACCCAGGGTTCTATTTCCTCGGCTAAAAGACTGGTGCCTGTTCTGCAGCATTTCCCTGTCTGGAACTCTAGGCCTAAGCCTACCATGTAGGCAGCTCAGCGAGGGCTGGAGAATGCTTAATGCAGTTGGCATGCATGTTGGTAGTTCTCCGGAGAGTGCCCATTGCTAACAAACAGCAGTTTTCCAGTGCTTATAGCTATGCCAGACCTGGGTGGATTTTCAAGAGGAAAGCAAACAGCATTTTTCCAATCCCAGGACCATTTCCATGCCAAATGTCAAGGTCTTGGAGGCATTAGAGTGCTTCACAGAAATGGATGGACAATAGTTTTGGCAGTAGCAAGACTACCTATTTTTCTTTAACCTCGTTCTCCAAAATGGCTTGATAATTTTCATTGAATCTCTTAAAAACATTGAGTCTGAGTCAGTCAGCAAGCATGGAAAATTTCAGCCCAAACAGCTGAATTATGGCAAAATTATAATAAATTGAAAATGGCCATGTAATGGAAAATGAAGTGCAGCTTTAACTATAGGTGCAGCCTTGGTTACAATTTAGGGGTGAACCATATTCGGTGGTTACAATGTTGATATAATTTGTATGAATGAAACTATGGTTTCATTCACAAGAAGAAAGTTGGACATATGCTACATAGGCTTGTATATAAATGATTGATGAAAATTTGTTAGTGATGTTGAACCACACGTCAGATTGTAGCACGCAGTTTGCATCATGAAACCAATTCCTTCACAATCAGAGGGGAAAAATGAGGAAGTCTATAAAATGTTAATTTATAGCTGATCTTTTGGAGAATTAGTGTGTTTCAGCTTGTGCAACAGTCTGGTGCTAGAGCCGACTTTAAAACATTTTAATATGCCAGTGCCCTGAGAGCAAATGGTGCTTAAAATGCACATTCATGTGATGGGTCATATTTTATTCATTAGTTATGCAATATGAATGTGCCTGCATGATATTAAGTAAAAATAAACATCAGTAGAAAGGGGTCTCCTGATCTAAATAATGAAAAGGCAGCATTCTAAGGATCAGGAATGTACTTACATTCTATTTTTAAATAAGGAAATATTTCTCTGGGAAAATATAAAAAGATTTTTTTTTATATTTTTATTAGGGAGACAAGTTGGGTGAGGTAACATCTTTTATTGGACCAACTTCAGCTGGTGAAAGGAACAAGCTTTCAAGCTCCAGAGACCTCTTCTTTGGGTCTTTCTATATGTTCTATTTACGGAATGTAGGGATTGCCATATTGAATCAGATCCATCTCGTCCAGTATTCGGTCTCCAACAGTGGCCGGGGGGGGGAGGGGGGAAAGGTATAAAACCATCACATTATGCAGATATGGATTAATCTGATTCTCACATTAAGTCTCTTCCCTGATCACTAGAATGTAGAGATTAGTTTAAACCTGAAGCATAAGATTTAGCATCTCCTCCCAAATGTGTTAGTTTTAACTATAACAACTCGTTACCCCATAAGAGTCCAATCCCTTTCTGAATGTTGCTAAATTGTATTTGTAGTACATATACAGTCCCTATCACCACAGTATTTGAGCATCTCACAATCTTTAATATATTTAGCTTTGCCGCATCCCTGTGAAGCAGGTATAATAACCGTTTTATGTATGGGGAACTAATGTCCCAGACAGACACACTAAGTGACTTGCCCAAGGACAGTGCAGCGGTAGAGGAGGGAACTGAACTTGTATCTTCCAACTCCTAGGCTAGCACCTGAACCACTGCACTGCCCTTCCTTTTGGCCTCATTGCCATCCTGCAGCAATAAGTTCCAAGGTTTAACTGTGGGCACAAAAAAGTATCTCTTTATCAGTTTTGAATATGCCTCCTTTACATTTCATTGACTGTTCCCTTGTTCCTGTGTTTTCAGACAGGGAGAACAAAAGCTCGTGACCTACCTGCTCTATACCATTCATGATTCTAGGACAAGCTAATGGTCACGCGGGTGTCATATGACTCTACAGATATTTTTTTCCCCAGTTTGTATAGAAAGTCTTACACACTGCTGCATTAAAAGGTTGGAAAGTCAAATACGTAGGAAATGCCAGAATTAAGGTTGTTCTTGCAACCTTAATTTGCTCCCTGTGACCCTAAGAATGCCCCAGTGCCAACTGGCAAAGTTCCACTGTTCTGCCAGCAACTCCCATCAGGCCTGACACACTCATTACACCTAGCACATGCTTTCACAGTGTGTAACTAAAAAGTGTCTGGTGAGGTATCAAATGAAAACTGGTCATGAATATCATTGAGTGTATATATGAGATCTGTATGAGTAGATGTGTATTGTTACTGATATTATGCTTAAAGGCTGTAACCAAAGAGAAACAGGTATTTCACCCAACAATAAGCATGTAGTTCTCTCTCTAACAAATGTACATTAAACATGGTAAAGCCAACAAATGAAACCCTATTTGTATATAGGGTAAACAGAAAAACAAGTTGAGGGGGAAACATGGGAGGATGGGGATGTGAACTCAACACTGTACCAGCACACAGGAGAACAAGCAATTGGAGAGAAGCATCTTATTTGGGAGTACCCTTCAAAAAGGATATGTTTCTAAAGTTTACTGGACTGTAAGAAGAAGGGAAAAGAAACTCTTTGTCATCCATTTCACTGAGGAACACCCTTGGGTGGAGTAGGGTGATTCGTGAAAGAAGGGATCCTGGATTGACTGAAAACCAGCACACTGCAGAGAGTGAGAAAGTGCTTTAGACATGAGTTGTAGTCTATTTAATTTAGTTTTGGTCTCTAGAAAGATTACTATACTTTTGTTTTATTTGCAACCATTTTTGTTTCCATTATTCTTACTTGAATCTGTGAATCTCTGTTCTTTGTTAATAAACTTCTATTTGTTTTTACTAAAAACAGATTACAGTGCTGTGTTATAAAGGACCTGATCCTGAGTTGTAATCTTCCAGCTATATGAGATCTCTTTAGGGACAGCTTACCTGGTCATTTTTGAGAGTGTCTAGTAATGAGGTGGATGCTACAAGGAAACACTCTAAGAAGGTTGGGGAACCCAAACAGAAGACGTTTGGTTCAAACTTTTCAAATATTGTGTTAATATTTATTACTATGGAATTTATATCTTTGCCTTTTTGGTATACGTCAAGGAATAGAAGGCGGCTTAGTTCACCCCTTCAATCATCCAAATCTCAGATATGGATCCTCCTTTTACTCCAAACCACTGTTGGGTTCAAGGATGCAGCTGGTTGGAATTCTTTCCTTCACCATCCCTAAGGAGTTACCATTTCACTTCTCCCAGCTCTATCACCTGCCAACCCTGGGGAGCAGGACCTTAATTTGAATCCCAGGCATGACAGCATGTTGCAGTGTCACAGTCAGTCTCACCCATATGGCATATTGGTTTTCCATTAAAATAAGTGCATCAAACATTGTCACATCTTCCCATTTCTTTTAAAGTCTCTAAATAACAAAGAAAGTTGTTAATTGCTTTGCTTAATTGCTGAGCAGCAGCTGGAAACTATGTACATATGGTAAAAAAAATAATTAAAGCTGCTTCCATGATCAATAAAGGTTGAACACAGAAGCCTTAAAGGAAATCAAGTTCCCACTGAGGTGTGTTAATTACTGCATTCAAGTACTTGCTTTACTTAGGGCTGATTTCAGGCTTAGCTGAATAAATCTTATTAGGCATTCAATATTGGGTCAGATCATTACTGCTTCATGTAGTTCAGTTTGCTTGAGGCAAATTAAAACAGCCTTTTTATTAATGAAAGAAGAAAACACACTTCAAAAGAGATCAGGAAACAAAAGATCAGGAAATAAAAACAGATGCATCAAAATGGAAATTTCTCTATGGTCTTCTACAAACATGGTCTTAATTGTTAGGGACAGGCATATGCTTTTAAGGATTTAGGTTTGTTGAGATGTTAATCAAAGCCAAGTTGGCTTAAACCAAATTAATCAATCACAAGTAGTGAAATAAAACTAGAATGATGTCAGGTAAAAGATCAAATGTGAACCTGGACTGCAAGCCAGGGGCCTACATCAATTCTGTAGGCAAAATTCCCATTGGAAGCATTTGGGGATTTTGGCTGATTGAACTGTAGGATTTGACTCAAAGTAGTATCTTCATCAGAGACATTTAACTGATAGATGGAGACATGATTAGATGTGCCACAAGGGAATAGCTTGCAAGTCTAATAGAAGCAGAGGAAAGAGCAGAGCAAGAAATCTTAGCAGAGACTTACTGCAAATTGTGATTCATTCCACAACCCCCTCCAGTTTCTTATTAATTGGCTTTCCCTACTAAGGAAACCCTGCCTTCTGTATTGTGCAGGCCACAAGCTATAATGTGATTTCATATGCACACTCACTTTCACATCCTCCGCATTCTGCTTTTGAAACATCCCTTCTTCTGCCTCCACTCACTCTCAGCCACCTTTGATCCTCTCTCAACTGTTGCTACATTCCATAACTCCCTATCTATTTGGCCTCCAAAAGAGGCAGTGATATTGAGACTGTTGGCTCAGTAATGGCTCTAAATACTGTTGCTGTGTTAGAGCCCCTCCTTGCCCATCGGCTGCAAGCTGTGGCATTAAAACCACATGAGAGCCTTTTTTTTCATGAGCACCACCACATTTTTCATGAAGTAGTCCCCAAAAGATGTTTATAGCAAGTTACATAGAGTTAAAGGATTTAAGGGATATCTTTTTTCTCTCTCCTTTCCTTCCATCAACAGAAGGCCTCTAGCCTTTCTCAGTAGATGGTCATTTGTAAAGGCCCCAGTTCCCTTCAGGAGGGAGAGTAGGGTGACCAGACAACAAGTATGAAAAATTGGGATGGGGGTGGGGATAATGGGAGCCTATATAAGAAAAAGACCCATAAATTGGGATTCTCCCTATAAAATCGGGACATCTGGTCACCCTAAGGGAGAGGCAATGATAAGGAGAATGGAGGAGCAGCAGCAGCATGTGAGCCACATGGGTCCCCCTCGACTCCGAACTTTAGATCACCAAGATGCCAGAGTCCTTCCCGGCCCCTATCAGGCACATGAGGCAGGATGACAGCCAGCATCTCCCCGAGGTAGCTTTTTTAAAAGTCGCTGTCTCCCCTGAAGAGAAACAGGCAGCACGACTCTATTCCTTTGGACTACTTGGAATCTTTTGACATCTTTAGACCAATGTTCAGTGTGCTTGTAATGGGAGAAGAGGTGTGGAATTTAGACTTCAGTCTGGGGAAGATTTTGAGCAGGTGCTCTGGACTTGGAGGAGGAAAAGTTTGATGCCTGGACAAGTGCTATATCTAGTTTAACTCCAGGGATTACTGGGGGCAAAAAACCCCAAAACTTTCAAGAAATCCTGTTCAGGATAGTCCCAACTCAAAGTCCAGGCTTGGACATGTGTTTGGGGAAAAAAAGTCAATCTTTTTATGTTCATCTTAACAGAACCTTTGACTCTGGGTTTTTTTCTCATTAGCAGTTTTTGGTTCATCCTCTTTAGAGATAAGGGATCTTTAGGGATAAGGTCTGTGATCCTTTTTCAGACTTTATTTTAAAATCCTGCAGGCTTTACTCAATCATTTGTGTTAGGGGCTTATTCCTTCACCCGCTCACTTCCCTGGTCCTTCTCGCATGAACAGAGAACGACAATACCCGAAGTCCAAAGGTGCAAACAATTTGATGTTTATTGGGGTGACCTTCCAGCAAGCAATGATTCCAGTTTCCTTCCTTAGTGTCCCCCTTCCCAGCTCTGACACCACAGAACCTTGCCTGTGTCCCTGTTCCCATTCCCACCCTTAGCAAAACATGATTTCCAATTTCCCCACCCCTCATTCCTTCTTCTTGATTGACTGCTGACTATATAGTAAAACTTGAGTTCTGCTTAGCTATACCTTAACCAATCATTTTACTGAAATTTAACTAACCAATCCTAACATATTGTAACATGATTATTTAACCAGTTATATCCCACCACCTTAATTAGTTTACACCCAGCAAAATTAATTATACAGCAGACAGATAATCAGAGAACCAGACAGATTATACAGACAAACAATAGGGAAATGGGGACTACAGTGATAGAACAACAAAGAAATGAGGATTTCACATCACAGCAATTGATAAGTGAGTTCTTGCCAGAGAGGATGCTATCAAACTAAATTTCCTTTTACATCTTCTAGGCTCTTCCCTTTCTCTGGAGGTGATAGATCAGATCACCTTTCTAACAGCCCCAGATTGCCTTATTTCAATGTGACTAGTTTGGAATGTGAGGATGTGACCGGTCACTTCCCAGCTTATGGCTGCCTCTGCTGCTTAGCCAAAGGCCTTAGCCTAAGAACAGGGCCTCAGACAGTGATGAGCTACCAAAATCTTAACGGGTTCCCTCCTCACCCCATGAGGATCCCTGCCCTATCCACCCCTCCTCCCCTTTCCCCTGACTGCCCCCAGAACGGGCAGGAGGGTCTCGTGGGCCACTGTAGTGGGTGCCCACCCCATCCTTAAGAGCCAGAGGCACCTGCCAGGGGGAAGAGGTGGGGAGTTCCAGCGGTGCTTACCTGGGGCAGCTCCCAGGAAGCATCCGGCAGGTCCTGGCTCCTAGGGGTGGGGGAGCGTAGCTGGGGGGGAAAAAGGGGGAGCGGCCGCTCCCCCCACTGATCACATCAAAAGTGGTGCCTTAGGTGCCGACTCCCTGGGTGCTCTGGGGCTGGAGCACCCACGGGGAAAATTTGGTGGGTGCAGCTCCCCACCCCGCGCCCAGCCCCAGCTCACCTCACCTCCACTCCACCTCCTCCCCTGAACCCACTGCCCCGCTCTGCTTCTCCGCCCCCCGCCTTCCTGCAAATCAGCTGTTCGGCGGGAAGCTGGGGAGGACTGAGAAGCAGGCCGTGGCTTCCCGCTCAGGCCGAGGGTGGCGGAGGTGAGCTGGGGCAGGGAGCAGTTCCCCTGTACCCTCCCCGCCCCGGGTTAACTGCTGCGGCACGGGCGGCCCTCCTCGTGCCCTCCCCCCCCGGCCCGAGCTCACCTCCGCTTTGCCTCCCTGGGCCTGAGCAGGAAGCTGCGGCTTGCTTCTCAGCCCGCCCCGGCTTCCCGCATGAACAGCCAATTCCCGGGAAGTGGGGGGGGGGGCAGAGAAGCAGAACAGGTCAGTGCATTCAGGGGAGGAGGCGGAGGCGAGCTGGGGCTTGGGGGGGGGGCGCAGAGAAGGGGGGGGTGGCGCGTTCAGGAGAGGAGGTGGAGCAGAGGTGAGATGGGCTGGGGGTGAGGTGGGGAGCTGCCGGTGGGTGCTCTGCACCCACCAAATTTTCCCCTTCGGTGTTCCAGGGCTGGATCACCCATGGAGTCGGCGCCTAAGGCACCACTTTTGGTTGGTTAAATTTAGAAGCCCTTTTAGAACCAGTTGTTCCGCGATTCTAAATTAAATTAAATTCTAAATTTAACAACCGGTTCTAGTGAACCGGTTCGAACCAGCTCCAGCTCACCACTGGCTTCAGACTGTCACAGTAAGAGAAGGCCCTTACTGCAGCAGACAGTGATTTTGATTCTCACTTTTATACCTCTAGAACTAGCTAAGTGATAAAATACACCTAAATTCTTAGAGTATAGGCCTTTACAGACAGGCCTGAATATCTATATCCTAACAATTTGGCTGGCTGTTCCATTCCTTACATCATATATCACCTCATTAACTTATGAGATGGTGGAAATGGACAGTGGTTCAAAGTTCACAATCATGAAACAGTCAAATTTAGTATAGCATACTATGAGATTTCACTGAAAAAGATTTTATATTAAAATAAAATATTCAATAGCACAAACACCATGGAAAGAAATGGCAATAAGTGAATCCTTTCTGAAATGTTCTAATAATTGAAATACACAGGCTCGTTCTTAAGAACCACATATGATCTTTTAAATGCTATGAATAAAGTCTTGACTACTGAAATTGTTTCAAAAAACTTTTCACTTAAAAGGAGGCCAGGATACATTTCATACATAGGGTGAAATCCATCCAAGAATGGCAGGCCCTCACTAAGCACTACACATTGCTTACCTAGGCCTGTCTTAAGTCCTGATTCACAAGCTTGGGGTGAAGTGTGCATTTTCTATGCTGGTGAGATTTCACCCTGCCATGACAGCAAAGGAAAAACTGCACTGAGAAAGAAGACATATTTGCCTCAGTTCAGCAAGCTACCCCTGTACTTCAAAGCCCTTAAGCAAATGCCTAATTCTCAAAGATTTTAATGAGACTTAAGTGTTGACTGAATATAGATGGACTTAAACACATACTTAAGTGCTTTGCTGAGTTGTGTAATGAGGACAAAGGCTCAGTGACCACAATAGGTTTTTGGGTCTGATCCTCTTGCCCCTCTAATCAAGATAGCAAACCTACCCCCCATCTGGCGTTTAACTAGCTACACTGAGGTAAAACTACAGTGCCTTGGCCCCACTAGGCTTTTACATCAAGAGAGACATTTCACTGGAAAAAACATTTTGTGCACTGAAGACCTGGCCCCAAAAGTAAAGTGGCAGATGAATCACAAGTATCATCATCAATTCAGTTGACCTCAATGGAGCTATGTCAGATTTCACCAGCTGAGTATCTGACCACTTATTTTTAAGGTTTTGTTGTTGTTGTTGTTTTTAAATTAGAGGTCAACCTGAAGAAACAATTTCTGATGATTGAAAGGCAAAGCAATTCCATTTTGGCACAGCAGTGCCAGAAACATATAATATCCTAAATCACACCGAGTATGGGCGACAGCTCTTAATGACACTTCCCACTCCACATTTGCTTCCAAAAGAATATAATACAAGGGGAGGAGAATTACAAAACCCAAAAAGACAAAGACAACACACAAAAACACACCTCATCTGCATTTTAACTGAATGGGAAAAAAGTGGGCAAGAGTAGATGAAATAATATAGCAACTACTAATGATCTCATTCGGTTTATAAATGTTTTATAAAAGCAAGGAAACAAGCAAATGTAACAGTTAACAAAATTTGCTATGCATTTTTGCAAATACTGGAAGAACAGGGGTAACATTTTCAATAGTGCTTAAGTTACATTACAGCTTAAGTGGCATTTTCAAAAGTGATTTAGGCATTTAGAAACCTAAATCAATAGAACCTATTTTAGGGCCCAGGGCCATACGCCTATCACTAGTGACAAACACTTGAAACTTCAATATGAACCATTTTGAGGTTTGATTTTTTAAAAATTATTTTGTGCCTCTGTACTTCCTGTTCCCAGGCAGAAGTAAAGTACTAGAGAGGCCACCTCTTGCAATCTGTCCAGCCTAAGTAAAAGCAAGTAGTTCTGGAACCTTAGGAGAGCCAGTTCTGTTCAGATTCTGGACAGGTCTCGACATTTGAATAAGAACCTGTACTTCAGGGTTATGAACAATGAGCTTTAAAATTTTCCTATCAATATTTTACAGAATATTTATAGCAGCAAACAAATATGGAGGATATTGAAAAAGAACCCCAGATATGAATACCTTCAAACTTAGGGGATATAGAATCAGTTTTATTGCAGTACTTTCTTTCTGACCCTGAACTTAAGCCCTTGATGTAAATGGAATGAGCTTAATTCAGGCTTCATACTGGGCAAAATCAAAACCCTGGAACAAAATCTCTTTAAATTTTGGGAGAGTTCTGATCAAATCTATATTCCGGCTTTTAAATTTGACATGAATTGGGAAGAGTATCCATGCACAGAGATTTGCTTTAAAATCACTTTTATTTACTTAGATGAAATAAGTTAATGTTTTGGGCAAAGATGTGAATATATTCCCTCAGTGATGAACTTTTATCAACCTCAGAAATAGCTTGCTACAGTGTTTCCCATAAAGCCAGGTTTTTAAAGAGGATAGATTCACTTACTGCATCTTCAGTTCATCAGAAAGTTTGTTTCCACATGCATATTAACTTACAAAAAATGGCTTTTAACATGGAGATCTTGTTTTGCAATTAGAACACATTAGCCTAATTTAAAACAAGGCTTTACAAGCACATTTTAGTTAAAGCTCTCTGCATTCTAGAAGTCTCTCCCATCTGCATACAGTACTTATTGACCCATAAGAGAACAAAAAGGTACTGACTAAATTACTTCCACATGTTTTAAGGTTGTACTTTTGCTTTTCATCAGAGCAAATGGAAACATTTCCTAAAGGGCTTAATGGGTTCCGGTAAAATGATACTTTACAAAGATCACAATCAAGTGTGTGACTTAATCAAAACTAAAAGCCTTAAGTGAGATTTTAATATATGCGTAGGTATTAGTTGGATCCAACCTTGGTAGGAACAGAATAAATGAAGAAAGTGGAACTTCTCTGCAAAAATGGGAGGGTTTGTCTTCTTGGCAACCACCTTCCTTTCAAGTGCTGAAGCAGCCCTTGTCTGGATTGTGCTGTCCAGGCTGAACAGAAAGAGAGAAAGCAGAGGGCACCAAAAGGCTCTGAGAAGTGTTGTGAATACAAGAAGAGTCCATGCCTAAAAGGGAGGCAAAAAGAAAATGAACTCCTTTAAGAAGCTGTGCTGAGAAAATGAGCTGTAGGCCAAAAGTAGAGCAGCTAGATTAAGGAGGCTAGATCCCATTGAAACAAAGGGAAAGAGCCATCTCTACAGGAACCCAGAGAGAAAGACAAGCTGCCTTAGTCAGACAGAAGCAGCAGGGCGAGATTTGGGAGGGGGGGGGGGAGTTAAAACTAGAAGTTTGCAAAGGAACTGAAGATTTTGTGTCATGGACAATACAGCCAATATTTCCCTTGATCCCTTTGAGAAGCTTTACATTTGCTGATAGCCTAACCATTTTGGGTAACCTGAAGCTATTTCATGTTGCATTAAGACAGTGTTGACAGATAGCAGTGGTGAATACCAAAGAAATTTCATTATATACACCAAGGAAGTGAGGCAGATGATTTTTGGCATCAGGCCTAAATCAGATCAGAAAACGGTGTACGAAACAAAGAAAATTCTTGAAGTCTATGTTGCTGGGAAAGCTGAGCACTCCAGAATAACAAAGGGAAACATGAAAATGAAAGTTACTGAGGAGTGAGGTTCAACAAAAATGCTCAGAAATAAACAAAGCTGGAAAGCAAGAGCATTATGTGTTAAACCATCCCAACTTTCCTGCAAAAATAAATATAAAGAATCCAAGTGCCAAATAAAGGGACACTGTAGATCTTCAGGGCAGAGCATCAGAAGAAAGAATAGTAGAACGAAAGATTATATTCCTTGGTGAAATGGTCACAGCAAATATGGGGACCAAGCTGCTGAAGCGTGATTGTGGGAATACTGAAAATGGCAGAAAAGAACCAATGGAAGTGGAGACATCACAGTATTACTTTTATAGCACTTTTGAGGTCTGATCCTGCAGTGCAGAAAATGAAGTTCTGCTTCCTTTGCCAGCACTATCCAACAAAGAGGTTATGGCAGATCATAATCACAGTTTAGTAAATCTAAGATCTGCATGCCCAAGGTGTGTGAAATTTGTGGCAGATGAAAGCAAAGTTAGTTCACTGGTAGGACAGAATTTGTAAACTCAGCAAAAATATTGGTGTAACTTGGGACCTCACTGGCAAGCTGACAGACTGCTATGGCTCATAACAATGCTCTTTCTTTCCACAGACACAAGGATACAGGGCATTTGGGAAAGGCTGTAATGAGTGCATTAGAGCTTACACTGGCAAAGTCTGATGATGATTAGGTTGTGAAGGTGGCAGTAGCCTGTCTGGTTACTCAGATCCATGCATTCTGAATCAGTCCCAAAGAGGAATCCTAAATTAGAGAATATAGAAAGAGAAAAGTCAAACTGAAAAAAGAAAAAAGAAAAGGCAAAACTTGAAATCAGATGTAACCTCAGCCCCACTGAAGTAGAGTTTTGTCATCGACTTCAATAGAACCAGAATTTCACAGGAAATGACTAAAGTGAACAAGAAAAAGGGGAAAGGTCAGTCTGAAATTCCAGGTGATAAAGGAAAAGAAAAAAGAAGCAAATGAAAAGCCAGAGGAAGCAGCACAGGTATTAGTGGAGAGCTAGCTATGAAGTAGAACAATTTTAGCAGGCTGCATGTAGTAGGTATTAAATTAAGCTAGGCCTCATTGGGCTTTTCAATATTAATACAAGTGGTTCTTGAGGAAGAGAGATTTACTTAGACTTGGTACAGTAGGTCTCTTGTACCCAACGGCAGGGATGACTGTTATTAAAAGACGTTTCAGTGTTATAGACACCTCTTGAAGTCAGCAGAGGAAATAGCATGGGAATCCTCACTGCTGTACTACTTACTGGGGCATCTGTGCCTCTAGTAAGGAGTTTCTTCACCCCTTCCCATTCCCGGAAGGGATGGGTACTTCTTTGGATAGTGCTGAAAACATGTGAGCCAACTAAAAACTCCTCAGAAATGTTTTGGCCAGCTCTATTGCAGTCACAGGAATGGATACTGATCTGACTCTAGTTTTACCTGTCATGACCCCATCAGCAATAGTAGTAACTCTTGATTTACACCAATGTAGTGGATATCAGAATCAGACCCACATCTTAGACTAAAGGTCTAAAGAACTTTCTTGCTTCTTGTCAATGAAGCGTTTTTGGCAGGCAGCAAAAAGCTGCTTGGAAAAAAGAAAAAAAGCTGTAGAAGTGTTCATAAAAATTTTTCCATGTCAAAATATTTTTAGATAGAAATTTCCCAGCTAGCTCTATTAACAAATATTATGATGTTGGTGGGCTAATTTGATTCTTTCCTTTCCCTATAAAATGCAATGGAGAGCTCATTTGAAACATATTAGCTATCTTGTTTGAAGTGCTTTGAGGATACTTCAAGGGAAATATTGCAAAACTTTCTCAAACCTCCATTTATCTCAGTGACTCTTTTTAGTCGATTCAAAAGGAGCTATTATGCTCTATAATATCAAAGATTACAGAAGGAACCTTTACCTATGCCTCTCACACGTACAATAGAGCTGTGTGCTGAAAAAAGTCACATGACTTTTTATGAACTGTAGTTGTTACATGAGAACCAATGCCTTTTCTAAATTAAATAACTGAGATTTTAATCTTTAAAAGAAATACCAGTGGAGCTTTCCTGATGTTATGGACTAATTGGACCAGATTCTTCTCATGCTTATGCAGGGTTTTACTCTTTGATGGCATTACAATTGATTTACACTAGCATAAGCGAGCAAGTATTACAAATCTCCATAATACACATACTTACATAGCCAATAGATGGCACTCAAAAATATGTAGCACAGTTCCTGGGTTTTGTAGGACTCAAAACTTGCACATTGCCTTGTAGGGTGATATTCTATTAACCTATTAAGAGGAAGCCACTTGTCTTCCCCTTTCTTTGTAGAAACACTAGAAGTATGATTACAAGGGGCACTTGGGCACCTAAAATGGAAGTTAAGCACCTAGAATTCCAAGATTTAGATCCTCAAAACTGCTTAGCTGATGCCTTACCTGTGAACATCTAAACTCCCTAGGGGCTTCAATTTCGATTTGTAAAGTTCCCTAGGCCCCTATATTTCTGGCAGTTGGCACAGCTTAGTCCCAACACCACTGAGCTGCTCAGCCTCTAAGACTCATGCATAAGTCCCAGTGGAGTTCACAAACAGGTACTTTTCCACCTATCTAAAAGCTGTGCTCAGAGACCACATTACAGCACATTCACTAGACCACTCCCATCAGAACACACACCCAGAGAAGGAACTGGTGTCTCCCCACCCCATTGTTCAATAGCCAGAGGTTGGAGCAGTCATCCAGCATATGGGGGAAAATAGAGTTCTAATCCTCACTCTGCCTAATGTCGAGCAGGGTCTCGAAGATTCATGGCTGTGACTACTGAGAGGAGGAAGGGGGTCTCCTTCTGGTCTGCAGTTATGCACCTAGCTCTCCATTGAGGCTTAGGGCACAGACCACAACCCTCTTCTCATCATCATTCTCTAGCTTAGGTGGCTATCTGCTCAGTGTGCTAGTTTCTGGCATCTAACTCTTCCTCTACATTGTATAGGGAGTCTGGGCACCTAACAAAATCATGAATTCTACTTAGAACCTAAAAGTTAGGTGCTGCAACCACTCGATCTAAATCCCACCCTATAGCCATTTAAAGTTACAAGATAACCACCTTTTTGGCCCCATATTATTGAGAAACAGTCAAACTGGTTTATTTCAAAACTTTTAAAAAGACCCATGTGTTCCTAATCAAGACCTTGTTTACTACGTTTCAGTCCAGAACACTCTTTCACTGCCTTTGAAAGAAGGTTTTATAAAATGGAAATATTGTGTCAGAATCTGCACCAACTAAAGTTGGGTTAGCAGGTGCATCTATATGGTAATGTTTAATGTCTGGTCACTGCATGATAAAAGATGTTGCAGAACCCTTGTGGGGGGAGGGAGGGAAGCAGCTTGACAATACACTTAATACTGTAGCAAAGGTAAACAGGTATGAGCATTGAGGACAACTGAAGTATAAATAGCATGGATTCCAAATCCCTGAAAGGGAAAGTATTATTAATATTAAATCTGAAATGGCAAAGAATGTCATTCTGAGTTAGCCCTTTCACCATATCACAGATAATAGAATCAGAGGTAATAAATGGAAAATACAATAGATCAAAACTAATTTAGAGCAGACTTCAGGTAACACTTGTTCACACAAAGTCTTCAACACGTGGAAGGTCTTAGTAGATATGGTTGTCAAAAAAACCCAAACATACTAAGGTTCCTGGAGAAATTTAGATGGCGATATAATGGCTGGAGTAGAATCTAAGGGGAAAAAAAAAAGAACTTAATAGCCTGAGCACTCAAACAATGTTCCATGGGATCTAATACCAAACAAACAATCTAATCGAATAACTATTAAATCCCTTCACAAAAACATATTCTATTCCACTGAACATCTAACTTTTCAAGGACAATATCCCCCCCCCCATGTGTTAATATTTTAGTTCCACTTTAGACTTCAGAAAATCTGATTCCTTATTGACAAATGAGCTCTATACTTATCCGTGACTCAGGCTCCAAGATGCTACAATAATACACATAAATAACTAAGCTTTCAATCTTGCAAAGAAGTCCATGCTGGTAGAACCCTCTGCCTACCCAAAATCCCACCAGGCACTGGGTTTTCCATGCAGAGCTCATTGTAGGTACAGGGCCTCAGGGCCCTGAGGCTTGATCCTGGATGTTTTGTTGTTAATTTCAATGGGAGCAGAATTGGGTGTTCAGAACACCAGCATGAGAGGCAGTCATACAAGACTTGCAAGCCATCTTAACATCAGTTTATAGTTACTATAGGACAGGGTTTCCTCAACCGTGGTTGGCGGCTTGTTCAGGGTAAGCCCCGGCGGGCCATGAGATGATTTACCTGAGCATCTGCAGGTATGGCCGCTTGCAGCTCCCAGTGGCTGCGGTTCGCCATTCCTGGCCAACAGGAGCTGCAGGTAGTGGCGCAGGACAGGCCACTACTTCCTGCAGCTCCCATTGGCCAGGAACAGCAAACCACGGCCACTGAGAGCTGCGAGCGGCCGTACCTGCAGACACTCAGGTAAGCAAAGCATCTTGCGGCCCGCCAGGGGCTTACCCTGAACAAGCCGCGAACCACGGTTGGGAAACCCTGTTCTAGGATTATAGGCAGATGTTAGGCACAGTACCACACTCCCCAAAAGTTTGTACTGAGTTTTGAGAGTCACCATAAAAATGGGTCTCTGTCAGAGGCACTTAAGTCAAACAGAATGACTTGCATCTGGACATAATAGTAGAAGTGAAGATAAATTTTACAGATCTGGAAGTGAACTTTCCCCAGGATGTCCTGAGCCATAGATTGGAGTGGACTCATCTCTCATAAGGATGTTTTAGCACTAACCAACCAGGCCAACGGGCTACCTTACAAACCTAAGAAAGCAGACAGATAAATCCAAGGAACAGGTTTATTTCAGCATAGGTACAAAGTGCCACACCCAGTGATCAGTTGAGGTATGACAAGCCAATGATTTGACTGAGTGTATACAAATAAAGCTGTACACAAAGGCAAAAATGCAACTCTCTGTATGTTCTTTTATATCCAAGATGACAGCATACTTTATCAACAACCCCTTCCTCTGATTCATTACATAATATTAATAGCAAATATGACTAAATATAAGATTCCTCATTACACTATCAGTCTTCGTATTTGACAGGAACTCTCAGGACTTTCCTTGTTTAGTCTGATTGTATTTGGCAGGATCATCATAACCTTGCATTAACATCATCCTTGTCCTGTACCCAAAACCAAGGATGTTTAAAGAATTGAACAGCGGCTACTCAATGAGCCAAAACCTAAGAAACCAGACAGCTTACACTTCTTTCCAAAAAAGAGTTATTCAAAGACCATCCTAAAAATTAGGCCAAACTTGCTTATATATTACTAGCGAATGTGTGATATCTGTGTATATACGGTTTCAGAGTAGCAGCCATGTTAGTCTGTATTCGCAAAAAGAAAAGGAGTACTAGAGACTAACCAATTTATTTACAAAAAATAACAATACAGAACTCTTTCGAGGCATGCTCAAATAAATTTGCTAATCTCTAAGGTGCCACAAGTACTCCTTTTCTTTTTGTATATATACCAGCCATTAAATGCATGATTAGATACACTTAAACCCTTACTATTTTACATGAGGTAAATTCCCCTAATCATGGTTTCACCTGCTTACATCTCTAAACAGCAGACCACTCTGTTACACAATCAAAGAGCATATTGGTTACTGCCCACAGTTTAGTTTTTTTAGTCTTCAACCTGAAGTTAGTAAAAGCTGTCACTTTGAGACCACCCACCAAAAGCAGCACCTCACATTTTAACTAGTTCATGTGTTACATGTGCAACATACACATTTTCTTTCAGAGCGCAGAATACACAATCTGTTCACTCCTTCATCCTTGACCATGCAAGAGAAACATATCTTTCAGCTCTCAGTTGGCTTTGCTATTTAGACAAAAGCTTCTAGATCCAGTGCTCCAGATGAAACCTTTATTGATCTTTGTGTCTGTTGCGTCCATACATTTCAAATGTTAAAACATCTGACTTTCATCCAGGTACTTCATGAACAGAGATAGCTATTGGTTACTAATTTGAGGAGTGTTCAAACTCCCACTATGTTTCTTCTCATAATTATTGGTTTATTAGCAAATAACCTGAAATATGATGCCATGGTAATCATGCTATGACAAATTATATTGTCTCATTGCTGCAAATCTGATGTAATATAGAAGCGCTATTTTCGTATAGCAAGAAGGATCCCAAAACTCTTAACATACTTACCAGAAAGTGTTTTTTAGAAAT
Organism: Caretta caretta; assembly: GCF_965140235.1. Taxonomy (NCBI): domain Eukaryota; kingdom Metazoa; phylum Chordata; order Testudines; family Cheloniidae; genus Caretta; species Caretta caretta. The sequence continues at coordinate 92,605,218 of NC_134209.1, read as the reverse complement.
ATATAGATTAAGCAATAGGAATGTATTCTTTACTTCAGTAAGCAATTCTTATTTAGAGCTTTTCCCCTATGGATCTCATTAAAAAAAATCAAACACTAATCAATTCACCTTCTGTTTAGAGAAAACGAGTACTCACACTAAGGTTCTAACAGCTATGTTGACTTGGTGCACTGCTTATCCTACCCATGATATACATTTAACATACAGATCTCATAGTAAGGTAGACCTTTACCAAGTAAAAGACACAATTGTTTATACACAATGTGGATGAGATAACCTTACTGCAGAGGGCCGATTTTTTCCCCATAAAACAGTCTATGCAGTAAGGAGAACATAGCACAACTGAAAAGTGTGTCTTGAATGCTGCATAGAGATTCAAGGAAGAGATTTATGAGTCCTCCTCCCCCTGCCACACACATCTGTGCAGCAACAGGGCACATCACCAAAACTAAAGGTTTGATGTGGCATGATATAGTTGGAGAGTGCTACATATATAAACTTGAGATACAAGGGATAAACAGCACAGAGGAATGTAGTCCTGTGTTATTCCAAGCCATACCAGAAGTAGGACCTAAGGAGAGAATGTACAATTAAGCAGCCCATTAACATGCTATGGATTGCATTTCATCCCACAAATGTGGATTCTTCACCCACGTCACCATTTTAGCCAGGGCAAGTAAGGGTGAGCACTAGAGACAAGACCTTATCACTGAATAGTAGTAAATAAAGGAATGGGCATTCCAGGGACTTGGGACATTACTAATCAGGTTGGAGGTCCTATGCCTAGTAGTCAGCCTTTTTTGTGCCCTTGTACAGACTCTTCTTGCACTGTCACACAACTGCTTTGCACAGCCTATTGTGTAGCACACAAAGGCTTGAAGGATCAAGGCCTAAGAGTGTGCGTTTATGACTGACCAAGGATTTCATAGTTATTAAATGCCTTCTGAATACCAAGACATATTTATGAGTTCAACCCACTTCTTTTTCAAGCCTAGTAGAGGTATTATTCCTTACTGAAGGCTGCTTACACATCCAAGTGGAACTCTGCATAGCTATTTTTGGGCTGTCTGTATTTCCAAAAAAAGGACATATACGTAATTAATAAATTACACACAGAATTTATTCCAGCTATTCACAGTTTGGTGGGGTGGGAGGGAGAAATGTATTTATTGATAAAGTATCCAAACTACAACCTGTTTATAGAGTCCTTGATTCTTAGGCCAGAAGGGTCCATTATGACCATCTAATCTGACCTCCTGTATAACATAGGCAATAGGCTCTAGCAGTTATTTGGGGAAAGTTTATCTTGATTTAAAAATATAGTCAGTAATAGAGAATCCACCACAACCCTTGTTAAATTATTCCAATGGTTAATTACTCACTGTTAAAAATGTATGCCTTATTTCCAGTCTGAATTTGTCTATCTTCAACTTCCAGCCATTAGATTGTGCCATACCTTTCTCTGTTAGATTGAAGAGACCATTATTAAATATTTGTTCCCCATGCAGGTATTTATAGACTGTAATCTAGTCACCTTCTCTTTATTAAGCTAAAGAAATTGAGTTCCTGGCGTCTATCACCTTAAGACATATTTTCTAATCCTGTCATTCTTACAGCTCTTCTCTGAACCCTCTCCAGTTTGTCATCATGCTTCTTGAACTGTGGGCACCTGAACTGGATACACTATTCCAGCAGCAGTTGCACCAGTGCCAAATACAGACGTAAAACTGCTGCTCCTATTCAAGATTCCCGTTTATTCATTCCAGGATCACATTAGCTCTTTTGGACACAGAGTAACAGTGGGAACTCATGTTCAGCTGATTATGCAGAACTACCCCATATCTTTTTCAGGATCATTACTTCCCAGATACAGTCCCCCATCCTATAAGTATGGCTTACAATCTTGATTCTTCCCCAGTCCTCCAAGATTTATTGAAAATCAACATTTGAAGTCCAGGCAACTCCTCAGCTAGCTCTTTTAAAACTCTCGTACATACGTTATGTGGACCTGCTGATTGAACAGTATCCAACTTTAATAGTTTTTGCTTAACATCCTCCGGAGATGATAGAGGAATGGAAAGCGTGTTGGCACTGTACGATGAGACTATACCTACTGTTTTATTCCCAAATACAGAACAGAAATGTATTGAACACGTCTGCTTTTTCTGCATTATTACCAATAATTCTACCATTCCCATCTAATAATGGACCAGTACCACCATCAGCATTATTTTTGTTCCTAATATATATTTAAAAACTCCTTCTTACTGTCCTTATGTCTGCTGACCATAGATTTCTCCTTGTGCCCCTTGACTTCCCTTATTTTTCTACAATTCCTAGCTTCTGATTTATATTACTATTAACTCCCCTTTCATTAGTTTTATATATTTTAAATTTGCACAGGTGCCTTCATTTCCCCTTTAAGTCAGGTCAGTTTTTAAACCAGCACAGCCGTCTTCCTCGAATGTGGGACTGTGGCTTTTTGGGCATTTAGTAATCTATTCTTAAATCATTTCCAATTGTCATTTACATTTTTCTGATTACATTCTTCATCTCAGCTGATTTGGCTTATAATAGTTTTCAGCTTTGTGAAACTGGCCCTGTTAAAGCTTCACATTTATATATACATACATAACTAACCTGGACGTTATTCTGCTTGTACATTATGAATGTGATCAAGTTATTATCACTTGTATCTAAGCTACCATCAATTTTTAGTTCTGTGATCAATGCCTCCTTATCTGTTAGGGCAAGATCTAATAAAATTCCCGTGTGTTGACTGCAACACTTTTTGAGTTAGCAAATTGTCATGTATAATATTTAGAAATTCCAAGAGTGTTTTAGTACTGGCAGCATGAGACCTCCAGCACGTGTTACTCTAATTGAAGTCCCAATCACCACATCAGTCCCCATCAGCATTTTTTCCTACACATTGTAAATAGGTGACCTAAGAAAGCAGTCATCCTGTTCCCTTGTGAGATTTGCTGGTCAGACACCAGTTAGTACCCCATCTTGTGCTTTATCTGTTAGGACATTGATCCATAAGCAGGTTGAGATTATTTTCTTCTGAATCAGTGATTTTGAAACAAGTGATACCATTTTTGGCAGATTGCCACTCCCATACCCTTTTGCCCACTCCATTCTTCCTAAATTGGTTAAAACCATTGATTTTAACATTCCAAATGTGCAGAACATCCCACCAGGTTTCAGTAATACTAACTAGAGCAAAATTTATGATTGAGCCATTCCAGTTCTTCTCGTTTGTTACCCAGGCTTCTAGCAGTGGCATATAGGCAATTAAAGATAGCCTCATCAGAAAAATATAGTATATGCTTTTTAACAAGCAAATCAAGCCCAACTATTTCCATGGATAATCTTCCAATCAGTTAAAGTCCGAGTGTGTGTTCTGTAAAGCTATTAAAATTTATCTTTGTAATAACGGAATGCTGAGCAACTGTCATGCTCCTTCACCATCTATTAGGCAAGAAAATTACAACTCTATCCATCATATAACAGAAATAGTCATTCTAATAAAATATTGTCACAGGATCAATGCCTACTGCTTTGAAAATGAGTGACTTGGCAGTGCTTCAATATTTATTTAGAAGCTGAAAACCCTTATTTTGTGACAGCATCCTGTTTCTTTGACATTATCTGTGAAGTATTACAGCCTGTAATGCAGTATAATTAACTTTATAATGAACACTAAAATACCTAATTTGCTGGTCAGATGGCTGAGACACAGCCACATGCCGTAAATTAATCCTTCACAATAAAACAGTTTCATCCTTCACTCTATAAATGAAACTGTTACTTTGAATTTAAAGCATCATAAGTACCCCGCCCCAGACTGTGTGAAGACCTCAGCAGGAATAAGAGGTTACAATTTTTGGATTGTTTTGGTAATCAAACTGGTGCAAGGATCTGGATCAAATTGTAGTTGAACAGATTCTTGCTAGCATTATTACCGAAGGTTCAGATTATTATCATTCAGATTCTTGTTTGAACCTTTTATCTATCTTTCTTCTGTTTTAGGGTTGTATACCGCCCATCTTCACCACAGTATCTGAGCACCTTCCATGTAAAATCAATAGCAGTAGTCAAGTCTCAAGTGAACTTCATGGAGTCGCAGCATTTTCCACTTGTGGAGTTGGGGGGCGCGTGGTAAAAACTGTGCTTAGGGTTTTTTTTGAGAGAGAGAGAGAGAGTGTGTGTGTGTATGTGTGCGAGAGAGCGCGCGCGCGGGGATTGGGAATAAAAAGGGTGTTTGAACTGTGATCATCACTGATAAAAAGGCTTTTTCAAAGAGGAATTCTCTGCAATCCTATAGTGCCTTCTCATGCCCCATCCACTCTTCTCTGTTTCCCTTCCCTGCCTAACCTCTCAACCCAGAAACCCTGATCTCATCCTGGCCTTTCCATCAATTGTTAACCTGGTTCTCTCCCTTTATGCGTACAATTAGCTTGCTGGATAAACTCAGTGGACCTATCAACTACCATTCCACATTATCTCCTTTAAATTCTTCTCTTACACTCCACTTCAGAGATCTCTTCTGCCTTCACCAAGTCTTCCATATCACTCCAAACCTGATGCAACAGGTAGTAGGCTCTTCTACTGATCCACCCTAACTCAGGACTGTGTGGTTTATTGGGAAATGAAGTAGGGACTCAGCTCATCCTACAAAAGACAAAATGCTGGAAGACCTCAAATGGATGGTAGAACAGCTATAGCAACAGCACGCACAGGCCAACATTAAGAATAAATATGAATTGCAACTACAAATGACAAATAATAGTCAAAGGTACATGGGAAAAGTTAGAGACTCTAGCCTGGTAGTTAGAGAACTGAGGATATGGAGGAACCAAATTCAAGTCCTTGCTCCAACTACTACTTATTTATAAAAGTGGAAGAGCTTCAACAGGAGATTGAGAAAGATGCACCCCAGAATCTTCCATAGTCCAGTGGCTATGGTGGTGTCCTGCAGTGTGGGAGACCCAAATTCAAGTTCTCTCCATACATTGAGCAGGGTGGAGTCTCCCACACCCCAGGTGAGTTCCCTAACCACTGGGCTAAATGTTATAAGGAAGGCTGCCTACTATCTTCACGCCACCCCAGCCCCCATACCCGTTTTTGTGAATCTAGTCCTCCACTTTTGTCAAAGTGCCCAACGTTTACACAACATTTTTTGACGTAGTTCAAGACAATTTTTTCTTTCAACATTTCCAGAATCATAGACTCATAGAAGTGTAGGACAGAAAGGGACATCAATAGGTCATCTAATCCAGCCCTCTGCATTAAAGGCAGGACTATATAATAGCTAGACAATTCTTGACAGGTTTGTCTAACCTGTTCTTAAAAACCCCCAACGACAGAGATTCCACAACTTCCCTAGACAATTTGTTCTAGTGCTTAACTATCCTGACAGTTAAGTTTTTCCTAATGCCCAACCTAAGCCTCCCTTGCTGCAACTTAAGCCCATTGCTTCTTGTCCTGTCCTCAGAGATAAAGGAGAACATTTTTTCACTTTCCTTCTTGTAACAACCTTTTATGTACTTGAAAGCTATGTGTCCCCTCCCTTCCACCAAGTCTTCTTTTCTCCAGACTAAACAATTTTTAGACCAATTTTTCCCTCATAGGTCATGCTTTCTAGACCTTTAATACTTTTTTTCCACTCTCCTCTGGACTTTCTCCAGTTTGTCCACATCTTTCATAAAATGTGACAGACAGAACTGGACACAATACTCCAGTTGAGGCCTTACCAGTGTGGAGTAGAGCGGAAGAATTACTTCTCATGTTTTGCTTACAATACTCATGCTAATCCACCCCAAAATGAGGTTCTTTTTTTTTTTTTTTGCAACAGTGTTACACTGTTGACTCATATTTAGCTTGTGATAACTATCACCCCCAGATCCCTTTCCACAATACTCCTTCCTAGGCAGTCATTTCCCATTTTATGTGTGCGCGCTATTGACTGTTCCTTTTTAAGCAGAGTACTTCTCATTTGTCCTTATTGAATCTCATCCTATACTTCAGACAGTTTCTCCAGATCATTTTGAATTTTAATCCTATCCTCCAAAGCACTTGCTACCCCTCCCGGCTTTGTATCATCTCTAAACTTTATGTAGAGCCTCAGAGTTACAAACACCAGAGTTACAAATTGACTAGTCAACCACACACCTCACTTGGAACCAGAAGTACACAATCTGGCAGCAGCAGAGACAAAAACCAAAAAACCAAGCAATTACAATACAGTACTGTGTTAAGTGTAAACTATTAACAAAATAAAGGGAAAGCAGCATTTTTTTCTGCATAGTAAATTTTCAATGCTGTATTAAGTCAATGTTCAGTTGTAAACTTCTGAAAGAACCATGATAACCTTTTGTTCAGAGTTATCAACAACCTCTATTGCTGAGGAGTTTGCAACGTTGAGGGTCTACTGTACTCCCTGCCATTATCTAAATCATTGATGAAGATGTTGAACAGAACTGGACCCAGGACTCACTCCTGCAGGACCCCACTCGTTATGCCCTTCCAGCTTGACAATTAACCACTGATAACTATTCTCTAGGACTAGTTTTCCAACTAATTATGCATCCATCTTATAGTAGCTCCACCTAGGCTACATTTCCCGCAATTGTTTATGAGCTCATGTAAGACATATCTTGAATGTAGTAAGGCTTTTTGATACTACCACATCTACTGCTTCTCCTCTATCCGCAAGGGTTGTACCCTGGCAGAAGAAAGCTATTAGGTGTGTTTGACATGATTTGTTCTTGAGAAATCCATGTTGACAGTTACTTATCACCTTATTATATTCTAGGTGTTTGCAAATTGATTGCTTGATTATTTGTGCCATTATCTTTCTAGGTACTGAAGTTAAAATGACTGATCTGTAATTCCCCAGGCTGTCTTTATTCCCCTTTTAATAGATCGGCATTACATTTGTCCTCTCGCAGTCCTCTGGAACTTCTCCCATCTCCTCAGTCAGCTCCTCATGCTGCAATGTATTTTATTTGGCCCTACTGACTTGAAGACATCTAACTTGTTTAAGTAAATTTTAACTTGTTCTTTCCTTATTTTAGCCTCAGCTCCTACCTCATTTTCACTGGCATTCACTATATTAGATGTCCGATTGGTGAAAACTTAAATAAAAAAAGATATTTAACACTTCCATCACTTCCACATTTTCTGTGATTGTCTCTCTCCTCCCCATCCCCCATTGAGTAATGGGTCTATCCTATCCTGGGTCTTCCTCTTGCTTCTAATGCATTTGTAGAATGTTTTTTGTTACCCTTTATGTCTAGCTAGTTTAATCTCATTTTGTGCCTTGGCCTTTCTAATTTTCTTCCCTACATGCTTGTGAAGGGACAAAATTAGAAAATTAAGCAAAACTAAAAACAAAATATTTTATTCGGCAAACTTGACTAATAGATTTGAGTTGACCAAAACCACATTTTCTGACAAATGAACAGTTCACCAATTTTTTTTGGCCAGCTCTAGTGGTAATGCTTTGTTGACATACCCTGTCAGCAGATGCTATAACCTCACTTAAAACTGATGAAGTTCTACTGACTTGTTTGTACCACCTCTGATATAAAAGACATAGGAGTGGTGCTCTAGAAAAAGGGAGCTAGGCTGTTGAGACAGAGGGAATCCCAAAGGGCCACAATAGGAATAGCTAAATTCATGTAGGAGGCTCAGGCTCAGATTTATATATTTTTGTTTTTGAATTACTGATAAATACAGATCTGAAGGAGGCTATACTAACTAACTTGAATACTAACTCTGGGTCTGGTTTCTTTAGTGACAAGAGGGTAGGGTCTCAATTTGTTCATACCTGGTCAGCTGTAACTGGAATTAAAAATTGACCAGAGACTCCTGTATGGTAGTGTTGAACACAAACAACAACAAACCAACTACTCATCCTCTCTCTTGCAAGACTCTCCAAAATGGTAAGAATTACACTGGGACTTGAGTACAGGAAGGGGATTCCCTGATAACCTTCAGATACCTAGTAGCATGCAGCTGATATTTTATAAGTCTCATTGTGGGTCTGAGCAGGTCAAGCAATTACTGCTCAACTAGTTGATACTTTTCATAATGCATGTGACCTGCTCTAGTGGTAATGCTTGGGTCAGAGACACTACAGAATCCATGGCATGCATTTGACACACAAAGGAAACTCCAAAGTATGAAAATTTAATAACGCTAGTCAGCCAGATGCAAACTGCCTGTCCTTCAGATACCTCAACATAAATGAGGGATGCCTGTTTGTGGGTGTGGGTAGAAAATCTGTACTTGTAAAGTGCCTGCCATGTGAGGATCTCGAAGTGGTTTAAGATGGGTAAGCATTGTTATCCCACAATTACAAGAAGAGGAAATATAGCACAGAGAGGCCCAGTGTCACAGCACATGTAGACTTTTTGGTCCTGACTCAGTCTCCCATCTATCACCAGACCACGCTGCAGCATTGTGCAGCAATGTGGCCAGGAGCAGTGCCACTGTGACAGAGGGCCCAGGCTATGAAGCCATGCATGGTTTCTCATTCAATGAAGACAGTGTTTCACCACCCCCATGAATGATGTATTTGGACTCTTTCTTTAATGATGTTTGTGGGTGCTATTGAACACAAAACCCTGCTAAAGGCACCCCAGGAGGAAGTATAATAAATACAAACAACAAGGAATACAGTTTTATATTTTTCTAATTTTAGGATGAGTAGTAAAGAATGCATGTGAAGAAAACAGTGGCTCTAAGCTTTGTTTCACTGTAACTTTTGATTAAAGGAGGCATTTAGTGTAAAACCCTTTCATTTTGTTCTCATTCTGAAGTACACTTTCAGTTATTTTCCATTTGACTGATACTGAAGCCCATATTCTTTTTTAGTCCTTGTGTTCTCAAACTAGGTCAGAATGCACGTGTCACATTATAAATGTTTCAGGAACTGTGCTTTCTGACCTAAATGGCTTACAGTTGTTCTTGATTTGGAGATAATCAGTTGGATGGACTCAATGGACCTCTATCTTTTACTAGGCTTTTATCTGAATTATAAACAGAAGTACACAACAAGTTTAAATGAAGCAGTAGGCCAACTGTTATTGACAGAAAAGAAAGGCTGGAATGTAAAATAATAGTTAGTGAGAGTCATTAAAATTTAACCAAGGTCATCCTTCCTTACGACCCGAGGGAACTTATCCTTTATTCAATTAGCTACATAAAATTGACACCCTAAAAGTAAATAAAAAACCCCCAAAACAGAGAATTAAGTGAACATCCAGATTGCCTGCCCACCGGACCCAGAAATAACCAAAATTGTACATTCTCTGACTGACAAAATTAGAGTGCTTCCTGACATGCTACTTTGTAAATGCTTACACTTTGACCAGATTGGATTTTTCCCTATAACAGAGGGCAATTTTTAACTGTTTCAATAGGAATTCTTTGTAAAATGGTCACCGGTCCCCACTGTCCGTAAGCCTCAGTCCCCTCTATGATCACTTGAGTCTAATGATAAAAATCAGCCATCATTAGTTCAAATTCAGTCTAGATCAGTAATAACCAAACATTGTGATGGCCTGAAGCCACTGGTCGGTGGCCTGTGTTGTTTTGTTTAAGTTCTTATTGGGCAGGTTCCAGTTTCATTAAATTGGCACAATCCTGCATCCTACAGCTGCAACTGAGAGACCAAGAAATCTAGGAGTAACCTTACTCCCTCTTCTAGAGATGGTCCCTCCAGACCAAAGTGGAGGCACGTTAATGTCGCCATATGAAGAATTTTGCCATGCTTTTGTCCACTGGAAAGGAATGTGAGCAGACAGCGGATTTAGCGAGTTGGGGAATATGTGGTTGTATACACTGGAGTCAAAAGTTACCTGACCTAGATGAAGAGAGAATCTTTTTCTAGCTCACTTTATGTACCTTGCACAAGTGTTGAGAATTTTTATACTGTCCTTTGAACATAGCAGAAAATATTGTTATTCCTGCCTATTCAAGATTCAGCTGTACATGCACTGAGCCATGGAAGGCCACAGAGGTAGAATGGCCACTGATCAGTTTGTAAATTATTACTCATCATAGCCAAAAGATATCAAGAAGTTCTCAAACCCTCTCCTAGGCTAGCTTCTGTAATAATTTCCTTCTGTTAAAGGAGGCTCTTTGACTGGTCAGTGGCTGTCCATCAGATAATACTTTTTAGAAATAATAAATGCTTAGTATAAGCTATACTGTATTAGCAGTTATTAAAGCCTATTTGAGTGCCACATACCTATTCATATGGGCCATACCTTAGCGATTATCCTATTTTCATTAAACTCAATTTAAATTGTAATATACTTAGTCAAATAGTATTGTAAAAGTATAAAATAGTCAGACCTATATGAATAAGGCTAGCAATTCTTATACTTCATGGCAAACTAACCCACTAGCATCTGGAAAAAATGTCATCTTATGATATAGTTATGTACTACTAGGTACATTTTGTAGATTAGAGTGCTTCATCTGAAGTACACAAGATCTGTCCCTGTAGGAGACAGATATTGGGCTAGATGGGCCATCAGGTTGTTCCAATATAGCAATTCCTCTATTTTCATAGAATGATATTACTGGCACCCCTTTACCAGATGTTTGCTGCACATCCTGGACACTCCATGAACTAATTATTAAAACCAACTTCTAATTTTCCAGTGTTTATTCTTCTCATTTTAGGTCAATAGCGGAATGTCAAGTTTGACTTTGCAATATGCATCTTGCTAACGTGTTCTCATTTGATATCAGTATTTTAGTAACACACCCCTTCAGGGCTTACTTGCCTCTGCAGCAATCTGTGCTGAATGTCTGAAACCACTGCTAATTATACAGATTTCTTGAGCACCAACACTGATCTTTTCTGATATTTGCAGTAAGTACAAGGCACAATGTAATGAACAACTAATGAATGTGCAGTCACAGAAGGTCAGAGCCATCACTTCACATATACCATATATCCTGACTATGGAGAGAGACGATTACTATTAGCTAGTAAGCATGTTTCCTAGAGGGCAGGAGCTTCTGATAGCAAAAATTAACTTGCAGGGTCAGACTAACAGAGATCAATAAAATTACCAAAAAGCAGAACAGAGTAGATGCAGAACAAGATGGAAGATTTACTGTTTATTTTCATCCTTCTTCCTAATTTATTTTTTTTACCATGACATTTGCTGCAATGGTGGGCAGTGACGGGCTGAAACCAAACTGTTGACATTCAGAGGCACTGAATTTTGATGAAGTTTGGATCCAGATCCATGTTGGATAGCTTGGCCTCATCTCCAGTTCTGAGAAAGTGTCAGATCAGGGCAACGCTAACATTCCAAACCATCAGCAACTCCAATATAATAGTTGTCTCCACGCATAACACATACTGACAATCAAGTTTGCATTAAGGCTACATCTCTATTAATTACACATTTCATTAATTGCAGTCCTTCCTCCCACAAAGGAGCTCTTCATTTACTAAAGAAGCGAGCTTCCCTACTATTGACAGTTATGTCAGCAATAGGACAAGCCTCCAAGTTTAAGAGTAACAGCCGTGTTAGTCTGTATTCGCAAAAAGAAAAGGAGTACTCGTGGCACCTTAGAGTACTCCTTTTCTTTTTGCGAATACAGACTAACACGGCTGTTACTCTGAAACCTGTAATTATGCAAGGCACTGCATTTAGCCGTATGGAGTGGTAAATTGGTTAGTCTCTAAGGTGCCACAAGTACTCCTTTTCTTCCTCCAAGTTTAGTTATTCAGGCTGAGATTTTCAAAGGAAAATAAAGGAGTTTGCATTTCAGTGGGAGCTGAGCTGCTAAGAAAATTGGTGCCTAACGCCCGTAGGATCTTTTGAAAAACCCTAGCTGTACTTGCCTAACAGGAGCATTTTTAAAAGACTAAGTTCAACAAGTTCATTTACTTAGCAAACTAACAAAGCCACCAGAATGGACGGTAAATAATTTTCTATCCTCTGCTACTCATGCTGCAATACACAGTGTCTTGATCTGACCAATGTTTAGACACAAACCCTATTAAAATAGAATGGAACACCCAATGGGACTCCAAATGGGCAAAAGCTGAGTGAACAACCAGCATCACTGCAGAAGTTTGAGGGGTAAACAATGATATTAGCGCATAGTTACGGGCACATTCTGGCTGGCAATCCCTCTAATTGCTTTAACAAAAATCTATGAAAAAATTCAACTCTACACAGAAGTGGAAGTCAGTTAAATGCAGCCTAAGCAAAGACATGTTCTTAAAGGGACACCAAACACCATCAGTTTTACATTTACAAAGATTTACCTACTATTGTAACAAGTACCACCTAAGACAGAGAGATTAGAGGGAAAACAGCTACTCTCTATTTTAATTTCAATTTATTAACATTGTGCATTTGACAGTACTTTGTGTATATAGTCAGTTTCATTATTTCCCTTTTACGGCCAGTCTCCCCAGTTTATTTGTCTGGGTCTCACACAGCAACAGAGGAGAAATTTTTAAATAGGAAACGGTAAAGTTGGCAGGAGGTGCTGCTGCTGCAGGATTGGATTATCTGAGCCCTGTGGCCTTCTCTGGTCTGTCCCAGTAGGTTGGAGGCACTCACAGGGGGAAAAACGAACAGGAGTACTTGTGGTACTTTAGAGACTAACAAATTTATTAGAGCATAAGCTTTCGTGGGCTACAGCCCACTTCATCAGATTCATGGAATGGAACACATAATAAGAAGATTGTGTGTGTGTGTGTATATATATATTATATACACACACACACACACACACGGTGGAAGATGCCATACAAACTGTAAGAGGCTAATTAAGATGAGCTATTATCAGCAGGAGGGAAAAAAAAACAAAAACTTTTGTAGTGATAATCAAGATGGCCCATTTAGACAGTTGACAAGAAGGTGTGAGGATACTTAACATAGGGAAATAGATTCAACATGTGTAAAGAACCAGCCACTCCCAGTCTCTATTCAAACCCAAGTTAATGGTATCTAGTTTGCATATTAATTCAAACTCAGCAGTTTCTCCTTGGAGTCTGTTTTTGAAGCTTTTCTGTTGCAAAATGGCCACTCAGTAAAAGATTTAAGGGTGGCAAGAGAGGCTGAAGTGTTCTCCTCCCGGTTTTTGAATGTTATGATTACTGATGTCAGATGTGTCCATTTATTCTTTTGCATAGAGACTGTCCAGTCAGGCCAATGTACATGGCTGAGGGGCATTGCAGACACATGATGGCATATATCACATTGGTAGATGTGCAGGTGAACGAGCCCCTGATGGCATGGCTAATGTGATTAGGTCCTATGATGGTGTCACTTGAATAAATATGTGGATAGAGTTGGCATTGGACTTTGTTGGAAGGATAGGTTCCTGGGTTAGTGTTTTTGTTGCGTGGTGTGTGGTTGCTGGAGAGTATTTGCTTCAGGTTAGGGGGCTGTCTGTAAGTGAGGACTGGTCTGTCTCCCAAGATCTGTGAGAGTGAGGGATCATTTTTCAGGATAGGTTGTAGATCCTTGATGATGCATTGGAGAGGTTTCAGTTGGGGGCTGAAGGTGAAAGCTAGTGGCGTTCTGTTATTTTCTTTGTTGGGCCTATCCTGTCATAGGTGACTTCTGGGTACTCTTCTGACTCTGTCAATCTGTTTCTTCACTTCAGCAGGTGGGTATTGTAGTTTTAAGAATGCTTGATAGAGATCTTGTAGGTGATTGTCTGTGTCTGAGGGATTGGAGCAAATGTGGTTGTATCTTAGAGCTTGGCTATAGACAATGGATCATGTGGTGTATCCTGGATGGAAGCTGGAGGCATGTAGGTAAGTAGAGCAGTCAGTAGGTTTCTGATATAGGGTGGTGTTTATGTGACCATTCCTTATTAGCACCATAGTGTCCAGGAAATGGACCGCTTGTGTGGATTGGTAGAGGCTGAGGTTGATGGTGGAATTCCTCAAGGGCTTCTTTTCCATGGGTCCAGATGAAGATGAAGATGTCATCAATGTAGTGCAACTAGAGTAGGGGCTTTAGGGGACGAGAGCTAAGGAAGCGTTGTTCTAAGTCAGCCATAAAACTGTTGGTATACTGTGGGGCCATGCGGGTACCCATAGCAGTGCCGCTGACTTGAAGGTATATATTGTCCCCAAATATGAAATAGTTGTGGGTGAGGACAAAGTCACAAAGTTCAGCCACCAGGTTTGCTGTGACATTATCGGGGATACTGTTCCTGATAATTTGTAGTCCATCTTTGTGTGGAATGTTGGTGTAGAGGGCTTCTACATCCATAGTGGCCAGGATGGTGTTTTCTGGAAGATCACCGGTGGATTGTAGTTTCCTCAGGAAATCAGTGGTGTCTCGAAGATAGCTGGGAGTGCTGGTAGCGTAGGGCCTGAAAATCCTGCTGTTAGGGTGCCAATGCTTGAGATGATGGGGAGTCCAGGATTTCCAGGTTTATGGATCTTGGGTAGCAAATAGAATACCCAAGAAAACTACCAAAATCCCCAGACCCTCAAAGATCCTTCTTCAGAACAGCCAGCACCAGTTACAATCAAGGGCATGGACAGATTCTTCCACCCATATGTCCTTCACTAGGGTCAGAAGGATCTAACCAGGATACTGGACTCAGTGGCTTGTCTGCCCCTTAACATGAAGGCTTTAGTATCCAGTGCTGTTAATTCTGTACTGTTCAAAAGTGCAGAAATAAATGTATTGAATGTGCTTCTCCATCCATGAACAGCTCTCCTTGCACTGCACAGGTAAAATGACTCAGAGAACCTCAGCTTGGGCATTACAGCACCATCTAGTGCTCCAGAGAGGAGCAAGATCACAACCTGTGTAGTGAAAGATCTCCCCACATTTTAAAACTGTACTGGTTAAGAGGCAACACCTGCAAGATCAGCATTCTTCTTTTTAAATGCTTTCATATCAGTTTGGAAGAGTATTTTTCAAGCTAGAACCAAAAGCTACCTTATTGTTTCTGATTTATAGACCAGGTTTATAATGAGAATGGTGTCAAAACATTAAAAATTAGCAGCACTAATAGGCTTCAGAACATTGTACCTTTGGTAACAATATGACTATGTGCTTATTCATTAGTAGTTGCTATGTGCAGTGTCGTTGTAGTTATGTTGGTCCCAGGATATTAGAATCAATGTGGGTAAGATAATATTTTTTATTGGACCAACATTTGGAGAGAGAGACAGTAATTGTGCTAAATAATGTGTTCCCACAGCATTTTGCTGGGAGTTCTTTTCCCAGACCTGAAGAAGCGCTCTGTGTGGCTCGAAAGCTTGTCTCTCTCACCAGCAGAAATTGGTCCAGTAAAAGATATCACTTCACCCACCTTGCCTCTCTAATAGTTGCTATGGGTATTTTTATTACAGGAGGGCAATCAGTTAATTTAAAATTAGACATTGGCTTGAAGCTTGGGGACCATTCCTAGACAGTTTTAGGGTGAGAATTTCAGAGGCCTTAAGGGAGCATACTTTAACTATAAATTGGGCACCTAACTAACGCTCTTTTGGGAGACCAAGCCTAAGAATACACTTAAGGGTGGCCAATCTAAAGTCAATAGACCTATCACAATTTACACAAGTTGAGGATCTGTCTTGCTAGTTTTCAATACCAATAATTGCAGAAAATCTACTGATAAAAATACATTTGACTGATAAGGAGGAGACTTCTGCTTTGGATGAAGGTTGTGTTAGAAGTCTCCTTGTGGGTCAATTTTAAACAGAAATAAGATGATGAATTTGACAGATTCACAAAAAAGATCTAAGATTTAAAAACATAGTGAGGCTTTTGGCAGTCTTATAAACTAGGGAAAAGTGGTCTAAACAAAAATTACTGTAAGGTCAGCGCACAATCAGATGAAAAACTATACTCAGAATACTTACCAGTGGTTTTCTGTCAAATGGGTAGGATGTATTTAGTGGGATTCCATGGGGTCTCTATCGTGGGTCCAGTGTAATTCAATATTTTCATGAATGACTTGGATAATGGAGTGGAGAGTATGCTTATAAAATCTGCAGATGACTTCAAGCTAGGAGGGGTTGAAAGCACTTTAAAGGACAGGATTAGAATTCAAAATGTCTATAAATTGGAGAATTGATCTGAAATCAACAAGATGAAATGGAATAAAGACAAGTGCAAAAATACATTTAGGAAAGAAAAAACAAATGTACTAGTACAAAATGGGAAATAACTGGCTAGGCAGTTATACTGCTGAAGAGATGTGGGGATTGTAGATGATCACAAATTGAAATATGAGTCAGTGTGATGCAGTTGCAAAAAAAAAAAAAAAAAAGAAGTTAATACCATTCTGGGGCATACTATGAGTATCCTAAGACAGACACAAGACGTAGTTGTCCCTCTCTACTCGACACAGGTGAGGCCTCAGGTGAAGTACTGTATTGTATCTAGTTCTGGGTACCACACTTCAAGAAAGATGTGAACAAATTGGAGAGAGTCCAGAAGAGAGTAACAAAAATGATAAAAGGTTTAGAAAACCTGATCTATTAGGGATGGTTAAAAACTGGGCATATTTAGTATTAAGACGACAAGATGGACCTGATAACAGTCTTCAAATATGTTAAAGACTGTTATAAAGAGGGCACTTATCAATTGTTCTCTGTGTTCACTGAAGGTAGGACAAGAAGTAATCATGCAGCAAGGGAGATTTAGGTTAGATATTAGGGGAAAAATATATAACGATAGTTATATAGTAGAATAAGAACCAAGGGGGATTGTGGAATCCCCATTGTTGGCAGTTTTTAAGAAAAAGTTAAACAAACCCATCAGGAATGGTCTAGGTTTACTTGGTCCTGCCTCAATGTTGGGTCATGAACTAGGTCAGGGGTTCTCAATCTTTTTCTTTCTGAGCCCCTTCCCACACCCGCTCCCCCATCAACATACCATAAAAACTCCATGGCCCAGCTCTGCCACAACTGTTTTTCTGCATATAAGAGCCAGGGCTGGCGTTAACGGGTAGCAAGCAGGGCAATTGCCCGGGGCCCCATGCCAAAAGGGGGCACCACAAAGCAAAGTTGCTCAGGCTTTGGCTTCAGTCCCAGGTAGTGGGTCTCAGAGCCCTGGGCTGCAGTCCTACGCAGCAGAGCTTTGGCTTTCTGCCCTGGGCACTAGCGAGTCTAACCCCAGTCATGTTTGGCAGACCCCCTGAAACCTGTCTGCGGCCCCCCCAGAGGACCCCAGACTGCTGGTGGGAAATCACTGAGCTCTGTGACCTCCAAGGTGCCTTCCATTTCTATGATTCTGTTATTATTCTAATATTGCATTTAGTTAAGCCTAATAAGTGGAAAAAGATTAAAAACTATATCAAAAAGTAAGACCCATCATACTTATGCCACTAGTTATTCTAAATAAGGTACTGCATTTATGTGGGGAAAATACTGGATTTTACTGGTTTACTCATGTTACCATTTTTTCTTATGCTCAGTTTCTGATAAATGGATTTCTTCCAGGAGAGCCATTCTGCAATCAGCCTTGCATAAGAAATTTAAAACTTTTTCCTTTAATGGGATTGTTCAGTCTTTTTAAGTTCCAGGTAATTACAGTTGCATCATTTATTCTCTATGACCAAAGAATAAAAAGTTTCAGTACACTCCTGCTCAGATCTCTTCTCTACTGCCTTCCCATTAAATATTTTCAGAGAAGTAATAAAGGATCAATTCATCCTGGTAAGGTTGCAGTGAGAAAACAGAAAGAGAAAAATAAGATTTTGGGTTTGATCCTGCTCCCAGTACAGGAGTGCCTGCACAATTCTTGTATATGACAGAAAGGGAGTCCACGCTGGCCCAGCATAAGCCAGTTTTAACCAGATCCAGTTGCTCCTAACATCATGCATAATGGGTGTGAGGGAGTGTGGCCTCTATTCAAAGTCAATAGGCTTTCCCCTTTCTACCTGTTGAGGGGCCTGACCAAAAGTCCTTGGAATTCATCTGCAGCAGCGAGCTCTGGATGAGACTTATCTGCTGATTACTCTGGCTTTATGTGAGTGGAGCAAATTTCACACAGACAACAGTTCTTTAAGTTAGCTCCTAAAGGGGCTCCATCAGGATTGGGGCCCGATTATGAAAGGTACTGTATGAACAGCACTAGGTCATTCCCTGCCTTGAGCTTATAATCTAAGTAGACAAGACTCGGGTAGGAGAGGAACCAGAAATAAAGTGACTTGTCTAATGGCATACAACAGGTCTCTGGCAGAGCAAGGAACAGAGATTTCCTGTCTTCCACTTCCAAGCCCTTTCCACTGGACCATACTGCTTTTTGGGGTATTTTGTGGGGGTGACGGGGAGTAGCTGCAGGGGAGGGTTGTGCTGATAGTTTTCAGACACTAAAATTCAGTGTTAACATTAACAAAAATTCTGTCTCAGGAGCAGGCATCTATTAGATTCATACAATAAACTTGCCAGGCTATTACATGAATGTGATTATTGGTATTGAGCTTTTCCTATGGCCTAATGTTTCAATACTGGTATTAACTGGACAATCCCAGACTCCTCAACAAGTTCAATAGTGTATTCAGTTGTTCTTTCTCCCATTTGTCTTGAGTCAATACTTATTATTGGCCTTACATAATGGACGGTAATTTATCTATAGTTTCTCCCACCCACTGAGAAATACAATACAATACAGTGTTTGATAAGCAATAGAACAATGCAACATTTTCCTACCCAAGGGGAAGTTTTTTTGTTTTGTTTTTTCAGGTGGAAAACAGTTTTGCAAAAAAAAGTTCATAAGATGTCAAAATAACCTATAACAAGTGTTGATAGAAAAAGGTAAGAGAAGGAGACAGGCTGAATCAATTCAAACAAAGGCCTACTGATGTAACTCAAGTACTGTGACAAAATTATGTTTTGTAAACAAGAGAAATGTGGAACCAGTAATCAGTGAACTAAAATTGGTGCATTAGAAACTAGGCCAAATTGGTGGACAAAATAATAAGGGAATAGACTATTCTGCCAACCACTCCCATTTGGGGCCCTTAAAAGAAAAAAATCAGGATTGAAATTGGCTACTGGTACAAGCCTCACCATCATGGCTGCCATGCCCACCTTCTCCCAGGAGCCCAGACTTTCTTGACCCTGATCTTCAGCAGTGTTCTGACCCGATCACGCCAGAGAGAGGGACCAAGATGACATTACCACATCTACCAGCTCCAGCTGAATCCCAACCACCAGCTGGGATGCAACAGCTCCAACCTATCTCAAGAAACTTCTCTTTTCCCCAAAAGAACAGGTATTACCATCTCAGATACCACCTAAAGGACTGTCAAACAAGGGTATTTTTCCTTCTAAAAAACCTCTCCAGCTAACAGGAAAGGGAACAGATGTTAAAATGAAAGACTTAGTACTTTACATTTCAAATCCCTTAACTTTTTTCTTCTTTTCTGTACCTCTAATAAAAAGAGAACAGGATTTTTAATGATGTGGTGGCCATATCTTCTCTGGGACTATCCCAGAGAAGGTATTACTGAGATGAGATATGTATCTTCTAGATTTGGAGATCATAGTGGATGATCAGCTGATCATGAGCTCCCAGCACAACCCTGTGGCTAAAATGGCTAATGTGATCCTTGGATACATCAAGAGGGGAATCTTGAGTAGGACAATTATAATACCTTTGTATTTGGCACTGGTGCAACCACTCCTAGAATAGTGTTCAGTTCTGGTTCCCACAATCCAAGAAGGATGTGGATACATTGGAGAGGGTTTAGAAAAGAGGGAGAATGAATCTATCACTATAAGGCCTGTTTTCTGATCAAAGAGCTCAATCTATTTAGCTTCACAAAGAAAAGGTTAAGGGGTGACTTGATCACCTGCATGGGGAACAAATATTTGATAATGGGCTCTTTACTCTAGCAGACAAAGGTATTATGTGATTCAATGGCTGGAGACTGAACTGAAAAACATTCAAACTGGATATGGTATATATTTTTAGCAGCGATGGTAATTAACCATTGAAACATTTTATCAAGGGTTGTGATGAATTCATTGTTGGCAAGTTTAATATTTTTTCTAAAAGATATGCTCTATTTCAAATTGAATTATTTTGAGGACATTCTGTCTTTCTAATAGGCATAGACTAAATAATCACAATGGCCCCTTCAGGCCTTAGAATTCATGACAAATTTGCAGATGCAGTTGGGGTTGACCAAAACTATTTTTTCAGCAAATAAAATTTGTATGAAAATTTTTGCCCAGCTCTAGAGTTCCCCTTATACCTGCTCTACAGTGTCATGGAGACAGCTGACCTCATTTCTATGCAGAAGGGTGGGAGACAGATCCTCAGCTTCTGTAAATTGTCATCACTCCACTGAAGTCAATAGAGCAATGGCTGAGGATCTGCCCATGAGATCTATACAGCAAAGATACTTCTTGCTTGGATTTTTGGAGGAGGTACTGACTTATCTGCCAATGTTTTACATAAGTCACTTGTCTGCTGCAGAACATTACAGGCCTGTCCTGTAGGAGGCACACACCTATTCTACTGGTAAATTTTTTAAATACCTCCTAACATTTAATTGATTCTCATGGAATGAAGCAACACACCAGTAGCCTTGGCAATGTAGCATGAAAAGGGTGATCCTATCGAAGATTAATTTTGAGGAAGTTACAGTACATGCTCCTTGAGGGGGTTATTGAGCAAATGAGTAACTAACTTCACTGTTTGAAAGGCCACGGATAATAAATTAATTTCTCTATTTGAATTAGTAATTCTTTTTTAATAGATTAAGGTGAGATGGGCCCATTAGATCACCTAATCTGACCGCCTCCATAACACAGGCCACAGGATTTCTCCCAATAAGTTCCTGCATCAAACCCATAATTTCTGATTGAGCTTGACTCGGTCTCTCTCTTAGAAATACATCTAATCTTGACTTAAAGGCTTCAGATGATGCAGAGTCTACCACATCCCTTGATAAGTTGCTCCAATGCGAATAACCTCACTACCAAAACTGTATGTCCTATTCTCAGTCTTAAAGGGATGGTTTGGAAGGAGACCTTACAATGAGAGATTTAAAGACTCAATCTGTTTAGTTTATCAAACAGAAGATCAAGAGCTGACTATCTTCACAGGGAATATACATCAGGTGGTACAGGTTCTTTTATGGCATCTCTTAGGCAGGAGGTCAGACTAGATCAGTGGTCCCCAACCTTTCTGTGGACATAGCATATTCCTACTCCCCGCCACCGAAATGCTATAGAGAAGTAGCAGCAGCAAGAAGCATCGCCGCTGAAATGCCGCCGAGAAACAGCAACGCTTCTCGGCAGCATTTCGGCGGTGCGGTGTTCCGCGGGCACACACAACTGCCCCGGCGGGCGCCATTGCGCCCACGGGCACTGCATTGGGGACCCCTGGACTAGATGATCTAATAGCCCCTTCTGGGCTTAAAAGTCCAAGAATGTCTAGTTTCAGCTTCTCTGAATAAAAAGTGAACTCATTTTTGTAATTAGTATAAACAGATATGTACTTGTCAAAAGAACCATCTGCTTTTACTCCTTAGAACCAGAGGATTCAATATTGCTTATGAGAAAAAGAATTACTAATCCATAAATTTGGAAGCAGTCTGAACAATATTCAGTATATACAGTATTCCTAGATCCTACAATGGATGTTCTATTTCTTTGCAAAAAGAAAAGGAGTACTTGTGGCACCTTAGAGACTAACCAATTTATCTGAGCATGAGCTTTCGTGAGCCACAGCTCACTTCATCAGATGTGTACCGTGGAAACTGCAGCAGACTTTATATACACACAGAGAATATGAAACAATACCTCCTCCCACCCCACTGTCCTGCTGGTAATAGCTTATCTAAAGTGATCAGCAGGTGGGCCATTTCCAGCACAAATCCAGGTTTTCTCACCCTCCACCCCCCGACACAAATTCACTCTCCTGCTGGTGCTAGCCCATCCAAAGTGACAACTCTTTACATAATGGAAATAGCCCGACTTGATTATGTAAAGAGTTGTCACTTTGGATGGGCTAGCACCAGCAGGAGAGTGAATTTGTGTGGGGGGGTGGAGGGTGAGAAAACCTGGATTTGTGCTGGAAATGGCCCACCTGTTGATCACTTTAGATAAGCTATTACCAGCAGGACAGTGGGGTGGGAGGAGGTATTGTTTCATATTCTCTGTGTGTATATAAAGTCTGCTGCAGTTTCCACGGTACACATCTGATGAAGTGAGCTGTGGCTCACGAAAGCTCATGCTCAAATAAATTGGTTAGTCTCTAAGGTGCCACAAGTACTCCTTTTCTTTTTGCGAATACAGACTAACACGGCTGTTCCTCTGAAATCTATTTCTTTGTAGACCTAGGGACAGAACCAAATTTGAGAGCAATGTGCAGGGTCAGCTCCAGTAGAACAGCCTTCTTGTTTGCTCTGCTTCCAGAACGGCATAGGATAAACAGACTTCCCTCCACAAAGATTTGGAACCTTTTCATTCAAAAATTCCTAAATTATGTGGACTCTTATTTGCTTGGAACTGGACTGAGACCGCAAAAGTCATTCACAATGTCCACACTAATGTCAATTTTCCTGTATGCATAAAATAATCTATTCCAAGAGATGTAATTAGTGTACAAGAACAATATTGACTGAAGATTTTGAAGCTACTTTCCATTATACATTTCAGTTTATGTAGAACACACTTTGGTTCAAAAGTATGTGAACATACTGTATTTTATCCTACCTAGGATTGTGTTATGAATTTCTCAGTTATTTAAATATAGGTTCCAAGTCTCAGGAGAGAGAACATTTTCATTTTCTTTGCAGCGTATCATGCAAATAATACTCAATGATGCTCAAATATGTCCCTTGGCTGCCTACACCATGACCATTAGTTAGGATGGCAGGATGCAAGTTCCCAATATTGGACCTTTGCATCAAGTGTCAAGCAGTGATTAGTTAAGATAGGTAGTCTAGGTAACACCTCAAATCTCTCCTTTGTAGCAGCCACCTCAGCACTGCATGTTACCATACACTAAATAACCCCTGTTTAAAAACTTACATGCCACACATACACAAAAAGCATGATTAGAAACAGAAATTAGGACAAGGTTCATAAGTAGTTGTGGAGATCAACAACACACAGCAGCCCACAAGCACTTTTTGCCAAGGCAAATGCCATAGCACCCAAAACCACTTGACATGCCAAGTTAACCACAGAAGAGAATCTGTCAGAACCCAAGACATGTTTCTGCATGTGACCCCCTGCTCTAGTGATCGGAGGATAAATGAAAATATTGTAAAAATAATGAGGATAATAAATGGCACTTCGGATACCAAGATGATAGGTGCCTTAGAAATAATCTTCAATTCACACAGCCTCATTTCTCAATCTTTTCTCAGTAAGAGATTGTCAAAATATTTAGGCCAAGAACCTTCATGTCCACCTAATACACCTTGAACACTGTTGGCATAATGCTAATATTGTCCATTGCCCCAGTGATAACCACAGCCAGCTGCATTACCAGCTGTAGGATCATAGCAAGAGGCTTAAAAGTACCAGAATATGCCCATCTCCCACTGAGGAGTACGTTCTTATACAGCCAGTGCCAGCATCCATAGGTACCCAGTCCTGATCATGCTGAGTAAGAACATCTCTGAGGCAGTGAGAGACTACTTTTACTTTCACTTAACAGTGACAAATTTTCTGGCTTTTCTGCCTCTGTTATTCCTTCGATGGCTGCCAACACCTCATTAATAAAGATTTAAAGGATAGGAATATAATGAATGCCAGTCAACATGGTTTTATGGAAAATAGGTTTTGTCAAACAAACATGTCTTCTGGCCTTTGAAAAGATTACAGGTTTGGTTGATAAAGCTAACTGTGTATAAGTGCAGTAACAGACTTAGTGAGGCAGTTGACTTAGTACCACATGACATTCTACAGTAGAACCTCTGTAGCGAAGCCATGACTCACTCATGCGACGACGCCTGCTGGTCGTCTGGGAATTAGCTCTTTCCAGCCTTGGAGTACCCCCTGCTGGCCGATGTCTCGCTTGCCTCTGGCTATGTCCCTCCTAGACCCCGGTGCTCTTTAACTTCAGGGTTCTACCCCAACAGTATCCCCCACTCTCTGGGTCTTCCCTCCCAGGAGAACCCCCAACCCTCTAAGCCCACCTTGCCTCAATGGCTACTGCCAGTCATCATCTAGCCCCCATTCACTAGGGCAGACTGCAGTCGGTAAATGGCCACTCATCACAGGCAAAGGAGTAGGACCAGCTGCCTCTGCCTATCTCTGGGCTGCACCTCTGCAGCCCCAGTACCTTTTGGGCCTTTAACAAGGCCTGGAGCCTAGGAGTTTAACTTGCTGAAGTGCCCCAGCTCCCTTTGCACTTCCCCAGAACTGCTCCGCTTCAGGCACCTTGCTTCCAGGCAGCTAGCCCTTCCTATTCCAGGGCTAGAGTGAGACTCTTAGCTTTTGGTCCACAGCCCTCTTATGAGGGCCAGCTGTGGCCTCACTGGGGCATGGCCCCAGCTGTAACTGCTTCCCCAATCAGCCTAGCTTTTCCCAGCCAAGGGCTGCTTTTACTATTGGCTTCCCAGGGCTGTTTTAACCTCTTCAGGGCAGCAGTGAGGTGACCACCCCACTACAACCTCACATTTACAAATGCCTCAGGAATGGAGGTTCTTCATAACTCTGAAATGTTAAAGTGGAAACCAAGGTACTTTCTTTCCTTCCTGTTCATGGCTTCTCATCCAGAGCATTGAGTTCCTGGTCTTATTTCATCTTTTTCTATCTAAAATGGCTCCTGTGAGATCCTATGTTTTACAAGCTGCGGTCCACTCTTGTCAGGTGACTCACTCCCCTATCAGCCTCAGCAGGTGACCAAAGTACCTCACCAGGTGATCCATTAGTTATTTACCTCCCCATGGAGTTCAGGCTTTAAAAACTAGTGTTCCTTGGCTGGCAGCCATTTCTTTGTCTAAAGATGCTCCTTTTGAATGGATGATCTTTCAGATTAATGACCCTCTATTATTAGCCCTGTTACTATCCCTTGACATTTCAGTCCAACATCGTGATAAAAAGAAAACACAGAAGGCAAACAAGCTACACATTCAAAATGGACTTTGCAGTATGATATAGATACATACAGAGAGTTCACAATCTCACATAGAATTAATAAATTGTACACAATTACTTTCACTTTTTAACCTTTTTTATTAAAATTTCTCCTCCTTTTTATGGTGCAAAAGGTGTGGGGAATGAAAAACAATTTCACAAGGAATTTTTCTGACAATACTCAAAAAAATTGTTTTTTTTTTTGAAAAATGAACAATTTCATTGATTTTTTGCGTGAAAAAATGTGTGTTTGATGAAACCCTATTTTTCAACAACTACTAAAGGTCTTTTGGTTCAAAAACTTTTGAACTGCTCTAGTATTAACTTCTGTGTGTCTGCTTCAAATGTGGTTGGTGTATGTGTCTAAAATTATCTCTTATCATGGAGGCAAACTGGCCTAAGTGCTGGGCAGTTGTATGGGATTATGGGGAGGGGGAAATCCTTCACAGATATTGAGAAGCAACTGCAGAGCTGATCTGTAGAGGCTCTTCAAGGTGGAGTAGGCATTCCCCTCCACATAGTGGAGTGGGAAGAATGTGTCTTTCTATAAATTTGTACAGCACCTAGCATAATAGAGCCCCTACTGGGGCCTGTAGATGGTACTGTAATATAAATATTTGATACTGAATTGAGTGCCCCCCACCCATGCTTTTTTCCACCTGCCTCTTATGTGTGGTCACATAGGGGATCTCCGTTGTGCTCATCTCTGTGCTATGAAGGTAGTGCTCACGTACCTCCCATGAACGTATGCAGTCCTAGTACCAAGGGCATCTGCAGTAATATAGACAAGAGCAGCATATGTCCCATGAAGTATCATATTTTAAGACAGCACAGGTAGCATTTCCTTTAGTTAAGGTTGCCCAATACTTTCCATTGCCAGAAATGTTGTCAAATTTAAACCATGTGAAGCTAAATTTTCCATGCCAGACATCTCTCTCCCTCAGGCTGATTTTTTTCCCCCCAAAGTTTCAACAAAAGAAGTTCAGCCATTTCTGGGAATGAGATTTATGAAAAAATGGTTGTTTAGTCCATGTTAAAAAAAAAATCTTACAATTGTTTAATCAGAAAATCTACCAGGTCCACGCTCTGGAGCAAAAACTTGAAATTTGGTAAATTTGGGTGGTGCCCAGAATTGGACACAGTATTCCAGCTGGACGTCACCAGTGCAGAGTAGAATGGGACAATTACCTACTGTGTCTTATATACAACACTCCTGTTAATACACCCGAGAAACATATTAGCCTTTTTTTTTTTTTTTTTTGCAGTTGCATGACATTGATGACTCATATTCAGTTTGTGGTCAAGTATAACCCCCAGATCCTTTATAGCAATATTACCACCTAACCAGTTATTCTCAATTTTATAGTTGTACACTTGATTTTTCCTTCCTAAGTGAAGTACTTTGCACTTGTCTTTATTGAATTTCACCTTGTTGAATTCAGATGAATTCTCCAATTTGTCAAGGTACTTTTGAATTTTAAACCTGCCCTCTAAAGTGCTTGCAACCCCTCCCAGCTTGGTTTCATCTGCAAATTTTATAAGCACACTCTTTACTTCATTATCCAAGTCATTAATGAAAATATTGACTAGTACTGGACCCAGGACTGCCCGCAACAGGACCCCACTAGATACACCCTCCCAAACTGACAGCAAACCATTGATAACTGCTCCTAGGGTTAGTGGAAAGACCATACTCAATGAAAGAAGGAAGTTAGTTTTGCATGATTTGTTCTTGACAAATCCATGCCGACTATTCCTTAAATGCTTATTCTCCAGTTACTTACAAACTGATTAATAATTTGCTTCATTATCTTCCCAGGTATTGAAGTTAGGCTGCACTAAGCATGCGCCATCCCTTCACAGCTCCTATGTGCTGTCCAGACAGTGCTTGCACATCCCTCCACAGCTGGGAAATTTTATTCGACCCCTGCCTCTTCCACAGAGTGATCATATGATACTAGGCAAGTTATGTAAATCAAAATATTCATAGTGGCCCAATATGTGTTCCTCATTTTCTGGGGGAACTCAGCTTGAGGTACCAGGGAGTTTGATTTGCAGCATTGCTGAGCACTCGCAGCTGCAACAGATGTCAATAGGAGCTCTACTCTGAACATATGAAGTGTTATATAATGCTAAGTACTTTAAAAAAATCAGGCAATAGACCTCTCAAACTGCACACCCCAAATTAGCTAACGCTTTGGGCTTTAATTTGTGTACCTCGATTTCCCATGTGTAAAATGGGGATATAATAATTAGGGCCCTACCAAATTCACAGCCATGAAAAATGTGTCACAGACCATGAAATGTGTCACAGAGCCCCTCCCCCCCCCCGTGAAATCTGGTCTTTTGTGTGCCCCATACTATACAAATTTCACAGGACAGACCAGCATTTCTCAAATTGGCGGTCCTGCTCAAAAGGGAGTTGCAGGGGGTCACAAGGTTATTTTAGGGGGGTTGCAGTATTGCCACTGTTACTTCTGCGCTGCTTTCAGAGCTGGGTGGCTGGAGAGCGGCAGCTGTTGGCCGGGTGCTCAGCTCTGAAGGCAGCACCCTGCCAGCAACAGCCCAGAAGTAAGGGTGTTAATACCATACAATGGCATCCTTACTTCTCTGCTGCTGCCTTCAGAGCTGGGCGGCCGGAGAATGGCCGCTGCTGACTGAGGGCCTGGCTCTGCAGGCAGCAGCACAGAAGTAAGGGTGGCAATGCCATAACATGCCATACTTACTTCTGCACTGCTGCTGGCATTGACCCTGCCTTCAGAGCTGGGCTCCTGGCCAGCAGCTGCTGCTCTCCAGCTGCCCAGCTCTGAAGGCAGTGCAGAAGTAAGGGTAGCAGTAATGCAACCCCCCAAAATATATATATTATTTAGAGGCACAGTCATTTTTCCTTTTCTTTACTCTCTGCCACTCATTTTGAATCATGATTAATAAATATTTTTTAAAGGAAAATAATTCTCTTCCATTGCCCGTCTCCTCTCAGTTGCAAATTCCCTCTCTCTCTCTCTCTCTCTATATATATATAAACATATCATATAATGGACATGATTCTCTTCTTACTTATACCAGTCTTGGATTTGTAATTTCACTGAATTCACTGGCAGTATGTCTGACTTTCACTGCTATAAATTACAGGTTTCAGAGTAGCAGCTGTGTTAGTCTGTATCTGCAAAAAGAAAAGGAGAACTTAGACATAGAGACTAACAAATTTATTTGAGCATAAGCTTTCGTGAGCTACAGCTCACTTCATCGGATCAGGCCCTTACATTTTAAGCGTGCATAGAAGGTGCCAGATTGATACTCATAAAAACTAATGTCCTCTAGCTAAAAACAGATCTGGGTGAGAAGCACCACAGGCTTCCCCACACTCCTCTGTCAATATGCCTCAATCCTAATTTAGGGTCTGGACCTATGCCCATTGATATCAGTGTCAAACCTCCCACTTACTTCAATGGCGAAGGATCAGGATCAGCTTCTACTGAGACTGCCAGTGACGATACCCACCCTGGTAGTTCTGATAACGTGGGCCCTTTTCCACTGGGAAGTTCCCTGAGACTAATTTTAATATTGCAGAAGTAATCAATACATAGTTCAATGTAAGATAAATTATTCTCGTGCATGTGAAACCTTGTCTAGAGTATAACTGCTTGGTGTATTGACAATTTGGCTATTTAGGAGAAAAAAACAAAAATGTTCTCCAACTATTTCATTTCACAGACTACCCTATAAGACAGGGATACTCTGATGGACTCATTTCACCTCTGAACACTCTGAGCTCCCCACTGCTTGTTTTTCAAAGCATTTTCTTTTTACACATCCCTAGGAAGGATTCTGAAGAGGATCACTGATGACCACAGTGTGAGAACCACTAATGGCTTGTTTGCACTGACCATTTCCAAACTGTACAGAGCTATATGGCTTGTCATGTGTGTGCAAACTGGACCTACAGGAAGATTAGTAGTATGTTATAAAATCCAGAATCAGGAGGGTTTGTAGAGCTCTAAGGCAAGCCTGCAAGCATAACAGTTGGCCTGTTTTGGTGATGGTAATTACTTGCCTTGGTTCACGCTAATTGGCAGTGGAAGATGATCAGTTAGAAAATATGGTCATTCAAAGAACCAACACAGCTAGAACGTCCCCTTTTAAAAAAAAAACACAGACACCCTTCAAAATAGCTCAGCCAAATTTGTTCAGCCTTTCCAGAAAACTCCACCCTTGAGTGGAGGCATGAAAAATTTCAGCCCAAAATGAATTAGTTTAAAAAAGTTATGAACAAAATGGGGAAAAGGCAGAAAATTAGAACTCAACTTTAACTAGCTACTAAAACCTGCTCTATCAGTCTATTCCACTTGACCTTCATCCTGAAGAGTCTATTTGGTGGCTATTCTTCTGTATTTTCTCCTTTTTCAAACATGTATGCTCAGCTCCCTCTTGAACTGGTGCACATTACAGTACTTCAGATGCATACTTTGGTAGTTTTGCAGCACACTCTTCATTGTCTGTGAAACCTTTTACCTTAATTGCTTTGATGCTGGCACATCACCCATTTCAGGTCATGACCTTTGCTTATCCATTAGCTTCTGTCTCAAAGAATTTAACCATTTTAAGGATCAACTGAGTTTCCTTTAAGGATACCTCAAAGGTGGAAAATACTTTGAAATTATGCTAATAAATTATTTTTAAACACACCACCATCTATTTTTGAAACATGAAGGTCAATGGAGAAGATACAAAGCTCTGCAAGATTTCCCTCCCAAGTATCTCATTCCTGTACTGAGATATATAGGCTGGCTGCTTACCCTTCTTCATAACATGCTTGCAATGCCCAGAATCATTTAGTTGCCATCTGCTGTACCTTTTGAATATTATCAATGTCCTTCCTTTGGTGTCAAAAACTGCAAAATATTTCTAATGTGATTTATACTCCACTGGTCTATTTTTATACCCAAGATTTATTTGCAGCCAATAATTTGTGCAAATGTCTTTAGTGCACTGTCCTAACCACAACCTTCCTAAAGTGTTTTTTGTAGTCTATGCTCAATATTTTGCTTCCTTTTAGGCAATGGCTCTAATTATAAGTAATACTTCTCCAGATTAAAAAGTGAAAAATCTAATTTATTAGATCCAGGTTTTAAAGCAAAAAATAAATAAATAAACTAATAAATAAAATAAAATAAAATAAAAAGCAGCAAACCTCCTTGAATAAATCTGGATAAAATGTGCTATTTCTGCACTAAATGGAATATTACGCTAAATCCTAAAAGTAGAAGGCCCTTTCACTACCACCTTGAAAGCAGCGTACTACAGTGGAAATCCAGGAGCATCGTAGATGCCTTGTTTCTTGATGGATACTTAAATAAGACCAAAGACAATGAATTAAAATATTGCATATAAATAAATATAGCATTATTGTAGGTATCTTTTTTTTTTTCAAGAGGACAAATATTAGAGATTTTTCTAGTGCTCCAGCTGTTGTATTCGCATTTAAGCCTGTGAATTAACCAGTCACTTTTTTTTTAAATGAATTGCCTCTGGGCTTTCTTCTATCACCTCAAACATTACAACCAGCTATATAGAAATCTGCATCTCACACTCACTTCAAACCCTTAGGCCTTCAAAAGATTATGCATACAGCAGCAGCAATGCACTCAGTTTTTGCAATAAATGAGTGCACCATATTGTTCTCTGATGATGGATACCGGGGCCTGATTTTGACTTCATTCTAGTGTAAATCAGGAGTAACACCAGTGAAGTCTATGAAAAACTAATGGGAGATCATAATTAGGCCAAAAGAATGGTACTGATGATACTAATGAGTCCTGGAAAGATGGTTGCCATAATTAGATTAATTAACGGAGTGGCAGGGCTATAGTTTGGATGGGAAAAAGTAGAATAGAACATCCCTAGTCTATGAAAAGAGTTTGGAAAACAAAAAAAGAGGCAGGTTATTATTTTTCCTGTGGTTTAAATAACCTACTGTGTGTGCTGTATGCATTTTGATCCTATCAAGTTGCAGAGGATTTTGTTTTCAGAATCACTATCTCATCCTGTGTTGGGAGAGAAATGGAAACTGTGAAGGGTACTCAGCAGAGAAGATAGTACATCATATGCCCAGAAAAGAGATTAAAGAGAGTAAGTGAGGGAGACTGCAGAATTAGCATATTTTACTGATTGTCACTGCTCAGAATCATCTGGGGAGATGGTATTATGTGAGAGACATGCTGGAAAAAATGCTTATGCTGAAGCACTTCTAAAAAGGGTTCCAATAAATCTCAGTGTAACACAGTGAAAATAAATACTTAGCTCATGATGCTGGAATTCAAGGAAACACATTATGGCATCATTTTCCTTTCAACAGCCACTAGGAACATTTCATATTGGCATGCTTGACAATGGCAATTAAGGTGGCATTAAGTCAATTGTTCCCCTTCTCCAATCTGTCACAACAAGAAAGTAAATGCATTTCCTTAACAGACCGTTTTCAAGTGCCATATTTTTAATCGTGATTTTAAAAATCTCATTTTACACCTAGTCCTTTCAGTAAAGGTGCCTAGTGACCTGTAATACTCACAAAAGGCACTGAGTGAACTGCTGTGGAAACAGAAAGGCAGTCAGCAGTATCAGCTGCTGTAAGGTCTCTTGCAAACTGCACAATCTGTTTCTCTAGAGTGCAACTAAGTAGTGGGTAAGAGATTGAGCTACCTCAGACCAGGATAACTCACTGCTTATGGGGCCTCTAAATTTCTGTGCCTAATGTCTTACCCAAGGATGCTTTGGCTTTGCATAGACTACCCTGATCATTTAAAAACACAGATAACCCTCCTTCACTCCACTCATTTACCTTGGAACACTGAGAATTTGTTTATCAGTCACTTCATTTCAGTGACTAATAAACACAGTGAGCATTTCAAACATAGAAGTCCCTATATAGTCTGGAAGTTACACCCCAAATGGTAAATAATAGTGTAAATCACACGCAACAGGTTGCACCCTTATGTTTCATCAGGAGCACATGGGCTTAGAAAGTGATGCATGTGGATTGCTCACATTTTGTGCATTCTGTAAGAAAAGTGGATATGGCCTTTAAAAAAAAAAAAGTCTTGGCCTCAGGCAAAGCATGCTGTGCATTCCCCATCAGACGCAGCATAAAAAAAAATAAGTAAAGAGTGAACAAGGCAATTCCAAAGTGTTTGTTTTCCGTTCTGTACATGAGGGTGCTGTAGCATCATTACTCCTTGGAGGACAGTGTGTCCTTGTGAGGTGAGCACCTTTCATACTAATCATACATACACATTTGAAATGCTTTGCATTTGGATGTATGCTACTTGGTATATTAGCTGCAAAATGCTGGGGCATTGTGTCCCTGACAAAGTTCTTCTCATAGTGGATAATTCATCTGTTCTATCTTCATACACACACAAACCTTTGCTTTCTAAACACATTTGTTATCGAATATAAATATGCCTGACATATATAATGACAAATCCACCCATAAAAAACAAGATCAGCCAATGATGGAAGATGTATAAATCTGAAAATAAATAAGCCCCCATGTCAAGGGCTTTTGGCACTAGATGATTAAGTAAAATGCAACTAGAAAAGTACTAGTCAGTCAAAGACTTCAGAGTGGACCTCCTGGTCCAACCAAATAAACTCACTACCCAAATGAACTAACCAGGAAAGTAGAGGAGCACTGAGAGACCCTGAAGGTAAGATCCATAGAGGAGGACCACTCACTCAGAATGCACAAGAAATAGAACAAATACAACAAACATAGTTAACCCAATGGAAACATTAAATACACTTAGTTCTTTATACATGTCTTAGTAAAGCAACCAAATCATCCTAACGTGAGGATCATTAACCATTGCAACAATTTACTACTTCAGGTCTTTAAATCAAGATTGGGTGTTAAAAAAATAAGTGTTAGCTCAATGATAACATATGGGCTTAATGTAGGGATGATTGGGTGAAAATCTATGGTTTATGTTATGCAGGAAGTCAGATGATATGACAATAACGGTCCCTTCTGGCCTTAAATTCTTTGAATCTATGAATCTTAGATCTTTTAGGATAACTAGTAGTGTTAGAGGTTATTCCCTCTAAGGGAAGACAAGGCTTTAATCCTAATGTACTTCCTTCTTTTATATGTACAGTACATACGCCTGAGTGAATAAATATATACTACCTGCCACCTTGCACTATAGGATTTGCTTACCATAACATCATAGATAGTTTGGTAATCCACAGCCCTGATTTAGGTATCCTGGCTCCCTCTACATTGTATGGGGACAGTTGCGTTCCAAAGAATGGGATTCAAAAAAGCTAGCATGGTAAAGGAAAGCTGCCTAATCTAGCCAATGAACCCATTCCTAGAGTTGGGTGCCTAAGCCAAGTCAGCCATTTCTTGAAATAAAGAACAACAATCCAGTAGGGGAGGTGGTGGTGCTTCCTTTATACCCAACAGCCCAGTGGTTCTAGCACTCACCCAGGACATGGAAGATCTGGCTTCAGATTCCCATCTGCCTGCTATAGACCAGGCATTCAAGCCCACGTCTCTTACCTTTCAGGTGAGTGCCCTAACTACTGGGCTATAGGATAGTCTAATGGGAGGGTGGGGGGAGAGATCTCAAACTCGCCTGTTGCAGCTGATCCACTTTGCATGACATACTGAGTTACTGGGCCAGAGAAAGCGTGAGAATGACTCTCTAGCCAGTGGATAGAACATTCACCTCTAAGACCCAGGTTCCCTTTCTATCCAATGAATAGCAAAGTAATCGATACAAAGTGGAACAGTTTCAACAGGAGAGAATGAAATGACCTGCCCCACACAATCCTTTAGCCCAGGGGTTCAGGCTCATATCAGCTCATGTGACAGTGGGAAAGAAACACAGTCAGAGTTGCTTTCATTTCACTGAACCAGAAACTTCATTGGAATATGGAAAGCAACATTATCCCTAAAGTTACTGTCCTTCATGTAGAGTTTCTGCCTATATCATTTGCCCCAGCACACTCCCACCCACCTTCCTGTTAGAGCTCTAATCCTTCTCCTTCAAAAGATAGGTTAATCTGTGTCTCTATCCCATGGGTTCTCCAATCCCCTTAGCCTCTATATGGGGATTCACAGCCCTTTTCCTGTGTAAGCACTTTTTTAAATCTGACATTTAACGTGCAACTAGAAGGATGTCTTATACCATAATAGATCATCCCCAAGTCATTTTCCAGTACTGGTGGTTAAGCAATATTCTAAGTTGTTATCTTGATTACTACATAAGAAACAATGCCAATAGGTTTTTGTGTGTGTAGTGTTGAGTTATAATGTCTCAGGAAATGAAAGGAGAACTTAAAATTTCTACAGAAGTAGTAGTGGGAAGCATTTTCAGTGAGTGCATAGATATAGATTGAAATGTTGGAAGCTGTTCCTTTATAAACTGCTTCCTGGTTTTAAATAAAGCAGAGACTTATTCACTGCTAGACCTCGGTAGCGGGTATCATAAGCTGGGGGAGGCTGTGTCCTGCCTACACTCTGCCCCCAGGAGGCCCCCTCCTACAGTGCCCAGTGCTCTGCCCTGGCCTAGTCTGGCTGGGGCTGTCCTGCCAGCCACGGGGACTTGGGGCTGGGGGTACTGCAGCCACACCGCCCAGTGCACCAAGGCTGGGGGCTGCGGTGGGGGTGCTCAGGGCCCCTGCGTGGATTGGGGGCAAAGGAGGCAGAAGAGAGAGGCAGGGCCTCAGGCAAAAGGGGAGGGGTCAGGGACTAGCTTCCCCCAATGGCCGGGTTATCAGCTGCCCATACTGTTAGACTGTGGTTTTATTCAACATAATGTCAGAATCAAACACCTCACAATAAGGCGATTTAAGAAGGAGTAAGAAAAAGAAAGGGAAAATATTTGATTTATTTGATGACAAAAGGAAGCCAAAATGTAGTCTACCAGAGGATTTTGATTTCAGCTGGTTTGACTGGAAGCAGCAGTTTACTTGTAACAGGATCTCTCCAAAGCTAAATAAGTTGAGTGGGGAAGTACTGCTGTGTTCTTTTATATATGCCCTGAGAAAGAAAGAAGGGCAAATATTTAAATCATTCTTGATTGAAAACGCGGATAATAAAAATAATTAAAAGTAGTGAATTTTATAAATGTTACCTCCAAGCAGAATATAATTCCTGAGAGAGCCCCCTGAAGGCTGTCAATCTTTTCAGGTGGGTCTTCAGTGGCTTAGCCCTCTAGCTAAGTCATACAGTTACAGATGAGTGGATGAACCCTTTCCAGTGAAACAAAGTTCAACAGATAGTTCGCCCTTACCAGGGTCTTTAGCCCCATCTCTGGGCCTGTTTAAATTCCAGACCCTTTCTCTGGCTTTTAGTAAGGAGTCTTATCCCCTTTTTTGGGACTTACATCACTTCCTCACTGGCTGGTGAGGAGATCCAGGCCTACCCACTATTTTGGGTCCCAACCCAGTGACCCTGTATACAGCAGCCACATACTGCTTCCCTTAATAGTTGCTGCTGCATTCCCTGGACTTCTTTCCATTTGGTCCTATTGCCTTCACGAATTACCTTAGGATGATGGTCCTTGAGTTCTATCCATCTGTTCCCTATTTGAGCAGGGTTTCTCTCAGGCTTCCTTGTCTGGAGAATTTCTCAGCCTTTCAACTCTCCCTCACCCTTCTGGTTCCAGCTAGTAACTAACCTGCTCAGCTCCTTTTATCTGAGCCTGGTAGGCTCTGATTGGCTGCTTGTGTGCAGCCTTTCTAGGCAGGCCTGGAGGACCCACCTTCACTGTTCTTTTCTTGGGGCAGGGTGTGCTAGGATCACAAGGGTTCTAGCAGGGGCGGGACTCAAAGGTCCTGGTAGATCCCATCACATTTCAGCATAACATATCAGCCATTTCTGAGAACAAGGCTAGGGAAATATTTTCAGAACCAAATACTTTAAAATTATCTGGAAAAAGGAACAGATCCTAGGCTCCCGGGCATTTACCTGCCTGGCTGACTCAGAGCTGCAGAGCCTGGAAACACTGGGGCACTCAACTCAGAGGCAGTCTCCCTGGCAGACTGACCCAGAACTGCTGACCCTGAAACCCTTGGCTGCCAAGGAGCTGGACAAGCAAGCTCCCCACACACCAGCTCAAAGCATCACAAGACCAGGCCATAACAACAGATACAAAACCTGCAGGCATATCTCCACTGCTTTGATGATCAAAAGCCCCCACAACACATCTTTCAAGGTGCATGGAACCTACACGTCTCTCACAACATATGGTATACCTCATCAAGTAAACTAAATGCCCCAATAGTAACTGTGTGGGTGAAACCAGGCAATCACTATGCTTGCAAATAAACTCACATAGAAAATGATAAAAAAAGAACAAACACTATATCACCTATGGGCAAACACTTTTCATAAAATAATCACTCCATCTTGGACTTCTCAGTCCTCATCCACAAAGGAAACCTGCACAACACCTTCAAAAAAATGAAGCTGGGAGCTTAAATGCATAACTTTGCTAGACACCAAAAATCATGGTCTTAATAAAGACAATGGCGTTATGGATTATTACAACAATCTGTAAGCCACTAGCCTTCCTTTTTTGTCCCATGACTACAGGGTGTTATTGGGCCCCTTCACCTTGAATGGACCCTTAAAATATGCATTAACTATGTATGCTAAACAATCTGTTTCACCTTGGATTTATCTGTGAACACTGAGTATCTTTCCTAGACCTGCAGAAGAGCTCTGTGTAGCTCCAAAGGCGGTCTCTTTCACCAACAGAAAGTTGGTCCAATAAAAGATGATATTAGGCAAACCCGCTTTTCCACTGTGATGGATACAGGAACAGTGCAAATGATTTAATACATTGACTCTTATTCGAATACATCTGTCATAAATATAAAGGGAAGGGTAAACACCTTTAAAATCCCTCCTGGCCAGAGGAAAAACCCCTTTCACCTGTAAAGGCTTAAGAAGCTAGGATAACCTCTCTGGCACCTGACCAAAATGACCAATGAGGAGACAAGATACTTTCAAAAGCTGGGAGGAGGGAGAAAAACAAAGGGACTGTCTGTGTGATGCTTTTGCCGGGGACAGAACAGGAATGGAGTCTTAGAACTTAGTAAGTAATCTAGCTAGATATGCGTTAGATTATGATTTCTTTAAATGGCTGAGAAATTAAGCTGTGCTGAATAGAATGGATATTCCTGTCTGTGTGTCTTTTTGCCTAGAGAGATTCTCTTTGTT
Source organism: Caretta caretta (assembly GCF_965140235.1). Classification (NCBI taxonomy): domain Eukaryota; kingdom Metazoa; phylum Chordata; order Testudines; family Cheloniidae; genus Caretta; species Caretta caretta. The sequence goes on along the minus strand of NC_134209.1, from coordinate 92,567,902 downwards.
TTGAATTTAATTACCCTGTAAGGTATATACCATCCTGGATTTTACAGACGTGATTTCTTTTTTACTTCTATTAAAATCCTTCTTTTCAGAAACTGAATGCTTTTTCATTGTTCTTAAGATCCAAGGGTTTGGTCTGTGGTCACCTATGCAAATTGGTGAGGATTTTTACCAAACCTTCACCAGGAAGTGGGGTGCAAGGGTTGGGAGGATTTTGGGGGGAAAGACGTTTCCAAACAACGCTTTCCTAATAAATAAATCCAGATAAACGTTTGGTGGTGGCAGTGGAAGTCCAAGGGCAAAGGGTAAAATAGTTTGTACCTTGAGTAGGTTTTAACCTATGCTGGTAAAAGTAAGCTTAGGAGGTTTTCATGCAGGTCCCCACATCTGTACCCTAGAGTTCAGAATGGGGAAGGAACCTTGACAACATCAAATCTGAAAGCTTCCCAGTATCCAATTTATTCTTCTAGTGAATCAGAGTGCCACCAAAAACCTGGAGTCCATAAAGTTTTATGGTTCATGAGAGTAGCTGGCCTACAGATGTTGGAACCAGAAGTATCTTTACTTCCTCCTTTGAATTCTCAGAACTTCTATCAATTTATTTCAGTTTCTTGATTTTTACAAGATCAATTGTTAAACTCAAGAAGATGGAGCATCTTGCATAGGCCCTACTCCCAAGGAATTCAGGCATGAATATGAGGGTCAGAGATGAAGAACTATGACCTATAAGAGGGACATTCTTTAAACATCAATTATGTTTTGGACATCATCATTTGTGGGCATGGAAGGATTAGATTTTTTTTTATAGGTAAATGTCAGTGAACATTGATTTCATTGTAACACGCAAACCAATGAAAACATATTCCCATAATTAATAACTGAAATTATAGATAGTAAAAGTAAGAAAAATGCTTCTTAAGAACTTAGAGTTTGATTTATGGATATTTATTTTATATATATTTTGATAATTTTTGATTTAACAGTTATAAAACTTTAACTTTTTGAATATCTCAATAAATAATTATCTGACTCGCAATTGAGTGATCTCTCCTCTCCATAATTTCCCACAACTATGAAAGTTTACATCAATATGAAAAATACTTAAACTCCATACTTTTGCATAAACGTGAACATTTAAATCTACATGAATAGAAAAAAATGCTTAAAAATAAACATAGCTACATTTGTCAAAATTATAAAAACAATAAAAATTGAATTGAATTTTGCCAAGCTTAATAATCTGCAACAGTTAACAGGTCCTAGGAACTGAGGTCGTTATCTTAAAGAAAGAAAGAAAATGTATCCTAATATAACTAAAAAAACACTTTTAACCTTAAAAAAGCACCAGGGAAACAGGCTGAAGAGCTACACAATTTATTGCTTTGGTGGCTGGAAGAAACTTAGGGAGTATGGAGCCATTTATGCCTATATAGCCACGCACGGTGTGCTCTGTAAATTGATGTAGGATTTCTATGGCTCCAGATGGAAAGTTTTCTACAGGATTACAGGCTTGTGTGGAATATATGAGTGAGAGTGGGGAGCTGTACTGAGAAACTACTCAGGGAATACCTCTTATAAGTATGTAACTCTCCTTTCTTCCTGGAATTAGTCTTGCAGAAATGGAATGTTATATCATGGAAATAGCCCAGCATAAATGCTGAAAATTATTATTCTGAGACTTCACACATTCTACTTTGGCATCACTAAATGTCATGAATAAGCCAAACTGTCTGTTTTGTAGCCTGGGATTAGGAAAGATGTCCAAACTATTGTAGCTAACTGAGAGCGTTGCCAAGAAACCAAGCCTACTTGTCACACAGAATCCTGTAACTCAGTGGCCAATCAGACTCTGGAAATCAGTGGGGGTTGACAACTAAGAGTTACTGGGATGGAAGCACTTGGCTGCACTTCATTACTTTTCCAGGTATCTAGGAATCAAATACATAGCTGACCTTTCCAGCTTAAGTGTCATAAATACTCTTAAGAATATGTTTGCATGGTGAGGAAGTCTAGGAACCTGTCATATGTAATGGTCCACAGTTTGTTGGAAAACAATTTATGTCATTTATGGACAAGTATAACTTTAGCCTCTAGCTAATGCCCAGGCTGAGACTATACTCAGTGGTTTGGTCAGCTAACATAAGGGATTCCATTTCTAGCTTCTTTCAGTTATAGATCAACTGTAATAATACCATGAAGCATAGTCTAGTACATGCAATGATTAGGATACAGCTGAGGATGCTGATTTCTATACTAAAGAACAAACTGTGTCCTAAATGGCAAATATATACAATATCAGACTGATGAAACATCAAAAAATGCATATAAATATCAGTTTGAAAAAGTGAATGCTTCAAGGGCAGTACATGAGCTGTATTCTGGTACTTGAATGAGAGGAAAATTGACTGATGAGAGAGGCTGGACAACAATTTGGAATGTTAAAACTAACCTATTTTGGAAGGATCGAGATGGCAAGAGGGGAGAGGGAGTGGTACTCTATGTTAAAAATGGCATTACCTGTTTCCAAGTCACAGATAACTCGGAAGAAAATGATCTTGAATGTTTAGGAATCAGTGTCCTAACAGACAAAGCACAAGATGGGATACTAGTTGGTGTCTGCTACTGACCATCAAATCACAGAGGGAACAGGACAATTGCTTGCTTAGACACCTACCTACAATATGTAGGAAAAAAAGCAGTGTGACCATGGGGGACGTGTACTGGAGGTTTCATGCTGCCCATACTAAAAACACAACATGGAGTTTCTGACCATCACAGACAATTTCCTAACTCACAACGTATTGCAGCCACACAGGGAAATTCTTTATTAGACCTGGTACTCACAGATTAAGAAGAACAGATCAGAGTATAAAAGTAATGGTAGCTCAGATTTAAGTGATCATGATTTGATCACATTTATAATGTGCAAGCAGAGTAAAGTCCAGAGTAGTAATATATATGCTGGGTGCTTTAATAGGGTCAAAAGGAAAAAGGAGTACTTGGGGCACCTTAGAGGCTAACAAATTTATTTCGTAAAGCTCAGAACCACCCAAATCAGCTAGAAGGAAGAATTTAATCAGAATGACACTTGGTGATCTGCCCCTTAACTGGCCTGGGGGAGGGGAGGCAGGGAGCAGCCAACCCTTCTTTAGGGAGAAGCCCAGAAGGCAGGTGCTAGGACTAATCTGAACAGAACCGTATTTGTCAAGGTTCCTTCCCCACTCTGAACTCTAGGGTACAGATGTGGGGACCTGCATAAAAGACCCCTGAAGCTTATTCTTACCAGCTTAGGTTAAAAGCTGCCACCAAAGTGTTACACAAAGGATAACAGGGGAAGTGCCCACTTGGAAACGTCTCCCCCACAAAATATCCCCCCCAAGCACTACACCCCCTTTTCTGGGGAAGGCTTGATAAAAATCCTCACTAATTTGTACAGGTGAACACAGACCCAAACCCTTGGTTCTTAAGAACAATGAAAAAGCAATCAGGTTCTTAAAAGAAGAATTTTAATTAAAGAAAAGGTAAAAGAATCACCTCTGTAAAATCAGGATGGTAAATACCTTACAGGGTAATCAGATTCAAAACATAGAGAATCCCTCTAGGCAAAACCTTAAGTTACAAAAAGACACAAAAACAGGAATATACATTCCATTCAGCACAACTTATTTTATCAGCCATTTAAACAAAACAGAATCTAACGCATATCTAACTAGATTGCTTATTAGCCCTTTACAGGAGTTCTGACCTGCATTCCTGCTCTGGTCCCAGCAATAGCATCACACAGACAGAGAGGACCCTTTGTTTCCCCCCACCTCCACCTTTGAAAGTAACTTGTCTCCTCTTTGGTCATTTTGGTCAGGTGCCAGTGAGGTTATCTTAGCTTCTTAACCCTTTAGAGGTAAAAGGACTTTGCCTCTGGCCAGGAGGGATTTAAAGTTGGTTAGCCTTCCCTTTATATTTATGACAGCATTATAAGCCCACACTTTCAGCTGGACAATAGATGAGTGGCCAGCTCCATGAAGGGGTGGGGGAAAACCAAGAGAGAGTAGGGAGCATACTCCTCCATAGACAGAGCAAGAGACTGCAGGCATCTGGACCCTGTGGATCTTCCCTCCTTTGGTTTCTCTCTCTCTCTAACAAACAGAGCCCTGAAGGAAGGGACAAAGACTAAAACAGTCATGGCTGACTATTTGTCTTCATCTAATGATTAAGACCACCAGCCTACAAATACCTTACCCAATGGCCAAAACCACACAACTGAAGAAGTAGTTGGCATTGGTGTGACTACTGCTGGAATAGTGTCCAGTTCTGGTGCCCACAATTTAAGACAGATGTTGATAAATTGGAGAGGGTTCAGAGAAGATCCATGAGAATGATGAAAGGATTAGAAAACCTGCCTTATAGAGATTTGAATCTATCTATTTAGGTTAACAAAGAGAAGGTTAAGGGGTGACTTGATTAGAGTCAATAAGTATCTACATGCAGAGGTGGATTAGGGTTTTGTGGGGTCCTGGGCCAGAACAAGTAGAGCCCCTCCCCACCCTTTTTGCTTGCAATCTCCACACCCAACCTCTAGGTTCTCTTGTTGGGTAGAGGGGTTCGGGCACGGGGGCTTGCCCTGCTCTACCCACCTGCCTGGCCCTGCTCCCCAGTTGGAGTGCCAGGTGGGCGGGTAGAGAGGTGGAAGCCCCCACACCCGACCCCACTCCCCGGCTGGAGTGCCAGGCAGGCAGAGTGGGTTAAGGCATGGGGTCGCCTATTTTTTCAGGGCCCCCAATTGGCTGGGACTCCTGGGTGTGGGCCCCATTTGCCCAGTGGCTAATCCATCACTGTCTATAGGGGAATAAATATTAAATAATGGGCTCTTCAATGTAGCAGAGAAAGGAATAATATGATCCAATAGCTGGAAATTGAAGCTAGACAAAAATTCAGACTGGAAATATGAGAGTTTTAACAGAGAGAGTAACCGTTGAAACAATTTACTAAGGGTGGGACAATTTCTAAATTAAGATTTGGTGTTTTTCTAAAAGATTTGTTCTTGCAATTATTTTGGGGAAGTTCTATGGCCTGTGTATTACTGGAGGTGAGACTGGATGATAGATGGTCCCTCCTGGCCTTGCAATCTATGAAATGCCTGCTGTTGTGCAGGACAATTGCACTGGTACAACCAAAACAGCTGCATTCAGGACTATTGAGACATTTGCAACACATTCCAAAAATCAAGAGATGCTGCTCAATAATTTATTATTCTTGCTTCAGAGTTAACCAGACAGTTCTACAGTGGCACAGGAATCAGAAAGAGATCATGCATACAAGCAATTTTGTGAATTTATTGAGACCATCAAGAGCCACTATGAATGATTCTGCTTCAAGTGTTGTGACTAAAAACCTCCAGAAGGAAAGTGATCAGAAAACATAATCATGTTGATAGACACAGCAAACATGAATGACAGAATTTACAGTTTGCTATTTGAGTAACGGGTACTTTATTTATTGCCTTAAATCAGTTAGTATACTGGGTTAGTGGAATTACCCCCAGGATTGGATTTGTCTCATTGTGTTTTATCATTTACTAGAATTTGTTGTACAATAAATAAAAGAATAGTTCCCAGTAAATAAACCTATTTGTTAATAACTCAATGTGGGAATGTACAGTCCTGGGATGTTAAAATTCCTCTTGTCCTGTAGGAAGGAATATTATTTATCCATCCAGAAACTCCGTTAATCACATGGAATTTCCCTTGCAGGTCATGAAATTGCTCATAGGACAGAGGGAAATATAAGACTCAAGGACTCTGATCTGTGATAATATAGTGGGGCACCTAAGACTCCAATAGAAGTTGGAATATTTTCAGTGATCACATAGCTATGCTGATTTTACTCCAGCTAAATGCTGACCATTTGTTACCATCAGTTAAACCAGAGTTAGCGTCACTCAGAGTTCCTGATTTTATTGTACAGTAAGTAAGGGATAATGGCCCTGATTCTTCTCTCATTTACTCTGGCTGTACACTGATGTAACTCCATTGACTTTAAAGGAATAACTCCTGATTTACACCAGCGAAACAGAAAAATCAGCCCCTTCATTTCTGAAACATATTCACCCCTCTTCACCTCCATTCTGCTTTCTTTTCTTTGCTAGCGTTACTATGTTTGGATAGAAAAATCTTACATTTACAGACTTTTGCAGGAACACTTATCTTCTCTATGTCCCATAATTGTTACCTCTGATGCACTCTTGGGGCTTGCTTTGTCAGGTCAGACTTTCTGCTCTTTGAGACTTCTGTTTCATCCCTTTCCCCTTCATTTCAGGTTATTTTTCTGTGGAATACTTTCCCCCTCAGCTGTTCTGTGCTACCATTTGAAATCTAATTCCTACCAAATTCATCAGCTCTCTCCCCTAGTTCAAGGAAAATGTTTCCATTCCAGAGCAACAGAAGAGTGATTCAAAAATTGAAATGTTTGGTTTATAGTTAACAAATTTTGCTGTGTTTTTCATTCAGGTTCACTCACACGGCCCACTTGACATCCCACCATGAAACATGTCCTGTTGTGAATGTGACTGCTGCTGATTGTACAGAATGTGATATCGTATCCAAAAAGAGTAAAAGGCTGCCATGAAGAATTTTCCTGCTAACTTCTTTCAATAATATAACATGCAAGGTTTATATTTTGCCAATTGCAAATAATTTTTTACTTGTGGTATTTTCTTTTTTATGCATAGGAAAAAAGAACAAAAGTAGTGAACAAAAATCTTTTTTTCTGCCTTTCCTTGTCTGAACTTTTCATTTAACACTGGTCTTTAGTAAGTTAACAAGAATCATTTCATCCCAAATCCCATATTGGTTTTCAGTCCACCATGTGTTACTCTGTTTCTTTTCTACTTGGAAAGGTGAAAAATACATTTATACACACTAAATTTAATCACTATCACCTGCTATTAACTTTTGGTTCTCCTATAGTCTCCCTCCTTGTCTAAAACATTTATTTGTATAAAGTATATTGATATTTTTCTTTGGCTATTCCTATTTTCTTTGCTATTTCAGCAAATCAGCATTAGCTAGCATGGCCATGCGTGTCAATAGCTTTCAAGAAAATTTATATTATATATATACACCCACATACAAAAAATCGCCAACCTTAATTTTTCTTTGTAATTTATGAAAAATAGTTTTTTTCGCCCAGTTTTGCTATTTTCTGCAGCATTCTGGAGATTCCTAAAAGCTTTAAATAGGTGAATTTGACTGGCTCATAACCCTTTCCTCTTATTATAACTAGGACTTTGTGCCATTGGACTGATATTGTCATTTAAAAACATTCTGATTGAGCTTTAAGGCTCTCCACTGATGCTCCATTACTGTTAGCACTACCTCATTGTGACGCTGACCATAGGGAGGCCGGGATTTGGGTTTATTAAACACTGACCATAGGGAGGCCGGGATTTGGGTTTATTAAACACTGCCCTCTTCTGCCTCAAAGAACAAAAATACTCTGGAAAACAGGGCTTTTTAAAACATTAGTTTTAAACAAAGGGAATGGTTACATTTTCAATTGATATTTTGCTGAGCTAGCATGGGCTGTTCCTTTGACCCAGTCATCTTCACTCCCTGTGAAGGTCAGAGGGCAAGGGACGGCTATGAGCAGCCGTTGTCATCAATGGGTGACTTAAAAAAATAAAAGAGCAAATCTCAGAACAACAAAGATACCAAGAAGCAAGTATAAAACACATGGATAGCACCCATGTAGCTGATAACAAGATGAATGGACACAGAAGATGGAAACAAAGCTAAATGTAAAAGACAAATAAGAGTGCTTTACAGAAATGTAAATAGCTATGGATATGTTAATACATGTGTGTTCTTAAACAGCGTCCCACTTGTATGACATCTATATCTGATAGTCTGAGGAGTATGATTGGTAAATTGTGGAATAATATCATTTTATTCAACAACTTAAGCCAGAAAGAAGAAAATAATGGCTTAAATTCTGTGCTGCACCTCCCAGAAATGTAGCCTGCAGTGGGTGTATGAAGTCATTGGAGCAAAGATGGCTGTAAGAGATGTTTGTACTCTCAGTATTCTTGGTTACTGTTCTGCCTCTAATCTGTCTCCTTCCAGTCCTGCTTCTAAATATGCCCCCACACCAGGGCATCCAGGGGTAGAGGTGCAATGTAGGGTTACCTATAGTAGACCAACACAGTGCATGTCTCAGGGGAATTCTCCTCTGATTCCTCATCAACCTACTTCACCTATAGGCTGAGAGACAGTCAAAATCCACCCAATATATAAAAATCCTTCTGTGTAATGAGATTTATTAAATGATGTATCCCATCACATGCACATTCTTTATGTCTTTACTCAGCAGACAGATTTATTCAGATTTTGCACAGCTCTACAGGTAAGTAAAATACCTTCCCTCCTTGACTACAGAATAGTGGATCTTTAAAATCTCTACTCTTCTTGCTGGAGAAATTCTACTTAGAACAATTCTCCGAGCAGAAATAACTGAACTGTCATAAACGAACTAAACTCCCTTTTACGACAACTGTCTTTTCACGCTCTCCTCTTCATCTAAGCTGGGGTTCACTGACTTATGAATGTCCCACACAGAATATGTAAGAGTTCCTTTAATCAATTTATTGGTCTGCACAATTATATGGCGGGGGGAAGAAACCTTGTTCAAACAGCAGGCACTACCTTGCCAATAGACTCTGGTGGGACCCTAGCAAGGCTGTGCAAATGGCCCATCAAGATCCCAGCATACAAATAAAATTGGAGTAGTTTGGCATTTCTGTTATTTTTGTAACCTCTGTCCACGTGGTTTGAGGTTGTTCACACAGCTTTTCTGACCCCACATACATTCTCACAACTCCCGCCTCACCCTTCTGATGCTCTCCTACAGTGCACAGCACCCTTCATACTTCCCTCCAGTGGCTATTCCCTCATATAGGATGTCTGAGTGGTTGCCACAGCTGGCCTTCTGCCTCCCCTAAAGCAAAAAAATACCCCAAAACAAGCAAAAAACAGGCTGGGAAGGAAGCTGGGTTGTACGATGTGACCCTCCAGGACATGTAGCGTGAGGTGGTGGTCAGCAGGGACAAAGAGGACTGCAAGACACCTTTGTGCTCTCACTATTCTTGGAGTGGGGGTGGGGGAAGCAATCCTCCCAATACTGATAGTGTCTACTCAGTTAGGGGGCTCCTAAACATAAAATACATCAACAGACATAGGAACGGGTAGTCTGAGGGTATGGTTTTTTTTCTTGTAAGTAAAAATTTTGTAGAACCTACTCCTCCAACTTAATCTTCAGAAGTTGTTCTTCTACAAACACAACTTGCAGGGCTTGCATTGGCCTGGTCAATAGTAGTTGCACTAAATATATATATATATATATATTCCTATTTAATGAGGCCAGATACCAACAAAATAGACTAGCTAACCTCAGTCAAACAGGCTGAAATTTCAGGGCCACTTGGTCAATGATTAGCATAAAGCCTGTTGCTGATTAACCATGAGGACCAAGCCAAAAAAAAAAAAAATAAAGAGACTCTAAAATGTCAGATATTCTCCTTTTGCTATTCAAAAGGAGAAGCCCCCTGCTGCCCTCCCCTTGCTCAAGGTTCTCAGTCGTAGAATCCAGCTAATACAGAAAAATGAAAGATACTTCTGCTGCCAGAGAAAGTCAGGTACCCAGCTTATGATCTAAATGGGAGTTAACCCAACTCTTAGCAAATAAAAGAGTAGAAAAATAAGGCCAATTATCTGCACAGCTGATAGCTGAAGCCAAATGGGAAAAGGAGCAAAGAGATTTGTTTAAAGGAAGTCTTTCTTCTTCTCCCTCTATTCTGCAGGTGTCAGCCACACAATAAAGTCCATTTAAAGGACGTACATTATACCAAGATAGTACAATATATCCAGATAGCACTTCTTCCCTCCCTTGTTTGTTATTATCTGGCAAGTTTTTTAACTGTTCGATATAAAGTATGTACTACAAATACTGTATCTTCATGAACCAGCATGAAAGACTGCTGCAAAGTTCTGCTTGGTAACATTCATCATTTCAGGAGTATCTTCTGGAAAAGCATTTTTTAAAATATTGGAATTGCAATGGTAAGTGAAGATGTTACATATTTGATAGAATGTCATGTTAGGATTCATTCTTTAGTGGTACTGTCACGGTTAAGAGACTGGAAGCAATACATCCCAAAACACATTGCCAGCAGTAGAGGAATAATATTTTTAATAGAATGTACCAATCCTGGGATTTTTAAAAACATAAAAATGGCCATCCTGGGTCAGACCAATAGTCCATCTAGCCCAGTATTCTGTTTTCCAACAATGGCTAGTGCCAGATGCTTCAGAGGGAGTGAACAGGACAGGGCAATTTATCAAGTGACCATCTCTTGTCGTCTGATCCCATCTTCTAGCAGTCATAGGTTTAGGGATAGCCAGAGCATGGGTCTGTGTCCCTGCCCATCCTAGCTAATAGCCATTGATGGACCTATTCTCCATAAATTATCTAATTCCTTTTTTAACCCAGTTATTCTTTTGGCCTTCACAACATACCCTGGCAATGACTTCCACAGGTTGACTGTGTGTTATGTGAAGAAGTAATTCCTTTTGTTTTGAACCTGCTGTCTATTAAATTTTATTCATTACCCCTGGTTTGTGTGTTATGTGAAGGGGTAACTAACACTTCCTTATTCACTTTCTCTACACCAGTCATGATTTTATAGACCTCTCTCATATTCCCCTCCCCCTCAGCCTTCACTTTCCCAAGACAAACAGTCCCGGTCTTTTTCATTTCTCCTCATATGGAAGCTGTTCCGTAATTATTTTTGTTGCCCTTTCCAGTACTTTTTCCAATTCTAAATTATCTTTTTTGAGATGGGGCAACCAGAACTGCAGGCAGTATTCAAGGTTTGAGCATACCAGGGATTTATAGATTAGCATTATGATAGTTTCTGTTTTATTATCTATCCCTTTCCTATTGGTTCCTAACATTGTTAGCTGTTTTGACTGCTGCTGCTGCACACTGAGCAAATGTTTTCAGAAAATTATCCGTGATGACTCCACGATCTCTTTCTTGAGTGGTAAGAGCTAATTTAGACCCCCATCATTTTGTATGTGTAGTCGGGATTATGTTTTCCCATGTGCATTACTTTTCATTGATTAATATTGAATTCCATCTGCCATTTTAAGACATTATGAGATCCTTTAGCTGGAAGTTGAAGTTGACACACTTCAACCAGCAATAGGATGTCAGTTTTGAAAATGAGGGTAATTAACCTTTGGGATATTTTGCCAACAGGTGTGGAAAACTGTCCATTAGTTGGAGTGTTTAAATTAAGTCTGGTGACTTTTTAAAAGATATGCTCTAGTGCAGGGGTTCCCTAACTTGGTTCGCGGCTTGTTCAGGGTAAGCTGCCGGCGGGCCGTGAGACACTTTGTTTACCAGAGCGTCATACATTATACAATTAGTAATAACTGGGGTCTAGCAGGCCTGCTTTAATTGTTAACCTAACTGGTGAAGAATGGGTAAAGGTTCAAGAATTGTCAGAAGGATTTGATATATAAAAAACTGTTTAAGACTACATGTGAAAAGGAAAAAAGGCTGAATTAATTTGAACAGAAAGGATCCACTGATACCATTCAAGGACTGGGTTAAGATTATGACTGGTAAAACAAGAGGGGTAGAGGACTGTAAAATAATGAACCAGAATTGATATGTCAGAAATTAGAGGGATGAAATAATGAAAGGATAGATTATTCCATCCATTGCCTGTTTGGGACCCTTAAAAAGAGGCTTTCGGGGAGAACAAAACAAGATGTTTCTTTTATCATCACATCATCTGCAATGGACAGCCTGTTGCTATGACACCAGACCGTGATACTTCAATGAGAACCCCATCCAGTGATTTGACCATCTTCAATACCCCAGTAAGGACCCCAACCTGATACATGTGAGATCCTGCTCAGTCTTCCCCTCCCTCCTATGCTACTTTCTTCCCCCATCTCCTCTTGGCCTTTCATCTGATCCTGAAATCAGCTGTACTGCACAGCACGGTGAGATGAGACAGCCTATCTAGCTCTGCCCAGCCTGAGAAGGACCAATGAAAGAGAGGGATCTGACCAGAACAACAAGATGATGTCCTTGGCTGGGGAAACAATACAGGGTCCGGAGCAACAGCTACCATGACTGACCTGCCAGACCAAAGCATCCATCTGTGACTGACTAGCCACGCTGTATCCTGAGAACATCAACAAAAGATGTATTTTCCCCATCTTTACAATCTTATCTTGTCTCACCTTTTGTCTAAAGCAGAAAGGGGACTATCATTTCCAATTCAGAATTTAACAAGAGAACTAACCCTTTCTTTCCCACCAAGAAAGACTGTTGGACTAAATAAGAGACTTTAACCAATATTCACCATCTCTACAAAGGGACTTTGGTAGATTTTGATTAAGTTTGTTTTTCATAAACAATCAATTTCAGTTTCAATGCTCTTTACCTCATTTGGAGTGTTTCAATCGATACATTTTTAACCTTTGACACAGATTTTATAGTGTGTTTGCCATGGGAATAAGCAGGCGGAGGTCTTTATACACCAAAACCTGGCCCTTGTTGAACACTGTTTAACACTGGACAGTGACTGAGTTATGATAACACCGTTAGCCCCTATTTTTCATTTAAGTTAATACAACACGCCCTCTCAAGTTTAAAAAAAAAAATCCAAAGCTATGAAAGTGGACACAACATGCCTCAAGAATAAGACAAGAACCCAATAGTCATTTCATATATGGTAGGGTAGAATATATTATGTAACAAATTATCTATCTAGATAATGACACCACATGAAAATGGTGTAGATTGCTTTGACTCATGGTATAATATTAATTAGCATCTGGTGCATATAATAAGGCATATAGGAAACTCAAACAACAAAGGTTATCTATCCATCAAGAAGTCCTTGGCTTGTGTGAAAAACAGATCAGTTTACTGAATTTAATAAATACCAATCAAAAAGTACAATGCACAAAGTTTTGCATGTAGAAATTCAAGTAATATAAACAGCAGTAAAACTGTTATTGAAATTGGTATTACAAAGTGGTAGTGACTTGGATCTAGAATATTTGGCAGCAGAACAGGTTTTTGTGGCAAGATTTTGCTTAACCAAAGGTGACGCATGATTGACAAGCCATTACCATTAAAGTACAGTGTCTAAGGGATCTGGACCGAATCCTGAGCTCCTCGCTTATGGTGAGTAACCCCATCCTGTGGGAGAGGGCAAGAAAAGAAAACTGAGTGAGATTCTCTACACATACATATTTTCCCAAGTTGTTACATAGGAACTACCCTACCAGAGCAAAACAATGGTCTACCTAGTCCAGCATTTTGTCTCTGGCAGTGAGACTTAAGAAGCAGGTGCAAGAAACCCCACAGCAGGCAGAAATGAAATAACCTACCCATTGAAATATTCTTTTTTCCTAACACCCAGAAGTTAGAGATAGGCCCTAGTTATTATTCCTTTCAATTTTTTAAATATCCCTAATATTGTAACTCTGCATTTACTTGGCATACACAAATGTCAAAACTTTTTTGGAATCCTGCTCAGCTCTTGGTCTCATCATCATCTAGTGGCAATGAATTCCATCATCTAATTGTACCTTGTGTGCAAGAGTATTTTCTTTTATTAATTTCAAATATCTACCTTTCATTTTCATTAACTGTCCTGTTCTTGTATTATTTGAAGGGATGAATAGAAGTACTCCACCTATCTTCTCTATACCATTCATTCTTCTTGGGTTTTTTTATATAATTTTATTAGTCTCCTTAATTCATCTTCTCTCTGAAGGAAATTCATCCTCTCTCTGAAGGTCCCAATTATTTCAATCTCTCTTCATGTGAGAGTTTTTCTATGCCCCTTATTCTCATTATCCATCTCTGAACCCCGACTCTTTCTGCTATGTCCATCGATAGAGAGGGTGACCAGAAATGAATATTCCAGGTGAGGGTATAGCACTGTTTTATATAGTGGGAACGTCTTCCCCAAAACACAAAGTACCCATCTATAATGTAAAATATTCTACCTACCCCAGCCTGTACCCTAAACTGGTGGGAGTCAGCAAACACTCCAGAGAACGAGGGCTGATTTAAGAGTTAAGATTAAGAATGTTGTGATCAATTTAGGGGATCACTGGCTACTCCTTCTACACTAACAGGTGACAGCCATAAACTAACTGCTACTGTATGCAGTGAACTATTTTTTCTCCTTGCTGTTATCTTCAGGTTTCTAAACTGGAAGTGAGGTGAACCTTGGAACTGTTAGAAACTCTCTTCACAATTACAAATAAATAGTTGACTGGCAAAGTTTAGACTACAGGATGTGAATAGAGAATAATGGTGTAGAAAGCCTGGTCACTCAATAAAGACAGTGAAATCAGGGGAAGACGACACTTGAAGAGGTAATTCAAATAGTTCAAAATATTGTATAGCAGCAAAGCCACTAGAGGAAATAGAGTAGATGGGAGGGGAGAGAGTTTGGTTATACTTCTCAGCTGAAAGGCCACAAGAGATAGTGACATTAAGCACTGGAAAAGATGGAAAATCAGGCAGTGTAGTCACTTCAATCGGTTCTGGAACATATAGAAACTATTACAATAAAATGGCTCAAAGTCTAAGACAAAACCCTTAAGCAATCATACCTGCAAGGATTGAGAATTAAGGTGAGACATGGACAAGTTCAAATCTGATCAGAATTCCTGCCTTGGAGGTTTCTGTTCCTTCTCTTATTCTTTAGTTAACCTATTCCCCCCCGCCCCCACCCTTTGAGAAGCTATTATTTGTGTCAGTGTCATCCGGACTCTTTCTAGTTAGAGAGGAGGTAGAAAAGGCCATAGGAAGGGAAGACAGAATGAAGGACTTCTTAACTTTAAAATGGCACCTCACATATCAACGTAGCTTCACTAGTATTTTTGGAGATACTTAAGCAGTTAAGTATTTTGTTTAAGTAGAGATAAAAGTGAAAAGTTAACAAGGGTCTAGAAAGTCACATAATGACTGAGACACACTCGCATTGCATGCAGAAGTGCTGAACATTATGGGAGGTATATAATTGGGGATGCTTTAAAGGTCACCAAGCTTTTGCACCTTCCTGATCTTTCTCACAAATCTGAAAGATTTGGTTTTTCATTATAAAGTCACTTAAACAGAGTGCTGTGTTTTAAACCGATCAGAGTGTGGAAAATGTGAGGAATGCAATCAGATATTGATCTGTTTCAGATTAATCAAAGTTCAGGATATTTAAAATATTGCAGGACCATATTTGTTAGTGCTATATGAGATTAAACAACAGATGAGAGCATGGAATGGGGATGCTATTTTATCTTTCGAGTTAAATCTCTTTTAGTTCTTCTTTCAGTGACATCCATTGTCCTTTATAGGAATGCCATGACACGTCATGTGAAATTAAATGAGGAACTACTAAGGACTGTTGGGTAAAAGCCTTGTCCTATTGATGTCAATGGCAAAATTCTCATTCATTTCAGTGGAGCCGGATTTCATCTTATATCTTCATAACTACAGTTACATGCGGTAGGGATACAATCATGACTCCACAGCAATGAACCTTTCTTCCCAAACCATTTGCTTCCCCTCTATTGGTGAATTGTATGGGTAGGGAGGAATGGGACTTAAGGGACAGTGGCATAATCCTGCCTGGAAACTCTCAGAAATGTTGTGAGTAAAATCACAATGAGTCAGTTACCATCCTCCCTCAGTGCATTATCTTTACTTCCCATCTCACTCAGTAGAAATGCTTCTGCAGCCTTAAAAGGAACAGTGGGTGAATAGATTTGGGAGGGACTGCCAAGGCATAATGCCTCCACGTGGATAGCCCTATTCCCCAAGGATCTTGGGGAATCAACCCCAATTCCCACCATGACCCTTTGCCTCTGCCCCAATGAAAGAGCACACTGGAAACTACATGAATGGCAATACACAAGAATTGTTGTGCCCCATATTCACAAGTAGCCAACACGGGGGACGCGCTGGACCAATGTGCTTAAATTACAGCAAATCACTAAAGAGCAGCTACAGTTGCTGACAAATGATTTACCAATTTGTACAGCATCTTGGCAGTTTACAGTAATACACAAAATGATCTGTCCTTAACAGTTGTCAATTATGATTCTTAATAAATGCAGCTTTAACAAATTTATCATCTAGGGAGTCATCATCAAAACCCAGTTCAGTAGATTGCTCTGCTGACAGAAAGAGCTAGCTCAGCGTGGAAGCATTATAAACTGAAGGAAGGGGTGACAGTTTTGTCTTCTAAGATTAGCCAGCCTAAAGCCTGCAGGTGCTCTTGCTGCAGCTTTGTTTTCTGTGTGTGATTTTCAGGATACACATTTGCCCATCTGAGCTGCCTTTTTGGCATATCAGTAGCAATATTAAGCAGCATATTTTGCTGCTATACTGACTTACAGGAACAAGCTTCTCTTCTCTTGGAGTAGCTCAAAAGAACAGATGCTGGAGTGCAAGCCTTTGGAGAAAGGTTAGGGTGTCAATAGCTGAGGAATGGACACTCTTTTCAGCTGAGTACCTCTTCTTTGTATGATGACAGCTACTCACCTTTGAGAGGGATGGGAGTTACTTCTAGATCAGTGTCAAATCTGACACTAGGTTCTCAAAAAAAGAGGGGGGTTCAGTCCTCCCAGGCTGAAATTCTGAACAATGGTTTTTGCCTTTGGGTGGTTAATCTTTAACCTCATGTTGGACTCAGTGATTAGTTAATGCCCCCAGGGTTTTTAAGCACAGGCCACCAGTTCGTCCACCAGAAATCCACTTGTCCAGGCTGGGATTTGTTTATCCTAGGCTAACAGACAATTTAACTTTTACTAGTGTAATTGCGTATCTGAATATGTAGAATCCATGACATTTGTCTCCTCTCTGTCTTGCTTCGACTGTGAACTCTTCAAGGCCGGGACGATGTATTTTATCTCTTGTACAGTCCTGAGCACATTGTTGGCATGTAACAGAAAATAGATAACTTGCATCCCATTCAGAATTCTGGGGACTCTAGATACAGTCCTGAATTATCACAGAGCCTGCGAAATCTCTGAGTTCTCTAGTATTAACATGATTAATTGCTTACGTGACTTTACAGTGCAAGGCACACAAACCTTTTATCAGGAACATGCTGGTCAGCGGCAGATGAGTTTAGGCTCTGTCCTCCTCGCTATATTGCGTCTTTGGCCAACAAATTATTCAGAGTAAAACAAAGATGACCCAGTGCCACTGACTTGCAATACAGTTTTCAAAGCTAAATGAATCTCCTGGACAGAAATATTCAGTGAAAGCCCTTTGCTTCAATGGCTGGAAGTTAGTGAGTTTAATGCTGGACTGATAGACATGTAGGTTCAAATTGTCTATTTACCAGTGTTTCAGCATAGATAACAGAAGAGTCCTCACACTGCTCTACTATTATTAATTATTATTATTATTGCAGAGTTTCCACTCAGGATCAAGCCTCATTATGTTCATTCTTAATATATTGGGGTCCTTCATAAGAGTAAAGGAATAAGTCAGTTTCCGTGCCCATTCGGTCCTTGGCCTCTGCTGTCATTTCCCAGGCGGGTACTAATTATTGTACGTTGCAAATCTTTTTACTTTTCATACCTGTGCTCTAGAACCTGCACTGAAACCACTTACACATTTCAAACGAGCTTCCAGTGAGCTGGCAGATGATAGAGACTTGCAGTCACTTCTAAATTGGGCTGGATTCAAATCAATGACTAAAGCCCAGATACCACCCCCCCCCTTCACCGGCAACTAACTCCACATATGGAGGAAGACATTAAGGCATGAGTCAACCTTCCCTCTCCAGACCCAACAGAGGCCCTTTCAGCACCTGAGGAGTGTGTTGGTCAGGGAAAGGCTAAGTGAGACAAGTTTTCCCCTGTAACCCTAGAGACTTGAAGCAAAAAGATAACACAGTGTGAGGTTACATTATCATTTCGGTACTCCCCACCCTCAGGGCCCAGCCAGGGGTCTCTCTGCTAGTGCAGTCCCAATGGAACCTTGCTGCCAGGGACTTCTTCCCACATCTTATCCCATCTCCATGCCCACCCCAGTGCAGACACCAACTCCCTGGAGTAGCCCTGGTTCAGTCTGTAGGCATAGGGACAACAGCATCACAAGGGCAGATGCTTCCCTGTGTCTTTCCTTTCAGGAAAGAGGGGCATGCAGGGTCCCCTGGGTTAGAGGATCTAGATGGGATGATCCAGGCTTTCATTTGCAGGCTCCATCTGCATTCAAAGTCTGTGGCATTACAAATTAAATTCAAGTAAGGAAATTCTATTGCATAAATGTCAAACAGTCACCCCACACCCCTTCTCTTTTGTTAAAATATAATATTTCAGACTTTCCTTTCATCTGGAATATATGCGAGGAACACAAAAGCAGAAAATATTAGCAGATAAAATCCTATTGCTGTGTCAAAGTAAGTTGGGGGGAGAATGCATTTTTAGGGTGAACTGAATATTCTTTTGGTGCCACATTTACAAAAAAAAGAGCTAATCCTAATGAGAGAAAAAAAAACAGTACACGTTTCAGACGGATATTGGTTATTTAATTGTTTCATTTATATTCAGGATGGATCTGTGTCATGCTATTTGGTAAATATAGAAAAAATGACTCACTTCCTTTACAACCGGAGGGGTTTCTAGCTAAATAAATAAATAAATAAATAAATAAGTAAAATTCTAAGCTATCTTACTACAATAAAAATCAAAAGGAAAAACAAATGATTCTTTAGGGCTTTTTTCCCTAATTTTAATTGATCAGTAAGGGCCAGTTCTTAGGTTTAACGATTATTGCTGTGGGGGGAAGATTGTTTTTCTATGAAGTGTGTGCATCAAAACAAAACCAGCTGTGGTGTGTAATATATTTTTGTTCTTAGTTTATTAATGGCCATTGGAATGAATAATTTAACTTTAATATATATTTCCTAATCAATGGCTCTTATGGTAGTAAAGTCGAATATACAATTATTTTAAATGTACCTCTTTTGATGTTGAAGTAGTACAAAATGTGTTTCTCTGTCGGCTGCATGCGGTTAAAAAGCAAAAGTAATTTGACCATCATAGGCTAATTTTGCTCGACAGATTCAGTTCATGCTTCAGCTGTCAGAACAACTGCTGCCTTCATACTGTTAGTGATCTTGACATCCCTTTGAGCAACTGAAATATCACATATTCAAGGTAGCCCAGATAATGGTGTGCTTTATTCTGAATGAATTTAAAATGTGAGATTAGCACAGCAAAATGTCTGTTCTGACGAATTTTCAAATTCACCTGGGCACACAAATGCTTAAACTCCAGTTGCACAACAAAAACCAACTGGAGACACAAAAAATGTATGTGTGTCTAAATATATAAAACATGCACAGCCATATGCCACACACACAAGTCCCATTGACTGGAATAGGCACGAGAGGACTCAGCACCTAAAGCTCATATAGCCATCTGATCAATTGCATTTTCCATGCACAGCTGAACATCTCACCTGCACTCTGCCCACAGGACTTATTCTAATATTCCAAACTTCTTCATAGCTTCAGACATTCCCTGATAACAAATGAACACAAACTTTCTTTCTATCTTTCCCCAAAACAACACGGAATTCCCTGTCCACATCTCACCAGCAAAAGAAAAAAAAATAAAATTACACTGGTTTGAGGTGCAAGATGATCAATAGTCAATTATGGCCTAATGACAAGTTTATGAGCTCAAATGTCACGATGCTTCAGGGCTAGAAGTAGGAGCACAGATCTTCAGCTGCTATAAATCAGTGTAGCTATGTTGATTTGCACCAGCTGAAGATCTTCCCCAGGAATTTTGGATCGTTGAAAGGGGCAGCTGTCAGTTTTTCAGTGGGCCACGTACCACTTTGATATCAGCCCTTACAGATTCTCAAATACTAGATTTTAACATTGTAACGTATTTATAGGAAAGCCATTTTAGGTAACTATTATATGTTTCTGAAATGTATTAGTTCCATTTTTTCCCCTTCCCTCTGAGATACAGTCATCTCAGATCATAGTCATAAGGTATCTTGGTTTTACAGATTGGGGGATACAAAAAATAGTGCCAGTACAAAATGTAAAATTCTAAAATATTTCTTAACTAGTAAAATGCGTTTCCTGGTGGCATATACAGAACATCTGATTGAGTGAAAACAGTTCTAATTGTACTTGTTTGGGATTACCTGCATTATTGAAGTAGCTTGTGTGTCATATGACCATTCCAAACTCATGTCATCAAAACCGTCACACCCACTATATCATATCCTAGCTACCTATACTGCACACACACACACAGACATACACACACCCCTTAAAGGAATATCATCGAGGTTGCATGTCAAAAACTCAAAATCTGTAAATGTGAGAATTAAGCTTGCCTGCTCAACTTTCATTTGGCCACCTAGCTTGCATGCATTATGGCACAGTCTTATTATATGGACTATATTTATTTCTTCAATAGGACCCCTGCCCAGAATAGAAAGTACTCACTTAACAAGGAACAATTCAATTCAGCCCTTATTTACTGCACACCACTCAAACCTTGCTCTGAAGACAGAATTATTAATTTTATCACAAATGCTTCTATGGTGATCATCAAGTTATAATCAACTGAAAACAGGGTCTTATAATGGTAGTGTTGGTCAACCTTAATAATAATTAGTGGTTCCTACCAGCCCCACCTATATTAAAAAACAGTTGGTCCTTCTATGAAGGTCTTCACATGAATTATTCCAAACTGCTTTAGACAAGAGACTGAGGAAAATATTGTAAGGAATTATTTAAATGGTCTAACAGGTGTTTTGCATCTCTTAAAAACAATATCTAATAAAAATAAACAAATACTGGGATCTATCTAGCCTTTAGGATTTTGATTTTTATACACACACTTTCACAACGAAAATGAAACCACAGCCAGTAGCCAAAAATGTGTACAGAAAAAATAAATAGAACACAGACAAGATTTAGCGTCTCTGACAGATCCTGCAATCCTGGCTCAGGCAAAATTCCCACTGAAATCTATGGGAGTTTTGACTAAGTAAGGATTGCAAGATTGGCTTCACTAAGTACCATACTGGGATTCAGGAGAACTGAATGGGGAAAATAATGTTTACAGTATGCACACAGATGCTAAAGGGCAGGCTCATGTTTGCAAAGCACTGAGATCCTTGGATGGGCAGAGCCAGAGAAGTACAAAATTATTACATTATAAAAAGTCATGACAATGTTTCAAACATCTATAGCGAAATTATTAAAGAGAGGGGCACATGGCATTCAGAGGGCAGGACTGTTTTTTCTAACTTTTTATTTATTAAATATTTTGTATCCATTCATTTAAAATAACATTTTTGTTACACTGTGATATTCATTAGCGCACATGATTTTAAAAATGTGTCATATTGTAATCGTTCATGAATCTGAAGATTTGCTGTGGTGTGCTGAGTTTGGCCACTAGGAAACAGAAATACACAGGGAGCTTTTGGTCCAGGAAGACTATTCTCAGTGTTGAAATTTACTTTCCAAGCATTTGCCAGATGAACTGCACACAAGCATGCCCTTTAGCATCTTAATAATATTCTAACATAGTCATCTAAAACTGGAAGTTCTATGTCCTAGTCACCATTCCTTTAAGTTGCTAATCACTCTGTAACTTGACCCTATTCCCTCACCCTACCTCCGCCACTAAATTGACTCGCCAATATTTTTTTTTCAATTTCTTGATACTGTTAATTACATTTTACCTCCTTCCACTGTCCACTAGTAGAAGTCACCATATAACAAATAACAAACACTATTTTAACAAGGTGCAGAGATAACATGGAGCAACAGTAACCAAAACACCACAGAGAACCCATGTTGTATGCAGCGTCAGTCCCAGGATATTAGAAAGACAAGGTGGGGGAGGTAACATCTTTTATTGGAGACACTGGATTTATGGCTTATAACAACCACCTCTAACCCATGAACCCCTTAGAATAATGCTAATTACTTATGCTAAACAATCTGTTCCATCTTGTGTTTAGCTATGACACTCGGAGTACCTTTCCGAGACCTGAAGAAGAGCTCTGTGTGGCTTGAAAGCTTGTCTGTCTCTCCAACAGAAATTGGTCCAATAAAAGATGATATTACCTCCCCACCTTGTCACAGTGACCCCATTGCAGGATACTTTAATGCTTTTTATTGCTGTACATGCCGTCGTGTCCTGAAAAGATCCCCTCTGTGTTTCTGACCAGAACTTTGCATCATCATCATCAGCAGCAATGATGTTCAAAAACTTTGCAAATATTTGCTAATTAATTCACATTAACAAACCAGCCAGAATACAGCTATCTCCTGAAGACTCCATGTTAAGTTTTATATGAGATCCAGTAGATTCTGGAAATGGACACTCTGAATTGACTTCAGTAGGGCCAGGATTTCAACCAGGGAGTTCTCATTAGTTCTATGAAGACCGACCTCTAGCAAAACTACCAACTCTTTACTTTAAAGTGGGTTTCTCCTCTGAAATGTTAATTTGTAAAAAGAGCATTGTGCAGCACCACATTTATGGACTCTCAATAGCTTCAAGAGCATATCTGGTAAATTTACAAGAAAAAAAGCTGTTTTTTCCCCCCCCCAAAACTGCTATCCCTGCAACTCAATCTGAGAGAAAAAATTCAAATGCCATTTGTACTTTGATATTCTGATTGATAAGTAAAGTTTCAGGGGACCAAATTCTTCTCTCCATTACACCTGTGTAACAACATGGAAAAAGGACAGGCAAGTATAATTTGTGCCTGGGATGGTAAATGTTAATTATGATTTTAAAAGGCCTATACATTAATTAAATGGTACCAGTAACTCAGAGTACAAACCATGCTCCATTGTTAATTTGCAAATGTACCTATGTCATTATTTTGCCTGCCAATCAGTCAACATGTCAATTGACATGGAGAAGCAAGGAACAACAAAAGCGAGGAGGGACTGATCAGACACAGAGGACAAGGAAATGGCTTTTTATTTTTGGCAGCTGACAAAATAATCTTGTTGCCATTATTCTTTGAAAATAGAATCATAGAATATAAGGGTTGGAAGGGACCCCAGAAGGTCATCTAGTCCAACCCCCTGCTCAAAGCAGGACCAATTCCCAGTTAAATCATCCCAGCCAGGGCTTTGTCAAGCCTGACCTTAAAAACCTCTAAGGAAGGAGATTCTACCACCTCCCTAGGTAACGCATTCCAGTGTTTCACCACCCTCTTAGTGAAAAAGTTTTTCCTAATATCCAATCTAAACCTCCCCCACTGCAGCTTGAGACCATTACTCCTCGTTCTGTCTTCTGCTACCATTGAGAACAGTCTAGAGCCATCCTCTTTGGAACCCCCTTTCAGGTAGTTGAAAGCAGCTATCAAATCCCCCCTCATTCTTCTCTTCTGCAGGCTAAACAATCCCAGCTCCCTCAGCCTCTCCTCATAACTCATGTGTTCCAGCCCCCTAATCATTTTTGTTGCCCTTCGCTGGACTCTCTCCAATTTATCCACATCCTTCTTGAAGTGTGGGGCCCAAAACTGGACACAGTACTCCAGATGAGGCCTCACCAATGTCGAATAGAGGGGAACGATCACGTCCCTCGATCTGCTCGCTATGCCCCTACTTATACATCCCAAAATGCCATTGGCCTTCTTGGCAACAAGGGCACACTGCTGACTCATATCCAGCTTCTCGTCCACTGTCACCCCTAGGTCCTTTTCCGCAGAACTGCTGCCTAGCCATTCGGTCCCTAGTCTGTAGCTGTGCATTGGGTTCTTCCGTCCTAAGTGCAGGACCCTGCACTTATCCTTATTGAACCTCATCAGATTTCTTTTGGCCCAATCCTCCAATTTGTCTAGGTCCTTCTGTATCCTATCCCTCCCCTCCAGCGTATCTACCACTCCTCCCAGTTTAGTATCATCCGCAAATTTGCTGAGAGTGCAATCCACACCATCCTCCAGATCATTTATGAAGATATTGAACAAAACCGGCCCCAGGACCGACCCTTGGGGCACTCCACTTGATACCGGCTGCCAACTAGACATGGAGCCATTGATAACTACCCGTTGAGCCCGACAAACTAGCCAACTTTCTACCCACCTTATAGTCCATTCATCCAGCCCATACTTCCTTAACTTGCTGACAAGAATACTGTGGGAGACCGTGTCAAAAGCTTTGCTAAAGTCAAGAAACAATATATCCACTGCTTTCCCTTCATCCACAGAACCAGTAATCTCATCATAGAAGGCGATTAGATTAGTCAGGCATGACCTTCCCTTGGTGAATCCATGCTGGTTGTTCCTGATCACTTTCCTCTCATGCAAGTGCTTCAGGATTGATTCTTTGAGGACCTGCTCCATGATTTTTCCAGGGACTGAAGTGAGGCTGACTGGCCTGTAGTTCCCAGGATCCTCCTTCTTCCCTTTTTTAAAGATTGGCACTACATTAGCCTTTTTCCAGTCATCCGGGACTTCCCCCGTTCGCCACGAGTTTTCAAAGATAATGGCCAATGGCTCTGCAATCACAGCCGCCAGTTCCTTCAGCACTCTCGGATGCAACTCGTCCGGCCCCATGGACTTGTGCACGTCCAGCTTTTCTAAATAGTCCCTAACCACCTCTATCTCCACAGAGGGCTGT
This sequence comes from Caretta caretta, assembly GCF_965140235.1. Classification (NCBI taxonomy): domain Eukaryota; kingdom Metazoa; phylum Chordata; order Testudines; family Cheloniidae; genus Caretta; species Caretta caretta. The sequence goes on along the minus strand of NC_134209.1, from coordinate 92,543,178 downwards.
CCATCTCTTCCCCATTTTGTGATGCCCAGCGTAGCAGTCTGGGAGCTGACCTTGTTAGTGAAAACAGAATACATTTATGCAGGGCCGGCTCTAGGTTTTTTGCCGCCCCAAGCGAAAAAAAAGGGTGGCTGGAATGCCACCCCTGGAATTGTGGTGCCCCAAGCATGTGGCTGCTTTGCTGGTGCTGGTGCCCTGCATTTATGCCTTCAAAATTAAGGGTTACTATTGTCTTAGCTTGGTTGTCTGGGAAGAGTTCCTCCTCCCCAAAACAACATATGAAATCTTGTAAATCAGAAGACAGAGGTTGTGGAATTCCAATGGTTAAGGTTTTGATATGGAAATGAAACTACAGACAGCTCCAGGGGTGGAGTGCCACAGAGGTGCTACAGAATTAATTTACCTTTGATCTAGAACTTTGTCCTGCAATATTTCACATAATTCCCAGGGCCTAGACTGCAAAGTAGATTTATAATGGCTTAATCCCTTATTCAAGGGAAACTCTCATGGAAGCCTCCCAATAAGCAGTTGTATGATAATGGCAAGTACCAGAGCCTGGGCTTTAATTTGGGGTAAAACAGTTAGTAGTGGGAAACTCTCAAAAGTCATAAAAAGAGTAAAGTAGTACAGGTACAATGGAACCAGTTTACTACTGAAGATGCAGGACAACTACCACTGGTCCTATCCTCTTTTCATAAATTCCCATTGTCTCTTGGGCCCTTCTGAGTTTACAACTGCATTCCAATTTTTTAAAGAAAACATTACATATTATTTGTTGACAGGACTCCCCTTTTGATTGGAATAAGGAAGAAAGAGTCTAGAACTATGTGCACATTACATATTTTTAGATTCTTAATCTCTGCTTGTTTCATAGTTTTGAACCATTCCAAGCAAAACTGTATCTGAAGTATCAAAAGGGGTAAATCTTTCCTCCTGCATGTATGGAAGGCTCTGAATGGAGCCATTTTGATGTGCGCAGCATGAGGGCAGGATACAGGTAGCCAGCGCAAAGATCTGCATGCCAGGTAGCTGTACTCCATGGGGGCAATTCCTGCCCCAGGGTACAGGAGAAGGCTAGAAGAAAACAAAGGAAGGGGTCCACAATATTGCATCTCCATCAGCCAATAACCTCCAGACAGCAGGTGCTGCAGCAGCTACAAAGGCTATTGCTCTATTAAGAGTTCAAGACCTGGGTTGGAGGATTCCATCCCCCCAACCGTGGAGAAGTCTCCTGTGTACAGTCCATTTTGGGGGAGCTGTGCACAGAGTACAGAATTTTGCCCAAAGCTTTTTATAAGTTGAGATATTAAGCACCAAATATTGTGGTCCACATCCTGGCCTTTGTTGCTCAAGTGGAGTACAAGGGAAAGTGGGTGTAATAAGTAGCCACTGCCCTTCTTCCAGGAACCAGGGCAGGGTTTAAAGTTCGCATTCAAGGCTTTATATACGTGCCAAGTATTATTGTCTATCCCCAAAGGAGCTGTAGTGTGCATGGGGTGGCTGCCAGTTCTGCTCTATCCTTCCCTGTTCCAATAGCATTACATCTGTAACCAACTTGGAGCTGTCACTATTCCTTTCCCAAACCCAAGTCCAACTCCTACTTGGATTTTCTCCTGTCACTGCTTTTATAAAGGAACTGTCATCTAATTCCTTGTTAATTATACTGTAGCTAGCTGTGATCCTGACATTGTTATAATCTAGCTACAAAGCTGCAATCACCTCAGATGCAGTTACACAGATGAAAGACATCTTTTTTAAGCCTGACACAGCAGAGATAATTTATTTTATATGGTGTAATGTATATACCATCTATCTATCACTTTGTATGTTAGTCTCCACAGTGTAACTGCCCTGTTTGCAAGTTAGTTGCATTCTGGCTGTTGTTAATATATAATAAAGCACACAAAAGCTTTCTACAGATGAAATCAAGCTTTTTGTAATAAGCTAGAGCAGGAAACAAAGTTGGAAATTGCCTCAAAAAGAGGTTTCTTCTCTTATTTTCAATAGGTGTTTTTTATTTTGTTTTTTTCCAATGAAATACATAGTTAAGTTTATAAAGCTAATTGGATAGAAGACGCAGTTTTCATCTAACTAAAGTCTTCGGGACTAATATAGAAGTATAGGTATTTGGGTGAAGTTTAATGGCCTGGGATATACAGGAGGTCAGACTAGATGATCAGAGGCTCCTTTCTGGCTTTAAACTCTATGAAACTACGATGTGAATGAAGGTCAGCTGAAATGTTTGGATTTAAATGGTATGTTTTTTCCAGATCGGTTTGATGGTATGTGAAATACAGGCATATTTCCTTAGTTATTCTTTTAGTGAAGTGTAGATGAGATGTTCAATTATTTAACTGCTGTTTCCTTTCTTTTTATGGTTTGAAATCGTGGGCTTTGCAAACTGTATATATACAGTTCAAATTATAATTAGATTTGTGCATCACAGAATAATATTCTGATATATTCTCATTACCGTAAGTTTGTCAAAAGCTGGCGGTTTGGAAAACATGGCATATTAAATTTATTTGGATTTAGTAGGACACAGTCTGCAAAAAAATATTGCAAATCGATCACAATTTTAAATATAGGAGTTCTTCAAAATTCAGAAGCTCATCTAATGAAAGAATGTGCCTATTGGATTACATATGTATACTGTACTCTCAGGAGCACATAAAAATGTAGATTTGTACTTGCCATTTTAAATACTTCTTATCTGACAGTTTCATTTCAAGAACTGTTTGTGTACAGAAGATCTGCCAAGAAGAGTGGCATGTAATGTTATATAATGGCATGTGAATTAACATAACGGATCAGCCTTGCTCAGTTTGGAGCAGTCTCGGCTCTGGGCTAAAAGATTGTGGGTGACAGTACAATCTCAGGATTTGGGCTCCTGCCTGCACAGATATTACAGAACACTACTAGAGGGGTACTGCACTGGTAAATGTGTTGTCCTTTAGTTACCATTTGAAATGAAGTCCCTCCTGCCTCTCTCTGCTGTCTATTCATGTGGAAGTTAGAGATCTCATGACACATTTTGTAAAGTATAGGGAATAACCCTCATGTCCTAGTAAACATTCTCTCTCATTTAAACACACTCTAATGTCCCAAGGTTTCCTGTGTGTGAAAGAGGTGTTGTTAACCTCATAAGGGTTGCTGTGTTTGCACTACCAATATCTAACACAGCACTTTGTCAAATGCTTTGTGGTACATTAAGAAAGAAAACACACTAAATAAATTGGAAAAAAACAACAGAGTTTTCATTTCTGGCCATCAAAGCTTTAAAAAATATATGCAGAGAAGCACAGAAATTGAAATACCAGATCCATGCAGGTGTTATGAAAATACCTATTGATCATTACACCGGAAAAAGAAATATTACACTCAAAAATAGACTCACATAATGCATTTATATGCCTCATACAATGGTCATAATAAAAGATTGTTATTCCATTAATAAGGTTGTTATTCCAAGTCTACGGGTAAGACTTATGGTGGAAATACTTCCTGCTCAAGAAAAAAATGAGATTGCTTTGGTCCTCAAGGAAACTATTACAGGTGAGACTGGTGTCCCTAGCCTCTGTTTATCAGAGGGTGGAGATGGATGGCAGGAGAGAGATCACTAGATCATTACCTGTTAGGTTCACTCCCTCTGGGGCACCTGGCATTGGCCACTGTCAGTAGACAGGATACTGGGCTGGATGGACCTTTGGTCTGACCCAGTATGGCCCTTCTTATGTTCATCCAACCTACAGCCACAAGAGCATCTTAGTACCTACACAGCACTTTTCATCCATAGATCTCACAAGTGGGGAAATATTAGCCCCAGTTTGTAGATAGGGAACCTGAGACAAGGAGCAGTTAAGTAACTTACCAAAGGGCAGGAGCGGGGAGGGGGGGGGGGGGGAGAAGAGGCAGCAGATAGCAAGTCTACGGCAGAATCTGGAACAAAAAACTCAGGTTTTCAGAACTCCCAATCCTTTATTCTTGTGACTGGTGTGGGGCACTGTACCTTTAAGAGGCTCTGGCAGGAGCCAGTTGAAATTAGTTGTTGTGTTGTGCAGTGTTAGGCAATGCTGATCAGCTAGAATTCAGACACTAAATGAAGCAGATCTCTGTCAGACTCCTGCACTCAGCGTGATCACTGACCACCACATAATACCAGGAATAAAACAAACAGAAAATACCAAGTGGAAGAATGGAGCAGTTAAAAGCCACACCAGAGTTGAAAATCTCTGGAAATGTGGAAGAAAACTGGAGAAAGTTTAAACAATTCCTCACTCTCTATCTGCAAGCCATGAGTGTGAGCAAAAAGGAAGACAGTCAGAAGGTAGCCTTACTTCTGAGAACCGTTGGTTCTGGAGCACTTGATGTGTTTAATAGTTTACACAAGGAGGCTAACTATGAAAACTGTATTACAGAATTTTGGGGACACTTCACATAAAAATTAAACATGAAAGTTCCGTTTTTAAACAGGGAGCATAAAAAGAAGGTGACACCATAGAACAGTCTGTGATTAATCCAAGGCAGAAGAGCCAATCTTGCAATTTTGGGGGTTTAAGTGGCTGATAAGAGACCAGATCGTGAATGGGATCTGAACAAAGAAACAAAACACTCAGGGAAGACTACTGGACTACTGGAAGACTTAGGATCGACCTTTGTCAAAGCTATTAGAATTTGCCAAGCAAATGAAGTTACCCAATCCAGAAGGTATTTTATGGAGAATGGACAGTATTCTGACACTGTGATAGCAAATCCAAAATACTATAAGAAAGGAGACCTGAGGCAGAGAGGCATGCTGAACTCAAAGTCGGAGTCCAGCAACAGACAGCACACAGAGTTGCCACAACTTGGTGAAAATGACACTGTGTATATCTACGATGGACAACAACAGTCACAAACAGCAGTGGTATTATAAAAAGGTATCCACATGGCTGTACGAGGTTGTCACCCCAGATAGACATATACAGAACAGGAATAGGAGATACCTGTTCCAAATCCCAGGAGGAAGAGAGAGAGGCAAAACGAGGCAGGCTCAGTGCCCCTTGAGAGGGTCTCAGACAAGCAACAATCATATCAGGTTGAGACAATAGAGCTCCAGGACATGGAAACACCAGAACACGGAGACTTTGTATCATAACTAGTGAAACTGGAGTCAGAGGGCCCATGTTCCGTGGAGGGACTGTTATTGACAGTACACCGGGGAAGCAGAGAGTGCAGGGAGTTTGGTGGAAGCAACTCAGCCACATGGACAGATCAATAAAGTTCCACTTGTTCAACTTGCATTCAGCTTTATTCTTGGTGAATGAAACAATGACCAATAGAGCTTGCCAAATGAGAAACTGACACTGAGCAATCAACACAGAGCTCTAAAGAATTCCGCCTTCCTTTAGAATGCATCTGTACTGGGTTATAGCCATCGAGCACAAATGACTCCTTGAAAATAACGGATTCCCTGGCAATATCTGCTAAAGCAAACCTATTTATTCTGACAGGTTTCAGAGTAACAGCCGTGTTAGTCTGTATTCGCAAAAAGAAAAGGAGGACTTGTGGCACCTTAGAGACTAACCAATTTATTTGAGCATGAGCTTCCGTGAGCTACAGCTCACTTCATCAGAACCCAAGATGATAAAAATTTTAAAAAGAAATCTGTTGCCAGAAAACAGCACTAATATTTTTTTCTGAATCATGATTGTGTTCAATATATTTAAGACACAAATAAAAAGTCACTGCCCTGAGAAACCTATACTATATATAACAGCACTGTAAAACATTCTGCAAATCAATATTGGTCACAAAGGACCTGATGTGAAGCTTGCTGCAATCAGTTGCAAGAATAGCATTACTTCCGTGGGTTCTGGATCAGGTTCTGATTTAGCTAGGTATGGTAAAACAAGATTATTATTTCCACTCCCCCAAATAAATAAGAAAAAAAACCCTAGAAAAATAAATCCAAGGAAAGGTCACCCCAATAAATAAGCATCCAGTTTAAGGGCTATGAAACTTCGAATAGCCTATGAGCTCATAGAACAGCATATGATCTCTGGTAGTACATATGATAGCTTGAATTGAAGAAATTATCTCTGCTCCTGCTGCTGTTTACAGAGGCCTTAGGGGTTTTAGTAAATGTAGACAGGTCTATTTAGCCTTATCTCACAGTTTACGTTGTGTATGGTTCATAGTAAACTCTGCAAATGCAGGACTTGAAGCATTCTTTGTCCAAAAAGGACTCTAACAAATTATGCCAGGAGATGAAGGTTGTCTTCCTCTGTTTTCCAAACGGAATAAAGCAAGCTGCTGAGGTCTTTTGTGGCACTCCTACCTGCCTTGCCAAGGGCCACTGTATTACAGGATCATCCAAAAGGTGTTTGCTGGATGTAAGAAAATAAAAAATCATAGCCAACTGTGATTCTTTATCAGAGGCCTCAGGGCTAGACCTAATATAGTAGAGAGGAAGTCTAAAAGTTGTTAGAATCCTGCTTCTTCCTGAATGTGTACCCAGTTCAGAAACTGATACCTCAGGAAGAACAGAGATCCTCTTTTTTAACTAAATGACATACGCATTATGTGACAAAACACAAGCCTTCAATTTTCAAGTGCTGAATCAATGGGAAAGGTCGGATCTTAGCTACTCTGCAGATCAGACTGTAACATTTGACTTTTAGAGCCATTTGAACTGATGCAGAAGCAAAATACTTCTTCCACAACAAGACAGTTGAAGTTGAAAAATAAATCCAAATCAAACAATTCCCTACTATATCATTAGCTCACTTCCAAGTTTCAGCCTTATTAGACATTTGATCAGTGGAACAAACTGCTGCCCCCTATATGAAACCATACTCATGTTAATAGTCTAAGATTAGCTCACCAATATACTGGTCACTGCAAAAACAAATCAGAAGCAAACTTACTGCTACATTTCACTGTCTACAATTAACATACTAGTAGACTACCTTGCCGAAAGACATGCATAAAACTGAGAGTCTTACCAAATATGGAAACAATGACCATAAACCTCCCGGAGTCAATCTGCTTTGTGGGCTCCCTCTTGTAAAATACCCTGTGCCAGGCCTATACCTGGTGCTGTGTGCTTCCCCGAGTGTATCAATACTAGCTAGTGTACTGGAGGGAAGAGGGGGGAGAGACAAGCCTCTAAACACTTTCCACCTCATTTTTCCCATTCCCATCCACTTCTCAGTGGGGAGGAGACATAGTAGCTCTATGGAGGCAGCTCTCCTCCCTGCCCTGCCACCTATAATCCAAACGGCCAGCAATAGGGAGCAAGGAGCCGCACATGTGCAGCCATGCAAGATGCACCCCCAATGTGGAGCTAAATAATTAATCTGAGTCTGTATGAATAATAGGTTTCAGAGGGGTAGCTGTGTTAGCCTGTAATAGCAAAAACAACAAGGAGTCCTTGTGGCACCTTAGAGACTAATACATTTATTAGGGCATAAGCTTTTGTGGGCTAGAATCCACTTCCTCAGATGCATGGAGTGGAAAATACAGGAGCAGGTATAAATACATGAAAACACGGGAGTTGCCTTACCAAGTGTGACGTCAGTCTAACGAGACAATTCAATTAACAGCAGGCTGCCAAGGGAGGAAAAATAACTTTTGTAGTGGTAATGAGAGTGGCCCATTTCAAAGGGTTGACAAGAAGGTGTGAGTAACAGAAGGGGGAAATAAATTTAGGTTTTGGAACGACCCAACCACTCCCAGTCTCTATTCAGGCCTAAATTGATGGTGTCCAGTTTGCAACTTAATTCCAGTTCTGCAGTTTCACGCTGGAATCTGTTTAAGTTTTTTTGTTTGAAGAATTGCCACTTTTAGGTTTCTTATTGAGTGACCAGGGAGATGGAAGTGTTCTCCTACTGGTTTTTCAATGTTATAATTCCTGATGTCAGATTTGTGTCCATTTATTCTTTTGCATAGAGACTGTCCGGTTTGGCCGACGTACATGGCAGAGGGGCATTGCTGGCACATATCACATTGGTAGATGTGCAGGTGAACGAGCCCCCTGATGGCGTGGCTAATGTGATTAGGTCTGATGATGTCCCTTGAATAGATATGTGAACAGAGTCGGCACTGGGGTTTGAATAAAGACTGGGAGTGGTTGGGTCATTACAAAACCTAAACCTATTTCCCCATACTGTTACTCACACCTTCTTGTCAACTCTTTGAAATGGGCCACTCTCATTACCACTACAAAAGTTATTTTTCCTCCCTTGGTAGCCTGCTGTTAATTGAATTGTCTCGTTAGACTGACGTCACACTTGGTAAGGCAACTCCCGTGTTTTCACGTATTTATACCTGCTCCTGTATTTTCCATTCCATGCATCTGAGGAAGTGGATTCTAGCCCACGAAAGCTTATGCCCAAATAAATTTGTTAGTCTCTAAGGTGCCACAAGGACTCCTTGTTGTTTTTGTGTGAATAACGTATTGCTATATGGTCAATGGCTAAAAATGGAGTATTAAAAAAAAATCTAGTAATGCAAACTACCTGCAATAATTCAGTTGCAAAAAAGGAATCAGTAGCTCCAGTGCTATCTAAGGTATTTGGATGCCCCGCCCCCTTACTATCATAACTGAGCACCTTACAGCAGTCCTGTGAGGTAGAGAAGTACTAGTATCCCTTTTGTAGGTAGGGAACAGAAGCACAGATAGGTTTAGTGACTTGCTGCAGGTCATACAGGAAGGCTGAGACAAAGCTGGGAATTGAAGCTGGTTGCCTTAAGTCCCAGGCTAGCACCTTAAATCACTGGACCATCCTTTCTTTCCAGTGCTCATTGTAATCTAAAACATCTAAGACATTCTCTAAGCAGAAGAATATACTGCATCCCAAAGCAAGGATGTTACATCTTTAATTTTATTTTATTTTTAAGAATTGTCAGTTCTTAGCTCCCCTTAAGATTTTTAAATGCAGTGAATTTTAGTGGGAAGAAGGCAAAGTTGTTTACTTTTTCCAAAGGCATCTCTGTGAGTCTTCTGTAACTCATCAATTTCAAAGCATCCATGACTCATACAGTACCTGATTCAAAGCCTATTGCAGTCAAGGAGAGCCCTTCCAGGCCCATAATAGCTTCAAAGCAGTTGAATCAACTTAGAAAGAAGCTAATTATTTTGTAGTTTAATAAGATTTTCTATCCTTCTTTACTATGGATTTAGCTAACCTTGAACTTTCAGAGGTCCTGGTGGGTAATAAGCAAAAGTTACCTACCTGCATCACCTAACTCTAATGCCATCAGTGCCAACAATTATGATGTCAGAACACACAGTATTTCCCAGTGTAAAAAACAGGCTGATCAGTGTGTCACTTGGTGATGATCACTATCACACTCAGTTATGTGCATTATCCTTTTCTAAAAGTTATTCTGTTGGCAGGCATCTCTGTTTATTGGCAATTTCTCATTTTCAAGCTGTGTGTTAATCAGTTTAAGCTATTTCTAATCACTAAACATCATTCTTATGTTTTGACATTTGGACTCCAAATTGCATGTCGTCAGACTGTAGTTTTCCCCTGTACCCGCCGTGCACTTGCAGTTAATGATCTTTGTATTCTTTGAGAGTTTGACACAAGAAAAAAAAACTTACTCAAAGGCAGCCACTAGTATGTCCCCATTGGTATTCACCCTCAGCACTTCAGTTGTTCAGCAATAAAGTCCACGGCTTCTTCGTACACATTGAACAAGCTGGACTTTAAAAGACTTTTTATCCTGTTTAATAATTCTGTCATAGGTCTAAAGCAATTAAGATACAGTATATTTTATTATTTACCCACCGTCTTCTCACCAACAGGCTTGAAAAGCTGCACTTGGCGCAATCATTATCTGTACTCCCAGAATTAAAATTTCTGAAGCTTACACTGCGATGCTATCATTATTATTATTATTATTATTATTAGCTAGCTTATGGGGTCCCCCCCTCACTATACAAAGAGCATGAGTCCAACAGACTTTTGTTTAAAGAAAGAACAAATATAAATTCTCAGGAGAGAGAGAGAACGAGAACATAGTGACGGGGTGCTGAGAGCCATTGAACAAAACACTGTATAAGATGGAAACCACTTCAAACCAGGGCGTGCAGCAGCACCCCCAGTTCCAGCACCTTTGTAATATTGACCTGTGGATGACTCTCAGGGGCTCATATGCACCAAACATTATGCAGTGTTACAATAGTATAAGTTGCAAAAGTGTCTATTATGTGTAGCACCTAGAATGAGCATCCACCATAGCCAAGTACATTCTTTGCCACAAAATCAATGTGTAGTTTTTTGTTTTTTTTTTTGTATTTTTTTGCTGGGGCTTAATGATGCACTTTCTGGCATGTTTCAATAGATCAGTGGACCATTTTCCTTTATCCTTGATATCTTGGGGCTGGTCTGCACTTGGAACTTACATGGGCATGCTGTCTCTCTGAGGGGGTGAAAAATCCACACCCGAGACATGTAGATATGCCAACCGAACCCCCTGTGTAGACAGAAGAATTCTTCCATCAACCTAGCTACCCCCTCTCAGGGAGCTGGATTACCTACATCAATGGGAGACCCCCTCCGGCTGCTGTCGATAATGTCTGCACTGAAGCATGACAGTGACAGAGCTGCAGCTGTGCTGCTGTAGCATTTTAAGTGTAGACAGAGCTTCCGTGTAACTTTTAGCTACACTTTTCATTTTCACTATGCCTTCCTGATGTTTATGTGCTTCAACCAACACCCTCACTTGTGAGCTCTTTGTTATTATTACCCACATACCCGATTGTATATAGTCATTCTCTACTGATCTAGGAGTGCTTGAGGACAGAAAGAGGGCAAGGGAAGTGCTAATGATGATCTGAGCGCTGAAGTTCCTTCCCTCCAGGTACTTGCCTGCCCAGCTCCAACCTGTAGTGTGAAAAGCCACAAGTGCCCGTTGTAGATCCATAGGCACAGTGGAGGGGGAAAAGTATGGAATTGAATCATTTTCTGGAAGGGGAAGGAGTGTGGATGTGCTGGATGTTTGGCAGGGTTCTTTGAAAAATACTAAAAACGTCATGACATTTTTGTGGAAATATCAATATTTTGTCTTGTAAATCAGTAGAAAAAAACAGTAAAATGTTTTCATGAAAAATTTAATCAACATTTTGAAAATTTAAGTTTTTCTACCAGCTCTAATATCATGAAAAGAGATTATTTTACACCAAGTGTATTACATGCATCACTGTCTGAAAGGAAACCTGTATGAGACAGCTCCTTGTTACAATTTTGTCAGCATATCACTTGGTTTGGGCAAAACAAGGCTACCAAACCTTTCTAAAATGGTGGATCTCACACGCTTGCAAAACATTGATGCTCAGACTCTAGCAAGCTTTTGGGGTCAGATCTGTAATTTCTTTTTTAAACTCCAGTCTCCTCAAGGGATTGTCTGCACTTGGTCACTGCTTTAGGAAAAAAAATGTATGACAGTCTATCTATGAAACATCTCTATAAGTGGGAGCCTGTGGTGAAGAAATGTGAAATAGTCTAGTGCAGAAGACTGATGGCACTAAGAGATGCTCAGTGACCTGTTATGAAATGTAAGCCATCTAGTTTAGTTCGAAATTAGGACCAAGTTTATACTTCAGCACAAAAGTTGTCTCTGGTTTCTAGTCCACAGTAGCTCTATAAACCTCCTGGGCTATGAAGCTGCTCCCCAATTCCAACAGGAACACCCTCTCACTAGCATCCACATAATGCTATGTCAACCTTTCACATACACCCAAGCTCATACTAAGAGTGGAGTTTAACTCCTTCAAATTGACTGCTGTACAAGATGGGTGGGAAGGCCTCCTTGTAATTTTTTTTCCCTCTCCCCCCCCCCCCCAACTCTACTGTACCCCTTACTTACCCTTTATACACCCACAGAGCAGCCAGGCAGAATATGGCCCTAACTTATAGTTAGCACTTTAGTGCCTACTTAAATCTCTCTCTTCAGGGACTTGTCAATTTTTCTATAAATATAGAAATCTGAAGCTATTCAATTATTTATTTAGGACTATTAAAAACTGTTAAATCAGGGGTGAAAAAGGAAAAAACCCTCTTTTGTCTTTAAAGAATCTGGTCTATTCCAGCTAAAATTATAAAAATGAAAGTGAGGTCCTATGGCAAGGGACAAAAAGGAAGACCCAGCAGTGGTAAAAATAAAAATTAAAAAAAATGTACTTAACTCATTGTTCAATACCACAGCAGCAAATTCAAATTAAAGGGAGAGAAAGGCAAATTGCAGCAACACTCTCTCACATAAAACAATTTTTTGTGAGATCTGGTCAGGGGAAAGCTGCAGAATGCATGTAATTTCATTACGGGGGGGAATTATTCTTTTGAAATAGTTTCCTTTAGTGCTGGTGCTTTAAACCGAGGGCAGTGAATAGGTTCCTATTAACTTCATGTGGTCTTGATCCTGATGCCACTGGAGTACGACAATTTGTTGGCAACTCTGGCCAATTGTGGGTGAATGAACTAGAGGATAGTCTGTGGCTGGTCATGGCAGTGGCCTTCTCCTGGAAATCCCCATATGACCACCACTACCAATGTTTCTAGATTAAAAGGCCATATGTGATAGATTGGGAATGATTTGTAGCCTACATTGAAAGTATATATGTGGTAGGGTGTATGGATGCATGAGAGCGTCTGCACTAGATGTTGAGTCTGGGCTGCTGACGAGAGCAGAGAGGTAAGGTTGTTTTAAATATGCAATACACCTCTTGCTGATTTGCAAACACCTAGAAGGTAAGGCGATAGGTAACAGTCAGCATGGATTTGTCAAGAATAAATCATGTCAAACAAACCTAAACTTTTTTTGGCAGAGTAACACGATCCATGGAGGGGCATGTAGAGTAACATACCCCCTCCCCCGATTTGCTGCTTGGCTTGTACTGAGCATGCTCAATCCATGTAAGCATGCTCAGTAACAATGCCCTCATTCTGACTCCCCTACCGTCAGTAGGCATGGGTCATCTCTGGAGGGAAGCAGTAGATGTGGTATATCTTGACTTTAGTAAGGTCACATGAGACAAACTAGGGAAATACAACCTAGATGGAGCTACTATAAGGGAAGTGCATAACTGGTTGGAAAACCAAGCCCAGAGAATAGTTATCAGTGATTCACAGTCAAGCTGGAAGGTCATATCGAGTGCAGTCCCACAGGAATCAGTTTTGGGTCTGGTTCTGTTCAATATCTTCAATGATTTAGATAATGGCACAGAGGACATTTATAAAGTTGGTGGAGGATACCAAGCTGGGAGGTGTTACATGTGCTTTGGGAGGATAGGATTAAAATTCAAAAGTGATCTGGACAAAAGGAGAAATGGTTTGAAGTACACAGGATGAAATTCAATAAGGATAAATGCAAAGTTCTCCCTTTAGGAAGGAAGGTGCACACATACAAAATGAGAAGTGACTGCCTAGAAAGGACTACTGCAGAAACTGATTTGGGAGTCATAGTGGATCACTAGCTAAATACTGTTGCCAAAAAAAAAAAGTAATAAACATCATTCAGGGATGTATTAGCAGGTGCGTTATAAGCAAGACACTAAGTAATTCTTCCACTCTACTCCATGCTGATATTGCGTCAGCTGGAGTATTGTGTCCAGTTCTGGAGGCCACATTTCAGGAAGATGTGGACAACTGGGGGAGAGTTCAGAGAAGAGCAACAAAAATGATTAAAGGTCTAGAAAACATGGCCTGTGAGGAAAGATTTTAAAAATTGGGTTTGTTTTGTCTGGACAAGAGAAGACTGAAGGGGACATAACAGCTTTCAAGTACATAAAAGGTTGTCACAAGGAGGTGGGTGAAAAAGTATTTTTGTTAACCTCTGAGGATAGGACAAGAAGCAATGAGTTTAAATTGCAGCCAGGGTGGTTTAGTTTGGACTTTAGGAAAATCTTCCTGTCAGGGTACTTAAGCAGTGGAATAAATTGCCTAGGGAGGTTGTAGAATCTGTCATTTGGAGATTTTTAAGAACAGGTTAGAGAAACACCTCTCAGGGATGGTTTAGATAATACTTCGTCCTGCCATGAGTGCAGGAGACTGGACTAGATGACCTCTCGAGGTCCCTTCCAGTCCCACAGTTCCGTGATTCAAGATGTTGTATTAAGTGTAATGATATAAAATATTTGCTTACTTTCCCCTAGCGGTGCATAATCATGCTTTTAAATAGTTAATTTTTCACTAACATCATTTGCTATATCTACTTCCAAGCAGTCTTATTTCCTCTTTGCAGCTGCAAATCCCTTCAGTAAGGGAACTAGTGTGCAGCTATACATCACATGCTGCTAGGGGGAAAGGAGACAGGGAACGTTGTGGTAGGGCTGGCATGGTTTCTGGCCCTCCCCAGGAAGAAAGAGGGAGTGACCTAATTGGTTGTTCCATGATACACGGCTTGCCTTTTCCTAGCTCCATCTGTCTCCTGACCAATCTAAGTCACTGGTCGTGAGACCCATCTTCATTTAAGAGCAATAGCTAGGGCATAAAACAGTGGCATATGAAATTTCTTCTGTCTCCACATTCTAAGACTTCAGTGATCTAAGAAGAGGAAAGTGACGCAAAACCCAGAATCAAAACAATCCCCCAGTTTTAAGAAGCATTCCATGATACAATTTTCATATCAACATGAATTCTTAAGTTGCACATAGAAAGGTTTCCCAAAATTGTCTCACTAATGCAGTACTTTTCTTCATCTTCAGTTATTTATAAAACTTAAACTTGAACAAGTTTATCTGGAACTCACTGGGACTGACTGATGTCATTCTTTGTACACCACTAACTCCACTGGACTTACTCCTAATTTATATTAATGCTTGGTGTTCTGCTAGTACATCTAGTCTCGGCTATTAAATCTAGAAACCGAGTCAAAGGTACTAAACATAAAAATACCAGCTATTACTGTGCTTTGTATTTAATATTCCAGTGTTACTTAGCACTGACTCTGTTGGGACTGACTCCCTGTTTTGATTTTCATGCATTCTAACTTAAACACTTAATGTGCAATAGAGGATACTGTAAACTGTTATTTTTCTCTCTTCATCTGCAGGTTCAGACTCAGAAAATAAAAGCAAGTAATAAGAGTATGGTTCCAATGCAAAAATGTGTGCCTTCTTTCCTGCTTGTTCCTTGTTTGAAGGAAAAACAAAATATCAGGAGAGTTTGTTCAGAATGGTTAAATGTAGAAATACGGTATCCCCCCTTTAAATGGTAACAAAACATTTAAGTACTTCACATATATTTTAGGATGATCTTTCATTTTGCCCAGTAGTGAGCATTGAGAAAAGCACTGAAAGTTATAGGAATGAAGACTAATGTAGAAGCGGGCTGTTGAGTCCTGTGTAACTTACAAGGAGTCTTCAATAAAGTTTTAATGAGTACTAATCAGCTGTGATCCAGACTGAATGGATCCATTTCCGCTAGATACCAAGGTACTGCTGAATACACACCACAACGAGAGAAAGGCTGATCTTGTGATTAGCCTTCCCCTGTAGTGACCTCTTAAGAGGTTTGGGTTCTATTACCAGCTTTGCTCCAGACTTCCTCTGTAGCCATTGGAAAGTCTGACCTAGTTAGTTTTAATCCATGGCTGGTAAAAAATTTCCATCAAAAATGGTTTTTTCCACTGAACATTTAGTTTTCCAAAAAAATGAATTGTTCATGACCCCCCCCCTTTCTATCTGTGGAAAATTTCAACTTTTTGTTTTTTGGGGGGGGGAGGAAATACAACAACTTTTCATTTGAAACCATCCCAGAAGTGACTAAACCTCCAAATTTCTGACTCAGCAAAGCTGCTGCAGGGCCTCTGCTGCTGGGAGTTACAGTTTGGATGCCTCTGGTCCACTTTCTCCTGTGTGTGCTGGGTTCAACTGCTGTAGTACATCTCCTGTGATACACAATCCGGGTATTCCATGGTGCACTGTGGTGGTTCAGCAGGAGGAAACATTTGACTACCTATTCTGTGATGCACTACAGACAGAAATCCCAGCCCCTGGAGGAGAATGGGGCCAAATGGCAACTCCCATGAGGAACTGCGGTGGCATTTCCAAATCAAAGTTTTTCAGCTACAAATTTCTGGGTTTCAGCTGAAAGTTTTCAGCTTGTGATTTTTCACCAAAGAGTCAAAAATTTGTGGAAAAAAAATCATTTCCACTCAGCTTTATTCACAGACAAGACTTGATTAACAAAGAATTAAAGGCCAATCAACCTGAGTTTATGGAAAATAGATAGTGTCAAACTTGATTTTTTTGGATGAATTTACAAGTTTGCTTGATAAAGGTAATTCTGTTGATGTGATTATACACACACTTCTGTAAGACATTTGACTTGGTACCGCATAATGTTTTGGTTAAGAAGCTAGAATGATATAAAATCATAAATCAATATGGTGCATATTAAGTGGCTTAAAAACAGGTTAGCTGATAATCCTCAAAAATGTAATAGTAAATGTGGAATCACCATCGCACATGTGCTTCTAGAGGTTGAGCCCACACTATTTAACAAGGACTTGGAAGAAAAATATTCATTATGGATAAAGTTTGCAGACAAAGATTGTGAGAGTGGTAAATAATGTAGATAGAGGACAGGTCACTGATAGAGATCTAGATCACTTGGTAAGCTGCAAATAACCAAACAATCTGCATTTCACTATGGCCAAGTGTAAAGTCACATCCAGGAACAACAAATGTAGGCCATACCTACAGATTGGAGGATTCTACCTGGGAAACAGCAACTCTGAAGGACTTGGGGGTTATGGTAGATAATCGGAACATGAGCTCCCAGTGCAATGCTGTGGCCAAAAGAGCTAACGTGATCCTTGGATGCATAAATAGGGAAATATTAAATAGGAACATGCTACTGTATCTGGCACAAGTGCAACTGCCACTGGAAGACAGTTCTCAGTTCTCTGTGAACAATTCAAAAGATGCTGATAAATTGGAGAGGGGTCAGAAGAGCCACAAGAATGAAAGGATTAAAAAAAAACGCCTTACTATAATAGGTGGAGCTCTTTGAGTCTGATTAGCTTATAAAAGAAAAGAGTCACTGCTGACTCGATCACAGTTTATAAGTACCTACATGGTTAACAGAAATTCTGCAATAGAGGGCTCTTCAATGTAGCAGAGAAAAGTATAACATGATCCAATGGCCAGAAGTTGAAGCTGGACAAATTTAGAATAGAATAAGAGTAATTAACCAAGGAAACAGTTTACCACAGGTTGTGGTGGATTCTCTGTCACTAGACATTTTAAAATCAAGATTGAATGTTTCTAACAAATTAATTCAGGGAAGTCCTATGGCCCGTCTTATACAGGAGGTCAGATTAGATCATCACAGTGGTGCCTTCCAGCCTTAAAAAAAAAAAAGAAGAAGAAGCTATTAATAAAATTAATGAATGGACATGAAGTATGTCTACACCCCCTGTGGCAGCAAACCTGAGTCAACAGCCGTGATAAAAATAACAGTGTAGATGTGGCAGCTCAAGCTGGAGCTTGGACTCTGAAGCCTAGAGCTAAGCCACAACTTCACAGTGCTGTTTATTTTTAGCAGGATAGCGTGAGCCCAAGTCTGTCGACCTGGGCTGGGCGGATTGCTGCCCTGGGCTGTGTAGACATACCCTCAGGAACTACAGTGCTGCATGGCAAAGAAAAGCTTACAGACATATGAACTTCCCCAATTTTTCTCATCTCAGCTTGCTGTGTACAGCTGAATATTGTCTCCAAAGAACAGTTGCCATTTAATTCTGATGATTTTTGTCAAAATTTGATTTTCTTTAATATTCTACCTAGCGAAATTTGTTCAATAAAGCATTTGAAAAGTAATAGCAATATTCATATTCTGATTCAGTGAATCATTAAGAATGTGCTCAGTAGAACTGGTGGAAAGCTTTAGAATAAAATGTTGTGGATGAAAATTGCTTGTAAGAGAGGCTTGCCCCCCTTAAGGGCTGGAGGGCCTGGGGCTAGCCAATACTGCTTGCCAAATGAGCTATACCCTATAGAGAAAAGGCAATTTCCCTATAAAAAGCAGAAGAAAGCAGTTCAGGAAGATGCAGGAATGAGAAGGGCTTCTGCACAAAAGACCTTAGCATCATGGAAATTTGGAGGCAGAACTCAGTGAGCAGGAGGTTGCTGTAGGAAAACCTGTCTGGGTTTGGGCCTGGAGGTGGAAGACCGTCAGATGACTAAGCTCCAGCTAAGTTAAGCCTGGGAGTGGCAGTTAAATCAGGAGGCAAGGAAGGGCTGAGCCCAGTTTAAAACTGGTATAAAAGACTTTGTCTTGGACTACCATGGAAGAGACACCATTGAGTTCTGTTCATGACAGATTGTTGCCAACCTGGAGTGGAAGTGGTGAAGTGTGAATCACAGGGACCAGGGAGAACAGTCCAAGCTCCAGAAGGAGGGGTGTGGGGTTCCCTTAGTCATGAAGGAAGGGTCTGGGCTGAGAGGACCACTGGGGACTATGTACAAGATTAAATAAACTGGACTGCACCCAAAAATGCATAATTGTTGGAAATACTGTGAACTGTGCTGTATTTAAGGAGCCCTGAAGAGATGAAAACAGAAGTAGGGTGCCACATGAGTAACCTCTGGTAATGAAGCAATGTTCAAGAGGCAGCTGCTTTATTACATTGCTTTAAAAAAAATTGTCAACATTGTAAAAAATTTTGTCACAAAATTTTTAAATCAAAAAGGTTTATTGAAAGCTCTTGTTTTCTGAGAACTTGGATTTCAGTAAACAAATATTTGATAACAAAATAAAGGGTGAGATTACTTGCACACTTAAAGATAAGCGAGTCTTGTGCTGAATCAGGGTCAGAATAAATTTAACATATAAATACTTTTTGGAATTCAAACCAGCTGTAGTATGGAGTAAAATTTGGGCTAGATTATTTGCCGCAGTTTCCTCTGGTTGTCCCAAAAGAATAGTTGGGAACTGGGGGGGAGGGGGGGAATTTTTCAGTATATTGCACTGGCAAGTCTGAAACATTGTTTGAAAATTGGCTACTCTATAGCTTCTCTAAAAATCATATTATGTAAAACTAAAGTCTCCGAAATTAAAGATGTTTTGAAATAAATAGTTATTAAACTACGGCGAAGAAAATTCATATTTTTTGTCAGAAGATAAAGTGGTTTAACAATTTGCTCTGTTTAACTTTCATACTTGTACATCAACATTATCTATAAATTGTTTATAGTGGCAAAGAAATTTAACAGCAAAACATACTATACTTCATGTTTTTTGGAGTCAAATGGGGCTAGTAAAGCAAATAAAATGCAGTACCATGAAATCTAGAATAAAGTCTCATTCCATAGTAAAACCATTCCAGTTAAACCACATAAATAATTTTAAACATCAATTTTTGGGGTGTAGATATTGAGTTCTCAAGGTTATTATTCTCTTCTAGTGCTTTGTGAGCTCTAGCTCTCTCGAGCAACCATCAGAACGGATATTTTCAAATAAGTGGTGTTTTCCTTTCTAATATAAAAGCCCTAATGGACTGACCAAAAGGCAATGCTAGCTTCTAGATACAGGGTGCAAGAGTCACCTCTCCACAGAACTGATCCACTGAAGTCTTTGAGAGTCTATTTACTTCATGGATTTTGTATCAGGTTTTATAATATCATAGTCAGATGTAGGGCTGTCAAGTGATTTAAAAAGTTACTCAATTAAGCAATAAAATACAATTTAAATATTTTTGGATGTTTTCTACATTTTCAAATATATTTATTTCAATTACAACAGATTACAAAGTATACAGTGCTCACTTTATAATTATTTTTGATTACAAGTATTTGCACTGTAAAAAAACAAAAGAAATCGTATTTTTCAATTCACCTAATACAAGTACTGTAATGCAATCTCTATCATGAAAGTTGAACTTACAAATGTAGAATTATGTACAAAAAATAGCTACATTCAAAAATAAAGCAATGTAAAATTTTAGAGCCTGCAAGACCACTCAGTCCTACTTCTTGTTCAGCCAATAACTCAAACAAGTTTGTTTACATTTAAGGGAGATAACGCTGCCCTCTTCTTCTTTACAACGTCACTTGAAAGTGAAAACAGGCGTTCTCATGGCACTCATGCCAGATGCGCTAAAGAGTCATATGTCCCTTCATGCTTCAACCACCATGCCAGGGGACATGCGTCCATGCTGATGAGTTCTGCTCGATAACAATTCAGTGCAGTGCGGACTGATGAATGTTCATTTCCATTATCTGAGTCAGATGCCACCAGCAAAAGATTGATTTTCTTTTTTGGTAGTTTCTGTTCTGTAATTTCCGCATAGGAGTGTTGCTCTTTTAAGACTTCTGAAAGCATGTTCCACACCTCATCCCCCACAGATTTTGGAAGGCACTTCAGATTCTTAAACCTTCGGTCAAGTGCTGCAGCTATCTTTAGAATCTCACATTGGTACCTTCTTTGCGTTTTGTCAAATCTGCAGTGAAAGTGTTCTTAAATTGAACAAGATGTGCTGGGTCATCAGCCAAGACTGCTACAACATGAATTATATGGCAGAATGAGGGTCAAAGAGAGCAGAGGTCATACAATTCTCCCCTGAGGAATTCAGTCACAAATTTAATTAACGCATTTTTTTTAAAACGTGCATCATCAGCATGGAAGCATGTCCTCTGGAATGGTGGCTGAAGCATGAAGGGACATATGAATGTTTATGTGCCAGACATGTTAAATACCTTGCAATGCCAGCTACAAAAGTGCTGTGCAAATGCCTGTTCTTCTTTACATCACCCCCCAAAAGTGAGAAGAGGGCAGCATGATCTCCCTTAAACGTAAACAAACTTGTCTCAGAGATTGGCTGAGCAAGAAGTAGGACTGAGTGGACTTGTATGTGCTGAAGTTTCACATTGTTTTGTTTTTGAATATGGTTATGTAACAAATATATATACACACACATTTGTAAGTTGCACTTTCATGACAAAGAGATTGCACTACAATACTTGTATAAGGTGAATTGAAAAGTTTTACAGTGCAAAGTATAGTCTTTGATTTCAATTACAACACAGAATATATGATAATGTAGAAAAATATCCAAAATATTTAATAAATTTCAGTTGGTATTCTATTGTTTAACAGTGAGATCAAAACTCTGATTAATCATGATTAATTTCTTTAAGTTAATCGCGTGAGTTAACTGCAATCAATCGGCAGCCCTAGTCAAATGTATTTCCTGCTTCAGAACAAATTAATGTATTGAAATAGCCCTCATTACTATATTTGTCTTTTCTTCAGTGATAAAGTCCGGAAATGTAAACTTCAAACAGCTTCCAATTCTACTTATTCTGCTTCTTTCCTGAAGAGACTCTCCTTGCCAAATACCCCGTGCACTAAATACTTAGCCCATTCAGCTTCCAAACAAAAACATTATGAAGTGGGAGTACAGTGTAAAGTGTAGAAAAAATGTAATGTACATGAAGAACATTTGCATTTTATTGCTGTTCATCTGTATCAAAATCATCCCTCCACAGCTTTCATCCTGGAATCCCTCTTAAGTGAAAAAAATTGTATGACGGGCAGGACATGGAATCTTTCCACTGTTCCAGAGACAGACACACACACCAGACCACTAAAGAACACCTTTTCATTAGGATAGGCTAGGAAGCTGAGTCATGTGCTATAGCTTAATTGTTACATAATGGTTCAAATTCAGGGTGGGGCTGTACACATTTAGATCACAGCTGAGTTTAGTCAAGTGCATTAAAACACATACTGCTAGGAGTCACAGTTAGGGCTCAACAACAGAAGTGGTAGGATTCTGAAAATGTACATTTTTTCTTAAACTCCATTAATATCTCCTATTTGCAATACTAAACTGAGAAAGGCCAATCATTGGCCTATATCCCCTCCTTGTTCCATCTTACAACAGAACTGCCACTGATGTTGGCCAAAAGACTACCATTAACTCCAATGGGAGTTGCATCGGCCACCCCTTCCAAACAAACAACCAAAAAAAGCCCACAAACTTTCGATTCCTCCCACAGGAAACAGGAGAAGAAATAATAAAATGGGACCCTGATAATATACTGAATAATACTAACCCCATCCCCTATTGTTCTTTGTATCCTTCCTCTGGGTGCACAGAATTCTTGACTCAGCCTCTGTCAACTATTGTATCTTCTTTGTCCAGCACCCCAGTCAAAGGAAACCAAGAAAAGAAAGGAAAAGAATGTCCACAAGCAAACACTATTGAAATGAAGGCTAAAGACCATTCCACTTCCTGTTGAGAAATAGGGAATAATGGCTCTGATATGCAGCCTCCTTGCTTTTAAAAACCACGCAGCAGGGCCCAAATCCATAAAGAAGCTTGGGCATTGCAATACTGAGCATTGCAGCACCTAAACTTAGGTGTCTAGTCACCTAGTGGAACTCACAACCCCTGAGTTAGATGTGTAGGATCTCTGTAGAACGCACAAGGAGAGAGAGGTGCCTAAGAATGGGATCCACAAAAACCAGTACATTAGGAGGACAGCAGTCCATAGTAGATGCTGAGGAGAGGACGTAAGCCCTGGACCTCTCAGGTAGGTAGGCACCTAGGTCCAGGCTGGAGGAGAGCAGGGATTGTTCTAAGGGCAGGCAAGGAGGGTGGCTGACATAAGCACCAATTTCCAGGGAGCGCCACACTGCTGGACTTCGGTTAGCACTTCACTCTTACTGGCCAGATATGTAGCAGTGGTGGTGGGTTTTGGCTCAGTCAGCGGAGGGGTGGGGAGACATGAGCCCAAAATGGTTTTCTGCCTTAGCTCCTGCAGGAAGGCACCTCTCTGTGCTTAGGATCCACAGCCATGAACTCTTGCATGGAATCAGGTGCCTAAGCCATTTCTTCCAAGAATGGTAGCGGCACATGCCTAACTCCACACAAAACACCAGGGAGAGGAAGAGACTGTCTGCCTTACAACCTTTAGGCCAGTGATTAGGGAACTCAGCCAGGATGTGGGAAACCCCAGTTCAATTTGCCCTCTTCATGACAGAGGAAGAATTTGAACAGCGATTTCCCACCTCTCATCTGAGTGCCCTAACCACAGGACTATTGAGTGATTCTCACTCTCTCTCTGGCCCAATGCATATTTAGTTATTTATATACTGTAAAACAGCTTCAGCAGGAGAGACTGAGGTACCCACATTAGAACATCCCATTTTTTAGTGGTTAGAACACTCACCTGAGTGGTAGGACACCCATGTTCAAATATCTTCTCTTCATTAGGCAGAGGAGAAACAGAGTCAGGGTCACCCACATCCCAGGTGAGTTCATTTATAAACTCTAGCAGTGGTTCTCAACCAGGGGTAAGTGTACCCTCTGGGTGTACATCAAGGTCTTCCGGGGCGGGGGGGGGTGTTAATTAACTCATCTAGATATTGATTTCTGCTCTGACCCCTGTGTTTGGTCCCCAGCCCAGCCACTAGGCTGGGCTGCCACTGCTCCAATCACTAGGACTGAACATCCAGTTCAGCTTCTGACACTTTCAGAGTTAGGCGGTAGCTGACCTGTGGCTTTGAGGATCTCAGTGACACCTAAATCTTTTTGTGAATCTAAGCCCAGATCCTTAGAGGAGGTGCAATTTCTATTGCTTCTCTTCTCCAGCATAGCATGCTCCTTTCACCCTTTATTCTGCCTCACAACTACAGCATGAGCAATGTGCAAAATTAGCACTGTGGTCTTCCTTCAATATGGCCCATCCTCATCAAAGAAGCACCTAGAGAGTAGTTCAGTCTCCATGCTCATTCATTCCAGAGTCCTTTCTGCGTCTGCCAACTACAGCCAAATGTAGCAGCAGGCTTACATGACATGGACATCTGTCCACTGTGATTTGAATGAAGACCAACTATTCATTTCATATAGTTCTGTTACAAAACTCACCATCCCAGAGGTGCCCCCTCACAGCAAGATCTGGCACTGCAGGGACTCTACTCAGCCCCCTTCTTCTGGCTCCGATGACCTGGTGCAGTGACTTGGCCCACCGAGTCCAGTGGTCACACTCGGTTACGTTCCCCCTTCCAGAGCAACCAAAGTCCAAACAAAATAGTGTCCCACAAATAAAAAAGAAAGAAACACTGATTTTCCACTCCTCCTGGGCTCATCTTCAGTACCACTCTCCAAAGTGGACATAACAGAATGTAGCACCCTTCTTGGGCTAACTTCTCTACAGACTCTGACAGGCTATGCAGTTATTCTGTGCTTCTTTTACAGAACTCTGCCTTCCTGGAGGCCCAGCTCCCCTCAAGCCACTGACCCACAGGGCTTTCTCCATGGTATTCTTCCCCTTGTCTGCTTCTTCCTAGGCTAGATCCTTATCCAATCTGTTTAGCTAGGGTTTAGACTTTTCCAAGGCCCATCTTAAGACCTCCTTCTTTCCTCAGCTGTGGCTAGCCTGGAGGGCAAACAACCTCCTTTAGACAACTCCCCTATCAACTGAGCCCCTGCCTGTAGCTCTTCATAGGAAACACCTGTTCCCTTCTTAACTGCATCTAATTAGTAAATAGGGCTGTCTGGCCCCAGATCACCAGCCCTTAGGGAAAGGCCACTGTTAAAAGGCCCCTTAGATTAGTTGTAATGTAGTCAAGAAAGGTTCAAATGAGTCAAAGTGTCTCAAAGGCCACCATCAGTGTTAATAACCAGTCATTACCAGCCTGCAGCCTTATTTGCTGTCACTTTTGTTCATATAGCAAGAGATATCATTAAATGAAGCTACCTGCTTTAAAATATCATGGAGTTTATGAGTTATAAATAAAATGTGTTGTGTGTGTGTTAAAATGCAGAATTAATTAAATGCTATCCATTTTTTTGTTTATACACTTCATACAAGGCAATGTCAAATCCGCAGAAATATGATTTTGAAAACAATGGTTTTGAGAGAGAGATAGCACAAGGTTAAATATACTAATTAAATACAAAAACAACCTTCAGCGAGGCATTTTCAAGGCACTATGTAGTGTTTTAGCCACATGACTCATCTAGCTAAAAATCTGCATAGCAATTTTGAAAATTTACCGCTAAAATAATGTAGATTGTGAATACACCCTCAGGAAAAGCACATAATTAGGATGAGGTTTTCACTCTCACCTTCACTATGTAGTCTACTGTTTCTGTGGATTTGAAGGTGAACCATAGCAATATTTAAATACAGGATTGAAATATGAATCCCTTAGAATTTTAAAAGATAATTGATGCATATGTTGTTTATAATCTTGAATACATTTCCGGAGCTGGATTCACCGAGGGCACCCATCAGCATAGAGCACAGACCAGGTCCCTGATGACAGAAACTGACAGGGGAGTATGACATGGCAGGGGCACGTCTGCTTTAACTACCCTATCTCTTGGAGGCTGTGTGGAGACATCATACTGCAAAGAGTGAGCAGCATTGATTAAGTCATGGCATGTGCAGATTCAGTGCCACCCCATGACAGCTCCTACTGATGAAGCTGCATAAAAGCTCAAGCAAGATTTCCCTTTGGGGAAAAACTAAAGGTTTGTCTGCCCTGAGGTGAATAACAACTGAGGTGGAAAGGACCTTGCTGGTAATGGAGATGCGCAGAAAGGTACAAAACACACAAGTGTCAGTGAGTATGGCTTAGTGTTTGTACTCAAATTATTATAATAGACAGGTTTCAGAGGAACAGCCGTGTTAGTCTGTATTTGCAAAAAGAAAAGGAGTACTTGTGGCACCTTAGAGACTAACCAATTTATTTGAGCATGAGCTTTCGTGAGCTACAGCTCACTAGTCTCTAAGGTGCCACAAGTACTCCTTTTCTTATTATAATAGAGTTTCTCAGAGGTCTCCATATAATTGGTTCCAGTGCTATATTTCCCCTGCATTATAAAAAACTTTAAATAAAACACCTTGAGTATTTCCTGTTTCCGCAAAGTCAACTTTTGTGTAGTTTCTTCTAGTACTTATTGCACTGTTATAACTATAAGAAAGCCAATGATTCCAAAATCTTTTAACAGCTTTGATTCTCGTTGTCTTATTGTAAAATACTTGGCTCATTTTCTAGAATTAATTTCAGAAAAACCTAACTGTGTAAGACGGAAGCACTTAAAAAAGCCATTCAGATTAGACATATGTTCTCTTACTTACTCAATCCAATTTATATTGGAATAAACAAAATCCCCCATTACCTGAGTTCTGGCCTTTTTTGTAGTTCTCTCTCATTTATAACAACACTTCTTGATACATCCTAAAGGTCAGTTACAATCGCCCACAATCACCAAACTATCTCTATTGTCCTTTACTTCTCATAAAACTGTCTGTTGTGTCAGCTGATATATGTATATAATATTCTCTACAGAGTCAATATCAAATCATCCCCAGTATCACAACCATATCCTGTCTATTGTCTTATTTTGCATATTCATTGGTTAAATTAAATCTTGATATTTACCTGTCAAATAAATTTACCTATTTAGCCATATATCTGTTATTCCAGGGATATCATGCAACAGTCTTTATATTTATATTCCTGCATTTCTATCATTCTGTATTTATGTTCATATTCCCAAATTTGTAAGTTTATATCCCTCCTATTTTAATATGTAATATATATAGGAATATATATATAGTTTCCAGTCTTTTTATTATTATTACTATTCCACAAGTTTTCCAAAACATGGATGACATTGTGAACTAGACAGTCTTCCCCCCAAATTCTAATTCCTCATCTGTAAGTAAAACAAGTGACATGGTAATTTTACAGGTTAGCAGCCACTTATGGTCAGATACAGCCCAACTCTAATATGTAACTCTATTTCTTCTCCAAAATACCCCTTATTATCTAAAGATCCAAATCAATTTGAGTGATACCAACTGCTTAATCAGTTGTTTTATCCCAATACTATGTATAAACTCTCTGTTTTTACCTGCTATGCTTTCTAACACAATTAAGACCAGGTGTCTAATCTTTCTTTTCAGGACCTGTAACTGCTTCACTTTTATATTAAGTGAAATACATACAATGAAAAAAGCTTATCACCAGAGCTCCTGAGTAACTAATCAATTCTCTTAAGAATTGTGCCATAAAGTCCACCCTGTTTATCTGGTCCTTTTTACTATGCATGAAGTGCACCAGTTTACTTATAATGCACCCGAATTCTATTTTTCTCCACAGATCCCTTATTTGTTATATTTATCATGTTGATCTTAAAATCTGCTTAACTATATGTTAAGATGCTGGATTTCAGTAAAAACTGCTATTGCATTTATCCTTTTATTTCAATTCCTTCTTTAAATTTTTCCTTGAAGTCTTCCCGGGGTCATCTGTTCCCTCTGATGTTGAGCCTCCAGTGTGCCGGTCCTGCAAAATACAGATGGCTCACCTCATTTCTTATCACTTTGAGGAATAAAATCCACAATGAATAATCAGTGAATCCTTCATGTAAACCATCTTGAATTGAGAATATCAACCTACCTGTAATATGCTATTTCCTGGGTAAAATATCATGGAAAGATTGATGCACGATGCAATCAGTAAAGATTTAAAAGATGGCAGCATCATTTAATATTATTCAACATGCTTTTAGGGAAAATAGGCCTTTCCAAACAAACTTGATATTTGTGGATCAGATTACAAGTTGGCTGACAAAGTTAACTGTTTTGACATCAGATACTTACATTTCTGTAAAGCATTTGACTTATTATACAACATTCTGATTCAGAAATGAGCACTATACAAAATCATTGCCACACATATTTCATGGTTTAAAAAAATGTCTAACTGATGGATCTAAAAAATTGTAAATGGAGAAAAGTCATCCAATGGGGACATTTCTAGTGGGGTCTTGCAGGGATCTGTTCTTGGCCCAATCCTATAGATAATTGATAAAGATAGCATATAAGAAAACAAAATCATTGCTTGTGGGGCTTCAGCTTCCCTCCTTTTTCTCCCAGGTCCTTAGAATCACCGATATTCGAAGTGGCTTCTCCTCTCTCCTCATGCGGGTCAGGTCCTGGGTTCCTTTATTTCTCCTTGGCTCCTGAGGACTCCACTCAGAATGACTCTTCACTGTTCCAGATACACAGGGGTACTGTCCCTTGAGAAATCAATGAAAGTAATATATTCTGGCAAGAAGTGTAGAATCCCACACACAGGGGACACCAAAGGAAATAAAACAAACCCATCTAAGGAATGATGCCAAAAATAACAGTATGACTGGGGTTAGAAATTTATTGGGAATAGGACACTAGAAGCTGGGGAAGGAAGGGCCTAAAGTTAACTAATAATTAACCAACATTTATAAATAAGCAAGTTCCCTACCTCCTAACACTCAAACACCTCCAAATCCCATTTCCCTGCTTAACATCTTCTGGAGTCAGATGTTACAACTGAAGTCACAGTTCCTGAGATGGAGTATTGAAGCACAGGGCCAGTTAAAAAAAGTCACCTTTTTCTTTACCCCTTGGTGGGGCAGTCCTTTCCTGATGCTGGCCAGGCTCACCAGTTTCCCTGGAATACTCCTAGGGTCTCAGCTGGCTTTAGGTAGCTGGTATGGGTTGGATCTCTCCGTCTATGGATGCTGGTCACACCAGTGCTGGAGCTGCCAGAATCCTGCAGCCAGAGTCTCAGAGCAATACAAACTCCCTCTGGGAGGAGGGGGAAATTAACAGCGACTGCCTAAGCCACACTGTATCTCTCTCAGCTTCTAAACTCAAAAACTCTCTCTCAATCTGTCATCCCTTCCCAATGAACTTGCTGGAGGCTGTGCAGCCCTAGATTGCAATTGGTCCAGTGGGCAGTTCATCCAGATCAACCCGTACAGAAGCCTCCATAACTGGCCCCATCCAAACATGCTGGGAATGAGGTCAGACGGCTTTGGTAGCCATCTTAGTTGAGGTCCTTTGGTAGGGATTCAGAGAGGCTCAGAATGGCACTCCAGGAGGTGAAAAAAACCCAAATGGGGGTTTTATAAGTTCCTACAGGGGGAAAAGGCTTCTGATCATAGAGGGGTCTTTAAACTAGTTGACAAACCCATAACAAGATCCAGAAATAGGGATCAAATTTTTAATAACAGGGGTAATTAAATATTGGATAGTCTTTTTACCTAGAGCTAAGGGTGGTAATTAACCAGATTAGACAGGCAATGTGTAACTTGTATGTATCAGTGTATAAGAGGGGTCTCGCAGGGGGTATCTTTGTCTGGCCTAAGGCGCAATGAAAAGTCCTGCCATTCACTGAGCTGGTCCAGTGTTACGGGTGTACATTTGTTAGTGGTCCCGTAGAGTCTAGAGGATACTAGACAATAAACTTGGCTGGATGCCTTTGCTACTGAAACAGGTGTATGGTTTTATTGGGCAGTTCGATCGAGGTCTGCTGTGTCTGCTATCTGCGCAGAGATGGCGCAGCACACAGAACACACACATACAGCCAATGACTAACTACACACAAGTGCAATAACAGCATCCCCTGATGTTCAATCTACTGGAGCCACTGGCCATGAGGGTTTCCCAGTTTGAGCCCTAAGCCTTAATACTAGTTTTACAGCACTTATCCACACAGAAGTCCCACAGATTTCAGCTGGAGTTAAACATGAAAAGGACTGCATGATCAGGCTCTTAGCTGAATTTTTTTAAGCTATTGCTCTTTAATGGATGCCTTAAGAGAAGAAACTCATTTCCATCAGCTAATATTTATATTATGTAGAAGCAAACAAAGTGACATCTGCTAAAAAGCATTTGATCCTTCTAGAGCTGTTTATGGGTTTCTGCTATGTCCTGGGTGATTTCTTCTGGATTAAGTCGAACAAACCCAGACTGATACCATAGGTCTTTATATAGGATCTATCACCATGATATCTTGACTCTGCACAGAACCCCAGACCAAAACTCACTTTCTCTGTCCATTCTCCCTCACTTTTTGGGGAGGGGAAGGGAACAGAGCAAGAATCTTTCAAAGTGCTTTGACTCCAGCTGACATTTCAATGGGGATTTGGACCGTCAGGATATTTCTATTGCTGAAATTATGTCATAAGAGGAGACAGTGCTCAATGCATGCTAACTAGTTAATTTTCAAGGTTAAATAGAACTTCTGTTTCATAAAATTTGACAGTCCTGAACACTTTTATGTGGGACAGTTTGGACATTTTATTCAGTGAGTTTGGATATGTGAAATGAGAGGCAAGAGAACATTTCTGTTTTAAAAAGTAAACAGGTTGTGTTTTTTCTCTAAAATCAGCTGTTTTTAAAGAGTGTGCTGAATGGCTACCTGGATTTGGGTGGATGTGCTAAGGATGGTAGCTTGCAAATACTGGCCATACCATACCCAAACTCAGCTAATTACAGAGTTCAGGCATCCCCTCACAGTGATCCAGTTATGTTATTTTCCCAGACAGATTGGGCTCTGAGGCACTCTGGCTGGTGACCAACCCACCATTTGTCACAAGTCTCTAGATGGAAATGTTTGTAACCTGACAAGTAGGCAGTCAGATGGAGATTAGGCCAGCACGAGGTAGGGAAAAGCATGAAGTAGGGAAAAGATATAGGCACTTTTTCCTCTACTCCAGTTGAACATTCATCAACTAAACCTTTCTCCCCTAGTTGGTGAGGAGGGCTGGGGCACAAGGACTCTGTAATTCTTGGAGGAAAAGCATGGATGGAACAGGAAATAGAAGAGATATGAAGGGATGAAGTTTTTCCTGAGTAAGGACAGCAGAATCTGGCCCATATTTGCTGCTTCATTCACTCTTTCCTCTATTTTATTTTAGTTTATTTTTAAAGACCTGTTTTGTTTTCTCAGTTATCCAAAACCTGACTCACACAGACCTAGGAAAAATCTTAAGCAAAATTATGTTTATGACTGAGCAGCTTTTGCACTTCAGTGGTGAGGACTGAGACATGGAAAATGTACACGTCTCCAGCCCCAAAAATATCAAAGAGCAGAAACTGATTTCCAGAAGGCAGAACTCCAGGGGTGATTAGATTTGGCTGAACACCTCGACAGAAAAGAAATACTCAAAGAAAGTGGAAAAAAACTAGCAAAAAGAAAAATGGGTCAGAGGTTGTGGCTGGCTGACAGTGATGGTTTGATGTTAGTGACTAAGAAATAATATTGCAGTAAGTACTCTCCCCTTTGAGAAAATTGTTCTTTATTATTAAATTGTGCACATTTGCTGAATGCACCGCAGACGCAGCATCGAGACAACAGCTTCCATGCTATCCTCCTGTAGTCTTTTTCCAGTTAATGTATGTTCCAATATATTTTCAACTAACAGTAAAGAGAAACTGTAGAGGTTGAAATCATTCTGGTCTATTTCTGTGAAGTACTAAGTAGTGTCAGTTGCCACTTGCCCTGGCGGCTTATAAAATTCAGCCCCCACTGAATCCAACTATTTAATTTTTTCCCTACCTTTCTCTTTATCAATAAGGTTTATGAAGTTATTGGTATAGCAGATGTCTAAATCTATCAAATTACCATGTTATTCAAAATATTATAATTTATTACTTATAATAATTTAAATTTAACTTTAAATTATTAATTTAAATTGTTTCCATTTGCATTAATTATTAATTATTTATTGCATTATTAATTTAAATGATTTCCTTTTGCATCTCCTTAGTTCAAATCTCGTTCTTCAGCTTCTTCTTTTAAAGTGCAAATCAATGTAAAGTTCTTATTCCTACTAGTTTTTCATTGGTCTACTTCCAAAAATCTATTTAGGATGCTTTGCATGGGCTTCACTTTTTAAAAAAAAATCAGTTTTGTCTGGGAGTATTATACTTGTTACAGCTAAAACTAGTCAATGTGTGTGTTTTATGAGAATATTTTCAAAAAAAAGTGTTGAACTTTTACCATTTTGAGGAAAATTACTGCTAGTTATACATGTCAACATGTTGCTTTAGAGTTCAGCTTGGCAGCTGTATAAGCTTGGCACTTAAAAGAGGATCAAAATCTTTATATTTCATACTTAAATTATTGAACTTAGTCTCCAAATTTACCATACTAACTCTTGGAAAACTTATAATTTTCTATATAATTTTTGGGGGGTCAAAAATTTACTAATATTGACCAAGAAAATATTTTAAAATAAGGCCTTGTCATAAATATAAAGGGAAGGGTAAACCCCTTTGAAATCCCTCCTGGCCAGGGGAAAACTCCTCTCACCTGTAAAGGGTTAAGAAGCTAAAGGTAACCTCGCTGGCACCTGACCAAAATGACCAAGGAGGAGACAAGATACTTTCAAAAGCTGGGAGGAGGGAAAGAAACAAAGGGTCTCTGGCTGTCTATGTGCTGTTTCTGCTGGGGATAGATCAGGAATGGAGTCTTAGAACTTTTAGTAAGTAATCTAGCTAGGTATGCATTAGATTATGATTTCTTTAAATGGCTGAGAAAAAAATTGTGCTGAATAGAATAACTATTTCTGTCTGTGTATCTTTTTTGTAACTTAAGGTTTTGCCTAGATGGGTTCTCTATGTTTTGAATCTAATTACCCTGCAAGGTATCTACCATCCTGATTTTACAGAGGTGATTTCTTTACTTCTATTTCTATTAAAAGTCTTCTTGTAAGAAAACTGAATGCTTTTTCATTGTTCTCAGATCCAAGGGTTTGGGTCTGTAGTCACCTATGCAAATTGGTGAGGCTTTTTATCCAACATTTCCCAGGAAAGGGGGGGGTGCAAGTGTTGGGAGGATTGTTCATTGTTCTTAAGATCCAAGGGTCTGGGTCTGTAGTCACTAGGCAAATTGGTGAGCTTTTTACCAAACCTTGTCCAGGAAGTGGGGTGCAAGGTTTTGGGAAGTATTTTGGGGGGAAAGACGTTTCCAAACAGCTCTTCCCCAGTAACCAGTATTTGTTTGGTGGTGGTAGCGGCCAATCCAAGGACAAAGGGTGGAATATTTTGTACCTTGGGGAAGTTTTGACTAAGCTTAGGAGGTTTTTCATGCAGGTCCCCACATCTGTACCCTAGAGTTCAGAGTGGGGGAGGAACCTTGACAGGCCTTTTTGCAATTTGGCCATGAGTTTTGCTTGCGAGGGTGTGGAGGGCAGGGTCGGGGGGAAAGGTTGTGTGTGCTCCCTCAAGTGAAAAAGATACAATACACACAAAGTCCAAACAACACCCATATTTGGATGTCATCTCTTTAAACAATGTAAAGCACTATTTTGATGCAACTAAATACCAGTTATTCCTTCTTTTTAAATGCTATTTTAAACACTACACCAGTCCCCATCTAGCCCACCTTTGCCTCATCCACTTATTCTTTTCTTTTCAGTTAGAAGCTCTGTGGGATAGCAATTGTCATTTGCTATGTATTTGTACAGCACCTCGCACAATGACTGGCTGACCTTAGGATAGAGTAAAATATTGTTATTCATAATTTTAGCAAATATAACCTGATGTATATGTCAAGTTCCACTACCTATTTCTGTTTCTCAAAACTGCCTAATCTGCTTCCATGATGCAGCAGTTCTGCTCCTCATCTAACCCCAGTTAGGCAGGCTAGACAGGGACTTTGTCCAGCACCATTCCCCCATCCCAATTCTCCCTTCGCTGCAGATCTCGCAAAGCCCCTGCTCCCCTCTCTGCCCTGCAGTATTCCCACTCCCTCCCTGTCCCCCCAGCTTCACTTTCACTTCTTGCTCCATATATAGCTATTTACCTCACCTCCCATGATACCTTTGTGGAAAAATATGAGTGAAGACACTGGCAGAGTTTTGTGGGAAACTAATATGAGGCCCCCACTTTTCTGATTTATGCCAGAGTTAGTAAGGCCTCACTTTTCCTAAGAACCAAACTCACATTTTTTTTTTTTTTTTTAGAGAAAAATATTTTAGAAGCAACAACAGGCTAACTGATACCCATATCTATTGTAAGCATCATTACAGAAAGCACAATCCAAAATTTTTCTTCAAGGCTATATCACCTGCCAATAGGACAGACGCCTTTATTAATAGTCTTCTGATTAAAAGTTCAGCTATGAGGATTATGCCAAAATACTCTTGGCTTTATGGATGTTGAACAATTTTGTAACAGGATTCAGAGTTTGTGATCATCCTGCAGTTTATCAGCGACAGCAACCTAACAAATGAGATTGATGCACTAGCATGTTCCAGTTGTAGTACTATGCAGGCAGCAGTATTAACACCATGATTTTAAATATCTCTATTGACAGTGATGAAGGTGACTGAAAACCCTATTTATGGAATGAATACCATCATTACGTTCAACATAGATTACAGTGCATAACTTATTCCACTGCTGCTTTTATGACTGTGGTGACTGATAGTGAGAAAGCTGAACAGATCCTGTAAAACTAGTGTTTGTGAACATGCATTTGGATTCTGACAAGCTGTTCAGTTTTAACTATGCTCTGAACTCTGTGGGCTGGATCTTCAGCTGACACGGATTCACTGATGGATCTGAACCCAATTACAAAAGGTGAATAGCTGGCCCAGCATTCCAAAAGAGAAGTGTAACTGACTGACTTTCTACCCTGTGTAAAGTTTACGTGCGAAACTTTAGAGCAAGGATTTGCAAAAAGTCTGGAAAATGAATTATAGAATAAGAGTGTCAGCAGTAATGCTACACCTTGATTTATATTTTAATACTAATGCTGACTCTTCTCCTTCCCCCAATCTGCACCTATTTCAGGTCCTGTGAGAGAGAAGTATTATTTCAGAGTCAAGCTAGGATCAATGTGCACTGTACCATAGGGCACATGAATGACCTGGCCATGTGTCATTAACCATAATGTTCGAAATAACCGATGTTTTCTTGTTACCTTTTTCTGTAAAATGTAATATAAGAAATCAAAAATGAATTTTTGCAATCAAAGATTACAGGGCAGAAGCCTAATTTTTGTATTACTGTTTTTAATATAATTCTGAGCATTCAACATAGCAATGTGTTGTTTCAAAAACACATCATCCTCAGCGGAGGAAATGTCTCCAGGCAATATATTTTACTGTCAGATTCAACTATTTTTAATCCCCTTGAGTATAACCTTTCAAAGATTTGTCCTCTCCATTTTATAGCAAATGTCATCAGAACAGATTTTCCCCACAAGAATGCAAATAAGTTAAATCAGTTTGTGACTTTGGTTGTCTTGTGATGGACAAATCAGTCCAGTGTGAAGTGATAATTAAGTATTATTTATGAGATACTCTATGCACAGAATAATAGGAACCTAGAGGGATGTGTTTTATTATCTACGTTTTTATACCAAACTCCTCGTTCTATTATTATGGTTCTGCAGCCACATCTGGCCCAAATCTAAGTTCCCTTATCCTGGAGATAGACTGAAAAATCTCATAGTAAGAAACACCTGATTTTAAATAAGTAGAGACAACATGGTTTCACTAGGCAGTTCACCACCAAGAGCTATTTCTAAGATAATCCAGGTTCTGCTGATTTTTGCAAATGCTGTGGTGGATGCAAAAGAACCTTTTATTTGCCTCCAGTACAGCCATAGGCACCAACTTCCCCTCTTTCCTGTGGGTACTCGACCCTCCCTCTGCCCCCAACCCCACCCTCACTCTACCCCTTCCATGAGGCCCTGCCCCTTCGCCACCCTGCCCTTCCCCGCCCCCATTCCAACCTCTTCTCCAAAGTTCCCACCCCCTCCCAGCCAATATTCCAACTCCTTCCCCAAATCTCCGCCTCCTCCCCTGAGTGCGCCACATTCCCGCTCCTCCCCCCCCACCCTGGAGTGTGCTAACACTGCCAAACAGGTGTTTGGCGGTGGCCGGGCAGGAAGTACTAGGAGGTAGGCAGAGGAGCGGGGATGCAGCACACTCGGAGGAGGAGGTGACGCAGGGGGTGAGGGGAGGGGGTGAGGGGAGCTTGGCTGCCGGTGGGTGCAGAGCACTCACTAATTTTTCCTTGTGGGTGCTCCAGCACAGTAGCCACTAACTAGGACTGGGTGACTGCTGCAAAATGTAATCCATGAATATTTGTTTGAATGATTAACCAAATTCACTTTGACTCTTCACCACACATTAGTGTCTGATTTCCATTCAATGTATGGACGTGCTAGAAAGAATGAAAGTTTTAGGTAGCTGAACATTTGCAAATATAAAATTTTGAATTTGTAAACTTAATTATTTGCACCAAAAATTGATTTTGAAGAGTTACGGTCATCCAGTTAGGAACAGAAACATACTGTGTGACCCACGTATTCAATCAAACTAAACAACTCAAATCTGACTTTTACATTTCAAATACTTTCAAGGAGCTTCTCACAAATAAGAGAGACCGAGATTTATTCACAGAAATACTTTGGTCAATAATTGTGATAAGCCTATACGTGTGAGAAAAATCAAAAGTATTGACCAACAATGCACAAATTGAAAGAGGCCTAATTTGACAAGCAAATTATTTACCATGAATTGTTCAGCTAGGTTTACTATCCACCTTCCTGCTTCATGCGTTGTATACCACCATGGCACCAAGGAAGATACAAATAAGGAAGGTATTTGAGGGCCACCATACTGACAGAGGAAGACAAATATATGTATAATTACAACAGGGCATCCACAGAATTGTTCAAGTACATACAAGTTGTCTGTTTGTAAATGAAAACATTATTTATCTATATTATTAACAACCCCTTAGGTTAAATATGAAATAAATTTACAATCCAGTCTTGCCAAATTTAAGAATTCAAAAATCATGAGTCAGGGCCCAAAAATTATGAGCTTGACTTAAAAATCATAATATTTTTTTAAATTATAATTTTGGGGGGTTGCCTTCTGGTTTCTGAATCTTTAGGTGTAATGTTTCAAACTTTGCTCTACGAGTGCTAAAAGCTTCCTATTTCTTTTACATAGAAACAGATTCTCATAGAGTCATCAAATTTAAGGGCAAAAGGGACAGCCAGATTGTCTAGTCTGACCTCCTGTATATCCCAGGCCACCAACACCACCCACAACCCGCACACTAAACCCAATAACCAAATTACACCAAAGTAATAGTTTATTCTCCAGTGGACTGTAATATGTGCCCCAGGCAGAGAATAGGAGGGACCTAGGTGCACCAGTGCCTGAGGCTCCCACAATAGCAGAGGAATGATTGAGATATACTCAGATAATCCTGGCAAGAGATGTGCACCCTCATGCTGTGCAGGAAGGTGAAAGCCACCCCCCTCCATGTCACTGCCAATTTGACTTGGGGGGGAAATTGCTTCCCAACCCCACATATGGCAATCGGTTAAACCCTGAACAAGAACCAGCCAGCCAAATACCTGAGAGTGAGAATGCTCAGTACCTCAGATGCCTAGCCCACCCTGCCCACTGGCCCAGATCCAGCCATGGCCATCCCGGTGCGTCAGAGGAAGGAGCTAAAAACACCCCAGGATACATTGTGGGGGAGGAAGAATTCCCTTCCCTGGTCTCTGCAGGTGGCTAGCTGAAACCCTGAAGCGTGAGCATGTGACAACCTGACTGCAGGACTGGGGCTTTAAGAATAAACCAGATATCACGAGACTCACAAAAAAGTAGTCAGAATTAGTAACACCAAAAATCCAATTTAACTTGTCACTCACTTGTGCTTTTTGTTTATTTTTTGCATTTCTCTCAGCTTTGACACTTAGAATCAGTTCCACTTTTGTGTATAAGTAGTATTTTCAAATTCTGAGAACTGCAGTGTTGCGGTTTCTAACGTCACCAGGGAATGTTTATTTCTTTAATATTTTTAAATTTTATTTACTTTACTTGTGGAAAGATTTCTGTTAGTCCTAAGTTTAAAAAAAGCTGCTGCAAATTTAAACCTTAAACCAAATTTGACAATATTCGTTTAATATGTTTGACAATATATACTATTTACAGTTATTTAGAAAGGACCAGATCTTAACCATACTTAAATTGACTTGTACCTTACGCAGTCAGTATCCCATTGAACACAGTGGGTGAACCCCTGGAGCCAGAGAAATCAAGACTCCCATTGACTTCAGTGGGTGGGACTATTTGCAGAGCAAGGAACCAACTCAAAGTGAGTGAACATGGTGGAATCTGGCCCTATGCATTTTTATTCTGTTTATACAGGCCTAAAAAGGCTTAATCATTATGCATGTTCTTCCCTCTATTCCCCAATTTGGGTCATGTCAAGTGCAATATAAACACACCTTGAAAATGGCATCTTGAGACAGATCCTTGATAACAGAAACTGCATGTGTGCCACTTATTATTATTCAAGGTTAAATTGTGGCTTTGCACTACTCTAAAAGGAGCACAGGAAGCAGACTGAATCAGACAGTCACAATTTGCCTCCCTGGTCCCTGCCTATTCTCGGGTGGACATACGCTGTGCCATCCTGGCAAAGTGCATTGGGGATGGGAGAGGAGGCAAGAGTGCTCATCTCCAGCCCCCGCTCACCTGTGCAGCATGGGGAGTCTCCATTCTGAGGAGACCGCTTCCCCCCCTCCCATGCTGCCACCTGCAATAGGATAGCCAGCGCTGGAGAGTTAGGGGGGTGCCATGTGTATGCGCAAAGGATGGCCCACAGCCTGTCTCCTATCCGTTTATTATAGAGTCTTCTTTAAAAAGAAAAACTCTGAAAAAAATCTCTCTGAGTGTCTTCTCCCTGCCACACCCACCTTGAGAGAATACTAGGTACCCGTCAGCTTCGCTCCCCATGTAAAAACAACATAACTATTTTAGCCTCTCTTTGCTATTTATTCCAAATTGCTCCTCATAAATACACACATACACACATTCTCTTCAGTAGCCTCTGACTTCCTCTACCCTAGGGATGTCTTGCCTCTTCCAGCTGAGATTAGGCCCCTAAAGAGAAAAAAAAATGTTGCAATTTAGGCTGAGTAACACTTTGACCCATCTGTCTTCCCCAATGATGACTCTCTTCCCCTCCATATTCAGATCTGACAGTTTTTTATTGTTTTCTCTGCAGGGCTGCAAAGCTTCTGGCAGCTCCCCTTTACACTAGAAATCCTCTCTCTCCCTTGACCTAGGATCAGGCCCTACAGAGAATTGTAAAGTATTAAAAAAAATAAAACCTTGTGTGTTGAAAGGGAAGTGCAAGCAGACTCTTTGCAATTAGTTTTCATTTGTCATTTTACATACTCCCTGCAGAGCATTCTGGTATGCTGCCATGCAGCTTGACAATAAATGTGCAGAAATCTTTAATAGAATGTTTAAATATTCAAATTATTTTATTTCCTTTAGGCAAAAACCCAGTGGGTTCTATTTAGTGGCCATTGTTAGTGTCTATATCCCATGTGCCTACTGAAGTAATGTTCATTGATTCAGTAGTAGGTGGGCATGAAGCAAAATATGGATTCAAAAATGAAAACAGGCTACGAAGTAGAGGGGCCAAGTACCAGAGGGGTAGCCGTGTTAGTCTGTATCCACAAAAAACAACAGGGAGTCCGGTTGCACCTTAAAGACTAACAGATTTATTTGGGCATAAGCTTTCATGGGTAGAAAACCCTCTTCTTCAGATGCATGGAGTGAAGTAGAGAGCGGAGAGGAAATCTAGAATTCACTTGAACTTTGTGGTGGTTAATTCCCATACCAAACTCAAACCCTTTCAAGTTTCTGTTCCATTTAAGGGTGGCAAAGGGCTAAGTCTGGGATGCTGCTAATAATGGCGGGATTGAGACAAAAATTTAAGTAGTCCTTCCTCTAGGCACTTGCCCTCTTCCCAACCAACTAGGACTAAAGGGACCTTTTCTTAGTTACCCAGATTTATCTCCCCCTTTCCCAAGGAATACCAGCTCCAAACCCTCTTCCCAGGGAGTGACTGCTTTTTCCCAGCAGCAACACCTTCTGTTGCCAGCTTCCTGCCTGTTCTGCACAGGTGAGCTCCTTCTAATTAAGGTTTCCCTCACAGTCTTAATTCCACCCAGCTTGCTTCCTAATAGGCTATTTGGCCCCTCTGGCCCTGCCTTAATCCTTTCAGGGCAAGTGTGGGGAGGACATCCCATCACAGAGCAGTATTAATATTTTTTGAATATTTACAATCAAATCTGTTTCCTTCGATGAATTATGAGCATTTTAAAATAGTCCCCTTTTTGATTTTTTTTTTGGGTGTGTCTATTCTTTTTTTCAAATATTTCTGGGAAAGAAATTCCTGACATTTGAGAACTGAAAATTCACTCATTTGTAGATAATTTCAAAATATAAAACAGTTTCTTTAAAAAGCATATTCATTTACAAATATTAAATATTACCACCTGAGAGCTGGGGGTAAAGCATTCTTCATGGATGGAATCTGGAGACAGAATGAACTTTCAGAGGAGGTCAGGTAAATTTAAGGTTTTGTGCTGAAGGCGCTCAGATCCTATGGTAATGGGTTGCAGTATAAAACTAATAGACTACGAACACTGTCAGTCGTTGCTGTTTCGATTTATGCTGCTTCCTTTCCATTCTCCAGTTTTCTGTTGAATTAAAGTTTCAGAGTGTTGGCATGTTTGAGCATCATGATGGTAGTGGAGTAATGCTTCGTATTGTGTTGGGATTGAATGTTGCCTTAATTTATGATTTCCTTGCTTTTTAGCATTTGCATTGCTGTGAGGAAATACAGTCAAGCATTCTCAACTCTCAGTTAATTTGTGTGTGGGATTTATACTGTATTTGTGATTAAGTGGAATACAAAATAGACATGATCAGAAACAACTGTATGGCAAGCTCTGCCTTTGAATAAGCCCCATGTGAACCTGTGCACATAACTTAAAAATGCAATATGTGAAGTACACAGTCAAGTGGAGAACTGCAACTCTCTAGCAGCAAGAAGTGCTATGCTCTATGGACCTGACTGTGCACCACTGAAGGCAATGGCAGCTTTTCTACAGACTTCAGCTGGAGCAGGATGACACCCTCCCCCCAACCCCCTCATATTTCATAACCCTGCAAGAGTAAATCCACAATAATAGAGAGATCAGGTACAAGCTATTTGCATAGGAGAAAAATTTTAGTCACTTATTATTCCTCCAGGAACCTGAAAGACAGAGAGCATACTACCATATTTTACATGTAGTCTGTCAGAGAGCAAGCGAGCAGGGAGCTGTTCAGAAAATAACAAGAGCTGCCCAGGGGATAGTTAAATCAAATGTGAGAGAAAGGAATGACTCTGAAGAATAACTCTGTGCCCTGGATGACACACATTTCACAGTTCCACGCTACCCAGCGGTGTCACAAAAGCCAGCAGGAGAGCAAATGAAAAACAAAATAACAAACAGGGAATCCTAGTTTCTTAATTTAAAATAAATCAAAATAATGTCCTCGTGGTTTGGCCCAAATACTTCCCTTTTGTTGGATAATGGTGCTTTCAACAGTATAGTAGGCAACATAAAATGAAGAAAAAGCCTTTTCTCTCTCTCTCTCCTTTATTCTCCTTCTCTCATTGTTCTCTATTCCTGGAGTGATTTGATATGGTAATTTCGTTGTCATTTTCTATTCATTTTTGTCCCTTCAAGCTCTGTCCGGCATGTCATTTCTTCTCCCTTTCTCTTCACGTTTTCCATCAGTAAAAATCTCTTGTCATTATATTTTAGCAGTTTTACCTCAACTGCAGATTTTTTGTCTAGTTGAAACGTGTCAAGGAATCTTGCACCTGCCATTTCTGCAACACTGAACCCTTCCAGCATAGGTCAAATTGCCCTCCAATAGAAGATCTGTATTTTGCTGTTCTGTTGCATGACAAATTAAGGCAAATATTCACGTACAGTTAAATATGGAGATTTTTGTAAAAATCATTTGGCTAACTTGACCCTAAACTTA
Source organism: Caretta caretta (assembly GCF_965140235.1). NCBI lineage: Eukaryota > Metazoa > Chordata > Testudines > Cheloniidae > Caretta > Caretta caretta. The sequence goes on along the minus strand of NC_134209.1, from coordinate 92,501,511 downwards.
CAATGAATTCCACTCAGAAAGACCTGTGCACTGCTGAGGAACCCCACTGACTCATCCGGACTGTGCGTAGGTGCATAGAGCTCATTGCAGAATCATGGCATTTGGTCAGTTATAAATATGTAAAAATCCACATACCATGCTTAAGACAGTGGCAAGCTCAAAGTGCCCTTGCACAAGGAGGCCACGTGACATACTAATATATTCACCCTCTCCTTACAGGCCAAGGTCCTGGCCACAGTGATCCATGCATTTGTCACTTCCAGGCTGGATTGCTGTAATTCACTATGTGATTTTGATTGTGAATACAATCCACAGGCTCCTGCTGGTACCCACCTCCTCCAGATGTTGTTAGCACATCAGGCTCATGCTCAAGTCCCTCCACTGCTTCTCAGTCAGTTTCAGAGGCCAGTTAGTGATCCTAATCTCCAAAGCAGTTAGTGGACCAAGTCCCAGCTATATTAAAGACTGATTTTATCTATGACTGCATTCCAGTGGAACTGGTGAACAAACCCCAAGAAGAAGTATATGAGACTGGGGGACAAAGCATTAAAAATACCCCAAGCAGAGTTTTTACCCCCAAAAGAGAAAAGGGCTAAAGGCTCCCCACTAGGGACTTTCCTATTGCTACTGATTTTACTTGGAAGATGTGACACTACACTGCAGGGGAGCACCCTGTAACCCTCATATTCGTCATTTGTATATAATTGTTGTGATATTTCATATAAAGCATGCCATATGAGGTATCATGGGAAAGATTAGGATCTGCTGTAAGCCATTGTTCCATCTAAATAAGTGTATCATTAATGCATATAAAATTATAAGAATTGTGCTGTATGGTTTTCACTAAAATATGCTGTGGGTTTGTGAAGTGCCCAGATACTAGCTCTCCAGAGACAATGACAAGGGAGATAACCAATGCCCGGGTGAGTGCCGAACTGACATCATCAGCTATTGTTCAGCAAGGGAGCTACAATGCAATGACTTACTTGCACAAGGCCACACCAGGGGAATTGCTCAACCTTGCCTGCTGACTCAACAATGCACCCAGACACGCCTGGACTTGTGTACTCCAATCACATGGACTAAAGCCTATAAAACAGAACACAGTGGCCCCAGGAAACCTCTATACTAAGAACTGCAATATCCAGTGGGGTGAGAAAAACAGCTTAATCTAGGTGTTGCCCAGTCTAATAGGGTGAGAGTTTGGACTGCCTGCTTATATTTTATTTTCTTTTGGTAACCACTCTGACTTTTTGCCTATCACTTCTAATCACTTAAATCTATCTTTTGTAGTCAATAAACTTGTTTTACTGTTTATCCTTACCAGTGAATTTGCCTGAAGTGTTTGGTAAATCTGCTCAGGTTTACAAAGGCTGGTGTATATCCACTTTCCATTGACGAAGTGGTGAACCAATTGGCAATGCAAGATGGTACAAGGGTGGGAGCTGGGGGGATTTGGCTGGTGCCTTTCTCTGTGTGATTCATGAATGGCTCTGGGATCATTCATTCAATCTTGCTGTGTGCGGGGCTCCACATGCAGTTGTGCTGAGTGATCACAGCACCTGGAGGTGTTTGCTGCTTGTAACTAGCAAAGCATTGCGAGAGACAGCCCAGGCTGGAAAGTTGAGGTGGCTCAGTGGTCCCGTGGTCCCACAGTCCCAGCTGCATCCCGGGGATTCCATCATAGAAGATGCTTGGCTATTATGGTGAGGGGCAGCAGTATAAACCTATAAGATAGATACAGTGTTTGTATTCCTTACCTGGATAATTTAGCCTTTATAAACAGTGGTGAGGAGTGTGGGATGTCCCACTAGACCACAGGTAGGATGAAAAGATTGCATAAGGATGAAAGGGTAAAAAGGGAATGTTGAAAGTTGTTGGCTCAAATCCCCAAAGATATTTAGACACTTAATGCAGAGGGGAGTTAGGGGCTAAATACCTTTGAGAATCTGGGCCTGTGACTTCTAAGACCCACTGGTGAACATATTGTCTCTATACTTTATTACTTCTACCTGCTCATCATGACAAGATTATGACTATCAACAGATGGCTCAGGCAGTGGTGCTAAAAGGAGGGCTTTGGGATATATGGTCACGGGGAGGCATTCATGGACAGAGGACTGTTCTCTTGGAATAGACTTCTAGGATGGAGGTTGGCACAACTGATTAAGAGAGCTTAAACTAGGAATTTGGGGGAGATGGTTGGGAAATGTCCAGGTAATCTCCATGCTGGATTTTAGCATTGAGAGGGAAGAAAACAAAGTAAGGAAGGATACAGCTGTGGGTAGGAGAATGGACATAAGGAGGAAGGGCAGAGTGGATACCAGTCTAATAGGTCATACTGGCTGTAGAATGACTGTGCCTAATCGGGTAAAGAACGTAAGCCAGGCCAAACAGCAAAAATTAAGATGTTTGTACACCAATGCGAGGATCCTAGGTAACAAAATGGAGAAACTAGAGCTACTGGTGCAGGAAGTGAAACCAGATATTATAGGGATAACAGAAACATGGTGGAATAGTAGTCATGACTGGACTACAGCTATTGAAGAGTATGTGCTGTTTAGGAAAGACAGAAATCAAGGGAAAGGTGGTGGAGTAGCACTGTATATCAATAATGAGGTAGAATGTAAAGAAATAAGAAGCGATGGAATGGATAAGACTGAGTCCGTCTGGGCAAAAATCACATTGGGGAAGAAAACTACTAGAGCCTCACCTATAATAATGCTTGGGGTGTGTTATAGACCGCCGGGATCTAATTTGGATATGGATAGAGCCCTCTTTAATGTTTTTAATGAAGTAAATACTAATGGAAGCTGCGTGATCATGGGAGACTTTAACTTCCCAAATATAAACTGGAGGACAAGTGCTAGTAATAATAATAGGGCTCAGATTTTCCTAGATGCGATAGCTGATGGATTCCTTCATCAAGTAGTTGCTGAACCGACTAGAGGGGATGCCATTTTAGATTTGGTTTTGGTGAGTAGTGAGGACCTCATAGAAGAAATGGTTGTAGGGGACAACCTTGGCTCAAGTGATCATGAGCTAATTCAGTTCAAACTGAACGGAGGGATAAACAAAAATAAAGCTGCGACTCAGGTTTTTTTATTTTAAAAGGGCTGACATTCAAAAAATGAAGGAAATTAGTTAGGGAAGTGGATTGAACTGAAGAACTTATGGATCTAAAGGCAGAGGAGGCCTGGATTACTTTAAGTCAAAGCTGCAGAAGCTATTGGAAGCCTGCATCCCAAGAAAGGGGAAAAAATTCATAGGCAGGCGTTGTAGACCAAGCATCTCAGAGAGGTGATTAAGAAAAAGCAGAAAGCATACAGGGAGTGGAAGATGGGAGGGATCAGCAAGGAATTGAGGTCAGAACATGTAGGGATAAAGTGAGAAAGGCTAAAAGTCAAGTAGAGTTGGACCTTGCAAAGGGAATTAAAATCAATAGTAAAAGGTTCTATAGCCATATAAATAAGAAAACAAAGAAAGAAGTGGGACCGCTAAACACTGAGGATGGAGTGGAGATTAAGGATAATCTAGGCATGGCCCAATATCTAAACAAATACTTTGCCTCAGTCTTTAATAAGGCTAATGAGGATCTTAGAGATAATAACAAATGGGAATGAGGATATGGAGGTAGATATTACCATATCTGAGGTAGAAGCGAAACTCGAACAGCTTATGGGACTAAATCGGGGGGCCCAGATAATCTTCATCCAAGAATATTAAAGGAATTGGCACATGAAATTGCAAGCCCATTAGGAAGAATTTTTAATGAATCTCTAAATTCAGGGGTTGTACCGTATGACTGGAGAATTGCTAACATAGTTCCTATTTTTAAGAAAGGAAAAAAAAGTGATCTGGGTAACTACAGGCCTGTTAGTCTGACACCTGTAGTATGGAAGGTCTTGGAAAAAATTCTGAAGGAGAAAGTAGTTAAGGACATTGAGGTCCATGGTAAATGGGACAAAATACAACAACATGGTTTTACAAAAGGTAGATCGTGCCAAACCAACCTGATCTCCTTCTTTGAGAAAGTAACAGATTTTTTAGAGAAAGGAAACGCAGTGGATCTCATTTATCTAGATTTCAGTAAGGCTTTTGATACAGTGCCACATGGGGAATTATTAGTTAAATTGGAAAAGATGGGGATCAATATGAAAACTGAAAGGTAGATAAGGAATTGGTTAAAAGGGAGACTACAGCGGGTCCTACTGAAAGGTGAACTGTCAGGCTGGAGGGAGGTTACCAGTGGAGTTCCTCAGGGATCGGTTTTGGGACCAATCTTTTTATTACTGACCTCAGCACAAAAAGTGGGAGTGTGCTAATAAAGTTTGTGGATGATACAAAGCTGGAAGGTATTGCCAATTTAGAGAAGGACCGAGATACCATAGAGGAGGATTTGGATGACCTTGTAAACTGGAGTAATAGTAATAGGATGAAATTTAATAGTGAGAAGTGTAAGGTGATGCATTTAGGGATTAATAACAAGAATTTTAGTTATAAGCTGGGGACGCATCAATTAGAAGTAACGGAGGAGGAGGAGAAGGACCTTGGAGTGTTGGTTGATCATAGGATGACTATGAGCCGCCAATGTGATATGGCTGTGAAAAAAGCTAATGCGGTCTTGGGATGCATGAGGCGAGGTATTTCTAGTAGAGATAAGGAGGTTTTAGTACCGTTATACAAGGCACTGGTGAGACCTCACCTGGAGTGCAGATGTGTGCAGTTCTGGTCTCCCATGTTTAAGAAGGATGAATTCAAACTGGAACAGGTACAGAGAAGGGCTATTAAGATCCGAGGAATGGAAAATTTGTCTTATGAAAGGAGACTCAAAGAGCTTGGCTTGTTTAGCCTAACTAAAAGAAGGTTGAGGGGAGATTTGATTGCACTCTATAAATATATCAGAGGGATAAATACCGGAGAGGGAGAAGAATTATTTAAGCTTAGTACCAATGTGGACACAAGAACAAATGGATATAAACTGGCCATCAGGAAGTTTAGACTTGAAATTAGACAAAGGTTTCTAACCATCAGAGGAGTGAAGTTCTGGAATAGACTTCCAAGGGAAGCAGTGGGGGCAAAAGATCTGTCTGGCTTCAAGATTAAACTCGATAAGTTTATGGAGTAGATGGTATGATGGGATAACATGATTTTGGCAATTAATTGATCTTTAACTATTCATGGTAAATAGGCCCAATGGCCTGTGACGGGATGTTAGATGGGGTGGGATCTGAGTTACTACAGAGAATTCTTTCCTGGGTATCTGGCTGGTGAATCTTGCCCATATGCTCAGGGTTCAGCTGATCACCATATTTGGGGTCGGGAAGGAATTTTCCTCCAGGGAAGATTGGAAGAAGTTCTGGGGGTTTTTCGCCTTTCTCTGTAGCATGGGGCACGGATCACTTGCTGGAGGATTCTCTGCACCTTGAAGTCTTTACACCACGATTTGAGGACTTCAATAGCTCAGGCATAGGTGAGAAATTTATCGCAGGAGTGGGTGGGTGAGATTCTGTGGCCTGCATTATGCAGGAGGTCAGACTAGATGATCATAATGGTCCCTTCTGACCTTAATATCTATGAATGGTGATCTGACCCAGCTACAAGTGTCTGAGATGTTCCAGTTCACATAATATTCTTTTACTTCTGTTCTCCCTTATCATGGCTAAATGCTCTTTCTCTAGTTGCTCTTTTCACAGCCCGCTTGTCCTTGGCCCATGAAAATATATAGAAAAGGACAGGTCTTCCAGAGTTGGGAATTTAAAGACCCTAATTTAGGTGCCTCAATAACTGCTTGGGCAGTAAGAGAAGTAATAACACTGAGGTAGATTGGGAAAGATGGGAAAAGCAACAAGGGTGGAAGGTGGAACATTTAATTTGATATGGGATATGCTAAAGGGGCATGTAGCTATCACAAATTACAGAGTATGTAGGGAATATAGAGGTACTTAAAGTGTTCTTTACTTTCTGTATAGATATATTTAGTTCCCTGGAGGTTATGTCTTCACCTCCCTCATCAACACTATACAACATAGGCTTTGCGTAAGAGGCTAAATGGATGTAGGCTAGAGGAGTCAATAGTGGATAGAACATGGGATAACTAAGAAACAAAACCGGAAGGATATGGATACCCAAAGTGAAGGAAGCAGAATCATTCACCTGTAATATAATTGAGTGAAAAATGATTGAACCACTGGTTGCACATGGCACTTCAGAGCCAGGAGAAGTATATTCTCATCACCTTGATAGAAGTAGTAGTGCCAGTGATGGCAGGTTGAAACATATAACAAGTTAATACTGGAGGCAAAATACGACTCTATTAAGCAACGGAAGAAGGGCTGGAATGGGGTGAGGTAGTTATCTTATTTTTTCCCTCTGAGTCAGACTGTATTTTACAAAGCTTCTCTAGAAACACAGTGGAAAAGAGTGTCACAAAAATAGTCGGTGAGGTGCTTGGCTTGTGCATCTATGTCAGTTATAGACCAGCACTCTCCCCACAAGCAGTGGGGAAAGGCAGTAAATGCCATTCTAGAGCCCAGGCTCTTGTGCCATTTCCTTGCTAAAAGCAGAGAAAACTCTTTTCTGGACAACATTGGCAATATATATTATTGGATACAAATTATAAATCAATGTTTCTATAGAAATCTCTCTCCAAATAATAGTTATTAACCAATTATACTGCATATTTATGGGTCGATAAATGAATTGTTCAATAGTAAACCATTATGGAGGCTTGTCCAGTCCATATACTCCCAGCAATCTATACAGTAAATGAAATACTATTACATTTACCAGACTGTGTTGGACTGCTGTGTCTCCTTTTCAGGAGGACATTTTGCATAACAAAAGTTGATAAAATGGCAATTTTGCAAAGTGGGAGCTTGGATCAGTCCTGTGGAATGCATACTGGAGATAGATTTTCACATGTTAATTGTGACTTACGATATTTTCATTTTTGGGAGGCATAGTTGCTGGTGATGGCAATCAGACAGTAACTGTGTGAAGTTATTCTCCCACAGGCATTTTGCAACTGTTAAAATAATCTCTGCATCAGCCCCATGCAGAAGTGTGACCATTGACTTTCATATCTCCAGGGAGTTTCACAAATAACATTTTCCATCTCTTAAATGAGAGTACTTTCGTTTTCCCTATGTAGATAAAATCTACCCACGCAAAGCCCTCTGTGACCCTAATACCAATACGTTGTGGGGAAGAAGTAGTGGCCACTGGACACACATGGGACTCTCTGCTCACACTGTGAGTTAGAGAGCAACATGTTTCATGCCAGCTCAGAATATACTATAATGAAGGGAAGGAGCACTCGTAGTGGACCATGGACCGGCAGGTTGATGGCCACTGAATCTGCACTAATGCAAAACTAGTGGGCAGAACCTCAGACATAGGGAACATGCTACTATTCCAGCCCATAATTCAGAGCAGCAGCCATAGAGGAGCTCTACCCCAGTGACAAGCCCCCTGGCAGCCCGAAGGGTGAATTCTGTGGAATGCCCATATTCTCTACAACCCGTGCTCAGTTCTTCATTTACTTGGCTATGTGAAGGGATGAGAGTCATGAACTTCATTCCAAAAGGATGTTTAATCAACATTTGTACAAGAACTCAAGAAAGTTAAGGACATATCACCTACTATTCAGTGTTTTCAGGTGATGTCTAGGCTTAAAACAGGATCAGGTTTAGAGCTAATGAAACCCTTTATTTGTGAATAGTTATTTCTTGACAGGGTAGAAGAGAAATGCCAGCAAATATTATTCACAAGGAATTACTTGACAAGCTGTAATCAAGATTATGTCCAAAGGAAGGTCACAGAAGAGTTTGAAGGAAATTAGAGGTGCAACCTCTGCCTGAAAATTGTAAATGCTAATTAATGGATGCTGTGATATTTGATGCACTGTTCGGTGTGCCTGCAGCTAATTTTCTGCCTTCAGAAAATTTGTATTTATTGGCCCAATTTTGCTTTTAGGATAGCCTATATACTAATCCATGCTTTTAGTTTTACACTATCTCAATTCCCGTAACTTTCTGTTGCCAAGTTTAATAGAAAATTCCTTGCCCAAATTACTCCCCTCAAAGTTCAACTGCCAAATATTAACTTGAACTAAATGCTCAGAAGAGGGAACCCCCCCCCCCACCCCACACACTCTTTTCATTCTCTCTCTGATCTAGCTTTTTATCCTTCATCTTGGTGTAGGCCCGCTGAGACAAGAGCCTCTGCTATTTCCTTCCAAATTTGAAATTTCTTGACACTAGACCTATGGAAAAACAGAATCCATTAACATAGGATGGAACAAACTGAAAACAAGTTTAATGTTTTCATGAGTTGTAGCCTTTGATTTAATTATTGTAAAATCCTTATGTTCTCTGTGCAAAGGTACAGGACCCCTCCTCATAGAAAAAAATATTTAGAATTTATTCTAATTTGAATATGATGGACACTCATGAAACTGTCATTCTTGGTGGCTGGAGTGTTGTCTTCAAATTTTAAAAAATGGTTGCAAGGTGATCATCGGCTGGTAGGATGGGGACATGTCCAGGTCAGTTGCCCTAACTTAGGGAGTGCCACACAGGATGGAGACCCACATACAGAGGTGAAAGTAAGCCGGTACGGCCTACCGGTAAGAGCTGGTGTGCCGTATCAGGACCGGCTTTCTGAGAGGGCAACTTAAAGTCCTGGGGTAGCAGCGGCAGGGCTGTGGCGGGGATTTAAAGGGCCCCAGAGCTCCAGCCCCTGCTACCCTCCCAGGGCCCTTTCAATCCCCACCTGAGCCCTGCTGCTCGAGCCCTGGGACAGCGGCGGTGGGGCTCCGGTGGGCATTTAAAGGGTGCGGGCGGTAGCAGCGGCTGGAGACCCGGGGCCCTTTAAATCCCAGCTGGAGCCCGGCCACTGGTACCCCAGGGCTCGGGCAGCAGGGCTCCGGCAGGGATTTAAAGGGCTTGGGGCTCCGGCAGCTGCTACCACAGCAGAGCCCCAGGCCCTTTAAAGCTCTGCCAGAGCCCAGAGTCCCGGGGTAGCGGTGGCAGCCGGGAACCCCCAGGGCTCCTCAGTGATTTAAAGTGTCCAGGGCTCCGCTGCGGTAGCCCTTTAAAATTGTCCCTGAGCTCCCAGCTGCCTCTGCAGCTAGTAGCTCGGGAGTGATTTAAAGGGCCCCAGGCTCCCAGCCGCCACTACCGCAGCTGGAGCCCTGGCCATTTAAATCGAGATTTAAAGACCTGCCTTTCCTAGTTGAGGCCACGCCCCCTGCTCAGGACTCCAGCGTACTGGTAAGTCCTTTAACTTACTTTCACCCGTGCCCGCATATGCAAAAGCAGCAGAGGGCACATTGCTCTAAGGCAGTGGTTCTTAACCTGGGGTGCTCACACCCCTTGGGGGTGTGAGATGCCCTTTCGGAGGGTGCAAGACATGGCAGATTTTTTTAGAAGGTAAATCATCGAAAATACAAATTAAGCACAGGCACGTAAACACAACTACTTTGTTTCATCAAACCTATGTATTTATTAACATTGTAGGTTTAACGATTACTGTAATATACAAATAAAAATATATCTAGGTTTAAAGAACTGACCTACTTCAACAATTTTTAATAAGGGGTGCGAGTACATATTTTGAGAACCAAAGGGGTGCAGGCTGCAGTAAAGGTTAAGAACCACTGCTCTAAGGGATACTTGGTGCAGTCAAAATATTCTTCTGAAATTTGTGTTGTGAGTGTTTTATTTAAAGTCCCTCTGAGTATTTCCATATATTCCAGTGGGGAGTCAGGGTAGAGTTTATTGTTCTTTGTAAAGTAATTTAGCAGCTTCATAGGGTTCCTCCTCCTGACTGTTATAAGAGCGATCTCACAAAAATATCAAGATTCACCCCTAGGATCCTGGAAAATGTTATGTCATTAGTTTATATGATGCCCATCACTGAAGTTAGTGTCTCGGTGAGAAGTTTAGATTAAGGGCAAGTAATAGGAGAAGATGTCTTACCTAGTTTTCACCTCTTGAGTTGAATCCATATATCATTGCAGGAACTAGTCCTACCTGCTTAGTTAAGACTGCAAACCAGTTGTTGTTGGAAAGCCCTCTGCTCACATACAATAAATTTTTTAAAAACATTCACCTTTTGGGCTAATTTTTTTTATTCTTGGTCTCTGCCTGGAGGTGAACTTGCACAGATGTTATCTTTCTCATCTTTATAAAATCTAAATATTTTCCTATTGTGCATAAATCCTAAAGAAACATGTATTAGGCACAGCTGTAGCCAAAATACTTAATGTTTGCAACTTGACCTGGGCACTGGCCTCACTAAGGACAACTGCCTTAAACTTATTTTTGTTTTTTAAAAATAAGTTTTTACTTAATTGTGTGCTGAGTACATGCAGTAGAGAATTTCTTCAAATCTAAAGGTCTGCATAAAGTATAGATGCACTGCAGATATCTTCATATCTAATGAAGAGTGTGTCTAGTTAGATAAACACTTAACTCCAGAGTATGTAATTGTGGCTTTGCCACAAGCCCCATGTGTGGTATTTACTGTCTTTCCTGCTTTCCCCTCACACCATTCCCTGAGCCACCCTAGACCTGATACAGCATAGATCCCCCTGCATGCTAAACAGTGCCACTTTAGAAGGGTGTAGCCAAAACTCTGCCCAGTCCTGCCTACGTCTGTAGATGGGAGGTGGGGGGATGCAGTGGCCCTGTCTGCTCTGCCTCACCCTGCAGCTACATAACAATCCAGGCAGAGGAGGAAAGGGCTCTCTATGATTGCTTATTCCCTTGTGCAGGCATACAGGATGAGCTACACTCCAGCCCTACAAGTCCGATTTTAAAAAGCCCTTTCAGTTAGCTTGTAAGGTAAATGAACTAAAGTGGTGAATAGCTTGGGATAAAAAGACCTATATACTCTGGTGCTGATAACAGGAGGGCTTGTAATCACCTCAGACATTTCCAACTTTGATTCCTTGGTCCGTGTAAGTTTTCTGGGGCCTGATTCTGATCTCACTTACATGAGTGGAATTCCACTTCCATAGAGTCCCTCCTTATTTACACTGAGGAAAATGAGAGGGGAATTAAGGCCCTGATATGAACTTCAGGTGAACTAAGTGATATCTCAAGACCTTCTCTCCCTCTCCTCCCCCCCTCCCCCAAAAGCATATAGCTAACTAGAGGTGCCCTTAAAAAGAAAAAACACAACAATCCCACCTTTAAATTACATATAAAACCCTAGCATGACTGCAACAGTAATGATATTTTTATTACTTAGAATATGGCTAGTGTATGTCTGCGTATTTATATATAGCATAATACATATAAAGCATAATTGTGTAAGTATGTAACACACAACCACTGCTACAAGTAAATCTGTAATGTTATGGCATGATAATATATAGTTTTTATAAGAGGGAGCCAGAGTCTCTACAGTCTAACCCACTATGTAGTCATGTACACTACTGTAAAGGGAGTGTAAAACTCCAAATCAGAAAGATTATTTGAACACTCTGCGCACTCATTTTGCATTGTTGTACATAATTACACAAGTTACAGGGCTACAGGGATTATGTCCCATTACATATAAAGAGTTAATTAGGTTTCCTTTCCAAGCTTCAGGTTTAGTTCAGTTTGGACTTTGCCCAACCATTCTGGTCTATTCTTATTATATTCTAACCAAATTATCCATCTCTACTAAAATTGCCTTCTGATATCAAGTATAATTCCTTCAGGTGCACAGATGAAATTACTACTATGTCAAATACAAACATGTGATGTTCAAAATGAAAAATAGTCCTGAGAGCATTAAAATAGTCCTGAGAGCATGAGGATGTGGATAAATTGGAGAGAGTCCAGCGAAGGGCAACAAAAATGATTAGGGGTCTGGAACATATGAGTTATGAGGAGAGGCTGAGGGAGCTGGGATTGTTTAGCCTGCAGAAGAGAAGAATGAGGGGGGATTTGATAGCTGTTTTCAACTACCTGAAAGGGGGTTCCAAAGAGGATGGCTCTAGACTGTTCTCAATGGTATCAGATGACAGAACGAGGAGTAATGGTCTCAAGTTACAGTGGGGGAGGTTTAGATTGGATATTAGGAAAAACTTTTTCACTATGAGGGTGGTGAAACACTGGAATGCGTTACCTAGGGAGGTGGTAGAATCTCCTTCCTTAGAGGTTTTTAAGGTCAGGCTTGACAAAGCCCTGGCTGGGATGATTTAACTGGGAATTGGTCCTGCTTTGAGCAGGGGGTTGGACTAGATGACCTTCTGGGGTCCCTTCCAACCCTTATATTCTATGATTCTATGATTCTATGAAAAGAAAACAACTAGAGAAGGTGATCAATTTTATGATACTTCAGGACCATAATTTGGAGTGTTCATCAAATACACTGAAGTGTGCCCCAAACAGGTGAGATGACACCAAGAGAAAAAGCACTGACCCTGTCTGAACTACAAAGGTGAGTTGAGATACTTGAAAAGAAAGTCTGCTTGAGAGTGAGAAAGTAGTGCCAGGAAAAAATAGAAGAGCTCATGACAAGTTGTGAACTAAAATTAAAGAGCATGCTTTGCAAAAGATAAACCAGGAAAACCTGTGAGGCAAAGTGCAGCTCACACATTGTTCCTGACAGCTGTAAAGATAAAAAAAAAAGTTTGACTAAGCTAATTTATAGTACACAGAGGTTTAATTTCTCTTTCACCTACACCAGTGTAGGTCAGGAGTTACTCTATGGAAATGGAATTACAGTGGTGTAAGTGAGATCAGAATCAGGCACAAGAAAACCTATATGAGCCAATGAATCAAAGACAAAATGTCTGAGGTGATTCACTAGCCTTTCAGTTCTGGCCCTAGTCTTTCACTTAGGGAGAACTGGGTTATTATCTAAAGTCTCAAGTTAAAAAGGGTGCTATTACCCTAGTCCCCCTATTTGCACACTACAGTCACCTCTCAATGTGCACAATAGACAAGCTTTGCTTCAGAGAAGCCTAGGATTGTAATACAAGAGGTGCTAAAGATCTGAATTAAGGTACATTGGCAGGGCTATTTAATATTATTTGGCAATAAAGAGAAGTCCAAACAGTTAAAAAATAACTAGAAAGAGGACAAGTAGTGCATTATGCAAATGTTCAGATTGTTGTTCAACTTCCACCTATATTTGGAAGGCCATACTAGCTATATTACTAAGCAAAATACATTCACACAGAAAACACTCCTCTCTTTCACATCACCTTTAGTTACTCTTATTCTTTGCTGAACACATATCAACGCTAAATATAGCTTTAAAACAAATTTATTTCATTGCTTAGGAATCTAAAAGTATGATAAAACTAAAAATTATGTGGTACCTTGTGAGTCATGTATGCCGAGGCAGGCTGTGGATATAGCTTAACAGCAGGCCAGCCTGTGATATTTGGAGAAAAAGTTAATCTTTTCATGAAAGCGAAATTCCACCAAATTCCCCTCCCCACACCTAGAAGAGAATTCCAGGTCTACAACAAGTTGCAGCAATAATTGGGAGGCAGAGAATTCCATGTATATGATTTCTACACACTACTTCTTTCAATTCTAACACTCAGTGGGCAGGAGATATAAAGCTGAGATTCATCTCACTTAGGCTCTGTGCTCATCCTCTAATCAGCCAGGGATTTTTAAAATAAAAATTACCTGGCAGTTTAGGCACGATGTTCCTGCATATCAGCTATGTATAAATTATATTGGAATCTGTCAAGCACAAAGGAGAACTTTCCTGATGTGGCGTAGTCCCAAAAATCAAATATGTGATCAGACGAACTCCAGAAGATGAGATTCTGATGGTGATGGTGGAGAAAAGGACACACAGTGAGTGTCTTCTATGGTATTTAGTACCCATTTTTTGTTGGCCTCATTACAAGCTCTAATTGATCTAGAAGTTTCTTTTAGAATTAAAACCTTTCCTCAGTCAGAGCAACAAGTGAGACATTTTGCAGGAACAGTAAGTCAGAAATACTATTCGAGAGGATGATTTGCAGCGCAGAGTTCTGCTCATGGCGTTTTAATCATATTTATTATAGGTTTGTTTGCTTTCGTATATTGGTATTTCAAATGAGTCTCTGGAGAGAGAATTTAGGATTCTGCTCTACCTCTCGCTCCGCTTAGAGCAAATTTTAATGGTTCTTCAACCCCAAACTCTAATACCAACACAAGCTGTATGCCAAGAAGTTCCAAAGGAGCCAGGGGAAGAATGTCAGAGCAGCAACAAAGCCACTTTGCAGCAATCCCAACTATAGTCTGCTGCTGTGTAACCTCTATGGCTCACGTGCCCTTGCTGTCTGTAATGGGAGTGGTGGGATGGCCAGTGGATTGGAATTGCAGATCCAATGGTTTCATAACTAAATGGTTTAATAAACTCCACGAGCAAACCCCAGCTCTTTTATTATAGAGGTCTCAAACCACGTCAAGCCCTTTGGCCCCTTTCCATGCTTTGCCTATTGGATGAAGTTTCTGCCTCCCAAAGACCACCTAGAATCCAGAGAGACTTGCTTAATGTTTCCAGCCTCTGAACAGTCAGTCATGACGTTCTCCCATAAATGTAGGTTGACATATACATGCACAGTATATAGTGGTGCATACTCCATCTATTCCATGACAACTTCGTTGTTCTGTATCTTTTCTCTAGATTAGAACTGTTCCTTCTCTTCATATTCAGATATTTATTGAACTATGCAGGGAAATATTCTGTTTGTATATGCTTTGAAAAAATCACTTCAATATTTGTTGTTTTTATAGGTGAAGGATAAGAATATTATTTCAATGACAAATAGAAGTCATCACTTATTCGGATTCTGTGACCTTGGGCAAATTGCTTAATCTCTCTGTGCATCAGATCACCTTCTCTAAAATGGGGGAGATACATTTATTTTCTCCAGCCTTTTGATTGGCTTTTCTGTATAGATTGTAAAATGTTCCCAGCAAATACTGTCCCTTACTATACGTACATGTAAGATCCAACACCATGAAGCCCTGATCTTTATTAAGGTCTGTGACCAGGGTGCCAAGGGGGCCACGCTGAGATTGCTCAATTAGGGCAAACTGGAAAGAATGGAGCCGACAATGTGCAAAAGTGGTGGTTATTTCTAATACTTAGATTCACCAAGCCAGCAACAAAACAGCTTCTACAATACCTTACTGTTTATCCAGACTCCAAAAACACAGTTCCCTTAAAGCAACACAGCCTTGGCTCCCACCCAGACAGCCAAGTCAAATATGATGAGGATTACTGAAAAACTTGATCATATAAAAAGTTCTACCAGTCCCAAAGCATCAGACACATTACCCACCAGGTTAATGAATATCTCCAATCTCACTCAAATACACACTTACAGCCAATTTTTATTAAGTGAACTAAGATTTACTAAAAAGGAGAAGAGAGAGAATGGTTAAAAGATTATACATACAGATATGAATAAAGTTCTTAGGTCATTTTCATAGTAGAGATGACAGGTTTCAGAGTAACACAGCTGTTCCTCTGAAACCTGTCATAGTAGAGATGGTGAGCTTTGAAGTTGCAAAGAGTCCTTTTCAGAATCAGTTCATCAGGTTATAGTCCAATGACCAATATCAGGGCAATCCAGAATGGAACTGGAGACCTCAGTCTTGTGACTCAAACTTCCCCTGATGAAGCTTAAGCAGATCTGAGAAACAGGAGCAGGGCCCAAGAGTCCTTTTTATAGTTCTCTAGCAGGCTAGTGACATCCTCTTGACAGCAGGTGTTCCTTGGGTGAAGCATTGTGGTTTTGAAGTAGAATCACCTATTTCCTATATATACATAGGTTACTAGTTACATTCACCAGCATAAGGTAATTAGCCATTAAGCAGCTGATTGAAGTTTGTAGTAAACTGTCTAACAGAAATATAGACAATGACATTATTACACCCAAGTTTCATCTAAATGTTAATATTCCCTTTTGGTCACTGAATCAATAGAATATAGTAACAGACAGGAACCATTTACATGGTTAACAGCAAACAACATATAAGTAAACACATACAATTAGTATTACCTCTAATTCTCTAACAATACATGTTTTCATTTCAAAGCTGGAGTCTATTTAACATGGCTATGTTAGCTATTTATAAGGAATAGCCTTAATTACCATTTACATACATTCCTAATATGTCTTTAAAGGATGCATTTGGGTCATTTAGCCTGCAAGTTACTTAACCCTTTCTAGCTTAATGTTACAAGGTCTCTAAGCGCTACTGCAATACAAATGATGATTCTTAAATGCATAAATTAACCTCACTTTTCATTTAAGGATTACAAAAGTGTTATGAGAACTGTTTTACTGAATTATTATAATGGAAGGCCATTAAATGGCACCACATTTTGTTTTTGTAAGAATGACGTTTATGGAAGGACTTTATAGGAGGAAAAGAAAGAGAATCAGAGAAAGAAAGCTGCAGTAGCAGGCACTTCTGGTTTGTCCATATAATTCGGAATCCATCCCTTGTAAGCTATGAGAGCCATATTCTGATATCATTAGTCCTACTTCATGGTGGTTGGTTTGACTTTCAGTTTTTTTGTTTGTTTAGATACCTGTCCTATGCTGGGGGAACAACCTGCTGTTAATTTCTTAAATATGTTCTCATTTTGTTTTTTTGTACAGTGCATGGGCTGAGGCTATGTCTACATTACAGCTGCACCACTGTAAGATCTCCTGTGTAGCCACTCGATGCTAGAGGGAAAGAGAGCTCTCCTGCCAGCATAATTAAACCACCCCCAACAGTGGTGGTAGCTATGTCAGCAGGAGAGCATCTCCCACCAACATAGCACTGTTCACACTTAGCGCTTTTGTTGGTGAAACTTATGTCAGTCAGGAGAGGTGTGTTTTTTCACACCCCTGACCGACAAAAGTTTTACTGGCAAAAGTGATAGTGTAGACATCCTAATATATGTTAAGAACTAACTCTTTATTGTTCTGCAAATAATGGTTGGTACCATGAGAAGTGGTCATATTGTGCTTGATTCAAAGGCCACGAAAGTTAGTGGAAAGACTCCCACTGTCTTTAGTGGGCTTTGGGTCAGGGTCTTAAAAACACCATAAAAAGCATGCTTTCTTTCTGATTTACCCTTTGCACTATGTCAGAAATATCTGCCTGCACAGTGTTGGCTATAGGTCACAGCTAAATTCATATATATTCATATGTTGTACCAAATTCCTTCCCCAGGGCACCCCCCCTCGGCCTTGGGCTGGGCCTTTGCATTCACACAGGACTCTGCTCAGCAGTCTGCAGGCATTCCATCATTCTGGTGCAGTCATAAGAGGCTCAGCCCTTCACTTGAGCCCCAGATAGTCCAGGGTTGTCATTGAATACAAAGGAATTGTCCCACAGGTGTGCTAAGGCTCTCTTTCTTCAGCAGGCTTCAGTTACGCTTTGGCCCCAGCTAGCTTCACAGGCTAATATGGAGAAGTACTCCCATCAAAGGTGAATCACCATCAGGTAGGATTGCCAACTTTCCAATTTCTTAAAATTGGACACTCCAGGCCCCCTGCCCTTGTCGCTCACTCACTCCCACTTCTCCCAGGACTCACCTGCTGGCTGCAGAGCCAGGCTGAGAACTGATGTGGAGCCTACCTGCCCACAAGATGCAGGTAGGAGATGCCCTGGCTGAAAAGGGGCTGGCGTGGGTCGATAACCCGGCACCCTCCCCATGCACTGCTCTGTCCTCCGCTCTGGCCCTTCTCAGTCCCCATGCTCCCGGCCAGGCTGGCAGGGGCCAGGCTGATGGTGGAGTTTGCAAGCAGCTCCCCCACTTGTTCCGGCGCCCTTACAGGTGGTAACCAGACTTTTGGTGTCTGGTCAGTACTTCTGACTGGACACTAGACAACTCTCTTTTGACTGGACTTTCTGGTTGAAAGTCTGGCACCTGGCAATCCTACCATCAGGCCCACCCGTCCTCCCTCCCTTCAGGGAGGGGCTGTCAGGCAGCAGTCATCTTAAGAGTTCCTGCCTTCAGCCAGCCTACCCACCCTTCTCTCCAGGAGCTGAAGACTGGAGGTCTGCTCTCCTATCTGGTCTGCCACCAACCCTACTATGTTTTCCCTTTTTAAGCTCCTCCCCCCAAGTCTGACATCTCTTACAGGTGTGGTGGGGTGGGGCTGATTGAGCCCACAATAGCTCATTAACCCTGTGTTGCCCAGTGGGAGATTTGTATACCCAGTAATGCATGCCTTGCAAGTGGCACATGCTGACCTTATGACCAGCACTGTCATCACCTAGTTAGGCACATGGTGCAAGTAGATTTTAACTCTTACCGGTACAGTACTGAGCCCTCCACCCTGCCCCACCTCACAAAAAATGTTCCATGACTAGAGACCTGCGTGGATATAAATTTATACCCGCGCATGTGGCTATCCACAGATAGAAAACAGCATCCACTGAACCGCAGGGTTCTCCCAGGAACCTCAGCGGTGAAAGGAGCAGAACATGGGGCTGCTGCTCCCAGGAGCCAGTGCCCCGTGGTGTCAGCTGCATGGAATAGCTGGGGGCGGGGCTGCGGGTGGTAGTACAACATTTAGAAGGATAATTCAAAAGGCTCCTTGGAGTTGGTGACCTGGTATCAAATGGGTGTAGAAGAAAAATCTGTCATCTAATGAACAATGATATACAGCATTGTTCTGTACCAATCAGGATACTTTGAACAAAATTAGAAAGCAACATATTTAAAAAGCTGAGAGAAACAAAACATTTATGATAAGAATAATATAACCATCAGGACCATTTAGTGGTTAGGCAGTCAAAAGATAATGAGGCAATTAATTGGACACTGGGAAATAAAAGTCCGTATGAAGCCAAACAGATGTCCTCTTGAAGGTGTGACAACTAGCTGTTTGCACCACAAGTCTCTTATAAAAGCAGCACTAAATAAAATGTAGGAAATAAAATGTAGGAAACAATTAGAAGCCAAATTGTAGTGTGTCTGTTCTGACACATTGTACTCAGATTTAGGTGGCCACCTAGGATTTATTTTGTTCTGACCTGTACGGTTTTCTGTGAATGTAGGAGAGAACAAAAAAACCCTATTAATTTTCTGGGGACTATTTTTTTTTCACATAGAACTTTTCAACGCTCTGTTGGGCTAATTGGTTAAGATCAGAGATTCATCCTAGTTGGACAAAAAAGGATGGATTTTCTTTTCATGACAGACAGAAAAAATTCAATACAAAAATATGGTTCCATCTCTTCAAAGTATACAGTTATAAAAATAAGACTTTTCTGCTTTGAAATAAAAGCTTTTTCACACTACATTTAATTTCAGAACCCTACAGGCATCCACATGTGCTGTGTCCACACTGAACTGCAAAATGAGAAACACATTATCCCCAATAGTGAGCAGAGATTTACTCTAATCTTGCTTAGTTTGTTTTTGCCCTTTGACACTTAACCCACTCTCATCTGCAACCCATTGGAGAGGGTGAGTTCCAGGCCCTGGCATCATTTATGTCCCGCTGTTTTGAGGCACTATAAGTGGTGCCCAGCCTTGTGTTTGCCTCCAGCACAGGGATGAATTTCATCTGAAGTGATCATTCGTTTCCCCAAGTACATTTTTCTACGTAGGATTCCCAGACTGACAATTGTATGCAGTGTGGTTGTAGCCATGTCAGTCCCAGAATATTATATAGACAAGGTAGATGAGGCAAAATCTTTTGTTGGATCAACTTTTGTTGGTGAGAGACTCAAGCTTGCAAGCTTCACAGAGCTCTTCCTCGGGTCTAGGAAAGCTCGAAACTTTGTCCCTATCACTAACAGAGGATGGTCCAATAAAAAATATTACTTCACCCACCTTGTAAGACTGACAGTTGTTAGTGACTGACCAATTCTGCATAACCTCTGCCAGATTACCTGATGAAAAGCTATGGTCTCATATTATATCATGACATCAATTAAGGTGCTCAAGTTAACAGAACCCTAACTGAAAAGTGTTATTGGCAAGTCAATTTTTCTGAGGGGGTTTCTCTGTAGAAGGCACTCTCCTCCATGAACCACCAGGGCCTGGATTTTGTTGCAAAGGTTGTTTTTTTTCCCCTGGAGCTTTTGGGGGAAGGTGTTGGCAGACAGTAAACGCCACATTTGACCGCCTAACTATTGATATTGTGGGCAAGTATTTTTGTGGTTCCATATGAATAGTTCATTTGTATTTTGTGCAATTTGTAATTTAGTAATTGTACATTTTACTCATTATAAAAGTACCAAGAGCCAGAGATGGAGGATTCAAATTAAATCATGATAAGTAAATAAAATTAGTAAAGTAACACACAGCACACTATAGTTTGATAGGTATTAATGTACTGAGATTCCAAATTCTACGTGCAAGCATATCTTGACCTCTTTAATTGGGTGTAAGTTTTGTTTAGTTTTTCTTTTTCTTTTAAGTAAGAAATATCACCTTTGTCTGGCTTGTCCTCGTCCAGCCTTCTGTGAACACAAGTCGACACCACACCATTCTAGCAAAAAATTGGTTACTGTCTGGTGTCCTACAGCCTCTGAAAATTAACTGGTGATCTCATTTCATGTCCAGTCATCAGTGGATGGGTCACAGTCACCTTCACACTGGCACAGTACTAGAAATTGCAGAAAGAGGAAAAATGGCCTCCCCACTCACACTTAGATGTTCTCTGTCTCAGTTTGCATAAGTGTGCATAGATGTGGAAAGGTGAAGAAGTTATTCATAGAGTCCAATCACAGAAGGGATGTGATGTTTTGGATATCACCCAGATCAGTAGTGGGTCCTATCACCACCTGTCCTGTAACACTGGGTGCCTTTATGCTATGCAGTTTTGGTTTATGTAATAGAAGAATCACAGATTCAAAGATGAAATAGTAAGGGAGAGCAAACAGAAACAAGTTACACAGAAAATAAACAGACTGCCACCACAGGCTTTATACTTTCAAATGAGATAAAACTCACTTTTCTAATAAGATACCTATTGCCTCTGAACAGCTTCCCAGCACACCCCCTGCCATAGAGGGAAAGGGGCTCCCTTTCAAGTACAGCAGGGACTGTCCTTCAGCTTCTGGATGCCTTTAACTTCAAACCCATTCCATTTTAAAGGTTTTTTTCCAGATATTTTTGCCTCAGTCACTATAGATATTCAAAGTGGGGAAATCCCCAGTTGTCTCAATGTCTTTCCATTAACTATAATGGTCTATTGTTACCTCTTCCTGGGCTGTACAACCAGAGGCAAATAATAATCCATTGTATGTAAACACCTGTCTTGGGAGGTGCCCCTCCCTTCTGTGAGGTGTATTTGAAATTGTAGTATAGGTTATGAGCACAATTTTCTATATACATAAACACAGAGATTCGTAACCACAGTTTGTATACATATCTCATAATGATCATCAAGTTCAGAACATTACTTTCATAAAATACCTTACTCAACATATTTTTATACACAATAAGATTATATACCATCAGTTAATACCATTGCTTATTCTTTGGTGTTCAGATCCCCCACCCTACACTTGCGGTGTCTGAGCCCTGATTGTCATACACACCTCTTGTGAGTTTGATGCTGGAGTTTTGGCCGCTAGCCATGACGTAAGCTTCACCTCTGCCCCCTCATTTCTGGATAGGGCATTGGCTACCTTGTTCTCCACCCCAAATTTGTTTCATTTCCATATCATATTCCTGCAAAGCTATGCTCCATTGTATTAGTCAAAAATGCCATTGTGCTTAGTCAAAAATGCAATGGGGTGTTTCTTGTTATCCTCCCCAGTTTGCATCATAAGGGCTCCGAGGCCTGTGTCGGATGCATCATTATAAAATTCAAACATATTCTGAAAATATGGACTGGCCAAAATGGGTGTCATTGATAAAATAAGTTTCACTATATCAAAACCCTTTTGGCAGGTGTCTGACCAAACCACTTTTTCTGGTTTTCTTTTCTGGCATAATTTTCTTGATGGGGCTGGTCAGGCTGTAATATTGGCAGAAGTGTGGGGGGCCAGAAAAAGTTGTGAGCAAGGAGATCCATAGGAAAAACTGGCCCCAATCCTGATGATTCTCAGCCAGATGTCTCAAAGGTACAGCATTGGAAGCACAACCAGCTAGGGTCTGGGCCTGATGCTGTCCTCTATAATCCACTCCAAGGAGAAGTTAGTGTTGCTTCAGAAAGCATTACTTAAGACATTTTCTGTGTACTTTGATCTATATACAGGGGATACACAGCACTTGGAGTTGCTGCCCCTTTCACACTCCCTGACTATCTTCTGATCCCTTTTTCTGCACAGACCAGAAACCATGCTTCGTTTTTGCTGAAATGACAAGGGCAGTTATGCACAAGGGAAAACATCCCAGGCAGCCATCTTCCCTTCTGCATGGTCTTATCCCCAAAGTCTGTTTAGATACTTTTCCCCCTTTCCATTCTATATAAGCAGCATCTTGCCATAAACAGTAGTATGACAGCTACAATACATTTTCTTTAAAAAGATCACGCATATTTTCCCCCAAGCAAGTTTAGAGCCAAACCATGGTCTGTAACTCCTCAGTGGAGATGAGGGAAGCTGTGTGATCACGCCATGCTCTATAGCTGCTTGTATCATGAGTAGGACACTTCCTTCACACAACAAAGGCTGGCTATCCACTATGCAGCTGCTAAACCCTCTCCCAGATCAAGAATGAATTATTCCACCCCATGACTCTCAACGATGGCCGACAACATGCTGAGAGTGACAACCAGATATGAACTGACCCTTCTAAGATGCCTGTAGGAGACACAGGTTCTCCCCAGCTAGAAAGGGAAGTGTGTAAGGACTGTGCAGCTTGTGGAGACTGGGGGCTACACAGCCCATAAAACAAGGCAGATCTGTCAACCAGGAGACCCTCGGGCAAATATTCCCCCCCCCACCATGGCAAGTGGTGGGGAGGAAAGACATCTCCCTCACCCACCCAAGACAGTCTGAGGAGGGAGACCTGCCCAAGCTATCCCTTGTGACTTTTACCTTTCTGTGAACCAGTTATAGGGGCCTTGAATCCTATTACTTTTCATACTTGTTGCTGCTCTTGAAGGGTTACTGCAGCTCTTCCATGTTGAGAAAAGACATTTAATACAGTGAGTGCACAGTGTTACAGACGCATAAATACTGTCTTTGCCTTCTTTTCCACAAGCCTGGTTAATCACACTCCCCTTTCATTCACATCCCTTCCCCTCTCTACACCCAAATCACCCCCATCGAAACTAGCTGCAAGAGAGAGAGAGAGAGATTCATTCGACTGCCACCTTCTTCTGTGGAATAAACAAGAAAGCAAGCATCCTTTACTACACTCAGGAAGCACAGATGACACAGACCACAGCTTGATGGCATGATATACAAGAAGAATAAAGAGTCCATACATAGAAGATCTAATATTCCCAATGTCAGGTGAATGATGGCATTTCCAGCAATTGGCGGAAGGTGCACGTTTGGCTTTGAATATTTTCTTTGGCATCCAATAGTTTCAATTTAACACCTTAATCTATAAATACTGAAGGGCAAGATAGGAGAAGGTCACTCTTATATCATTTCAAATAGTGTACTAGTGTCCCCGTGTTAGATTCACTAGGCAAGAGTATTGGCTGTTATAAATCAGCAATATTTCAGTGCTGATATACATTGGCTGAGGATCTGTCTCATCTAGTTCCCTACTCCATTTGTTGTATGAAGACAAGTGCAAGTGTATGATCTATTCCACTGAGCCTCTTATAAGACTCTTATCAAAGTGTCAGAGTTTCCAGTGACAGAGAGAAAATCTTCAAACAGAGAAGGTAACAGTGTGCTAGACTTCTGCAAAATAATTTTAGACAGCGGAGAGTGATTTTGGGAAGAAAAGAAAAGCTGGGTGCTAAGAATTCCAAATTTGACTTTGATCTGTCTCATACTAAGGAGCATACAGATTTTAATTAGGTCTCAAACTCAAAAAATATGATTGCACTGCCAGACAGAATTAGTCAGTGTTGCCAGTGAGAAGCATGGGAATTGCTACATAGGCAAGTGGGATTGATTACAGCAAGAAGTACAAAATGGCTAAAAATAAATATCAAAAACTTTGAATAGATTTAATGCTCATGACTTTTGGCTGGATTGAGAGCCTTGAGAAGTGAAGTCCTATTTATCTACAGAACAAATCACAGCATGAGCAGCGGTCATGTGAGTTTTCTTGTACTGCAAATAGTGTCTCAACCATTTTCATCCTCTGGGGTGAACATGTAGTTCCATATTCATGCCTCAGTCCTTGGATTCTTTGCTGCCATTGTGAACAATAGTACTGGACCACCATTCTGCAGAGGCCATTAATGTTAATACCTTTCAGTTGCCAATATAAATCCTGGTCAGATTCAAGTGTCCTAAAGGTAAAAAGCTCTGTATCTCATCTGTCCCCTCAGTTAACCCCAGCTGCCTCCTGTCCACAGTTATCCCCAGGTTACCAGTCTCGGTACCAAAACAAAACACTTTAAGGAACCATCCAGGAAATATAAAATATTTATGTTTGATAATAGAAGCTTTAGAATTGGGGTCAGCTTCTTTAAACAGCCCTTCAAAGAAATGCACATATCTGATGCCGCTGGGCAGTGTAGATTTAAAATATTTCTACATTTTCAAAGTGAGCAACAAGATCTTAAAAAGAAAAGGAGGACTTGTGGCACCTTAGAGACTAGCAAATTTATTTGAGCATAAGCTTTCATGAGATACAGCTCACTTCATGGAATGCATCCAATTAAGTGAGTTGTAGCTCAAGAAAGCTTATGCTCTAATAAATTTGTTAGTCTCTAAGGTGCCATAAGTCCTCCTTTTCTTTTTGCGGATACAGACTAACACGGCTGCTACTCTGAAACCTAACAAGATCTTAGTCACTCTAAATAGTGCAAAATGTGTTTAGCTGCTCAGGATAAAAGGGAACTTACTTCCGAACAGAGATAACCAAGTCTGAAGGTGAGTAGTGAAGATCCCAAAATACTATTTCCATCAGTTTTGGGCTTTAAAGGGCATGGCTATCAAATTACCTTTTATGTTGTAAAAGCTAATTTTTGCAGAAGAAAAGGTTACTCATGCAAGATGGAATCAATTTGTATAATCCTAATATTTTGCATTTTCTTTATATGGAAGCTGGAGAAAAAAGCTGAAGAAATTTAGTTGTGAAATTATGTATATACAAACTCTGATCAGTGATATTCAAGAGTTAATCCATCAATTTTCAATCTCTTGAAGAGCTTTAAAACAATGCAAGTGAAATGCACAAAGTAGTTCCTGAATCAATTGACTTTAAAAATATAAACACTTCATTTATCAGTCATCTTCTTTTCACTCTGACACAGTGTAAGTCTGAAGACTGAAAGTGACATTTGGACCACAGCAGCAGTTTTCTGAAGCGTACATTTTAAAATATCAAGTTTGATTAGATAAATGCAAGAGTTTATCTACAGTTAAGACATCAGGCTGTCTGTCCTTGTATTCAGCCTCAGATAATTCATGCATAAAATAGAAAGCAGATTTCAAAGGACCAAGATGGAAATACTGATATATGTATATGTTATACTGAACATAAAAATATAAGAATGGTCATACTGGGTCAGATCAATGGTCCATCTAGCGCAGCATCTTGTCTTCTGACAATGGCCAGTGACAGGTGCTTCAGAGGGAATGAACAGAACAGGTAATCATCAAGTGATCCATCCTGTGTCACCCATTCCAGTTTCTGGCAAACAGAGTCTAGGGACACTTCAGAGCATGGTTTTGCATCCCGTTCTTATCCAGTTATTTTTTTAACCCTGTTATAGTCTTGGCCTTCACAACATCCTCTGCCAGAGTTCCACAGGTTGACTGTGCATTGTATGAAGAAATACAATACACATACAGGTTTGTTTTAAACCTGCTGCCTATTAATTTCATTTGGTGACCCCTAGTTCTTGTGTTATGAGAAGGAGTAAACAAACACTTCCTTTATTTACTTTCTCCATATCAGTCATGATTTGATAGATCTCAATCAAATCTCCCCTTAGTCGTCTCTTTTCCAAGCTGAAAAGTCCCAAACTTATTAATCTTAACTCATACGGAAGCTGTTCCATATCCCTAAGCATTTGTTTCCCTTTTCTGTACCTTTTCCAATTCCAGTATATCTTTCTTTGGGATTGGGTGACAATAAACAAATACCTCACTGTTAAGCATTTGACATAAGATTACCTCACTTGGTAGATTGTTAGAAAGAATGTTTTATAGTGTGCTAAGGACCACTGCTGAATAGCTGGACCCAAAACACCACTGCACCAAATTTTAAAATACATTTCTGCCATATGTGGAGGCTCGTGCACCAAACAGAAAGAGATTACACATTTTCTTCCATGTCTATAATATATATTCATAGACTGACTTTTTTGTAATCTCAGAGGGGCTAGTCTAATTTATATTCAGCTGCTCAATTGGCACTACAGTGATCTCTGACCATGCACCATTATCCTGCAATTGACTTCCATCATGCTGGATGAGAAACAAAATAGATGGAGGTTTAACACCCCACTACTTTTAAACCCACCATTTTCAGATATTGATAAATAAGGAAATTGACCTCTTCCTGGATGCAGTGAGCCCCCAACTCCCTCCTCAAGCTTCTCTGGGAAACTTTAAATGTCTGTCTTAGGGACAGAATGATTAGCTTTGCTGTGGCTAAAATAAGGGAGCCCAGGTACTCCATAAAAGGAAAGTCAAGGAGATGGACCAGGATACACTAATCCTTCTTCAGTACTCCTATGTAGACTGACCAGAAACAGGTCTGCGCTCAGTAACCTGCACACAACCCTGTCAGGAAGTGAACTCATCTCCAGAACACTCCCTCGTGCCAGGATGCAGTGTTGCAGTGGTTATTTTGCTCTAGTGTCTCCAGTTTGTCATCTGGTGCTGTAGCTGCCTGCAGCTTCCGTGGCCTGGCCCATCTTTCAGTTCCGGCCCGTTCAGAAAAACACAAAGAGTCTAATAGCTTTTATGCCAGGCCTTTGGCCCTCATTTGCCTCTTTATCCTGGGGCTTGTGTTTTCTCTCTTTTTGGAGGAGGAAAACTCAGGGACCCTATGTTTGGAAGCTCAGGACTGCTCCTTACAATCTCCAACTGCTTCCCTGGGCTACTCCTACCTTTTCCCGGTTTGTCTGCATTTTCCACAGGATCACAGACTCCACTCCTCCCACGCGGGAGTGCAGCTACTTCCCACCTGGCTACTGAGGCGCTTCCTCAAGGCCACACTCCGACCCTTCTCTGTGCTGCAGCCTTTTATACCAGCTGTTGCTAATTGACCTCCTAGGGTATGTGTACACTGTAATTAAAAACCCAGGGCTGCCATGTGCCAGCTGATTGGGGCTTGGGCAAAAGGGGCTGTTTAATTGCGGTGTAGACATTCAGGCTCAGGCTGGGGGAAAGGCTCTAGGACCCTGCAAGGTGGGAAGGTCCCAGAGCTCAGGCTGCAGCCCCAAAATCTCCTTGGCCCAAATCAGGTGGTACAGGCCAGCCACGGGTTTTTAATTGCAGTATTGACATATCCCTTGACACAGCTGGAGGAGTAATTGGTCCATTATTAACAACACTTTCTTAGCTGCTACATTGTGGGGTCTACACACTTAATCACAAAACCAAGCTGAGTTTGTACTTTTTCAGTTAAGAAAACACTTCTGGGAAGCAAGAGGAAATGGCAGGTAGACTGTTAACTCACCAACTGGTGGAACGAACAGCAGAGACAACTGTTACAACAATCCAAGATACATATAATAAATTATTTAAATCTCCGGGTGTGGTATACAAACAATTGTTTTACATCTGCATATACCATTCAAATTCTGCCCCTTTGCATGAGGCCCTGGACATTTTCTTAATTAAAATACAGATATCCCAACTCTCTGTGGCCCAGCAGGAGAGCTTGGATGCTCCATTAACAACATCAGAGCTTGCCAATACCCCAAAATCCATGAAATGGGGTAAGGTCCCAGCCTAGATACTTCCCTGTTGAAGTTTATGAACAGTTTTTTGAGTCCCTTATAGGTAAGCTGTTTACCCTGTTGAGCGTGTCCCTGGAGGAGGGTACTCTCCCCACCACCCTGCAAAGGGAAGGCTTGATTTCAGTTATTCCTAAATCATGTCAGGCTCTCACATCATGCTTGAACTGTAAACCAATCCCCCTAACTCATAGTGATGTGAAAATACTGGCCACAACTTTGGCACCAAGGCTGAGGAAAGCTATGCCCAATATCATCCATCCAACCCAATTAGTTGTAAAGTACTGATTGAATTGATTTGATAGTTAATATAAAGGTTGTTAAAATACATTTTGCATACATACATCAACACTATGCTGTGCTTTGATCCTTTAAAAATGTTTGCTATGGCTGTGAAGCTTAAAAAAAGGAAAGACGCCGTAAGCCAAAAAATAGGTTTAGAAACACTGACATGGAAAGCTTGCTCTTGCTCCCCTTCCCCAAAAAGGAATGTGCTAAATGTCCCCAAGAACTAGAAGAAAAGCCAACTTTACATTACATTTCACTGCTTGCTATGTCAAGTGGTCATATCAAATTTTATTTCTGACCATCAGACTCTCTCTGGCAACTGTGTACTCTTGCTAGATCCACTGCTATAGGTTTCCAGTTTTGGAAGTGGAAACATGGTCAATCAACTTATTGTAGTTCAAACAGTAAATTCCTGTAGTACTCTCATTCCTCAGAAGTCTGAAGAGTTAAGCGAGCTATTAGTTTTTTTTGATAGGGACAATTTAGTTACGAAAGTGAACTTTCACAGGCACTGTCTCAATACACAAATGATTAACTGTATCACTACATCAACCAAAGATTATTACAGCACTCTTTTAAATATGTTAGCTCATTAAAAAAAGCAAGGGACTGGCACAGGGATGGACGACAGATTTGACACTTCTAACAGCCTTTGAGAATTAGAGTTCCATGAATGCAGACGGAACTCCAAATAAAGTGGCCATACAATGAAATTATATATATATGATTAGTGTTGGGGTTATTAGCCTATTAACGGATCTCTAAGGTGGAGTAAAAGTATTTGGTGTGACCGTTTATAAATCTTGGTAAGCTGTGAGAACTGGGAAAATATTGCTGCTGTATGAATGAGGCAAGGCCACATTCATCTTAAAATGGACTATCTTGAAAGAAGCCAATGCTCTACTATTGTGCTTGAATCTCTTTGCACTGGCTACACGTCTACAATGTCCATGGCCTTAGGTCTTCTATCTGCTGCAAACCAATCAGTAGAGCATGGAAAAGCCATCATACCTTAATTACCAATTAGAACACATTACAGTATCCTTCTGTCAGGTACATTCATCCCCAAATGCAGTGTTTGGCCCTTTCAGGGTGGAGATACAAATTGCAGAACCCCATTTTCAACTTTAACTACTGGACTGGTATGTCATATATCCATTATATAGGCATACCCTCCTCATTTTCCTCTAGAGGTGAACAACATGGACAAATCGTGTACGGTCTTAAGTAGGATGATCTTGAGCATTGGAGCTACTCCAAAAAGGTGAGAGGGACTTCTTATTCCTTCCTATGATCATTGCATGATGGAACTGATACCATCTGGAACAATCTCTGACCCCTTGTGACAACTTGGCATCATAAACAAAACAAAAATGAACACAAACAAACAAGCAGCTATGGAATGCAAAACTCTAAAAATCTATTAGAACAGAATAGATGAGAAAATATTTTCTCAAGTTTAATTCACTGTATGGTATGTTCTAGGCTATCTAGCTCAAGATAAAGCAGAAGAACTATGAACACCTGTCGTTACTCACACATCAGCACTGGACTAAAAAGATCCATGTGGAGTGCATATCCAAATTAAGATGGGGGAGAGGGAGAAGTAGGCACATCAATCAAAAGATGCTTCAGAAAACTCAGGGAGATCATAAAGATCTCTATATAAAGAGAGATTCCCTTTACATAAGATAGGGAATTCCACTGGTAATATCTCTCCAAACATAAGAAACACTAAGTACAACCAAAAGGGGAATAGTAAAAGTTATGTACTCAATGTCAATGTCGAGAATTTCCCGGATTTTTAGGAGATTGATTTCTCAACTTTATCATTAGTTTTCAGAATACAATTGCCTTGCCTTTTAAAGTGTGTGTGCGTGTGTGTGTGTGTGGGGAGCGGTGGGGGGGATGAGGGGAGGAGGCTAAGAACAAAAAAATTCCAAGTCGTTTAAGTTCTGGAGCATGTAATTTCCTTGACAAGGCGCTTTTTGGCAGGAAGTCTCCTAAATGCAGGTATTATCAGCTGAAGCCTCCTAAATAAACTGCCATCATAAATTTTGAACCATCTCAAAGTTAAAACTTTCACAAACCAACTGTCATCTCAGAATTTCAGCCATCTCAAACTCTGGACCATCCCCCCAATTCAGAACCCACCTCCTGTTTTCAGGACCCAGTTCACCCAAAAGGTGGCAACAGTGCAGGGTGCACATGCCCACTTCAAACATTTATGTCTTTATTTCTATTAAACAGATTTTTCTTCAGACTTGGTGCTTGATCTCATCTAGAGCTACTGGTACAAATCAAGTTATGCTTGAAGACAATGAGTTTTGAAATTACATATCATGTACTGTGTCAAGCTTTACAAATACGTCATTAAAAAAAGACAAGAAAAATTCTACTCCACGTGCCGCAACATGGTGATTTGAAATGCTAATTTCTTTAACACTAATTTTCTTCAACCTTGACTTGAACACCTTCTGTCTACAAAACAAGCCCAGGCTGACATTTCTAATTTCAATCATTTTTTAGTTATGCAATTGCAAAATTTCTGTTCAGAACACATTGTGAACACTTGTCTTTCCTCACACTCAACCAAAAACAGAAAATGCTGAATTAAATTGGCTAAAACAACTCCAGAAATGTTCTCCATTTGGTTATAATCAATACTGGAAAGTGTCATCCCAAAATAAATGTGTTTGAAGAATTTATGAATAACTATAAAAGGTGGCATCTTATTAGCATATGTAAATTAGAATTTAACCTCAATTATAATGGCTACTATCCAAGCCTGCTATAATATATATTAAAAAAAAAGACAGTGGGCCTAATCCTGACAGGTCCTCAGCATAGAGGTGCAGATGCTCAGCATTATTGCTGGTTATATTATTCTTTGTGCCTAGTATTTGCTGTGAATTTAGCCCTTTTATTCCTTTTGCACAGGAAAAGAAGAATAATGTCCAACAGAAACTGCAAGGGGAATTTAGCAATAGTGAGGTACATGGTGGTGATTGAGTCTGAGAAGGCAGGTTTTTTTGGAAGGGTATTGCTGTAACAAGTTCTCCCTTTTCTTTTTGGTAGTGTGCTTCTCTAATTGCCAAAATTATTCCTTTGTGAAATTATGATTTATTCAGTTTTACCAGAATGATTTGACACAATTTAAGAAAAATGACCATAGGATTTAGCAGGATGCAAAACAGTTTGAGTATTGATAGTTAGCATATTTTATGTACGAAACTGTTTTATGGTTGCCAGTTGCATTATTTCCAGCCATGCAAATGGATTAGATATATGGGTACTGCTTATGAACTAACAAAGCAACATCAATCATCACCTAATAGCACTGTGAAGAAATTCCTTTACTCTTTTGACAGTTAACTGATAATGCTACAAGTTTACTGCTACCAGCCTAAAAGCTAAATTTATCATAGACCTAGTAAAGCGGATTCTGTTAACATCTTGAAACAAAAATCAATGGCAGGATCGAGGGTCTTTGTTAGGTGGATAAACATCTGTTCAGCCAAATGCATTCTGGAAATCCAAATTCATCCAACTAATGCATCCTGGATTCTGGAAATCAGCAAACACCACCAGCACTATTTGTATTTGTAACCTGATCAAAATAGATAATTGTACAGGATGATGAAATCTATATAGTTAGGTGGACATTCAACAGAATGTTAACTATCTTCTCCTTTTCTTTACAAGCACATAGGTAGATGTGCTGATGTGGATGGAAAAGCAGAACAGTTAATTTTTACCATATTATTAATGTTTTAGCTGATAACACTGACGCAGTGCTTTTCATAATCAAAGTATTTACAATCATGAACTAAGCCTCACAACACACCTGCTAAGTAACTTCCCTCATCCCCTCTCCCTCCCATCATGTGTAACACATACTGCAAATTAGATTGCAAGTTTTTCAGGTCAGGGCAATGACCATGTCTTCCTGTGTGTTTTTACAGTGCCTGACACAATGGAGTCACAGTCCTGATTGGGAGATCTGAGAACTACCATAACACAAATAAGAAATAGTAAAATATAACAATCGGAGCCATATCAGTGTACAGTTACTCGCACAAATCCATGCGACTGCTTGTGTGAGTATCTGCTCACTAACTGGAGAAAGGTTCACAATCTGGTCCTGTTAAATTGAGTTAGAGATTTGCCCAAAGCCACCTTTCTAGTCCTGGGTAGATACGGGAATAGAATGTGTGTTCCTTACTTCCACTCCTGTGTTCACTCAGAGCACAAGGTCATATCTCTCTTAAGAAAGATGATAACAGATAAAAGATCATTCTAAATATGTCTTATAATACAGTTCACAGAGGTTACGTCACTTCAAACGCCAAGGTATTTTATATTAGCATGGTCCCCACTATTGTCCTCTTTTTTGTGCTGCTACCAGGGCTTTGTGACATTTTTGCAGCAAAACTCACCTGCTTTCAGGATTTCTTTCAAAATCCAAATGCAGAGTGTGTTCACTACAGATTTAGTAAAGTTCACAGTCCTTTCAAGTGTTCCTGCCTCCAATTTTGAGCATGGTAGAAAATCGGGACAGAGTTAGGGAGTTACATCAAAATCATGTAGAATTCAGGGTTTCATATTGTTTAAAAAGCATAAATCAGTCATTCTAAGTTTCCTCTGACATTCAGGTTCAAACAAACCCAGTAGCCCAACATGAAACCTGGTAGTACATACTGCTGAGGCTTGAAACCAAATAAAATGTTCACATAACCCCATACAAAGTGAAATGCTGAATTTCAAAAAGTTCCAGCTGCAGCCCAGTGAAACTGATTAAAGAGCTGGTTAGCAGAAAACAGATTTTGATGGCAGAACTGTGTTTATCTTACAGCAAAATATTCAGAATTATACTGAGCATGAAGCCATTTAATTTGATCTTTTGTAGAAATGAACAAGAAAGAAAATCTGCTTTCACTTTGTGCCATATTGGGAAATCAAAACTGAAGTCAAGAAAGGCCTTAACCTAGCAGGAAAAAACAAACAAACAATAAGGAGTGATTGCATGTTAGGATTAATTTTAATAGTTTTTCAGTTTCCTGCCTTTTCTTTTCCAGCCTTAGATACAAATTCAGGCAGTTTGTGGAGGCTCTTCGGGAAATCCACGGTGCACAAAATCCCCTTCCCCTCAAAATACATTTAACATATAAAAGGGTTACAGAAAAAGATGCAAGGAATTATGTCACTTGTCTCTTTTTCAATGGATTTCCTCAGTCCCAAAGTGTTCTGAAGGGCTATGAGCAGTCACAGTAGGCTGTGGAATATTTAGTGCCACTCCATAGAAAGAAGACCTGCGGATGTGGGGGGCAGGCAGCCTCCTCCACAGAATCTTCTATTTAGAAGATTTTGAAGCAAATGGGAGCGGGGCAGGAGATAAGTGGTTCTACTTGTCATGCTCCCATAAAAGCAGAGAGGAAGAGGAGTCAGGTTTGGACATTAGCCTAAGGCTTTGGGAGACTCATGTTCAATACCTGCTCTACCACAGCCTTCCTGTCTGACCCTGCGTAAGTCACTTAGCCGCTCCGTGCCTCAGTTTCTTATCTGCAAGATGGGTATAATAGGACCTCCCTACTTTAGAGGAGTTTGTGAGGATAAATATATTGAAGATTGTGATGATGGGGCTCACTATGATGAGATACTATGATGATGGGGCTCACAGAGAGAGACAAAGGAGTTTAACAATTCATACACTGGGTGAATAGTGTAATTCCTTCTAACTTTTCTACTGACAGAATTGCCAACTCCTGTGTTCAAAAATCATAGTCAGGCCCCAAACAAGATTGAGATTGGCTTAAAAACCATGAGATTTAAAAAACAATAATAAAATGTGGGTTCTTTTCATGTGCTTTCTGAGTGTTGAATCTTTACAATGCATTTGGTGCCAAGCTCTCTTCTCAGCCATGAAGGCTAGAAATGTTCTTTTAAAATGAAAGCTGAGATTCTTACCTCCAAGGAGCTGGTGATTTAAGAAAAACATCAAATATCACAAGACTTATGATAAAATTGTGAGAGTTGGCAAAACTGGACACACTGAAGAAGCCAGTGGTTTCCACATTACCATTTAGGTTGAGTCAGGCACAAACTATGAATCCCCCAAACTTCCAGAGAACTGGCCTAATAGCCACTGCTCTAAATGATGTCCCAGCATGTTCTCTGGTAGTGACACTGGCCAACCATCAAGCAGCGCAGGAGTAGACAGACCACCAGGTTCAAGTATTTGGTTTTATTTTCCTAACATACAACATTTGGAAATGTTCTCTTTAAATTTTTTCACCATTATAACCTCTGCAGAATAAAATAAGGATAGTGAACATTCAGAAATGGAAAATTACTCACCACTTACTGGGTCACAAACTCTCCTGGTGTTTTCCTTGAAGTCCCAGCTTCTGGAGTAATGGGATTATTTGAGAATCTCAGTATTCACTTAAAAATAAATTTCTTCCCATCAAGTCTATGGAGTAAAACTTAAAAATAAGAAACATAATGGGTCAAAAACAGAAGGAAAAATAGAAAATATATTTTTAATCTCATGATTTTTTAATACTTGAGACTGACAATACTAAACTTAGTCTAACCTAAATATTTAATACTAGAATAAATAAAAACAGTACCATCAGTCTGTAAGCACCAAAGGGATATTAAGATAATTTAGACAATATGGATTTATTAAAATTAAATCAAATTGATCTGATTTGAACAAAAGGCATGCAGAGTTTTAAAAATGTTGCTTATATAAAATATAATATGCTTACAAATGTATGCGGGAACTGCAGCAAATAGAAGTAAAAGTGCACGCTATAAAAGGGGCTTCAAATCTGTGCCTACGTAACTTGTTAAGCACAAGGCAGAAAGCTCAGTGGACACAGCTTATGTGCAAATATTATCCGAAGGAGTACAATGCCAATTGACCTAAATGGGAGTTACGAGTACTCAGCAACTTTCAGGATTAGGCTCATATTCATACAAATGTAAGTTTCAAAAAGAATGATGGAAGCAGCTTCTTTCCTGGTTGGGCATTTTGAGACAGAGAAAAATCTTGAATAAAGTTAGATTTAATTTTAAAAGTGTATAAATGACAGTAGTGATACCCCTCTTTGTTCATTTAATCAATATAATACTTCCAAGATTTGTTATGGGGAAAAGACCATTAGCTTTGAATTGTTGGAGGTAATGGTCCCTCCTATATATATTTTTTTAAACTATAGGAATTCCTTTTGGGTATTCCCAAAAAACATTCTGGACAGTTGTTCCAAAACAGCGCTGGGGATCCCTGTAAGAAATTTTGGAAACTCATCCACAGAAAAGCCATGGTTCACCTTTAATGGCAAAAGTGACCTCACCTATAAGGTCTTGTAGCAAATGTATTCAATGGATCATTTATTAAGGGCTTGTCTACATGGGGAACCAGATCAAAGCAAACTAACAAACTGTTAATATATGGCAACAAGGTCCACAGGGCCATTTAGTCGGCAGCAGACTAGTGCGGTGTAGATTCACACCCCAGTTTGCCACAAACTAGTTGTATAAGTCCTCACTCAAATTGTTGAGCCAGCCATTACAAGCCCAAACCTATTGAGAGCATCCTACTTAATTTTTAGTCAGTCCTTACTTTGCCTGTGTAAAAACTGATTAAAGAACTTCGGATCTGATCTGATAGGATGAGCACCCACTCCTCTAGCTGAAGTCAATGGAAGGTGTAGGTGTGAAGCACCTCTGAAAATCACGCCTATGTGTCTTGCCTTTCAATACAGAGCTAAACTAGCAAGCTATGTGATTCTGATAAAACACGACGGTATTTACTCCGTTTTGGGAGCTAGAGACTGAAGCCAGATGTACAGGATGGCGGACGCTATGCTGGAGAGCAGTGACTCTGAAAATGATTTGGTGGTTGAGGTGGATAATAGCAGTTCCCTGTGTGATGCTGTGGCCAAAAGGGCAATTCTGATCTTTAGATGCATAAACAGGGGAATTTCAAGTAAGAGTAAAGAGGTCATTTTATCTATGTAACTGGCAGTGGTGCAACCGCTGCTGGAATACTATGTCCAGTTTTGGTGTCCACAATTCAAGAAGGATGCTGGTAAATTGGAGAGGGTTCACAGAATGGCCACAAGAACGATTCAATGATTAGAAAACATGCCTTTTTAGTGATAGACTCAAAGAGCTCAATATATTTATTTTTACAAAGAAAAGGCAAAGGAGTGACTTGATTACAATCGGTAAGTACATGTGGAACAAATATTTGATAATGAGCTCTTTAAAGTAGCAGAGAAAGGTATAACATGATTGTGACGAAGTGGGACTGTTCTTAATGTTTCCTCTGAATAGTGGGGGGGTGCCTCAGTTTCCCCTAGGCAGTTCTTAAGTATCTAGGGGGTGGAGTAAGGGTGTATGATCATTGCAGAGCCCTAGAGGGCAGGTGTGTGCAGGAGTCTGGACACAGAGAATGGCCGACACCCTGTTTCCTGGCAACTGATGGCCTGGGCCCTTCCCCCCTGCAAGGTGAGAGCTGAAGGGTTGGAGAACAAAGGAATCAGGTGACCACCTGGCCCGGGAAAGGAACAAAGCCCAGAGGAGGAGGGGCTGGAGGGGGTTTTTCAGTTTGGGGCTGGCTGGGACATGGAGTGAAGTGCAGACGTGGTTGTCTGGCTCACTGCCCCCCAAAATGGACCCAGCTGAGGGATCCCGTTCTCTGCACCTGCAAGCTCTGTTTTAGACCATGTTCCTGTCGTCTAATAAACCTTCTGTTTTACTGGCTGGCTGAGAGTCACGTCTGACTGCGAAGTTGGGGTGCAGGACCCTCTGGCTTCCCCAGGACCCCGCCTGGGCGGACTCGCTGGGGGAAGCGCACGGAGGGGCAGAGGATGCTGAATGCTCTGAGGTCAGACCCAGGAAGGTGGAAGCTGTGTGAGCTGCGTGTCCTGAAGACAGGCTGCTCACAGAAAGGCGACTGCCCCAGAGTCCTGACTGGCTTCATGGGGAGCAGTTCCAGAGCATCGCCCAGGGACTCCGTGACAACTGGTGGCAGCGGTGGGATGTACTGCACCCCGTGGATGGCGCTTCCTGCAGTAAGTGACTGGGGAGCAGTAACACGAAGGGGGATTGCCGAGGACCAGGCCTGCTGAAGGCTCAGAGAGGAGCGGTTTCGGGGGGCGGTTAACCCCTGGGAGTGTGTGACCAGCGAGAAGGACTGTACAGTAATGGGGTCCCCCTGGGGACTGCAGTGAGCAGTCTCAGGGGCGGAGGAGTCTGCAGCTCGACCCTGGCAAAGAGGTGGTGACCTCGAGAAGGGCTGGCACACTAGGGGTTCTCCCTGGAAACCGTGGGGAGCTGAGAACACACGGGCCTGTGAGTCCACAACAACTTGGGAGGAGCGGAGTGATGGCCTGTCACTGTCTCCTTAAGAAGGACATTGTCACCCTGTGCAAAAAGAGAGGGTTGAGCGTTGGAAAGTTCACCAAAGCAGAGTTAATCGTGCAGCTGGAGGAGGATGACCGCTCTAAGGAACAGATTCCTGACCCCAACTGGGGTTATAGCAGGATCTGGGAGCAGCTGGAGCGGGAGCCAGGCATCGCCAAGACTCCTGTCCCCGACCAGACGGGGGTCTTCACGATCGGGTTCCCCATCGCGGGATCGAGACGGACGGGATTGGAGCGGAGTCTGAGAGAGCAAGAGGACCGTGGGAGACAGTGAGAGCCCGAGAAAGAGCTGCAGAAGCAGCAGCAGCAGCATGAACTGGCGGTGGTGGGGCGGAGAGGCCTAGGGGACCTCCCCGGGGTGAGTGGGGATAGATCCCGGGGTGCCAGTTCCGCAGGGAACCTCGAGACTAAATTGCTGCCCCTGGTTAAGGAGGGGGGGGGGTATGGATGCCCACCTCACTGCCTTTGAGCAGGCTGGCGATTTGAACCAAGGGGACCCTGCGGAAAAGCCCCGGTGTCTAGCTCCCTTGCTGGGTCCCAAGGCCATAGACTCCGTCGGCCAGATAGTTGGGGATGTGGACAGGCTCCCACTCCTGACCCCAACCTATATGTCTGTGTGGAGTTTCCTGGGGCCAGGCCCCTCGGACCTCCAGTGGGAGCAGAAGGTGATGGTCAATGGGGAGACATTCTTGGGGTGGCCAAAGGGCATGGGCTGCATAAACCTTCCCACATGCGGCCTGCGACTGCTATCGACCACCCCTGACCTAAGGGAGGGTGTGAAACTGGAAGTGCCTGGTGTAACTCCTACCAAGGAATGGGAGAGATGCTGGGGCATCCATGGGAACGTTGGTGGCTTCGAACTTCCCCAGGTCACCGGCTAAAGTGACCCAGCTCAGTTCGATCTCGAAGGGGGGAGAGATGTGACGAATTGGGACTGTTCTTAATGTTTCCTCTGAATAGTGGGGGGGTGCCTCAGTTTCCCCTAGGCAGTTCTTAAGTATCTAGGGGGTGGAGTAAGGGTGTATGATCATTGCAGAGCCCTAGAGGGCAGGTGTGTGCAGGAGTCTGGACACAGAGAATGGCCGACACCCTGTTTCCTGGCAACTGATGGCCTGGGCCCTTCCCCCCTGCAAGGTGAGAGCTGAAGGGTTGGAGAACAAAGGAATCAGGTGACCACCTGGCCCGGGAAAGGAACAAAGCCCAGAGGAGGAGGGGCTGGAGGGGGTTTTTCAGTTTGGGGCTGGCTGGGACATGGAGTGAAGTGCAGACGTGGTTGTCTGGCTCACTGCCCCCCAAAATGGACCCAGCTGAGGGATCCCGTTCTCTGCACCTGCAAGCTCTGTTTTAGACCATGTTCCTGTCGTCTAATAAACCTTCTGTTTTACTGGCTGGCTGAGAGTCACGTCTGACTGCGAAGTTGGGGTGCAGGACCCTCTGGCTTCCCCAGGACCCCGCCTGGGCGGACTCGCTGGGGGAAGCGCACGGAGGGGCAGAGGATGCTGAATGCTCCGAGGTCAGACCCAGGAAGGTGGAAGCTGTGTGAGCTGCGTGTCCTGAAGACAGGCTGCTCACAGAAAGGCGACTGCCCCAGAGTCCTGACTGGCTTCATGGGGAGCAGTTCCAGAGCATCGCCCAGGGACTCCGTGACAATGATCCAATGGCTGGAAGTTGAAGCTAGACTGAAAATAAGGCATTCATTTTTAACAGTGAGAGTAATTACCAAGGACTGTTGTGGATTTTGACAATGTTAAAAATAAAGACTGGACAGTTTTCTAAAAGATATGGTCTACATATTATTTTGAATAAGTTATAGGGTCTGTATTATACAGAAGGTCAGACTATGTGATCACAGTGGTCTCTTCTGGCCTTGGAATCTATGAGTCTGCCTATAGCTCCAAATAATAAATCATTGTGAGAAAGGAAATCATTCAATTCAAATCAAAATAAAAAGAGTGATTTAAAACATCACACTTTGAAACTAGGCAGAAGCAGCTTTAAAGAAGGCACATTGAAAACAGGTTTCAGAGTAGCAGCCGTGTTAGTCTGTATTCGCAAAAAGAAAAGGAGTACTTGTGGCACCTTAGAGACTAACCAATTTATTTGAGCATGAGCTTTCGTGAGCTACAGCTCATTCCGTTGCAGAAGACAAACAGGTGAAAATAGGTGGCTAGACTGTAAACAGCACTGGCAGTCAGAAAATGCTGAAAATGTTTAGATATGCACAACTAAATTCAGCAGTCAACCAATGTGAGTGTGGGGACTATATCAAGATAGTTAAGTCCCAGGCAGACTGCGAAGAGCTACAAAAGGATCTCACAAAACTGGGTGACTGGGCAACAACATGGCAGATGAAATTTAATGTTGATAAATGCAAAGTAATGCACAT
The DNA here is from genome assembly GCF_965140235.1 of Caretta caretta. NCBI lineage: Eukaryota > Metazoa > Chordata > Testudines > Cheloniidae > Caretta > Caretta caretta. Next base: position 92,461,425 of record NC_134209.1, on the reverse strand, counting down.
TGGAAAACATAATCCTAACTATACATATACAATGAAGGGGATCTAAATTAGCTGTTACCACTCAAGAAAGAGATCTTGGAGTCATTGTGGATAGTTCTCTGAAATCATCCACTCAATGTGCAGCGGCAGTCAAGAAAGCGAACAGAATGTTGGGCATCATCAAGAAAGGGTTATATAATAAGCCAAAAAGTATCATATTGCCTCTATATAAATCCATGGTATGCCCACACCTTGAATACTGCATGCAGATGTGGTCGCCCCAGCTCAAAAAAGACATATTGGAATTGGAAAAGGTTCAGAAAAGGGCAACAAAAATAATTAGGGGTATTGAACGGCTTCTGTATGAGGAGAGATTAATAAGTCTGAGACTGTTCATTTTGGAAAAGATGCAACTAAGGGGGGGATATGATAGAGGTCTATAAAATCATGAGTGGTATAGAAAAATTAAATAAGGAAGTATTATTTACTCCTTCTCATAATACAAGAACAAGGGGCCACCAAATTAAATTAATAGGTAGCAGGTTTAAAACAAACACAAGAAAGTATTTTTTCACACAATGCACTTTCAATCTCTGGAACGCCTATTGTGAAGGCCAATACTATAACGGGCTTCAAAAGGGAGCGAGATAGATTCTTGGAAGATAGGTCCATCAATGGCTATTAGCCAAGATGGGCAGGAATGGTGTCCCTAGCCTCCGTTTACCAGAAGCTGGGTGACAGGGCATGGATCACTTGATAACAACCTGTCTGTTTATTCCCTTTGTGGCACTTGCCATTGGCCACTGTCAGAGGACAGGATAGCGGGCTTGATGGACCTTTGGTCTCACCCAGTATGGCTGTTCTTATCAACACTATCTGCAATGTTCTATATCTGATGCACAATGGTGAGATGCATCTGTGGGCCTGCCCTCCCTCTCAGTGCACTAAGGAGTGAAGTACATACTGAGTGGCTCTGGCACGCTCTCTCTCTCTCCGATCTTTTCCCATCCTGCACTGAACTACAAAAATACAAGAGTACTCCCTGTGTGTTTTTGTTTGGCACACAAACAGAGATTATCCCCCCATCTCATCTTCTCTAGGTATCATGGATGGGAGTGTCAAATACTTACTTTAACACTCAACTGCCCAATTAGCTAGGAAATATCCCTCTAATCCCCATCTCTAAAACTTATCCACATTATGTTATGTACATTAAGGAAGGACCAGCAATCAAATATTTCCTTATTAATATTCTGAAACACTTGGTTCAATAGTTATAGTCAATATTCACATTGTTTGGCATTTTGCAACATTGCAATGAATGGACTGGCTCATTACTGGGCCTTGTGTCACACTCCCTGCCCTCCCCTAGTGCAATATCCAGCTAGTAGAGGGCTCCAGAATAAAAGAAAATGAAGTGCATCCTCAGTTCAGATAAGTCAAGACTTGGGAGCAGGGATAGCAGCCTGAGAGCTGTGGAGACACACTTGAGAGCTGGGAGTGAAAGTCTGAGAGCTGGACCTGTTGATGGCAGGGGGCCAGAGAAAGCTGAAATAGGTGAATACTTGGGAGGGGCATACAAACATGACTGTACATATGGGCCTGACCAAGACCGTGGCTAGGCAACAAAGGACTGGACTCCAGGGGATCTGCAGCCCAATGTGTGATTGTCTCAGGGAGAGGAATGACTGGAGGAAGCATCCCTGTTACCAGGCCAGAGTAGCCCTATTTTCATACACCCATACTAAACGATCCTTGGGACTCCATTGGGATCATTTTCTTGTGTAACCATTAAAGGAATTGTGTTTAGTTTCCAGTAGCCCTGGGAAAGTAATCATGTGTTACTCTAAATGCCTGCATATTGATAGGGACCCACTGAGGATGGAGCCGCTAGATCCTAGCACAGTATGGCCTACTCTCACAAATATATTGTGAGTAGAGATGCCCCCCCAACTTACACAATCGTTCCATTCCGGAAAGCCTTGCATAACTCCATTTTTGCGTAAGTGGGAAACGTATATCTGTACATTATGCAAAAATTTCCACAACTCAAAAACCCTATTTCTGGCTTACGGAACTTTTTCCAAAAGTGCAAATTTGCGTAAGTCAGGTCTTGCGTAACCCAGGGAGCATCTGTAGTGCAGTTTTGGCCCCTGCTAAAGGCAGTCTAGTGTTGTTGTGAAAGGCTCCAGCTATCATATGATTTTGGGGGGAGAGCAAGAAAGCACTTCTCCTATACTATGATCTGTAGTCTAGTTTACATTGCTCTAAACTGTAAATCCAGAGGCCATGAGTTCCAGTCCTAGCTATTTCACTGAGTGCCAATAATATTTCTGTGCCCTTCACAACCTTTAATCTGAGTCAAATTTGTATTCCCTGGGAGTTTAACCAGTTTCACATAGAAGACAACTGAGAGCTTTCATAAAGTCATTTCTAGCATAGCTGAAGGTAGTACCAAGGTCTCCAATATAACAGAGCCAGGCTAGTACTTGGAGCAACTTTAGCACTTGCTTCCTAGCTCCTGGTACTCAGTGCATTCCTCTAGACATCAGAGGCTGGTTGTAGAGGCAGGCAAGCCAGGCATCAGCTTCCAATGGAAAATGACCACTCCCAGTTCTACCATGATACCATGCAGTGGGGCCAGTTAGAAAATTACTCAATGTGCCAATTTCTACAAAAGAGTATGTATGGCAGACTGTGGGCAAGCTGCATGCCTCCAACTTTTTAATCCACGTGGGCTGGTTGGCAGGAATTTGCCCTGCTCAATAGGCTCATATATGATGAACAGGGTTTGTGGTAACCTCTCACTATATTAGATCTGTTTGGAAGGAAGCCAAGGGCTGGAAAGCTAAAAGGGACTGTGTTTGGCTTCTTGTTATCCAGTATGGTGCTACAGATGCTCCTTTGTTACTGGTTTGGTGAATCTATTTATAGAATAAACAGTTTGGGTGATTATCTGCCCTGTTTCTTGCAATCTGCCCTGAGTGTAGCATTTTCAGGGTGGTCCATCCAAGGCACCCAATCACAGTAGGGCTGTGGGCTGCCTGGAGTTAGCTGCACTCCATAGTCTGGTTTCAAAGAGAACTGGGACAGGAGTGTATGGAACAGAATGTGCTGTTTCAGCACAGCAATCCTCTTGGGACACAACCTTAGTAGCCTGGAGTCTTAGTGGCACTATGGAGCACTTCAGAAGAGCTGCTAACCAGTGAAAATGTGCGCTCTGCTCATTAAGACCTGGAGAAAGCAGCAGGCACTAGGAGGTAAAGCAACAGTGCAGGCATAAATGAATGGAGAGAGTATACTGACACAAACGGTGCAGCGGAAGATAACATGGAGAGCAGAGGTTTGAGAGGAGATGGGGATAAAGGAGGAGAATCGTCATGCTCACAGCTGCTGCCTCATCAGTGCACAGCCCTATGCACATAGCCCAGTTGATGACCAGAAAGAACAGTGGGGTTGCAGCATGAGTAAAGAAAGTAGCACCAGCAGCAATTTGGACATACTGCATGATTCATTATCAATTGCTGGCATCAAAGAAATTCCAGCCTAAAGTAGCATAGAATATTAGGGTTGGAAGAGACCTCAGGAGGTCATCTAGTCCAACCCCCTGCTCAAAGCAGGGCCAGCACCAAATCATCCCAGCCAGGGCTTTGTCAAGCCGGCCTTAAAAACCTCTAAGGATGGAGCTTCCATCACCTCCCTAGGTAACCCATTCCACTGCTTCACCACCCTCCTAGTGAAATAGTGTTTCCTAATATCCAACCTATACCTCCCCCACTGCAACTTGAGACCACTGCTTCTTGTTCTGTCATCTGCTACCACTGAGAACAGCCTACCTCCATCCTCTTTGGAACCCCCCCTTCAGGTAGTTGAAGGCTGCTCTCAAATCCCCCCCTCACTCTTCTCTTCTGCAGACTAAATAACTCCAGTTCTCTCAGCCTCTCCTGGTAAATCATGTGCCCCACGCCCCTAATAATTTTCATTGCTCTCTGTTGGACTCTCTCCAATTTGTCCACATCCCTTCTGTAGTGGGCAAGGGAAGGGCAAAACTGGACCCATTAGATCTGGACTTGTGCATGTCCAGCTTTTCTAAATAGTCTAAAGTACATGAGGTCCTCACCAATTTATTAAAATTGTTCATTTAGTAAAATCCTGGGCAGTGAACACACATTGTATGCTAAGTGAAAAGAGGGGCTCTGACCACACTTAGCTCAGTTTCACAGTAAAGTCAGGTGGGGCTGGCACAACACATCTTTGAACTGCGTGACAAAATAAGAATTTTCCTCCTGGGGAAAACAGGCCTTATAAATTACATGTGTAATGTGGACTTCTTGACTATGTTAGCTTATCTTGTGGACATATTTCACAAATTGAAGCACTAAACCTAACACTTCAAAGCAGGACTACAAATATACTTGATTTGAAAAAGAGAAATCAGGGGATTTATTTAAAAGCTTTGTCTTTGGAGATGCCCCATTTTAAAGGGAATTACCTAGATGTTGCCACTGTTATCAGACTTTTTAAAAAGAACAGAGAGAAATTTATCAAAATGCTAATTAAAGACCAAATATTATTTTATTTGTCTGAATTGTATTCCCATTTTGACAAATATTTTCCTCTTCGGGGCAGCATTCAGCAGGATGTTTCTCAACTGAAAGCCCCCAGCTACCAATTGGATTCAAAACCCTATCTTGGTAACAGCTGATTCCATTCCAACCTTAAGTATCTTGGCTCAAGAAAAGCTCTTAGAATTGTCAAACAAACAATCACATGCTAAAGAATAAGTTTTCAATTGTAACAAACCAGGAACTCTGGATTTCTGTTAAAGGAGAGCATGAACAACATGGTGGCGAAGCTACAAAAGCGCTACTTCCATTCATTTCCAGTTATCTATATGAGTCTGGGTTTTCAACAATGATTTCTGTGAAAACTAAACATAGAAACTGTTTAAACTTGGAAAACGACTTATGTCTGGCACTGTCAGAGCTTCAACTAAACACTGTGCATCTGTGCAAGTCCAAAACAGGCCCACTCTTCTCACTAAAATCTTAGGCTGTGTCCAAACAGGCAAAAATTCCATATTTTCAAATTATAGTTTTAAAAACCTGAATTAGATCAGATCATATCATTTAACTATGTATTTGAATAAAATGGAAAAACTGTCAGAACTCTGTTATCCCTCTTTAATCTAGCGTCCTGAGTTGATTTAAAAAAAGGTATTTCATTGTGTGGAATCACCATGTTTTAAATATCTCTAAGAGAGCTGCAGTACTAAAAAGTTTCAGAATCACAGTGCTAAAGCAGTGGTAGAAAAAGTTGGACATGAGAGTTAAAATCATCCTTGACTTCAGCAGTCAAACCTCATATGAAAAATTATATCCTAGGATATTTACCTGCTAATCTGGATTTAATTCACCATAAAGACAGACTTTGTTTCTTGAGGGCTGCAGTGATCACCCAGTGTTTGATCTCACAAAGATGGAAGAGTATTTATTCTTATAGCAACTTATTCTTTAGCATGTGATTGTGATGCCCAGAATAGAGTGGTGGTTTGGACCTGTCTGAATTAGCAGCCAAAGAGACAAACTAGTTGCCATAGAGATCAACTGTATACATTTGAAGATATTTGAACCCCATGTCTGGATATGTTGGATAAAAAAAAAATTGACACCATTTGAAAAATGCCAGGCCCCCATTCTACCGAACCCTCCCCTATCTTTTTCCCCTCCCCCCAGCCCATCTTTCCCTTTTCTCACTATGCATGTATGCTTCTACCTATTTTATTACTATAATCTTCACCCTAATGAATTACGCCTCTGTAGTATTGTCTTGTATTTGTGCAGCTTTGATGAGTTGTAAAATTGCATAACTATCTGAGATTCTGTGAAGCATGCAGTATTTGGGAACGTATATATGCTGTAAGGAATTTTTTGTACTTCTCGTTGACCATTTCTTTACAAAAATAAATACAATAGTTTAAAACATTTTTATTTGGGGTTCTTTTTTGTATGTGAACTAATTAAGCCAGTTTACAGAGCATGACCTACATTCTTGCATGCTAAGCTATGAAGTGTCTTGTTTTTATATATTGTGACAAAGTTCCTCCTCTGCCTTGGTGGGTCCTGCGCTTTTTGGTGGATTTACTCATCTCAGAGGTTCACGGCAGCCCTCAGTTTGGCCACTTCTGCTAGAGGCTCAAACCTACCATTCACTCAGCTAACCTCACCACTAGCCAGCATGGGGGAAATGGAGAACAATCTCTGAAGTCTCTGTTGAGCCACCTAGTGGGCTGGGGACAGGCCAGATCCTTTTCCAAATTAGACCTTCCTTTCTGGTGCTGCTCACAGACTAGATCAACTCCTCCTGTGTCCTCCTACACCAGGTTCCAGCCCAGGGCCCTGTGGATAGCAGCTGTCTATACCTCCTGTATCAGCTGCGTGACAGCTATAGCTACAACTCCCCAGGCTACTTCCCCATGGCCTCCCCCCAGCACCTTGTTTATCCTCACTGCAGGATCTTCCTCCTAATGCCTGGTCACACTTGTACTCCTCAGTCCTCCAGCAGCACACCTTCTCGCTTCTTGCACGCTCTCTGCTAACTGATGGGAGGTCCTTTTAAAACCAGGTGTCGTGATTAGTCTGCCTGCCATAATTGAGTCTAGTACGTTCTTAATTGGCTCCAGGTGTCTTAATTAGCTTGCCTGTCTTAATTGGTTCTAGCAGGTTCCTGATTGCTTTAGTGCAGCCCCCGCTCTGGTCATTCAGGGAACAGAAAACTATTCATCCAGTGGCCAATATATTTGCCTTCGACCAGACTCCTGAACCCCACTGGTCTGGGTCTGTCACAATATGTAATTAAATGTATTAAAATAACTATAACAACAGTTTTCAAACTGAGGCCAGTACACCCGGGCAATCAAAGATCACTTGCTTGTGGTCTGTGGTGAACTGGCAGATGATACTGGCTGCTAACTTTCCTCTTTGTTTCTAGTTGCTAAAGCACATTGAATACTCTCCCAATGTTTCATTTTCATGTGAGGAACTGCCATAGTTGCCACACTGTTTATTTGCCATTAGGATACAGTATTACCATATGCTTTTCCATGGAGGTCCATCACCATAGTATGTGAGCTCCTCACAGACAATAATGAATTCTGTGAAGTAGGGAAGCATTGTTATTCCCCTTTTACAGATGGGGAAACTGAGGGAAGCAAAGACACATGCACAAGGTCACACTGAGCCTGTGGCAGAGCTCAGAATAGAATTCAGATCTCCTTAGTCCCAGTCCAGTATTTTAACCACAAGATGATCTGCAATCAAATATGGAACATATCAAAGAGGTTTTTAAATGAAATGTGATTAACATTCTCAATATATCTGTAGCTTATTTTGTGCTATAATCATAACAAAATTATCTTCATAGAACTGCAGAGCTTTTCTCCTGACTCACTCTGATGTCAGACCAGATGGGTTGTATTAACTCCAACCCAAAGACTGAATGTCTCCGAGTGGCACAGCCAAACTCAATAAAGAGTTTAGGATGAGGTTTATTTATTTTTTATTTGCTTGTTATTTAAGTTAACAATAAAAGCAAACCCCAGAAAGCGGGGGGTAAATTTGGGCCAAATCTAGTGTCTTTGTGTATTGTGTTACATAAGCAGCATGAGACACCACTTGTTGATAAACCTGTTACTGGAAAATAAATTTGGAATTCAGAATCTTGAGCGAATTGATATTAGGAACCATTACAAAGATGGTAGTATGGTAAGTTATGGTCAGCCTGCAGAAAAGGACTTGTCAATGTACCCATGATTAATGAAGTGTCATTGGTCTCAACTGCCAGCATCAAGACAGGGGAAAGATTGTCCTGCACTTTTGACCATAATAAAGATATGATGCTGACATTGATGTTTGGGAAGGAACACTGAAATGTTCTGCTGATGGATACAGATTGCCTGTACTATAGCAAGCAATGTCAGATAAAATGTGATGATAGTTGACCTAACTGGAAAGCTTTAAATCTGCCAGGAAAAGCAGCCTAAACTAACCTACTGAAATACTGTAATAAAAGTAGAACTGAACCATTGGGCTACTCCTGTTTGTTTTAACACTTTGTATAGAGCCCAGATAATCTGGTGGTGGGAGCTACTGAAACTGATAGACAAAAAACCATATATGCATATATTAATGATTGGCATATATACAACAAATAAAAAATCCCTGTTATCATTAAGTATGTACATTTGGGGAAGTATTTGCAAAAGTACTTAAGGGGTTTAGAGCCATGAGTTCCATTGAAAGTCAAAGGGACTTGCGCTCCTAAATCCACATGCCTTTGAAAATCCCTTCCCTGAAGGTTTGGATTGTAGTGTTTTAGGAGTAGTTCTGTACAGTAAATAAGTATTCAGACATTGAGGAGCAACGAGAAAGTAACCCTTCCTACTAAGGGGGAGCATTCATGAGGGGAATCTTACAGAGATTTCCTCACCCTTTAAACACCTTTCACAGGTTTTCCAGTTGAAGACGGTGATCTGTCCCCATATTAGTAACTTGCCAGTGGTTTAATTATATTGTTTTATGATAGTGTCACCAGAATTTTTTGAGGGTTAAAAGTGCTATTCCCTTGACAAAGAGAATGGGACCACAAGGAAGATAACAGTGATTTAAGCTACATTTTGTAGTAAACGTTTTTAGAAGGGTGTACTGTGTATTACTGAAATTACCCCCAGTTATACAACTCAATGGAGCTATGACAGCTCAGCACTTCTCATAATCAGTCTCTTAACTTTATATGTTCCCCAGCATTTCAGCCCATGAACAAGTTTTGGTTTCCTTCAGCTTGGCCAAAATCTCCACTTTACATTTCATTACTTTTGTAATCCTTCTGCCAGTCAGAGTTGGCAGCAACGAGGGCCGGGTTCAGTATCTAGGCATTCCTCTTCAACAATACAATACAAAACCAGCTTGAGCCCCCATCCAGTGACCTGGGACAATTACATACCACCCCCTGGGCGCCTCTAAGAAGCAATACTTCCCCTCTCACAAGCACAGAGTCTAAGTGTAGCAAAAATCTTTTAATAAAAGGAAGGAAATAACGTGGCATTAAATTGGGGAAACACCACAACTAGGACTCATATACACAATCCATGAGCAAAAGACCCACCACCAAGTAAGTTGGGCAGTGTCCTTTTCCCCTCAGGTTCTTAAGTTCAGCAACCCAAAAGTACCTTTGATGTGCCCATCCTGTCTCTGCACCCTACTCACAATTGCTGTCCTTGGACAGTGCAGATCCAGAGTTCAGAGCTCCATCTCCAGAGTTCACCTGGGGGGAGCAGGGGGTAAGGAGGAACCTTACTCGCTCTGCTGTTTGGTCACTCACTCACTCACTGCCCCTCTCTGTGGGGCTCTGTTCTGGCACTCTCTGCCAGCTGCACCTCTCTGCCAGCCACCCTGCTGGCTGCTTGCCATGCCTCTCCGCCAGCCACCCTGCTGGCCACACCTCTCAACCAGCCACTCGCTGTGCCCTTCTGCCAGCTGTCCTGCTGGCCACGATGTTTTCAGGGCCCCCCAATAAACACAGCTCTCAGTGATTTCAGCTGTTAGTGGGGGAGCCTCACTGCTGGTGCACAAGGGGCAGTCTCTTGCATCAGAGACAATGTCCCAAAACAGATCTAATACTTAGACCTAGGTATCAGTGATTTCAGCTCTGCAGCATGTAACAAGACTCTCAATTGAGTCTAAATGAGCTCTGTTATTACACAGTGCAGAGAGGAAGGGTCAAATGGTGTCTGGGGCCCTCAGGCAGGGCTCACACCACCAGATACAAGCATCTGTCCCCTACCCTCTCTCACCTCACTGGCTTTGGAACCCATGTCCCACTAGCAAGTGTCATTTAGTTGTGGGTGATTCCCTCCATCAGGATATGCCAGGTACAGTTTTGCTGCCCTCGATTCACACCACAAGGATAACTACCCTTTATTACTCCTGTCCCAATAACAAGGAGACTGGGATCCAACACCAGCCAAAAGTGATCATTTGGGCAAGCAATCCCATCATGCTGAGTACGTAGGCAGGGTGGGTGCGCCCATACAAACGAGGTCAGCTCCTGAAGTCCTCTTCCACAGCTCACCACTAGATGTCTGGGGAGAGCTCATTCAGACTCTGCTTACACTTTAAAGAACAGATAACAGAAGAAAATGTAGTATTGTACAGGCACTTAAAATTTGTGGATTTAGAATGACAATAGGCTTATAAACTTCTGGCTAGGGCAAGATGACAAAATTGTTAATTTATCATTTGTTTGACAAGTCATATGCTCCTCAGCTGGTTGAGAACCTCCTGGCTGTGGTTATTTTCCCATATATTATACATAGGACACTTCTGCATCTTTCCCCAATTTCTCTCTCTCTCTCTCTTGCTCTCTCTCTCTCTTTTTATTAAAATGCTCGTTGACTCCACCAAGAACTTCCTTGATCTAGTTGAAAATTAATAAAATATGAAAATGACAGCCTTAGGCATTTGATCCTGATTATATGGAGTGTATGCTACCAGCTTCCATTCTCTGAGGTGCAGTTATGATAGGTTTGCTCAAAAATGGGCAGAGGTGGGGAAGGATTACATTAGCCTTTTACCAGAACCTAAGATTCAGCAGATGCAGCTAGTAGATTTTTCTGATGTGGATCATGCAATTATGGCAATCGTACATATTCTTTGAAAGCATGTCACTTGTTCATCGATGGGAATCATGAGAATGTTTGTGGAGGATGTATATCAGTTCTGTCATCACTGGCATTCCAATGCTTAAATTATTATATATATTTTTACTACTCATAAATGCTTTAGTGATGTTGTCTGATTGTTAGAAAAATTCAACCAAATCAATGCAAACAATCACCTGGGCCTAATTCTGTCTCCCTTACTTACACTGAGTTTATTCCATGATTAGTCCCACTGAAGCCAACATTTCAAGAACATGTAGTGTAATTGACATCTGTTTAGATAGTTAACCATAAACAAACATCTGGAACTGCCTTCAGTCCAAAACTGATATTTAGCACAGCTTGCAGCAACCGGCAACTAGTATACAGACATCAACTCCAAAAACCATAATTTTAAAGAATTTTTGGATACTATTTATATTAATCAATTTAGCCAGTTCCAAATTAACATTTTCTTTTTCACCTGCAGGTTTGCTTAATTCGCTCTGGCAGAAGGTAGAGGGAACGGTTACAAGTATTAAGCTTGTTCCAGAATGAAATGTGGGTGAGGGGGAACAGAAGAGGTTAAAAAAAAAAAAAGAAGGGCACAAGGCTTGAATATTTTCATGTCAAATGAGACCACTTTACTCCTAGCATTACAGAATATGTATCTTGCAATCAGACCACATTCTGTTGAAACTTGGGAAACTAAAAATCAGTTTTTCTGTATTTGTACTGTCAGGCAGAGAGCATCCTGAGGCCATTTAGAGTACATCTTAGTTCAACATACCTGTAACATATCTTTAAATTTGACTAAGAAAAGATTTGTATTGCAGTCCTGGGTCTGAGTAACCTTTTAGTAAAGTTGTAGTGTCTCTCCCTGAATTTCTCTCTCTTAACCAGGAGACAGACAGGCTTCTAAGAACATAAGAATGGCCATACTGGGTCAGACCAAAGGTCCATCCAGCCCAGTACCCTGTGTACTGACAGTGGCCAATGCCAGGTGCCCCAGAGGGAGTGAACCTAACAGGTAATGATCAAGTGATCTCTCTCCTGCCATCCATCTCCACCCTCTGACAAACAGAGGCTAGGGACACCATTCCTTACTCATCCTGGCTAATAGCCATTAGTGGACTTAACCTCCATGAATTTATCCAGTTCTCTTTTAAAACCTGTTATAGTCCTAGCCTTCACAACCTCCTCAGGCAACATATTCTCCATCTTATTCTCTATCCCTTTTTTAATGATTCCTAACATCCTGTTTGCTTTTTTGACTGCCGCTGCACACTGAGTGGACGTCTTTAGAGAACTATCCATGATAACTCCAAGATCTTTCTCCTGATTTGTTGTAGCTAAATTAACCCCCATCATATTGTATGTATAGTTGTGGTTATTTTTTCCAATGTGCATTACTTTACATTTATCCACATTAAATTTCGTTTGCCATTTTGTTGACCAATCACTTAGTTCTGTGAGATCTTTTTGATGTTCTTCACAGTCTGCTTTGGTCTTAACTATCTTGAACAGTTTAGTATCATCTGCAAACTTTGCCACCTCACTGTTTACTCCAGATCATTTATGAATAAGTTGAATAGGATTGGTTCTAGGACTGACCCTTGGAGAACACCACCAGTTACCTCTCCATTCTGAAAATTTACCATTTATTCCTACCCTTTGTTCCCTGTCTTTTAACCAGTTCTCAATCCATGAAAGGATCTTCCCTCTTATCCCATGACAACTTCATTTACATCAGAGCCTTTGGTGAGGGACCTTGTCAAAGGCTTTCTGGAAATCTAAGTACACTATGTCCACTGGATCCCCCTTGTCCACATGTTTGTTGATCCCCTCAAAGAACGCTAATAGATTAGTAAGACATGATCTCCCTTTACAGAAACCATGTTGACTTTTGCCCAACAATTTATGTTCTTCTATGTGTCCAACAATTTTATTCTTTACTATTGTTTCAACTAATTTGCCCGGTACTGATGTTAGATGTACTGGTCTGTAATTGCCAGGATTACCTCTAGAGCCCTTCTTAAATATTGGTGTTACATTAGCTATCTTCCAGTCATTGGGTACAGAAGCTGATTTAAAGGACAGGTTACAAACCAAAGTTAATAGTTCCGCAATTTCACATTTGAGTTCTTTCAGAACTCTTGGGTGAATGCCATCTCGTCCTGGTGACTTGTTACTGTTAAATTTCCCAATTAATTCCAAAATCTCCTCTAGTGACACTTCAATCTGCGACAATTTCTCAGATTTGTTGCCTACAAAAGATGGCTCAGGTTTGGAAATCTCCCTAACATCCTCAGCCATGAAGACTGAAGCAAAGAATTCATTTAGTTTCTCTGCAATGACTTTATCGTCTTTAAGTGCTCCTTTTGTATCTCAATCATCCAAGGGCCCCACTGGTTGTTTAGCAGGCTTCCTGCTTCTGATGTACTTAAAAAACATTTTGTTATTACCTTTTGAGTTTTGGGCTAGCTGTTCTTCAAACTCCTTTTTGGCTTTCTTGTTACATTTTTACATTTAATTTGGCAGTGTTTATGCACCTTTCTATTTACCTCACTAGGATTTGACTTCCACTTTTTAAAAGATGCCTTTTTATCTCTCACTGCTTCTTTTACATAGTTGTTAAGCCACGGTGGCTCTTTTTTAGTTCTTTTACTGTGGTTTTTAATTTGGGGTATACATTTAAGTTGAGCCTCTATTACGGTGTCTTTGAAAATTGTCCATGCAGCTTGCAGGGATTTCACTCTAATCACTGTACCTTTTAATTTCTGTTTAACTAACCTTCTCATTTTTGCATAGTTTCCCTTTCTGAAACTAAATGCCACAGTTTTGGGCTATTGAGGTGTTCTTCCCACCACAGGAATGTTAAATGTTATTATATTATGGTCACTATTTCCAAGCGGTCCTGTTACAGTTACCTCTTGGACCAGATCCTGCGCTCCACTCAGGACTAGATTGAGAGTTGCCCCTCCCCTTGTGGGTTCCTGTACCAGCTGCTCCAAGAAGCAGTCATTTAAAGTACCGAGAAATTTTGTCTCTGCATTTTGCCCTGAGGTGACATGTACCCAGTCAATATGGGGATAACTGAAATCCCCCACTATTACTGAGCCAGACAGAGTGGAGCTGGGGATGGTATCCAGTCCAGCCCCAGAACAGTTCAGCATATCTTTCAAGTTGTCTAGGGAAAGGATTTATGGCACTGTTCTGGGTCCCATGATATTTGTAGTAGAGTTGCAGCATCTCTGCCTCCATCTCCATTTCCCACTGGCAGGCAAACACATAAGCTTTTCAGGACAGGTGTACAAATCTCCTTTAGATCAAAGAACTATATCCCAGCTTAGGATTTTGTCCATTTCTATAATTATTTTTCCAAGACATGGAAGCTTGTTTTAGCAAAATTTCTCATGCAGCATGAATTCAAGCTGGTCCTTGAGGTTTAGCAGGTGTGCAAATTTGTTAGGGCCACCTTCCTAGCTCACTAAACCTCTCCATTCATTGATATGTAATGATGTGACCATTCTCATAAAAATATCCCTAGAATAGTGTGAGGAATCCAGTACCGCTGAATCAAAAAGCCACTTCTTTTTTCTATTCTGGTATTTGAAATACACCAATATGCTCGATAGGTGATCCAGTCTTAAAGAAAGAAAAGTAAAACTGGCAACATAGAGGAAATTATCCCCACCCTTCACCTTCTCACATTATAAACTGTATAATTTGTGAAAAATACTATTACATGTATCACACTATTGTGTGTGTCTGGTCCTTCCTCATAAGCAGCAAGGACTTTATGAGAACCAGGGCACTTAATGGAGAGAGAGAGAGTTACGTTCCATAAAATGTTCAAAAGTAGCAAAATTGTGGCATTCTACTGCAAAGCAAGGTTATGTGGAGGGATGTGTTAAATTTTCCCCATGGCCTAAAATATAATCTTCCTTTTTGTCCATTTAATTGTCAGGATCTTCTGGAGAAGACAGAAATTCTCTCAACAAGAAGACAGAGCAAGAACATGGGAGAAGGGAGAGGAAGACGTAGAAGGGTCCTGCAGGATCCGTTTTCTGGGATGGAGAAGAGAAATCAGGGCCAGAGGGGAGCAGTATCTGCAGCACAAGGAGAGGCTGTTCAAACAATTCCTAGCAGAGGTGACAATGAAGAGCCAAAACAGTGACACACACAATGGCTGTATTCTCCCTGGCCCCTGCAGCAACCCCACCCTATATCTTAATCACATTCCATGAAATCTGTTAATAGGGGATCTAAACTGGTGTGAATTGTGGTAGGTACTGTAGACACTGAAAAAGAAGTCAGCCACACAATGGCTGTATTTGTCCCCAGATCAATCTCAGACCATAAACACATAGCAGAAAACCTTGAAGAAGGGTTCCATGCAGCTGTGAATAATGACAGTCGCTAGAGGAATCTAAACCCAGTCAGTCACAAAAAGACTGCAACTGTCCCCTGAACCAGCTACCAAAGCATTGTAGCAATCCTGATAAGTGGGGCTCCCCATAGCCTTGGAAATTGGAATAAGCACATTATGAGAAGCAATGCAATGAAACAATGGCTGTAAGTGTTGTCAGCAACAGACCCACCCCAAGACTTAATCACATTGTTGCAAAGCTGTAGAAATGGGTTACATATACTCATGAATTGTGAGAAGCATAAACACATTGAGAAATGAATGCATCAGAAGACATCTGCAACTGTCACCAGCATAAACATCACACCAAGTGTAAACACATTCAAGTCAACCTGTAATGATGAGTTTTGTGCAGGTGTCAATGTTACAAACACCCACATTAATACTCATGAACCTGCCTCTATGGTCCACCAAGCCTTGCAGAATGATGGAATAGTATCCTTTGTGGTCCACCTTATCCTTGTCATGGGCAAACTATTGGCACAAGTGCAATCAATGGCCCAGCACAGTTTGGGAACCCCATCTGTGAAAACCAGCAATTATTTCAGGAATGTTTCTTATGCTAGCCACCCATGGGTAAACCACAGTGTTCATTGCCTCATCAAGCTCCACATCCATTACCCCAACAATGGACTTTCCAACTCTGAAGTGGTCTGTAACAGATCTTTAGATGTCTGGGGTAGCCAGATTCCCCAGGGCAATAGCAACCTGCTCCTGAACCAGTATGGCTTCCCTGAACAGAGTGTTCTGGAGCTGGACAGTGGGTCCAGGCTCCTCACTTAGATAGACAAAGGTCTGTTTCCTCATGCAGAAGTTCTGAAGCCACTCCTGATCATCCCAAATCTGTAGGATGATGTGATCCCACAACCTCTGCTAATTCTCGTGCACTGACAGTGACGGTACACCAAGAGAGATTCTGTGGCAGTAGCAGCATTTAACGTAGGTCCACTGTACCATGAATGAATTGTCATTGTCCCTCAAGGCCTGTTGTTTTCTGTGAGTCAGAAAATGCTGCCAAAATGCCATCTAGCATTTTGCCGATTGCCTGCTCCACTGCAGAAACGTTTGTTCCACAATAAGGAGCAGCAGCACAATGATTTCATCCAGTTGATCCACGACTTCAATTCAGTTTTGCTCAGCTAGAAGCGAGGGGGAACATGATCTGGAAGTATCAGCAGCACATGTATGAAGGCAGGGAACATTGTCTTCTGTGCCCGGGTCCAGGAAGGCTTAGTGTAATATGTCAGGACAGCCAACTCCAGAGGTGTTACAACTGTATTTGACTTCCAATGGGACTTAGACTTCTAAGTGCCTAAGTCACTTTTGAAAAGGGGATTTAGGCTACAAAGACACTGAGGTACTTCTGAAAATTGTACCTTAAGTCTATATAAAATGGTTTACAGAACCATAATGGCATAATGAAAGTTGGAAATGGGCGACGGGGATGGATCACTTGATGATTATCTGTTCTTTTCATTCCCTCTGGGGCAGCTGGCATTGGCCACTGTCAGAAGATAAGATAATGGGCTAGATGGACCTTTGGTCTGACCCTGTATGGCTGCTCTTATGTTCTTATGTTCTCTTAACTAGACTTCATCTACTATTTTCAAAACATAAAAAGTCTCAGACACCTTTCAGCTCTCCTGCAACACTGCATATTCTTGTCTTTTTGTAAAAGCTGTTAAAAAGCAATGTCTGCCTCTTATTTTGGGTGTGAAATTAGTTTGGTAAAGCTCTATTCTTTACATTCTTGATCAACCCTTTAACCATAAAAGGACCAGATCTTTTCTTCAGAGAACAATCTTATTTTGATACAAACATGACAGCTAAAGAAGTCTGCAGAGCAACAAAATTCATTAGAAGTGAATTTTAACACATTTCTGTCTGTCCACTAATCATGTAAGAAAAAAAAAACACCTAAAGTATATGCTACAGTGACGTAGGATGAATAAAGCTGAGAACTGAAAGTAGGTCAGAGTTCCAGGACTCATGCCGGCTCAGGAGATTAACTTTTATCAGAAACAAGCATATAGCATGCCATCTCTATATGTCCTGTATTTGTAGTCTAGTCTGAATTTAAAACTTCTAGTTGTTCCAGTGAGACAAATCACTATCTTTCATGCATACAAAGCATAAAAGGCATTTTTCAATCTAGATTATTTTTATTTCAAATTAAGGAAAAATAGACAGAAAATATACCAAACCTCCAAGAGAAGGAGAGAAAACTCCACAGTGATCACTCTAGTAGTCTGCATCTAAACTGAAACACAAAATAGGATCTGTCTCTGCAAACAGGAACTGGACTTACAGAGAGGTCAAAGACAAGTGTCAACAGGTGGATACAGACACACAGGGAAGCACAAGGAAAGAAGACAACAATATTGATCAGCTTGATAGGGAGTGGTCTCAGCATACCAGCTGCCTAAAAGTTGTCTAACCATTTATTTTCTCCTCCGCATCACCTGACAAAGATATGAAAATGTTCTTATGCAGTTAATATGGCAAGCTTGTTTTCTATAAGTTATATTGCTATAGGTCAGCTGAAAAAAATTGTCTACTATTCTCATACAGCAGCTACTCTAGCATCTGGACTGTAAAGCAGGCTTTAACCCCTGTGTGCATGTTTGCGGCCTTTAGATCTGTTTAATCATGAACTAAATGGCCTTGTACCAACCTACCAACACAGTGTTGAGTCAGTCTCTGCCAAGCTCAGAGAGTGCTGAGGCCCCTAAGTGAACACAGTCTATCTGTCTTTGCCTTACATACCATAATGGCTGTAGTTACAAGGTATTGGGGGCCTTCCATAGTATAAATTTCATCCTCTGTCCTTCAGCTCTTTCTCTCCTTTTATCTTTCTCCACCATTCCATTTCTTAACTTCATTCTTTTTTGCTGTTAAGCTCTCATGACACGTCATGCTTCATGGGATATTTCAATTTTTCTCACTCCTCTCCCACTCCAATAAGCCTTGCAGGCCTCTAATTCTACCCCCAGATTTCATCACTAAACTTAACGTGCACAGAGCACAGAAAGTCTAAAATTAAATTAACTTGTTCTCTCACCCTTCCACTAGAGTTAATATCATAACAGTGTTCAGCTCTCTCTTCTTATATTTTTAAAGGAAACTATTGAATGAATATGAATTTAGGCTTTCACACAGCTTACCGACTGCTGATTGTAATGGTACTTCAGCTCCTCTGTTTTGAACTGCTTGTAGAATGTTTTTATACTAGCCTGATTTACTATTATTCTATCTTATTTACTGTCACTTATATGAACTAGTGAAATTCTATGATACTAGACCTACAAAATAAATTATATTGTATCACCATAAACCTTCAAATTTGGGTGCCTAAAATTAGGCATCTAAACTAAAATTTAATCAGTCTAGTAAACAAATGTTCTCCTTGACCAGCAGCAAAGTAATCTTAACTCTTCTCCTACATTTATTGTTAACTAGGGCCCAAATCACATGCCCATTAAAATTCTTTGACTTTAAAGGCAGTGAGGCTGAGTTTTTATGACTTTTCAATATTATAATTTGGCTAATTGAGCAGATGCATATGTCATTTGCTCATCAGTATCAAATGTAATTGTTTACTCTGACAAACTGTGTGTGTTTAAATGGACAAACTTTGATGCTCTTGCATAAAAGTAATGTAATGTTTAGTCTATGCTCATAAAGTAGTTTGGTTTGTTATGATTTGTCTATTGAGGATTACATGGAATTATTTTGCTCTATAGGAAAAGACTGCTATTTGGATGTGTTTTTAATCTATGGTGTTAGCTACAGTGATAGAGAATCCTACAATAAACAGATGAATGGTCTTGAATTGTTAAAGTATCTTTGATTTTGTCGTGCATGGTTTCATGGAAAACCAAGCTTGTTGCAACGTTTGTATGAGTAAGTTATGAAAGCCTGTGTGTGACTGAGAGAGAAAACTCTGAGTTCTTTTATAGGTATTGTGTTTCCGTACACAGGCAGAGTTAGTTTGAGTTCTGGACACTAAGAATGTTTCTGTGTTGATTTTCCATGTGTGTAAATTGCTGGTTAAAGCTGGTGTCAGTTTTGTTTCATAACCATAGCTTGTTATTTAACTATTTCCAAAATGTTAATATTTGGGGAGGAGGCATTAGCAGATGTATTTAATGGACCATCTTCTCTGGAACTTTATTTAGCAACTTTAACTAGAATTTAATATTTTCCATTTAAAATTGTGTTTAAAATTTGCTAAATCTGATATATTACAATACCAGATGCCTCCTACTTCACATGAAAAGCCTTGGACATTGTCTGGTGAAAGCTTAAGTGTCCGTTTTCATTGTAGGATATTCAGAATGTTTGTGGAGCAGGTATTAAAGTTTTACTGGCTTGCTAGCTTCAATACTTGACCAATCAAACTCCCCAATTGCTCAAATAATCCACACCTTAGTGATGGTGGTGGTTGTTGTCCTGTCCCATGATAAGCATATCAGACCATGAAGTTCAAGAATGAATTTGGTGACTCTTATAGGGTCTTTTGTCCTGCAATGTGTTCTGTCTGCAGTGTCATGGTAGAGGAAGTTATTTTCCAAGATGCTTTGATATCAATTAGAGGGTCTTTTAAATCCTTTAATTATTTATTTCAGCTATATTTTCTTTGATAGGGCATCAATATTCTTGACCATTGTCATTCCTATCACAGTTTCTGATCTTCCAACTTCCAGTTACCTCACTCCCATATTACACCAACATGTCATGGAATCCATTGAAAAGTCAATATATTGCCTCACTTACTGATCCTCTAGGCCTCCTTATGAATTGCATTGATGATAGCCTTCTGATTTCTTCAAAGGAAACAGAGGACTGCTGCCTCAGAGTAAACAATCACAACATTTGCCTCTATTTCTGCTCTGTTTCTTGCAGTGCAATGAGAATAGTTTTCATTTCAGCCATATAACTTGAGCTGATATATTCCAAACTAATGCTCATTTTTATACTTTTGCCATTAGGCTATCAGATGAAGACACCACAACCACAATTCTTGCAGTATCTGTCTGACGAACCATGAGTGTACAATGGATCTTTTTGCCTTCTGACATACTGTTGGATGGTCTTTTACTACAAATTTCCTTTGTGTAGTCAAGTCTGTGTGTTCCTTAAAGCAAGGAACCAAGAGGGAGAGACATTTACTAAGGTAAATAGGTTCACGTGGAGGAATTACTGGGCATACAAGTTTCTTCATACACTGTACCCTCCTAACATCATCAAATTATTCCATTTCTTCAGTAGCCGTCACACAACTTTCAAAACAAGATGATTGTTTCACCTTGATTTGGTTTTCCAGTTCTTGAACAGACATGAACAGTGATGTCTACAGTGTTGTTCTAACTATTTTGGTCCCAGAATATAAGAGAGATAGGGTATGTGACATAATATCTTTTATTGAACCAACTCCTTTTGAAGAGCTCTGTATAAGCTCAAAAGTTTGTCTCTTTCACCAACAAAAGTTGGTCCAATAAAATATATTATCTCAGTCACCTTGTGTCTCTGAACAGCAATGATATTCAGGTAGGAAATGAAGACAATTTCCATACCATATTAGCTGTTATTTTATATGATACTCAAGAGGTTGAGCATCAGATTCAGGCTCACAAATTGGCAGTTGGAATGGATTTTACAGCTCTAGGTATTGTGTCAACTATGGACAACTGTACCATGTCAATCTTGGCAAACTTACTGGGAATAGTATGTGTTCAGACAGATGAGGCAGTTCAAGTACTGGGCAAACTATCAAGCAGTATGTAGTTTTCAGTATCCTAACATATGAACCCCAATTCATGTTGACAATACATCATAGAAGATTCAGTCTCTTCTTTGCTTTGGCAGCCATCTTTATGACTTGTGGTGCTTGGACTTTCAGAAAGACAAGGTCCCTCACTAAAGGCTCTTAAGCAAAGAAAGCAGTCATAGGATAAGAGGGAAAGTCCTTTCATGGATCAGTAACTGGTTAACAGGCAGGAAACAAAGGGTAGGGAAAATTGGTCAGGTAAGCAGGGTCCTTAAAGGGGTAAACATTGAGATGATAAAGTTTGCAGTCATTACAAGATTACTCAAGATAATTAAGTCAAAGCTGACTGTGAAAAGTTACAAAGGGATCCCACAAAACTGGGTGGCTGGGCAACAAAATAGTAGATGAAATTCAATGTTGATAAGGGCAAAGTAATGCACATTGGAAAATATAATCCCAACTCTACATACAGTTGCATGTCTGAAGTTAATGACAATTTGAGATTGTCAAATAGGTTTAATTGGAAATATTTAATCAAAGATTATCAAGCAGAGATTAGTACAACTACAGAAAGAATGGATACATTACCACCCTGGATATAAGGTAAAGAGCTAACTCTTTGTCTCTTCTTCACTGTAACTGATGGGATGTGGCAGTTTCATTCCCCAACTAACTTCCAAAACTACTTCTATTATATAGCGTTTTAAGACAAAGAGACCCTTCTTTGCCAAAAATACTCTCCCAAAACCATATGTTCTGATGTCATATCTTTTAAAATATTTACATTCTCCATTTACTTGATTGATGTGTGAAGGCATAATTATTTACAGCTGAGAGGATCAACATTCTTCAAGATAATAATTTTTAATGGGTCCTTCTTCCCCCATAATCATTCTCCCCCTTTGATTTCCCACTAGGAAATATCTGCCTTAACAATCATCCCTCGCCAATCTCCCATGTTTATATATGTTTATGTAAGCATTATATATGTGTGTGTTAAGGGTATGGTTTCCATAAATATCTGATGTTCTATAGACATGGAGGCACCAAGAACCATTAGACACAGCCTAATGCATACAATTCCTGAATAGGGTTACTTATAGTTTAAGGACTAGTATTCTAGACCTTTGAATTCAAACAAACATACTCTTTGTTAACATCATAAAGATTCTAAAATATAGTTAATGTATAAATGAATAAAATATACAAAAAGAAAAAGGACTATAAGGATTAATATTTACTAACAGATACTAACAATACAAAATGATGGAGTCTAAATTAGCTGTTACTGAATAAAGCACTCTTGTAGTCACTGTGGATAGGTCTCTGAAAACATCCACTCAGTGTGCAGAGGCAGACAAAAAAGCTAACAGAATGTTAGGAACTATTAGGAAAGGGATAGATAATAAAACAGAAAATATCATAATGACACTATATTAATCCATGGTACACCCACAACATGAATACTGATGTAGTTCTGGTTGCCCCATCTCAAAAAAGATATTAGAATTGGAAAAGGTACAGAGAAGGGCAACAAAAATGATAAGGGGTATAAAACAGCTTCCATATGAGGAGTGATTAAAAAGACTGGGACTATTCATCTTAGAAAAGAGATGACTAAGAGGTGATATGAGAGAGGTCTATAAAATCATGACTGGTGTGGAGAAAGTAAATAAGGAAGTGTTATTTACTCCTTCACATAACACAAGGACCACGGGTCACTCAATGAAATTAATCGGCAGCAGGTTTAAAAACAAACATAAGGAAGTACTTCTTCACAGAACACACAGCCAGCTTCTGCAACTCGTTGCCAGGGGATGTTGTGAAGGCCAAAAATATAACTGGGCTCAAAATAAGGTAGGCAAGTTCATGGACGATAGGTCTATCAATGGCCATTAGCGAAGATGGTCAAGGACACAACCCCATGATTTTGGTGTCCCTAAATTTCTCACTGCCAAAAGCTGGGAGTGGATGATCAGGGATGGATCATTAAATAATTGTCCTGTGCTGTTCATTCCCTCTGAAGCATGTGGCACTGTCCACTGTCAGGAGACAGGATACTGGACTAGATGGGTCATTGGCCTGACTCAATATGGTCATTCTTATGTTCTAAAACCTTTGTTCTGTGTCCAAGATCACTCCAGCATATACCAGGTTTCTTTCAATGGCAATAACTTCTCCATCTAATGTCAATTTAGACTGTAGTTGAACCTCTTATGGTTTGTGGTAAAGTAGGTGGACTTTGTTTTTGCTGGCTTCAGCCAGAATTTAAATTCCTTTGCCCAGCTGGTTAAAATTTCCAAGTCCTCATTCAATTCATTTTGCAATACATTTGTTGCTGTGAAAATATGTGATTGTAGATGAAAGCATTGGGAAGAGACTTGTGAAAGGCTGGATCCCCAGAGAAGAAAAGATTTATGTATGATACTGAAGTAAAATTGAGAACAGACAGACAGGCTTGCAATCTAAACATAAACACCAGTACCCTTAAAAATGGAGGTGTAATGATAAAGAGTCTGTGAATGTGCTGGTCAGATATTCTTCCAGGACTACCATGCTTATGTACAACAATGAGGATCAGTGGTGCTGGAACTAGGGGTTCTGGGAGAGCTACTGTATCCCCCAGCTTGAATTAGTAATAACAAACACCAAATACATAGTTTCCATCATCAGCAGCCCCACTATAAAAATGTTCCCGCATCCCTGATGAGCATAGAGTCACTGCAAAACACACAGGATAGAGGAATGAGAATCTTAAAATGTGCCCACAGACCCAACTGAGTACCCTGGTTTCAGAAAGACATTTCTCATAGATGAAATAGAAGATTCATTAGAGAAGCTCGAATCAAGCAAGTCCCCTGGACTTGACCTCAACTAGGCCATATGATAAAGAACCTTGGGAAAATGGCTAAAGCCAGGTTGTTTGACATTATCAACAAAACATGGATAAAAGGAAAAGTACCTAATCAGTGTAAATCAGAAGTTATTGTTCCTCTTCTTAAGACTGTCAAGGTTCCTTCTTCTCTGGGCAGTTATTGGCCTGTATCTTTAACAGTCACCTCTCAGATAATGAAAAGGCTTTTATGGTGGCTTCTAAAAAAAATGGCATGTAGGCCTTTGCGCTTAATTACAGACCGACTGGTGGCCATCTGTCAGCCTATTAGCAATGAGTCAACAAAAGCCACCACAGTTATCAATAGGAACCTTCTTGAATTTCAGTGCAGCATTAAATAGAGTTTGGCATGATAAGCTCTTTGTGAAATTCAGTGAGATGGGAATCTGTGGCAAAATGTACCTACGGACAAGAGACTTCCTATAATGAAGAAAAATAACAGTGAGACTAAATGGTATTTTTTTCAAAGATAAAGTCACTTATGAGTACTCCTTAATTTTATTTTAAGAACACACTTCCTATGAAAAACTCTTATTCTCAAGTGCATAGAAATCTATACAGACACATGAAATCTGGAGCTATGAAATATTTCCTGCTCTGAGAAAAAGGTGATCAAAGAATCATGAGATAAATATGCTATAAATATTAAACATGATTTTTGACTGTCATATACCAATTTTTCCAAATTCTCAGTAAAATATTAAAATTATTCTAGCCTAATTTAAATCTCACAGTTTTTCAGACAAATCACTGCTTCCTATCAAAGTTAGAGCAGGAAGAAAACAGGGCTTGTAACAGATATCAGAACACTATGGAGGTACTACTGTGCCTTCATATTGCAAACTGAGGTAGTTCTAGTGTTGAAATATTTAATTCCCACCAACATTATCCAGAGGAGTAGAGAGGACAAATAAATTGTGCAAATTGTACAACTCTATGTAAAGAAAATTTAAAAAACTAAAGAGAAAAATGAAGCAAGTTTGACCATTGAAAACAGGGTCGGATAAAGTCTCAGAGTGAATATTCACTTCCAGATTCTCTAATCTATACAGTCTCTATGTCATTGATAATATACTATAATAAACTTCCATAAAGTAACTCTTAAAAAGTGCAGTTAATTATATAATGTACACACTTCACAACCATTTTGAACATATATTTTTAACCTGAATATGTGGCAAATCAATTCTTGGCTGATTAGCACTCAGGCCAAGTCTATACTACAGGCATCATAGTGGCACAGCTATAATGCCATAGCTTTGCTGCTATAACCCTGCATTGTAGAAGCAGACTGCAGAGATAGATGTGGCTTGGGGACTGATGGGAAAACCCCAGTAGCTAAGTCAATGGAAGCATTCTTCCATCTGCCTGGCTGCATCTACACCAGGCATTACACCGGTCATAGCCACAGCACGCAAGGATGTGGATTTTTCACTTCTGAGTGCCATAGCTATGCTGATCCTAAATTTTAAGCGCAGCTCAGGGCTCTGTTTTCTAAAGAATGTTATGTTTCCCTCACTAGTCTGATTATTAGACTACGGTAACAATTATTATACCCTGGATTATATTCGACCTTAGTGCAGAGGGCCAGTGCAGACTCTGTAGAAGGACTGTGTAAGGGAACTGGGTGGAGGGTCTGAGTAGAGGTGCCTGTGCATCCTCTCCCCATCCTAGCCCCACATAGGCTCATGCAACAAGTTAACACTGGGGGGGGGGTGGATTGGGGGAGGGGCCCTGACATTTATCTATACATGGATTCTGTATGAACCAACAATGCTCACAGTTGCAGCTTCAGTATGCATGCAACACACTTGGGTTATATGAAGATGGAATGGATTTTAAGTCTATATCTGTAGAGCTGAATTTATGCTTCATATAATTCCTGTTACAGTTTAAGGGCAACTGTACCGGTATTCCCCCTCTGTGGTATATCATGGACACCCACTTTAGGTTTCCAGCTTCCAGTCATCACTTCTCCTGGGTGGAGACCCGTGTCTCATTGCCTCCTTACCACGGAGTTTAAGCAGGGAGCTGTGAGAGAGGAGGGATAGCTCAGTGGTTTGAGCATTGGCCTGTTCAACCCAGGGTTGTGAGTTCTATCCTTGAGGTGGCCATTTAGGGATCTGGGGTGAAAATTGGGGATTGGTCCTGCTTTGAGCAGGGGGTTGGACTAAATGGCCTCATGAGGTCCCTGATGTTCTGTGATCCTATGATAAGCTTTTACACTGTGCCATCCCCAGCAACTATGCTTTTCTTTCTCTTTGAGGGCTATGACCCACAGTTATAAGTTACCACACAGCTCTTTCTGTGAACATAAGAACAGCAATGCTGGGTAAGACCAATGGTCATTCGAACCTAGTATCCTGTCTTCCAATAGTAGCCAGTGCTAGATTCTTCAGAGGCAATGAACAGAATGGGGCAATTTTTTGAGTGATCTATCCCATCATCCAATCCCAGCTTTTGCCAATCAGGGGGTTAGGGACATCCAGAGCATGGGATTGGGTCCCTGATCATTTTGGCTAATAGCCATTGATGGACCTATCTTCCATAAGCAAACACATTTATTCTTAAGGTAAAAACATTATGGAAAAACATTAAAATAATGAAGAATCTATATGCATGCTAAAAAGCTTACAAGAGGTCACCCCTAACTCCAAGCTAGGGATCTGGTAGATTTCAGTCCTTCAAACTCCGCAGCTGGGATTTCCTGGTGGTTATAAA
The DNA here is from genome assembly GCF_965140235.1 of Caretta caretta. Taxonomy (NCBI): domain Eukaryota; kingdom Metazoa; phylum Chordata; order Testudines; family Cheloniidae; genus Caretta; species Caretta caretta. Next base: position 92,434,934 of record NC_134209.1, on the reverse strand, counting down.
TTCATCCATCTTGAATCCAGAAAAGAGCCTAAGCAGATCAGCTGTTTCTTTATACAGCTCAGGTCTTTGACCTTGGTCTTCTGTAACAAGTGATCAGCTGACAATGACCATCTCCTTAGGGCACAGATTTGAAAGGCTGCTTTTTTGCACAACCAGAGTTGAAGAAATTGCATTAAGCTCTCCCTAGGGATTCCCAGGAAATCCATTTAACACTTACTGTCCCCAAAGTGAATACTTGTCTGGCACATTTTCAACTTAGTCTTTTGAACTCCTAGGTCTCATATAATGACAGGTTTCAGAGTAGCAGCCGTGTTAGTCTGTATTCGCGAAAAGAAAAGGAGTACTTGTGGCACCTTAGAGACTAACAAATTTATTTGAGCATAAGCTTTCATGAGCTACAGCTCACTTCATGACTGAATGCATCCGATGAAGTGAGCTGTAGCTCACGAAAGCTTATGCTCAAATAAATTTGTTAGTCTCTAAGGTGCCACAAGTCCTCCTTTTCTTTTTAGGTCTCATATCTATTATACCTCTCCCCTAGAGAGGTTACACACAATCCTGTTCCACAATAATACATACACTTAATACAATAAGGTCTTCCACAGATTTCAGAAAATTGCCATATCTGTCAATTCCATTTACAGCAGCAAAGTTACTCCAGGGATGAAATTAGTTCATATTCTTCCATTTCACTTTAGAGAAAACAAATAGTTCCTGGCAAACAGAACCTCAAATTATTTCTTGACCCATAAAAAGTCTATTTTTATACAACCTATAAGATCTTAAACCTTGCCATACTAATATCTAAATATCTGTTTCTCCTGTGAGCTCATCAGTACTTCTTGTAACTAATAAGAGTGTCAGATCACTCAACAAAACATGATTAGTGAAAAAAAACTCTTTAAAGCTTAACTATTCCATACTGATGCACTTATTTTAAAACAGCTCCATAGATTAAGCATCTTATCTTTAAAAATAAAACAGAACAGTTATGAATTATGGCGCATATTTTGTGTTCAGATTAACTTCTATAAATGATATTTAGCTTTCAGCTATCCTTAAAGAACAGCAACTCGAGGTGAACAGCAGAGCAGACATCACAGTAGACCTTAGTAATTAAAGTACACACCAGGAAAAAACCTTGGTGAGTCATAAAACCACAAAATGCAAGAGGTCATTTATCTTACAGTGATGTACTTTACAACAAATGACACAGGAAACCAATATCCTTAAAGCTGTATGAGAAAACTGGAGACATTTAAACAAACCTTTTTATGATTGTACTTGTAAACATTTCCAGATACAAACTAGAGCTATCTGGACACAGTATTCTTGCCAGCAAGTTAAAGAAGTATGGGCTGGATGAATGGACTATAAGGTGGATAGAAAGTTGGCTAGATTGTCGGGCTCAACGGGTAGTGATCAATGGCTCCATGTCTAGTTGGCAGCTGGTATCAAGTGGAGTGCCCCAAGGGTCCGTCCTGGGGCCGGTTTTGTTCAATATCTTCATAAATGATCTGGAGGATGGTATGGATTGCACCCTCAGCAAGTTTGCAGATGACACTAAACTGGGAGGAGAGGTAGATACGCTGGAGGGTAGGGATAGGATACAGAGGGACCTAGACAAATTAGAGGATTGGGCCAAAAGAAATCTGATGAGGTTCAACAAGGACAAGTGCAGAGTCCTGCACTTAGGATGGAAGAATCCCATGCACCGCTACAAACTAGGGACCGAATGGCTTGGTAGCAGTTCTGCAGAAAAGGACCTAAGGGTTACAGTGGACGAAAAGCTGGATATGAGTCAACAGTGAGCCCTTGTTGCCAAGAAGGCCAGTGGCATTTTGGGATGTATAAGTAGGGGCATTGCCAGCAGATCGAGGGATGTGATCGTTCCCCTCTATTTGACATTGGTGAGGCCTCATCTGGAGTACTGTGTCCAGTTTTGGGCCCCACACTACAAGAAGGATGTGGAAAAATTGGAAAGCATCCAGTGGAGGGCAACAAAAATGATTAGGGGCCTGGAACACATGACTTATGAGGAGAGGCTGAGGGAACTGGGATTGTTTAGTCTGCGAAAGAGAAGAATGAGGGGGGATTTGATAGCTGCTTTCAACTACCTGAGAGGTGGTTCCAGAGAGGATGGTTCTAGACTGTTCTCAGTGGTAGCAGATGACAGAACAAGGAGTAATGGTCTCAAGCTGCAGTGGGGGAGGTTTAGGTTGGATCTTAGGAAACACTTTTTCACTAGGAGGGTGGTGAAACACTGGAATGAATTACCTTGGGAGGTGGTGGAATCTCCTTCCTTAGATATTTTTAAGGTCAGGCTTGACAAAGCCCTGGCTGGGATGATTTAGTTGGGGATTGGTCATGCTTTGAGCAGGGGGTTGGACTAGATGACCTCCTGAGGTCCCTTCCAACCCTGATATTCTATGATTCTATGGCCAATAAGATGCCCCTTGCTTTTTTTCCCCCCTCACAGTGAAGAAATTTTTTGGAGCTATCATGACCCATTCAATTTCTAACTGAGTTTTCAGAACACGTTGTAATATTCCAACTGAAATAAGTGAAAGTCTCTGTCCTCTACAGGCAAAAGTGTTTGTAGCAGTAGTGGTCCTCAGAAACAAGTTGACAAGGTAAATTACATAACACGGGTTTCAGAGTAACAGTCGTGTTAGCCTGTATTCGCAAAAAGAAAAGGAGTACTTGTGGCACCTTAGAGACTAACCAATTTATTTGAGCATAAGCTTTCATGAGCTACAGCTCACTTCATCGGATGCATACTGTGGAAAATACAGAAGATGTTCTTATACATACAAACCATGAAAAAATGGGTGTTTACCACTACAAAAGGTTTTCTCTCCCCCCACCCCACTCTCCTGCTGGTAATAGCTTATCTAAACCCATTAGAGTGGGTTTGGGGGGGGTAGGGAGAAAACTTGGATTTGTGCTGGAAATGGCCCAACTTGATTATCATACACATTGTAAGGAGAGTGATCACTTTAGATACGCTATTACCAGCAGAAGAGTGGGGTGTGGGGAGAGAAAACCTTTTGTAGTGGTAAACACCCACTTTTTCATGGTTTGTATGTATTTTCCACAGTGGGATGGAACACATTTGGTCCTCTGTAGGGACTGAGCTTGCTCTGTGCAGATGGAATCTTTGGAGAATAATTCTGCCTATCCCTAACAAGCCTTACTGAACATGTGCAAACTGCAATTTTCAGAAGCTTGTAACTTGGACAACTTTGAAAAGATTTTCATGGAAACACGAAAAGGTTCCTCTGGACAGCAGGGTGACCTCCCTACCATGAAGATGCTGGAGCTTCTCAAGTAAATAAAATAAATACTTTCCTGCACAGAATTTTACATGTTTGAAAAAAAATCCCAAACCAGGACAAAACACCAAAAACATGAACACTTTCATGAGAACAGTTTTTTAAAAATGACAGCGAACAGGAGACCTCAAACAGAAGAGTTTGAGAGGAAGAGAGGGAGATCCCCCTGCCTAACGAACAAGGTGTGAATACTAATCAAGGGGTGAGTGAGCTTGTTGGGCTGTTTGGTTTTTGGCTGTTTGTGGTTTTCTCTCTCTTTCAGGTTATTTTAAAGGTACAAGGTCAGTTGGGATTGTGTGTTTGGGGACTGTGAACTTTTATTCCCTGGATCAACCTTGATCATCTTTGATCAGCCTCAATCAGCCTTGTGATCACCCTCCCTCTGTGTGATTAACTAGGGGATAGGGCTGACCTAGGAGAGAAGGCTTTAAAAGCCAGAGGCTAAACAACCAAAGGGACTACAAACAGGGGAGTCTGAGAAGGAGTTTGTTAAGAGGGAGTCGTAATATAATCTCTATGGTTAGGAAAGGCCACATTGCCAGTATCAACACTGCTTCTGTCTCCTCCACCTGCACCTGTATCCATACAGAGAACGTAACCATGGATGCTTCTACCCAGATACTAGCGTGGTTTTGCAGAAACTGTGGCCTGCATTTCCCACTCTCAGAAAGCCAGGTGGGGGGGACTATCCAATGTGAAAGGGGTCTGCTGGTGGAATCTCTCAGGAAGCAGGAGGGAGAGCTACAGCAGGAGATGGCTAGGCTAAGGAGCATCAATGCACATAAGGAATTCATGGAGAGTATTCATATGGAGATGTCCAAGGCTGAGGATGCTATCCAACTAGAGGAATGCGGTCACACCGCTACGGGAGGAGGATATGGTTCTGTCACAGGGAGGACACTGGCTGCTGGTTACATCTGGCAGCAGGCAGTGCTCAACCCCTACTCCCACCACACCCACCATGGTGATAGAGAACGGTTACGCTGCCCTGGCAACAAGTGATGAGGAATCACCTCCAAAGTTGGAGGAGGAAAAGCCCCCAAGACTGGGAGGATCACAGTCACTATTCCCAGGAGGAAACGTAAGGTAGTGGTGGTTGGTAACTCTCTTCTGCGGGGGATGGAGGCACCCATCTGTCAGCCTGACATGGCATTCTGGGAGGTATGCTGTTCTAGATTTGATTTTGACAAATAGGGAGGAACTGATTGAGAATTTGAAAGCGGAAGGCAGCATCAGTGAAAGTGATCATGAAATGGTAGAGTTCATGATTCTAAGGAATGGTAGGAGGGAAAACAGCACAATAAAGAAAATGGATTTCAAGAAGGAAGACTTCAGCAAACTCTGAGTTGGTAGGTAAGAGCCCAAGGAAAGAAAGTATCAGGGGGAAAACAGTTCAAGAGAACTGACAGTTTTTCAAATAGAATTATTAAGGGCACAAAAGAAAACTATCCCACTGCATAGGAAAGATAGGAAGTATGGCAAGAGACCACTCTTGCTTAACCAGGAGATCTTCAATGATCTGAAACACAAAACAGAATCTTACAAAAAGTGGAAACTAGGTCAAATTACAAAGGATGAATATAAAGAAATAACACAAGTATGTAGGAATAAAAATTAGAAAGGCCAAGGCACAAAATGAGGTTAAGCTCACTGGAGACATAAAGGGTAACAAGAAAACATTCCACAAATATATTAGAAGCAAGAGGAAGAACCAGGCTCAGTTAGACCCATTACTCAATGGAGGGGGTGGGGGAAACGATAACAGAAAATGTGGAAATAATAAAAATGCTAGATGAGGTTTTTGTTTCTGTTTTCACCAAAAAGCTTAATAGCAATTGGACATCTAACTTAATGAATGTCAGTGAAAATGAGGTAAGGATCAGAGGCTAAAATAGGGAAAAAAACAAGTTAAAAATTACTCAGATGGGTTAGATGTTTTCAAATCACAGGGCCTGATTAAATGCATCCTAGAATATTCAAGGAGCTGACTGAGGAGATATCTGGGTCATTAGTGATTATCTTCGAAAAGTCATGGAAGATGGGAGAGATTCCAGAAGACTGGAAAAGGGCAAATATAGTGCCAATCTATAAAAATGAGAATAAGGACAACCCAGGGAACTACAGACCAGTCATCTTAACTTCAGTACCAGGAAAGATAATGGAGCAAATAATTAAGCAATCAATTTGCAGACACCTAGAAGATAATAAGGTGATAAGAACAAATCATGTCAAACCAACCTAATAACTTTGACGGTGTAAGCCTGGTGGCTAGGAAAAACTTCCTAACTGACGGGGAAGGGTGCGCACTAAGCACTGGAATAAATTGCCTGGAGAAGTTGTGGAATCTCTGTCATTGGGGATTTTTAAGAGCAGATTGGACAAACACCTGTCAGGGATGATCTAGATAATACTTAGTCTGGCCATGAGTGCAGGGGACTAGATTAGATGACCTCTCAAGGTCCCTTCCAGAATCCAATGTGATTCTGAGATAATGGAAATGAATTTTTCAACTTCCCAGATGCACACCAGAAGGCACACCCTTGACACCAAGGTGACCAAATTTCAAAATTCCTGCTCCAAAGGATGCAGGTACTTAACAGCAAAACAGTTTTGTGATTTTTTTTTTTAATATGGGCAAAACAAAATATTTTTTCCCTAATCATGTTCTTGGAAACGTCTGCTGCAATTTTCCAGAAAATTCAGCCTGAGGCAAAAACCTTGCATAGAAAATTTCAGCCCAAAGAGTTGAAGTTTAATAATATTTGGTAAGGTGGGCACAAAGCAAACAATATGCATTTTATAGGGCTAAATGTAAATGTATACATCTGGAAATAAAAAATGTAGGCCATACTTACAGGTGCAACTACTGCTGGAATACTCTGTCCAGTTCTGGTGCTCATAAGTCAAGAAGGATGCTGTTAAATTGGAGAGGATTCAGAGAAAATCCTTGAGAATGATTAAAGGATTAGAAAACCTGCCTTACAGTGATAACTAGATTGAGCTCCTTGAGTCTATCTTAACAGAGAGACAAAGGGACTCCCACTAGCATCCTCTCCAGCAGAATTGCATCAGTATAGAAGCAGTCTCTCAGGTATGCAAGTCTCAAGCCATCTATTAGGGCTTTAGAGATCAAAATCAACACACTTAAGCCCCACCCAGACACCAATAGTCAGCCAATGCAAATCAGGAAGTATAGGTATCATGCACAATAAATTTCATCTAACAACTTAACTGTATCTTGAACTGGGTCCAGTTTCCAAAAGGATTAAAAGTGTAAAGTTTGTTGTGTGGATGGCAACCAGACTAAGTTTTTGAGAATGCAAGCCCAGTTCTGTTAAAACCCATTTACAGCACAGTTAGCTCCCATCTGGTCCGTAAATAATTACTCAGTCTCCCTGGCTCAGTTGTTTTTGTAGTGGAGATGGATCCTGCATCAGCATTTGCCTTTGAGAAAAAAATTAAGACTGACTGAATTTAGTGATTAACTGATTTGTTTAAACCTGAACAAGCATTTGTCAGTACAGTTTAGCTGTTCATACCATTTTACCACTATAAATTGAGACTATTCAATATGATCTGTTCTGTTTTATCTCTAACCATATAAGTTAAAATGTTAGCTATTGAACTATATGCTAGGTTGAAACATTAAGACAAGTTATATTTCATTTCTCCCTTCTCTGCCTCCAAAACAAAGGAAAGATGGCCCATTAATTTATGACAAGATTAGGCATATGTGCATTTCCTAGACTTGGAGATGCTACATTACTTTACTAGATTAATAATGATTTGTAGTGTACTACTATTATTTACCTATCTTTTTAAGGCAAATATTGATACACAAATGACATTTATAGACTTGAAGCATCCAGTGCACACTTATATAAATTGAATTATTAAATCATAATTGAATAACTAAAAACTAAATACTACTTTGAGAATAGAAAGTCTCCATGCATATTGGAAGAGTATACGCCTAAAGTTTACACTAAGCACATACTCAAAATCCTTTAAGTATCTGCTTAATTGATATTCAGGCTGTATGGTAGCCAAGACTAGGACTGGAATAATGAAGCTAGTCAGAAGGAGCCTAAAAATTAAAAATATATATTTTAAACGCATATCTGCAACCAAACCCCAAGTAATTGTAATAACCAGAACAGAAGTTACTGGTACCTTAGGGTTAGGGCTAGTGCTCATCCAACGGTTACATTTAGGGTTATTGCTCAGCCACGGGTTAGGGTTATGACAATGGCGAGGCAGCTGGTGTGCTGAGACCATTGACAATCATGCCAACCAATACTGTCTCACTGTTTTCTTGTAGTTCTCATCAGTCTGTCTTTATCCATCTATTGTCTCTTGTCTTGCACTTAGACTGTAAGCTCTATTAGGCAGGGACCGTCCTTTTGTTCTGTTAGTACATTATCTAACACACTGGGGGCCTGTTCCATGACTAGGGCTCTTAGTATAAATAAATTAAATTGTTAGCCAAATATCCGCATTCCCACTGAGAAGACCTGCACAAATAAATGATTATTATAATTCAAAGGTGAAAGATTCAGAAGCAATGCTGCAGTCTCTGCAAATGGAAGATGTGAAAGAATTAGAAGGAACCCTAGAATCTGCAGTGGTGCCACAAGGTTCGGAAGCAATCCTCAGACCTGTGGCCAGAGCGGAGGAGAAAGGTGCAGAAACAATTCCACTATCTCTGCAGATAGAAGATGTGAAAGAATCAGAAGGAGTACTAGAATCTGTGGCTGTGGTGAAGTTGAATTTCCACATTCCCACTGAGAAGACCTGCATGAATAAATGATGTTTATAATTAGACTATAAGCTCTTCAGGGAAGAAAACAAGTTCTACTGTGTGGTGTGTTTGTACAATGCCTAGTACAAGGTAGCCCCAATCCTGATTGGGGCCTCTAAGTGTTGCCATAATACATATAATAAATAATACTATTCATAAGTATGGCTGAGATTTAAAAATGTGATGATTTTTCTCTTTTTGGTTTTGTTTTAAATTCCATTAAGGTAGATTAATTTAGAAGATGTTTGTTTTTCCTTTCCTTTCCTGTAGCAGAAATTCCAGCATGATCACACTGACGAAATTTGCAAAGCATGGAATATGTTTCATTTGCTCTCATCCTATGACGTCTACTGGATAAACTACATTGTCAGATATCATAAAGTCAGTGCATTTTAAAATACCAATTCTAGCATTATTAGAACAATAGATACCCTAGGCTATTTTAAAGCAAGTCTTGTGATGAGTCACAAATATGCTAACGCTTATTTGACCTTTCATGAAAATATAAGCCCAAAACACTAATCTCTTCAGTTATAACCCTACAAAGCTACTGAAAAAACAACTGTTCTCTCTAGATGCAGAAAAATCTTTTTCCTTTTTTCCCTTCTAAGATAGCTGTTCCATGTGTGAATGTGAAGGAGAGAGGAACCAGGGAAGGGATGTACCATCTGAGTATGCTTGCATTTATATATGATAATTTCTTAGTAAGTAAAGGTAAACGGAATTGTTCACTGTACAAAATACTGTTTTACGTATCCAGTAAGGGCTTAATCTAAATCCCATCGAAGTCAGTGGAGACTCTCCTTTTCTTTTTAGCCAGAAAAGAAGTTTTAGCCAAAAAAAAAGTTTCTTTTTAGCCAGAAAAGAAAATCATGGATACTTTTGATTTTTACAGACATTTTGGATCTCAATCTCACTCCACCTTTCTGCCCTTGTCACAGAAATAATTCCATGACTAAAATAGCTATGTCTGTCTTGTACATTATGCATTACAATAGTAGTGTCTAGGAGTATGTTGGGTGTTAATGCAGAGATTACAAATTACATGACTGTTTTTTCCATGCTATTGATGAAAAAATCCAGTTCTTAGACTACCAGCAACACTACACATTTCTACTGATTATTACAGATGTCTTTCCCCTGCACATAATCACGATATGTAAACAGTCTTCTCTAGTAATTTAGAAGTAAGATACTGCATTTCAGTAGGTTCTCTTTTCCATTTTGTTATTTTTAACCTTTGCTTCTATCCTTGTAAGAAAACTCTGTTATGTTCAACACTTTGTCTACATTTGTACCAGAATATATGGAGGACACTCTTTTGAATCAATTGTATTTCATACTGTGATGGAGTTGTCTCACCAAAGCGGCACCTCCTGCTGGGAATCTTCTCAGATATTAGCTGTCTCAGCCAGTGTGCCCTTTCCTGATAGTGCCTCTCAGGCCACCTTCTCCATCTGCAGACCTGCCTCAGTCCAGAAACTGCAGTGTCCTTTTCATGACTCAGCCATCCAGCTGTGTCACCATCCCAGTTCTTCCCCATTCCTAGGAGAAAGTATCACCATCAACAGTCCTGACACTTCCCCAGTGCGAGTGGGTGACCCGGGCCTGCCCACTACACTGGTTCCCACCCCAGGGACCCTGTAGATAACAGCCTCCTGCTGCCTCTCCTTAACTTCTCTGCCAGAGCTGCTTTAATTCCCTTGGCCACTTCCTCATGGACCCAGCACCTTCTTCGCCCTCTTCTCAGAGCCTCCAGCCAACACGTCCCAGCAGTCAGCCAGTCCTTTTGCTCCACTGGTCTCTGCCAGCAACTGCTCTGTCCAAGGTGCTACCTTCCTATAGCTCTCTAGAAACACTGTCCTCTCTCCCCAGGCTCCCTGCAGCAACTGATCCTGCTCCACCTTGCAGCTCCCTTTTATGCGAGTCCGCTGGGCCCTAATTGGCTGCTCCATGCAGCCTCCCTCCAACTGGTTGCTTCCTGTGTAGCCTCCCTAGGCTGCTTGGAAGACTCGCCCCTATTGCTCCTCTCTGAGACAGGGTGTGGCAGGCCCATGAGGCCTCCCTTAACCCCTTCCTCTTTGGAGTGGGGTGACAACACCATCACACACCATCTGTGAGCCTGTTCTGACTCTTTGAAGCTACCGTATAAGGTCTTTGAAATGAGATTCTAACAAATAATGTTTAGCTAATGTTAAAAGGCTATCACAGAGGGATTAATGTTTACTGTAAACATGCATATATACAAACAAGTATATAAATGGCATATACTTCCCTAGTGGAATATAGAAACTTCATTTATTATTTGATGAGCCTCGTCAAATTCGATGGGTGCTCATAGGGTGACCTAGTCCTTGCTGTCCTTTAGCTCAGGGGTTTGCAACCTTTTTCTTTCTGAGGCCCCCCTCAACATGCTATAAAAACTCCAGGGCCCAGTGGGGTAGGGGGGACTTGGGGCTCTGAGCTAGGGGTAGGCCCTCGGGCACAGGCATAGTTTGACTTCTATTTTTGGGGGGGTGAGGGGCTGGAAGGGCTTGGGCTAGCTCCACACAGCAGGGTCCAGGAAGGCAATGCCACCTCTACCCGCGACTCACCTCAGCAGGCCACGCAGCCTATCTGGGTTGTGGGTGGTGGGGGTTCAGCTCAAAAAGTTTGAAAACTGCTCAGGGTACAGGGAGGGGGTAGCTAGGGCTGTGTGCAGGCAGGGGGGTAGCTCAGGGTGCAGGGAGGAGGTAGCTAGGGGCTGTGTGTGGGTAGGGGGTAGCTCAGGGTGCAGGGAGGAGGTAGCTGGAGGCTGTGTGCAGGAGGGCTCCCCTATGGTCACTGCTCCCCAAGAGTCCCCCTGCCTGGGTGGCTCTCACTGGCTGTGTGAACTGAGGAACAGCCACAACCCCGGGCTTCAGCAGCTGATGGGAATTCTGTGGCTGCCTGCTCCATGACACCAGCCAGAGCAGCAGCTGCCCACACTGCCCGATTACAGCTTCCCACCTCCAACCTTGCTGGGGGTGGGGCCCTGGGGGTGGGGAGAGGAGGAAGGGGGGGTGTAGCTTCCCTGGGGACAACCCCAATCTGGTGCTGTGGGGGCGGGGCAACCAATGCTTGGGGTTTCAGCCCCATGGTGAGGGACACCGGGGCTCAGGATTTCAGCCCTGTGACAGGGGGCAACAGGGCTCAGGGTTTCAGCTGCCACGCCAAGGCTTAGGATTTCAGCTCTGCGGTGGGGAGTGCCAGGGCCTGGGCTCTGGGTTTCAGACATGGGGTCACGCGGCTCCCCTGAAAGGTCTCACAGCCCCCCCCCCCCCGCCCCCAGGGGGCTGCAGACCCCTGGTTGAGAACCACTAGGATAGGAAATCTCCCAATTCAGGCTGAGTCAGAAATGCCCCAAGAATATCCCCTCCCATGTTTAATACCAGAGGAACACAGAAATTGCTACAGTGGGTCAGACCTGTGTTCCTGCTCCACCAGTAGATGCTTCATAGAAAGGTATAAGAAACCTCATAATGAATCATTATCAAAATGAAAATAAAACAAATAGTTAAATATTTTACTTTCCTATTACATATATAAGAAAATGAAAGATTCCATTTGTGTTTGAGATGAAGACACAGGGCAGTCCCTGTTTTTTATGAACCCGCTTCCCCATGAACACTTGCTTCCACCTGGACAAAGATCAAAAATATTTAGTTGAAAATACTGATGAACCAAGATTATTTTCAATCCATACACCACTAGCGTATAAATATCCTGGGCCTGATTCTCCTCTCATCCATACTTGTATAAATCAGGAGTAACTCCACTGAAGTTGTGACTGATGTGATGCTTTGGAAACTTGAAATATTGAAAAACTATTATACTGAGATGCGACAGATGCTACGAACATACAGAATATTCAAAAACTATTGTTTCAGATTTATCAGAGTTATGTGTGTCTTTATGGTATGGCTAGTGATTGTATTCCTAGCTGAATGGGAAACAAAAAGATATTTCATATAGGAACTAAAGTCACCAGGGGGTAATTAATGTGAACCCTAACGCAAGTAGCACTGTATGTAAGGGAGCAATATGACTGCTCAGAGCTCCGGTACAAAACTGCGGAAAAACCTGAGTGTCTCTGGATTAAGTTTAGAAGTGTGAGCAACAAGAGTGATGTAGTGGTGGGAGTCTGCTATAGACCACCGGACCAGGGGGATGAGGTGGATGAGGCTTTCTTCTGGCAGCTCGCAGAAGCTACTAGATCGCACGCCCTGGTTCTCATGGGTGACTTTAATTTTCCTGATATCTGCTGGGAGAGCAATACAGCGGTGCATAGACAATCCAGGAAGTTTTTGGAAAGCGTAGGGGACAATTTCCTGGTGCAAGTGCTAGAGGAGCCAACTAGGGGGGGAGCTTTTCTTGACCTGCTGCTCACAAACCGGGAAGAATTAGTGGGGGAAGCAAAAGTGGATGGGAATCTGGGAGGCAGTGACCATGAGTTGGTTGAGTTCAGGATTCTGACACAGGGAAGAAAGGTAAGCAGCAGGATACGGACCCTGGACTTCAGGAAAGCAGACTTCGACTCCCTCAGGGAACGGATGGGTAGGATCCCCTGGGGGACTAACATGAAGGGGAAAGGAGTCCAGGAGAGCTGGCTGTATTTCAAGGAATCCCTGTTGAGGTTACAGGGACAAACCATCCCGATGTGTCGAAAGAATAGTAATCCAGGCGACCAGCTTGGCTTAACGGTGAAATCCTAGCGGATCTTAAACATAAAAAAGAAGCTTACAAGAAGTGGAAGGTTGGACATATGACCAGGGAAGAGTATAAAAATATTGCTCGGGCATGTAGGAATGAAATCAGGAGGGCCAAATCGCACCTGGAGCTGCAGCTAGCAAGAGATTCAAGAGTAACAAGAAGGGTTTCTTCAGGTATGTCGGCAACAAGAAGAAAGCCAAGGAAAGTGTGGACCCCTTAATGAATGAGGGAGGCAACCTAGTGACAGAGGATGTGGAAAAAGCTAATGTACTCAATGCTTTTTTTGCCTCTGTCTTCACAAACAAGGTCAGCTCCCAGACTGCTGCGCTGGGCATCACAACATGGGGAATAGATGGCCAGCCCTCTGTGGAGAAAGAGGTGGTTAGGGACTATTTAGAAAAGCTGGACATGCACAAGTCCATGGGGCCGGACGAGTTGCATCCGAGAGTGCTAAAGGAATTGGCGGCTGTGATTGCAGAGCCATTGGCCATTATCTTTGAAAACTCATGGCGAACGGGGGAAGTCCCGGATGACTGGAAAAAGGCTAATGTAGTGCCAATCTTTAAAAAAGGGAAGAAGGAGGATCCTGGGAACTACAGGCCAGTCAGCCTCACCTCAGTCCCCGGAAAAATCATGGAGCAGGTCCTCAAAGAATCAATCCTGAAGCACTTAGAGGAGAGGAAAGTGATCAGGAACCGTCAGCATGGATTCACCAAGGGAAGGTCATGCCTGACTAATCTAATCGCCTTCTATGATGAGATTACTGGTTCTGTGGATGAAGGGAAAGCAGTGGATGTATTGTTTCTTGACTTTAGCAAAGCTTTTGACACGGTCTCCCACAGTATTCTTGTCAGCAAGTTAAAGAAGTATGGGCTGGATGAATGCACTATAAGGTGGGTAGAAAGTTGGCTAGATTGTCAGGCTCAACGGGTAGTGATCAATGGCTCCATGTCTAGTTGGCAGCCGGTGTCAAGTGGAGTGCCCAAGGGGTCGGTCCTGGAGCCGGTTTTGTTCAATATCTTCAAAAATGATCTGGAGGATGGTGTGGATTGCACTCTCAGCAAATTTGCGGATGATACTAAACTGGGAGGAGTGGTAGATACGCTGGAGGGCAGGGATAGGATACAGAGGGACCTAGACAAATTGGAGGATTGGGCCAAAAGAAATCTGATGAGGTTCAATAAGGATAAGTGCAGGGTCCTGCACTTAGGATGGAAGAACCCAATGCACAGCTACAGACTAGGGACCGAATGGCTAGGCAGCAGTTCTGCGGAAAAGGACCTAGGGGTGACAGTGGATGAGAAGCTGGATATGAGTCAGCAGTGTGCCCTTGTTGCCAAGAAGGCCAATGGCATTTTGGGATGTATAAGTAGGGGCATAGCAAGCAGATCGAGGGACGTGATCGTCCCCCTCTAGTCGACATTGGTGAGGCCTCATCTGGAGTACTGTGTCCAGTTTTGGGCCCCACACTACAAGAAGGATGTGGATAAATTGGAGAGAGTCCAGCGAAGGGCAACAAAAATGATTAGGGGTCTGGAATACATGACTTATGAGGAGAGGCTGAGGGAACTGGGATTGTTTAGCCTGCAGAAGAGAAGAATGAGGGGGGATTTGATAGCTGCTTTCAACTACCTGAGAGGTGGTTCCAGAGAGGATGGTTCTAGACTATTCTCAGCAGTAGAAGAGGACAGGACAAGGAGTAATGGTCTCAAGTTGCAGTGGGGGAGGTTTAGGTTGCATATTAGGAAAAACTTTTTCACTAGGAGGGTGGTGAAACACTGGAATGCGTTACCTAGGGAGGTGGTAGAATCTCCTTCCTTAGAAGTTTTTAAGGTCAGGCTTGACAAAGCCCTGGCTGGGATGATTTAATTGGGGATTGGTCCTGCTTTGAGCAGGGGGTTGGACTAGATGACCTCCTGAGGTCCCTTCCAATCCTGATATTCTATGATTCTATGTCTGTGGGAGCTTCTATCCTCTGTGCAAATAGCTTGACGTGGTTCAAGAGGCTAGCAGACAAAGAACTGTGAACTATATAAACAGACAGCTCTTGTTTCTTACTTTTACTCAGTCCAGGAACTGACATGAAGCCCTGTCCAAGAGAGATGAACCATGCAGAAAGGGCCTGAAGTAATTTATTACTATCCAGGTCTTTATATGGAAAATGGGGAATTGCTTGTTAAGCCAGGCAATGTATATAAGCTGATGATTGTTTTATGATTATTGTTTTTATTACATATTTTCTCTGTTATGCTTTTCTTCTGAATAAATAGTACTTGCTTAATGAAAGCTGGCTGGTCACAGGCTAATCTTGAGAACAGGACTGCAGATGTTGAAGTAAGAAGTCAGACCTGCTGAAATTATCACAATAAATTACACGATTCTGCAGCTCATGGCCCAGGAAAGTCATGGTACTCCACCCCTCCAGAAAGGTGACAGCTACAGACCTGAGATCTAAATTGGAGGCGCCAAAGCAATCAGAGTTACCTGGGGAATGGTGACAGAAGTCAAGGCAGTTATACTATCGTAAAACTGGGCAGCAGGAGAACCAGGCTACTTTGGCTAGTTTTTCTGTTGCAGCCAAAATCTGGTTGGCACAGAAGAAAGATGGATTGCATTGACTCCCTGATTCTCTGCCTGACCCAGATGCATGATGGTAGAGCATTTCAGGGGGCACAGCTAACCTACATCAGCCAGCAACACTCCAAAAGAGGCTGGCTTTCAGTGGAGAGTAGCCAGAGCATAGCGGAAAAAACACTTTGTTTTGCCTATGCTGAACAACTGTTTTGTTGAAAAGTTTAGCACCTTCATCCTTTGGAGAGGAGATTTAAAATTTTGTCACCTTTTGCCATCCCCATTGAAAAATGCCCAAATTTGTCCTTTGAAAACACCTTACACCTTTGAAAAATTGCCATTTCATACGTGCTAAATTTTCTAAAGATTCCATCTGCACTGAACATGCTCCAGTCCTCCATAGCTCCTACAAGTCCAGTACACTGTGCATGCACTATCTTCACAGAGTAAATGCTCCATCCTAACCCTGCAGATGGGGTGAGAAGGGGAAGCTAAGCATTTAGGCTCTCTGTCTCTCCAGTCCTGGAGTGGGGAGGGAGGTTGAGCATTGAAGCCCTCAGCCTCTCCAGCAGAAAAAATTCCATTTGGTTTCTCTCAAAACTCAATGTTTCTTGAAAATACTACCTATGAAAAAAAATGGCATTTTTGGCTTTTTGTCCTGGTTTGGAATGATTTTTTTCCCAAAATGTGAAATTTCTTTATGGGAAAGTACTTCTGTTGCCTGGCCATCTCTTTTTGCAATGGGAAGCAGAACATGTGCAATGGGTGAAACATTTGTTATGCTATTGGCACAGATAAAATGAATAGCTGACTGCACTCTTCACAGTACCTTGGAGGCATTATGCCTTACCCAGCCTTAGTGCCTCTCTACACCACTGCTTGCACACTTTACCTGTTAACCTGCTTTCCTCAAGACTCCACTACCTTTCAGAGCTATAAGTAAGTTTATAGCCACTGAACTGGCAACTGACTGTACGGGCAGATCCCTGCACCTACATCTCCGGAGCCCTATTGACTTCAATATTTAAAATAAATCTGAATAATAGCTGGTTAAGGGCTTTGTTTTGTACTCATCTTGAGCCTTTTATCTAATGATGTTATAGTGCATTACAAACATTAATAAAATATCAGAACTCCCTCAGATATAGACATGTATCTTACCTTTTTAGATAGCTAAACAGAGACATAGAAATTGACCCAATTTTTAAAAAGTGACCTAATTTTAGGTGCCCAACTTCAGACATCTAGAGACAGATTTTCAAAGGTATTTAGATGCCTAAAGATGTAGATGTGAGCCTAGTGGTATTTTCAAAAGCACCTGAGGAGATAGATGCTTAACTACCATTAATTTCAAATCAGGGTAGCTGATTCCATAGATTCTAAGACCAGAAAGGACCACTGTGATGATCAAGTCTGACCTCCTGTATAACACAGGCCATAGAACTTCCTCAAAATAATTCCTAGAATATGTCTTTAAAAAAAAAGATTCAGTCTTGATTACAAATTGTCAGTGACAATGACAATCTGCCACAATCCTTGGTAAATTGTTTCAATGGTTAATTTCTCTCACCGTTAAAAATTTACACCTTATTTTCAGTTTGAATTTGTGTAGCTTCAACTTCCAGCCATTGGATTACCTTTCTCTGCTAGACTGAAGAGCCTCCTATTAAATCTATCTGAATTGTTAGGTGAATACCTTTAGAAATCTAGCTCCTACACCAAAATTTTGTAACTTGGGTGCCTAAAGTTACACACCTAAATCCATATTTAGGCACCTAACTGAAGCGTCTGAAGTATGGCACCCAGAAATTGATGTCTCCAAAACTAGAGGGTATTTTTGAATAACTGTGTCTGTGATTAGGCAAGGAGTGAGTACAAGAACAAATACAAAAGCACTGGAATTTGAAATGGCAGTTCCTGCTCTAACAAAACGACTGTGCTTTCCTCCACTAGTTTTTTTATCCAAAACGTTAACTGTCAAAAACCTAACATGAGAGAAAAGGAAAGGGGTTGCTAACTTTGAAAAAAATTGCTTATCTACTGAGGTATCTTCTACAGCTCTCACCACCTTTATAATAATAATTATTAATATTATTTATAAAACATCTTCTTTGAACACCACACAAACAATTAAAGATACATTCATAACACCACATAGTCAAATTATTTGACTAAAAAATTATACACTGTTACCAGGCAAGAATATTTGTTTAAAATTCAAAAGCAGTGAAAACTCATGTTTGCAACAATAACATGATGAATGGAAGGCAGGCAGTTACTATATTTGCTTACTTAATAAAACTAGCTTATTTCAAGCAATCGGTGGCCCATTATAGAACAGACATGCAGACAGTAGCAAAATGTCAGTTTGACCCCTAGACCTTGCACATTGTAGAGACCTGGAGGCCATAACTGCCATGGACAATAAGAAGCAGAAGGAGCTGTTCAGGAGACTCATGACTTGGCTTCCACACAAATGTTGGTGCCCCTCTGACATCTATGTGGTTTTCAGGACAACTGCAGTTTTAGGAGAGGATTCCTCTGACAGTTGTGAAGGTGAAATATGTCAACCTATGATTCTACAGGGCTATGCTGATTATCACCAGCTAAAGATAAGCCCCTTGAGATATTCATTAGCATTTTCCACTGATTAATAGGTTTAAACATTGTGAGCTAGCATGGATCAGTCTCTCTGTATGATTTCTGTAACAGACTATATTTTGAACTTCTTACTTTATTCCTATATAAATTAATCTTTGCTCATATAACTTTTCTTAGGTTTAGTGACCAAGATTACTGGATAGTTGCAAGAAACAACAAACCATTAATTTGACTCACTAAAGTGGGTGAAAACCCACAAGTGTAAAACAATGGATCATTATTCTCTTAAATTAAATAGTACTGCTAATTCATAAATTCAAGTAAATTTATTTTTTCTAATATTAGAGAGCCTATATTATAAACAGAAAACATTCCTTAGCAGAGGGGGTTGAATTTCATAATTTATCTTAAATAATTGTATTTATGTATTAGTTGAGGTCTATCTGGAATGGCAGAGCAGAGACTATCTACAATAGCCTAGCTACATATTCATATATTTCATATGGATATACTTGATGTTCCTTAAAAAAAAACAACTAATGAATAGATATAGGATGTCAATGTGACAGGATGTATAAAGCCTGCACTAGACCTGTTTATATATCCCAGGATTGCACTAGCCTTTTTGGTGATAGCATCACACTGGAAGCTGCTGTTCAGCTGATTGTCGACCACATCTCCAAAATCTTTTTCAGCCACTGCTTCCAAGGATAGAGTCTCCCATTCTGTAAGTATGGCCTACACTCCTTGTTCCTAGATGTATATGTTTACATATAGCTGTATTAAAATACATATTGCTTGCTTGTGCCCAGTTTACCAAGTAATCCAGATTGTGGTGTTTGGGTGCTCTGGCCTCTTAATTATTTATCACACCCCCAATTTTTGTGTCTTCTACAAACTTTATCAAAAATGATTTTTAGGTTTTCTTCTTGATAGTTAATAAAAGTGTTCAATAGCGTAGGGCCTAGAACCAATTCCTGCAGGAACACACCCATTCTATGATGATTCCCCATTTACAGTTACATGTTGCGGTCTTTAATTTTCTTAATTTTATGTCATTCTAGTTCTTTTAATCAACGTTTCATGTGGTACCAAGTGAAACATCTTACAGAAGTGTAAGTATATTACACCAACACTATTACCTTTATCAATCATGCATGTAATCTCATCAAAAATATAAAATTAGTTCAACAGAATCTATTCCATAAACCCATGTTGATTGACATTAATTATATTGCCCTCGTCTGACTCTTTATTAATTGAGTTCCATATCAGCCTCTTCATTATTTTGAGTGCAATCCATGTCAGACTAACAGACTTATAATTACCCAGCTCATGATCTTTACCCTTTTAAAATATTGGTACAACATTAGTTTTCTACCAATCTTCTGGAGTTTACCCAATGTTCCAAGACTTATAGGAAATCAATGTTAATGGTCTAGCAAGCTGCTCAGCCAGCTCTTTTTAAATTCTTGGATTCAAGTTACTCAGACCGCTCATTTAAATTGTCTTACTTTAGTCTGTTGGGTACCTTTAAAAGCAACTAAATATTAAGGCCCTGTAGTGGTCCCTCTTTCCAGTGGGGAGGGAGGCCACTCTGCCTCATTGTATTGGGCGGTAAAACCCTCGGGCTGAGTCATAAGTAGTATATAGTTCTGTGCCTGTCTAACAGAGGCAAATAAACAATAATAGTCTGGTGTTCTTGTCCTCACCCTCAGGCGGGGCAGTGTGGAGAATGGTCTTTAGCATGCAGCCCCTCAGTTGGGGCTGGCAATACTTAACAGTCTGTAGCTCTAGCCCTTTGGGTGGGGCCAAGCAGAGAGCAGGCTGTAGGCTAAGCCTCCTGACCAAGGCACCCAGCAAACACCCACAGTTTGGGGTGCTAGCCCTTTGGGTAAGGCAGAGCGGGGAGCAGGCTGTAGCCACAGCTTGTGAGCTAAGGCAGTCAGCAAACAAACACACACAGTCCAGTGCTCTAGCCCTTTGGACAGGGCAGAGCAGGGAGCAGGCTTTACCACAGTCTAGGGGCTCCATTAGGGGTGAGAACAAACTGAGTCTAGTTCCCAGCTTGATGGACAGTAGATTCACAGAGGCCTCTTGGGAGTCTGCTGCCCTAGGGGTGGAGTGGCAGGGGGTAGGGGGACATGGGCCTGCCCGACTCCACCGCATCCCAGCCCAGGGCCCTAATAGTGGTGGAGTGGTCCACCATTGGGACAGTGGGGATCCAGCCACAACACACTGACTTACAGTCAGTCAGCAGAGCAGCCAGACAGTGGTCGGCTGCCCCTGTGCTACTTTCTACCTCTATGAGTTTTGGTACCTCTGTAATCCGGAGGTTCTCTGGCTCCTCTGGATACACAGAGGCTGGCAGTCCTAGCAATTCCTCTTCAGACCCAGTCACCTCCAGGGGCAGGGTACTGCAGGGTGCAGGTTCAGCTCCAGGGTGCAGCAACAGAGTGGTGGTGTATGTCTCCTTCCCTGGCTCCTGCTCCACTGAGACCTCCTTTTATACTTCCTGTCCTACCCTGGTACTTTTGGCGAGAGGGCAGGATGGGTTTGGCTCTGCCCACTAGGTCGAGTATAGTGGCCCCTCGCTCTGCTGTCCGGAGGGAGGCCACTCTACAGGCACTAACATTGAGACGCTCCTCACAATGCATTCACAGGAAAATTTCTAACAAAGTTTATTTGAAATGGTTCACAAATAAAACTTGACTTTGAATGAAAAATCCCATGTTTAAAGAAGACAAGAAATGTCAACATTAAAAAAAATCATGTTTTCCATAACTCTCCTGCCCTTTTCTAATCAATTAAGGGTTGCAAAGAACAACATGTACTAACCGATTCATAATATTGAAATATAAAATGATTGTTAATGGTAAGATTAAAAGCTTATGCTGATAGCTATATTTTAAATAATTTGTAATTATGTATAGTGAATGAGTACGGATGAGGTAACACTTAGGCCAAGTCCTAGCTGGCATAAGTGCGTTTTCTCCAATTCTTTTTTTACATAGAAATGTTAATCTCCTTAAAATATTATTGATGACAGAACAAAGGTAACATGTTGTGTTGGAAGATGTACATAAAAGACACAAATATGTACTGATAAATTTAAAAAAAAAAAAACTTTTTCTGGGAAGACCAAAAGCAGGGTGACAAAAACATGATCCAGACATTGCAAACACATCAGAAAAAAATACAGAAATTGGGTAATTGAAGTTTGTGCATGCATAATACAAGAGTTATCTAAAATCAAAAGGGTTGATGTGCTAAAAGCCAGTTGGATAAAGATTACGTAATGTGTAACATGGAAATGTACAAAAGATCTCAGTGAACTTGGGCCCAAACTGGAGAAACACCAAATCAGAAACTGAAGAACAGAACTGAAGGACCAGACTATCAGAGAAGGCAATGAAGGTGGAAGAACTTGTGGTAAATTGGGTTCATACAAGTTTTTTTTTTTTAAACTGATATGGCCTTCTTCCTCAATTGTGGTTTTTTGAGCATCTAGTAATGTTTTCTTAAACAATACCCGGTTATCATTCACACTTTTCTGATTAAATTCTCCTCTCCGCTGATTTGACTCCATTTTTTTTAGCTTTGTGAAACTGGACCTATTAAAGCACCAAGTATGCGTGTGTGTATATATATATATATATATATATATAATTACTGGCCTGGATTTTATTTTGCTTACACATTATAAATGTGATTAAGTTATGATCACTTGTACTTAAGCTACTATTCATTTAGTTCTGTGATCAGTTCCTCTGCATCTGTCAAGATGAAGTCTAATATAGAATTCCCCTGTGTTGGCTGCAACACTGTTTGAGTCAGGAAATTGTCATCTATAATGTTTAGAAATTCCAAGGATGTTTTAGTATTGTCACTGTGAGACCTCCAACATGTGTCACTCAGACTGAAGGCCCCCATGATCACACAGCTTTTTTTCCTACACATTATAGATAAGTGCTTAAGTAGCCAGTCATCCGGTTCCCGAGTGTGAAATGTTGGTCTGTAGCAGACACCGACTAATACCCCATCTTTTGCTTTATCTTTTAGTATATTGATCCATAGGCATTCAAAGTCATTTTCTTCCAAGTTATGAGTCATCTGGAAACAGGTAATGGTATTTTTGACAGAGTGCCACTTCCCCTCCTTTTTTGCCCACTCTATGCTTCCTAGATAGATAACCAATGATTTTAACATTCCAGTCATGCGAGTCATCCCACCAGGTTTCAGTAGTACCAACTAGATTGAATTTATGCTCATAAATAAGCAATTCCTATTCCTCGTTTGTTACCCAGGCTCCTAGCATTGGTGAATAGGCAATTAAATAATTTTGTCTCTTCATAGCTTTTGGTTCCTGGATTAACTCTGTTCTTGATATGTTGATTTCATGCTGAGTACACATATCTTCCCTCTTTTAACCATCCAATTTCATTATTAATTTAATGCCTTTCTGTCTACTCTAGACAACCTTTTTCCAAGGAAATTGTTTCCCCTTCTACTGAGGTGAAGGCCATGCAGACTATACAGCTGCCTCGCCCCATAGAAAGTGGACCAAAACCCTACACCTTCAGTATCAGTGATTCACTTTTAGAATCTTCTGCCTTCTGTCATCCTTCGCTCATGGGACAGGAAGAATCTTAGAGAAGATCACTTGGACATTATTCTTCTTTGGAACACTTCTAAGTTCTCTGCAGTAATCTATTATCTGTAAGATATCCCATAATGCAGTGTCATCAGTCCCAATATGAATCCTCACCAGTGGATGCTTGCCCATCAACTTCAGAAATCTATTCAGTCTTGGAGTGATGTTGATACAACATACTGCTTTCTGCATCTCTTCATTACACCACCATTCTTCATGAGATTATGGTCTACCCAGTGTAGCACAGTCACATAGTGCCTCAGCTTCTGGGATCAATACATTCTTGAAGATACACCATTCCTCTTCTACTGTTCCAATTTGTGTGTCTTTTAGCTCAAACCTTGCAACTTTCTCCCTAAACTTGTCTGCAGAGACGCCAGGCAGTCTCCTCATCTTGATATTTGTCTCATTGGAGAGCTCACTCCAGATCCAGGTGTCAACTGTGACTGTTACCACAAATGGCTTGTATTGGGATGTGACCATTTCACTTGGGGTAATCTTACAATCTTTATGCATCTTCCTCTAGTACATTTGAGTTTGTAAGAAATCTATTTGCATGTTTACTCTGCCGTGTCAATATGTGTAAAGATGAGTTTCTGTTTTCTTAAACCAAGTGTCGGCAATCCCTCACCCTAACTGCTTAAACACATGTCAAGCAGTGCAGTACCCTCTGTGTTATGCCAAACCAAAGTGCATTCTATCCCAGCATCTGTTCATAGTCTGATCAACTTGAGTCCATATGAGTGTTGAAATCTCCCAGAGTGAGCAGTAATTTCTCTACTACAGCCATATCTGTCAGGTTCTGCAAGATCTGCCTGACTTCTTCAGGGCCACCTTGTTGTGGGGTGGATACCAATACCATAAATAACATGCAGTCTTTCACTTGTATTTAAACAGACATTCACTCTTAGGTTTTCCTGAACAGTTTTACAACGTTCATTGCAAACCACCATTTCTCCTTCCACTACTACCACCTACACAGTACAACTTACAGCCCCATCCTAATTCTTGACTGAATTTTCTAAACATCTGGTATCCTGCACACAGAGTATATTGTTTCTTCAGACCAATAACTACTACTACTATGATCCCTACAAAGTAAACAGAAATCAATAAGCATAAACTATGTCCAGTGACCTTTTTTGCACAGAGTAGGGATTATACTCAGGACTGTGCTACTAAAGACAATTAAATGAAGAACACAATATGGTATTTCACTGCCCCATTTTAGGAATAGATAAGATAGCAAAGTATAGAAACTTAATTATGAAATAGAATCATGGAAATGTAGGACTGAAAGGGACTTCAACAGGGCATCTAGTCCAGTCCCCTGCACTGAGGTAGGACTAAGTATTATCTACACCACCCCTGACTGTTTTTGTTTTAACTGTTAGTAAAAACCTCCTAGGAGAGAGATTCCACGACCTCCCTAGGTAATTTGTTCCAATGCTTAACTACCCTTATAATTAGGAAGTTTTACTTAATGCCTAACCTAAATCTCCCTTGCTGCAATTTAAGCACACTGCTTCTTGTCCTGTCCTCCATGGATAAGGAGAAAAATGTATCACCTTCCTCCTTATGACAGCCTTTTACGTATTTGAAGACTGTTATCATGTTCCCCCTCCCCAGTCTTCTCTTCTCCAGATTAAACAAACCCATTTTTAAAAATCTTTCCTCGAAGGTCATGTTTTCTTGGCCTTTAATCATTTTTGTTGCTCTTCTCTGAACTGTCTCCATTTTATCCATCTTTCCCAAAGTGTGGTGCCCAGAACTGGACACAGTATTCCAGTTGAAGCCTTATCAGTGCTGAGTAGAGTGGAAAAATAACTTCTCATGTGTTGCTTACAACACTCCTGCTAATATATCCAGAATGATGTTCGCTGTATTGCAACAGTATTAGATTGTTGACTCATATTTAGTCTGTGATCCCCTATAATCCTCAGATCCTTTTCTGCAGTACTCCTTCCTAGGCAGCTATTTCCCATTTGGGTATTGATTATTCCTTCCTAAGTGTAGTAGTTTGCATTTGTCCTTATTGAATTTTATCCTATTTATTTCAGACCATTTCTCTAGTTTATCAAGATCACATTGAATTCTAATCATTCTAAATGATTTGGATAATGACATAGAGAGTGCACTTATAAAGTTTGCAGATAATACCAAGCTGGGAGGGGATGCAAGCGCTTCCTCCCAGCTTGGTGTCATCTGAAAACTGTATAAGTGTACTCTCTATGTCGTTATCCAAATCATTTATGAAGTTGTTGAAAAGAACCAGATCCCTGTGGGACCGCACTCAATATGCCCTTTCTGCTTTATTGTGAAACATTGATAACTACTTTTAGTACACTCTTCAAGCCACTTGTGCATCCACCTTATAGTAGGTTCATCTAGGTTATATTTCTCTAATTTTTTTATGAAAAGGTCATGTGGGACAGTATCCAAAGCCTTACTAGTCAAAATATATCATATCTATGGCTTCCCCACTATCCACGCTGTGTGTTAGCCTGTCAAAGGAGGATATTCAGATTCTTTGATGTGATCTGTTCTTGACAAATCCATGTTGAGTGTTACTTCACATCTTATTTTCTTCTAGGAGCTTACAAATTGTTTGTTTGATTATTTGCTCTATTATCTTTCTGGGTACCAAAGTTAAGAAGACTGCTCTATAATTCCTTGGTTTGTCCTTATTTCCATTTTCATTGAGAGCTATTATATTCACCCTTATCCAGTCCTCTTGGATCTCCCCTGTCCTTCATGAATTGTCAACAAAAATTGCTAATGGCTTAGAGATCTGTTCAGCCAGTTCCTTAAGTATTCTATAATGTATATCATCCCCATTCCACAACATATATCATCAGGCCCTACCACTTGAAGACTTGTTCTTTCCCTATTTCAGCCTCAAGCCATGGTCCATTTACACGGTTGTTCAATATGTTAGTCATCCAATTACTTTTTTGGTGAAAACTGATACAAAACAGTATCTAACACTTCAGGCACTGTTGGGTTTTCTATTATTGTCTTTCCCTTTTCACTGTGTAATGGGCCTATCCTGTCCTTGGTGTTCCTCTTGCTTCTAATATATTTTTTTAAATGTTTTATTACCTTTTATGTCCTTAGCTGGTTTAATTTTTTTTGCTTGGCTTTTCTAATTTCGTCCCTACATGCTTATGTGTTTTTTATATTCATGCTTCACAATTTGACCTAGTTTCCACATTTTGTATGACTCTTTTTTTGCGTTTCAGCTCATTAAAGATTTCCTGGCTAGCCAGGATGGTCTCTTACCTTACTTCCCATCTTTCTTATGTATTAGGAGATTTCTCTTGTTATTAAGGGCTCATCTGTTTATAAAACTGACAACTCTCCTGAACTCTTTTTTACCCTTAGACTTGTTTCTCATGGGATCTTACCTACCAATTCTCTGAGTTTGCAAAAGTCTGCCTTCTTGAAGACCATTGTCTTTATTCTGCTGTTTTTCCTCCTACTGTTCCTTAGAACCATGGACTCTATCATTTCATGTTCACTTTCACCCATGCTACCTTGCATTTTAATTCTCAGCCAGTTCCTCCCTGTTTATCAGAATCAAATCTAGAATAGCCTCTCCCCTCATCTCTTTCTCCACCTTCTGTAATAAAAAGTTGTCTCCAATGAATTCCAAGAATTTGATGGATAATCTGTGCTCTGCTGCATTGTCTTCCCAACAGATGTCTGTGTAGTGGAAGCCCCCCATTATCACCAAGTCCTGTGTGTTGGGTGACTGATGTTCAAAAAAAGACCTCATCCATCTCTTCTTCCTATACTATACTAGACACCTACCATGACATCACCCTAGCTTTTTTTAAATATCTTTTATCCTTAGCTAGAGACTTTCAATAGGTCTGCCTCACACTTCTAGTTCAACCTCAGTGCAAGTGTATATATCTTTGATATATAAAGCAACACCTCCTCCCTTTTTCCTGGCCTGTCCTTCCTGAACAAGCTTTACCCTACTATACCAATATTCCAGTCATGTGAATTATCCCATCAAGTTTCTGTGATGCCAGCTGTGATTATTCACTAGTATTTCTAGATATTCCTGTTTATTCCCTATACTTCTTTCATTAGTATACCGCCATCTAATATGTTCACTAGATTTGCCCTCTGTAGTCCTTCTTGTCTCTCCTTTGTCCCTGATGTGATTGCTAATGTTCCCCCCAGATTCCAGCCCTTCACCCAGGTCTCCATGTTTTGGTCTTACCTGTGGGCTTTTGTCTCCTGCTCCTGTCAAACCTAGTTTAAAGCCTGCCTTACTAGGTTAGCCAGTCTGAATCTGAAAATACTCTTCCCCTTCCTTGATAGATGGACCCCCATCTCTACTGAGCAGTCCTTCCCAGAACAGCATCCCATGGTCAAGGAAGCCAAAGCCTTCCTAGTGAAACCATCCATGCAGCCGTGCGTGCAACTCCATGCTGTGTCTATCTCATCCTGGGCCTCTGTCCTTGATTTGAAGGATTGATGAGAACACACCTGTGCCCCCAACTCATTCACCCTCACTCCCAGAATCCTGTAGTCACTTCTGATCTGCTCAGGGTCACACCTTGCAGTACCATTAGTGCCCACATGGATAAGCAGTGTGGGGTATTAGTCAGAAGTCTGGATGATCCTCTGCACACTATCCAGAACAGACAACTGGGCTCTCATTTACATAGGGATAAAAAACCTGCAGCTGGCTTGGGTGAGCTGACTTGGGCTCATAATGATCAGGCTCTGGGGCTGAAAAATCACTGTGTAGACACTCAGGCTTGGGCTACAGCCCAAGATCAGGGACCCCTGTGAGGATGGAGGGTCCCAGATCTTGGGCTGCACCTGCAGCCGAATGTCTACACAGCAGTTTTTCAGCCCCAGAACCTGAGTCCCACGAACCTGAGTCAGCTGACCCAACCCAGCTATGGCCACAACACAGGTCTTTTATCCCTGCGTAAATGTATCCACTGCAAACTTTAAGCAGGCCAAAAGAAAAACCGAAGAGACAAACAAGCTGGCCCGCTCACCCCATGAATTCCTGCTCACTCCTTCTTCAGTAGGGAATCTTCCCCTCAAACTTCCCTGTTTGCTGCCACCTATTCGCTAACTCCTCTTGGTCATTTAGCATCTGGCTTTTAAGCCCTTCTCTTCTAAGTCAGTCCTGCCCCTCATTAACACACAGGAGAAGGATGAGCACAAGAAGGATCAAGGTACAGGAGGCTAGAGCATTGCTAGTACCGACTCAGCTTGTCAAGGTTCCTCCCCCACTCTGAACTCTAGGGTACAGATGTGGGGACCTGCATGAAAAACCTCCTAAGCTTATCTTTACCAGCTTAGGTCAAAACTTCCCCAAGGTACAAAATATTCCACCCGTTGTCCTTGGACTGGCCGCTACCACCACCAAACTAATACTGGTTACTGGGGAAGAGCTGTTTGGACGCGTCCTTCCCCCCAAAATACTTCCCAAAACCTTGCACCCCACTTCCTGGACAAGATTTGGTAAAAAGCCTCACCAATTTGCCTAGGTGACTACAGACCCAGACCCTTGGATCTTAAGAACAATGAACAATCCTCCCAACACTTGCACCCCCCCTTTTCTGGGAAATGTTGGATAAAAAGCCTCACCAATTTGCATAGGTGACCACAGACCCAAACCCTTGGATCTGAGAACAATGAAAAAGCATTCAGTTTCTTACAAGAAGACTTTTAATAAAAATAGAAGTAAATAGAAATAAAGAAATCTCCCCTGTAAAATCAGGATGGTAGATATCTTACAGGGTAATTAGATTAAAAAACATAGAGAACCCCTCTAGGCAAAACCTTAAGTTACAAAAAGATACACAGTCAGAAATAGTTATTCTATTCAGCACAATTCTTTTCTCAGCCATTTAAAGAAATCATAATCTAACACATACCTAGCTACATTACTTACTAAAAGTTCAAAGACTCCATTCCTGGTCTATCCCCGGTAAAGATCAGCATATAGACAGACACACAGTCCCTTTGTTTCTCTCCCTCCTCCCAGCTTTTGAAAGTATCTTGTCTCCTCATTGGTCATTTTGGTCAGGTGCCAGCGAGGTTACCTTTAGCTTCTTAACCCTTTACAGGTGAGAGGAGCTTTCCCCTGGCCAGGAAGGATTTCAAAGGGGTTTACCCTTCCCTTTATATTTATGACACAGCTAGTAACTAGTAGGCCTCTGGCTCCTATTCCCACATAGTCCTCAAACACACAGTTCCCAACAACCACCGTGTAAACTTTAAGCAGGCCAACAGAAAAAGCAAGCTGACTATCAAGCTCAATCACTCACCTCATGAATTAGTGCTCGCTCCTTCTTGGGGATCTCCCTCTCAAACTCCCGTTTGCTATTTTCACTATTGAAATAAAATGAATGAAAGTCACTATTTTCATTTTCAATGGGTTTTAGAGTTTGATCAAAACAATTGAATATTTGGGGAAATGCTAACTCTTGAACTTTGAGTTATTTTAAAATACATTTTCAACATCTCTATGGTCTATCTATATTTCCCTCTTCTATTTCCTACTCTCTGTCACAGTATATTTCCTTATTTGTTAGAACAATATTTGACAAATGAACAGATATATGAAGCATGTGTAATTGTCTTTCCATGAAGTCCTGAAATTCAAGACCAGAATTGCCACATGCATAAGGAAATGAATAATGCTTATGGAAACTTGGTGTTCAGCTATTTCAGACTGAATGGTGTAAGTTCTGAGTAAATGTTCCTCAACATCTCTTGCCTCCTTAAACTTGAATGGGTGCCTCTTGGCCCCAATAATTTTCATACTGAAAACGGTTGTTACCCAGTCTCTTCTGCAAATCTATACCATTCCACCTAGAGCAAAAGATCACCAATATAGACTACTTCTTCAAGAGTAGATCAGTACTTTAATGTTTCATTGAATGTACCAAAAATAAAATCCTAAAATATATTTATGAGATTGTCAATTTTATAGTATATTAGATAAGAAATTGTTGTTTTGTCAGTTTATCATCACAGTCTATTTGATTTCTCCTTTAAACATAAATACATATTGCACTGCATGATATCAGAATATTGTTGTGAAAGCTGTGTATTCCAAAGCTTATCTTACCAGTTCCAAATATTTTGATAATTGGATTTAGTTTCTCCTACTGAAAATACATTTTGCTGAGGAATTACTGGAAAAGTTAATTTGTGAGGCTGGCAAGCAACAGTCATAGATCTGTGAGGAGCTGTGTGAAATAACAGACTGTATAACAAACAACTAAACAGAATGGGCAATAGAGAGATTATTTCACTGCTGTTCATGGCAAAAAAGAGTTTATGCTCTATCAGAATAAGATTTGTTTTCATTCTTTCGCAATGAAAGTGCTCTAGTTCTATTAAAAGCTAAGACTAAGAGCTAATTAGCTCACTGGTCACATCTGCACACTCTTTTTACTGGTTCAAAGGTATTTAAAATCATGAAAACCACGTCCACCAATTCTGGTATTTTCAAAGTGCTCATCACCCAAGTTATCTGGGTACTCTACAAAATTAAAAGATATATCAAAAGTTACCTCATTCTCTGACAGGGAGTGTTCTTCTCCCTACCTTCTGTTTAAAACACTTTCTTCTCAAAAGATGTCAAAAGTTGCCTTCCAGAAATGCAATATCAAAGGAATTTGAAATATTGTGCAAGGTCTATATAAGTAGGTGAATCCTTGCGCATGTTTAAATACGATGCAATTCGAGCTCAGCTGTATCTCACCATGAGCGAGAGCACCCTGTCCACTACCATCATGATTACAACTGTAGTCTCATTGACCAAAGAGCCCCTACTAGGTATAGCTAAGGTGGTGGATGTGGAGAGTTCAGTGGCCTCTGAGACAGCTGAGTCTCTAGTCCCTTTAGGCCTTTAACAATAAACATCAGAATCTTGAAATGGTGGTCAGCAGCCAATATAGAGTGCAGAGAAATAATGCAATATTTCCTCATTGGTGTGCCCTCTGTGATAGGAGGCTTGCAGCATGCCACGCCACCTCTAGATTCTGGGTGGTTTGGGGGTCAGCCTTGAGAGTGCACCTTGGAACAGTACACTTAGGGGTGACAAATTGTGTTGCTAGGTCAGTATTAGAGTCTAACAATATGACCAGCCAAAGATTTCTGGCCGGTGCTGAACATGTGTGAATTTTCAGCTAGTTAAAATCCACTGTCATATACTGAGTAAAGATAATAAACAGAAATAAACACTATAAATACAGCATAAACAATATAAAATGTTCAGGCAGCCTCAATTTGTCTTCTAAATTGCAATGTGTCACAATTTTCCTACATAATTACAATATCTGCATGTCCAAACAAGGTAGTGAGGCATGCAACTTCAGATAACGTTGCTACAAAGGGTAACTGTGTATTCAAAAAGCAACTACTAATTTTGAAAGTGTGCACTTTTGTGTTTATAAGAATGATAAAATTAAAAGAATAATGATAAGACACAATCAGTCATGCAAAACACAAATCTAGAACAAAAAAAGAGATAAAGGGAGATAAAGTCAAAGACATAAAAAGAATCAAACTATAACTGAAAATAGATAATTTGTTATGCACACATAATCTTATTGTATGCTGATGATCTGTAAACTAATTATATACAGGACCACAGTCAACATTCTGACATGTATCTATCTAGCCATTATTTAGCACAGTGATTAACAGGAGCTTGTGAGAAAAAAAATACACCGTCAGTATGTCAGTTGATTAATAATAAGGCACTAAGGAAACCATCAAGTTTAGCTTTTGGTCATATCATTTTCCTAAGATAGAATACAAAGGGGTCTCTGTGTCAAAATACCAAGCATGTGAGTTTTGCCTGAGGCTGGACTTTTCTTTCTGTGAGGAGTCTGTCCCATACTTTATTAAACAAGTGATGCATAGAGAGAATAAAAGGTGAATTCCAGAACTGCTATAACAATATGTGCCTCTAGTAAAAGAAAATGCAATAAGCAAGGGTTCATCAAAGCTTTTTTTTCCTGCTTACTCTCAGAAAAGACACATTAATGTTCAGAGTTTTCACTGATGTTAACACAATTCTGGGTGTAGGTGTAACTCCCCCCCACACACACACACACAAATTCACTTCATGTAACAGAGAACGAAAACTAGTTCTAGGCAGCAGCACAACCATTAACTCCAGGTGTTTATCATACAATGTGAATATTCCTTAAAAATCATTGCATGTTTTAAAAAAAATGTCACTAACCCTCCATGCATCTCTGCACATTATTTTAGGTTCTGTCACAAAAGGTATAACTTTTAGGGGCAATAAGTGGAAATATTCAAAATCTGCCGCTTTTCCACAGAATCTCTAAATAAAGTCCTGATAGGTTTGTTCCAGTTTTGCATAGGAGAAAGGAATATTTACAGAGATTCCAATCGTTTACAAAAAAATATATAGCAATAAAGAATAATGAACATTAATCCTTCTGTATAATTAGACTTACGTAAATAAGTCTACAGACATGATCTAATATAAAAGTAACTGGAATGGTTTGGTCCAGCACCAGCAACTATAAAGGTGAAAGACAGACAAAACTGCTTAGCAATTGATAAGGCTTTCTTTCAGCAAAGTGCTTACCTATATGTCTCTACTTAAATATGTGAGACTAAATATGCCATGTGCTTAAATAGCTTCGTAAATCAGGGAACAGATCAGAAAGGGATTTACGTCGATAGAATCATATATACAAAAAATGAATCTCGTAACTAAACACAAACATATACATATACAAATCAACCCTGTATGAAAAATCATCAATTACAATAATAATGAAATAATGTACTGTAATTAAGAGCACAAAAAGACACAAAGGAGTTGCCTAGTCTGATCAGCCTACAAGATCCAGAGTGATTGATGGACCACATAAAGTGCCCAATTCTGCAATAATTTCTGAGGCAAAGCTGAGTAGGGATTGCAGGGTCTCGGCTATACTTATTGAAAGCAGCATAACAATCGTATAGTTACAAATTTCTAAAAAAGTTGACCAAATACCCTTGGTGGCAAATATGTCTGAGGAAGATAAAGAGCAGTGTAATATGTGTAAGCATGCGTGGAAACTGAGTTTCAAATTTGCTTGCACAATTACTTATACACTCATCCAATGAGGGGAACATAAATATTACCATGTGACTTATCTGACCAATCATAATTAAGCTATACAGAGCCCATTCATGATCAACTAGTAGAGTTCACATATTGTGAATATCTTATTCCCACTGCTAAGCAGTTACATAAGTAGAGTCAATGAAGTCAAATTCATGATGAAATACTAAAGACATTTGAAGAACTCATGATCTACTAGAGGCACAAAAAAGGTTTAGTTAATTGAATACCTTAGTCATTGCAAATTATTTGTTCAACTCCAATAAAAACATATGGGCAGGGAGCTTATATCTTGTACCTTCACACTGGTGATGAATTCAGACTATAGTTTCTCAAATTTCAGTGC
Source organism: Caretta caretta (assembly GCF_965140235.1). Taxonomy (NCBI): domain Eukaryota; kingdom Metazoa; phylum Chordata; order Testudines; family Cheloniidae; genus Caretta; species Caretta caretta. The sequence continues at coordinate 92,401,751 of NC_134209.1, read as the reverse complement.
TTCTCCAACAATTGTCAAGTTAAGCATTTATTTTCTTAAATTGGTCAGTTAACCAGAAATCCTCTCAAGGCCAGTTCTCAATAATACATCTCGTCATTTCGTTGTTACGTTGCTGACCAATTAGGGAACATGCTCCTTTAAAGTTGTGCAATGCTCCCTTCTATGCCGCCTGCTTTGTCAACTGATTGCAGGAAGAGCTGCCCGATGGAGCTAGCTGATGGGGGCTTGAACTAGGGTGGACCAGCAGCCCACCTATCAGCTCCCCGCATCAGCTCCTGGCTCCCCTAAGTTCCCTGTGCAGCAACCTCCCAGCAGGCTATCAACTGCCGACAGTTCAGCTGTCCCTCCCCGCACTGCCATGTGCTGCTCCTGCCCTCTCCCTTGGAGCTGCTCCCCGAGCCTCCTGCTTGCTGTGCAGAGGTGGGGGGAAAGGGGGCAAATGTCAGGGTGTCCCTCCCCCCTGCTCCTGCACCCCACTTATCCCATCTTCCATAGAGCACAGGGGGACACACGACAGTCCCAGAGGCAGCAGCTGAGGTGGGTTTCAGCTTGCTGATCTAATTAACAAGGCAGTGTACTTAAAACAGGGATCAGCACACTTAAAGGGGAAATGCACGTCTCTCTCTCTCTCACACACACACACACACACAGGGTGTCTCTCTCTGTCTGCTATGCTGTCTCCCCTCCCTTCATTCCTTCTGCCTTGTAGAGTGTGGGGCTACATTAACAACAACGAGTTAACCCTTGAGGGCTAGTTCATCATTTAGCAGTAAGGCATTCCCTGGGAAATATCCCACCCTCTGACTTCACCTCAACCAAGCTTCACAAGCATCATTGCTGTGTACCAGTATTAAATTGTTTGTTTAAAACTTATACTCTGTGCGTGTCCGTTTGTCTGGTGAAAAAAATTTCCCTGGAACGTAACCCCCGCATTTACATTAATTCTTATGGGGAAACTGGATTCGCTTAACATTGTTTTGCTTAAAGTCGCATTTTTCAGGAACATAACTACAACGTTAAGTGATGAATTCCTGTACTTATAAAATCAAATCGCCTTATGCCCAAGAGTCGCTGCTTGCAACACACATGAAATGCTTCCACCCTCCCAAAGTTTGTTTAAGCAAAGTCCATGTGTCAGATCTGCATAAGAGGATCAAAAGTACACAGGTTTGATTAATTTTTACTTTTGTATATAATTTCACCTTCTTTTGGCTCCAGGTATTCATGGCTGAGGCTGCTAAACCTATTCTCCCTAGGATGTCTGGCTGACTGTACCTATTTAATGACAATTTCCTTTCTAAATAGGCAAAATCATCCCCTACTTCCACAGTTTGCCCAGCAGCACAGATGTCTTGTATCACAACTTTTGCGCCAACACTGGATTTTTGTTTTTTCCCAAGAAACCCTTAGCCCAAGGGCAGCTGCCACATGCTGGAAGCTCTCTCATCCAGGTTGGTAAGAGTTGAACTGAAAGTTTTACCAATATTTGCAGAGATATTCCAAGGAGCCAATCTATTGTATAGCAGAAAAGGACTGCGGTCAGGACATATCCCTGGATCCAGTGTTTAACCTGTCAGAGTTATGCCCACACACATTTCCCCAAGTCATTATATAGCTCTTGAATTAACCACAAGAGGATGTCAGGAATGCTTATGCCTCATAGGCCTTTCACAGGGCAGCTCTATTAACAGAATCAAAGGCTGCCTTTAGGCGTACATATGCTGCTGTCAGAAGACTATTAAATTCATAAGCGATGTCAGATAAAAGATGAAGAGCAAGTATAGCATTCATTGCAGATAGCTCAACAGAGAAGCCTGATTGGTCTGGGTGATGGTGTTTCACAAGGAGAGGCTGGAGCCGGGTGAGTAGGACACACGAAAAACTTCTCTGGGAACAAAACGCAGAGTGATGGGCCCATAGCTGCTGCACTCAGTGTGTGGGCCTTTCACCTTATATAGTGGGATGATGATCCCTTCCTTCCACTCTGTTGGCACCTACCCAGTAGTCCAAGCCTCAACAAAAAGTTGGTGTAATGCTACATTAGTGGGCTCTGTGGCACGCTTGAGACATTTGGGTGTTATGCCATCGGGTCCAGCAACACTCCCACTTTGCAATTTCTTTATGGCAGAGTGAACCTTTTCTAACATAGGCACATCTACACAGGTTTTAGGATTAGGGGTTGCATCTACTGCTAATGCGTCCAGATCTGGGCACAGAGTCACTTCAGGATGGTTAAGTGCACTCTCATCTTTGCAGGATTTCTTGGGTTGAGCACGTTTTACCATCAGCTGTGTTTATTGGCATAAACCCTGCACAAAGTCTAGTTCTGGATCAAAGTGATTGAATAGCTTTAAATGCAGGTCATAATTTATTATATAATTTCCTCTACCGCATATTTTACTAAGTTCTCAAATAAGCTTTGAGATCCACTTTTTCTTTCCCCAGAAAATATTTTGTAAACATTCATGTTAAGCAGCATCATGGAGCTGTCTGGCTTCAGATTTCTTTTACAGAATTTGAAATATCTTATCAGATAGTCAAGGGCATCACTTGTAACATTCCCTATTTGGAGTGGCATCTATGGCTTCTCAGATAACCATGCTTATGGCTGTCCAAGTTGAGTCTATGTCATCCAGGAAAGCACCAAGTGTGTCAATTTTGTTATGCACCCTGACAGAGTACTTGTTAGCAAGTGCTGAATTTTCACAGATACATTGTGCTTTGTATGTCATAACAGGTGCACTCTTGTGTTGACATCGGGGTTAATTGCCATTTTAGCAACAATGAGATGATGATCAGTATTTGCTGGAGCTTCTGCTCCTCTGTAGACCCAATATGACCCTACTATACTATAATTCTAGACCAATGTATGGTTCAGCTCTTCCTCATCTGGCCATTGTTGGATATCCAGGTTTCCCAACACATATCTCAGCACCTGAACTGGCAGTGATGGTAATATTATGAGAAGCATAAAAGGAAAGAAATCTCACAGAGTTATCATTTATTGTTCCAGAGCAGAATGGTCTGAGAATAGTCTCACAGGACAACTTGGTGCAACATTCCTAAGAAGTTAATCGTGAGTGGACTAGATTGCTTCACTGCTGCTAGCTGCTGATAGATTTTACTTTATTAGTGTCTGTAGCTTCCTCAGTGAGAGTGCAGGCTACAATGATGGAACGTTGCCCATGGCAATGTATCAACCTGGCAGTTGATCAGAAATAGGATGTCACATTCTTAGTGATTTACCAGAGGTGGACAGAGGACTAATGAAATCTGGTATGTGACCTCATTTAGGGTTAGCATATTCCAGGTGACAAATCTGGTGGATTTTCTCAAATCAATCAGGCATTATGGAGTTCAATCTAAAGCATGGCCCATATTATATTGGATGCCCTTTGATTCAGTCCAACTCCTTGGTACGGGCGATGTACAGTGGCGATTTTGTTTAGGGACACCACCACCCTTCCGACAATCCCTTCTGCATGAAGCAGGTGGCTCATCATCCACCTTCACCACTGTTTGGGAAGTATTTTCCCTTCTCTGCTGGGTCCGCCCTTGGCCTTTGCTTGTAACCCTGAGCAGGGGCCCTTATTGGCTGCTACTGGATGGAACCAGCCCGAACCAAGGTTTGCTTTGGCAGGAGAAACCACAGCCTGAAGTAATGCAGCTAAACCCCATACCTTACATTTTTAAATACAAGGCTGAAAATACTAATCTTCAACTAATCATTGCTTTAAGAACCTCTCAAAAGCAACTGAATGCTATTTTTCCCCCATAGAATGTCAGCAGTCTTTGGAGCATGTATTGGGTCTTTCAGCAAAATGCAGTTTTATGGTGAAATGGTCAGCCAGAGAGATACTAACTGAAATGTGATCTGATCAAGTGGTTGAAGCAATGTCAGATTGTTGGTTCCCAACAGGGGAGGAGGTCATTGACCAATCAGGACAAAGATACTAAGTGTGAGTTAAAAGCTCTTCACTCTAGAAACGCTAACTCAAAAATTATTTGTGTACAAGAGAAAATATAGATGATTTTAGAGGAAATTTAGTTAACTGGTAGAACATCTAAAAAACTATAGCTTATATAGGAGGCTAAGAAAGAGCAAACTTTTACACCTTTGAAATAAGATGTAAGGTCTTCTGGTTCTTTTGTACAGTCCTCGGAGGGAGCTTTTTAATGATTTGATGTGCTTCATTTAGAGTTTGCAATTATTATGACTGTTTAGTTGCAGGACATTGTTAAGATGTTTGAGTTCTGGTCATTGACAATGTTTCTGTTTAATGGCCTATGTGCACAAATTAGGTGGCAAGGTTGGTGCCAGAATTATTCATAGAACTTTAATATGTGCTATTCATATTTTAATGTGTCTTTAAAACGGACGCTTTTAATAGTATACTATCTCTTGAATTGCACTTATTAACCTTAACTTTAAGGAATTTCTTTGTGTTGGAATTGCCTTTTTAAAGAAACTAGGGCAGTTAACTCACGCGATTAACTCAAAAAATTAATCGTGATTAATCACAGTTTTAATTATGCTGTTAAACAATAGAATACCAATTGAAATTTGTTAAATATTTTGGATGTTTTTCTACATTTTCAAATATATTTATTTCAATTACAACACAGAATACAAAGTGTGCAGTGCTCACTTCATATTATATTTATTACAAATATTTGCACTGTAAAAATGATAAACAAAATAAATAGTTTTTTTTCAGTTCGCCTCATACAAGTACCATAGTGCAATCTGTATCGTGAAAATGCAATTTACAAATATAGATTTTTTTTGTTACATAACTTCACTCAAAAACAAAACAATGTAAAACTTTATCGCCTACAAGTCCACTCAGTCCTACTTCTTGTTCAGCCAATCGCTAAGTGAAATAAGTTTGTTTACATTTACAGGAGATAATGCTGCCCGCTTCTTATTTACCATGTCACCTGAATGTGAGAACAGATATTCACATGGCACTTTTGTAGCCAGCATTGTAAGATATGTATATGCCAGATAAGCTGAACATTTGTATGCCTCTTCATGCTTTGGCCACTATTCCACAGGACATGCTTCCATGCTGATGACACTCATTAAAAAAATAATGCTTTAATTAAATTTGTGATTGAACTCCTTGGGGGAGAATTGTATGTCTCCTATTCTGTTTTACCCACATTCTGCCATAAATGTCATGTTATAGCAGTCTTGGATGATGATCCAGATGTTGTTCATTTTAAGAACACTTTCACTGCAGATTTGACAAAACACAAAGAAGATACCAATGTGAGATTTCTAAAGATAGCTACAGCACTCGACCCAAGATTTAAGAATCTGAAGTGCCTTCCAAAATCTGATTGGGACAGGGGGTGGAGCATACTTCCAGAAGTCTTAAAAGAGCAACACTCCGATGTGGAAACTACAGAACCCAAACCACCAAAAAAGAAAATCAGCCTTCTGCTGGTGACATCTAACTCAGATGATAAAAATGAACATGTGTTGGTCTGCCCTGCTTTGGATCATTATCGAGGAGAACCCATCATCAGCATGGATGCATGTCCTCTGGAATGGTGGTTGAAGCATGAAGGGACATATGAATCTTTAGCGCATCTGGCATGTGAATATCTTACAACACCGGCTAGAACAGTGCCATGCGAACCCCTGTTCTCACTTTTCAGGTGACATTGTCTGAGCGATTGGCTGAACAAGAAGTAGGACTGAGTGGACTTGTAGGCTCTAAAGTTTTACATTGTTTTATTTTTGAATGTAGTTATTTTTTGTACATAATTCTACATTTGAAAGTTCATCTTTGATGATAAAGAGATTGCACTACAGTACTTGTATTAAGTGAATTGAAAAATACTATTTATTTTATTTTTACAGTGCAAATATTTATAATAAAAAATAAATATGAAGTGAGCACTGTACACTTTGTATTCTGTGTTTTAATTGAAATCAATATTTGAAAACATTGAAAACATCCAAAATATCTACATAAATAGTATTCAATTATTGTTTAACAGCGCAATTAATCACCATTAATTTTTTTAATTGCATGATAGCCCTAAAAAACCCTTTGATTTCATGCAGTCACTTCTGGGGTTGAATGCAGAAATCATAACAGCACTAGTAGCACTATACAATTTGATGACACTAAGTGAAAATAATGTATCCAATTAAAGCAGCTGGGAAATTTATGTAGCCAGTATGTATTGCCCAGATTAGAATTTGGTCAGGATCCCATCACATGTGCTCTTACTTTTAAAAAAAAGTATAATGGGAATTTGCCAGAAGCGTTCAGGTGGTCAGTTTTATGTTTCATTTAGAGAGGTAGCCTCTTCATAAGCACAATTGCCCCCTAAACCTATACTAGTGTTGGTTCAATTCTGACTTTGAAGGAAAGGAAAACTATAATCTACTGATCCAGTAAGTCTCTCTTTAACAGCATATGTTTCAAATTTTCCAAAGAAGTTTATTATCTAAAGTGAGCTTCTCACAATAAAGCATATGCTTGTGTTCTTAAAGCCAGACATGTCATCTTTATAAAAATACTTTACAGTTTAACTATTGCTGAATTGTTGACTAAAGTACAAAATGAAGTGTTATTAAAATGCAAAAACATTGTTTTCAATAACGTGTAGAAAGAAGACAAACTAGTAAAGGGCAATTTTTTCCTCACTACGGCTGGAATATTAAGTACTTATAGGAGTTTTATTGGAAGTCTCCACCTCATTCTTTATAACAGCCTCATACATATTTTATACATGTGTAATTCTGTTGATTTCAGCGGAGTTACTCTGATTTACATCAGCGTAAATTAGAGAAAAATTCAGCTCAGCATGCTGAAAATGTATCCCCAAATACTTCAATTGTACATCACTGAGTCACCACCATGCAACATATTCCTGTGTTCAGTCTAGCAGGATATGAACACAGATTCCTAAACAGGGAACCATGAGATGATATTTTTATCACACGGAGTGTAATTAGCAACGTAGCCACCACAAAGAAGACAGCAGTCCAGTTCAATTTGGATAAAAACACATTTTCCCTAGCCACAGATTTCAAATTCATACTAGATCTTTATGGTCCCAAAGTCTGGGATTGTTTTGATCCAGGCTTTTGGTATAGCCCATTATGGAGTTAAAAACTAGCCGACAAGTTCAGATTTGGGCATGAATCCAAACTTGGGGGACATTCAGAGCTGGGATTTTTGGTTTTGGTCTATTTCTAGTTTCTATGCTTGGTTTGCTCTATCTGAAGCATGCTAAACTCTTGGACCTCCAAGTCTCACAACAGAATTTTAATGAGATTCCTAGTAACTTTTGCTTTTAGTCAGGCTGGAAAGTACCATAACAAAAACTTCTTTCATGCTGTTCTGCATTTTCATTTCTCGCCAGCCCTTAGAAATACAGGGTTTCAAGAATATTTTTTTAAACTGGGCTGATAGAAATAATACAAGTTCTTAAACTTCAAGGAAGGTTCAGTTTTGATTCATTTTAGATTTGAGCAAAGGTCCAGGTTGATTCTTATGTTCTCTAAACTCATTCACTCATCCCGAATTGCAATGTCCCTGTTTCTATTTTTAATACCATTTTATGAAGAACAGCAAAAAATCAGCCAAGACTGTTTATGAACATGGAAATATCATGCTTCACTCTTGAGCCGAAATATCCACAGCCTTCTATGCAGAACGAGTCCCAGTAGAATACGGATACTGGCTTCAAAGCAGACCAACTTATGCAGACTTGCTGTGGAAGATCAAAATGAGAAAAAGAAAGCAAAACTCTGCAATAGGGCAGGAGACCAGAGTTTCTACCTTCCATGCTATGCTATTGCTTGCTGTCTACCTGTCCATTCCAACTTCTATATATACACATTTGTACACTTCACCCCCACTGAGTCCTGGATCTCTGTTATTACTTAAGAATTCTCTCCCCCTCCTCTGTACAGACCTAAATAGAAAAAAAATGACTGGGTCAGAATCTGCCCTCAGTTGTATGAATATAAACCTGGAGTAACTCAACCAATTTCATTGCAACTTAGATCAGAATGTGGCTCTTTGATTCCAGGTCTAGCCTGTGGACAGGAATAAAAAAATACATACACTTTTAAGAATGGAAATGGGGCTTTTGCCCCTAAATTTGTTAAAATTCTGCTTGGGGCATTGAGATTTCGGAAATGACAGACTACTCCTTAGAAGCAGCCTCATACCAAAGAGAGACTTCCTACTTTTAACAGGCAGGCTCCATTGGTGAGAAGAACCAAAAGTATTTGAACAGCAGAGAAGTGCCCTTGGGCAAAGGAGAGCCTATGATGAAGTGTGTTATGATTAATTTCTCTGCATTACAGTTCATATAACCAAAAAAACCTTTTATTTTCTTGTCAGAAAACAAAAATTATTGCTGTTTGCATCATAAGGAAAAGGCTTTTTAAAATATTATTTCCTTCTGTTCCAGAAAGGCCACATGGTCTGGAGTTAAAAACAAGACCCAAGCCTGCAATCCCTACTACACATGTGTAAAACCTCACTGAAGTTGCTCGCTCTCTCTCTCTCCCCTTTTCACTCATTTACAGCTTATTTCACTTCATGAAAGTAGAAAGTTTGCTGTGACCTTCCTGGTAACATCAAGTGAAAAAGTCATGGGACTTCATCAGAAGTTCTTCAAATAGACACTATGCAGGATTTGGCCATTAACTCATCTTACTGTCCTCAGAAATTCCTGCGTGTTTCTTTAGCCTCATTTTAATCCATCTTCCAGTTTCAGGCAGCTCTTTCCTTCAGATTAAATCTCTGGAGTTTGATCTAAACTTCTTACATTATTAACAACAACAAAACAGCCAAGCCCAACAGGCTCCTGCTACAGTGAGCTGCTGAAGTGGTTTCTTCAGCTTTTGACAATACTTTACCTAACTAGTTTATTTAATTTAAATTGAAACATTATTGCCAGACTAAGTTCAAGACCTCTGGCTCTTTCTCCTACTCTTTCACCTGATATACCCATAAGGCCAGTAATCGAGATGAGTCAAAGCATTGTTATAATGCTTTGACTCAATGCAATGTTGTAATGCAAATGTAATGTCTTTCAACTTGACTGAATGTGTCCTTGTTCTTGTATCATATTAAAAAGGACAGCAAATCTAGCAGAACTATAGAGCAAACCTTTTTATTTTTCCCTTTGCAGGTGCTGTCCCACAGCTATGGCCCAATATAATACATTTGTATTGCAGTACACAAACCTGTGAATACATATTGTTTAAACACACATATTACCTAACTGATTGCTTCCTGGTAGCAACTTACCAGGTATGATTTGCAGAGAAATAGGCACTAAGTAAGGACATTCCTTACTATATAGGACAGACGGTCACCCTAGGAGACAGTAATCCAGAGACTGCACAGAGTGAGAACTACTCACATGAGTAAGGTGAACAGGATTTGATCCACATTCCTTAGTTCCCTTTAGCAAATTCCTCAGAAAATGGAATTTGGAACAATAAGTTCAGGATTACATTTTGAGAGGGCTTCAGAAATCAAGAACCGATATCTCATAAGGGTCACACTGGAATTGTTGTTAGTGTTTATATGTCAAATAGAAGAATTAATTATAGCTGCACAAGACTTGATATATTCCATGGTAAAATATGATGAACTGGAATTCTGCCTAAATGAATATTTTGTGCCCAATACCTGGCAAATGTGCATTGGAATTCCCTCATTTTTATCTATTTGATTATTTGATTTTCAAGTCTTCCTTAATTCTTAAAGTACAAATTGAAAGTGCAACATTCTGTGTTGATAGCTCCTTTTATTAACCAGGAGAAAATGTGTAGTATGATAAAACCCTAAACCTATGACAAATTAATGTTAGCAGTTACAATGATATCAAATCTGTATTATCTGTAAATTGTGAGCAAAGTTAAAAGAAATCTTCATGATACGATATGGATTTTCAAAATAAGGAAAGGTTTATGAACCGGATGACTTCTGCCAAGCTGGAGTTCTAAACTGCAGAGGAACCAGGCATTATTTTAGCTACAGGACACATCTGACATTCATTATTTTTGGCATACCTCTCAGTTCCCTTCCTTTTCAAAGAACTAAGAAGAACTTGTATTCATAATGATAGGCTGAATGACCCTACATGTGAAAAGAAGAAGAAACAAAGCAACTATCATGCTTTCTGTGCACGAGACTTCTGCACTACAAGAAGAAAAAAGTCTTAAATGTCTATAGGATGCAAAAAAAAAAACGTTTCTGTGAAAAGGTGGGTCAAAGAAAAAGCTATGCACATTTTTGGATGTAGCCATTCAGAAGTATTTGGTAGATTGCTTTGCTTTAATCTATTTTTAAGTTAATTTCAGTGACATATAGCTCTGCATCCTTACTACAGTTCTTTTACACTGTCCTTATTTAAGAGGGACAGACTTTTTTTTAGCACTATAGTTCACATTTTACAATTCTGTCTCCAAAAAGCTCTCCTAACTGCAGTGTATTTCTCCACAGTTAAAAGGTTGGTCCTTGATTTGTCTCTCAAAATGTCCCAGTTTAAAAATTTCCAGTATTAACAGGTATACGAGATTCTCACCAATTATTGTAAAGCTCAGTTTTGAGAACATGGGAAATGAGTAACTTTACTCAGGCATGTAATCTCATAGGGCCTGATCCTGCATTCAAATGAAAGGAAGTTTTGTCACTGACTTCAATGGTAGCAAGATAACACCCCCCCCCCCCCAGATAACAATGAGTTGAGACTACTTGCATGTGTAAAGTTATGCTCATGTTGAAGTATCTGCAGGACTGAGAATCTTATCTGCTCCCTTTTATATTGGTAGAGGTATGTTATATCCCTTTCTAGCTCTTTAGGGTAGGGATTGTCTGCTACTCTATGTTTATATAGTAGCTAACACAATGAGTCCCCCAATCTTTGTGATCCCTAGGTATCCCATAATAACTGTGTCCACTGAAGGTAGGACAAGAAGTAATGGGCTTAAAATCTGCATCAAGGGAAATTTAAATTAGATATTAGGAAAAATCTTTCTAACTATAAGAGTAGTTAAGCTCTGGATTAGGTTTCCAGATGTTGTGGAAGGGATGTTCTAGGTCAGCATTAGCTTGGCTCTGAGTGACAATCTCTATTTGGTAATTCCATGTTAGTGATTTTTCTGGAAGTGGGATAGGGACAAAGGGCATGTGAAATTAACTGGTACTGTACATTTTATTTAAAAAAAAATCCCTTCACAATTAACTGGCCCTGTAAATGTATCTGGTGCTTTAATAGAGCATGTAGCCAGAGCTTATGAGCTGCTGAGTATCGTTGCAATGACTTAGTTGCAAGGGTTCTCAGCACCTAACAGGATATGCCACAGTGTGTGATACCTGCCTGGCCCTTAAGAGCAGGAGCTTGATCTCATAAAGTTTTGTGCGTTCACATTTTCCACTGTAGTCAATGAGAGTTGAGGGCATTCAGCGCTTCTCAAGAGATACAAATGGAATTCACAGCCAATACAGACTAACGTGTCTGACCACTGCAGATGACGAAGTAGCAATGAAAATGTGGAATGAACAACAAATGTGTCAAAATTGTTTAAATTAATCTTTGTTTAAAACTCAACATTCTTTCAGCCCTGCAAAATGAACTACTTTTGGGCATGATACAAATCCCAATGGAAAGATTTCCATTAACTTCAACAGGTTTTAAATCAGACCTTTAGTCAATATAGAGTCTTAATCTGGACCCAAAAGAAACACATTGTGCATATGCCCTTAGAAACTTTTAAACTTTTAGAACAAGAAATGCAAAGAAGCAATAGGATTATAAAAACAATCTTTTTCTCTGTATGACTATTTGGTTCCAGATTCCTACTGATCCTTGCAGTTGATATGGATACAGTAAATTTTCTACCAATTCTAATCCTTACTTACTTAGAAAGACACAGATTCCTGGGGCTTTGGACTGATGCATACAAGTCAAACTTACTGGAAAGATGACCTGAGGATTATATTCAATGTGAAGGTCGGTGGTCTTTTTTTATTATTAATCAGCAGCAGCCAAATGTGATCTGGAGAATTGAATAAAGCCTTTAACACAATACTCTTTCTATGATTTATGCCTCTAGTTGTATTTTAACACTTACACTGAAAAGTAGGTTAAAATCTTAGGGGGGAGGGAAGGTTAGACTAAAGTATCTAAACAAAATTACCATTGACTATAAAAAAAATTCAGTCATTTTTATTCTAGGAACCCTTTTTAAGATTACCTCTGACTCTTTGCAACAGAACTTTGAAACATAACTTCATTTGTATTATAGACAGGCCAACATTTTAAAACTTGGGTGTATAGATGTATGTATACACACAGGTACCTAAAATGGCCTGATTTTTAGAGGCACCTTCAAATTTTGGCCTTAATTCTTAAATTTGAAGAATTTATAGATATAAACTATCACCATTATTGTATTCTAAAAATGTTAGCACCTTACTTTTGTAAGTGCATCTTCCTGTTAATGTTACAGATCCTCTGGAGACCTCCAACACTTTGCAGTCAGGCAGACTCGATAACGCAGTTATCATAGCATTTAGACTGTAAATCACCATAGTATTACAGTTACAATTAAATGAAAATGGACTAGGTCAAACAAAAACAAAACCTAATAATCCCTAGGGATCCATGGGAGTCCAGGGCCACCCACAACAAAGCTTCACATTTCTGCTGCAGCTCTGTGCCACTGGTATGTTCTATCTATGCTCCCTGAAAGCACAACTCCACTGGATTCCCTGTGGCCTCAGGGATCTCCCTTAAACGTGAAGGGTGCTACAGGGGAGATAGCAGTCCCAGGCTATATTACCATTTCTGGATAATTTCTGCACAGCAAGAGAAGAAAGTGACGTAAATCCCCTCCCACCCTTAGCCCATCAACACTTTCCCCACTCCCTGCCCCCTTCATCTGGATCACCACACCAACAGAAAGGCCTCTGTAGTGGGGCAGTTACCCCGCTCCTAGAGAAAAAAGCTCGGCTGAATGGGGAAGCAGCCACAGCTGGCCCTATAAAAGGGCTGTGAGCCAGGCGCTGGGTCAGTCTCTCTCTAGTGATGGAGAGAGAAGGACCTAGCTGCCTGGGAGCAGGGTACCAGAGGTAGAGTAGTGCTGGGGAAAGGCAAGAGGAGCTGGGGAGCTCCAGCCTGGCAACTCCCCAGGCTGCAAGCCTTGTGCAAGGCCTAAAGAGAGGTACTGGGCTGCAGGGAAAGGCAGCAGGTCCAAACCCTCCTTGCCACTGATGAGTGGTTTACAGACTGCAGTCTGCCCCAGTGAGCAGGGGCTAGATGATGACTGGCAGTAGCCATTGAGGCAAGGTGGGGACGGAGGGTTGGGGGTTCCCCTGGGAGGGGAGACCCAGATTGTGGGTTACTGCTGGGGGCAGAACCCCGAGGTAAAGGGGCATCGAGGTCCGGGAGGGACACGGGGCCAGCGACAGGTGAGACTCCAGCCCACAGGAGGTGCTCTGTACTCTGGAGATGCTAATTCCTAAGATGACCAGCAGGAGGCGCCGCACCAGTGATTCATTGCTGCGTTACAGCCTTCATGGGTACTAGTGGTATCAAGAGTGGTACCAAGGAGACAGCTCAGTTCCAATTCTGCACAGGATAGGGAGCTATTGCAAAGGGTCCCCTCTCTATACAGATTTTGGGGCATGATCCTCCATTATGTTTTGATGCTTCCTGAAGTTTTTCTGATGCTTTCCGGTGTTGGTCAATTTTGTGGAAATTTTGTTGATGAGTATTTCTTACCTATTCTTCCAACGTATAGATGTTCTATTGATTTCTGACAGAATGCATCTTGCTCAGAGTGCTTTGAAGGTTCACTGATCACCATTATCACTGCGTCTCCACTAACTACACTGAGCCACATTCTCTGCCCCAATTCAGATTCTGCGTGGTTCAAGATTCTCAATGTGAATCTAGTGGTGGGTGTCTGTGTGACATTCCCCTGGTGTTATCTGGACTGGTGATTTGCTAGGTCACTCCAATCCTCAACTCTGGGAGCCAGCAGTACCCTGCTCTGCTGTAAGAACCCCCGCTCCCGGGCTGTTCACGCACAGCCTCTAGCACGCAAGCTACTCCCAGCTACGTGAGTGAGCACTTTTAGCCAGCCACTGCTTGGATTGTGCAATGACACTAACCAATATCTCTGGTCCCAGACACAAGCCTAGTGACCTCCGTCTTGCAGTGTCCAGATATGCCCACTGGACGCTGCAAGCTTATATGAGTTCATCAATTTAACAAAGAAATTGATATGTACCAGGATTGTTATCCCCAGGGGTATCTCTGAAGTGCTTCAAACCAAATGTACTGCTTCAGGTAGAACAAACAAATCTATTAACTACAAAAGATAGATTTTAAATGATTATAAGTCAAAGCACAACAAGTCAGATTTGTTCAAATGAAATAAAAGCAAAATGCATTCTAAGCTGATCTTAACACTTTCAGTGCCCTTACAAACTTAGATGCTTCTCACCACAGTCTGGCTGGTTGCCCTTCAGCCAGGCTCTCTCCTTTGATCAGCGCTTCAATTGCTTGGTGTGGTGTCTGTAGATGGAGGTGGAAAAGAGAGAGCATGGCAAACATCTCTTCCTTTTATCATGTTCTTTCTTCCCCCTTGGCTTTGGCCCCCCACCCCACCCCACCACCACCTTTCGGAGTCAGGTGAGAATTACCTCATCGTAGTCCCAAACTGACCAAGGGAAGGGGGGTGACTCACTCGAGAGACCAACAGATCCTTTGTTGCTGCCTAGGCCAGTGTTCTTTGTTCCTGTGAGGCTGGGCTGGGTTTGTCCCATACATGCCCTGGTAAGGTGTGAACTGCCCCTCTGCTCCTCAAGAGTTTTGCCGGGGCTTGTTTTAAGCCATGAGGACACATTTTTAGCCTCATAACTATATACAAGAAATTACAACCTACAATATGACTATAACAACAATGCTCAGTGTATCATGAGCCCTCCAAAGACACCCAACATGAGAAACTTTGCATTGGATACCATACAATCATATTATAAGGATGAACTTGGGGGTGCAGGGTGTTCCCCTGAGGTACAGAGTGTCACTGTCTGTAAAATAATAATCCTGCCTCACCAGAGATCTGATCTATTCTGTTTTCACAGATTGTGCCTTCCTTTCATTTTCAAGATAGCAAGATCTGATTGACAGAGGCAAGAGAAGCAGCACTATGTTTATTATTGTTGTTTTAGAGAAACAGCAGCCTTTCCATAGCGAAAATTGCAAACAGCATCTGTTATAAAGTCCTAGTTTTACTTCTTTATAACTTTTTGGAAAAATGGTTTGTCCTAAAAATTGCCAGATTCGCTCTGAACGCAAAGGCGAACATTTACACAAAATCTGGAGGAAATTTCTCAGATGGTTTTCGAGTTACAGATTATGACACAGTTACACTAAACTGAAATTTTGACTTTGGTAAAATTTGTTTACCTATTTCTTGTACAAAAACTGTCAGTTACTAACCTTTTAAATATTTCATATTGTTACATGCATTTCTAAGGAGATTTAAAAAACACATTTTTGAAGGGACTAGCTTGCCATTAAGCAATGGTATTAATGATTTGTGCGTGTGTGTGGATAGCTTGGCCACAGTCCTGCTCTCATTATCATTGGTTGATTTATTTATTTCAGTGAAAGCACAAACATGATCAGGCACTCTGTGCACAGAGGGCACATTATCCTCTATCAGTTGGCTGCAGCTTATAAAGAGGATATTAGCAAATGTTCTTATAAAAAGAAACTGGTTCTGAGGTGCATGGACATGACCCAGTGCTCTATTTCAAGGCTCTGGTTGACTGGTCAAGTCAGATGACCAAGGGTCATGTAACAGCTTAGAGGCAGCACTTCATATAAAAAGGAACTTGCTCAGTCAGAGAGGAAGCTGTTAAGTCAGGAGTAGGACCTGGGCAGGTTTTTGTACCAGGTGGGTGGAAGTCTAGTAGATAGACGTGCAGGGAGCAGTGGTAGAAGGCTTAAATGGAGTGAGGCTTTAAAAAGGCCAGATAACCGTTCCCAGACTTCAAGAAGGAATCAAGGAGGCTATAAAATATTTGTTTTGAGTTAATGTTGAGCTCTCTTGTTAAAGAAAGAAAAACCTAAAGAACAGTAATAAAATTCTGTCACTGTTGGGAACTTTATTCCATGTATTGTCCTGTGAGTTGGCTATTCAGCAGCTAACTGAGGCCTCATTTTAGATCAAGGGGTAGAGGCCTGTGTTTCTGGAGTTGTAAGAACACAGTTCTAGTCCCATCCTCTTATGGGTATGTATGTGTGTGCCTCAAAATATACACACAACACAGCACCCTTCTGAAAAAGTAATTTGAAAATTATGGAAAAGCTCATTCAGAATACAGACAATGGACTTCAAAAAAGCAGACTTTAATAACGTCAGAGAACTGGTAGATAAAGACCCATGGGAAGAAAATGTAAGAGATAAAGTAGTACAAGAAAGCTGGCAGTTTCTCAAGGAGACAATATTAGAGGTACAACTGAAAAACTACCTCAGTGTGAAAGAAAGGTAAAAAGAATAATAAGAGGCCCATATGGCTCCATGAGGAGCTCTTTCACAACCTGAAAATAAAAAAGGAATCCTACAAACATTGGACAAGCAAAGGACATAAAAGCGCATATGAAGAGGTTGTTTAAATACATTAGCAGTAACAGAGACAAAATAAAGTGTTGGTTCTCTAGTTAGCAGGGAAGGAGAGCTAATAACCGATTAAATCAAGGCGGCTGAGGTGTTTGACATTTATTTTGCTTCAGTCTTCACTTTGAAAGGTTAATGATGACCAAATACACTACACAATATTACCAACAAGAAGGAAGGACTGCAAGGCAAAATAGAGAAAGAACAGATTAAAGAATATTTATATAAGTTAGATGTATTCAAGTCAGCAGAGCTTGATGAAATTCATCTTAGGGTACTCAAGGAACTAGCTGAAGAAATCATGGAACAGTTAATTATGTACGAGAACTCATGGAGGTTGGATGAGGTCCCAGAGGATTTGAGAAAGGCAAACATAGTCCCTATCTTTAAAAAGGCGAACAGAGGACCTATGATATTATAAACCAGTCAGCCTAATTTCATTACCTGACATATTCTGGAACAAATTATTAAACAATCAATTTGTAAGCATCTAGAGCAGTATTTCTCAGTGACTGATCTGGTCCCTGAGATTTCCCTGGCACAGTTCAGCAAGCCAATCCCTGGTATCAAAAAGATTGAAAAACGCTGACCTAGGGGACAATGGGGTTATAAGTAATAGTCAGCATGGATTTGTCAAGAACAAATCATGCCAGACCAAATTAATTTCCTTCTTTGACAGGGTTACTGGCCTAGTGGATGGGCAGAAAGCAGTAGACATGATATATCTTGATTTTAGTAAGGCTTCTGACAGTCCCACATGACATTCTCATAAGTAAACTAGGCAAATATGGTTTAGATTAAATTATTCTAAGGTGGATTCAGGAGGCTTCCAAGGGAGATTGTGGAATCCCTGTCACTGGATGGGTTTTAAGAATGGTTGAATGAACACCTCTCAGGAATGGTCTAGGCTTACTTGGTCCTGCCTCAGCACACAGGACTGGACTTGATGACCTCTTGAGGTTCCTTCAAGTCCTGCATTCCTATGATTCTATGCTTTTAGCGTGCAACCCATTGTAAGGGGGATTGCATAGGTTTGCATCACCCCAAGGGGGACACCAAAAGGAATTTTGCCTGAGAGATTCACAATGCCTTCAGCACACCCTAGCTGTAGCTCATGGAGAGGGATACACCCATTCAAATGGTGAGCATTACTCCTCCTTGTGAGAACACAGCCGGCTCCATTGATCAGCACGTGATGGGTGTATGCAGGAGATATGGAGACATGGCTCTTCCTACTCTCCCTCCACTTATTTTCAGTCATTGGAAGCATTTGGGGTGCATTCCTCATGCTCTCCTGAGTGCAAGGTCTACAATTCTGTTCTGCCTTTCACAGTACACTGCTTATTTTCTCTGATACCTCTGCACAGCCAAAGGAGGATAGGGCATAGTATAGTTCAATCGTGCTCTCTCTCTCTCTCTCTCACACACACACACACACACGTATGTAAAGCCATGTGTTAATCATCCTCAAATACACATCCAAACAGAGAATTGTTCCATAGATCAACAATTAAATTACATATAAAACATCTTTCTCAATAGCATCCCCTCTGGGCAGTTAAGGAATGCTGTCCAATGCCAACAAACAAAAAGCCAGAGTCTGTTTCAGCCAAGTATGACACTGTTTGAATCATCATCATTTAGAAATTCAAACTGGAAAAACAGGGATGGATTTTTGTTTCTACAGAAACATTTCTAAAAGTGTTATTGGGTATGTCTCTAAGTGGTCTGGGACCCACCCATCAAAGACACCGTCTCCCGTCTGACATACCACCACAGTTGTGATCAGCGAAGTTGTCCGAGCTGAAGAGAAGCAGGGTGATTGGCAGGGCATTCTCCATTAAGACCCCAGAACTGTGGAATGTACTTCCTACCGCCTCCCATCCCTACTTCCTTGGATCGTAATAGCCTACGTTGGTTAGCGTTTAGGGCACAATGCGTGACCCACTGTTTCTCCCTGGCTTGCGAGGAAATGGGTGTTCATTAGAGCTGACTGTGGAACACTCGGGGATCATGTGGGAGGTGAGTTAACTCAGTCATTTACACAGGCACAGTCTTTACGAGTTGCCATGGGGGGCAGAGCAGACCTTGAGCACCAAGACCCACCCCCACTCTACCCCTTCCCCCAAGTCCCCACCCCACCTCTTCCCACTCCCTCCCCGAGCACACCCTGCCCTCACTCCTCTCCCCCCACCCCTGCGCCTCCTGCATGCCACTGCACACCTGATCCACAGCAGGTGGGAGGCGCTGGAAAGTGGGGTGGGAGAGGAGGTGATTGGCAGGGCTGCTTGTGGGCTGGAGGTGCTGGACAGTGTGGGAAGAGGTGATCGGGAGGGCTGCTGGTGGGTACTGAGCACCCTTTTTTTCCCCCTATGGGTGCTTCAGCCCCAGAATACCCATGGAGTTGGCACCTATGGGCATTTATGTTTTCACTGTTCATTTGAATTGATCTGGGAGAATTTTATTTTAGTGTTTTTAAAGAAATTATCAAGGGTGCCCAGTACCCTGGATGAGCATTGTTTTATTACAATCTGTATCATCTAAATAAATAAAATAATAGCAATAAGACACTTGGTGAGTCATTATTGCTTAAGGCTTAAATCCTGCAAAGCGAACTGTCCAAGTGGAAATTCCATTAACTACTGTTGACTTCACTGTGGCTCTGTATGGCCCACCCATGTTGTTCTCTGTGAAGGCTCAGGGCCTATGTAAGCAAGTTGGCTAGTCAGGATATAGTTGTCTAATGTACATATTGCTTTGTGTAGGAAAAGAACAAAACCAACAGGGTCTGATACCAAATAATGCTAAAGCAAATAAGAAATCAGCAAGTCTTGAGCACTAATTTTCCTTTACAAAGTTTGCAGTTCACACCTGTGATGTCCACTCATTCTTTTTTAAGAAAACCAAATGTGACAGGTATGTCAGGACTGAAAAACCTAGGGGGCAATTAGTTTCAAGGCTTTGACATTTAAGTGGGTAAACATTATAACTGTACCTGCCACCAGATTTTTCATTCATATTTTAATTTCATGAAATATGAATGCTGAGTTTTGGCTTTGAGTCAATTATTCTCATTGCTGAAGGAAGTCTTATGTTTTGTAAATTTAAATCCCTGATTCTTGAAGGTCTCTGGCTAAAGCGTTCATGAAAACCTCCATTTGCCATCATGTAATTTAACAGTCGTGACATTTCAAAAAGAGCATCCCTGAACTTTACAATGCATAAAGCAAACATACAAGTTAATTTGTAAGGTTACAATAAAAAATGAATATTTCCTGCAAAAACTGGATTGCTTCATATTAAGCATTTTCATTTACTGTAATATTGAAGTAGCGAAAAGAACAAAATCCCATGTCTTCAAGTCAAAAAATGTAAAAATTGTTGTTTTAAATGAATGCTGGAGGTTTTTACAAGTCAGACTAGGTCAGTCTGGAACCTTTATGAGAGCACATTCTACCAAAAACAAATAAACTGCAAGAGATATGTCTCAAAGAAGACAGAGCCCATTAGGTTCACTCTAAGAAAATAAAAAACAAAAATGGCATGTTTTTGACTTCATGTCAAGTGTATTTTGATTTTTGTGTGTGTGTTTCTCTCTGTTCTTGGACTGGCACTCCAGCATTTACAGAGCTCAGCAAAAAGATGAAAGCTATTATCCAAAAAAGAAGAAAGTCAGACAGACTTCTTAGGACAACTAAATAAAGCAAATATTTTTACAGTCTGAGCTTGCTTACTTTAGCAGAAAAAGCATGATAGAAGCTCAGATGGGAGCAATACAAGAATAAACAAAAACATTTTTTTCAGCAGATATCGTGCATTTTTACACATCCTTTGGGTTATACCAAAATAGAATATTATATATGATAAACTTTCCCATTATTTATAAGGACTTATAACACTTGCACCAAAATATTCCAGTTATTTGCTTCCTGAAAAGGTAAAGATATAGTAATTAGGAAATCTATACCCTTGCTTAATGTTGTGGTTATGTTCCTGAAAAATGCTACTTTAAGTGAAATGATGTTAAGTGAATCCAATTTCCCCATAAAAGTTAATGTAAATGGGGGGATTAGGTTCCAGGGACTTTTTTACTTACACACACCACACACACACACACACACGAGTAAGTTTTAAACTAACAAATTAATACTGTACACAGCAATGATGATTGTGAAGCTTGGTTGAGGTGGTGCAGTCAGAGGGTGGGATATTTCCTAGGGAATGCCTTACTGCTAAATGATGAACTAGCACTTGGCTGAGCCCTCAAGGGTTAATACATTAACAACAATGTAGCCTCTCACACTCTACAAGGCAGCACGAATGGAGGGAGGGGAGACAGCATGGCAGAGAGAGACAGACACACAGTGTGTGTGTGTGTGGGCGCGCATGCATGAGAGAGAGAGATGCGCATTGCCCCTTTAAATACGCTGACCCCACTCTAAGTACACTTTCTTTTTAAGTAGATGAGCAAGTTGAGACAGCAGCTGCTGCCAGCACAATGCCTCCATCCTGAGCCCTGTCCTGTTGCCCCCCTGCTCTGTGGAGATTAGGTACAGGTGCAGGGGGACAGGGACACCCTGACATTAGCACCCCTCTTCCCCCCGCCCCCAGAAGAACCAGAAAAAAAAGCCACACAACCCAGACAGACAGAATCATATCAAACTTTTATCAGAATACCGTATCTATGACAAAGATAATCCTTCTTGAGAAAGGCCAATATTAATTTACTAAAATTAATGTATAATATTTAAAAAATTGTTGGTGGTACTGCAGATGGTTAAAAATATCCTTGGGTAGCCCTTATAGAGGACTCAACATAAAGTCTCACTCTAACCCTTTATTATTTGACCATTATTGTGGTTTGAATTTTTAAAAGTCCATGGCCAGAAGTTGTGTGCATAATTTGAGAAGGCAGAGCACATCATGTGCATAATTTGTGAATACAGAACACAGAAGTCAGGATTGCACATATGCACAGTTTGGTCTTGTATGTGTTGGGGGCTACAGTTTTGGATTTCACTGTTGGTTGGGTCTTGAACATACATAGCGAACAGAAATGTTCTAACATTCTGGAAACACCTTATTCAAACCAGTATTTTGAAACAGAGGGAGAATTCCTGAATAGTTATCAGGTCTTAAACTGACCTGGTACATGCTGCAGGATATCCTGAAAGATTTTAGTTCATGTAAATCAGATCGCTAATAATGCTGGATATTACACCGAGAGTGAAAAAGTTTCATCCATTTTAAAAGCGTGCCAATTTAAGAAACATTCCCTGTAATACAAATGTGGAATGCCATCAATCTCTCTCAAAACAGAAATACCATTTTGTTTGACCAATGTATTTCCAATAAATCCCTCAAATCCTGCTAATATTCTGTTTTACTCCTGAGAATAGTTCAATGAAAGGACTCTAGCAATCTGAGACATGGTGTCCCCTTTTTGGCCACCTTGAGCCCAAGATGCCTCCTGCTAGCTGTCTGGGAATTAGCTCTTTTCCAGCCTCGGAGCGCCCTCTGCTGGCTGGCCTACCTCAGGCCCCTGATCCCTCCGGAACCCGGGTGCCCCTTTACCATAGGGGTTCTGCCCCACAGCAGTCCCTATGCTCTAGGTCTCCCCTCCCACAAGAACCCCCAACCCTCTAAGCCCACCTTGCTTCAGTGGCTACTGCCAGTCATCATCTAGCCCCCTTTCACCGGGCTGCCATGGCCGCTCATCATTGGCAAGGGAGTTGAACCAGCTGCCTCTGCCTAACCCCGGGCTACACCTCTTTAGCCCCAGTACCTGCCTTGGGTCTTTAACAAGGCCTGCAGCCTGGGGAGTTGCCAGGCTAGAGCTCCCCAGCTCCTCTTGCCTTTCCCCAGCCCTGCTCTGCTTCAGGTACCCTTTTCTTCCAGACAGCTAGGTCCTTCTTCCTCCCAAGGCTGGAGAGAGACTGACTTAGCTCCTGGCTCACAGCCCTTTTATAGGGCCAGCTATGGCCTGATTGGGCATGGCCCCAGCTGTGGCTGCTTCCCCAAACAGCCTAGCTTTTTCCACCGGAGCAGGGTAACTGCCACGCTACAAGCCCAAACCCAGAAACCATTATTCATCCAAGTAATCCTTACACATACACGAGTTCAGAATTTGCACAACTGAGCCCTTAGCTTGGCTGCCAGTGGTTACATGTAGTGGTTTGTAAGACTCTCCTAATACTTAGTCAATAGGCAGAGGATGATAAAAAGTCATCTTTTGAGTTTGTGACATGCTGGCTGCAAGCCAGGAGGTAGGGTAGTTAAGTCTTTGAATTATTAGTAAAAGATTATGCTTCTGGATTTAGCCTCTCCTTATAGTTTTTAATGTTTATCTCAGTTGGATAAAGTTAGACTGAGTTAGATAACATTAGGTTAGCATAATCCACTTTGCATAGACCTAGTTGTGCATGTGTCTACACTTACATTTGTCACCCACCAATATACAGCAACACGGTAACTCCACATCCCTAAGCAGCACTGAACCATGGTCAACGTGCTGAAGTTGATGCATCATAAGTGTATACGCTGCATTATCTATGTCAACCCTAACAGTCCTCCAGCAGCTGTCCCACAATGCCTAACGCTGACTGCTCTAGCGACAGTTGCAAACTCCACTGCCTAGGGGTCATGGAGAATAGAAGACCCACCACTATGCTCCCCTTTAAAGTCCCACAAATTTTTGAAATGCCCTTTCCAGACTGTCCAGCTTGGCGAGCACACCTAGCAGCTCTTCATTATTGTGTGCAACTGCCCAGCTGACCATGCCGAGTGGGAGTAGTCAGGAGATATTGGACCTTCTGTGACTGTGGAGAGAAAAGGCTGTGCAGGCACAGCTATAGATCAGCCATAGAAATGTGCACATCAATGAAAAGATTGCATGGGGGATGCAGGAAAAAAAGGGTATGACAGAGATCAAAAGCAGTGCCCAGTGAAAGTGAAAGAACTATGCAGGCATATCAGAAGGCCAGGGAGGACAACAGTCAACGCTGTGCTAAGCTGCACACCTGCCTCTTTTACAAAAAACTGCATGGCATACTTGGTGGAGACTGGCCACCCCTAGAAGACCACCATGGATACCTCTGAGAAGCCCACATCATAGGCCCCTGGCATGAACAGCAAGGAACATGAAGAGGGACATGTGACCAGGGAATCCAGCTGCGAGGCAAGACCTGTTTGAGACTCCATTGCAGTTCTGTCAGTCCTGGTAGTTGAACACAGGTAAGTCCGATGAAGGGGAAGTAATCTCAGATAAGTGTGTAAACATATTTCCCACTACAATGACATATGGATGATAACTGTCCTGTTAAACTGGGGGTATCAACTTTTCATTAAATTTACAGGTATTAGAAGTGGTAGCTTTTTATTTCCCTCTACGGTTAGGTAGGGGTGACCATGCAGAGTAGTTTGTTTATATACACAGCAATGTCCCTTGAAATCCTCCTGAGAGGTACCTTCACGGAGGTACCCTGCAGTCCTCTACCAAAGTTTTCTAGGGACGGCAGCCTTATTTCTTCCTCCATGATAGGACACTTTCCCACACTAGTCAGTGATAATTTTGGCAGGCACCATTGCAATGAACAGGCTAGCAGCATATAGGCCTTGGTGGCTTCTCTGTGCCTTTCTTATCCACAGGAGTGAGATATCAGCAAAAATCACCCCCTGTGGACAATGGTTCCAGAATTCAGTGTCGTCGCCCTATACTCATAGTTTCATGCAACTGAGCTATTCCCTCACCTCTGGAAGTCCATACTCACGATGGCTGGTGCTGTGAATGTTGCCGTACACAAGCACACCCCAGCAGGAACGGTCAGGAAATATGTTTTGTTTAAAACTTTAGGAGAATAAGGGAAGGGATTTCTGAATCTTAACTTTTGCTTTCTGTTGTGACAACGGTACCTCTGTTTTATTTGTAGCTGATGCCACAGTGGCCTTGCGGGGCTCCCCCTCCACACTGGAGGAATGCTTGAGTCAGATAAGGAGGAGACCGAAGAGAACTTCGGATGACATATTCAGGGAGATCTTGCAAGCCAGTGCTGCATCAGACCATAAGCAAAGGGCCTGGATGGCGAATACTGCAGGCAGTAGACAGAAGAAAGGCCCAGAAGTCCCAGCAGGAAAAGGAGAGGGAGATGCACCAGGACATAATGGGGCTACTCCATCAGCAAACACAGACGCTGCAGACTCACATGGACCTACAGGTTCAATAATCATGGGCTCACCTCCCTTTGCAGTCCCTGGAGAACTCCATTGTAGCACCTCCCTGCACCCCCAACCCCAAACATTCCACATGGCTTCAGGGGCCGCATCCCTATCCTTACTACTCCTCACCGGGGGACAGTGGGTACATCTACACGGGGATGAAAGACCCGCAGCCTGGCCATAAGTGGCCCAGGTCAGGCTTGTGGGGCGGCTCAGGCTGCAGGGCTAAAACTCACTGTGTAGACATTTTGGCTAAGGGTGGAGCCTGAGCTTTGGGTCCCAGAGCTCAGGCTCAAGCCCAAGTGTCTACACAGTGATTTTTCAACCCTAGAGCCTAAGCCCCATGACCTTAAGTCAGCTGACCTGGGCCAGCTGTAGATTTTTTATCCCTGTGTAGATGAGAGCACAGTCGTCTGTTCTGGATAGCGTGCAGAGTATCATCTGGCCCGCTGACTATTACCCCCTGCTTCTCATCATGTGGGGACTAATGATACTGCAAGGCGTGACCCTGAGAAGATCAGAAGTGACTAAGGGCTCTGGGAGTGAGAGTCAAGGAGTTGGGGGCCCAGGTGTGTTCTCATTGATCATGCCAATCAAGGGCAGGGGTCCAGGTTGAGACAGACACAGCATGGAGGTGCATTCATGGCTGTGTAGGATGGTGTCACCAGGAAGGCTTTAGCTTCCTTGACCATGGGATGCTGTTCTGGGAAAAAGGACTGCTGAGCAAAGATGGGGGCCCATCTATCAAGGAAGGGGAAGAGTATTTTCAGATACAGACTGGCTAACCTAGTGAGGCAGGCTTTAAACTAGATTGAACAGGGGAAGGAGACAAAAAGCCACAGGTAAACCTGAACCATGGAGAACTGGGTAAAGGGCTGGAAGCCGGGGGTGGGGGAGAAGAACATTGGCAATTGCATCAGGGACAAAGGAGAGACAAGAGGGACTATAGAGGGAACCACTGCTTCACATACAGTAACCATGGCTTTCACAGAGCAGAGTAGGGGTAGCTAAAATGGACATGAATGTTAATAAATTATTGAAACAGCACTTAAGTTTTTAATGTATTTGCTTTTAAATTACACATTTTTCCTTAAGTAACTGGTTTAATTTGGAAATTAATTCATCTTTATTAGTTCAGAAAATATCCTGAAGAGCGCCTAGAGGTACTGAAAACACTCACTTGTTACTGTACAGTGTGACAACTCATAGGAGCAGTGACAAACAGAAATAATCAAAAGTATAGCAAGCTCCACAAAATTCCTGAAAAGCACGGCCAGGGAGAGAACAGTACACCACAATGCATCTCTGTGGCTCACTGTTAAAGTGTTCTTTCAAAGCTCCCCTGAGCTGTATAACTCTCTGTGTTGGGCTCTACCCACCTTTGTGTCTGGCTGCTGAAACTCCACAGACAGCTGCTCTACCTTTTCCCTCCACCCTGCAGCAACTTTCCCCCTTTGCTTCACAGATGTTTTGAAGGACACAACAGGCAGCTATAACCATTTGGATTTTTTTTCCCCCCACAGAGGTCCAATTTTGTGAATAAAACTATGACAGCATCCCTTCAATCTACCAAAAGCACATTCAATTGTCATTCCGCATTTATTGAGCCAGTAGTTGAATCTTTCTTTGGTGCTGTAGGGGTGACTAGTGTATGGGCTAGGGAGCAAAGTGCAGGCTGGGTCCTCCAGGATCACTGCTTGCATTTCAACATTGCCAATGGTAATTCGCTGGTCAGGAAAGAAAGTCCTTGCTTGTAGCTTTCTGAACAGTCCTGTGTTCTTGAAGATGCAAGTGTTTTGCACCTTCCCTGACCAGCCAACATGGATGTTGGTGAAGCATCCCCAGTGATCTACCAGTGCTTGCATAACCACAGAAGAATAGCCCTTTCTATTGATGTCCTCAGTGGCAAGCTGAGCTTGTGCCAAATGGGGATATCCATGCCTTCTATCACAGTTTGGGAACTCCATCCACAATGGCCTGCACATTGCCAAGTCTCACAGTCCTGTGTAACAGGAGATGCTTGCATGACTAGGGCCCCCACTAGTGGCTTTTCCACCTCCAAAATGATTCCCCACTGACCAATAGCACTGCAGCATGGCAAGTTTCCACAGTGTGGTCACCACTCCCTCTCCACTGTCAGTACAGCTCTCATTCTGGTTTCCCTGCACTGGAGGGCTGACATGAGTTCAGCCCATTGATCCAGGAATGAGGTCTTGCACATCCAAGTGGTCTGCAGCCACTGCTAGTCATCCCAAGTCTGCATAATGATGCAATCCCACCAAGCAGTGCTCATTTCTCAGGCCCAGAAGCAGCACTCCACCATTTGCTGCTGCTCCATGACCACCACCATGAGGTACATGAGGATCATTGCTTCAATGCTGGTGACATTGGCTTCAGACTCTTGAGGTGCTGTTGATAGGTCACCCAGGTTTCGCATCCATAGAGGAGTGTAGGAACAGCAATTATCTTATAGACCTGGATCTTGGTGCCCTGCCATAGATCATGGTCCATGAAAATGAATCAGCAATTTCTCAAAGGAAGCACTTGCACACTGGATCCTGTGCTGGATCTCACTGTTGATTTTTGTGTTTTGAGAAAGTTGGCTACCGAGGTAGCAAAAGTGCTTGACTGTCTCCAAAGTCTGACCCTCAATGGTGATTTGTGGTGAGTCACATGTAAGACCTGAAGCAGGTTGATAAGAGTACTTTAGTTTTCTCAATATTGAGTGAGAGTCCTAGACTTCAGTCCATACAGGGATTTTCTTGTACAAGCTTACCGAAGGTCATTCTCAGTGTGCACGAGGATGACACAGTCAACAGATTACTGAAGATCAATAATGGACTCCCTGAAGACTTTAGACTTTGAGTGGAGACGTTGAAGATTAAAGAGCCACCCATCCATTCTGTATTGTATGTCAACTCCACTGAGGAGGTGATCTTTAACGACAACCAAAATGACTGCTAAATAGATGGAGAACAGGCTTGTGGCAATAACTCATCCTTGCTTAACCTCAGTTTTGATGACAAAAGGTTCCATCTCAAGGGCATTACAGAGAACCGTGGCAGTCATCTGATCATGGAGAAGATTTAGGACCTTAATACATTTTGGAGGGCAGGCAAATCTGGACAGCACCTTCCACAGGGCTTTGCGATTGACAGTGTCAAAGGCCTTTGTCAAATCGATGAAGGCTATGTACAGGTCCTGATTTTGCTCCCAAGACTTTTCCTTGATTTGGCGAGCAATGAAGATCATGTTGGTTGTCCCACGGGATGGACTAAAACATGGCTCTTAGTATTGGCCTTTATATTTTCATCAGTATTTTATTTGTAAAATCCAATTGGCTACTGTAGCTATTGTTCAGGATAGAAACCAGTAGCCAGATTCTCAAACCTGGTTATTGCTTCTTTGCACTATTCAGGTGGAATAAAGAGGCTGTAATCCAGCCCCAATTTACCAGTGGAGAATCCTCTTCAGGTCCCACATCTCACCTTCTACTCACCTCTCAGGACAGGGAACATGTTGCGGTGTTAACCTGATTTTTATAGGGCTGATTTATTATAGACTCACCAATGATCTGACCAGAAGATACTTAGATTCTTGTCCCAAAAATCAGGCTACAGAATTAGAAAGTGTAGAGAGAGTTCAATACGGACCTTTGGGGTGTGTGGCAAGGACATTCACACCGAGGACAAAGCCAGGTTTAGAGCCAAAAAGTAATAGTACAGTTTTATAGGCACTTGTGGTACCATCCCCTATAAAAGGTACTTAAACTAGCATACTCACACCCTTCCTTGGAGACCTGCTAGTGAGAGACAAAGGACCAGCCTCATCTCAGCATGCCAAATAAGATTGACGGTCCAGGTTCCTCAGTCCCGAGATGGTGCAGGTCAGGGCTGGATGTTAAGTAGCTAAGTTATATTGCAAAAGCTGAGCTAATAGCTAAACAAAAGAGAACTTGAAGTTAAAAGAAGGATCGCTCCACATGGTGGTTTGCCCTCTTATTGGATCTTGGCACTATCCTGAATAGTTCCATGCACAAATCTTATTTCAGAGTAACAGCCGTGTTAGTCTGTATTCACAAAAAGAAAAGGAGTACTTGTGGCACTTTAGAGACTAACCAATTTATTTGAGCATGAGCTTTCGTGAGCTACAGCTCACTTATCCGATGAAGTGAGCTGTAGCTCACGAAAGCTCATGCTCAAATAAATTGGTTAGTCTCTAAAGTGCCACAAGTACTCCTTTTCTTTTTGCGAAATGTTATTTCCTCACCCAGATAAATTTTAGGGTACACTTACTCTATAGGCTAACATTCTTATATATTAATAACATATCCATAAATATTAATGCTGATTATCTCATTCTCAAAACTGTTACCTTTGGCCTGAACCATTCCTTCCACATTCTTGCTGTGTACCTTGTGGTTTACTGGTACATCCCAGAGTTTTGGTAAACACATTCAGTTTCCCAAAGTCAAAAAGGGTAACCCGTAGGCCATTTATCTATGCCAAAGGTCACAAAACACTTATGCTAATTTGCTCTACCTAATCATACAGGATACAGGCCTGTAGGTTCCTTGAATTACAGCCAAATACAATAAAACAACATCTACTGAAATTATTCAATACAAAAATATAAACAAAAAATATAATCAAACCAATAGAGAAAAACAGATTATATAATCTAGCAAGCTAGCTCCATGGACTACAGGGAGGAGGAGGGGTATGGTGGGAAGGGGAAGTGGCAGAATTCAGCTACACCAAATCTCTACTGGTTTAGGGTCAGACCCTAAATCATTGGCATAAATTAGAAGCCCCTGGCAGCAGTTCTAAATGGCATCAAGGCCAGGGCTGGCTCTCAGAATCCCTCCTCCTCCTGCACAGAGCAGAGCTCTGCTATGTGCCAACTTCTGCCTATCTTTCTTACATAGAGGTAATACCTTGTCTTGAATAATATAATTGTTTTCAACGGGATTATTCATGGAAATCAGCACTACACAATATAAGGATGGCAGATTCTAGCCTTCAGAAATTTAAAAACGCCTCTACAAGAATAACAGTGCCTTTTGAAATGAAGCATTTCATTAATTGTAATACCGAGAATGTGGTTTATCAATATCTCTGCGTGCCTTATGTTGTGCTGGTCAAACTGAAAATGATCCGGAAGAAAAATATGCAATTTGTAATGGACACAATGCTTACCTTATGGACAAACATTTCGAACTATGTCCTCATTATAGCAGAAGTAGCTTGAGGAATATGGGTATAGAAAATGTTATACTGGACTGAGAGGAAACAACATACCATACCATACAGGGTGCTTAACTATACAAGACGGGACTGATGGAAAAACAGAACTGTTGTTCTCCTTTGCAGCTGCAGCACTTTCCTCCCTTGTGCTCAGTGGATATGAGTAGAGCTGAGAATCTTAAGCCAATATATTTAGAAGAGTCTGTCGATTTCCTTCAGTTCCTTAGTAATGCTCTGTTTTATTATTTTTTTCTTTAGCCGTGACAGTTCAGCACTTGTACGCTACATTTCAGTGGGTTTGCTACGCTGTCAATTTTATATGTAGGTTTGTTTAGGGCAGAAGATCCTGACAATAGATTGCCAGCTAACACACACGCTGGCTAAGATCTAATGGCACCTTGTAGCCCAGGATGCATTTTATGATGTAATATGAAAAATGCAGATTAAATATGCTTCATAGTGTGAGCTAACAGTAGTGGGTGCCATCTGGTTGCCTTATCTGTTTCATCTCATATTTCTCCCCAGGATTGCTAATTACTTTAGAATATTCACATATCAATCAATTCAAATGGAATGTGTGTTACACTGGGTAATATTGTCTTACACTTGAAGCCTAGGAGAACAGTACTGTGTTTTTGTTTCCAAACAGAAGTGCTTTTGCTTGATGTAGAAGGCGTGGCTTAACATGGCAGGCTTTAGTTTGCTGGCTTTATCGTCTGAAAACTGTGTAAAATGATAACTGATTTACAGCACTTTACTTGACACAGCAGCTACTGTATGCCAACAGACTTCAGGCTGTCTAAGATAAAGTATGTGGAGGAAGCTTGTTTTAAAAAAATAAATAAATAAAGTTTGCCTCAAGCTTGCTTAAGGAATTCCTCAGCAGCTTTAAAAAGAACAAAATGAAATGCTATATTTATTTTCAAAGCATTTTAGAGATTTAAGGAATTTAGGGCAAGAATTTGATCTCACACTGGTGTAAACTTGGAGTAAGTCCACTGAAGTGAATGGAGTTACACCAGGTAAAACTTGAGAGAGGTGAATCAGGCCATTCAACTTGTACCAAAAAAAAAAAAAAAAACAACTTTAATTTCCTCAAAGGAATATAAGGGAACATTTTTAATATACCCTCACAGCATAGGGCATGGGGCCAAAAGCAGAAGCTTCTGAAGCCTCAAGGGATTTAAACTGTTAAGAAAAGATGCAGTTTAGAAATGTAGGTACACAGGATGTTATTTCTTGTTTGATGTTATATGGTGAACAATACTATGCAAAACAGTCAATTTCGCCTCCCTTCATTTGACTAAGGAATAAAATTGGCTCTCAAGTTACACAGGAGTAGAAAGGATGGTTGAGGGGCTGGGGCACTAGACGGCCCTCAGGAGACCTGGTTCAGTATTTGGTTTGGCCACAGGCTTAATACGTGCCAAATCACTTAGCCTCTCTGTGCTTCAGTTCCCTGTTTGCAAAATGGGGATACAGAATTTCTCTGTTGCTGATGGTTATGTTAAAATCCATTAAGAACTGTGGTATGTCAGATACTACAGTGGTGAAGGCTATACAAGTACCTAAATAGAAGTGCTTTGCTAGGTTAATGCCCAAATGAGAAGCATATGGTAGCTTGGCAGCAGGGAGGATGTTACATACCTAAGGGGAAGCATAAAAAAGGTGCAGAGATAGGGGTGAATTCTGACTTGTCTGTTGTAAAACTCCTTAAAGAATTGAGTGTTACTGGCAACACATTGTGACCTATCATGCAAGACACTAGGACTTCCTAAGAGGCATGGAGTGAATACCCTTAATTCCCATGGGAGTCAATAGAAGTTAATGTTCAGCCCCTCACAAGACACAGGGCTCCAAGAACTTGTTCAATGATATTACCAGTCAGTGTCAGTGCTCAGGGTCCCATTTATCACAGCAGCATCCAGTCCTATTTGTAAAAATATGTGGTTATAGAATTCCCCACTGGAAGAACTTTAGTGTTGTCTCTTTTCCTCTATGGCTGTTCCCCCAAAACATCTTTTAAATGAAAGCTGGATAAAATGATGCTCATATTAGCCCTTGTGTGAGACTTAAGCACAGAAAAAAAACCTCAATATAAAAAGGTATATATTTCAGTACAGAAAAACTACAAAATTCAAACCCTCTAACATCTTCTTCCTTCCTAACCCAAACACATTTTCAGTTTTTCTTGGCATCCGGTTTCTTATCTACACCTCCCAGTATCAAGAGATTGAAAGTGAAATCCTGACCCTACTGAAATCAACAGCAAAACTCCCATTTACTTCAGTGGGGCAGGTTTTACACCCATTTATTTTAAAGACTGAAACAAGTCCTTTAACATCCAGTGCTTTCTTCTCAACTCCTAAGATGACACTCTGCTTCCTGTATGGTCAAGATTCATGTTACATTTGTTTCTATTTAAGACTGCGGATCAGTCATGACTTCCCTCCTCCCCCATTTTAGTCCCTAATTGTATACACGTTGTTTTAGACTGTGGCTAGCCCCTAACAGAAATGCAGGTGTGGGCATAAAGAGCTTTCTATATTATGTGTCACATATTACAGACAGGAACAACTGTAATTAAACTCACGGAGCAGGGAAGAGATAGGCTCTGCCCCTCTACCTGAGAAAGTAAACTACAACCCACAAGGCACATAGCAGTGTGTATGAGCGCTGTTTATACATGTACAGAAACTCCTGGAAACATTCAGCTTCCTTGAAACCAAATGCCTTCTGGTTTTTAAGCTGTAAATCTCCACACTCCTACCCCCTTGCTCCACTTCCCAAGACAGGTCTGTGTCTTGCTGCACAAAAGATTCAGTTATGTATTTTAAATGAAGTCTTATCTAATCTGTCTAATGTGATTAGATGAGCAGCTGGAGAAGATATTCTTCCCACCTCTAATATATTGTTGTGAAGCAGTGTTGGCACAAAAAAGCTGCTCCAGAGGTGGCTGCATTTCAGTGGTGAGTGACCCACTCCCTTCTGTGCAGCATTAAATGTAATTACCACACCAGTAAAAGCAACTTTGTTTTGTCTGGTTGTTGCTCTTATGGCATTCAAAACTAAACAAATCAATTGATATGAAAATCCCCACTGCTGATAGAAGAGCAGGCGGGATATTTGTTCTGTAATACTACATTATTATAATTGTATTAGGAAAAATTGCAGATGGAGTTCAAGACACTGGGCTCTGAAGAAATCTCTTCACAAATTCCTTTTTGGGGTGCTAATCACTCCTCAGCCTTCTCCTCACAACCTCCTTTTCCCTCACCCCCATTCTTGTGGGATCTTATTCCATCCTCAAAAGTTACCTGGCACTCCGGTGGCTACCTGGAGATGCAGCATGCCCAAGGAGGTGGGCCTTGTGCCAGCTGCTCTCCTGATCTGTAGATGCTCCCAGGAAAAGACAATGGAGAGGGCAGGCAGGCAGCTGGCTATACTAGCAGGAATATGAGCAGAAGAATAAGGGTGAGAGAGGGGCAGCGACTGGGAAGGCTTACATGAAGGAGCAACCTCTTGGATCCTCCAAACAGTGCAACTGCTGCCTGGAAACTGATGAGGTTATGAAGATTTGGCAACTTTCTTTGCCCCTCTCTTCCTCTGTGCTCCCGCCTTGTCCCCTCCTGCTGGATTCCACCTCCTCCACTTCCTTCTGTTCCTGTCCCCCCCACAGGCAAAAAAAAAAAAGAGAGCTCTCCCCACTGGTTTTCCCCATTAGCCATTTGGAGTAAATGGGAGGAGAAGATTGCTTCAGTCGTCTACTTATCAAAGGTATTCTTAGAGCAAATGGTGACAGGTTTCAGAGTGGTAGACATGTTAATCAGCATCAGCAAAAACAATGAGGAGTCCTTGTGGCACGTTAGAGACTAACACATTTATTAGGGCATAAGCTTTCTTGGGCTAGAACCCACTTCATCAGATGCATGGAGTGGAAAATACAGTAGCAGGTATAAATGCACAGCATGCAAAAAGATGGGAGTTGCCTTACCAAGTGGGAGGTCACCCAATTGTGAGAGTGTGGAGAGATGAGTTGACCTTTCAATAGCCTAAGGAACTTTTCCTCTTTAATGAATTAACTATGGGACTGTCACAAGCCCAGTGAAAGAGTTCAGTGCAAGTGAAGATTCAGAAGAGCTCTGAAAGGAAGGCACGCCGTGCCTGGGAAAGATAAGGAGACACCAGAAGAAGCTAGTACTATAAGCTTACAGTTCATTACAATAAAGGTCTATTCAACTTCTCATTGACTGCTTATCCTACAGATACAAATTTTAAACAGAAATATTCCATTTTTCTATTAATCATAATGGTACATATTCGGTTTACTGTCATCCTTTAAACTGATAAATAGCACAAATTTCTAGTAACTCAATTTCTAGAAGAGTTCCCATAATGTTTGATTACCTAAGCTCGTTTACAGATTTTTAAACTGACCAAAAATGAAATAGAAGAGAAAGAGAGATATGATTAGTCAACTGATGCTTAAAGTTCAGTGAAGTTCTCTTGGAGGGGAGGAGAGAGTGAAATCTCACCACCAGAACATTTAATTCAGCTTCTATTTTCTTACTCCCCTGAGCTTTGCTTCACACATGTCCTGCCATTTATATAGGCAGTTTGCTCTTCATGATGAGCCAGAATACATCCATTCAGCTTATTCATGAAGATGTGTAATGATTCTTGGCAACATAGACACTACACTTGTCAGCTAATCACATTCACACAGCACAAAATCAGAACTTGTGACTTTCAACATCTAATATACAAGCAGTTTCAGGGTATTGAATGGAAACACCTTAAGCAGAACTGACCAGTAGAAAGCAGAGTAATATGTATACTGTAAGTCACCCATCAAAATGAACCTAAAGAAAGGTGTTAAAACCAAACAGAGAAAGTTTGATATTCAAGTGGGATCCAGCAGAGTAATGGAATTGAAACATAATATGGGGGGAAAAACACATCTGGACTTTATTCTAAACTGTGTGTGGTTTGAGAAGAGGCTGGTAATGGATTGACCCTAAGACAGGCAGTGATTCTGAGGAGGTAAGTTGAAAGGAAAGATGGGGAGCACATTTATAAAAACAAAGCTGTATTCTTGTTTTTGTCAAAAAGTATTAGAGAAACAGAAATTGAGGTGAGAAAAGGGAAGCCCTTAACACAGGGGTGCTGGAACAACTTGTACAGTGGGGGTGCTGAGAGCCATTGAACCAAACTGTAAACCCTATATATGATGACAGGTTTCAGAGTAGCCGCTGTGTTAGTCTGTAACCGCAAAAAGAAAAGGACTTGTGGCACCTTAGAGACTAACAAATTTATTTGAGCTTTCGTGAGCTAATTTGTTAGTCTCTAAGGTGCCACAAGTCCTCCTTTTCTTTTCACTATTTATGATGAAAACTATTCCAAGCCCGGGGGCCTAGCAGCACCCCCACCACCCTAGTTCTAGCACCTATGCCATAACAGCACTTTTCAGAGCATTTTCTCCTAAAAGGTATAAAAGTGGACAGCTTCTCACTCTGTTGTTTAACAATTAGAGCAAACGATGGAAGACAGGACCTCTAGGTTCTATTCCCAGCTCTACCATTAACTTGTTTTACCAACCCACTTAGGTTCTCAGTTCCTCAGTATGCCCATCAGCAAAACAGGGATAGTTCTACCTCACAAAAGGAGTTGATTCATATTTGTAAAGTACTCTGAAATCCTGAGCAAACATCTTTATGGCTGAGATTTTTCAAATGAGCCCAAGAGATGTAGGCATCCAACTCCCATTGAAAATCCCTGGACCCACATAAATGGAAAGCATTAAGAGACAAGAACCTCATAAAAGCTGTAATAACCATTACCTTATATGTTTAGGGTTGTGGTAGATTTTATCTTAATTGATTCATCTTCAGTATAACTACAGGATTTTTTCCTTTTAATTTATAAAGCATTCAAGACAGTGTGGATGGTTTTTTTGTTTGGTATGCATGTTTAGTTTAGTTTTGGTTTTTTGCTTGAGGCATGAGAGGAGAGAGACTTGGAGGTTCATTATTTTATTTTGGTATGTTATGAAATTATTTGCATTTCCGACAAGTTGAGAAGTTTAGACGGATTTTAAATCTGGAAGACAGCATAATAGCTACTGTTCAAGACTGAACTATAACAAACCAGACGAAATCTTCACAGAGATAAAGTTATTCCAGCCTCTGAAAAGACATACACCCACACACACTGCCTGAGTTACATATCGAGCAGATCTGAGCTATGGTAGAAGAGCTGCTGTTACCACTAATGCAGTGACTGTAGGGAACTGCCTATCAAAAGTGCAACTCTTGAAGAGCATTTTAGCAAACACTGGTGAATGCTAACTCCAGTCACACAAGATTTTTTAGTGGTGGTAAATCCTAATACTTTGTATTAAATGGTGCTTTCTTTTTCCAGGCTCTTGTAGTCCAGGAGGAGCTTTGCCACAGTAACTATTAGTGGATCTTTTTTCCATGTAGTCTGTTGGAGTAAGCCACTCCCTTTCACTTGAGAATTTT
The DNA here is from genome assembly GCF_965140235.1 of Caretta caretta. Taxonomy (NCBI): domain Eukaryota; kingdom Metazoa; phylum Chordata; order Testudines; family Cheloniidae; genus Caretta; species Caretta caretta. Next base: position 92,365,080 of record NC_134209.1, on the reverse strand, counting down.
TCACTGGTGTAACACAGCCCAGCTAAATAGCATGACATATTTGGCTAGTTCTTGGTTAGATTTTATGCACTTGAATTCTTGTTCTACATGACATTTCACAGGCCTGCTCATTTTCAAAGATCAGCTTGCGAGTCTGAAACAGAAACGTGGCATACACAGAGGCTGGGCTGGAAGATTGTTTAGGGAGGTTTAAAATGGTGAACGTAATGCTTACACTTAGCATATGGGTTTGCCAAGCACTGGCTTATAACAGTTTTAGAGGCCAGTAAATTTGATAACTAGGTTGTGTAGAATCTGGTTTTAGTTCATGTTCAGATTTGTGAAGGTTTAACATATCTGGATTTTACACCATTTCATTTTAACTTGAAGCTTCAGTGAAGGAAATTGAAAATACCATGTAAATCTCAAGAAAATTCCAGCAAAGCGAGCCTTGGGATTCTGGACCTCAAGAAGCCTTTTAAAGGTTGAGAGGAGTGGGAAGCAAGCCTGTAGCCTACTAACTCCCAAGCCAAGATATGATGTCTTCTGGTAACACATATCTGATCCCTGCTTAATCCCAGACTTTTCAGGAGGCTGCCAGCACATCTGTTCCCCCATTTGGTAAGAGGTAGTGCTACTACCCCTACATCTCAGGAAAAAGGGTCTCCTGTTGGGTAAGTGACCTGCCCACATTCTCACTCCTAACTGGTAGGACTCCCTACTTCAAAGTCTTCTTACTTCAGGCCTAAGGCTCCGCAAACTGCATTGTGTCATTAAGGACTTCCACAGAGTATCTCAGACCTCAGGCTAAATAAAAATGTAAAAAAGACCATTGGAACGGCAGCAGTAGTATTAGCTGGAGCCCATTAGAATCATCTGCTTCTTTAAGAAGGGTGGGAGATGGGCAGGGGCAGGCCACCCAAGATGACCTTTCCTGAACATGGAGGCAAAAAGGTCTGCCATTGCCATCTCCCCAAGTATCCAAATAAGGGGGGGGGGGGCAGCTAGCCTTCTGGAATCTGGCCAAAGGATTCAGGAGAAAGGAGAGGCTCAACAATCAAACCGCTGAAAGCATCTATCAGGTGCACAGACAGCAGACAACCAGACTGCTCCCCCACTTCAGGGGGTCATTACAGCATCCCGGGGTAAGGGCATGTGATCCAGTGAAACTCAGATTTAATTCTAATTCTTAAAAAAGAAGAGTCTCAAATCGAAGACAAGCATCAGCTTTGTAAGGAAACTGAATTGGACAATTTTGACCTCCCTAGTTTTAGGTTAGGTTGTGCCACACAGCTTACTGATGGATTCCAATCCAAAATCACGCACCAGCAGCTTGCTAAAGCTATTGTATAAATATCATTGTTTATAGTCAGTCTTGCTTTATTTAAAGCTGTGGCCTTTTCCCAAAAATATATCTTGTCATCATTTCAGCATGTCTTAGGGCAATGTCACACAGGCCAACTAATATCTTTAGCCTTCACTGAATGACCTATCTTTGGAAGACAAAAAGTAATACAAAGCCAACCGAACTATAAATCTGAGAGATCTTACCACCTGTATTCATTATACTCCATCTAAAACAATCTCCTCCCAGCAGATTAAAGATCCAGAGTAATCAGTGATTCAAAGGGCTGTATTTACACTGGGTAGTGGGGGAGCGAAACAAGGCAAGGACTCACTATCACATCCACAGTCTCCTTTAGCCAGGTTTGTTGTCCCAAAGAAACAAAAACAAAACAGTTAATTGCATCATCTTGGGATGTGGTACTCAAGGGATTTGCCCCTTTACCTCAGGTTCTTGCTGCCTCCCCTCCCAGAGGATGGGCAGACAGACACTTGTGTTTCCTAGCTCTGACTCACCAGGTCTCTGACTGGGTCATCTATCATTTCTGCAAATCCAGTTGCTCTCTTTTAAAGCCTATTCTGGGTAAGCTGATGTGGATGTCTTAAAGGGCCAGTGTCATCCTGTGATATGGAGTTGTACAAAAACTCCATGTGATGGGTTCTCTCCCGGGGTGCCACTTGGAACTGGGGTACCAATGAGCCTGCCTATCTCACCATCCTGGGCTCCCTTTCATGCTGTGGTGCTGTGATAAGTTGCCAAGCTCTCCAAGCTTGCTCATTCACCAGCATACACACAAATAGGGACACAGCCAGTTGCAGCTTCACACAGATGCTGAGATCAGATCTGCATGGGAAGGCTCAGCTAAGGAACCTCCCAGTTGCTAAGGAGTGTAAACCCAAAATTATACTGGTGTTATGCTGTACGGTTCCCTGTGCAGCACAAGCTCATAAAATTCACCCCCCTCCCTCAATGTGGGGAGAGATATGCAACAGCTTTCTACCCAGAGTTATAATTTCCCCACATTGGTTTTAGACACAACAAAAAGCAAGTTTATTAACTACAAAAAGATAGATTAAGTAATAGTAAACAGATCAAAGCAGACTACCTAGTAAATAAACAAAACTGCAAACTGAGTTTAACACACTAGATAGGTAGGATATGAATTAGCAAATTCTTACCCTGAGTGATAAACAGGATGGCAGATTCTTAAGGTACAAGCGGTCTTGGATTTACCAGGTTTTCCTACACAGGCTAGCAATCCCTTATCTTAGGACCATCACTTGGTCCCTGTTCAATCTTTATTCCTCAGATGTTCCAGGTGTGTTGTTGTAGGGCGATGAGATACCATCATGATGTCATGATCCCCATTATATATCTTCTTCCCACTTGCTGGAAAGCTCTTTTGTTGTGACCTGGGTCAAACCATTCCCATTGTGTAGTACTATCTCTGAGAGATTTCTATTAACACCATTTCCTGGGGTAATCCTTGTGCTTGTGTGCATTTCCTCAATAAGCCATTAACATTGTTTGGCCTTTTTACTGTTGTACCTGAAAGGCTGCTTGTGGGTGTTTTCAACCTCAAAACATGTTTCAGTAACACATACTGTCATAAATATAAAGGGAAGGGTAAACCCCTTTAAAATCCCTCCTGGCCAGAGAAAAAATCCTCTCACCTGTAAAGAGTTAAGAAGCTAAAGGTAACCTCGCTGGCACCTGACCAAAATGACCAATGAGGAGACAAGATACTTTCAAAAGCTGGGAGGAGGGAGAGAAACAAAGGGTCTATGTCTGTCTGTATGCTGCTTTTGCTGGGGATAGACCAGGAATGGAGTTTTAGAACTTTTAGTAAGTAATCTAGCTAGGTATGTGTTAGATTATGATTTCTTTAAATGGCTGAGAAAAGAACTGTGCTGAATAGAATAACTATTCCTGTCTGTGTGTCTTTTTTGTGACTTAAGGTTTTGCATAGAGGGATTCTCTATGTTTTTGAATCTAATTACCCTGTAAGGTATCTACCATCCTGATTTTACAGAGGTGATTCCTTTACTTCTATTAAAAGTCTTCTTGTAAGAAAACTGAATGCTTTTTCATTGTTCTCAGATCCAAGGGTTTGGGTCTGTGGTCACCTATGCAAATTGGTGAGGATTTTTACCAAACCTTCCCCAGGAAGAGGGGTGCAAGGATTTTGGGGAGAAAGATGTGTCCAAACTACGTTTCCCAGTAAACCCAGATAAAGTTTGATGGTGGCAGTGGAAATTCCAAGGGCAAAGGGTAAAATTAATTTGTACCTTGGGGAAGTTTTAACCTAAGCTGGTAAAAGTAAGCTTAGGAGGTTTTCATGCAGGTCCCCACATCTGTACCCTAGAGTTCAGAGTGGGGAAGGAACCTTGACACATACATAGCCAAACATCATAACTTCACATACAATCCTATCTAGCAGATCAAGACTTTTTAAATGATACCTCACACAAGGCATACTTTGTGCAAAACATATCCTGATTATATGATAGTGGTGAATATTTGTGTACCAGGGTATCACACTCATCTAGAAATAAATTAGTTGCATGGTGAATTAGATATACATAAATGTAATTTCAACTAGGAATTAGGGCAGAGAATGGGAGTAGTAGCTGAGCCTGGAAAAGTTAAGTGAAACCCTGTCCCCAGTGAAGTTAGTAGAGGAAGGATTTCACCCTATATTTAGAATCATAGAATATCAGGGTTGGAAGGGACCTTCGGAGGTCATATAGTCCAACCCCCTGCTCAAAAGCAGAACCAATCCCCAATTAAATCATCCCAGCCAGGGCTTTGTCAAGCCTGACCTTAAACTTTTAAGGAAGGAGATTCTACCACCTCCCTAGGTAACGCATTCCAGTGTTTCACCACCCTCCTTGTGAAAAAGTTTTTCCTAATATCCAACCTAAACCTCCCCCACTGCAACTTGAGACCATTACTCCTTGTCCTGTCCTCATCTACCACTGAGACTAGTCTAGAACCATCCTCACTGGAACCACCTCTCAGGTAGTTGAAAGCAGCTATCAAATCTCCCCTCATTCTTCTCTTCCGCAGACTAAACAATCCCAGTTCCCTCAGCCTCTCCTCATAAGTCATGTGTTCCAGACCCCTAATCATTTTTGTTGCCCTTCGCTGGACTCTTTCCAATTTATCCACATCCTTCTTGTAGTGTGGGGCCCAAAACTGCACACAGTACTCCAGATGAGGCCTCACCAATGTCAAATAGAGGAGGACGATCACGTCCCTCAATCTGCTCGCTATGCCCCTACTTATACATCCCAAAATGCCATTGGCCTTCTTGGCAACAAGGGCACACTGCTGACTCATATCCAGCTTCTCGTCCACTGTCACCCCAGGTCCTTTTCTGCAGAACTGCTGCCTAGCCATTCGGTCCCTAGTCTGAAGCTGTGTATTGGGTTCTTCCGTCCTAAGTGCAGGACCCTGCACTTATCCTTATTGAACCTCATCAGATTTCTTTTGGCCCAATCCTCCAATTTGTCTAGGTCCCTCTGTATCCTATCCCTGCCCTCCAGCGTATCTACCACTCCTCCCAGTTTAGTATCATCCGCAAATTTGCTGAGAGTGCAATCCACACCATCCTCCAGATCATTTATGAAGATATTGAACAACCGGCCCCAGGACCGACCCCTGGGGCACTCCACTTGACACCGGCTGCCAACTAGACATGGAGCCAATTATGTCTAATTCTGTGCTGTATTAGAGTGGTTTTACCACTTATACAATGTTTTTCATCCATGGAACTCCAAGTGAGTTACAAAGGTGGCAATTGTCATTATTTCCACATTGGTTAAAGTGAAACTGAGGCATAGAGGTGAAGTGCAACCTTGCAATTGAATTCTTTGTAAGTGATTTAGCAGATGCAAAGAGTAGAAATTAGGGGCAAGATTTTATGCTACACCTCACAATAAGAGGAGCACAGAAGGCAAAACCAAGAACTGGGGTGAAGGCAAAAATACCTTTACAGTACTTTTGCACCTCTAGGTCCAGTGACACAGCCTCCATCATAAGTCCAAGAAGCCCTAGGCATTGATACTAATTAGGAACCCTCATTGGCCATCCCAAAAGAGAAGCCATATATTAAGGGGAATGGAGACTGCTAGTTGTTAGCCCTAGCAGCAATCTCTAAACTATGCTATGAGTAAGGATGCACTACCTTTTTCCATACAAGGTTTACTATAGATAGAAAGTGGCTTCATTCTCCAGGAATGGCTGACGTTCAGTATCTTACACAGATAATAAAAATTACACCCCCTCCCCAAAACAGCTAGCTATAATTCTTTTTGGTAGGAGAATTAAGTGTTTAACATCTCCATGTTATTTCCATGCCAATCAGTAGTTTAAAGTGATATCTGCAAGATCTCTGCTTCACAGAGTGCTTGCTATCCAATGCAACATCTCTCATAGCAAGTTCCTCTTAAAAATATTGTATTCCCTACATAGTTTAGAAAACAAAACATGGAAGCACAGTTAGCTAGAGGCACTGGAAAGAGACAGTTACCACAAATATGTCAATTCTGATATTCCAATAAACCTTATTTATGTGTGTTTATTTTCAAACTGAAGCCTGAAATATTTTATAAAACATGAATAGTAACCAAATGTGTTTTCAAGTTATTTTACAACAGGTTGACATTCACAGAAATACTTCCTTTTAATTAGCATTTTTGGGTAGACAAATATTACAAAGCACTGGTAGGCACAAGGTCAACAAAGATATACTAGAAAATGAAACAGTCAGAACTCAGGAATTTACAGTATGGCTGTGCATATGAATGGATGACAAAAATTCAATAATCAAAAGAATCTACTTGACATTTGAGATAAATGAGGTGCAATCACCAGTACATAGCATAAGAAAACACTTTTGCTTCACGCTGCACTCTGTAGAAATAAAGAAGAGTTTTTTAAAAGAACGAATAAATAACCACTGCTGAACCTAATCTCAAACAATCCCAGTTTCTTTGGCATCTCTAGTCTAGAATATTTTCTTGTTCCAGCCTATTGGACTTTGTAGATTACTGGAAGGAGTGGGGAATGTAGTCAATAAAACAAACAAACCTCCTATCTGTCCCTCCTGATACCCTTCACTGCTGGAGCAAGAGCCCTCTCCTCTACAACTCCCACTTACTGCAACAGCCTCTCTTACATCAAATCACCATCCGTTTGATTCTTCTAAGAAGATACAGTTTTTCTCCCTTTGCTAGTCTATTCCATGTAGGTTGTTATACCTCATTCATTACAGGAGTACCAATATCTCTTTAATAGGAGAAAGGTTTGAAGGCACAAAATTAGATGGATGGATGGCATATAGAAGGATTTGCTTAGTGTGGAGTTTGAGGAATTGCTTCAAGACAGACTGGAATGGAGGAGAAGGACTTGAAGAGCCAACCCTATACATATGGGACTAAAGCTAAAAGAAGCAACATCATGTGATGCTGTCTGTAAACTAATTTAAGATGTTGCTTGTATGAAAGACTGTGTACAAAATAAAGACTTGTGTTGTATCTTTTGATTGGTTAAAACCTGCCACATGAAAATATTTTGTGCTAATTCTTTCAGGCTAAACACAAAAATAGATTACATTGAATTTAGGGTGACCAGATGTCCTGTTTTTATAGGGACAGTCCTGATATTAGGGGCTTTGTCTTATGTAGGTGCCTTTTACCCCTGACCCCCGTCCCAATTTTTCACACTTGCTATCTGGTCACCCAATTGAACTAGATACGCAATATAATCTCCTTCAAAAAGGCAGAGGACTCTGCAAGTTGCCAATAAACTAATACTAATGCAAGGGTTGGAAGGCCCCCCATCCTCATCTACCAACTCAACCACCATTAAACTATGTTGCTATGAGTCCCTCAGCTCCATAACACTGGAAATCTTAGTTGCTGAATCAACAAGGCTGGCCTATAAAACACAGCATCACTAATTTCTGTTATAGGTACAATAACATCATGAAAGCAGGGCACATTAGCCCCTTCCCTGCCAGTCAGGCTGATGAAAGTAGCCTTGAAATGAGGAAGGGGTGGGAAGAGACAAAGGCCCATGAGTCAGGAAGGGGGCAGAGAAGGGGGCAGAGAAGGGGAGAAAGGGAGAGGGTAGTAGGGGGAAGGAAAAAACAGAGGGAATACATGAAGATGGAAACAGACAGACTGTGGGGAGACAGTAACAGTAAGTATGTAACAAAAGTACTGACTAACAGAAGGGACAACTTTGCCACTTGCAAAAAAAAAAAAAAAAAATGTTCCTTCCACTATGCATATAGCCCTCAGCCTGACTTTGGGCAAATTTCACAGTCTCAGACATTATTTCCCTCTCCCGCAACCCTCCAGTTAGGCCAATATTTTACAATCACTAATGTAAAGTCTGTCAACATGACTGACTGTATTTAAGGAACATGGAGAAACATTCAGCAGAACTACTATTACTGTTCTATTCAATTACTGTTCTATTCTATTCGGGGGGGGGGAGGGATAGCTCAGTGGTTTGAGCATTGGCCTGCTAAACCCAGGGTTGTGAGTTCAATCCTTGAGGGGGCCCATTTAGGGATCTGGGGCAAAAATTGGGGATTGGTCCTGCTTTGAGCAGGGGGTTGGACTAGATGACCTCCTGAGGTCCCTTCCAACCCTGATATTCTATGATTCTATGATTCAAACTGAGGACAAGTCTACAGAGAAACAGCAATAGCACTGCAAATGTACCACTGTCGTGCTGTAACGTAGATGCTTCTGACATGAATGGAAGGGGGTTTTCCATCAATGTAATTAATCCATCTCACCAAGAGGCAGTCGTTAGGGTGATGGAAGAATTCTACTCTTGACCTAGCGATGTCTACTCCAAGCTGTAGAGTCAGACTACAGCGCTCAGGGCACACCATTTTTCACAGCTCTGAGAGACATAGCTAGGTCAATTGAATTTTGAACTGCAGACCAATCTTAGTTTTTTGATTCCCTAGTCTAAGAAACTGAATACATATGAAACTGAATTCAAATGAGATTGTCATACTCAAGTATGATATGATGACACACTGTAAAAGAAAATCTACATGACTAAGCACTATACAGTACTAAACAATCAAGAGATATACTGACTTATACAGAGAACATAGCCTAACAACGAGCAGATATCTGCTTTAGAAAGGTCAGTTTATATTGTATTAATAGTACTCTTAATTGTAAACATTCCAGGGAGCCAGGAAATAACCATAAATGAGTAATGACCTTGAAACTTAATAATTAGAATAGCTAAATAAAACATGAAGTTTTCCCACTATATATAATAACCACTCTCCAGTGTTCACAGTATTGTTCTTCAACAATGGCAAGGAATTAAAGAGTTTCTGTCTAACGCTAAACAAGGAACTTTATTAGAATAAAAACAGCATTATAAAGTTACCCTGTCTGTCCATATCTCTCGCTCTCTGCTTCACTTCACAGCCTCTGCCTAAAATCTTCCATCCTGCTGGGTTTCCTGCTACAGATTTTTTTAAGTACACTTATCTGTACAAGAAGAACAGGGTATTTTGTTTAACACCAAAGAGAACATTTAAAAGTGGGGCTGCCAAGTCTGTTCTTTCCATCTGCAACTGCTGAGAGGACTGGGGAAGGTTAACTATTCTACTGAATCAGGCATTGTAAGCTCCAAGAGAAGGAGGAAACATTTCTGATTGATGTCAGAATTTTCCATGACTTAGAACCATGTAATAAAAATAATTCCAGTGATGTATTGCTTAAAAAGCTTAGAAATTATGAAGTGTAATATCCCAATATATACCAGTTGATGAGCTAGCTCTTGAACACAACCAATCAAGGCAAAGCCATTAAACTAAGTATTTATTGACCAAATAGTTTTAACACTCAGTAGCTTTAGCTAAGAGCTCCAAGCCATTCCCACTGAAGTAGAGGGCAAAACTCTCATTGACTTCAAGGGAACACTATCAGGGGCTAAGGTTGTTCATAGTTTTGAAGTAGCCCTCCATAAATTCTTGCCCACAATAATGGTCTCCATAATAGGCTCAATTTTTCACAAAAAAGTGGTCAATATTATATATCCAATTACAGGTTGATTTTGATGCTCAGTGAGGACAAACACTCTTCCCTGTGGTATCTGGTAATATTTATAGCCCAGATTCTGCCTGTTAATTTGCAAATAATTTTAGTCAAACCATTTAGCTCTGACTTTATAGCTTGGTAAACTGAGGCTTGTATCCATCTTACTTCACAGGCAAAGATATCCAGGATATGAAATCAGTCCTATCAGGATGTACCAAAACACATGACTGAGACACTAATAGCACACCAATGCCAGAAAGCAAGTGGCTTGCCCAGGATGTAACAGTCTCTCTCAAATGGCCTAACCAACTCAGTTTACTACAACTCACTGTTTTCAATCTGTATCTAAAAGGCGTTACAGAAAGTCTCATATGCAAACTAGCAACATGCTGGTCATTAATATTATTGGTGGTGTAGGTACCAGTGTAGCTGTGCACAGACTCACTGGCGACACCTCCTGCTGGTCATCCAGGGAATTAGCGCCCTCTCCAGCCTGGTGTCTTGCTGCTGGCTCCCATGTCCCTCCCAGGACCCCATTCACCGGGTGCTGCCCCCTGGCAGTACTCAACAGTTCTGGGTCTCCCCCTCCCACTATCCCTACCTCGCCTCAGCCATAGGTTCCTGCCAGTCACCAAGTAGCCCCCATGCCCTGGGGCAGACTGCAGTATGAGCCACTCATCACAGGCAAGGTTGGGTTTAGACCTGCTGCCTCTGCCTACCCGTGGCTGCCCCTACAAGCCCCCCATACCTAATAGGCCTTACCAGGCCCACAGCCTAGGGCTTTCCTAGGCCAGAGCTCCCCAGCTCCCTTGGCCTATACCCAGCCCTGCTCCCCTCCAGATACTTGCTTAAGCCCCTGCAGCCAGGCCCTTCTCTCTCTCAAGGCAGAGAGAGACTCTCCCTAGGCTTCTGGCTCACAGCCTTTATAGAGCCAGCTGGGCCCTGATTGGGGCATGACCCCCAGCTGAGGCTACTTCCCCAATCAGCCCCACTGCCTTCCTTCTACAACAGCCCTCTCTCAGGGCTATTTTAAACCCCTCTGGGTCTGAGTGGGTGTCCACCCCTGCTACAACGAGTAACATGAAAAATTATAAATATGTGCTGGAAATATGTTCTTAAAGCATGTTTGGCAGGCAAGGATTAAGTCACCCTGTCCTAGACAAAGGACTGGTTCCACCTGCTTGAATGTGTCTCCAATGTAAATGAGCAAGGAGAAAATGAAGTTACATGCAAGGTAGATAAAGCCATCAGGCAAACCAGTCTGGCATTATGGCAATTTAATACTCTCGACAGGGAGAGAAGCTGCAGCTCCAAGAAACAGCCTCAAAGCAAGCTCATTGAACTTTGGAAGATATTAGCAAAAATAAAAGGCCATTTTGGCATCCTTCACCTGAAGAGTCAAAGAAACCATGCACATTGGGCTCTGATTGTATCCTGGCTAAGAACGGGTCAGCCATGCTGAAAAAAACAGTGAGAAAAAACTACTTCAGACAAAGACTCTAGTTTGTTAAGTTAGATTTGTCTTATAAGAGGACTTTTACTTTGGTTTCTCTGTAATCATTTCTATCACAATTATTTCTACTATATCTGTTCTTAATAAAACTTAAGATCTTGTTTTATTACATAGCCCTCCCATTGCAGTATTTTCAAACTGAAATGTACAATCCTCAGACAAATGCTGAGTCTGGTGCAATATACTGTCTGTGAACCAAAGCTGCACAGAACAGACACACCCAGGGTTACAGAGCAGATGCTGACAGACGGTCTGGGTTGAACCCCAAAGTATCACAGTCATGCTTGGAATACTTTTGGCCACTACATAAGATTCTAGAATTCATCTTAGAATTATAATAAATATGTAATGTGGTAAACTCAGGACAAACAGCTACAAAAGGGGGGTAGTAATTAGTCCTAGGGGATTAAAAGGCCCCTCCCTATCCACTGAGGAGAGAGAACCACCTCTCTGCCCCAAACCTGAGTCTCCAAGGCTAAAAGGACTGAGCCTCCTGAGGCGAACAAGGTATTTTGCCACAGTAAGTAGAATGCATATAAAGGCAGGAACAAAGGAAAAGTTAGAAAAACGGACCTGGACACAAATGTATGAAACATGGCTGCACATTTTAAAAGTTAGTTTTCTTGTTATCACTGTAATATTTCAGTCAGGTCTAGTATTTCTAGATCACACAATTAAACAAGGGAGTGTGAAGGCCACTGAACACAACAGATACTTGCAATGTGTTATGATTACAGAAGTATCTTTTCCAAATAATCAGCTATGACAATCCACCATGTGTCAGCTCTTGCCATGTGGTAAGGTGAGATAATGGTTGTGCAAAGGGCTACACTGCAAAACTTAAGATACCCTAAGGCCACATTTTTAAGAATAGGAGACAATATGCAGAAGCGTATATAAAACTGTACAGCATAAGCAAATAAAGCTATGTGCTTGTTTTTATGAATTGGGTATTTACAGGCCCAGATACCCATTTAGGCAACTAAATGACCATTAATACGTCTACCCAATTTACATCTGCAATTACTATAACTGCAGATGTAAATGCAGGAATTTAATTGTGTATGCAAGTGAGCTTTTTTTTTAATAAAAGAAAAATGTGTCCCTTCAGGGTGTCTGTCAGCTGCCACTAACTGTGAATTCACACTTGTGTACTGATGAAATCTGTACTAATTTTCTTGTATCAGTTTTCAGATCTAATATACAAGAACACTTTTTTACTGATATTAGAATAGTAGCAGCATATGTGAAGACTGAAAAAACTCTTAGGGAAACAATGCAAGGCTAACTTTGAGACTAAGATATGCAGCGATACAATCAACTTTGAAACTATGGGTCGCCTGCTGGGGAAAATATTCTTGATCCTGTGCCCACTGAAGTCAATGCCACAGCTCCATTAGCTTCAGTGGTGCAAAATCAGGCTCTATATTCTAGTGGTGCTAGAGCACCACTATAGAAGTTGTGTTGTAACCTTAACTGTTTAAAGGTCAACCATTCTAAGTCCTCTAAAATTGACATGCTCAGTTGGATTCCTTTGAAATTGTGTGTTTCTCAGGAGGGTGCAGGGCTGGGTTAGTGACCCAAATTTTGGGCCAATTGATCTAAGGGCTGTAGAGACTTAAGTCTCCCCACACCCACACTAGCCATTTTCAAAGTTTCCTAATTTTGTGTGTGCAGAATTAGAGATTAAGCTATGGTGTGATGTCAGCAAAGTGGTGTCAATCTGTAAAATTTTATCAAAAGTAGCACATAGCACCCACTAAATTTTTGGGCAGGGGGAAGAGTCCCAATTAAAGACATTGTTTACAGTGTGCATGTGCCAATACAGAAAAACAGTTAGGGGTTTCCATTCCCACCATTTAACATGCGTTAAAGCATAATATTCGTTCAGATTTTAGATCTGAATGGTTACTTGCGTTGCTCTGAAAAGAAGGCATGGGGTATCATTACTTATCCAAATTTGGGGTAATTTGACTGAGGGATTCCCAAGTTACAGCCCCTCATCCAAAAATCAGGGTGTGTGCAGGGTTAGGCTCTTGACCACAATCCAGCTCCCAACCCTGATCTTGGTTTATTGTGTTTGGCTTAGGACCATTGCTGATCCTGGTGCAAGACCCTGGCCTGGCCTGACCTGACACCTTCTCACCTCACACTCTCTATTTGGCAACGGACTCTGACTTTTAGTTTTGACCTGGCCTGGCCCTGGACTGATCTTTGACTTTTCAGCCCTATTACTGAACAGCTTACCCCATTCCCACAGCTGCCCATGACACTTTGGAGGGAGAGGAAGGGAAATGAGGATAGATGGTAGGCAAGCCTTGCATTGGTTGTTTAGAAGAAAAAAAATCTGTATTTTCACTAGCCTCTGGGGGAAGAAAGGGGCAAGTGGCTACTTCCTGATCTTGGGGCAGATTAACGTGGTGTTTCCAAAGACTCATAGTACAGAGATTTGGAACAGACAGTGCAGAAACCCAGGCTGCTGAAAGAAAAGTGATGTGCACTGTCAGAGTTGCCAATGTGTGGATTCTGGGTAATTCCTGGATCACTAGGTTGCATAAGCTTGTGGGACAGCAAAGAATATACCATGACACTGGAATTGCTGAGTACAGCTGATTTGGGTGCAGAGAGGGTTGGCATCATGTTTTGCTCACTCAGCAGTGTCTAACCAGTGACTTTAGAGGTTGTGACCTGCTGGACTTTGTGGTGATTCACTCAGGCCAAAGAGATCTGGGGTGTACCCAGGACTTCTGAAAGTTTTCTCTGATTTGGCCAAACATATGAATTGCTGCAGTGAGAATATTAAAGCCATTAAAAAGTGTTGGAAGAACTTTAATCAGGAAATTGGAGGGTTCATGGCTGATCAGAAAATGTATACTGTATGGCATAGAATCATTGCAAACTGACACCTCACTGTTTCTCAGAGAGAGGGTACAGCTATTGGACAGGGGTCAGAGAATCTCTCTCTCAAACTGCAAGTGTTTTGGAACAGAAACCCTGCCTATAATTTCTCTTACTGGCCCCCTGCCACAAACTCTACCCTCCAACCATTCTGAAACATGACCAGGAACACCATTCAACTGCAACATAGCTATCCTTCACTCCAGACACTGCATCTGAATCAGGTTGCAGGAAGGGAGGAAGTAATAGCAATAGAAATGTTTGTATATCAGGGAGTTGAGGGTTCCTGCAGATGGGTTCCTTGCTTGTAGTGGGTAGGGGCAACACAGAGTGAATGGGTTGGGACATGGCTGGGAAGATGTACTAAAGTGGGGCTCCTGGGGCCCAGCTGATGTGGGGGGGCAAGCTGGATGACTCATGCATGTAAACTGTAGGACATAAGCACAACTGCTTAAATGACTACTAACTGCTACCAACATAACTTTTCCTGTTCAAAAAGACTAGGAAATTTGATGGAGAAAAAAAAATTGGAATTACAGAGTTGGGATTGGTTGGTGGTATGTTGTCCCCTTGCAGAAAATTGAGTGGAGTAAAAATCAAACTTCCGAAAACCAGGAATCGAACTGAGAAGGTTGCCCATGCAACATTAAATCTGGCCTCTTTCAGCAATGCCCCAATATGCCCTGTTAACACACATACCTTTACATTGCCAACCCCACAGTTACTGAAACTATATGGTCTTCACCTCTTTTTTACAATCCATTCATTCTCACCCACAGGATTCCATCCAATGCTATTAAGGATGGGGGAGGAGGGAAGAGAATGGTTACCTACCATCTCTCTACAAGCAATGCCTCAATATGCACACATTCACACTGCCCCTTGGCAGTTCAAGATTCAGGAGGTTCCAGATCCTGGTGCGCGCGCACACACAGCCAGCTCTCAAGAGAGAACAACACAGGGTGGACAATTTAAGAACCACTTTACAGCCTTTTACAAGTCCCTTAAATTTATGCACAGGATACCATCTCAACCTACACTTTCACTTAACCATCATTAAAGCATTAGACTCCTCGCATTCTACCTCCCTGCTCACTCATTACATCCTTTGTAATGAAAGCCATATAATTCTGCATAGAAATGATGCATGCTGAGTGTACAAATGCACCTCTTCTCTTTCCTCACATACAAGGGTAGAAATTATAGATCTCCTCATATCACAGACACAGCTCTGTCACACACCTCAAAGTAATTCCCATGTCCTCATATGCTCATAACCATGTCTTTATCAAGCAGGCCCAACTACTCCGCCACCATTTTGTGTAGCTACATGTGACACACTGCCTCCACCTATAGTATATCCAGGTAATTCCCATTGCCAATTCCAGGGAAAGTGGCATGATCAGCTTTTTTCTTCCCTCCCCCTTTAATAATGTTAGATAGAATCCTGTGGGTGAGAATAAACATGATAAAGGAGGTGAAGAGCTTGCCCATTTCAGCAACTGTGGGGTTGGTTCCTGGTGTTCAGAAGTTTGAGTTTTTGCTCAACTCAACATTCTGCAAAGAGATGACATATCACCAAGCAACATTAACGCTGTGGCAATGTAGTCTTTTGCCTCCAAATGAGCTTAAAGAGTAGGATGATTATTATACAAGTGCCTACTCTTATAGCTTTTACACACACACACACACACACGTCCCCTTTAGGTAAATGGAAGTTTGGCAGAAGTAAAGATTGTAGATTAGGCCTTTTTTTTTTCTTTTAAATTGACATTTTCTGTTATATTTTGGGGCAATAATCTACCCTTGACACCGCCACAAAATTCTTCATTGTTTTCAGTGGCAGTTTTCCACACTGAGCAGGGCATAAACAATGTTCCTAAGGTAATATTTTTGCATTTCATAGTTACTTAAGCTGGTGGACACCTGTTCTCAAATTATTCTACAAATGCGATTTAGCAAAGGGAATGGATAGAAAATGAAGTGAGTGAGGAGGAAGGTTGCAATACAATACAAGCTAACATGTTGGGACTTTTAAAAAGAAATAAAAGACTGGGATTCATGAGGCTAGATCTTCAAGTGCTGTAAATCGTCATAAGCCCATATAAGACGGCAGAGTACCATATACTTCTACTAGCTGAGGGTGTGGCCCAGGAAGCGTCTGCTTCTTCACATTCCCCCCTTTAAAAATAAATGAGATTTTACATTATGGAAATTTTCATAATATTGTGCCCGATTGTCCTTTTTACTTACAACAATTTTGTACCAGTGACTCCCAATTTACACCAGTGTAAGTGAGAATTGGGCCCGTGGGTTTATGTGATATCTGAACTACTTTTGTAGGTATATAACTAGCCAGAGTTCTCAGCTTGTAGACCATATGTAATCTTTTACTTAGACATTTACAAATAGACGATTTGTTCTAGGCTCCTCGTATTTGGCAGTTTTATGTAGAAAGCTTTATGTTACATGCAAAGGAAAAAATTCATGTTTTCAACAAGCTGTCAACTAAGTTAACTGATCACAAGAAGAAATTTTGCCATGAATGCTTGTGAATGCTAGGCCCAGTACTAAGGGGGAGTAAACAGAGAAGTTTCCCTTGGCACCAACGTGCAGGGGGGTACCATATCGCTATGCTTTTTTTCCTCTACTCTGATTGGCTGTCCATTTTTATTCTGTTCTGATTGGTTGGCTGTGGTGTGGGGCTATGTATGTGCAGGTGGTGGAGGGTGGGAGGGATTGGCTCAGATGCTGGAGAATGGAGGGCAACAAAAACACTTTCTGCCCTGGCTGGCAAAATGGCTGGGCCCACTACTAGTGGCTGATGAATATTCTGATTCTCAGAGCCCTCAACAACCTTTCAGCAGGTACAGTCAACTCTCTCTCAGTGGGAGCTCTCAGTCAACAAGAGCTCTCATCTAATCCTCAGTTGATTCAGACATTCTCTCAATTTACCATCACAAGGCCAGTGATTTGCAAATCTACTCATTCACTCCTTATTTTTCTCCAGCCATCCAATCCCATATCTCAGCCTCTTTTTCCAACACCTCTTCTTGGATGGCTCACCATCAAGAAGCTAAAGTTTAACAAGGTCAGAACTGAACTCCTTTTCTTCCCCAAGCCTCTCCATCTTCATCATAACCACTGTCCTGCATGTCACTCATGTTCATAACCTGAGGTCGTCTCTGGTTTTTCCCACTCTTTAGCCTGATACGCTTAAGCTATGGTAAACTGCTGCTTCTTCCTCCATAAAATTACTAAAATTTAGTATTTGTTCAGGCCTCCATTATCTCCCCTCTTCAATACTGTCACTGCCTCCTCCTGCTGTCTGTCTATCCTCCCTACCAGCCTTCAGGGTATAAAAACACCAGCAGTGTTTTGTCTTTACTCAATCTGATCATGTCACACCTCCTCCACCTCAAATTCAAGCTTCTAATTCTTATCTTCAAGGCCCTGTACAACTACTCCTAATTAGCCATTTTTGTGACTTCATATCTTCCTCTGTGCTTCAGCAATGATGCCAGCCTCTGTGACTTACAATATCCTGAACAAACCTGGAGTTGGGAACACTTGCTGGAACAATGAGGGGAAATACAGGTGCAGTTGACCCGAGCGGTGATAGCACTGATGAGCCAATCATCTGTTTTACATCAACATGTCATTTGTCAATTTTCCAATGAACTTTATTATCCAACAGCCAATATTATGGGATGGACCATGCCAATGAGGTAATGTCATGTTTACATGGGAGTGATTATACCAATTCCTATATTCACCTTTGAGCAATGTGAACCAAAGACTTTCAGAAAGGGATTGAGACTGAGGAGTCAAACACTTGTGCAACTAATAAAAAAGTACCCTCCTTTAATTCCTAATAAACTTGAATGCTTAAACGCTCCAACCCACCACTGGAACTTGGATAGGTTGTTCCAGTTTGTCTGTTTCTGTATGGAAGTGGGACATAAAACATAAAACAAAAAATGTCCCCTGAAAAAATAAATTTGCAGCTTATTGACAAATTTAAGCAATGACAGAAGCAGCATCTACATCAAGAAAATATAGAGAAGTTCTGAGAAAGGGAGTTATAAACAAAGATCAAGTCAATATATATAAGGAGAATATAGAAGTAACAAAATAAAGAGTATTATTGATCAGAGTGGGGTATCTTAGGATCCTGATGGATGAAATGTCATTGGTCCATTCTCTACCATTCTTTTCTCTGAAACTGATACTCTTAAGAATGATCTTTTAAATTAAATTTATTTTTCCTACAGTACCTACCTTTGTTTGTGGATTTAAATACATTAGATGGAAAAATCATGTGAACTATTCTTCTCCCACTCCCTTTTTCTTAGGAGCTTTCTGTATTAATCACACAATTACATATTCTGTAAGACAGAAATAAAACAGATTTTCATGTACTATGATTATTAGATTACAGTTATTTTTTCTGTAATTCATGTAAGAAGTGCTGAGCACATATACTATGGTGATGCTCTGATACTATGCCGATCAACACAGAAAGACAGATACACATACAGTTGAATTTTAATATAAGGTTTTGTTTGTTTCTAAGGAGAGTCTTAGCAATCTAGTAGAGCTGATGAGAAACTTTGTCAAAACAATTTTCTGACAGAAAAATCTGTTTCAACTAAATCAGAATTTTTTCTAGAAGTTGAATTGATTTCAATGTTTTCCACAAAAAAATGTATTTTCTAAAAAAAATCTCAATTTGGAAAAGTTCATTTCCAAAAAAAAAAAAAATGACATTTCATTTCAAGATTCATTTAATCTCAGAGCGAATAAACAGAATGGCACAATTATTGAGTGAACCATCCCCAACAGCTACTCCCAGCATCTGGCAATAAGAGGCTTAGGGACAACCAGAGCATGGGGTAGCTCCCTAACCATCTTGGCTAATAGCCATTGATAGATCTATCCTCCATTAATGCATCAATATTTTTTTTTCCAAACCCAGTTTATACTTCTGGCTTTCACAACATCCCCTGGCAAAGAGTTCCACAGGTGGACTGTATCGTGTGAAGAAATACTTCCTCATGTTTGTTTTAAACCTGCTGCCTATTAATTTCATTGGGTGACCCCTGGTTCTTGTGTTATGTGAAGGGGTAAATAACACTTCCTTATTCATTTTCTCCACTTCATTCATGATTTTATAGACCTCTATCTTATTCCCTTTAGTCATCTCTTTGCCAAGTTGAACAGTCCCAGTCTTTTTAATCCATCCTCATATGGAAGCTGTTCCACACCCCTAATCAGTTTTATTGCCCTTTTTTGTATCTTTTCCAATTCTAACATATTGTTTTGAGATGGGGGTGGAAGAGGACCAGAACAGCATGCAAGGTGTGGGCATACCATGGATATATATAGTGGCATTATGATATTTTCTGCCTTATCTATACTTTCCCTCATGGTTCCTAACACTGTTAGCGTTTTTAAGTGCTGCTTCACACTGAGCCTCTGTTTTCAGAAAACTATCCACAATGACTCCACGATCTCTTTCTAGAGTGGTAACAACTAATTTAGACCCCATCATTTTGTATGTACAGTTGGGATTGTGTTTTCCAATACACATTACTTTGCCTTTATCAACATTGACTTTCATCTGCCATTTTGTCACCCAATTTTGTGAGATCCCTTTGTAACTCTTCACAGTCTGCTTTGGATTTAAGTATTTGGAGTATTTTTTTTTATCATCTGTAAACTTTGCCACCATGAGTTTGGCCTGTTATCTGGAGAGGGGTCCAATTCTCTGCTGTTGTAATGCCATTTGAAATCAGTGCAGTTATACTAGCAGAGATTTTGACACAGGATTTCTAAATCTAGATTACTGTTGGAACTGATCAAGTGATCATCTTTCCCAGTGCCTAGAACTCTTTTTTTAAAATGAATACAAGTATTATTTACTACCTGTATTATAATCACCATTAAAGACCTCAAACTGAATTAGGGTCACCTTGCACTAGTCATTATATATGCATAGGTTAAAAGACAGTGTGTGTTCAGAGTGTAAAATTACCTATAAGATGCAAAAAAGCTTTTATCTAAAAATGTTACTTTGCTGTCAGCTTCAGAACAGTATGTAGGGAAGTCAGAGGACTTTGCTATCTCCAGTGTCAGAATGAATATACTACACAAATTGGGATTCCACCCCAGGGAACAGATGGCCACATTTTGAGGAAGGTGATGTTATTTAATAAGAACTTCAGTTAAAACTTACTTCCTGAGCAAATAAATTCAGTTGCTTCCAAGACTTTTGTGGGTGGGGGGAGGGGAGGAAATCACATATACACACATTGCATTGCTCACTCAGTTATTCTGAAGTCCAGGTGAAGTTTTGCAAAAAGAGACAAAATCTGAAAGATTATAGACATTTCTGTCTTGCAAGTTATATTCATAAAGCTTCATGTATAATCTAGGTGGAGCTCAGAGCAGCACCTATAGTTAAGGTTGCCCAACACTTCCCGTTATAAGACTCTGTTTTCAGTTACTTATAACTTTGCCAAACTTTAACCATTCAGGCTGAAGTTTCCCATGTTGGGTTTCTGGCTCAAACTGAATTGTTTTGCAAAGCCTCAGCAAAAGTCGTTCATACATAGGTGCGGAGAGGAAGAAAGGTGAGGGGTGGGAGGGCAGATGGGAGGATATGGGGTTGGAGTCAGGATCTGGCAGTGCCGGCAGGGTCTATAAACAACTAGAACACATTCTCCTACAGCAGTGGTTCTC
This sequence comes from Caretta caretta, assembly GCF_965140235.1. Taxonomy (NCBI): domain Eukaryota; kingdom Metazoa; phylum Chordata; order Testudines; family Cheloniidae; genus Caretta; species Caretta caretta. Next base: position 92,344,514 of record NC_134209.1, on the reverse strand, counting down.
AACCTTTCCCCAGTTCTGTACCCCTTGCAAGACTGTGATTTGTCTTGTCTACCCACAAGTTTCATCACAATCCTTACAATGTGTATGATAATCAAGGTGGGCCATTTCCAGCATAAATCCAGGGTTTAACAAGAACATCTGAGGAACAGTGGGGGGGGGAGCATAAACAAGGGGAAATAGGTTACTTTTTATAATGAATCAACCATTCCCAGTCTCTATTCAAGCCTAAGTTAATTGTATCCAATTTGCAAATTAATTCCAATTCAGCAGTCTCTCATTGGAGTCTGTTTTCGAAGTTTTTTTTGTTGAAGGATGGTCACTTTGAGATCAGAAATCGAGTGACCAGAGAGATTGAAGTGTTCTCAGACTGGTCAAGAATTATAACATTCATAAACCAGTCTGAAGATTGTGTGATCACTTTAGATAAGCTATTACCAGCAGGAGAGTGGGGTGGGGGAGAGAAAACCTTTTGTAGTGATAAACAATCATTTTTTCATGGTCTGTGTATATAAAAACATCTTCTGTGTTTTCCACAGTATGCATCCGATGAAGTGAGCTGTAGCTCACGAAAGCTTATGCTCAAATAAATTGGTTAGTCTCTAAGGTGCCACAAGTACTCCTTTTCTTTTTATAAAAATGAATACTCATTCAGTGAATGAGGCAGAGGTTCTTTGGGAAAAGTAGTATTTGTTCATGTAATTAAAGACTGTATCATAATGCACATGCACAAGGGGGCTGAATTAAGGTTGCACAGTCAATAATCTTTTCAGTTGTCTTCAGTGGGTGAAAGATCAGACCCTTGTTCCTCATAATTACAACAGAATTCATTAAGATGAGCACACGCTAAAGCAGCAAACAGTAAAAGAACAATACATTCATTCTTAATAGAGCCGGGGAAAATACTGCAATAGCTTTACCACAAATTCTCATTTGAATGCATACATTCATTCTGACCATATTTGCACATATAATGTTCAGATATTCATGGGCTCAGGGTTTTACTAGCGTTAATTAATGCTTGTGTAACCCACACACATCACGGGTGTGGTACTCTGTCCCATCTAGTGGGACACAGACATCTGCTCTGCAGCCTTAGCTAACAGCCAGTTGGCTTTTAGCTCATGAGATAGAGGCTCATGCACTTAGGTCCCAGGTTCAATACCGCCTGCTGACAACTGGGGTCTGTCAGCATTACACTTGCTTGTATGCTCAAATATGCATAGAAAGGGATTTTTAAACTTACATCCTACAAGCATTTACACTAGACAAGTATAAATAGATGTAACTTGTTAACTAGGTCCAAATGTATCTACATCCAAGTTCTCCTTTTTCAGTTACAGCAGTGCAACCCCACTGATTCCAATTGAGGTGCACCAATTTAAATGAGAAGCAGATTTGGACTATAGTTCATAAAATTATTCAGTTGCCCACAGCATGTAAATATATGTGAACCTCAAGATGGAATATTTTTCCCTGTGTTGGGCAATCAGAATGATATGAACCAGTCTATGCCGACAGTGGTTTGCTTAGATGCATCATCTCAACTTTACCAAAGACCAGTCTTGTGCAGCCCCCTTCTACCCACCAAAAGTACTATAAGGCCCTCACAGAACGTGCATTCATGACTCCCCCATGGAGCAGCTTTTGGCCCAAACTAAGATGCAGTGCTTTCCAACAGTATAGGGGAATAGAGTTGGTTGAAAATGGATGGAGGGGAAATCGTGTCAAATTTTAAATATTTTCATTTCCCAGGTTTTGAAAAAGGAGAAATTTTTTGTTTGGAATTTTCTACAAAAATGTTTGTCAAAAATACTGGATTTTGAAAAATATTGGTGTGGAAGATCGAAGGAGTAAAAGAGGGGGAAACAGGAAGAACAATGAACCAAACTAAGACTGCTTTTTTGGCCTTAAAATAAAATTATGAAAAACAGAAAACAAAAATTGTCCACTTCTTTAAATTCATGATTTTTTATCAACTCCAACAGCTAGATTTTCGAGGTTTACTCAGTCTTTTTCCTTTATTATGTGACTACACCTATGTGGGTCTCAAAAACCAAACTGGGTCTACAGTTAACCTAACCCTAACCATTTGTCAGAGGAGAGAACAGTCCTGAAGATTGTGTGATGAATAAAACTGATTAAATGCTTTCCCCTGAAATCAAAGAAAATGTAATGTTAAAGATACTATCTGTAGAATTTCTGGACACTAGCAAAGAACATGCTTTGAGTCCAAAAAGCAACTTGTGATCCCTGTAGTAGTTGCTTGACAGTCTTCATTAAATAATTCAGCTCATCTGGCTACACATACTTCTCAAATCTCAGAGATTATCTGGGAAAATCAATTTCCTGACCAACAGAATTATTTTTCTTTATTATAGCGAGTCTTTTCCTGGGGCAAAATTTGGTAATGTTTAACAGGGTGATGATTGATTTGTTTTTGTTTTTACATATTATAAATGGTTGATTAATTATACAGTGAAATAACAAATAAATTAAAACAGTAAGACCTAAATGATAACATTTTAAGACACATCAGTCATTGTGATTAAGCAGTTAGACTGGAACAGGATTGGGGCCCTGCTGTGTGAGGCACTGCACAAAGAAAGAGACGCAGCTTCTGTCCAGATAATTTACAATCTAAGACAAGGAACATGTGACAGGTGAGAGAGATGGATACAACCAAATTTTATTTATATATCTACACATATATACATACATACACACAGTATGCATTGTATATATTGTTTTATTTTATGAGTTCTGTAATTACAGCCAAAATTTCAAAGATCCATTAATGTGCAGTATTGTGTAGGGGCACATCTCTGCAGTTTTATGATACAAAAAGATTAAAGTTAGGATTAAAATTCAAAATAATCTGAACAAACTAGAGGAATGGTATGAAGTAAATAGGATGAAATCCAATAAATGATAAATGCAAAGTACTCCACTTAAGAAAGAACAGTCAACTGCACACATACAAAATGGGAAACTACTGCCTAGGAAGGGGATTGGAGGGGGGAAAGGGGTAGGTTGCAGTGGATCACAAGCTAAATATAAGTCAACAATATAACACTGATGCAAAAGGGAACATAATTCAGGGATGTATCAACAGGACCATTGTAAGCAAGACATGAGAAAAGCAATTCTTCTGCTTACTCCATATTGATAAGGCCTCAGCTGGAGTACTGTGTCCAGTTCTGAGTGCCACTTTTCAGGAAAGATGTGGACAAACTGCAGAAAGTCCAGAGAAGAGCAACAAAAATGATTAAAGGTTTAGAAAACATAACCTGTGAGAAAAGATAGAAAACACTGGGTTTGTTGTTCCTGGAGAAGAGAAGACTGAGGGGGGACAGGACAGTTTTCAACTACCTGAAAGGCTGTTACAAGGATGGTGAAAAATTATTCTTGTTAACCTCTGAGAATGGGACAAGAAGCAAAAGGCTTAAATTGAAGCAAAGGAGCTTTAAGTTGGACATTGGGAAAAATGTAACTACTGTCAGGTAGTTCAGCACTGGAACAGAGAGGTTGTAGAATTTCAGTCATTGGAGATTTTTAAGAACAGGTTAGACAATCACCCATCTGGGATGTTCTAGTTATTATGTAGTCCCGCCTTGAGTGCGGGGGACTTGACTAGATAACCTAATGAGGTCCAGTCTTACATTTCTATGATTCTATGTACTTATCCTGATGCCTAGAACAAGTTTCAATCTTTGTTATTGCCTAAAATTCTCCCTGTATTTTCATTCATGGTTGTTAGTCTTTAGTCACTTTCTCCTCTAAGAGCCTACAGAGCTGCTGGTACAAAATGGTAGCTGTGTTTTACTGCAGTGATGGTAGCATACAGTAGGTTACTGACACCAAGATATTCAGCCTGTAATATATATTGAGACATTTCAGGAAAATATGAGGTGCAAAATAGAGGTTCTGTTACTGTAGTCCCTCCTACTCGGACAAGATTAAAATGGGCATTTTGACAACTACTCCTGAATCCGGCTGGCTGGAGATTGGGTTGCTCACTGACTAAAATTAAAGCAGCCTCAAGGACGCTCAAATTTTTGCCCATTGGCCTCAATCACACAGCAATCAGTAATCAGGAACACTTTGGCCCCATCTGCTTTCTCCCACCTACCCCATCCCTAGAACAAGGAGTGGAACAGCTTAGGAACAACAACAGTCCTATACCACACACATAGGGAATAGTCAGGGAGCCAGATTCTCCAGTTTTACAGCTCCTTCAGAGCATCAGAAAGCAGCTGAATTAAGGGCCAGGATCTGTCCCATTATTACTTTTAAAACTTGCTTCTTTTCAAAGACATTCAATTTATTCTCAGGGTATACGTTTTTTAAATTCCCAAGCACCAAGGAGTTAAATACAACAAAAACTGAAAAAAAAAAATGTATACAGAAAAATCAATGAGAATCTCCACTTGAAAGACACTGTTTAAATCAAATGTTTTACCTCCAAAAAAAGATGTGATGAATCTAAGATGCTAGACCTGCTACTGTAGCCTTTATGAATTTTAAAGTGTCTTTTGAAAGAGAAGAGTGCATAAATTTCTGTTTTAAATTTTTAAAGTTCTATGGAATTTCAGGTGAGATAAAAAAAATGACATTAGGAGTCTCCATGCCCCCTGAATCACTATCTGAAAAAATCAATGCCTTCTATGAAGCATTAGCAAAGCATAAACATCAAGGATGATGATGATGCACCACCGTATCTGTCAGTGAAAGGGGATTTGAAATTTTTAAGATCTTTCTTGACAGATGTCACAGCTGGCATTCCAAAGCCGATGTATCTCAATTGCACGAGACACTGATTAGTCTGGCACAGCGGAATACCTACAGTAAACCTAAAACCACATAAAACTTGAAAGAGCAAAAGGGAATAAGAATTTTATTTCTCATGTCTGAACACCATATGACACTGATGGGCAGTAGGGAGACCACCAAATAGGGTTGCCAACCCTCCAGGATTGTCCTGGAGTCTCCAGGAATTAAAGATATTATATCATGTGATGAAACCTCCAGGAATACGTCCAACCAAAACTGGCAAACCCTACCACCAAATGACTGATGCTTATCTAGTTCTCTCTCCAAGTTTTAATAATAGCATCCATTACCACAGTATCGGAGTGTCTCCCAGAGCTATGTGCCATTGTCAATTTAAATATCACTATCATTTAATTAATTAGAGTTTAAGTCTCAAAGCCAGCTGCAATGAGCACAAATCTGTTATTCATGGTACATTAGGGAACCAGATGGAGCCAGAAATGATGTTTTTAAAAAATATAAACAGTATGTGAGACATGGTATCTTCTGTATTCAGTGCAGAGTTACCAAAATGAAAATAAACAGATGTTAATCAGAAATAGGAAAGGGATGGGGGGGGGGGGACACCACACTGGTAATTAGTTGAATTGTTTCAATTGTTATTAATTCAGCTCAATTATCTCTTTTGTCTCCTATCCTATCACCCCTCTCTCCCTCTGCTTTGCCAATGATGCTAGGTTCCATGGTTTAAGAAACACTGTAGGTATTGGGTAGAACAACAGTTTAGTTCTCTACAGGAGATCGATCTGGAAAAGTAAAGCCAATGACAGTGACTTTCCCCTTTGCCAGTGCAACAGAACATTTCATTACATGCTCTATGTCTGTCCACGGTATAGATATGGCCACCATCAAAAGAATCTTAGCACCTCACAATCTTTAAGCCACTTATTTGTCAGAGTTTCTTACCACTATCTCTAGTGCTGGCCAGAACCAGGCAAAGCAGGGACTTGTATGTGGGTTTCTTACATACCAGGTGAGTGCCCTAACTAGCAGATTGTCTCTTTCTCAGTTCCAGAATGAACTTCGGAAAGACATTCCTGATGACAATTTCATTGAAACTCTGTTTCCATGAAAAAGCTTTGGTTTCAATGAATCGGCATTTTCTGATGGAAAAAAAGTCAAAAAATTTCCAACCAGCAATAACAATCTCTTCTTTTTCTTCCATGTTGATCCTTTCACATGAAACATTGTCCCAACACACACACACACACCTCTCTCTGGTTGCTGGGCCCTCTTGCTGAAACCTGCTGCAGCTCCCCTAGGTGCTGTCGGAAGCCTCAAGCCATCAGGGATGGATAAGGAGTGGGATAGGGAGGCAGGACTGGGTTGCCACTTAGGTTGGTGGGGGAAGGTTATTCATGGCCCTGTCCCAGGCTGCACAGACTTGGCTATGAAGCGATTGGTCCCTGCCACTAGCAGCATCATCCAAGGGTTAACAGTGCTGAAGTGAGCCCCCAGAAGCCCAGCCCAGCAGGAAGTTGTGGAGTGGGAGTAGGGTTGGGGAGCCTGGGCTGCACCTCTGCCGGGGCAAGAGGTGTCTGGTCCATGTGCTGTTGCCAATCCTGGAAGCAATGGCAACTTTCTCCCACGGAGAGCAGAGCTGTCTGTGGGACAGAAGGAAAATCCCTTCCCCTAAAGAAGCCTCAAGCCAGCAGGTAAGGGTAAGGAGGGGTGGGGGAAGGCAGGGAGTCCTGCTTTCCTTGGTTTTGTAACTATCTTTTTAAACTCTAAAGCCCTTGGAGATTATTAGGCAAACATATCAAGGATTTGAGTACCTATGTGTATGTATTACTGAAGTGTCACTTTAAAAATAGCTTACACTTTTCAATGCAATATAGTGTAAGAAGACTTCAAAATATAAAAAGTGTAAGTTTGCCCAAGGACAAAAAATATAGTTCTCAGTGGACTTTGTAGCCTGTTAAGAAAAAAATAAAACGTGGAGGGAATATTGCCTGGGACATGACCCAGTTTACAGTAGGATCGAGGAAGAGGAGGTAGAGCCTTGGGTAGTCCCACCTGCAAGGAAGTATGTAGTAGCTCGATGGAGCCTGCTTCGCCTATTGTGCTTCAGCTGGTGGTATGGGTAGACCCATGCAACAGAGTAAAAGACTAACTTATGGCCCCTTACTTGCTTGTGCGATGACATATAGCTAACAGTCTAGCTCTAAGGGACTGAGGTTGCAGTCTGCCTTATATACCTTCTGCTATTTACTATTTCTTTGCCTCCTTGCTTCCCACATAGCCTAATGCTGCTAGCATTATGGTGACATCTTAGGATGAAAGAAAAGGATGTTTTATAAACAAGTACTATATTTTATTAATCTATTAGTTTTGAAAGGAATCTTTTCAAACAGTGCCAAGTAGTTTCCATTTTTTCAAAGCCACGTCTTCATAATCTTGAACCACTGATTTTATCCCTCTTTTCTATCATACATGCCTTTGAATAGCCATGTGTTTCCAAATCCATGCTACAGCAATTAAGTCCTTGTACACTATCTCATTGATGAAGTCATGACAAAGTTCTACTATTTGATTCCTATATAAAAAAGGCAACTATACACATAACTGGGGGCCTTGCTATAAAGTTTGAAAAATACAAAAATAAAATGAAAACAGCAGATTACCCCCTGACAACAAGCAGACCTGAACCCTCTACAATACAACAAACACTTCCTAATCAAGAAAGCTTTCATAGAATATCAGGGTTGGAAGGGACCTCAGGAGGTCATCTAGTCCAACCCCCTGCTCAAAGCAGGACCAATCCCCAACTAAATTCACCTTGGTTTGTTCTTTTTACCTAAAGTGGGATGCTGTAGTATACCATGGAGCCACTAGTAGTCGTCAACACAAGTAAACTGATTTCCATTTTATAGTCTACTGCCTCAACTGATTTCTTGAAGAAAAACTGCAGAAGAGCTACTACAGAAATGCAAGAGGAGACATTCATCCAAAAGGGTAGAACTTGGGGGCAATTTTAGCCAGCATCAATCCTGTTCTTGAAGATTTTATAAAAAAGGACTACAAATATTGACTTTGGCCTATTTTTTAAAAAAATTACTCTTTTTCAGGAATACAGTCATTTCTCATAAAATTTGAATTTATTAAGTTAGATCACTTTAATGTAACGATGTTGTATTTTTCCTATGCCTCAATGTTTTTTGGCATGCCTCCAACTGAGAGGGTGTTTAAACTGAAATTCTGGAAGTAATTATGTGACAATGGCTACCTTGTACAAGATTACATTTCATTAAATATCAGAGTGATTTTTTTCCTCATTCGTCTGGTAAAGAGAATTTTTGACATTTGGATACTTCTTGTGCCAAAATCAAAGGGCTTTCATAAAGTGAAACATCTCACCATTTGAAAGCTCCAATGCCATTTTTTTCCCTGTGATATTACTAATACATTAGTTATAACTATTTAGGATTGGATTAAAGGGCACATTACAATTAACTGTAGGGATTCATTACCTAATATTGCTTAACAAAAATCTTACATTATCAGCCATCCTTATTGTTATTTCTAAAGTCTTCAGAGCTAAAAGAAAGTTGAGATTTGACACTTTTCAATTCATAATCTTAGCATTAAAGATCCAGACTTCTGGTTAACGATATGTCTGTTCTAATAAACAAAACAATATCCTCTCCACAACATACAATACTGTGTCTTCTAAAATGATTGTTTACAGCGCATAAAGTTTTTCAAAGTTGTACCACAATTGTTTTAAGCAAACTATGAGGTATCTTTGGAACTAATCTGAAGGTATGTTAATTATCAGTCTTGTGAAAAGATCAGCTACTGAGCGGAGGCTTAAGGCAGGAATTAAAAAGTGAATTTCTATGGCCTGTGCTGTGCAGGAGGTCAGACTAGATGACCACAGTGGTCCCTATTGGCCTTAAAAACATAAATCTATGAAGAGTAACAATTTTCCTATGCTATAGATATTTAGTAAATAGATTTTCATATGGAGTAGCAAACAGGAGTCAAATTAATCCCTGCCATACTTTTGTTCACTTTGTTGGTGCTTACTCAGGACCAGGGTATGGAAAATGCTACAGCAGGGGTTCTCAAACTGGGGTCGGGACCCCTCAGGGGATCGTGAGGTTATTATGTGGGAGGTCATGAGCTGTAAACCTCCATCCCAAACCCCGCTTTGCTTCCAGCATTTATAATAGTGTTAAATATATAAAATAGTGTTTTAAATTTACAAGGGGGGTTGCACTCAAAGACCTGCTATGTGAAAGGGGTCACCAGTACCAAAGTTTGAGAATCACTGTGCTATGGGCAGCAAGGATCTTCTAGCAGTGACATGGACTATCTGGAGATCAGACTTAAATGGGTTGAACGAGACTGTGGGGCGGGGGGGGGAGGGGAAGTATGTCCTGGGCACTCATCTGTTGGGGTTGGTGGGAAGTTATGTAACAGGGCTTTTGGACTAACCCACCCATTAGCAAGTTTTGGCACCTTGCAGGGTTCAGTGAGTCTTCCTGATTCATTTTAGCAGGTGTTTCTTGTAAATTCCACTCTGAGTACAAGGGAGGTGGAAATATCTCTTTAGTGAGAAAGGGTTAAAGAGAGTTCTCCACAGGAAAACCCTAGCAGCAGCCAGGGATAGAAAGAATGCTTGGACTGATTACTTTTTATTGTTGATAGAGCCATCAAGAAACCCACACTGCAGGATCCGGTAAAGATTGACTCCATATAGGGCTTCTCTTCACTGCCACAGAAGTTACACATGAGGTACTTCATTTGAGCTAGCCTTGCTGGAGTGAGAATGGCGGGAAAGTGACACTGTGAAATGCTCCATCTACTCGGAGGGACTGGACTACCAGCTGATGAGTGGTAACACTGTGGCATTTAATTTCAGAAAGGGGTACGATGTAAAATGAGGAGGTTAGTTAAACAGAAATTAAAAGATTAAATTAAAAGGTGACTAAAGTGAAATCCCTGCAAGCTGTACGGACACTTTTCAAAGACCCCACAATAGAGGCTCAACTTAAAATGTATACCCCAAATTAAAAAAAACACAGTAAAAGAACTAAAAAAAGAGCCACCATGGCTTAACCATGTAAAAGAAGCAGTGAGAGATAAAAAGACATCTTTTAAAAAGGGGAAGTCAAATCCTAGTGAGGTCAATAGAAAAGAGCATAAACACTGCCAAATTAAGAGTAAAAATGTAATAAGAAAAGCCAAAAAGGAGTTTGAAGAACAGCTAGCCAAAAACTCAAAAAGGTAATAACAAAATGTTTAAGTACATCACAAGCAGGAAACCTGCTAAACAACCAGTGGGGCCCCTGGGCGATCAAGATACAAAAGGAGCACTTAAAGACGATAAAATCATTGCAGAGAAACTAAATGAATTCTTTGCTTCAGGCTTCACGGCTGAGGATGTTAGGGAGATTCCCAAACCTGAGCCATCTTTTGTAGGTGACAAATCTGAAGAATTGTCACAGATTGAAGTGTCAATAGAAGGTGGTTTTTGAATTAATTGATAAACTTAACCGTAACAAGTCACCAGGACCAGATGGCATTCACCCAAGAGTTCTGAAAGAACTCAAATGTGAAATTGCGGAACTATTAACTTTGGTTTGTAACCTGTCCTTTAAATCAGCTTCTGTACCCAATGACTGGAAGATAGCTAATGTATTGCCAATATTTTTAAAAAGGGCTCTAGAGGTGACCCTGGCAATTACAGACCGGTAAGTCTAACGTCAGTACTGGGCAAATTAGTTGAAACAATAGTAAAGAATAAAATGGTCAGAGACACAGAAGAACATAAATTGTTGGGCAAAAGTCAACATGGTTTCTGTAAAGGGAAATCATGTCTTACTAATCTATTAGAGTTCTTTGAAGGGGTCAACAAACGTAGACAACGGGGATCCAGTAGACATAGTGTACTTAGATTTCCAGAAAGCCTTTGACAAGGTCCCTCACCAAAGGCTCTTATGTAAATTAAGTTGTCATGAGATAAGGGGGAAGATCCTTTCATGGACTGAGAAATGCTAAAGACAGGGAACAAAGGGTAGGAATAAATGGTAAATTTTCAGAATGGAGAGGGGTAACTAGTGGAGTTCTGCAAGGGTCAGTCCTAGGACCAATCCTATTCAACTTATTCATAAATGATCTGGAGAAAGGGGTAAACAGTGAAGTGGCAACGTTTGCAGATGATACTAAACTGCTCAAGATAGTTAAGACCAAAGCAGACTGTGAAGAACTTCAAAAAGATCTCACAAAACTAAGTGATTGGGCAACAATATGGCAAATGAAATTTAATGTGGATAAATGTAAAGTAATGCACACTGGAAAAAATAACCCCAATTAGACATACAATATGATGGGGGCTAATTTAGCTACAACTAATCAGGAGAAAGATCTTGGAATCATCGTGGATAGTTCTCTGAAGATGTCCACGTTGTGTGCAGCAGCAGTCAAAAAAGCAAACGGGATGTTAGGAATCATTTAAAAAGGGATCGAGAATAAGACGGCGAATATCTTATTGCCCTTATATAAATCCATGGTACGCCCACATCTTGAATACTGTGTACAGATGTAGTCCCCTCATCTCAAAAAAGATATACTGGCATTAGAAAAGGTTCAGAAAAGGGCAACTAAAATTATTAGGGGTTTGGAATGGGTCCCATATGAGGAGAGATTAAAGAGGCTAGGACTTTTCAGCTTGGAAAACAGGAGACTAAGGGGGAATATGATAGAGGTATATAAAATCATGAGTGGTGTGGAGAAAGTGAATAAGGAAAAGTTATTAACTTGTTCCCATAATATTAGAACTAGGGGCCACCAAATGAAATTAATGGGCAGCAGGTTTAAAACAAATAAAAGGAATTTCTTCTTCACTCAGCACACAGTCAACCTGTGGAACTCCTTGCCTAAGGAGGTTGTGAAGGCTAGGACTATAACACAGTTTAAAAGAGAACTGGATAAATTCATTGAGGCTAAGTCCATTAATGGCTATTAGCGAGGATGGGTAAGGAATGGTGTCCCTCCCCTCTGTTTGTCAGAGGGTGGAGATGGATGGCAGGAGAGAGATCACTGATCACGTTAGGTTCACTCCCTCTGGGGCACCTGGCATTGGCCACTGTTGGTAGACAGGATACTGGGCTGGATGGACCTTTGGTCTGACCCAGTATGGCCCTTATGTTCTTATGTAATTCAAATGGTTGCATTCGCACTGCATTATTATTTCAAGTGTCAGCAGCACTCATGCTTCAACCTCTCCCCGATAGGCTAGCTAGCTCAAGTTTAAAGAACTATGTCAGGTGCTGGCTTGTTCCCAACCCATAAAGGGCCCACGGTCACGCACCACGTGTCTTTCTAAGCACACAGTTTTATTAACCAAACATAGGCACATAAATCAACACAAAAACAGTTCCTCAGCCCACCTTCGACTGCAGTCTTCCAGAGGAATTTCTCCTTTGGCTTTCTCAGTTCTTTCTGCTTGAGGACCTACCACAGGAGTGTTCCTTGCTCTTTAAACTGAGCACCACATCCCAGGGCTTTCTCCTTGGTGGCCCTTCCACAGCAGATTTCCCACAGCCTCTTTCCCCCTAGGGACTTTGGTAGTCTTTCCCAGAGAAGGCCCCATTCTTTACTGACAGCCTGGCTTTTTGTAGCCCCACTTACTGCCTTGCTCTCAATTTGCAAACTGGAAGCTCCTTTTCTAGCACAGGGTAGTTGGACCTACTTCAGTTACATGGGCCAGCCACCCTATGACACAACATTTAACTTGAACTAGACATGGGGGACAAGCACTGGATTACGGACAAAACTTGAGTTATAGCTTGATTTTACAAAGCAGTAAAACCACACCCATAGTTGGCTAGATTCACTGCAATGCTCTGGAATGTCAGAGTCATAAGGCAATTAGTGTATATCAGAGAAACTGGCTAGATTCTGTTCTGATCAAGGTGGGAATGTCAGCTACTCATCCTGGCTTAAGAAGGAAAGATCAGCTGAAGATCAAATACTAACAAAGTCAGATTTTTTCCCCGAAGTTTGAAGATATACTGGATGAGAAGATTTCAGAGTAACAGCCATGTTAGTCTGTATTCGCAAAAAGAAAAGGAGTACTTGTGGCACCTTAGAGACTAACCAATTTATTTGAGCATGAGCTTTCGTGAGCTACAGCTCACTTCATCGGATGCATACCGTGGAAACTGCAGCAGACTTTATATACACACAGAGAATATGAAACAATACCTCCTCCCACCCCACTGTCCTGCTGGTAATAGCTTATCTAAAGTGATCATCAGGTTGGGCCATTTCCAGCACAAATCCAGGTTTTCTCACCCTCCACCCCCCCACACAAATTCACTCTCCTGCTGGTGATAGCCCATCCAAAGTGACAACTCTTTACACAATGTGCATGATAATCAAGGTGGGCCATTTCCAGCACAAATCCAGGTTCTCTCACACCCCCCCCCCCCCACCCCCATACACACACAAACTCATTCTCCTGCTGGTAATAGCTCATCCAAACTGACCACTCTCCAAGTTTAAATCCAAGTTAAACCAGAACATCGGGGGGGGGGGGGGGTAGGAAAAAACAAGGGGAAATAGGCTACCTTGCATAATGACTTAGCCACTCCCAGTCTCTATTTAAGCCTGAATTAATAGTATCCAATTTGCAAATGAATTCCAATTCAGCAGTTTCTCGCTGGAGTCTGGATTTGAAGTTTTTTTGTTTTAAGACAGCGACCTTCATGTCTGTGATTGCGTGACCAGAGAGATTGAAGTGTTCTCCGACTGGTTTATGAATGTTATAATTCTTGACATCTGATTTGTGTCCATTTATGAGTGGCTAAGTCATTATGCAAGGTAGCCTATTTCCCCTTGTTTTTTCCTACCCCCCCCCCCCCCAGATGTTCTGGTTTAACTTGGATTTAAACTTGGAGAGTGGTCAGTTTGGATGAGCTATTACCAGCAGGAGAATGAGTTTGTGTGTGTATGGAGGTGGGGGGGGGGGTGTGAGAAAACCTGGATTTGTGCTGGAAATGGCCCACCTTGATTATCATGCACATTGTGTAAAGAGTTGTCACTTTGGATGGGCTATCACCAGCAGGAGAGTGAATTTGTGTGGGGGGGTGGAGGGTGAGAAAACCTGGATTTGTGCTGGAAATGGCCCAACCTGATGATCACTTTAGATAAGCTATTACCAGCAGGACAGTGGGGTGGGAGGAGGTATTGTTTCATATTCTCTGTGTGTATATAAAGTCTGCTACAGTTTCCACGGTATGCATCCGATGAAGTGAGCTGTAGCTCACGAAAGCTCATGCTCAAATAAATTGGTTAGTCTCTAAGGTGCCACAAGTACTCCTTTTCTTTTTGGATGAGAAGAGTTTCCTAATGACTTCTAGTTATGAATGTTATTTCCCAATGTTTTATAGAGAAGAATAATTTTAAAATGTGGACACACTGATTTATACATCATGTATAAATGACATTGACACTTTATGCTATTTTATAAGTGATCCATGAGTAAATACAGTCTAGCTATGAACAGTATGTTGTACTAATGAGAAAGGGACACTGGAGTGGATACGCTAATTGGAAGAAACATAGATGCTTCAGAATTGTAGTGTTCATTGTTCTCAGTAATATTCATCTTTTGATAAACATTTTCAGCTATATGGTTTACCATTCTGTTATTAGCTCATACTATTGTGTGTATATACACACAATCAATCATGTCATGTTCTGAGATTACTAGAATGTCAGAATGGCAATATGAGTTATGGATAAATTAACAGTCCATGGCCTTCATTCTTAAATGCCCTTGTTTTTGAGGTTGCAACAAAACATTTATATTGATGTAGTTTTAGTTTAAATATCCCATTCTTTGTCTTCCAAATTTCACTGTCCTAAAGGAAAGAATACTTTGGTCTAATATCAATTGCTGGGTTTAGTGTGCAGGGGCTGGGTGGTATTGGTGACCTGTGATGATCTGGTGGTGTCTTCTGGCCTTAAATTCTATTAATCTAAAAGTAGCAAAGCCCATTAATGACCATTAGCACCATTATCATTACCACTCATTTAAGGTTGTAGAAGACTGATTCATAATGAAAATATATATTATATATAGTAAGTTTCCATCTCTTTGTTGTGGTAACATGGGACTTGTTATGCTGCTCAGCAATAAAAACTATATCACTAGGGAGGGAGAAATTAGAACCTGAATATTTTTCCCCTTCTTAAAAAGAGGCAAATTGTTGATTAAACTCCCAGCAGCTAGAAGGAACTTCAAACATCACTATCGTAATAAGAGTCTGTTGCAAAGATGTTTGGAAAGTATAAAAGATATATTAAAAAAATACAGCTTTTATGTATTACTTGAACTACCAAAAGAGAGACAGGTTACAGAGATACAAAATGTGCCAGGTTTTAAGCATTGATAGCTACTGTATCAGTTCCATGGCCTAATACAGTCAAGTTTCAATCAGCAGTTAGAATTCTAGCTATTTAGTTTAATGGCAGGAACATTTGCCAAAACAGCAAGCTTTATGCAAATATTTCAGAGAATTAGTGGGGAAAAATTAAAAAACTCAGAACTATGACTAAGATAGTTATGTTACTTTTCATGGGTTGCGTGAGTGTAAACAACTCAGAACTGTTCAAATTTCAAACAGTAAATAGAATTACCTGCTCACAAGCAAGCAACAGGGCCAAGAATTATTCACAGAAATGTGGAATGATGAACACATTCCAAAGTTTCTGCAATCTGTTTATGGAAAATGTACATACAGAAAGCAGGATTTATCCATCCAATCGACTGATAAGAATGAGTTTTTCAAGAGCTCTGGAGCTGTGACAGTCTTTTTTGTTCATTTTTGTACAGCACCTAGCACAACACGCTTCTGGTTTATGAGTGAGGCTCCTAGGCTCTGCCTTCATACAAAGAACAAACAAAATAATAAAAAGTCTGTCCAAAGGCAGGACTGAGAGGACTCTGTCAACATTCCACTCAAGCTGTGTGGACGCTCTGGTTTACTTCTTTGGGGTATGTCTACACTGTAGCTGGAGATGTGATTTGCAGTTTATGTAGACTTACCTGTGCTAGTTCTAATCTAGTTAGCTCACTAAAAATAGGGTGAGCATGTAGCAGCACAGGCTGTAGCATGGCCTGCACAAGCCCTTCTGCGCCCCCAGATACATATTCACTTGTGCAGTCCTTGCTGCAGCCTGCACCATTGTGTCCTCACCCCTATTTTCAGGATGAGGCTGTGAGCTGCCAATGTGATGCGGCCGTGAAAAAGACTAATGCAGTCCTAGGATGCATTAGGTGAAGTATTGCCAGTATAGATAGGGAAGCATTAGTACCGCTATACATGGCATCGGTGAGACCTCATCCGGAATACCGTGTGCCATTTGGTCTCCCAAGTCTAAGATAAATTCAAACTGGAATAAGTGCAGAGGTCTACAAAGGGGATCCAAGGAATGGAAAATCTACCTTATAAGAGGAGCCTTAAAGAGCTTGGCTTGTTTAACCTAATCAAAAGGAGGCTGAGGGGAAATCTGATTGATCTCTAAATATATCAGAGGGATAAATACCAGGGAGCCAGAGGAGTTATTTAAGTTAAGTGCCAATGTGACCACAAGAACAAATGGATATAAACTGGCCATCAACAAGTTTAGATTTTAAGTTAGAGGAAGGTTTCTAACTGTCAGAGGAGTGAAGTTCTGGAACAGCCTTCCAGGGAAGCAGTGGGGACAAAAAACTTAACTGGCTTCAAGATTGAACTTGATAGGTTTATAGAGGGGATAGTGTGGTGGGACTGCCTACAATGGGATGTAGCCAATCTCCAATAGCCAGTACATGGGGAAGGCTCTGAGTTACTACAGAAAATTCTTTCCCAGGTGTCTGGTTGCTGGTTCTTGCCCACATTCTCAAGGTCTAACTGATCGCTATATTTGGAGTTAAGGAATTTTCCCCTGGGTCAGATTGGCAGAGACTGTGGGGGGCTTTTTGCCTTCCTCTGCAGCATGGGGCATGGGTTACTTGCAGATTTAAACTAGTGTAAATGGTGGATTCTCTGTAACTTGAAGTCTTTAAATCATGATTTGAGGACTTCTGTAACTCAACCAGAGACTATTTCAGGAGTGGATCGGTGAGGTTCTGTGACTTGTAATGTGCAGGAGGTCAGACTAGATTATCACAATGGTCCCTTCAGGCCTGAAAGTCTGCGAGTAGCCATTGAGGACTACATGACAATATAAACAAGTAACCACACACACACACACACACACACAAATGAGAGATACACAGGCCTATGCAAAAAACAATAAAACCCACATATAAAATCACTGCCTCAGTTTCCTCACCACTCCCAGAGCCCTTCGGGATTTGGTCAGTGTATTTTCAGGGGGTCAGGATTGCTTCTCTTCTCCTCAGCCTTATTGGATCTCCTGTTTCTCTCTCTCTACAGGAGAGAGTCCATATTATAAAGTTGTAGTCCACTGTGTCATGTGGTCACACCGAGTTGCTTGATTGTGAAATGTGACAGTCAGGTCCAGAGACCCCAAGGGGAGAACAGAAGGTTTCAACCCCCAAAATAAGCAGCTATCCAACTAACTGCATACTGTGATTGTACCATAAAAATATAGCAAGTAAGGTCTTCCATAAAAGCTTGTAATGTACTGAACTGGATGATTATGAGATGTATACAGACTGGTTATGAATTTATGTATTTGTGTATAAGGAAAATTGTGCTCATAATTCGTGGTGCAATTTCAGCCCTGCCTCTCAGCAGGGCAGCGAGCAGTCAAGCAAGGGGGAGTACCTCCCAAGCCAGTTGTTTACATGAAACCAGCTTCAAGTAACTTTCCATTGTCCAGATGAATGTACCATTACAGTTAATGGAAAAAGAAAAGGAGTACTTGTGGCACCTTAGAGACTAACCAATTTATTTGAGCATAAGCTTTTGTGAGCTACAGCTCACTTCATCGGATGCATTCAGTGGAAGATACAGTGGGGAAATTTATATACATAGAGAACATGAAACAATGGGTGTTACCATATACACTGTAACCAGAGTGATCAGGTAAGGTGAGCTATTACCGGAAGGAGAGCGGGGGGGAAAGGGGGGAGGGCGAAGGGGGGAACCTTTTGTAGGGATAATCAAGGTGGGCCATTTCCAGCAGTTGACAAGAACGTCTGAGGAACAGTGGGGGGTGAGGGCGGGGGGGATAAACATGGGGAAAATAGTTTTACTTTGTGTAATGACCCATCCACTACCAGTCTCTATTCAAGCCTAAAGTTAATTGTATCCAGTTTGCAAATTAATTCCAATTCAGCAGTCTCTCTCATTGGAGTCCATTTTTGAAGGTTTTTTGTTGAAGATTTGTCACTTTTAGGTCTCTAATCGAGTGACCAGAGAGATTGAAGTGTTCTCTGACTGGTTTTTGAACGTTAATTCTTGATGTCTGATTTGTGTCCATTTATTCTTTTGCATAGAGACTGTCCAGTTTGACCAATGTACATGGCAGAGGGGTATTGCTGGCACATGATGGCATATCTCACATTGGTAGATGTGCAGGTGAACGAGCCTCTGATGGTGTGGCTGATGTGATTAGGCCCTATGATGGTGTCCCCTGAATAGATGTGGGCACAGTTGGCAACGGGCTTTGTTGCAAGGTTCCTGCATTAGTGGTTCTGTTGTGTAGTGTGTGTGGTTGCTGGTGAGTATTTGCTTCAGGTTGGGGGGCTGTCTGTAAGCAAGGACTGGCCTGTCTCCCAAGATCTGTGAGAGTGATGGGTCGTCCTTCAGGATAGGTTGTAGATCCTTGATAATGCGTTGGAGAGGTTTTAGTTGGGGGCTGAAGGTGACGGCTAGTGGCGTTCTGTTATTTTCTTTGTTGGGCCGGTCCTGTAGTAGGTGACTTCTGGGTACTCTTCTGGCTCCGTCAATCTGTTTCTTCACTTCAGCAGGTGGGTATTGTAGTTGTAAGAATGCTTGATAGCGATCTTGTAGGTGTTTGTCTCTGTCTGAGGGGTTGGAGCAAATGTGGTTGTATCGTAGAGGTTGGCGGTAGACAATGGATCGTGTGGTGTGGTCTGGATGAAAGCTGGAGGCATGTAGGTAGGAATAGCGATCAGTAGGTTTCTGGTATAGGGTGGTGTTTATGTGACCATCGCTCATTAGCACTGTAGTGTCCAGGAAGTGGATCTCTTGTGTGGACACTTGTGGTCCAGGCTGAGGTTGATGGTGGGATGGAAATTGTTGAAATCATGGTGGGATTCCTCAAGGGCTTCTTTTCCATGGGTCCAGATGATGAAGATGTCATCAATGTAGCACAAGTAGAGTAGGGGCATTAGGGGACGAGAGCTGAGGAAGCGTTGTTCTAAGTCGCCATAAAAATGTTGGCATGCTGTGGGGTCATGTGGGTACCCATAGCAGTGCCGCTGATTTGAAGGTATTACATTGACTTCAACGAGAGACTGCTGAATTGGAATTAATTTGCAAACTGGATACAATTAACTTTAGCCTTGAATAGAGACTGGGAGTGGATGGGTCATTACACAAAGTAAAACTATTTTCCCCATGTTTATCCCCCCTCTCCCCACTGTTTCTCAGACATTCTTGTCAACTGCTGGAAATGGCCCACCTTGATTATCACTACAAAAGGTTCCCCCCCCCCCCCGCTCTCCCGCTGGTAATAGCTCACCTTAAGTGATCACTCTCATTACAGTGTGTATGGTAACACCCATTGTTTCATGTTCTCTGTGTATATAAATCTCCCCACTGTATTTTCCACTGAATGCATCCGATGAAGTGAGCTGTAGCTCACAAAAGCTTATGCTCAAATAAATTGGTTAGTCTCTAAGGTGCCACAAGTCCTCCTTTTCTTTTTGCGAATACAGACTAACAACCGCTGCTACTCTGAAACCAGTTAATGGAAAGACATTGAGACAACTTGAAATTGAAAAGAACCCCTCAGGCCTCAAACATCAAGCAAGGAGGGAGTTTCCCCCTCTGACCAACCAGGAGTCACCATGGACTAAGAGACAAAGTCTTTTAAAAGACTATAATAAAGCAATGGGAGAAGAGAAGGTAATTTTATGATTTTGGAACATGTTGGCAACAGTGGATGCAGTCTCGTTATTTTTATGTTGCAATATAATTTTCTCCTATTGCGATTCCACTGTAAGACTGTAATTGAAAGTAAGTTTACATGAAAATAGTATTTTTGATGCAGAAAGTAAGACTACGGCAATCAAAATACTCTATAAACACAGCAAGCTACACATTATCTGCTTATGCAACTTGTGTTATATCTGAAGAAATCAATATACACCAAAAACTTTGCTAAACTACTCTTGATATATTATACAAAAAAATGAAGAGCTGTGACTTGGAAAAATCATTAGAGACCAGAGTTACATAACCAGAACTTTTTAGGCTACAGCTACTTTCAAACATTAGGCATCATGCTGGCAGTTATGCTAACAAGTGGAGTCATCCCAAACTCCGTGTAGTATTCATTTAAAAGATTTCAATAGTATTTAAAAGGACATTTCATTTAAAGTGACTATATCTTGGTCTGATCTAATAATTAAGTGACATGACCTTGTCTTTTTAGTCAGTCTGAATTCTGGGTTTTGTTTGCTAACTCATGACCTAATATCTTAATACGCATCAAAGAAAAAAAGGACAGGAAGTTAAAACTTCATGACAACGTGCCTCAGAATAACTCCTTTAGTTTGTACAAACCATTCAATTTTAGTATTTCCTCTGGAGAGGGGTGGGGGGGGACACTTGGAGACACAAGGGGTGAACTCCTCAAAGCAACTTAGGTGCCAAAGTTAGATGCCTATATCCCCATGTGTGGCACTACTGTCATCCACAAAACTCCCACCTGGCTGCTGCCTATCCTTGTAGGTGCCTAAATTTAAGCAGCGTTTAACTTTCCACTGTAAAATTTTCCTAGGCACCTAGGTTTTAGACCCTGGGGCATTCACACTGCTGTTTCTGGATGCCTTTCTCCTGTCTAAGGCCCAGAATGATTCATAAACCAGGGGAAGATGGGAAGATAGTATTCCAGTGGCTAGAGCACCCTGCCTGGTGGGAGACCACAGGTCCAGTCCCTCTGCTCCATTCACTCTTATTATTTCCACAGTGGAACAGATTCAACAAGAAAGATTGAGGGAGCCCTGCATCAGAATATCCCATAGCTCAGAAGCTAGGGCACTCTCCTGAAATGTCAGATACCCAAGTTCAAATACCTTCTCTATATCAGGGGGAGGAGGCAAATTAACCTCCATCTCCCATAGCCCAGGCAAGTGCTCAAACCACTGAGCTAAAAGTTGCGAGTGGCTTCTCTTCCAGCCTGTGTGCATGGTGTGGGGCAGGCAGGGGTGAAAGTAAGTCCAGTGACTTACCGGTACTCTGGGGCCAGATCTGGCCCCCGGAAGGGGTGGGGCCTAGGGCGGAAGGGGCAGGGTTGAGGGGATCAGAGCCAGCCCCAGCCCACCCTGTAAGGTAAGTGCCCCCTCCCAGGTAGCAGCAGCAGCAGCCCGGGACTCCGGGGGCTATTTAAAGGGCCCGGGGCTCCCCTGCTTCTACCACCCCAGTCCTTTAAATAGCCCCCGGAGCCCTGGGGAAGCAGCGGGGCTCCAGCGGCTATTTAAAGGACTGGGGCAGCAGAGACAGCTGGATCCCCAACCCTTTAAATAGCCCCGCTGCCCCAGGGCTCCGGGGGCTATTTAAAGGGCCTGGGGCTCCCCTGCTTCTACTGCCCTGGCCCTTTAAATAGCCCCCAGAGCCCTGGAGTAGTGGCGGTGGGGCTCTAGTGGCTATTTAAAGGGACCAGGCAGTAGAAGCAGGGGAGCCCCAGGCCCTTTAAATAGCTGCCGGAGCCCTGCAGCCGCTACCCCAGGGCTCCAGCAGCAGGGCTCTGGAGGCAATTTAAAGGGCCTGGGGCTCCAGCCACTGCTGGGAACCCCAGGCCCTTTAAATTGCCCCCTGGGGAAGCCGGGCTGCCCCAGTACGGTGCACTGGTTCTAACTGGTATGCCGTACCGGGGCGTACCAGCTTACTTTCACCTCTGGGGGCAGGCATCTAACAACATAGGCCCTAAGTTACCTGACTCCAGGCAGTGGGTTCTGTTCATGGATCTCAGAGACAGACACTTTGCTGTAGTCTGGATTTAGGCAACAATCTCAGAGAGGGTCGAGCTCAGCACACACCCTTTCATCAGCACTTCCCTTTGGCTAGCTTAGACGGCCCACAACCAGCATGTTGGTTTTTTATGGATTGTATTCTAAGGCCCCTTTCTCCCCCCATTTGTTAAATGGGGAGCCTAAATGCCTAACTCAGCTTTGTGGATCAAGTGCTGTTCCTGTGATTTTTTTAGGCACTCAGAAGTTAGGCACTGTGCCACTCAGTGCTGCAAAGTCCCTTCATGGATCCCACCCAAGGAGTCATGCTAGACTTTCTTAATAAAGCAAATGACCCTCACAGCTGGATTCTTAATTGATCAGTCTTGGAGGCGTTGACAGTGAAAAACACTGCACTATTCTGTTTCCTACTAATGTACAAGACAGCCAAAATATTAATTCAGAAAATGTTTCCATGGACCAGGAAGACTGAAGAAGGAGCACCTTAATTCCAACAGGCAGAGGACACACCATACCTACATCAGGCTGAGACACTCATTGGCCCATCTCATTGTTGTCAAAATCTGTATCTAGAAGGTGTCATATGCAAATTATAAGACTCTGCTCCTTAATATTACTGTGTGGTGTGTGTACAGGTGGTGTATAAATAATAATAGAGGATTGCTAGGAATATGTTCTCAAAATGTGTTTGGCAAGCAGTGCCTAAGTGCAGCCTGTCCCAGACAAAAGAATACTGTTTTTGACTATGTATCCAATGTAAATTAAGTAAGATGAGGCCAGAAATAATGAAAATACGTTTACATAGAAGGTAAACAAAGCCATCAAACTGGCAAGTGGCAGAGATGTCCACTTAATGATCATGACGGGGTCAGAGACTGTAGCCCCAGGAAGCCATCCTGGCTCCTGAAACAGAAACAAAGGACTTTGGAAAAATATAAGTACAAATAAAAAGTCCATCTAAGTAATGCTACCTCAAAATCCCTCTGGACTATAGATCTAAACCTTATGTAATGATCAATGTTCCCAGAGGCTTGTTTCATTACAACTAGCTCCCATTTGTAGTGGTAGCAGCTGCAAGTATTTTTCAAATAGCAATGGAAAATTTATTACAAGGCATGCCACATATCTGTGTATACCTTGATATCCTGATTATAGGGGAATTTTTACTCAAAACACTTGCAAAGCTTGAAGTGGGTACTTCAAAAATTGACTGATGCGGGCACGCAGGCACGCACTGTAACAGGGAGATATGTATTTTTCAGGAGGTTTTGTTGTTATAGTATTAATGATTTAAGTTTATTGCTAATGATTTAAAGGAGGAGTGTAAGGAAATTGTAGATATTTGTTATTCTTACTGCCAGCTGGTGACCTATGTGAGAATAGCTATTTTACTGTTAGATACCGTAAGGCTCTACTTAAGCATGCTCCAGGGGATTGAGGGCATGTGTGTGAAGAAGTTTTTCCAAGGCTGATTCATTGTCTATGTGAACCTGTACCAGAATAAAAAGTTCTCATCTGTTTTGGGTCTTTATATACACTACAACAATATGAATTTTGCCAGCTTCAGAATACCATTACCCAAGAAGAGAATTGTAGCTAGTGATATGACGTGAAAAGTTGGCTGTATTTAATTTATTCATTCACAACCCAACACTTGAGCTAAAATGAAAAACTGTTTTATAAATACATCCTATACAAGACTGCCTGTCTTCATAAATCCTCTTGCATATTTTGTAAGAACTATTTAGAATTCTATGCTTCATATGAATCTGCTATGGTATTGTATTGACCTGAGGGCCCATATAATGCATCACTGGTTACTGGAGCACATTCTAGGGAAAATATTACTAAGAATAGCCTTCTCTCCACCCCTACATTTTTTCCCTTTAGCAAGTAAATTCATTTGGAAGTTTTTCTTCTGCAACAGGTTCTGCAAATATGACTATGGCTAATAATTGGGAATGACTGCTTTCATTTTCATGCTTGAGAATGTTATTGCTTCTCTGTTGTGAATACTTCATGGAATGATACATTTTATTCTAATATTTTCCCCCTAGAGATAGTGGCATGATATTGGGTATTTATAAAAGAAATGCAAATCTTTTCAGAACTCTCATTTTCTTTGAAATAGTCTTTTATGAGTTTTGTTTTGTTCTCCACTCCCCGTGAATGTTTCTCCTTTGGGAGTTTCAGCTATTTCTTGGGCTTATGCTATGAACTTGTTATGTTTTGTTTTTTTGTTTTTTTGTTTTTTACAAAAAAGGAATTTATAAGTTAAGGGACAAGATTCTCCCAATTTGGTTGGTCACCTACTTAAATTGGAAAGGATGCACCCAGTCCACTTCAATTATTGCTTGGGAGGGTGTGGGAAACTAATTTGGAAACCTTGGGCTATGCAAGCTGACCATGGTGAAAGTAACTTGGTTGGGATATGGGAAGAACTCACTGGGTGGAATCCTGACTTCTCCAAGTCAATGGGAGTTTTGCCATTGTCTTCAGTGAAGCCAGGAGTTTCACCCTGGGCCTTTACTCAGAGGCTAGAAACAACGGTGAGTAGCAATGGAGTTATACACTAGAAGTAGCCTAGAGCAGACAGAAAAAGGTAGGTGAGGTTCATTTAAAACTATCTTGCTCATGAAGTACTTGTCTCCTCTGCTTCTCTCCAGGGTGCCTGGCCTTTTCCTCCCCAATGTTCCTTTTATATTGCCTTGTTGACAGGCACTCCAAGATTTCCTTCTTCCCCCTCCACCAGTTTGCTCAATAGCTAATCCTCCCATTCATTGAAACTGAAGATAGGTGCTGAACCTTCTTGAAAGGATTAAGAAAATCATTTAACATTTTTTATGAGTGTGGGATGAAATATTCATTTGAAATCCCACCCTCCCAGTAAAATTCATCCCCACTTAATAATTGGAGAAACGGTCTCAAAACGGATATGTGATTAATTGAGGTTACACAACAAGTTAGTGACAGAACCTGGTCCCAAATACTGTAGTGACCAGTTGTAAAGGCATGTGCCAGCCCCGCATGCCCCCCCTCCCCTGCAGGACTGCAGGCGTGCCTGCCTCAGTTTGCAAGGGGCAGTGTTGGCTGTTAAATAGAACCTAAGGCAAGGAGAAGCCAACACACACTAACCAAACATGTCCACTTTTAATAAGGTCTCAGGACAGGTGTAATTACAATAAACAGATCATCAGTACCCTAGTTCGGAGTTCCTCAAATTAATGTTCACCAAACAAAGCCTGAGTCAGGTTAGGCCAGTCTCCTGGATCCCGAGAGAGAAACCCTCAACCACTGCAGCCTGCATGACTCTTATTCCTCTCTCCCCTGCTCTGCTTTCTGGTCCTCCTTAAATAGCTCAATGCTGGGGTGGGGCAGGGAGACTTCTTGATTACCCTCAAGTTGTAGGTTGTATGCTCCAGCCTGACCCTTAAAGGGGTAGTACATGTCTACAGTTAGAAACAGGAGAAGAACCCATGGGGATCATTATTACCCACCAACTCATGGCTGTGGACATCTTAACTTCAATAAATGTATCAATTTCCCAATTTGTAAGACAGTTTTGGGGTGCATTCCATTGCACACTGACATGAGCTGAAGGGCTCCCATTGAATACTACAGGCACTGATTGTCACCAAAGGGACTTACCTGGCAGGCACAGTAGTGTAGTGGATTAGACACAAGGCAGGGCATTCAGAAGACTTTGGGTCAATGACAGACCAAGGTGTGACTTGTTATATGACCTAAGGCAAGTCACTTACTACCTGACCCTCAGTTTCTCTATCTGTCCAATGGGAGAAATAATATTTCATTTCACAGGAGTATGGTGGAGTCCAACAAAATAATATTTGTAAACTGGGGTATATGTGAAAAACATTATTAAAGCTAGTCAGCAGTAGAGGTGGGTATATCTACACTGCAATAACACACTGGCAGCTGGCCCAGGGTCAGCTGACTTGGGCTAGTGGGGCTCAGGCTGCGAGGCTATAAGATTGCAAAGACTTGTGTGCTTACAGTTAAGGACATGAAAATAGTCACATTGACATAAGTGGGACTATTCATACATTCATAATTAAGAGCTTGCATAAGTCTTTCCAGAACTGTAGCCTAAACCTTTACATACAAAAGGGCTTTCCACGTTTTTGTTTGCAGCAAATTAGTTCTGATAACTCTTCTCACACCTCTAATTTTCATCACTAACTTTGACATTAACCGAAATATTTATTTATATATGGATTATTCTATATAGCGCGATCAGAAGTGCGTGCTTAATTACTGGACTATAATTTACATGATAAAGAACGGATGATGCTGACCAAACAAAGACTAAAAGAGCAATTTGGTATTTCCCCAAGTAGCTTTGAACAAAAGTGTAAACATGTACAATTCAGATATAGTTCTGCTATTTATGAGCTAGTCATGGTGCCACAGATAAAGGGCCTCAGGAATGAGAGATGGGGGGCTTGAGCTTCAAAAAATATAAAAAAAGAGCTTTATTTTATTTGGGGGAGGGGGGTTTTATCATGGATTCTACTTGGCTCACATTCCTCAGTCTCATCTGTGCCACCACTGAATGATGCTACCACCAGAGCAAGCAGATATACCCCATTCATAGAATCATAGAATATCAGGGTTGGAAGGGACCCCAGAAGGTCATCTAGTCCAACCCCCTGCTCAAAGCAGGACCAATTCCCAGTTAAATCATCCCAGCCAGGGCTTTGTCAAGCCTGACCTTAAAAACCTCTAAGGAAGGAGATTCTACCACCTCCCTAGGTAACGCATTCCAGTGTTTCACCACCCTCATAGTGAAAAAGTTTTTCCTAATATCCAATCTAAACCTCCCTCACTGCAACTTGAGACCATTACTCCTCGTTCTGTCATCTGCTACCATTGAGAACAGTCTAGAGCCATCCTCTTTGGAACCCCCTTTCAGGTAGTTGAAAGCAGCTATCAAATCCCCCCTCATTCTTCTCTTCTGCAGACTAAACAATCCCAGCTCCATCAGCCTCTCCTCATAAGTCATGTGTTCTAGACCCCTAATCATTTTTGTTGCCCTTCGCTGGACACTCTCTCCAATTTATCCACATCCTTCTTGTAGTGTGGGGCCCAAAACTGGACACAGTACTCCAGATGAGGCCTCACCAATGTCAAATAGATCACGTCCCTCGATCTGCTCGCTATGCCCCTACTTATACATCCCAAAATGCCATTGGCCTTCTTGGCAACAAGGGCACACTGCTGACTCATATCCAGCTTCTCATCCACTGTCACCCCTAGGTCCTTTTCCGCAGAACTGCTGCCTAGCCATTCGGCCCCCAATCTGTAGTGGTGCATTGGATTCTTCCGTCCTAAGTGCAGGACCCTGCACTTATCCTTATTGAACCTCATCAGATTTCTCCTGGCCCAATCCTCCAATTTGTCTAGGTCCTTCTGTATCCTATCCCTCCCCTCCAGCGTATCTACCACTCCTCCCAGTTTAGTATCATCCGCAAATTTGCTGAGAGTGCAATCTACACCATCCTCCAGATCATTTATGAAGATATTGAACAAAACCGGCCCCAGGACCGACCCCTGGGGCACTCCACTTGACACCGGCTGCCAACTAGACATGGAGCCATTGATCACTACCCGTTGAGCCCGACAATCTAGCCAGTTTTCTACCCACCTTATAGTGCATTCATCCAGCCCATACTTCCTTAACTTGCTGACAAGAATACTGTGGGAGACCGTGTCAAAAGCTTTGATAAAGTCAAGAAACAATACATCCACTGCTTTCCCTTCATCCACAGAACCAGTAATCTCATCATAAAAGGCGATTAGATTAGTCAGGCATGACCTTCCCTTGGTGAATCCATGCTGGCTGTTCCTGATCACTTTCCTCTCATGCAAGTGCTTCAGGATTGATTCTTTGAGGACCTGCTCCATGATTTTTCCAGGGACTGAGGTGAGGCTGACTGGCCCGTAGTTCCCAGGATCCTCCTTCTTCCCTTTTTTAAAGATTGACACTACATTAGCCTTTTTCCAGTCATCCGGGGCTTCCCCCGTTCGCCATGAGTTTCCAAAGATAATGGCCAATGGCTCTGCAATCACAGCCGCCAATTCCTTCAGCACTCTCGGATGCAACTCGTCCAGCCCCATGGACTTGTGCACGTCCAGCTTTTCTAAATAGTCCCTAACCACCTCTATCTCCACAGAGGGCTGGCCATCTCTTCCCCATTTTGTGATGCCCAGCACAGCAGTCTGGGAGCTGACCTTGTTAGTGAAGACAGAGGCAAAAAAAGCATTGAGTACATTAGCTTTTTCCACATCCTCTGTCACTAGGTTGCCTCCCTCATTCAGTAAGGGGCCCACACTTTCCTTGGCTTTCATTCTAACTGGGATAATAAATTCCTCCCATTTTTAAGAAATTAAATTGAGCTAAAATGAGAGATATGGTAATATACTGAAGCCAAGAGCATCTGATCACTAAAGCAAAGAATCAGCCTGATGGGAGCAGCATAGTAGACAATGGTGACTTGTTAATCATGTGTAGAAACTGCTTACAAATATGCTGGCCATAGCACCAGTCCTGCAAGTACATATTTAACTTTGCACACAGAAGTAGCAACCTTGACTTCATCATTATCACAAATTGCAGACACGCTTAAGTGTTTGCAGGATTAGGGCCCATGTTTCCATTTCAGTTTTTTAAAAAACCTCTCTGTATAGATATTCATCAGTTAAAGAAGTTTAGATTTCTTGATTAAAATATGCCACTATTCATTCACATCCCTGTCAGCTGCTAGAAACTACTTGAATCACACTGATCCTTAGCTGAAGGTTATTCTTTCAGCCCCTCCCCCTCCATACAAAGTTCTTTGTGGAGACATGTGAATATCTTGCTAATTAGGTCTAACACCCACCATCACATCCACACATTTGTTTCTGCATGATTTGAACAATTACCTTATTTGCCCTGAACTCCATTTTTGTCCTCTCCTGCCATGCACTTCTCTATGTTATAAGCAGATATGACTCATGTTAATGCTGAGCCCAAAACATAGGTGAAGGGTTGGGAGAAAACAAAAACTGATGGGATTAATCAAAGAAAAATAGAAATACCAGGTTGTCTGTGCAAACTTAATTCAGCTCCCTTGTGCTTATGCAATGACGTAGTCTTTAGTTACAGGATCACATACCTTTTCCCCGCCTCTGTCAGTGCGTAGGATAATCTTGCTCTGAGGATAAATCAAGATTGTGTAGTGAAGGACGCTGTTGTCTGTATTATTTGTATTACCATAATATCTAAGAGCCCTAGTCATAGGCCAGGACCCCTTTATGCTAGCTGCTGCACAAACAAAACAAAAGGATGGTCCCTGTCCCAATCTAAGAATAAGGGTACAATCTAAGAATAAGGCGAGAGACAAAAGATGGGGATGGAAGTACATGGAAACAATGAGACAGTACTGGTCAGTGTGATAGGCAATAGTTTCTGCACACCAGTTCAGGTTTTTCATAGGCATCATAGTAAAGCAGGGTTTTGATAAAGGTTTTGGAGGTGGACATTGAAGTAGCTTTGTCGATGTTTACAGGAAGGTCCTTCCAAACATGTGGTGTAGCATGGGAGAAAGCATGAAAGTGCTTGTCTGAAAATGTAACAAATGTGTGATGGAGGTCAGCATCAAGGGAGGTTTCTTTCCTCCCCCCACCCCTATTCCCTGTTACCTTCTGCCCCAAAGTCCAAGGCTGCAGTCTTCTTGCTCAGTCAGTCCGTTTCCCCCTCCCAGTTCTTCAACCAATCTCTCTCCCCCCCACAGCCTCCAGTCATCCTCCACCCCCACTGTACCCCTACTGGCTCCCAGTCCCAGTCTTGTTCCCTGGGCTCCATATCCAATCTTAGTCTCCTTGTCATAATATGTGTTCATCTTGTCCCAGTTCTCCTTTCATCCCAGCCTCTTATCAGATCTGTCTCCCTTTCTCCAGCCTCTGTTCCATCCTCTATTGGTTCCCAATTCCAGACTCCTTGTCCAGCCAGTCTCCCACCCACTCTTTTTCTAATCTCAGTGTCCCCCCAAAACCTGTCAGCCAATCCCCCATTTCCCTTCCCCCGCTCTGTCTCCTTACCCAGCCAGTCCAAGCATTCACTCTACCACCACCCCCCTCAGCTCTTAGTCCCAGCCTCCTCTCTCACTTGACTAGTCTCCTTGCCCAACAAGCCCCAGTCTCCCCAACCCTCTCTTCCAACTATAGTTTGTCTTCCTCACACATCACCTCCAGTCGCAGTCTCATCAGGCCCCTTATCCTAATCTATTCCTTCCCTGCCCCATGCAGATCTTGTGCCCTCTTCATTTGAGTCAGATGGCTTCCTCCTCCACTGCCTAAATCCCAGCATGGAGGTCACTGAGAGACCAGGAAAGACAGGCTCCCTGCTCCCAGTTCTAGTGCCTGGTCTCACCCACAGGCAAAGCGGCAATTACAGGGAAAATGCAGCTTTATCTTTATAGCCCGGATCATCAGTCACTCTGCGGTATGGCACATGTGCAGTTTGGTCAGGACCCAAGAGCTGTGAAGGTCTGCAGGATGCTCAGTAAGGACAGACTCTTTGAAGAGTTAAGCTCTGAAACTCTAAGAATATATGAACTGAGATTTTTCAAAGGCTTATAATTGGCCAAAGTTGGATAGATTTTCCCAGGAACAACAAAAGGCACATTCTTGACACAAAGGCCAACCCCCTGCCAAATTCTCAGCAATAGACTGTCTCAAAGAAAAGGTTCACAGATTTGTTTAATTAAAAATATATATTTTCCCCTATCCTTGTTTTTGGAAGTGGCTGAACGATTATGAAACTTTCAAAAAAAAAAAACCTCAGCCAGAGACAGACACCCAGAATGGAAAAATTTCACCGCAAAAGCATGGGGTAGGCTTTGCCTCTCCAAACAGCCAGGCATGACCCTGCCCTCTGCCGTAACGCTGCCTACGTGCAGCTCCGGTCCTCTGGCTCCAGCCCCACAATTCTCTACAGGGGCTGGGGCCGTGCCGCTCTCCGCTCTCCCGGTGCTCCTTTGGCACTAGAGCTAGCCGCAAGACTGGGCCGGTGGCAGCAGTCGGGGGGTTGAGGGGGGGGTCCCAGCTCTGGCTCCAGTTGGGGGGGCACAGAAGAGTGGGAGGCTCAGCCAGAAGTAGCAGGGTTAGGGACTAGTGTCCCCCAGCCGGCGGTTCACTTGCCACCCATACCCAAAGGGTAAAATTTTGGCAAAGTTATAAGCAAATGAAAACAGGGTCTAGTAGGCAGTGTTGGACAACCTTAATAATAGGCAGTACTATCAGCCCTGCATATAATACCTAGAACTTCTATTTTTAAGGTCAGCATAGAATGCATTATGATCAGCCTAAGAAACCAGCTTCAGCTTTAAGTCTGCAACTGCAGGCCTTACTGTTTGAGATGGGGTGCACTCACCTCTTGAGCACCTCCTAGCAGCTGGGTGTGGTACTGCAGTCCTTTTCTCCCCCAAGTC
Organism: Caretta caretta; assembly: GCF_965140235.1. Classification (NCBI taxonomy): domain Eukaryota; kingdom Metazoa; phylum Chordata; order Testudines; family Cheloniidae; genus Caretta; species Caretta caretta. Next base: position 92,313,062 of record NC_134209.1, on the reverse strand, counting down.
CCATTGCAGGCTGCCAGCCAACCGTGGTGGGTCTTCAGGGGTTTGGCCCTCCAGCCGAGTCCAAATGAACCCTTTCCAAGGTATTAAAGGGTCCAATAAGCGAACAGCCCCATTGCCCTAACTCAGGTCTTCACCCGCTACTCTGGAGGCTTTAAATTCAGCCCCTTCTGTGGGCTCTCAGGTCAGCCTTGTCCAATTCTTGGAGTTTATGCCACTTTACCTGTGTCCAACCTGGGGACACTACAGATTGCAACTATGCACTGCTTGATTTCAGTTCATTGGTCCTTCTTCTGCAGACCTCTGCCTACCTGGCCCCTTTTTGCTTTACCCTTATCTCAGGGTTAAGGTTGTTAGGCGCTCTCTCTCTGTCTCTCCCCCCCCCTCCCTCCCTCAGCCAGAAACAAACTCTGGCTATCCCTCAAGTGCCATTGAACTGAGAAGGACTCCCTTCCTTATCCCTCTGGTCACAGCTAAGAACTACCCTGCAGCTCTTTTTATCTGAGCCTTCTGGGCTCTGATTGGCTGTTTCTGTGAGGCCTTTCTAGGCAGGCCTGGAGGACCCACCTTCACTGCTCCTTTCCTATCACTTTGCGGCTTCTTGGGGTGTGGGTGGGGTAGGAGGACCACAGGCCTCCTGTACGGAACCAAGGATGCCAGATACACCCCTTCACAGTTTTATTTTAGGCTTGGATCCTACTTTGGGATACACTAACACAGACTTGCATTTCATAGGAATCCCACTACAACCAGTAGTACTCCACACAAACGCTGGATCCATGCCAGCTGATCCCAAAACAACCGGGGCTTTAAGCTATATAAAAAGACCACAGGTTATCCTACATCTCTCCCATTATGGCAGCTGGGATCAGCAGAGTGAGTCCTGTTTTCTTGAAATGCAATGAGGAAAAAACAGGAGGCAGTGCCTATTGTGCCCACGTCCCACAGTTATGGAATTCTTTTCCCCTTCCCAGAAGCAGAGGTGTATCATTAACTGTTAGGAGTTTTCAGTCTTCCATGTTAGGTTTTAAAATTAGGGATATTATGTTTAAAACATGAAAACCTAATAAACATACATTTTAAAATTTGGATTATATCAATTTCCTCTGATTGTTTGTGATACAAGATTTGCTGATCACTAGTGAAGTTTGTAATTTTCCATACTCGGTAAAAGAGGTGCCTTGAGGAGTGCACTTTAACACAACACTTATAATTCACTGGGCCATTTCCCTACTCAGAGCAAGTAGCAGTGCAGATTTTTGCTACTCCCACAACCAGAGCAGCTGTGGAACACTTCCTTTTCTGTCTCACTCAAGTTCAGGGCCCTGGAATAACCAATTAATAAATCATTCATTGAAGACGTGACTGATAATGCATAGCAACTAATTCCGGTTACAAATGTCATTAAATCCTAACATTTATTTTTGTAATCAGTTATTCACACCAAAATGTGTTCATTCTAAAAATGTAAGTTTCACATTTTATCTCAAAATTGCTTTTGCATTATTTAGTCTGGTTCTTCTTTATTATTATTAATTATATTTATTACAGTAACATCTAGACGCCTCAGCCAAGATTAGGCCCTCCACTGTGCTAGGTGCTGCACATATATATAGGAAGAGATGTTCCTTGCCCCGAAGAGCTTACAATTTAAGCCCCTGACGCTCCAAGAACTTGTGTATGTGCTTAACTTTAAAAAACAAGGGGACTACCCACAGGAAAAGGGACTACAGTCCCAATTCAGTAAAGCATTTAAACAGGTTCTTAAGTCTCACTGAATTCAAATCCTCCACTAAAATCAGGATTGAATTCAATGGTACATAATATATGGTAAAAGTACTTTGCTGAATAAGAGCCCCAAGACACTAATGAGGCAATATAGGGTAAATTACATTATAAGAAACGTTTTACAGACATGTTGCAATTCACTTGTGTGAATTTCAGCTCACACTTTTACAATGCAGATATTTTTGTTAATGGTTGAAAAAAAAAGTTTATTCCCTTTGAAAATGAGTATTCCCTTTGAATTGAATACTTATGAAGGAGGCTTTGCCTAACCAGGAGCCTGGCTAATATTTTATCACATATCCAGACATTTTTCTGACCTTATTTTCTTTTATGCTGTCCTTGAAGTTATTTTTTTTCTTTTTGCAATATAAAAATCAAGTGAATATTAAGTGGTCAAACACTGTACTAATGTATTCCAATGTTGTACTAATATATTCCCTGTGGATTAATTAAGAAGAAATACAGAATTTGCATTTGTAGAGGATTTCTCCACAACCTTATCTTTTATAAAGAAAAGAATTTTATTAAAATTCTATAATTTCACTATCCTTTCATATTTTAAAAATGTCAAGTTATTTTCCCCTTATGTATCTTGAACCAGTACTGTGGAAATCAAGACAACCCAGATAAATAATTTCTTTTGAATAATAAAATTAATCTGTGAAGAGATACTTATATTATTAACTTGTTAGAAGACAAAAACAAGATGAATTTTAGTCAAATTATTCATAATTTTTTTTTATTTGATGACAAGTAAAGATGCAAGTAAAACAAGTAATTCCTGCAATCAACCACGGTAGAGCCATTTTTAGACCTGTGGGACAATTGAGGAGAAAGTAATTATCTATGACATGTGCCTTCTCAGTTTCTTCAGTGGAGCCTGAGCTGATATCATATAGGAGACTGGAGATAGAGGGCACAGTGTCTCTTCCATGAAGATACCCTACTGGAGTGCCCAGTGAAAAATCAGTCCATAATCTTAGAGACACATGTGCCTTTAAGTGCATGAGTCATTCCAATGAAGTAAGTTTTGACAATGAATTTAGTAATGGCTGAAGTATTGATGCAATTCAGTGTTGCCAACTCTTGCAGTTTTATCACAAGTCTCAGAATATTTGATCTTAAAACCCCAACTCCTAGAGGCTTGTGAATCCATAAGAATCTCAGCTTTCATTTGAAAAAAAATATATATTCCTTGTCAGCATGGAGAAAAGCTTGAAAATGTGACCCAAGGACACTCTAACAGTCAAAAAACCACAAGGCGAAAAACCATGTATTTTATTTTATGTTACTTTAGGGACAGATCCCCGATTGTCCCATAATTACTAGAGAGTGAGCAGGGAAGTAAACACAATAGGAATTGTTCCTCTTATTAGGTCCTCTGTCAGGTAGTTTTGACTATGCTGTATATTCTCATTTTTGTTCAGCATGATGGAGATATGTGACATCCTCCAATATTGATTTTGCCAATAATATAAACTTACAAATAATTTCATAAAACTGGCTTTTACCGTACAGTATATGCTATACATAACTGCATGATCAGCAGGCAGTAAATTTGCAAAACAAGGTTTTTGTTCCCAATCGGCAAATTTCAATAAAATCTCACCTTCTGTGAAAATGTTTTAGGATGCCGGTCATTGCAAAACTAGCTGCTGAATCAGCTGGGATAAGAGTGTAAACTACACTACACCCAGTGTCCAGTTTAGAAGTTAAAACTCATGGATTCCAAGGCCAGATAGGACCATTGCCCCATATATAACACAGGGCCATAGAACTTCCCCAAAATAATTCCTAGACCATATCTTTTAGAAAAACATCCAGTCTTGATTTAAAAAATGATCAGTAATAGAGAATCCAAGACCCTTGATAAATTATTCCAGTGGTTAACTACTCTCACTGTTACACCTTATTTCCAGTCTGAATTTGCCTAGCTTCAACTTCCAGCCACTGGATCATGTTATACCTTTCTCTGCTAAATTGAAGAGCCCATTATCAAATATTTGTTCCCCATGTAGGTACTTACAGACTGTGATCAAGTCACCTCTTAACTGTCTCTTTGTTAAGCTAAATAGATGGAGCTCCTGGAGTCTATCATTGTAAGCCAGGTTCATTCTTGTAGGTCTTCTTTGAACCCTCTCCAATTTTTCAACATCCTTTTCCATTTTACATTGTGGACACAGCTGCTGGAACAATTTTTATAATGGGGGTTGTTGGGGCTGACCGCAAGTTACCTTGGGCTGATGTTACAGAATGGTTTGGAGGGAGCTAGTAGTGAACTGGCTTTGACTGGCCAGGCTGGCTTGCAGCCACTCGACTGGATAAACAAGCGAAGAGATAAGTAAGACCCAAGACTGTGAAGTGTGGGAATAGAAAACAGCAGTGTTTCCTGACAGAGCCTGCTTGTGAGTGAATACTGAGTCAGCTGGCATGGGCCTACCCTGGGTATTTAATTGCAACGTAGACATACCCATAGTGCACTATCCTCCTGTCAGTGGACAGTGTGTAGAACAAACTCAGAGTGAGGGAGTAATACTACATATGACTTTTACAGCAATGTAATATCACACAAAGCATTGACATCTCTCTCTCTTCCCTCTCTAGGTTAAATTTGGGGGAAAAAATCATAGTATTTTTACCTTACTAAGCTTAAGGGCTTTTGCCACAAAATCCTTAAGCCTTTAAAATAAAAATTACAGGATGTCTCTGGTGAGAGTATAAATCTAAAATCAAATTCACTTCTAGGAATATATATTTATATTTCTGCAAGGAGTGACTAGCCAGGAAAGATTTCTCTTATTTTTGATGCTCTCATCAACTAAGGCATAACTTTCACAGAATATTTGATGGCAATAATAGGGATTTTACACTTGTAATAGATAGCATAACTTACATTGTTTATGCACATGAGCCATGCACAAAGACATAAATAATGAAGGGAAATATCCAAGGCTAAAAATAAGATGCAGCAGAATTTGTTGTCATAGGGTGTATTTTAATCTACACTTAGACCATCTTTTTCTTATTGGCCACACAAGCAAAAGGTCAGGATCTCAAATTCTATTTTGTGTTTCGCTTCCACATTCTGAAAATCATTTGTTATATGTGCAGCAAATTGAGAACAAACAAATTGTTAGCAATTTGAGCAGCATTAAAAATGCTAGTGCATTGCATTTCTCATGCTATTACTGGAGAAACAGTATATAGAGTAATAAAAGACTGAATCCCAATGCATATGATGTTATAAGATGACTGAATTATGGTTCATATGCCATCTTAACTCTAGCATTTCCTGTTGAGTACTTAACCATGCAACCTTAACATTACCTTAATATTTAGAAAAGTATTAAAAATGTTACAATTACAAAATCAAACACTTACAAATTAGGAAATGACAAGATTAAGGTTCCCGCTGCTAATTAAGCATATTAGATAATTAGTTGCTAGCTAGCTAGCTAAAGTGGCTGATATTAATATCGCAGTAGAAATTCTCCATAATGAATAACTTCCATAAACCTCAAAGAAGCCCACTGACATTTCAGAGTTGTTATCTGGACAAATTAATGACTGAAGCTAGGTGAATTTGCATTAAGTTGTACAAGCATATGTCAAATCGAGAGCATACATTCTAATCCACCACAGTTCATCAGGGAAGAAAGATTGTGCCTGGTTCTTACACTAGTTTGTGCAGGGACAAAAGTGCAAGGGGCTTTCTCTCACCATACCCCTCCTCTCCCCCAGCCACCTTTGGTCAGGAACAATTACAATTCTGGTGCCCAGGGGAGTGTAGAGACTGCTCACTTCTATTATTACCTATTTGATTATGGGATAGAGTTTATGGGCCTACCAAAAATGGGACCCCATTCTACTAAACATCTGCCTCCGCTTTCTGAGCTGAGGGATTCCCTAACTCTCTTGGTGGAGAGCCCTTCTCCACATTTCACCCCCTGCAACCTGAAAATGTCTAGATTTTGGACAGCATTCCTCCACATCTCCTTCACTCACCCTACCTAAGCCTGAGGCAGCTTCTTATATAGTCCTGGCTGCCACATGCCCCTCCTCTTAATCCCATAACCACTCTGGGACTACATCACCCAACAACCCGTCTTGGGGACTACATCTCCCAGCATGCTCTTCTTTAAAAGGCTGAGTCCCAGTAACCATAGGTTAGCTGTGTCTGCTCTTAAAAGGCACAGCATTCTCTGCTACAATTACTAATGGAATTACTATTGACTTGCCATTGAAAAGATTTACTATTCAAAGTTATCAGTACAAATATACATTTTGTAAAAAATAGCTTTTGTAAAAAACAGATTCAAGGGAAGAGAAATGTGCATCATTACTTAAACACAAATCATGGAGAACCCTAATTGTTTGTAGATTCTCACCAGAGGCTTACTAGAAGGGGCAAAGACTTATGTAAGGCTTACCAAGGTCTGGTTCTCAGCCTGAAGTATAGATATCTGATTTCCACATGTAAACATGGTTGGATAAAGGGTACGCCTCAGGGCATAGTTAATTTTCTTTCATTAAGGTCTGTAGTAAAATATAGACTGCAAACATTTTTCATTCTGTTTTTTTAATAAGATATTTTAAAGTACAGTAACATTTATTTTTAATTCAAATAAATCTTAACACAGCTTTGCTTAGATAAGAAAATTTAATCTTTTTCCCTTAATGAATGTTGGTGGTCATGCTAGCAAACATTACTTAACCAAGAAATTGATTCTCTATAGTAAAATTGGGTCACAGTTAAACATATTTTTAGCATTTTTAATTTTCTGTCCCTGAATGGTATTCAAATATGGAGCTTTTTGAAGTATGCACAGTGTGTTTATATAATGTGTAGGCAATACAGTCAAAAGATTGCCCATGTATTACATTGAGGAAGTATTAAAAAAATCTAAAAATCTCTAGAAACAAGCTCCCTGCTCCTTGATTGTCCACAGTATAGCTGAACTTCTAGCAGTCGTCGTCTTTCGTATTACATTTGAAAAGCAACACACTGGGATTAGAACTGAATCTTGAGATTTGTAAACCATTCTAATGCTTCTGGGGTAGCTAGGTAGATCCCCCTTTTGCCACCACTCTTAGTGTGAAGGGGGCAATTGTCCATGATGTGTTGCATGTTATGTACTTCACCACAGTCACAATTAGGTGATTCTTTGATCCATTTATGGAGGAGATATCCACACCTTCCATGCATTGTCCAAACATGGCTGTGTGTAGTCCACTGCCTACAGGGAAGGCAGAATCCCAGGACTTCTTTCATAGCAGTCACAAAAGTTGAGCATACCTCAGACAGAGTGCAATTCAAAAGTTAATGAGGCTTGTAGCCACTTAGTTCATTTTATCATTCATTTATCTGTGTTTTACCTAGTGTTACAGTCAACTCATATATTATTTCATATGTAATCAATATATGCTATATAGATTTAAATTGTAGAATTATAGACGTATAAGACAGACAAGGTGTGATGAGTGTACATTAGCTATATAGTAATGCATGGCTGTAATGCAAGGCCTACAGGCTGAGGCCTGTAAGATTTTAGCTTAGCCATACTAGGCCATACACTTTAGAATGCTTGACATGAGTGGTTGATCTAGGAATAACCCTATGCCAGTACGGTTACAAGATTACAGGAAAGAATGCACTAATAGGTGATGTTATGGAAAAATAAACTGCAAAACACCTGACTGTAACATCACAGAAAGTTCTGTACTGACCGGAGGTTACCATGGATACATGGTGTGTGTAGATGCTAATGAGAATAAGGGGAACTAAGAGAACAACCTATGAAAAATGAGGCACTCCAACATTCATGGGGTGTGGAAATCCAGATAAGGAAAGGAGAGTTGAAACCCTCATGAATTTGTATAAGGTGTGGTCATAATAATAAAAGTGGTTGTCTGGTTGGGCAAAAGTGAAAAGGCCCATTAAGGGAAGACCTCAGCACGAATCACCCCTCTGTCAGTGACCACCTGTTAAGAGCTTCACCCAACTCTATGAGGCCTTTGGGTATATGAGTATGGACTTTGACAGTGCATGGACTTTCTCAGGTTTTATATGTATGTATATGAGTGTAACTTATAATACAAACAAAATCTTTTACTTTTAACTGTGGTCACTGTTCTTGTTCTTTGTATGTTCGTAGAGCCCGTCCCCGCCCAATCGAGGGCGATCAGCCCCAGGATGGGGTGGGGGGTCCAGCTGTCAGTGTCCCACAATGCTCCACACAGTTAAGTCGGTGGAAGCACTCCTGGTGATGATGTGCACCACTGACAGAAGGAGCAGAGTGTGGATATGAAACATCACTTGAAGTTGATGTACAGCTACTGCAGTAATTAATTTAAGTCAATTTAATTTTGTAGTGTAGACATGCTTGTTATAATGAACAATAAATCCAGTGCCTTTATTGACTCCCTAATTTTTAGTGTCTAGCAAAATTGTAAATGGAAGCTCACAGGCTCATTTTTTGAAGGTGTTGTGCAGGTTTCCTTTGGGGGCAAGGACAGAGATCAGATATGGAACATTTCGTGAAAAATGTTTGCCCACAGGTGTTATGGTGCTTTTGTCGTCTTATTTTTCTGTAAGAGTTTATTTGGAAGAGTAATGATTGTGTTGTTTCACCAACATAGTTGTTATTGGGGCATCTAGTGCAGAGGATGAGGTACACCACATGTGACAGGCATGCATAGGGTCTATAGATCTTGAAAGGTGTGTTGGGGAGGGGTATTGATCATCATTGTAGAGACTACAAGTATGAAAGATCTTTCCAACACCTCTCTTCTGGCCTTCAAACAACCCCCTCACCTTGCTAAGCTCATCATCAGAAGCAAGCTCCACACAGACAAGGACACACCAGCTTAAAGAAGCACCAGACCTTGCCACAACAGATGCAAAACCCACAGATATATCTCCACTGTTATGATGATCCCACAACACACCTTTCAAGATCCGTGCCTATCACAACATGTTATACCTCATCCAGTGCAGGTCTCTTATACTCTCCAGGTGCTTCCTTGCCTTCTTAATTAGCCCAAGTGGGAACACCTGGACTGAAAGAGAAAGGCTGAGCAAAGCTCCATTTTATGGACCAGCTGCCCTGTTACAGGTACTCATTAGTCGTTGTTTTTCTTTCAAGAATTGGCATTGACCAGATTGTGGATGTGGTTGGAATAAGAGATTATTTCCAGGTTTAAAGGATTTATTTTTCCTCCCCATGCAGAACTACTTAGCACAGAAGAAAATGTGTGTCTGTGAGAAACACCTTAAAATGAACTGGACCAGATGTGTCTGCTGCAAAGTTAAGGGGGACTTAGTAAAGGATGAAATAAGTTCTCTTTGCTTTTAACAATGATATTGACTTGTTGTTGTGCTGAGATGTCAGTTTATTAATTAAAATGTCATTTACTTAATTAGAGGTTCTTTTCTCTCAATCTTTCCTTTCCATTCAATCTTGGACATTATTTCTATGTGGATGACATCCAAGCCTTACACCTGGGTGCACAGTGCTGGCAAATGGAGGACAAGAGTAGTCAGACTTCACTTTGATGAAGGCAACACTCACTCGAACAAGAAGAAAGGAAAAATAAAAATGGCTGCACATAGGGGCTAGTAAAATGGAAGATGAATAAAAAATTGCACTGTTTCTGAGGCGGGCTGTTGCCCAGTTGTTGGATATGTACAATGCATTTCATACTGAGCTTGAAGAGGCAATGAAAAGGTTCTTGTGAACATTGTGCACTTAGAATAAAGTGTTACCTATAGAAGATATAGTTTTCCGATAAGGACCCCGAAGAAGTAGAAACAATGGAGGAGTTTGTCACAGATTTAAGAACATAAAATGGCCATATGGAAGTCACACCAGCGACTCATCAAGCTCAGTATCCTGTCTTCCACAAATGGCCAGTGGCAGATACTGCTTCAGAGGAAATGAACAGGGCAATTATTGCACGATTCATCCCCCATCATCCATCCCAGCTTCTAGCAGTCAGAGGTTTAGAGACACTCAGAGCATGGGGTTGCATCCTTGACCATCTTGGCTAATAGCCATTGATGGACCTATTCTCCATGAACTTATCTAATTCTTTTTTTAACCCAGTTATACTTTTGGCCCTCTCAACATCATCTGACAAAAAGTCCCACAGGTTGACTGTGTTGTGTGAAGAAATACTTCCTTTTGTTTGTTTTAAAATTGGCTGCCTATTAATTTAATTGAGTGACCCCTTGTTCTTATGTTACGTGAAGGAGTAAATAACACTTCTTTATTCACTTTCTCCACATCATTCATGATTGTATAGACTTCTATCAGATCCCCTTTTAGCTGTCTTTTTTCCAAACTTAACAGTCCCAGTCTTTTTAATCTCTCCTCATGTGGAAGCTGTTCCATACCCCTAATCGTTTTTGTTGCCCTTCTCTGTACCTTTTCCAATTCCAATATATCTTTTTAGAGATGGAGCCTTTAGAACAGCACTCAGTATTCAAGGTATGAATCTATCATAGATTTATGTATGGCATTATGATATTTATTGCTTTCCCTTTCCTAATGCTTCCTAACATTGTTATCTTTTTTGTCTGCCACTGCACATGAGCAAATGTTTTCAGAGCACTATCCACAATGACTCCAAGATCTCTTTCCTGAGTGATAACATCTAATTTAAACCCCATCATTTTGTATGTATAGTGGGATTATGTTTTCCAGTGTGTATTACTTTGCATTTAATCAACACAATTTCATCTGCCATGTTGTTGCCCAGTCACCCAGTTTTGTGAGATTCCTTTATAAATCATTACAGTCAGCTTTGGACTTAACTATCTTGAATAATTTTGTATTGTCTGCAAACTTTGCTACCTCACTGTCTACCCTTTTTACTTCTCTCAACTATGAAAAGTAACCATTTTGTCCTATGTTTTGATTCCTAACTTTTAACCAGTAACTGATCCATGAGAGGACCTTCCCTCTTATCTCATGACTGCTTACGAGTTAAAATTTCAATAATAGTATCTAGCTCATAGGCCCCTTGTTTTCACTTTGTTTTCACATGTTAAGTTGGGAAAATATATAGAAACTATAATAAGCCACTTTGCAAGAAATAAGCACACAATGTAGGAAAATGCATGGGTTAAGGACAGAATGTTCCTTATGTGAAGAGGTTTCTATAAACACTAAAAAAGCTGGTAACTCAAAAGAATGCTTAATAAAAATATGCACAATGGCCCATACATAACATAGAAAATAGACAAAGGAATACAAGATAATGTCACAACAGAAACATTCAAAGAAAGTATAGAGCTTGAAAAATCAAAGGTGAGATTGAAATCCTATTGTGAGGAAAAAAATTAGTGACAGTAGTAGGAATGAGACAAATCTTGGGCTAAAGCATGTGAGGCATTTGGTCTACGCAAGAGGGTGTAGGCCATGGAGAGGGAGAATAATAACTAGAGCTAATTGAAAAAAATTTAATTCAAAACATTTTTCAAATGAAACATGGTCTTTTAAGAAACTCAGATTTTTAACCAAAATTTTTGTTCAAAATTTTCCAATTTTTTGATGGAAAAATACTTGCTGGTTTTTGGAACTGAAAATTAATGTACTAGTTGTTTTCTCCTTCATCCCCCTTTTTCAGTAGGCAAATGAAACAAAGGGGGAAAAGAAAAGAACAGGTGATGGGGACAAGGAGGAAAAAAGACAGAAAGATAAGAGGAAATGGGAGGGGGGAGACACATCTAAAATCGGACTTGGGATTTTTATATAAATAAATTTCAAGAAAATATGAAAGTGTCAAAGTTTTTCATGAAACATATTTGCCAGTTTTTTTGACTGATAACAAACCTGAGTCCAAATGAGTATTAATTGCATCATATAAAAAATTGCTAATACAAAAGGGGCAAAGATATGGTTCTGGGAGAATGCAGAGCCTATTATAAATGCCATTTTAAGTGTTCCACAAGCCTTAAGATTAGAAAAACAGTGGCAAAACATGGCAGGAGACTTAATCATTCATGGAAAAGGAAAGCCAACAAATTAGGCTCCCTTCTTAACAACTGCAGAGAAAAAAGGAGCCGGATTCAGACCTGGCATTGGTCCCAAGGAGCTGAATAAGAATATTAAAAGGAATTTTTTCCACTTGTCCCAAAGGAACAAAATGTTTGCTGAGGAGTCTGATGCAAAATTCTTCAGCAACTTAAATGCATCGGCAGGGTCTGAGCAGATTCTCTGTAGACACAGAATGCCCCAAGATTTGCACTTTCAACATACTGTGCAGTAGATACTGCTTCTTGATATTGCCTTTCAGAGTATGTTCAGCACCAGAAATATTTTGTCACACAATTTCTCAGGTGCTAGTCTAGCAGGAATGAAAGCGTGGCCTGGTGACATAATAGTCTGGGAGAGCACTGCTACTGAATACAGTAACTTTTCTGGTTGCAGAAAGTGCTAAAAATTGCAAGCAACAAATTTACTGAACAAGACCAACTGTCAGGTTCAAACAGCTGAAGTCATCTGTTTAGGAGTGAAATTGTTTGAGGTTTTCAAGTTTCAAGCAATACTGAACATACAGAGACCCAAAGATGAAAAAGTAATGCAGACACTACAAAGCATGTTGAATGATGTACGTTCAAACCCAACTGTGCAGCTCAAACATCTCACCTAAAAGAACTCCTTCACAAAGACACAGAACAGGCATGGTTGCCACAGCAAGAACAAGAGAAACAAAATCAAAGCATATACTGATCTCAGCATAGGACCTGCATTTCTTTGACCAATTGAAAGATACCCATGTCTCCACAGGTGCATCAAAAAGAAGGGCTGTAAGCTGCATAGCTAGAGGCATGGTTGCCTATAACTTATGGTGCCACATCTGGTGAAAGCTGCAGAGTTCAGCAATGGCAGAGAAAATGTATCTAAAAATGTCTTGCACACAATAGTACAAAGTTTCTCTATGGTCATACTTCCAAAGCTGGAAAAATGTCCAATTAACCATTATTGCAGTACACAAGAAAAGGTCTGTAGATGCATCACCAAGGATATATCAATGACTTTTGGAAGTAGAAAAGTATGATATGACCAGGGAGTTGCCACCAGGACATTACCCAGTGATTGCAGACACATTATTAACAGTACATTTCTCTTAATGACGTACAACCATGCAATCTCAAACAAGCTGTAACAATATATGCTAAGATAGAAGCATCATGTACTATATCACCAGGAATATAAGATAAACTGGAAAGAGAAATACTGATGGATGAAATACTACAAGCCATGTACATCACTACACATAGCAGCAGCAGTGCTGTGAAGGCCAGCCCCAAACCCAGAGCCCTGACTAGTTAGGGGTTTGACTAAGAGTAGATGCTGGTGTCACAGTCCAGGACAATTATATCTGTATTCCCCCTACATGGTCCAACATGGACATCCACTCTCAGTCTTGCAGCTCCCCAGCCACCACCTCCCTGGGCCACAGACCTGCATCTCTCACCCTCCTGATGGGAGTTTTTCCAGGCTGCCCAGTTCCATGCCCAAACTGTGTTATTCTCCAGCAAGGCTGACCACCTACATTGTATCTTCACTTTACTTAAAGTATCTTCACTTTACTTAAGTTTCAAAGGCTATGAACAGTATACTTACCCACAGTTAAGTTGCCACATAGCTCCTTCTAATCAAGTATATTTATTTTTAAGGTAAAAAGTTTCAGAGAAAACATTAAAAATAATAAAAGAACCTACATGTAATAGGCGATCAGCAGACAATCAGATTTTTCCTTAGGGCACAGCTTCAAAAGGAAGGGTCTGGAGATTGGTAATTTGCACTCCCCTACCTCCCAAATATCTCCTAGAAAACTCACTCCACTAAAAATTCAGTATTATCTGACCTATTGTTTTAAAAGGGTCTTTTGAAGCTCATAACACTTCCCAGGGTTTACATTAGTTCTGCCTCCCCTTTAAAGAAGTTATACACAATCCCACAATAATACATAAACATTTGCATTTTGAACTCCTAAAATACTTAAAAACTTAATTCAGTAAGGTTTAACTTAATTCAATAAGGTTTTCCAGGATATTGCAGATAATTGCCATATCTGTCACAGCTGGCTTCTCCACCCCACCTCCAACCCTCTGCTCCCTAGATACCTGTTCACATAGATTGCAGGTAATCCCATCCCTACCTCTTGCTACCTCTCTATAGTGGACTGCTAAAATGCATATGGATCAGAAACAGTCAAGCCAGAAATTAAAAGAGGCTACAAAATCATAACAAGGCTAAAAGTACTAAATTATTGTAAATCTACCCTATTGTAAATTTCTACTTATTGTAGCTCAGCATAACCTCACTGACCTCAGCAGAGCTGTAATGATTCACACCAGCTAAGAATCTGGCCCTAAACTTCAAGGGTTTCATTCCTTGAACCTCTCCACTCTGTACCCCAAAGGCTCTGCCCCTAAATCTGTCTGGGAATCTTGCAGCTTCAGAGCTAGCAACAAGAAAACTCTCCTGCAAAGAGAGCCTTGAAATGTGTGCCATATACCATGCTAATTTTTGGTGTGGTCCAATGGATTTTTAATCTTACTGAAACAGCAACCAGATGGATTTTTGTTTAACATCTCATAAGAAGTCTGTATTATAAAGGCTAGAATTTCAGATTGAGTGAATTTTGCTTGTCTCAAATGTAGAGCCTGTCAACTCTTTCAGAGATTTTCTCATTTTTGCTTATCAGTGAGTTCTTAATTTGTAAGTAGCTCAGTTGGAATTCCACACAGAGGGCAGCAGTCCAGAGCTCCCCTACTGCTAAGTATTAATACATTTTTCACATGTGCATTGCAGGTATTTTTCTCTCAGAGTGCCTGCCAGTCAGGCACCCAGCTAGCTCTGCAGAGGGAGACTAGATTAATGAAAATAATTCCGGACTCCGTTCTTCCTGTGCTCTAATACATGAGCCAATTTTTGGTGGAATTTAATAATGAGCTCATTTACATTTCAATAGATTAATTATCATTCTGGCTGCTGATAACTTGTAGTGCTAATTTTTTCCCAGCAATAAGATCCTATTGGCAGTGTCCTATCCTCCCTCTTGTTTGCAGTCCAAAATAAAATTCTTTAAAAAACAGTGTTGTCATTTTTAAAAATTATGTGTTTACTGCCACACCAAATTTGCATTCAGTAGTCCTAGGCTAGCTTGCAAAAGCCAGCTAGACCTTTACATTATTATTTTAGTATTTAGTATTATTTAGTATTGTTTTGCAGGCTTGGTAGAGTTAAGAGACTCATTATAAATACATGTCATAAAGAAGCAGCAATATATAAAGTGATGCAGAGCTTGGCAGCTAACCTCTCCAAAGATTCCATGTGCACTGAACATCCTCCATCCTCTCACAGCTCCTATATGACAACTGGAATGTGCAGAATATGATGCCAGCAACTCATCAACGTCCTCTAGTGCGACGTCTAAATTGAGTTATTTGCCCATTTCAACAACAGTTTTGGTCACCTCCTCAACAGTGTCTGTAAAGCTTGGAAGTCAGACACAAAATCAGGACACAATTTTCTCCGAACACCATTCAAATTTGATTGTTTGACTTCATTCCATGCCTCACCAATGTTCTTAACTGCATGGTAAATGTTGAAGCCCTTTCAGAATTCCTTCAGAGTTGGTCCACCTTCCCTCTCAGTTGCCCTGATGGCCTGGGCAAATGTGCTCCTAAGATAGTAGGCCTTGAATGATGCAATTACCCCCTGGTCCCTGGGTTGCAACAATGAGGTGGTATTGGGGGGCAGAAACACCACTTTGATGTCAGGATGCATGTCATTAAGGATGGTTGGATTACCAGGAGCATTGTCGAGGATTAACAATGCTTTAAATGCAAGGTTGTTTTTGCTGCAATAATCCTTGACATTGGGCACAAAATGATGATTAAACCAATCTTCAAAAATATTCCAGTTGACCCATACTTTAGGATTAGAGTTCCATATCACTGGAATAAATGCTTTGTAATATCCCTTGAAAGCCCTTGGGTTTTCGGAATGGTATACAAGCAAAGGTTTAAGTTTAAAGTCACCTACAGCATTTGCACCAAGCAAAAGAGTGAGCCTATCTTTAGCAGCTTTGTAGCCTGGCATGGATTTCTCCTGTTTGGCAGTGTAGGTTCTCAACAGCATTTTTTCCAAGAGTTTCATCAACATTAAAAACTTGCTGAGCACAATACCCACCCTCTTCAATGATTTCAGCCAATGTCTCAGGAAAAACAAGAGCTGCCTCCTCATTAGCACTGGCAGCTTCACCCAAGACCTTGATGTTATGCAAATTAGCCCTGGCTTAAAATGCATAAACCACCCCCTACTTTCATTAAAAGGCTCTGCATTAGAACTCTCCCTGTTATTTTTTTAGATCATCATAAAGACTCCTAGCCTGTTCCTGAATTATGCCTAAATTATGTAAATTATGCCTAAATTATGTAAATTCGAGGATATCCAAAGCTTTACCAATTTCAGTTTGCATCTCACCTTTTTCAGACCTCTTAATTATTTCCATTTTTGTTTCCATAATAATTGTTCTACGTTTCTTAGAAGAAGAAACATCACTTGCACCAGATTTATGCTTTTCTGCCATTATTATGGGCAAAGAAACACTACATTTTAAGAAAAAGTTTGGAAGCACATATAAAAATGGCATTGGAACAGCTATTGAGCATCTGGAGTCAGGGAGATGGGCGCCACAGAATGTTGATGCGCACATATGAACTTGTTCACTGGCATGGCGTTGCATCAGCTCAAGCATCATAAACTCGAAACACGATGTCAGAAAGTTGAAACAGGGTTTCACATTTTTAAACAGAGTAAGTGCCGTTCATCATAACTCAAATGTTGTAAAGTCGGGACCTGCCTGTAAGATTATTTATTGGGATACATGATCCGCTTGTCACAGATAACATGTTCTTTTTCTAGCTGGCTACTTAGAGTTAATTGAAAAGATGGAATTTGGTGAAACACACATTGAAGCTTGAATTGAAATAATAGGAAAGGCTCAATATACATAAATAAACAATAAGATAAAAAGTAAAGTGGTTTCCTGTATTCATACTTAGAGTCTTGCATTGTGCATATTTAAACATATCGAGACCAGTGGCAACAAAGATAGAAGGTAATGTAAGTGAAACCCATCAGAAGGGAGATCTTGATTCAGTTTACACCATCTTGGAGAGCCGATGAATATGGCGAAATGGGAACTGGATGTAGTATTTTAGCATGAATATATGTCTTATTTGACCCTTTACACTAACTGTTCCTACCCCTATCCATATGTGCCTTTTGGGGGTCCAGAATTAAGCATTAATGTTCATTATTTTCATCACTTATCTCTTAATTCCTATATGTAAATATGGTCTAACTACTTAGATACTGTATAGCAGCATAATTGCTAAGGTCCTCCAAAACTCCCTTCTTGTGGAATTCTGTGGTGTACTATACCCATTTGTGGTTACTTGTTTGTCTCTCAGAATGAAAGCGCAAAATATCTGACCTGGGCTTATCTCCTTAGACCTACATTATTCAGCTAAATCCCAGACTTTAGCATAGCTACTCCCACAATGCCTTATATCCCTGATGGGCCACGTGCGGCCTGTGGGCCACAGGTTGCCCACAAGAGGACTTTAATCATAGCAAGCCTAATTTGTTCTCTTCTTGTTACAACTTCATAACTTCAATTAAACATGCTGAGCAAATGAATTAGATGTTACCCAAAACTATATAGCTGCCAAGATCGGGGCATGGATCAAGGGTCAACACCCCTCTAGGTCCAGACAGAGGATAGGTTACAACCACTACCAGTTACTTCATTAGCTCAAGGGGTAGTTCTATGCTATTGGTTTACAGGTTTCAATCCTTTTGTTGGTCCAATATGATGCCACATGATGGAATTACTGCTTTTTGTTTTTTAAAAATATGAGGAAATTACACACAAAAAAACTAACAGAAAAGAACACTAAGGTTGCAAATTCAAGCATTCAAAAATTAAGATATACCAGAATTAAGATTGCCTGTGTGATGCTGAGTAACTTCAACCAAACTTTTCACTGGTTTCCAATTTGATGCATCTGGAGCCAGATTTGCATAAGTGCTGAGCACTCACAACTACAACCAAAGTCAACTGGAGCTACATTTTGAACAGATGAAGTGCTATAAAAAAGCTAAGTATTCTGAAAAACTCTGGGGGCAGGATTTGGGGACCTTACATAGCTCTGTTCTATAGGGGTGCCCTGCACACCAATGTATAAGGGTTTGGGATTTGGTCACGTAGGAGTAGAGGTGGAGCTATTAAATCTGCAACTTTGAAAATTTGTCATAAAAATCTGCTTCTCGTCACTCCCTGCAGTTGCAGGGGCATTGGCAGCTGTGGTAGGAGGGACACCTCTAGGAGTTTTACCATGTCTTAATCCTCCATTGAGGGCAATTTACAGCAAGACCAGCTCCTCTTCACTCCCCACTGTGGGCAACTTTAGCAAGACCGGTAACCAGGGAGTACTCCTTGCCCCTCACCAACTTCTCCTCCCTTTCTGCTCAGAAGGGGATATGATAATCTCTTGGAATACACATTTCACCACCTGGTAGGTGATAATTGCTATATTCTGCAGGTATTAGCACACTAGAACCTGACTCTAGCAAAATGAAAAGTCACTATAAGGGACACGAAATATATTCAGGATACTTGAGACTTTCACTCTACTTCCCTGTAAGTGAAGTTCCATTGTAACTGAGTTCATTTTGCTTCTACTCTACAAGAAAACCACAATGCCTTGCAACAAACCTTAAAAAAAGCCCCGAACATCTAATTGCCTGAATGTAGATTGGCTGTGAAGGGAAGTAATCAAAAACAAATAACCCACTGCATCAGCTCAATTACAAGCTGAAGCATTGCTCATGAATCAGACTTATCCCTAGTGTACATTCTACCATTCTTTCACCCACTAATTAGCCCACTAGAAACCCATTTCTCTTTTTGTATAATAAATTCACTTTTATATAATATAGGAATAGATATACATTGTCAAAAATAATGCATTTTCCACATCTGAAGTTTCAGGGCATTCAGTAGTTAGCCATTTTAGCTGAATACAGGTTGTCGTCCATGTCCTTTAGATGAAAGGGATTTGAAGAATAAAGCCTATGCTACTCCATAAGAACCTCAGGGTGTGTCACCCTTTGACTCTTCTATCTTATGTATAATAAAAGGATTCCTTCATCACAGCAGTGTGTCCTTTTTGCACTGAAAAAGAAGTCCAAACCTTCAGGATGCATTGTTATTGTTGTCCATCTGTTGGGGGCTGAGGGAGAAATGGGGCAGCATTAACAAGAGAAGAAGTTTGCAGTCATCTGACAGTTAGTAATTTATCAGCATTCACAGAAGTTAAACAATAAGAGAGGGTGCAATTTGAATTGTTAAGATTTTGTATATTACTGAACAGGTCTCCATGTCTTGTTCATAGATAACTGGATAACACCAGAAGGCAAAGACTAAAGAGGCTGTTTCTATTTCTCACTCTTTAGGCAATATTAGACAAATGTATGCTTAGTGCTGTACATAAGTGATATAGCCTCTATGTAAAATATGTAATTTTGATTCAAATAACTGTCAGTGCCAAATGCATGTATATCTTACTGTATATTTTTTTCTAGTCCATAAATTATAGTTTGTTTTAAATGAAACATTTTTCCTCTCTTTCATTTGGTCACACAATCAGGCAATTTATCTCATACCCAATCTAAATAATTGTCTTGACTTCTTGAATGGAGAGTGGGATTATTGGTAAATAAAAAAGCTCTTTATATTAATTAGCACCATAGCATTTTATTTTTATCCCCATTCAGATTAGTAAGCTATTTATATATTTGAATTATTTAAATTGCCCCCAATCCAAAGACAGGTACCAGCAGGTATCATTACTGTAGGCAGCAGGTCAGGTGCCATCATATCCTTGAATAACCAGGTAACAGAATAATATTTCAGATGAACAAACACACTCACTGCTGTCCATGTTATCCTGAGATGATCTTTCATTTTATGGTACGTGACTCAGAGGAACATTTCCTTTGTGTGGTTGTTTACCTCCATCTAGTGACCAGAAAGATACATAAACCAAAACTTCTATAGTTGTTCATCAATTCTAAGCAAGTACACTATTGAAAAAGTGGGCAAAATTCTGTTCTTTTTTCTGCTTGTGTCCTAAATGAGGGAAGAGGACATAAAGACTAGATTCACAAGGGGGAGTAAGGGGCCTTTATGCACCTAAGTCCAACATTTAATCACCACTGGCATTCATAAACCCACTGCTCAGATGCTACCTAACTCCCCGGGCACTTATGTTTCCAGCAGTAAAAGCCTTTATGCACCTGAATATCAGCCAGTAGACATTCACAAAGCTGCCAAAGTCCTGATGCCACCAAGGAGTTCCATGCAGAGCTCATGCCTAAATCCTGGTGGGATTCACACACCAGGCATTTCCCCACCTGCATTGCCTGCAGGGTCTGAACCAACAGCCATGCTCAGAGCTCACCTAATGTTGCAGTGAAGGAGGAGAAGCAGCCAGAGCTGGAGCCCCCACACCTAATAGCCCGCTTTAAGCACTCATCCAGCCTGAGCACTCGAGCTGGCATTGGGAAATATTACACAGGGTGAAGAATCTATTTCACCCCCAATGCATGGAATAACAACAGTGCCATTTCACCTCTACTACTCCATTCTAATGACTGGAGAAGCTTCTAGTGCTCCCTGTTTGTGAAAGGGGAAGGAACAGAAAATCATTCTAGTGGCATATGCTCTAGCTCCTGTCTTCCCCAAAACTTCCCTTGGACAAAAGCATACAGGGAGAGCCCAAGGACTGGTGCATTCCCTGCAGAGCTTCCCCAAATCCTATGGCTCCACCCAATACTGAGGCAGCAGAACTGCACCCACATGAAAGAGAAAGATGAGATTTTTCCTCCCGGAGGGCTATATTCAGAATTTAGTAACGGGTGGAAGGGTTGACCCATAAACTGCAGTAACCCAAACATAGCCCTAAGAAGCATGGTGACTCCGAGTAAAAATCTTAAATGATCCAAACTGTACCATAGAATCTTTATGGATACTAATTCCATGCTCTAATAATAAGAATATAGCAGTAGGGATATATTATCTACCACCTGACCAGGATGGTGATAGTGACTGTGAAATGCTCAGGGAGATTAGAGAGGCTATAAAAATAAAAAACTCAATAAAAATGGGAGATTTCAACTTTCCCGATATAGACTATGTCACCTCAGAACGGGATGCAGAAATAAAGTTTCTTGACACCTTAAATGACTGCTTCTTGGAGCACAGGATCTGGTCCAAGAGGTGAATATAGCTGGACCGCTTGGTAATAGTGACCATAATATAATTAAATTTTACATCCCTGTGGAGGGGAAAACACCATAGTGGCCCAACACTGTAGCATTTAATTTCTGAAAGGCGGACTACACAAAAATGAGGACATTAGTTAAACAGAAATTAAAAGGTACAGCACCAAAAGTGAAATCCCTGAAAGCTGAATGAAAACTTTTTAAAGACACCATAATATAGGCTCAACTTAAATGTATACCCCAAATTAAAAAACATAGTAAGAGAACCAAAAAAGTGCAACTGTGGCTAAACAACAAAGTAAAAGAAGTAGTGAGAGGCAAAAAGGCATCCTTTAAAAAGTGAAAATTAAATCCTAGTGAGGAAAATAAAAAGGAGCATAAACTCTGGCAAATGAAGTGTAAAAATATAATTAGAAAGGCCAAAAAAGAATTTGAAGAACAGCTAGCCAAAGACTCAAAAAGTAATAGTGAAAAAAAATTTAAGTACATCAGAAGCAGGAAGCCTGCTAAACAACCGGGTGGGAACACTGGACGATTGAGATGCTAAAGGAGCACTCAAGGATGATAAAGTCATTGCGGAGAAACTAAATGACTTCTTTGCATTGGTCTTCACGGTTGAGGATATGAGGGAGATTCCCAAACCTAAGCCATTCTTTTTAGGTGACAAATCTGAGGAACTGTCCCAGATTGAGGTATCATTAGAAGAGGTTTTGGAATAAATTGATAAACTAAACAGTAGTAACATCGTTAATAAATTGCTCACAGGTCACAAGTATCTCCAAAGCTCATGGATTAAGACCTTTAGCAGTTATGCTCTGGCATTTTGTGCTAACTGAAGTCTATAAGTGGTTTTCAAAAAGAGTTCCAGGTAGAACACACTGAAGTAACCAAAGCTGATCACTATGGTCAGATTCCCCAATACAAGAAAAAAATTCAGAGTTTCCAAATATTTTGGAAATGAAAGGACATTTTTGACCATCACTGAAACCTCGATTTTCATGTTCATCTCACAGCCAAAACTAAGGTGATAAATCACACATTCCCAGAATACCAGACATTCTGGTATTTCCAGAAATGGCATGGGCCTGCCCCAGCCTGCATGGCCCTGCCCCCACCTACATGATGTTACATATGCGTGTGAGGTCATGCTGGCGGAGCGGCGCACTCTTCAAAATGGCATCCTCGATCCTCTATCAGACAAAACCACATCCGATTTTGTCTCAGAACCATACAGGGGACAAACCTTAAAAAACCAGGATTGTTCAGTTTCAAACCAGACAAATAGCCTTCCTGGCCAAAACTGATTATCCTGAAGAGAGCCAGGGGATGTCTAAGAACTTCCAGTTATTGTGCATTTGCCATAAACAATGCTTCAATATTGTGCATATTAAACTTAAACCTGCTATCATATATCCAGTCTGCAGCCTCAGCAAGATTCTGTGACAGCACAGAAACAGAAACTCTGTTATACAATATTTACTAAGGGATCACTCCATCCGTCACTGAAATGCAGCTGTTCCTGAGATGAAATAAATGGATACTGAAAGGAACAGTCACAAGAGTGAAATAGTGCAAGCTGCATGAAAAATATTTTAAAACACCCTAAATAATTTTAAAAAAATAGTAAAAGGACTCAAAAAATGCCACCATAGCTAAACAGAATACAAGAGGCAGTCAGAGGCAAAAAGACATCCCTTAAAAACTGCAAGTCAAATCTTACTGAGGAAAATAGAAAGAAGCATAAACTTTGGCAAGTCAAGTGTAAGAGTTAGGTAGGCCAAAACAGAATTTGAAGAGCAACTGACACAAAAACTAACAGCAAAAAAACCCCCCAAAAAATGTTATCACATCAGAAGCTGGAAGCCTGTCAATCAGCGGGACCACTGGATGATCAAGGTGTTAAAGGAGCAGTAGACAAAGCCATTGAGGAGAAGCTAAATTAATTCTTTGCATCAATCTTCACTGCAGAGGATGTGAAGGAGATTCCCGCACCTGAGTCATGCTTTTTAGGTGACAAATCTGAGGAACTGTCCCAGACTGGGGTGTCAATAGAGAAGACAAATTGAAACAAATTGATAAATTAAATAGTAATAAGTCACCAGACCAGATAGTCTTCATCCAAGAGTTTGAAGGAACTCAAATATGAAATTGCAGAACTATTAACTGTGGTATATAGCCTACTGTTTTAATCAACCTCTGTACAAGATGACTGGAAGATAGTTAATGTAATGCAAATTTTTAAAAAGGCTTGCAAGGTGGTCCTGACAATTATAGCCCAGGAAGCCTAACCTCAGTATCAGACAAACTGGTTGAAATTATAGTAAAGAACAGAATTATCAGACACATGTTAATTTCAGAAGTTAATGTGAGACAGGACTTTGAAGCAGACTTTGTGGGTGGCCATTCTAAACCCAGAAAGACTGGGGAAAAGAAAAATCCTCATTGGAGGGAACTGTATTGTTTAAAAGAACTTGTCTGACTCATTACAGCCACCTACTATCAGAAATGAACCAAACCACATGTTAACCTTAACTACTCCACATGTCAAGTTGTGATCAGTCATGTCAAAAACAGATAATATTTGATCAAGCATAACTAGTCTGTGGAGTTGTCTAATCTGAGTTCCGCAAAGGAGATCATCCATCAAACATGTTATCTCCAAGCCTTGCCAATGGCTACCCACCACATAGGAAAACGTAAATGGAATCCCACAATGTCTAGATGTCTCTGGAG
This sequence comes from Caretta caretta, assembly GCF_965140235.1. NCBI lineage: Eukaryota > Metazoa > Chordata > Testudines > Cheloniidae > Caretta > Caretta caretta. The sequence continues at coordinate 92,289,171 of NC_134209.1, read as the reverse complement.
TTGCTTAGTCATAACATCCACTAAACGCTTCCGAAAAGTGGGATGTTCAGTAGTGAGCCAATAAGTGGACAGTTCCTCAGTGTCAAGAGAGGACTTCCTGATAGGCGTTTGCATATGCAATGGGCATATTTCAGGGAGTCAATTCATTTGGTTTTCCCTCTCTAGAATAGGCATTGACAATTGAGCCTATCCAATAGGATAACGGCTTGCCATTGGCTTTTAAGAAGCCAAGATTGGCAAGAATACCACCTTAAAAACTTGTAATGGTACTACTCAAAATAATACCCCCACTTTGAAGGTGTAGTGCTCCTTCCTCATCCAAATAATCCTGCATGACTCTTAAGCAGCTACTAATTTTTGGTGAAATCACAAAATTTTTTACTCTCAGATCATCATCATGGCAAAACCCAAAGGGCATGGTCTCCTGGAAAATTGACCGCTACCAAATTGATCTCTGGCAAGGTGCTTAAGATGGTCTGATTGTATATTCAGTTTATGTGCATCACTGGCAAACTTGCATTACAATATTTCCAATCTTATACCACCAAAGCTTCTAGCACCCACATCAGCCATCTAGTGATCAAACAATTCAGAATTTGTTGATCTTCCATTCTTATAATATGTCCATACCAAGAAAGCCGCCAAAACCCAATCAGTGCTCATAGGAGTGGTTGCCAGGTTCAGCTTAGAATATCCTTGTTTCTGATCTTATCCTGCCACTTGATATGGAGCAGTTGACTGAGACAATGAGAATCAAATATGCCAGTCTGGTGTTCTTCAGATCTTCTTCAACACCCATGTTTTTACCTCTGTATGATAGATTTTGCATAATGGTGGTTCTATAGATCCACAGCTTCATAGCAAGCTTGAATTGTCACAACATCCCTATAGAGGCTGAAAGATGGCAGCATCTGCTGCTATATGAGTGTCTGCATCTTTCAAGCATCCTCCAGCACTGTCTATGATACTGCCAACAAATATTTGACAGCTGCTACATGTGCAATGTCCCATCAGAATAGGTTAATATTGAGCTGAAGACTGTTAATATTGATTGAAAGCTAATATTGAACATCTGAGCTGAAGACTGTTTTATGAAATGGCCAGGGATTTAGTTTTATTGGGATTAATAACCAGACCAACACACGCTACTTCTTGCCCAACCAGATTGGCCATCAGCTGCAGTGATTTATCAAACTAAGACAATGTAATTGAAGAACTCAAACCAGAATGGTGTTCAGCTCAAAACCACTAACCCAGGAACCTATCCTTGCAACAAAGCCCGATGCCAACTCTGTCCACCTATTTATTCAAGTGACACCATCATAGGACCTAATCACATTAGCCACACCATCAGGAGCTTGTTCATGTGTACATCTACCAATGTGATATATGCCATTGTGTGCCAGCAATGCCCCTCTGCCATGTACTTTGGCCAAACCGGATAGTCTCTACACAAAAGAATAAATGGACACAAATCTGACATCAGGAATCATAACATTCAAAAACCGGTAGGAGAACAGTTCAACCTCCCTGGCCACTCAGTTACAGACTTAAAGGTGGCAATTTTGCAACAGAAAAGCTTCAAAAACAGACTCCAACAAGAAACTGCTGAGCTTGAATTAATATGCAAACTAGATACCATTAACTTGGATTTGAATAGTGACTGGGAGTGGCTGGGTCATTACACATATTGAATCTATTTCCCTGTGTTAAGTATCCTCACACCTTTTTGTGAGCTGTCTAAATGGGCTATCACTACAAAAGTTTGTTTCCCTCCTGCTGATAGTAGCTCATTTTAATGAATTAGCCTCTCAGTTTGTATGGCAACTTCCTCCTTCTCTGTATGTGTATATCTTCTTACTATATGTTCCATTCTATGCATCCGATGAAGAGGGCTGTAGCCCACGAAAGCTTATGCTCTAATAAATTTGTTAGTCTCTAAGGTGCCACAAGTATTCCTGTTCTTATTTGTGGATACAGACTAACACGGCTGCTACTCTGAAACCTTTCTTTTGAAAGAAAACCCTCTTCTGCAATTTCTTTCTAATGTCATTGGTGTTCAGGTGTTTGGCTGGAAGCGGGTGTCAAGGCTGAATCCCCACTCTGTCATGCTGAGTGCAGAAGGTGGGGCCCACAAGGATGCTAAAAAAAAAATACTTGCCCCTCCAGGCTTGTATTAAACTCCCAAGTTTGCAGCTTTTCTCTGACCTTGGCTTGGTAAACGCTGCCACCACCCAAATGCAAAAAAAAACAAAACATCCTTTTGAAGCCAAGGAGGAGCACTTGGGAATTCCTCCCTGTGGGATACCCTCAAGCCCTTCCACCCCTGGGGAAGAACTGAGAAAGAAAATAAAGAAACTTAGCTGTGGCTATCAGCTAATCAAACAACATGCACAAACCTCATAGGATACCAAAAATCCAATCCTGTTCTTAAAAAACAAAATTAAAAACAAAGGGAAAAAAACCACATCTGGAATTTAGGCTTTTTGCTAGATCTTAAAAACAAAGAACTACAAAAATTATGCACCCAAAATAGCTTTCTTGGGGGTTCATCTGAAAGGTTACAAGCAAACAAAAGCATCAGGGGTTACCACAGAGGAGATCCACAAGCCTTAAAAAAAACAAAACAGAAATAAACCTGATCATGTCTAGCAAAACATTCTGATCTACTTACACTTTTGGAGTTCAGATAAGTAGTTCTAGGTATGATCATACCTGGCTTAAAGCATGGCTGCTCTGTCCCTCCAGCCCAAAGGGAAAGATTTTTCCCCCCATTTTAAAAAGTTCTAGCTTTCCCATTGGCTCTTTTGGTCAGGTGCCCACTTCTGCCCGCCTCTCCTTTTACCTGGGGGACTTTTTAAACTTTTACAGGTAAGCCAAGTAAAGAACTGCTACCAAGAGGAATTTTACAGCTAACTGGCTGGCTGGGTGTCCATCAAAGGGAGGTATCCCCACACTTTATCTATCACAGGGGGTGAGCAGCACTGTTCCCTCTAAGCTGTGTGCATTTGCACACGCACACAGAACCTAAACCCCATGCACACAGCAAAACACCATGCACACAAAAATTTGCACAGAAGCACAACAATTTGCACAGACAACATTTTTTGCACACACAGCCTGTCAAAAATTACAGGGAACATTGGTGAGCAGGGCGTGGGAGGGAAGAGAGGAGGGAGACAGTGGGGAAAAGGGCAGGACCTGGGCAGAGTGGGGTGGGGCTTGGGGCAGAGCAGGGGGTGGAGTATGGGCGAGGCCACAGGCAGAAGAGGCGGGCTGGGGAACTAGCCTCCCCAAGCGGCAGCTTCACCCACTGCCCATGACAGCGGATAAGAGTGGGTTGGCTCCCGCACACCCAGCAGGGGCCGTATTCACAAAGCCGAATGCGCCGATGTCACGCATTCTGCGTGAGGGAGAGGGTATAAGGGTCTCTGCGGGGAACTGTGACTCTCTGCTGCCATGAGGCAGGCCGGGCAGCTCGTCCCTCCCCCCTGAGGCTGAGAGCCCAGGCTGCTGTTGGGCATAGGGGCACCAGTTTAATACTGCGTAGCACCCCATAAATCCTAAGGGCGGCCCTGGTAATGGTATAGAGAGACACAAACAGAGTTAGCTCCACTAGTCCAAAAAAAAAAAAAAAGGCAGCAGCAGATAAGCTTTATTAAACCAAGACAGTTATGTTTAAATACTAAAACAAATCAAGAGGGAGTTCAGCCAATGTTCATTTTAGAAAGTTGTTTCGACAATGCACAAGTTCTTTTTGTAAGCAAAATCACTCCATCTCAGCTTAATGGTTTGATCAGTATCCTTTCATTGATTAGAATATACCTGATGGTGCTGTATTTTGCTATCCCTGTATGGATTTTTATTATGTTTCAGAATACGATAGTTTTCCAGAAGGAGGTGTGAGACTGGAACAAGATCTCTGAGAAACTGAACAAGCATGTCAAGTACAGTATATGAAAAAGTGAGAGATTACCAAGCAGCTAGTAAATTTGCCTCAGTTGGATCTTGTTTCTAATTCTCACAAGATCACTGTTCAGGAAAACAGAATATGCAAGAAAAATTACTGATTTGCTATGTTACCTTTCACACCAAAGACTGGCCCTTTGGGGCAGCAATGCAAAACAACCATTAGGGGGGAAAAAAAGGTAATTTTCTGGAGCTGTATTCTTTTTTTATAAAATATGATGAACAATTTGAATGAAACTTCATGGTACATTTAACTTAACAAGCCATGAAATTCAAAATGAGTTGCTGTATGTCACAGCTGACCTGGTGAAGAAATATAACTGAAGAAATGCAGACTAGAGGATTTTATAGTCTGCTTGCTAATGAAGGGTGGTCTTTTAAACAAGGACCTCTCAATCTGTGTTCATTATTAGGTGCTGATTTAAATGTACACACGATTGTTCCTATTTAATGACTGCTGTAGATCACAAAATGCAGCGGGAATTTACAATAGTCTCAAAGAAGGAATAGAAACAGTTGGAATAAGTGTCATTCCTAGATAGCCTCAAATTTATGATAGGGCAAGTATTATGTCAGGCAACATTAATAGGGTACAGCAAAAATTAGAAATGACCACCTCAGTTATTTACATTGTATGGCTCAAACTTAACAGTGTCGCTGTAGATGCTTGTAAAATAAAACCACATAAGGATTTTTCAACTTTTTGGAATCTCTATTGCTATTTCTCCATGCTTGGCTTTTTTGCAATGGACAGAATGCACTAGGAATCAAGCAGCTTGAATTGACTAGTTTGAGTGATACACATGGGGCATGCAGGTGAAGTGTCAGTGCATAAAAATCCACTTTGAAAGCAATCATCCAATGACTGAATGAGTTCAGCCAGCCTGGAGTAATTAAAGCTTTGTTGAAGCAAGTGGTTCACTTCAGCAAGTGCAAAAGTTTGAGACATAATAAAATCTATTTTTGATCCTTTATTGTCATTAATTCAAGTTGCTCACAAGGCACTGCAAGTCAAAAAGGCCACGCTCTCCTCAGCGGCAACTTCAGAAAATATGAAAAACCATGGAACCATGTCTGGACCAATGTCACATATTATGCCAAAAATATTGGCATTTTGTTTGAGGAAGACAAAAGGTGTTTGGTGACCAAGTGAGCAACTTCATTGTTTATTCTAGCTATGCGGAAGAAAGTGTGCGCATGTTCCAGCTAACCCGAAGATTCATAAGCAAAAGTAGGGCTAACAACTTTTTTCCCAGTTATTAATGCATTAAAGAAATTAAAAGAAGATTTTTCTGAAGAAATGTTAGTGCATGCCAAAAGGTGGATGCCATTCTGGCTAGCGAGCCTTTTGCAGTTGACAAGGTGCTGGAAATCCATGAGATTATAGGAATCAATGCCAGTTTAACAAAATCTGAAATGCAGATTTCTCATACTGACATTGCATATCATGGACATATCATAACATTAGAAGATCGGAGTTCCATGCTGACAGCCTCAGAATACCCCAGTTTTTTTAAGCTGGGTTAGTTAGCACTTGTGCTGCCTGCTGGTGCAATGAAGTCTGAAAAGTCTAGTCAGTGATGTGTCGAATTAAAACATACTTGACAACCATGAGCCAGAAAATGTTTTTGGTTTTAGGCATCCTGAACATAGTATCGGACATCACCAAAGACACTGATCCGGCAGGAATTGTCAATTTATGCTTCCAAGGGAAAAAAGACAAACTTCTTCTAGAAAATAAGAGCAAGATTTTCATTATTTGTGTTCATGCAAACAGAATGCATTTCACTACTGATTTAAGTGAACTAAATCATGCTAAATAGATTCCCCGCTAAGATGTGGACAAATGTTGTATAGAGCAAAAAGGAAACATTACTTAGTAGTGATCCCTTGGTTTAATGTGCAGCTATATAGCTCCATGGTTGGGTCTCATAATAGCCTTGTGTCTGGCTGTTCACATTCAGCAGACAAGCTAGTCCTCCTCACCCCTCCATCCTGTCCCAGCCTTTCCCCCTTTGCCGCAGATATTATGCAGTACACATCATGCAGCTATGATTGGATCTCATGAGGCCAACATTCCCACCTAGTCAGTAAATATCAGTGACCTTTTCATCTACCAAAAGAAAATTCAACAGTCATCCTGTACCTGCTCAGCCAGTAGTGGACTCTTTCCTCATCTCTGTCAAGGTGGACAGTGTATAGCTTAATCAACCAGGGGAGTAATAGGTAAACTGGGCCCCTCATAATGTCTATTGGCATTTCAGCATATCGTCAAAGTCTAGGATGTCCGAAAGTGTCTTGTGTTCTTAGGGATGTGAAGATCATGCACCTTCCTTGACCAGCTCACACTGATGTCACTGAAGCATCCCTGGCGATCCACCAGCATTTGTATAACTATTGAAAAGCAACCATTTTTGTTTATGTACTCACTGACATGGAGAGAGGGTACCAGAATAGAGGAGTGTCCCACCTATTGCTCCACTGCAGTTTGGGAGCGCCATTGTGTCAAATCCATCTATTATTTCCTGCACACTGCCAAAAGTCATAGTCCTGTGTAACAGGATATGCTTAATGGCCTTCCACAGTGTGGGCCATTGTCATCCAAGTGTTCATAATCCAACTGCAAACAGATTGCCCACTGACCAATCGCAATCTGGCATTGCAAGTTTCCAGAGTGTGGTCATCACTTGCTTCTCCACTGT